>NC_140582.1:801319115-802627865 GCF_964204655.1 Triturus cristatus | reverse complement strand
CTTACTTGAGGGACAGATGTGACACTTAGACAGAAAATAGTCTTAGGACCCTCTCCCATGTAGGGTGTGTTACTTCCCTTCGAGGTGTTTTGGCACACTCAGCTGCTAGGGACAAAACTGAACACCTCAAGCCTCATGTTTCACAGTTCATGAAATTGAGTAGTTACAACCTAACAAATATAATAACCCACCAGGTCTTTCCAAAATCAGCTTCCAATGTATTTGCTAAATAACATATACAATTCTATTCCCACTCGAATGGATGATCATAATAAAAGTAGTTGTTGCAGGGAGCTGGGTGAAACTTCCTTCATACCCCACATTAAAGGCCACCGAGACCCTTTTGCATTCAACTGTCATAGGTAATATATAGTAAGTAATTCACAATGAAGTGTTTTCTAAGCATAGCATAACTTCTTCGCAACCTCTCTTGCTGGCATTGTTACAACCATGAAGTTTCTGGCTGGTCATTCACAATATTTATGAACTAGTTATTTTGACCTTTTGACCTTGGCGCCGACAAAGCGTCATTTAAACTGATAGACATACATAGAAAGAATGTTGTGAATTTTGGAGTGAACGTAGTGCGGACTAGTCTGCGTCTGCAATGTTAGTGTAAGAAATCTAAACAGAAATATGTTTTATATTTACAGGACTCAAGTACAATAACCATCGCTTAGAGTAGCTTTGCTTATTCACTACTATTGCATCAGCATATCCCTTATGGTGATAACACCAACGTAAGTAACCTAGATTTCACTCCACAACATAGTCTTCTTTAAATAAAAGGATACAAACCCTCTATCACACATGGTTGATATGCTTCATCATAGGTGCGCTCCTCACCAGCAACAAATGTTGCTCGGCAGGCTTGCCATGAGCTATTTCGTCCCATATAGAAAATCCCCTTTGTGTGTTCTCTTCTTGGTGAATGCATGATTTCTAACTCTATTATGTAAATTTGAGAACAAGTTTATTTTGATATCCCAATAGCCCACGGTTAAAATGGTAACAGGGTTGGATTACTATGTTCCCCCTTGCTTATATTTTCAACTGACTACAGAACAATGAGTCCTTATGGAATACATAAAATATGCAAAAAAACAAATGTACCATAATTGTTATTCATTTAAATCAACAGTAATTTAAATAAAGTGGAAATTTGGAGAAAATTAATTGTTAATAGCCATAGAACAAATAACATTTCATTCATCATAAAGGTGATCTGTGGTTAATTGATCATAAAGTGCCAAAGAGTTAAGAAAATATAAAGGCGTGTATATAATACAAAGCGGCAATGGACCACATAATGAATTATAGTCTTGTTTATACAGATTGAATCGAAGATATCCAGACAAAGGCTTGTGAAATTTATTTGAGTAAGGTCCACTTGCAAAATGCGTTGCCAGCATTTCGACCCACAGTGATGTAAGAGTTCATCATTAAGCCAGAGAGTTAAAGAGCATAAGTAGTAGCCTGTGGATATAAAAGGAGGTGGAGCTTGGTAAGAAAATGGCTACAATTTGTATGAAGGATTAATAAGCATACGGTGCAACTGAGATACAGAAACCCGAAATTATCCATAGTACGCCACACCAAGTTGAGCTGCCAATCAAAATTGGACCGTTTCCACAAAAAGTCAATAGATTGACAACAAAAGAACAAATATAGAAAAAATACTGTGGGCGTAAGTAGTGATGTAAAGGAATCCATTAAGTGGTATCTCACCTACAGTTTTTTCACCATGGTCGTGGTGCTCAGGAACACCACTGCCAAAGTGAGCTTGTTATTCAAGAGTAAATCATGTACAAGTGTATATCATAGACATAGAAATAAATCTATCAGGTGTGTGATGACTACACAAAAAAGAGGTAGTCAGACCAAAAATGTAATTGAATGATGAGTGTCAGAGTTTATTCAACAAAATTAAAGAAAAGTCGTAAAAGCTCCCATGTTAGGGTGCTTTGATGTGACTAAGAAAACCATCTTAACCACAGATGCCAGCAACACAGGGCAAAGAGCAACTTTAAACCTGATTGTGAACCATAAGGAATGGTGTTCGCCTCTCAGTTATTAAAGGCATCATAATGCAACTACTTTGTTGTTGAACATGAAGCCTGTGCTGGAGCAATCAGTTTATGGTATGCAGTGAACATAAGCCTCTCATTCATGCTTTTATTACCTAGGGATCAGATTGTATCACAGCCAGGATATCCAAATGGTCAATGAGGAATATGGGAGCCAATAGGTTCTCCTGGATATCCGTAGTTAAAGGTAAGGAGGTGGAAAGCAAAGATGGTGTGGTACTAACAGTGGCTGTGGATGGCAGGTGTTCAATTGAATGGAGATGAGTGAATTGGAGGACAAAATCCTGGGAATTGTGAAAGGTTTTGAGTTACAAGGTTGGCCAAGGAAGCATAAACTAGAGGATGATCCCAAAGCATACTAGCAAATAAGAAACAAGCTACGTGTCCATGGGAGGAAACTCTTTAGAGGGGAAAAAGTTATGCCTCCTCAATTGAGAAGGGACGAGAGCATGAAATTCACCTAAGGAAAAGTTTAACAAGGAACATAATTTGGTGTCAATACTGGTGGCCAGGTCTTGATACCATGGCGGAACTCATACGTTAGGGACTGCATCCATTGTAAAACTAGTGATAACTCACTACATACAACACCGTTGTCACACAGAAGTTCCTATTAGTCTGTGAGCCAAGATAGCTCAGGGTTTTAGTGGGTCCTGTCTATTCTAAGTCCTTGTATTGGTGGACAACATAGCAAGTTGGTTATAATTAAGGCTGTGAACTGAACCACATCAGGAACACTCATAGATTTCCTATAGGACATCTTCATGGAGGAACATGCAACAGAAACATAAGTAACCGATAACAAAGTGCAATAAACACCTTATGAAACAAGAGCATTTCTTAAGGAAATGAATAACACACATTTGAGAATGGCATTATACTACCCCAAGAGCAAACCTCATGGTGGGAAGGGTGAATGGGATGGAGTAAAAGTGTCTCCTAAAGGCAACATAAATGAGCTTCTATGAAAAGAAGCTTTGCAAAACATGGCATGTGCATATTGCACATAACACTCTGTAAAGTGTCTCCCTCCAGGAAACACAACCAGGAACCGTAACATCACTCTCCTGGATGCAGGATGGCGGTAAGTGGAAATGAAATATATATCTCATAATACAAAAGTTGAGATAACAGGCCCATGGAGTGAAAATTTCCACTTGGAGGGTAGGAAATGTGGTAAAAATCTGGAGTTCTAAGAAGAAGGGATGTATGGGGTCGACATTTCCAGATCCATTAAGGATTGTAAAGAGTTGGCAGAATTGCAGTGAAGTTTGAAAATGGAGTATGGTCAGGATTAGTCAGGCTAATCGTGTTTTTTCAAACGTTGATAACAGAATGCCCTGGATTCCTAGCCAGTACTCAGCTAGACAAGCCTATAAGAGACACTAAAATACCATACTGGTATAAGGAGTACAGTGGTTAAGAGAATTTCTCATTCTGCAAAATGTTCTGTTCTCAACAGCTTCCTTTTCTTAGGAGAAGAAATGTGTTCTAAAGATATTACTTTCCTGTTTCCCCCTTCTCTAGACCTGTCGCTCAGTTGTATTATAGCAAACTCCCTGAATGGAATGCTGTGAGCTCCTTATGAAACTTCTACTCCTGACAGTAGTAGCTGTAACTGAAAGGGCAGGTTATGAATTGGTGTTATCTTCTTCAACTTGAGCTTACCTTCACAATTGAGTGTTTAGTCATCTAGCAGTTCACCAAACCCCTCACCGAAGCTACGAACATCACACCATCCCAGGGCTCTGCAACAAGCTTGGCTCCTACCTCCACCTGAAAATCAAGGCCCTCTACGACAACTTCAGCAAGCAGACTCCAGAAACCACCCTCCCCTCCAGCAATGACAGCCAGCCCATCATCACCACCTGGACACCGGACCATGATGAGCACCCACTCAGGAGCCCCCATGGACCCCTGCCCGCCTCACATCTTCCACAGAGCCACCGCCACCATTGTACCCAAACTACGCCGCACCATCAATGCCACCTTCGAATCAGGTATCTTACCCGATGACTAGAAGCAGGCAGAGGTCAAGCCCCTCCTCAAGAAACCCTTGGCTGTCCCGACGGACCTAAAAAACTACTTGCCCATCTTTCTCCTTCCCTTCACAGCCAAAGTCACAGAGAAATTCATCAACGCCTAGCTGACCACCTTCATCAAAGAGAACGCCATCCTCGACTCCTCCCACTCTGGATTCCGCAGCACCCACAGCACTGAGACCATCCTCCTCACTGCCACCGACATCTGCGTGCTACTCAACCAGGGCAACACCGCAGCCCTCATCCTGCTAGACCTCTCCGCAGCCTTCGACATCGTCTCCCACCACACTCTTGCAGCCAGACTCCACGACGCCAGCATATGGGGAACCGCCCTCGAATGGATCCGCTCTTTTTTCGCCTGCAGAACCCAAAGAATCAGACTCCCACCCTTCCTCGCTGAACCCACAGAGATCAACTGCAGAGTACCCCAAGGATCATCGCTCAGCCCCACGCTCTTCAACATCTACATGAACCCCCTCGCCACCATCGTCAGACAGCATGGGCTCAGCATTGTATCCTATGCTGACGACACCCAGCTCATCCTCTCCCTCACGAAGAATGCCGAAGACACCAGACTCAGCTTCCAGGAAGGAATGAAAGACGTTGCAGCCTGGATGAGCAACAGCTGCCTAAAGCTAATCTCGGAGAAGACAGAGGTCCTCGTCCTTGGACCCTCCCCCACTGCTCGGGACACCTGGTGGCCCTCTGCCCTCGGAAACCCACCCACCCCAACGGACCACGCCCGGAACCTTGACATCATTCTAGACTCCTCCCTGATCATGTCTCGCCAGAACAATGCCATCGCCTCCACCTGTTTCAACTCCCTCTGCAAGACCTTCAAGTGGATCCCCCCCAAAGCCAGAAAGACCGTCACCCATGCACTTATAACCAGCAGACTGGACTACGGAAACGCCCTCTATGCCGGAATCATCAAATTCCTGCTACACAAACTCCAGGACATCCAGAACACTACAGCCAGACTCAGGGCCGGCTTTAGTGCTGGTGGCGCCCTGTGCGACAATGTTTGTTGGCGCCCCCCCAATGACCACCTCCACCACGGATTCTCTCACTAGCACCCTTTAACAGTGACCATGTCTCCATAACCACACTCTCTCAGATGCATTGAATTAGTTATATAGCGCCACTCATACCAGTGTAGGGTGTCCGAGCACTTTGCATCACACACACATTACACAGAGACAATAAATCATACGTGTGTAAATCAGTGTATAGGAAATGTTACATAAGCCAAAGGACTAAAAATGTAGGAGTCACATGTCATCCATACTGGTAGGCAGTATGGTTTAAGAGTGCTTGGTGTGGAGAAGCACAAACTCAGAGTCGAAAAAGAAACAGCATAGTTAGGAGTTTTCTTTAATAATAAGAATTGATTTCTAGCCAAATTAACCCTTTTTGCAACATTAACCAATATTCTAATAATGTATACTTTGCAGTGTGTATGCTGTTCTAGGATGAACGTTAATAGTTCACTATTCTATATTAGGACTTTAAGTTATAAATTGCAAGTAACAAAAGGATTTATCTTTTGAAAGCAGTAACCTGCTGATCTGTTTACATCATACGCACTCTGTAATTTACTTGGTACACGTTCTTTGCAGCAGGCATATTAACCCTCTGCACTAACTTCACCTAAGTCAAAACCTCAACTATTCAAAATGCTGATCTCTCTCCAGGAAGATAATTAATCACATGAGTTATCTTGACATTTATGTGAGGCCTGGTGATTGCGGGGGTAAGAAACGCTTCAGCAGGTGCTTCAAAAGCATAATACACTTTCAAACACGGCGCCCCCAGAAAGCCAGCACCCGGTGCGGTGGCACCGGTCGCACTGCCCTAAAGCCGGCCCTGGCCAGACTTGTCCTCAGCACCACACGACATGAGCACATGACCCAACACCTGCAAGACCTCCACTGGCTCCCCGTCGAGAAGAGAGTAACCTTCAAGCTACTCACCCACGCCTACAAATCCCTCCACAACATTGGACCCAAATACCTCAACGAAAGACTCTCTTTCCACGTACCCAAAAGGAACCTCCGCTCCGCCAACCTCACCCTAGCAGAAACCCCGCACATCCTCAGAACCAGAGCAGGTGGAAGAGCCTTCTGATACGTCACAGCCAAGGCCATGAACGAGCTCCCAGTCAACATCAGACGCTCCCCTGCCCTGCACACCTTCTGGAAGAGCCTCAAGACCTGGCTTTTTGGCTGACCCGGAACTGCAACCCCCACCCAGCGTCTTTTGACCCTCACGGGTGAGTAGCGCCCGTTAAAAGCCCCTGATTGATTGATGGCTTGTGAACGGGCTCTTAGAAACATGCCAGACCCTTGGCTCGGCACTGGCGCAGCTATCCCTTTTAATTTGCGGGCTCGCTCACCTCTATTCTATTTCACCTTACTGGATGGCTTCAATCAGAACATACAAGCAGCAGGGGCTCATTGGTTCCTTTGGCATTACCGTTACTAGTTCTTTTTATTTTTGTAAATCCAACAGCACTTTGCATTTTGGGACTTGTAGATTTCTTTTTATCATTACAAAATTGGCAGAGGAACAAAAAGCATGCAAATCGCTGTTTGATAAAAGACAATATTGGCTGAAAGTGTCATTCATGACATGAGCTCACACATATGACACATATCCTAAGGAGCAAAAGAGACTGCGGAATATAAAGGTGTTCCGTGATGCTCGTGCGGCCTTCATTCACTGGTTTCTTAGACCTGCAGCTTTAAAAAACGCCTGTAAACAACCTGCAATAAAGTACCCTAGACCGTGAGTTACTGGAACAAGTGCACATATGGTAGCTTTTAAATACCCTCTGGTCATTTCTTTTATTGCATTCATCTAATTAAAAAACAACAGGCAGCACAGCCCGTGCAGACAGTGTTCCAGTTGTATACAGTGCGGTTCTTTTTAAGGGAGTGGAGTTGCCTGGCGCGAGGGCAGCACGTCTGGTTCTGGGGCTCCGTTACGCACTGTCCCTTCAAGCGCCGCTATGGTCTCAGCTTAGCCGAACCACCAGATATCCAACCTGTCACGAACCCGACTTTCATCTTTTGTATCCAAAACAGGCTGCCTGGCTGCATGTCGGCTAATTTTGGGCTCGGTGGGCCAGAGATCACAGGAGCTTTCGTCAGTTACGAGGACGGCTTGATCAAAGCCACATCGGGATAAAATCTGATCACATTTCCTGATCACGTTTCCCAAAGCAGTGATTTTATCTGACAATGGCACGAGGCCTGCTTCACGTGCAGACCAGCGAAAGCCATTTCTGTGCAACGTTCCTAGACAGACGACACAAATACTTCTGCATGTGTTGGGATAATGATGGGACAATTGGAAAGCTACTGCAGCGGGGGACCACATCATCTCTGTAGTGGATACAGGACTTTTGAAGGAGCACCTGGTCAACTTTGGGTCATGAGCATTTAATTAGCTTGGAAGACAGCCTTATACCGGCCCTGGAACACAAGGAGCCAGAAGCATCTGCTTGACAGATAGACTTTGAAATGGAGGCTGAATTGATGGAGCCCAAGTTTCTCACAAGATGTTATCTGAAAAGTGTACTATTGAATGCTTATACGTGCGAGGCCAGAGCCCTCCGCAGCGGCTATCGAGGGAGAAGCTGGGGCCGAAAGAGGAGATGGAGGCTGCAGGTGCTGAGGGCAGACCAATGCCTTCTGTGGTGGGAGGGGTGGCCCTGTAGGCGTGGCCGGTGACCCTGGACGACTTTTCAACAGCCTGTGAGACCACATACTGATAACTAAGAGGCAATGACCGACGAGGAGACGGCGCGGTCAACCATGCTGCAAGGGAAGGGATACCCCACCCAGAGGCCTGCATTAAATATAGAGACACCACCGGGAGGACAGTAAAGATTACTGCTGGAGACCCAAAGGTGTGGCATTATGGGCAGAGGACACCCGTTAGGAGCAGCATTGTAGTGGGCCCCCTTACCAGAGTCAACACGAGATGCGTGGGGGGACCCACAGGACTACTGCAAAGAAGGCCCACCCTTTCAAGCTCCTGGCAGGATCTGACCACTCAGAGCGGGGACAACCCAGCGAGCTGACGCAAAGGGGGGAAGTGATATAGAGAGAAGGGCCGGGCGCAGCCCCACTGGACCAAGAGAATCCCCCCACCCTTTTTGTTTACCTTACCAGCGGGATGGAGCTGCCCTGCTCTGTTAAGGACACACTATGGTTTCAACGGCAGGGAGAGGGGTATCCTCACCTCTGCGGGAGGACCCACATTGTTATTGTTATTGTTAGATTATATTTGTAAAGCGCCAATCACCATAGGTCTCTAGGCGCTAGTAGCGTGGACCGAAGTCCATCAGTCCCAAGTGTAGTCAGCGCACTGTAGGAGGATTAGCCGAATGCCTCAGTAAACAGGATGCTTTTTAGCTTTTTCCTGAATGGCCGTAGCAGGGGTTCCCTCCGCATGTTGTCCGGGAGTCTATTCCAGATCTTGGGGATCACGACTGAGAAAGCCCTTTCCCCCATGGTGGTTCTATTGAAGCGCGGTCAGGCCAGCGAGCTGGCCTCAGATGACCGGAGATGCCGTCTAGGCACATAGGGCTTCAGGCGATCTGTGATGTATTTGGGTGCCCTTCTGTGATTGGCTTTATGTGCAATACACAGACCCTTGAACTTGACACTTGTGCTCTTCTAGGTAGTTTAAAAATCATCCTTGCTGCATCATTTAAGACCACCTGGAGTCTCTCCAGGAGTTTTTCAGGGAGCCCTATGTATACAGCGTTGCCGTAGTCCAAACGTGACATTATTAGGGCCATCACGACGGTGCGCATGGTAGAAAAAGACAGCAGGGTATAGAGCTTTCGGAGTTGCCGCAGCAAACTTTTACAGCTTCCCACCACAGCTGACACCGGATTGTTTAGAGTAAGTTTGGTGTCTAATTTGATCCCAAGGCTCTTTGCAACTGGTACTGGTGTTGGGGTGGTACTGAGCTCTTGGGGCCAGAAAAGATTAGACCAGGGTGAGGCCTCTGTGGTTAGGGCCAGCACTTCTGTCATATCTGGGTTCACTTTCAGTGAGTTAGAGGTCATCCAATTCATGGAGAGTCGGAGGATGTTCTGGACGTTGAGCTGTGCTTGGGGACAGTTGTTAACTCGAACAATTAGCTGGGTGTCGTCAGTATAGTTGAACACCTGGCAGTCTAATTTTGCCAGTGCTTCCACTAGCGGTTGGAGACAAATATTGAATAGCAAGGGCGACAGCACTGAGCCTTGTAGGACCCCCCAACGTAGAACACCCTGCCTGGACCTGCATTCCCCTAGTTGGACTCTTTGAGACCGATTTTACAGGAATGAGGTAATCCACTGAAGCACCGTCCCGGTAACTCCCATCCGCCGGACACGGGCCAGCAGCTGCGCATGCTCCACGGTGTCAAACGCGGCTGAGAGATCCAATAGGATAAGTGCAGAGGGGATCTTCTTGTCAGCCGCTAGCCTCCATTCATCCAGCACTGAGAGCATCACCAACTCAGTGCTGTTATGGGCCCTGAATCCTGCTTGTCGTGTGTGTTGCAGCTGGTGTTCTTCAAAAAAGGTCGAGAGGGTTTTGAGCACATGTTGCTCCAGGACTTTCGCCAAGAAAGGTAGCTGGGAAATAGGTCGGAAGTTTTTCAAATTGCTCAGGTCCGCCCCACCTTTTTTGGGCAGTGGGATCACCGTAGCTTCTTTGAATTTTTGAGGTACCTTCCCTGTGGTCAAAGAGAGATTTATTAGGGATAGTACCTCTGACTCTACTGCCGAAAGGACCTTTTTAAACACCAGAGGTGGGCAGGGATCTTCGGGAGACCCATATCTTACTTTGGCCACGAAGTGGGCTAGGCCATTTGGATCGTGTGTCGGAAGGTTGAGAATGCGATATCTAGGAGCTCTGGTGGGTCCACCACTAATAGGGTACAGGTGGTAATTCAGGTATTGCTTATTTCAGTGATGATGTTTTTAACCTTGTTTAAGAAGAAGTCCTGTACCTTTTCACATTCTATTTGGTTTGCGGCCGTCCTTTGTTCTTTTGTGCGACTCAATTCCTTGAGTATGTTAATGGTCTCTCTCTGGACATTTGTCGCTTCCCTAATCCTCCCTTCATAGTATAATGATTTAGATCTAATGATTGATTTTTTTATAGAGAGCTAGGGATGTTTTATACTTTTCCAGGGATTCTAGGTCGTATGATTTCTGCCAATGCCTCAGATCAGCCACCATGGGGCAACCTCAAGGCTCCTGGCTCATCCGATAAACTGGACCAGACACTCAGCGCCGTCAACGCCTCCAGGCAGATATTGGAGGACAAAATTGGTAAAGTGGCCATGCATTGCATACACCTGAACAGTCTCCCAGATGACCACCAAAAGCTGACGAACAGGATCAGACATTATTCTGACATTCTCTGAGATTCTGCTTGCAGCTAAAGGAGCACCAAGATTAAATCCACCACCTCACCAGGCGAGTGGAGCAACTGAACCAGAGAGCGAAAGATATAGATGGGCGCAGTCAGCGCAACAACATCCAGATTGTCTGCCTCCCAGAAGCGATGGAGGGAGCAGACATGGTCTCCCATCTAATGCAATGGATCCCATAAAGAAGAGGCACCACAGGGGCACTGGCATGTGCGCATAGAGTACCTGGGCGTCCTCCGCCGCCTCGCGCGCCATCAAGACCAGTGGTAGCTCAGCTCATGCATTACACAGACTTAGTGCTACAAAGGGCACGCACACTTGGCCTTATCAAAGTGGATGGGGCACTGTCTCCATATTCCCACACAGCACAATGGCAGTACATAGAAAGTGGACTTCCGTCATTGCTATTTAAAAGGAGCTCTGAGACGCAGGAATCCGTTATGCACTCCCTTTTACGGCCTCCCTTAAAATCATGGGGGATGACTCTGACATGTCCATTGCACTTCGTTGTTATTCCTTCTACATACAGTGTAAAACCTAATAAAGTTCATGAAACTGTAACACATTGCCGATAAACAAAGAAATGGCCTGGCACCAGGACTCTCTTCTAAAGAACGTTAAATCGTTTCTTCCAGAAAACGACTTTAGAACTGCTGTTCAAGCCCTTGTACTCTTACATCTGAATGGTGGTAATGCCTTACTCCATGGCCTCCGCACTCCACACTGGCACCCTTCAGTGGCATCCTACAGGCTGAAGCATGTCTCATTCATGGCCTGAAGAAATATCATCACATTACCCCATTCACATGGACCCTTTTTGGTTCCCCTTGCTGGTATGCACCGTCTTCAAAACCAGCTGTATAATTTCCAAAACTATCACAACCAGCACCCTGCTTATCTTTCAGATAGGCTCCAGCACAGCCACAATACCATCAGAATGCAGACTAAGAAGTGTAAAAAAGTAAAGAACAAAGCACAAGCATTTTCCATCTATGTGCCTAGGATGTGGAACAACATCCCCGTATCCATCAGGACTGCCCCACTGCTGCTCCATTTCAGGAAAAAGCTAAAGACTCACCTCTTTAGAGAACACGATGTCACAATCCATAAACTGTATACAACCAAGCTTCCGCTCCTCTTACTCACTGTCTTTATATCCTTGTCTTTGACCATGTACAATGCTGCACTGACTTCTAGATAGGTTCACGCAACAGACATACCATATACATACATATCTGATAGGTTTTGCAGCTAGCTTTCTTTTAATAGGGTTCACGTGTAAGTTCTACTCTTTTGAAGTACTGAAAACAACACTTAAATGCTCATAATGTTACTTCCAGGTCATAATATATATAATTTTGCCATCTGGGTATGCAGAGGCATAGCCTTAATGAGGAACCAATAAAGAATTAATTGATCTTTGGAAGGGGGAAGGCAACAAGAAGCCCAAACGAAAAAACAATATACGGGTATATACCATCAGGAGTGTAAGAGGCTGTCTATTCTTTGTAAGCTCTCCCAGAAGCCATTTGTAGGTCTAAAAATTTCAAATACTTAACATCCTCAACAATTAATTCATCTCATCTATTTTATATAAAAGATAACTATGAATTTAGAGATATGGCTTACTTTTCTAAAAATCGATACACAACATATAGAGCCATCAGCTTAAGGCACTAGTACTACTGGAGAATTCCACTCACTTTTTTAGATTTCCGTCACCACGAGTTGAAGCATTTTTTAAAAATTCCCTCTTTTTAATGCAATTCTGCAGTGCTTTTTTTCAGATTACCTTTCCAGGTTCTGTGATAATCTGGATGACCTGAAATCATTCATGGAAAAGAATTATTGAAATGCGTTAACTCTTTCTTTTGTTGTTCTTTTAAGTCAAAGTCAATATCAAAGTCGAGGACTCCTTTATGGTTATTTTCTACTAACATCCTCTATAGGGATCCATCCATTTTCCCAGCATCTTATTGTTACTCGATGGTAATACAAGTAAACCCCAATCTTCCTGGTTTGAATTCTCATTATTTGCTGTCCCAATTATAATACTGTACTTGGTGAATTTGAACACTCTGGATAACCCTGCATAATCTACAATTACGAGGATATATTTATAACGCCATGATGAAGAGGTTAGTGGTCTAACCACTTCTCCTTCCTAAACCGTACCTGAGATGTCAAGTCTCGGGGATAACCGTCTTTATCACATGATAACATGACATACACTTGGGTTTGTGGCTTGAAATGCCACCTGGAGATCTCCCGACAACTATAGTCTGTTTATTGTCCACACCTCTCGAATGGCCTACTAGCAGACTTTTTGCTTTTTCTGTGTGCTTTTTTTTACGCTTGAAATTAGTAAAGAAATATCTTAGGATCTTCTCTTGGAGAATACTTCTGTAGTACTACAGTAGGAACAATAGCTCCACCTATGTTCTCAGTAAGAATATCAACTAGCTTATAGATGGCAGAATCCTGAACAAAAACAGACATTTAGGCTATCTGTTCAGAATGGGCCTGAATAGTTTGTTGCATTGAATTTCTATTTTGTTGAGAAGAACGACTAAATCTCTCTAAAGCCCTTGTCCAATTTTTTGACCCTCAACCAATTGTCCTATTAAGGCCTCCATTTTCAGTGGAAGAAAATCCCACTTGTGACATCTCTTGTTAGTGTGTGTCTTAGAATAATACAAAAGTAGACTAGAATAGGCGCTAAAATATGGAAATAAATGTTTGTCTTTAAAAAATAAAAATCTTAACATTTAAATCCGTCCGCCTCTTCTGTAGGTTACTCTATCAGTTCTGCAAATGAAATAAATCTCTAACAGGTTTTCTTCTTTCTCCAGGATTACACAGGACATTTTGAGTTCCTTACTTGTCTGTCCACCAGCAGTACTCTTGGAGAGAACGGACATATGTAACCATGAGTAAAAATGAAGAAAAAAAGAACAATACCAAACACAAATCTTGGCTTATCTTTTCTTTTGTGTCCATTCTTGTTCATTTCCCTCTTTTTATATGGCTCTTTTCGTTTTTCTCATTCATATAAGGAATTTCCGCACTTCTTTCTTTTGAGACTACCCAGATTTATTTATTTGAAAAGTTTCATATAGCGCTGGCTAGACCAGGAGGTATCAGAGCGCTTTACATGAGGATCAAGGAGTTTCAAGTTACAAGTTACATCTGTTACAAGAGCATAATCAAACATAGGATAAAAAAGCAATGTAACAGTAATTCGTCGGAGGGCGGGGGAGGAAGGAGACATAACAGGGAGACGGGTAGAAACTGTGCCCAATGTCCGGCTGGGTAGGTGACGGCCGAGGGGTGAACCCGGGCCGATCTCTTCTATAGCTGTCTAGGCAGCTCCATCGGGCATCGCCCATAATGCCGTAATGCTGAGATTACTTTTCAGGTACTGTATGATTACTTTTTAGATTACTTTACTTACTCAGTGTGATATGCCTAGATATCACACTGGGACATTTCCTAGCTAAGAGGCAAGTAAAACAGTTTTTCAAAATGCAGTTTCTTAGGTTCCCATACAAAACAGTCAGTGCAATCCTTTGGAGGAAAATAGGGTTATCGTTTTGCATGTAAGTAAACGGTATTGAGGAGTGAGTTTCTGGGGTTAGAACAAGGGTTCCTCCAGAGTCAAGAATGCACTTTAAAAGTACCCTCATCAACACTAGGGCGGCTGGTTGCAGAGTACTGAGACCCAGTGTTATCCAAAGGGGGATAGGAGGTCTCCGGTTGGTGGCTACTTACAAGCAATCCCCAAGGTTGAGGGAGCAAAGCTCATGGACTTACGGTCAGGCTAAAGGAGGGGGGGGTTCAAGTTAGCACCCAAGGTACACCCACAGCGGCACTAGGGCGGCCAGGTGCGAGGTACTTTTTGGCATTGGGTGCCCTGTTACTTTCAATAGGGATTCTCCAGTTTGGACAAACACAGCAGGCTCGGGCACAAAGATCTTCTGGAGGCGACCACCGGTTGGAGAGGTAAGTTGGGAAGTCGTGGAATGGCGGGACACTGTCTGTTGATATTTTCCACTGTCTGTTTTATTTACTTCTGTCCTTTTCTGTCAAATCTTTTCACTTGTAAGCACTTCTCTGCTTTACGTCCTCGCTAATTCTGACATTAACTTTAGAGTGTTTGGCATTCTCTTTTCCTGAAAGCATACTCTCTCTTTCCTCGTGCTGTAAGAGCGGCTTCTCTTCTAAACAGGCATACATTTAAGAGAAAGGAAATAAAAGGAATAATAAAAGAAAATACTCAAACAATATTTTCCTATTCTAGATTAATGGCTTTTATTTTTCGTTAGTAAGCCAACTTACGCAAGCCAGTTTACGTGCCTCAAAGTCACAGCTTGTCCTCAAGCTTTGGAGGGTCATATGTCACTTAAGTGGTGGGAGGACAAAGAAATCACCAATACTTGAAGCAAGTGTCTTTGCTCTCCTCCTCATCTCGGCGTTTGGGCTTCTCAAGTCGATTTCCACCTTCCTCTGACCTTGGTAGCGGGTGTCCTTCTCCTTTACCCTGGATATGCTCCGTTGTTCCTGGAGACCTTCCCTCGTTGTCTTGACAGGTTGCTCCAACATCTCCAGTGTGTCCCGGTCCATCAGCATCACCCTCTGACAGAGCCAAGTCCTTTCTCATTGTCTCTTGTTGTAGTCCCTGTCCAGTCTCACTTCCGTTTGTCTACTATCTCCATGGTTGTCTATAGGTCATTCTTCCCAATCCATCTCTTGCCCTAAAAGTTTTTCTTCTATTCTAGTCATCACAGGGCTGTTTTCAGAGCTGGGAGGATGCTGGATATCCGGTAAAAAGTGTTGAAAGTTCAGTCTGCCATGTTAAGAGTCCATTGATGCCAATGGCATCCTAATTGGGGTGGACAGGACATTCGCCACATTTTGGTGAATCTCCTGCTCTGCCAAATTCTACTCTGGGTCCACACCCTGTAAAGGTTAGTGATACTGCCTGGAATAAAAGAGTCATTAAGATAAAAAATAAATGTATGCTTCGGAGTGAATGAAAATGGCAAAGAGAAAATAGTTTGAAAGCAACCTAAATGTTAGGTAACCAGTTATGATATACATAGTTCAAAAGCGCATATGTACAGTAATTTGTTATCTGTATAGTCATTTGTAACAATAAGCAATGTAGGTGCAAAGGAAAAGGATGTTACATGAAGACGTACATCTTCTGAGGCGACTGACGTTATCTTAATAAAGTAGTTGCTGCTTCATCACTTATCTAACACCAAAATCTGCATATTAGGAACCTTCTCAAATTACATTTCTTTACTTAAGACCGTCTCAGATTCTGGTTGGAGCAGCTCGTCCCTGACAACAGGCAGTCTGAACTACACAATATACTAGCTCTCAGTTGCTCATAAGACTTGGGACTCATTTATGCTGGAAACCCAGAAAGCAAGGAGTCTACTGCTATTACCTCCAAGCCAACATTTACTTTCTCTGGTCAGAATTTGACTGAAATACAATACTTCTGGCACTCTTTAGTATGTATGCTTTTTTATGCAGCATTGTGTAAAATCCAATGTTCTTCCCCTTGCTGACAGCAACCTGAGACCAAATTGAAACTACTTTTATATAAATTAATTCATGACGGTAATGGAAAGGCCCTGCATGTTGCAAGGTACTCATTCATCTGATGGTATCAAAGAGGACGAGTCATGCAGATGTAAATACAATGAACAATAAAGTGACCTATTTAATTACAAAGATATAAAACCGTTTAAAAAAAGTTATGGATGTTACCAATATGAGAGAGTGCATGGTAACTCCCCAACACATCTGCGAGTGACTAGTATGCATTAATCGAGCCCCTTGTTAGCGCACGTGTGTTGAGTCTAGCTTGTAACAAGAGTCTGGCAAAACCATTAGAAAGAATGCTGCTCTGGTATGATAGAAATGTACAAAAAGGCCTTGTTAGTAACAACAGGAAATGATAAACACAACATGGTCTGCTGGTCTGTTTTACATTATAGAAAGTTTAAGAAGTAGTTGGTCTCGATGACTCAAACATGACTGGAAGGGAGACGGACTGTGGAAAAAATGGGACCCAGGTTTCTGGTGCAACAGTATCAGATCTGGAGTCTGTAAACACCAGCTGCAAAAATACAGCACCGAAAAACGCAGCACAATGGACTAGTCACTTCATTCTCCTCAAACAGATGAAAGGAGCACAGCACCAGGAGTGCAGCGTGTACCCTTTATTTCATGGTAGAGATTTGTACAGAGCGGCACACCGCCAGAGCCTCATGGTGACTGGCGAATGCCGCATGACGAAGCATTAGAAAGTATCAAAAATAATAACTACCGGGTTTCAGCATTTTTGCCAAAGGCAGGTCAATGACATCTTTAGGGTATGCGGCGGTGTGTTCAAAGAGCAGGTGTACCTACTCATTACTTACTTTGATTTTCGTGAAAATGTGGGACAAATGCATGCTATCGCTCCCTGGCCGCTTCCGCATGAGCGGTTTTATTACACAGATGTCACACCACACCAAGGGGCGGCTGGTGTAAACGGGCGAGATGGGCGTCGCCCTCCCACCCTGGGGGACCAAATAAATGCCTAATGGGCAGTGAGCAGTTTAGAAATAAATTGTTCTGCTGGCTGCTCGTGAGTCCTGACAAACATGTGCAAATCTGTGGTTTTCTTTAGAAGGGTGGGGGAGGATGGCCCTTGCCCTGTGCAATGCTTTTTGGCTGGGCGAAGATTCCTTCGACCTGGAGCCAGAAAGCAGGGCAGTGACGACACAGTGGTGGGTGCAGCCTGTGTCTCACTGCCAGAATAACATCCCGATTTTGGGCGTTATTAGCTTGGCCCAGGGAGGAGTTGGAGTCCCTCCATTAATTCCAATGGCTGTGGGTGGGGCTGTCCGGCAGGTTTAGTGATGTGTGGGGGTGTGGCAGTGGCCTTTACCTCTTCCACCAGACCCAGCAACAGTTGCAACTTGCTTGTTGTTCTGCAAGTGATTGGTTGCTGGGATCTGGGGAGGAGTCAAAGACCAAATCCAGTATTTTCTAGTTTCAGTTTGGCTTGTGCCTGCCTGCGTGCTTGCCACACTGTCTCTGAAACTCTAGACTAGTTCACTCTGCACTGCAATCCTCCTCCTGAAGCCCGGCTGGAGAACGTTGAGGACACTAAGGTAAGCGAGTGCGACCCACCCGGCCCCCACAACAACCTCTTAATTATAGGGGCACTGGTTTTTTTCGATTGATGACGATGAGGGCCTGCCATGGTGGCGTGGTAGTACACAGGCCTGGTGGTGTCTGGTTGCGTTGTGCATAAAACGTTGTTTCTACTTTCTGCAGTTCAAGCCGTTCTTTGAGGCCTGCTGTGCCGTGGCGGTAGTACTAGTTGGGACCGGGGGAGGAGGGTGGTGGGCAGGTGGCTTTTTTTCAGCCTTAGAGCACTTTGCGAGTTTGCGTACCCTGGCGGTAGCGCGCAGCGGGCGGTGTAGACGCCCTTTGAGGCCTGCTGTGCTGTGGCGGTAGTAGTGCCTTTTTTATCAGCCTCAGAGTACAGTAGCGCGTAGCTGTGTGAGTGGGAGGCACGGGGAATCGGGGATGCAAATGCGACACGAGTCACGACTCGGCACTGCCTGCTGTGTCAGACTTGATTTATTTCAGTGTAGAGAAATAATTTCACTGAAATCAAGTCTGACACAGGGCCCCGGGCCCGGCAGTGCTGAGTCGCATGATCCCCCTGTGCCTCGCTCCCACTCACACCACAGGGTTGTTGTCACAGGCGTGCTCCGGGTCCCCTTGACGTCTGAAATGATCTCCGCTGCCCAGAATTACTGTTCTCTACCTCCCATACTGTAAAGTCTAAAGCGCCTGCCTGTTAAAACACATCAAACAGGGATGCCGGCCTTTTCCATCACAGTTTGCGATCGGGAGTTAGCTCTTTGCCTATCACGTGACGTGATCGGCCACAGCTGTGGCGCCATTTTAAGAGCTCGCAGGGAAACGCTGCTTTCGCTTACTTTGCAGCATCGCCAAGAATTGAGAATTGAGTGGCGGCAGATTTGTTTGCATTCAGGTCAGTTGGATATTGATATCTTTTATTTTCCGTGTTTTGTACTTTCGATATCGTCCTTCAATTCATACGTGTTTCTTTTATTGGTAGGTGTTGAGCCATATTGGATTCATTACCAGGTATTTTTTGTTGGATTCCTATATCACGCATTAGGGTATTAGCATTTACCATCCGCACTTATACATTTATGATGTTTTGGAGCAGAACTTTGCGGCAGTTTGCATACAGTTTGGAACTGGCCCTCTTATAGGCTGCCAGTAAGTATAACTTCCATGTTTGTGTTCACGCTTTGACTTATGGTAGACGGTGTGCACATGTTGTACGTTTCGGTGTATCATATTGGCATGTTATATGGCTGCACATTCGTTGTCTGCAGCCTAACGTAGGAAGGTCGTGGCAGAAAATGAAATGTACATTTTTACTTCATCTGGCCTTTTTTCCCCCTGTCCTTATAATCTGCCCCTCTAAACGTCGCCCAACGCTAGAGACTTATTGTCCAACCCCTGGAGGAGGAGGAGGCTTCGTTGCACACTAGAATGGCGACGTTTTTGATGTTGTCGCCATTCTAGTGTGCCAGGAAGCCTCCTCCTTTTACTCAAAGCGCACCGGGTGGGTTCCTTCACTCTTTATTTTCATGGGGGAGGGCAATATACTGAGAGTTAAACACGCATAATGGAACCTTCTACTTTGTTCAATTACAGCTGTTCCAAGCTCTCTTCTTTGGCCAGTTCACTGTCAGGCTTGTACCAGTATTCTGAGGTGCTTGCTCACAGCTAGCCCACGTTATCACATTTCAACTTTTGTTTACAACGGTTCTGATGTAGCTGCGAGGACAGTTGTTGTTTGCGCGCCTCATTACCTCCAGAGAGGCTGGCGCTGCCAAAGGGCCACTAAAAGCCGCTCACTGCAACAACTTCAGCCTCAGAAAAGAAATAAATCTAAAATGTTGCACAAGTGACTGAGACAGTGTCAGTGAGCTGCTTTTAATGGCCTTTTGGCAGTGCCAGCCTCTCTGGAGGATGTGAAAGTCAAGATAATAGTCTGCTACTCGGGAGAGGGGGGCGTGTGTAAGACTATGTGTAGTGTACACATGTTTGGGCAATCCTTTCTGCAATGGTTCTTTGTGCGGGGCGACAACAAGGAAGAAAGCCAGCATACTGCCTAGTTCTTCCGACTCCTAGTACCAAACATCCTTTCCCCACACGCAATTCCTTCTT
Organism: Triturus cristatus; assembly: GCF_964204655.1. Taxonomy (NCBI): domain Eukaryota; kingdom Metazoa; phylum Chordata; class Amphibia; order Caudata; family Salamandridae; genus Triturus; species Triturus cristatus. Next base: position 802,608,010 of record NC_140582.1, on the reverse strand, counting down.
CTGGAAATTAAGCGGCAAGATGCAATGTATTTTGCAGTGCCGTGGCCGGCAAGCCACATTTATTGTACACGAGATGCAGCAGGTTTTCCCATGACAGTAAATTTCTGGCCTGTCTTTCATACTGCGGTGCATGTATTTATATACGCCCTTAATTTATGTCAGCTGCCTCTTTTCTGTATTTTCTTGGCGACAGGGACCCGTCTGATGCCCCACAGAAAGACAAAGTACGCCAGTTCCATATGGACATAGTAGAATAGGGACATCTTTTATGCTCTGTTACCAGCATTGTTTGCATTGCGCATAACTGCTGTGGTATTTTTTTGTCACCTGCACTCTAGATGTCTGGTTTGTAGTAATTATTGCGCTCGAGCAGTCTGTGGAAGGTGCAGGCAGTTTGTCAGGTCGAGAGCTCCACGAGGGCGCTAACAGACCACCAGGTGGCGCTATGTCTTGGAAAGCATTTTCTAATTCCAGTCTGCTAGGTGTGTGTGCCTGTTGGCTGTGTTTCTGCCCGAGTGAAATGTGAGATGAGTCGGGGGTGTACACCATGTAAGTATGATGGGGGTTGACGCTGCCTGGTGGAGCTGACTCAGTCTGCACACTATCCGGAAGGCTGATGATGGACTCCTTTTTCTCTATTGTAAATTTTGAAACACTTTATAAACCATATCTGTCTTTTTCAGTATATCTTTGCTTTCCACCCAAAATCTTGTCGTCAGGTTTGTATGTTTTGCACCTCAATTTCTGTTATGTGGACTTTCTGTCAGTGTACATTTATAGTATATAAGTGCTATATTTTGCAAAATAAACACAGTTTGCTGAAATATAATTTCTGTTTGTCTGGCTAATCTTAAAAAAATCAAGGATGTACTGCAATCCTGGGATGGATCTCTTTCGCCATTTAATTTTCAAAGTATTTGCAATGTACGGTCTTACCAATGGTGTGAGCCTTGATGACTTCATTAACCAATACAGTAAAGAGGAAGAGATGTGTTACAGGTAGAAAACACTTAGAGGGCCTCTTCCCATTGGCTGTGTGTGCTTGGCTTGGGGGTCGTTTTGCAAGCAGACCAGTTAGAGGATTGGGCACATTTTGTATATGCTTGTAATGTTTTCTTCACACTTGTGCTTTAAAATGCTATATTTGGATCCCGTTTTTGCAAAAATTTACAGTAAATATGTGGTGTAAAACCCACCATTTGAATAAATTTTTAGCAAAATTTCCCCCCGCACCCTCCTTTTTCAGTTCGGGCTCGCTCGCTTGCGCATTGTACAAGGGTACAAATTTTTCACCTCACAAGTTTCAAAATCCACCAGCCGCTCCTGCCACTAGTCACATATGAAACAGACTTCAAGCCCTCATAAATCATGTGAGGGTAAAATAATACAATGCATGCTGCCCCGGCAGAGAAAAGGACTACATTCGGGCGGCGCAATTAAGGCGTTTTCTTCATTCTCAATTTAAAACGTTCCTCACGGGCGGTGGAGCGCTTGTGACCCATCCCACTAGGCTCGTTTCCCCCGCCTTTGGCTCATCTGTGGATTGGTCACCCCTCCCTGTCAGCTCAACCAAAAAGATGTGCTACTTCTGGAACCGTTCTATTTTCATCGGGTGTGCATCATCATATCAAATAGGAAAATTCAGATGTGTAATCGTTACCACGCCGTGAGCCAACCAAATCTGTCGTCCATGGGAGAGTTTACTTAAGATACTGACTTTTCGTCAAAATATAAACTTTGGTGAAACGCTCACCTCCCGTTGCACTTTATGAGCGAGTCACCTAATGTCTGGCACTGCAGGCTGGTGACATTTATTTGTGTGTAGGTTTTTATACCGTGAACTCGACCCGTAGGTATTGGAGCGCTTTACTTGAGCACCAGTTACATTACACAAGGACTCATTCTTTAGGTCAAGCCTGAACAGCACATGCTGTATTCAGATATGGACTTGAAGCTCCGCCCATATTTTTTACTGGCTTGAGTCATCATTGTCCTTTGTAAACTGTGGCTTTTCATTGTTGAATAGGCTTAGTAGTCCCTCCTTAATACCATCTTGTCTCATTTTGTAACCTCCCATCAGGACACCCCCTGTTACATGTGTTGTTGCTCAGTAGGCTTTAATTACAGCCTCCAGCACTATTTGAATAATTAGTTTGATCCTGCCTGCAACATGCTCTCCTCCAACGCTTTATTTTTTCCTAGCACGGCATGCCACGCTGATACAATGGTGGCCATGCCTTTAGTTTGTTTGAGACTTGAACGCAGCTGCATGTTTTTCCCCCATACTATTCAGTTTTTAGTTTACAAGCATCCCATACAGCGCTTTGACTTTAATGGCGTCCGCACCCCTTTGTTTAGATGCGCCGGGCCTAAAGAAATGGGCGGGCCGCCATTAACGTGAAAGCGCGGCATGGGACGCATTTCCAAAAATAGCATTTGCAATGCAACAGGTCTTGCATTTGCGAGAGTTTAAGTTATTGGCATTATCATTAAAATGCCAATAGTCCAAAGTCTCATAAACGCATGACCTATTGCATTGCAAATGTTTGTTAGGCATGGGGAGGTTAAGTGATTTGCCCAGAATCACAGGATATTGAGCGGACGCCGAGACTCAAACCTGGTTCCCCAGTTCCAAAGTCAACGACTCTGGCAGTTATGCCACATCTTCTCGATTTTACCTATTCTTTAGTCTCTTGGAGCTGCATCTTATGTTGGCACGCGATGATACACCGACCATATTTTTGATACTAGGTATTATTTACCTCACGCCCTCTGAGTCTCACATGGTAAAACGTATATATGTGTACAGTGAGTGTTATATTCACAATAATTTTCGGTGTAATGCACATCATTTCTCAATTGTATTACTAAAAATAGTGTAGAAGTTAAAACTGACGATACAGTAAACAGGATCATTTTACCTGGTCTAGATCTGTCATTTCTTTTTCCAACACAATGTTCCAGATAGTTACAGAACAGTCTTATTTTGAGGTGGGTTTAACAATCATATTCTTATTTCTTCCAGTCATTTTGCTACCTTCCCTATCGCAGCAGCTAGCCAGAGTCAGCCCCCACCATTCTTAAACGAAACAGGAGAACCCAACAAGCTTTGGAGAGATCTGGTCATACTGTTTGAATCTTATTTAATTGCTTTTGGTGATTCGGATTTTAGTGCATATAGAAAGCAACATATTCAGTTGCATAATATAGGTATTCATGCAAGGTAAATATATGGCACATTACTAAAACCTGCTGAGTATCCAGTGGTGGCTCCTCTGCTAAGGCGGAGGAGCGGCGCCCCTCTGCTTTTAAGCAGTGTAAATAAAGGAAACATAAAATGATAATAACTCAAAGTTATTATCATTTCATGTTTCCGTGCTGCGTGGTGGGCAGGCGGGCTGCTCTGCTCTCAAAGCAGGGCAGAGGATGAGTGGTTGGCCCACTCCAAGTGCCCATGACAGTTTGAACGGCCCTCTGGTGCTGGCTAAACAGTCATGCGCACTTTGCATGTTCTCCATGCAGGCTGCATTACAGCCTGCGTAGTGAACATGCCCAGGCCCCCAGCCCCCGTCTGAGCGCCGAACCACGGTGCTCAGACAAGTCATAACGCTGCTTTGCAGCGTTGTGATTGGTCAGGGGAGCCTGGGTGCTTACAAATCACAACTTTGCATTGCAGCGCTGTGATTGGTCAGGGGAGCCAGGGTGCTTCCTGGTTCCTGTTCGGCCAAGTCCTGACGTGGAGGAGAGATGCAGCAGCGATAAGGTAAGTTATTTTGATTTTATTTGTACACCCCCCCTCACCCCTGCCACCCCCAAACGGTGCAAGCCGCCACTGTGAGATTCCAAAGGGGGCTGATGAGGGAGATTTAGATGACAAGCAACACAGACAATGGGAGGGATGAGGGAGGGTATGAGCAACACTGACAACGGGTAGGGTAGGAGGGAGGGGACGAGCAACACTTAAAACAGGAGGGAGGGAGAGAAGGAACAAGCAACATGGACAATGGGAGGGTGGGAACAAGCAACACTGACAACGGGAGGGTGGGAACAAGCAGCACTGACAACGGGAGCATGGGAGAGTGGGAAAGAGCAACACTGACAACATTGGAACAAGCAACACTGATATTAGGAGGGTGGGAACAAGTAAGACTGACAATGGGAAGGTGCAGATGAGCAACACTGACAATGTTGGAAAGAGCAATACTAACAACGGGAGGGTGGAAGGGTGAGAACAAGCAACACTGACAATGGTGGAATGCAGCAACACTGGCAACGGGAGGGTGAGAGGGAGATAACGAGCAACACAGGCAATACCAGGGCAAACGGCGCAAGCAGCACTGACCACAGGAGGGAGCAAACAGCACCGACCATTTGCAAGCGGCACTGACCCTGGGTGGGCGGGAGTGAGCAAGTGGCACCGACCACTGGTAGGTGGGAGGGAGCAAGCGGAACCGACCATGGTTGGGCGGGATGGATCAAGCGGCACCGACCACAGGTGGGCAGGAGGGAGCATGCAGCACCGACCATTTACAAGCGACGCCAACCATAAGTGGGTGGGAGGGAGCAAGAGGCACTGACCATGCATGCAGCACCAACCACAGATGGGCAGGAGGGAGCAAGCAACGCCGATCAATGCAAGTGGTGCCGACCTCGGGTGGGCAGGAGGGTTCAATGCAAGCAGCACCAACCACGTTTGGGTGGGATAGAGCAAGCTGTGCCAACCATGGTTGGTTGGGAGGTAGCAAGAGGTGCTGACCACGGGTGGGTGGGTGATACCACTGCAAGCAGCGCTGACCACGGGTGGGGGGGAATACGCAAGCGGTGCCGACCACAGGTAGGTAGGAGGGAGCAAGCGGCACCAACCACGGGTGGATGGGAGGAAAACAAGCAGTGTCAACCACGGGTGGGTGGGAGGGAGCAAGTGGCTCCGACCACGGGTGGGTGGGAGGAAAACAAGCAGCGCCGACCATGGGTGGGTGGGAGGTTCCCAAGCGGTGCTGACTATGCAAGCGGGAGGGAGCAAGCGACGCGGACCAAAGATAGGTGGGAGGGAGCAAGTGGTGCCGACCATGCAAGCGGTGCTTACCACGGGTTGGTGGGAGGGAGCAAGCGGTGCTGATCAATGCAAGTGGCGCCGATCTCGGGTGGTCAGGAGGGTTCAATGCACGCTTCGCCAACCACGTTTGGGAGGGATAGAGCAAGTTGTGCCAACCATGGTTGGTTGGGAGGTAGCAAGCGGCACCGACCAGGGGTGGGTGGGTGGTACCACTGCAAGCAGCGCCAACCACGGACGGGTGGAAATACGCAAGCGGCGCCGACCACAGGTAGGTAGGATGGAGCAAGCGGCGCCGACCACGAGTCTGTGAGAGGAAAACAAGCAGCGTCGACCATGCAAGTGGCTCTGACCATGGGTGGGTGGGAAGAAAACAAGCAGCGCCGACCACGGGTGGGTTGGAGGTTCCCAAGCGGCGCTGACTATGCAAGCAGGAGGGAGCAAGCGGTGCTGACCACGGATAGGTGGGAGGGAGCAAGTGGCGCCAACCATGCAAGTGGTGCTTACCACAGGTTGGTAGGAGGGAGCAAATGGCGCCGACCACGGGTGGGTGGGAGGTTCCCAATCGGCGCCAACTACAGGCGGGAGGGAGCAAGCAGTGCTGACCACAGGCAGGCAGGAGCAAGTGGCGCTGATCAAGAGTGGGCATGAGGGATCAAGAAGCGCTGACCACTGGCAGGCGGGAGGGAGGGACGGTGAAAGCGGCGCCGAGCACTGGTGGGAGGATGTGAGCTTGCAGTACCAACCACAGACCGATGGGACGAGGCCTGCAGCACCAACCACTGCCTGCAGCGCCGACCACAAGTGAGTGGAAGGGAGCCTGCAGCACCGACCACAGGTGGACAGGAGGGTGCCTGCAGCACCGAGCACAGATGGGTGGAAGTGGGCCTGCAGCAACGACCATAGGTGGGAGGGAGGGGGCCTGCAGCACTGACCACAGGTGGGCGGGAGGGGGCCTGCAGCTCCGACCATGGGATGGTGGGAGGGGGCCTGCAGCGCCGACCACTTGCTTGCAGCGCCCACCACTGCCTGTAGCTCCGACCACAGGTGGGTCAGAGGTTCCCATGTGGCGCCGACTACGAGCAGGAGGGAGCAAGCGGTGCTGACCACGGGCGGGCGGGAGCAAGCGGTGCTGACCACGGGCGGGCAGGAGCAAGTGGTGCTGATCACGAGCGGGCAGGAGGAAGCAAGAAGCGCCGACCACGGGCAGGCGGGAAGGAGGGAGCGAGCGGTGCCAACCACGGGCAGGTGGGAGGGTGCAAGTGGCGCCCACCATTGCAAGTGGAGCTGACCATGGGCAGGTGAGAGGGAGCAAGCAGCACCAAGCGTGGGCGGAAGGGGGCCTGCAGCGCCGACCACGGGTGGGCGGGGCTGCAGCACCGATCACTGGTGTACTGAGGGGGCCTGCAGCACCGATCACGGGTGGGTGGGAGGGGATCTGCAGCACCAACCACAGGTGGGCAGGAAGGGGGCTGCAGCACTGACCACAGGCGGGTGGGCAGGAGGGGTCCTGCAGCACAGACCATGGGTGGGCAGGAGGGTGCTTGCAGCGCCCACCACTGCCTGCAGCTCCGACCACACAACCTGTAGCGCTGACCACAGCTGGGCAGGAGGGTGCCTGCAGCACCCACCACTGCCTGCAGCTCCGACCACAGTTGGGCAGGAGGGGGCAAGCAGCGCTGACCACTGGTGGGCAGGAGGAGGCCTGCAGCACTGACCACGGGTGGGTGGGAGGTCTGCCTGCAGCACTGACCGTGGGAGAGATCAAGCAGCGCTGACTGCGGGAGGGGGCAAGCAGCGCCGACGTGGTGGTGGGTGGGAGGAGGCAAGCAGCGCCGACTTGGTGGTGGGTGGGAGGGAGCAAGCAGCGCCGACAATGGGATGGTGGGTTGTAGGGGCAAGCAGCGCCGACCACGGGTGGGCAGGAGTGGGCAAGCAGCACTGACCACGGGTGGGTGGTTCGGAGGCCAGCAGTGCCAACAACGCTTGGGGGAAGGAGCCATCAGTGCTGACCGCGGGTAGTCGAGTGGGGGCAAGCACGACCGCCAGTGGGTGAGTGGGAGGGGCAAGCAGGACCGCCCGTGGGTGGGTGGATGGGAGGGAGGGGCAAGCAGGACCACCCATGGGTGGGTGGGAGGGAGGGGCAAGCAGGACCACCCGTGGGTGGGTGGGAGGGGTAAGCAGCACCACCCATTGGTGGGCCCAGTGCTGCAGCCCCCTCCCACCCATCTGTGGTTGGTGCTGCAGATCCCCTCCCGCCCACCCGTGATCGGTGCTATAGGCCCCCTCCGTACACCAGTGATCGGCACTGCAGGCCCGCCCACCCCTGGTCGGCGCTGCAGGCCCCCTTCCGCCAGCCCATGGTTGGTGCTGCTTGCTTCCTCTCGCCTCCTCATGGTCAGCTCCACTTGCAATGGTGAGCGGGAGGGGGCAAGCAGCGCTGCTCACAGATGGACAGGTGGAAGCAGGCAGCGCTGCCCATGGGTGGGTGGGAGGGGGCAGGCAGCGCTGCCAATGGGTGGGTGGGAGGGGGCAGGCAGCGCTGCCCATGGGTGGGTGGGAGGGGGCAGGCAGCGCTGCCCATGGGTGGGTGGGAGGGGGCAGGCAGCGCTGCCCATGGGTGGGTGGGAGGGGGCAGGCAGCGCTGCCCATGGGTGGGTGGGAGGGGGCAGGCAGCGCTGCCCATGGGTGGGTGGGAGGGGGCAGGCAGCGCTGCCCATGGGTGGGTGGGAGGGGACAGGCCGCGCTGCCCATGGGTGGGTGGGAGGGGAAAGGCCGCGCTGCCCATGGGTGGGTGGGAGGGGAAAGGCCGCGCTGCCCATGGGTGGGTGGGAGGGGACAGGCAGCGCTGCCCATGGGTCGGTGGGAGGGGACAGGCAGCGCTGCCCAGGGGTGGGTGGGAGGGGGCAGGTAGCGCCGCCCACGGGTGGGCGGAGGGGGAAAGCAGTGCCGCCCAATTGCAAGCAGTGCCACCCACGGGAGGGCATGAGGGGGCAAGCAGCGCCAACCTGGGGTGGGCGGGAGGGGGCAAGCAGCGTCAACTGCTTGTGGATGTGAGAGGGCATGCAGTGCCACCCGTAGGTGGGCAGGAAGGGCAAGCAGCACCGCCCATGGGTGGCAGGAGAGGCAAGCAGCACTGCCCGCGGGTGGGTGGGAGGGATTAAGCAGCACCACCTGTGGGTGGGCATGAGGGGGCAAGCACCGTTGCTTACAGGTGGGCAGGTGGGGGCAGGCAGCGCCACCCACAGGTGGGCAGGAGGTGGCAAGCAGCACCGCCCACGGGTGGGTGGGAGATGGCAAGCAGCACCGCCCATTTGCAAGCAGCACCGCACACTTGCAAGCAGTGCCGCCCATGGGTGGGTGGGAGGGGGCAAGTAGCCCCGCCCACAATGCAAGCAGCACCACCCACAATGCAAGCAGCGCCGCCCACAGGTGGGCGGGAGGAGGCAAGCAGCGTTGTCCACGGGTGGGTTGGAGAGGGCAAGTAACACAAGCAACGAGAGGGCAGGAGGTAATAAGCAACATGGGCAACGGGATGTTGGGATCAAACAAGCAACATGGGCAACAGGAGGGTGGGATCGAACAAGCAACATGGGCAACGGGAGGGTGGGACGGAAGAAGCAACACGAGTAACAGGAGGGTGGGACGGAAGAAGCAACACAGACAACGGGAGGATGAGATGGAAGAAGTTTAAGTTTAAGTTTAAGTTGGGAGGAAAGAAGCAACACCGAAAATGGGTGGGGGGAGGTTCAGAAGCAACACAGGCAATGGGAGGGTGTGAGGGAAGAAGCAACACGGGCAATGGGAGGGTGGGAGGGAAGAAGCAACACGGGCAATGGGAGGGTGGGAGGGAAGAAGCAACACGGGAAATGGGAGGGTGGGAGGGAAGACGCAACATGGGAAATGGGAGGGTGGGACGGAAGAAGCAACATGGGAAATGGGAGGGTGGGACGGAAGAAGCAACATGGGAAACGGGAGCGTGGGAGGGAAGAAGCAACACGGGCAATGGGCGGGTGGGAGGGAAGAAGCAACACGGGCAATGGGCGGGTAGGAGGGAAGAAGCAACACGGGCAATGGGCGGGTGGGAGGGAAGAAGCAACACGGGCAATGTGAGGGTGAGAAGGAAGAAGAAACACGGCAACTGGGTGGGAGGGAAGCAGTGGCGTCACTAGGGTTGGTGTCACCCAGTGCGGTAACTCATGGTGTCACCCATGCGGTCCGCACCCCCCGCGTGACGCCACTGAGAGAAAGAGTTGCCTTTGAGTCAGCCTGCTCATGCCACTGGGTTTCAGGTGTTTTTCTTTGTTTTGCCTTCTCTTGGGGGGCTGCCTGTCAAGGACATGGCGCTCTGAGGACGGTCACATTCATTGTCTCATATATGTTTCCAGGAGAATTTGATGACGCACTTATCAAGTAGTCTGTCCTTTTGTCAGAATGCAGATGCAACGTTTAGCCTGTAACTGAGACCCAGGGTGTGTTGTTTGTTATATATACTTTGCTGACACAGCAACATTTTAATTGCTGAATTAATACTAGGAAATGTGTACAGTTTGGATAGCTTACTCTTTAAGAAGAAATACTGGTATTCACTAATCGCCCTTGCAGGTTAATTTATTTCATCTTATTGCCATGTTTTACAGCTTTTTTTTTATTTCCCAAGTAAAGACCCTACTTGGTCAGACGTCTCTTATGTGATGAGTTTTTAAGAACTTATAAAATGTATTTTCAACTCATTCGTGCAATATCATTCAAATGATTGTCACAGGAAGTCCGACATCCATGCTGAGCAGGCTTCCATGGGGATTGAGTTTTATGTTTTGCTCGCTCAAAGTCTGGCCTAGTATTTCAATCATGCTCGGTGTTTAGAAAGTTTGGTTCCCAGAGTTTCCTGTGTGTCTTTCATTGTTTTTGAACCACGTTTGTTCTTTTTTTGTCCCAGGCATACCCTATCGAGCGACAACACCACAAAAATCTTGGAAAACAATTCGGCTTACTGTACCAGTTTTTGATTGTCTTTGGAAAGGGAATCGGGTTACACTGTCACGGAGGCATTCCTGAGTCTCTCTGTTTTGCCAAAGGCTTGTCCCACAATAAAGCGAAGTGCCCACTTTCACAATGACTTCCTTTTGTCCGCTTTTCGACCCCGCAAATCACAAATAACTAAAAGAGAGAAAGTGAGGGTGGGGTCTACAGACTGTGCATGCGTAAAGATGGTTCAGTAAATACTTAGGAAGATGAGCTAAATACATGGCGCAGCGCGCGCTCCTGCAGTTGTCCATGTGTTGACGGTATACTATACAACTCCTACAATTAAACAAGTAATTTTATCTTTACCGCATTGCAGAAATACTTTTAGTGTAGATTTTCTTCACAATTTTTTCAGCTGCAAACAAGGAAAGAGTCGTGATCACTGAACGTGTGTGCGAGAAGTGTAGTGCCCCCGTACCTCCGCACCTCGCTCTGCCCCTACCGCCGCAGTCCCCTGTACCCACTGTCACCGGGTGTCACCCCATGTGATGGTGTCACCCGGTGCGGTCCGCACCCCCCGCACCCCCCTAGTGACGCCACTGGAGGGAAGAACCAATACAGGCAATGGGAAGATGGGAGGGAAGAAGCAACATGGGCAATGGGAGGGTGGGAGGGAAGAAGCAACACAGGCAACCGGTGGGTGGGAGGGAAGAAGCAACACGTGCAACGGGAAGCTGGGAGGAAAGAAGCAAGATGGGCAATGGGAGGGTGGGTGGAAAGAAGCAAGATGGGCAATGGGAGGGTGGGTGGGAAGAAGCAAGACGGCCAACGGGAGGGTGGGTGGGTGGGAAGAAGCAACATGGAAACTGGGAGGGTGGGAGGAAAGAAGCAACACGAACAATGGGAGGGTGGGAGGAAAGAAGCAACACTAACAACGGGAGGGTGGCAGAGAAGAAGTGAGAATGGGAGGGGACAAGCAACAACGACAAAGGAAGAAGAAAGAAAAATAGTACCTCAATCACAGCGCGAGCTGCGGGAGAAGACTAATGAAAATGAAGCAATTAGTACTTGGTCCATGCTCCACGAAGGCGAAAAGAAGAGGTAGTGACTATGGTATGCGCTGGCCAATTAGGAGGCTGTAACAAAATGTGACAATGAAGCCAATGAATGGTAAGCAAAGGGCGGGCTACAAGACCTCTTAGTAATCAAAATGCTTTGAAGGCGGATAAACATGTGAACTGGTTTTTCAGGTGAGACCTAGAAATAGCTGGCTTTGCAGAAGCAGCCTGCAATCTAGTTCCACAAAAACATTTTCTACCATTATCCCCAATGGAACAAGTGCAGTAAACTGCAGCAAATATATGATTTGTTCCAGTACTAATTAGGTGAACAGTGCTACTTTGAGCACGTAATAATAGTGTTCTTCTATCAGTGGTGCTCGTTGATTTGTATCCCTGACACGCAATGCAAACCTTGTAGTCATATGTACCAGGTGTATACTTTATTTCATCGATATGTTTCTCATTTTCTCTGTGCTGCTTTTGGGTTCACTGATTTGACATCATCTAATTAGTGGCGTTTTCAGTATCCCTGGTCACAATATTTTTTGCCACTTGTTAGCCAGAGTATTTATTTGTCATCTCCAGAGAGAATCAAGAGTTATATTTCACAAAATAAATACATTCTGCTGGCGTCTCCCAACATATTCCAAGAAAGGAGTTAGTTGAGTAATCGCTCGGTTACTTTATTATATCTGGAGCCCTTCAGAAGCAGGCCCGTAGCCAATAAAATGAAGTAAAATATGATAAAAGAGGGGCACTCGGTCCAAAAAAAATAATGGTAATCCACAAGATTACAATGCAGAAAATTATTAACAAAATATGCAACTGTCTCGCGTGATGCAAACGTCACTCCTTTTTAAGCTGCATAACTCAAAAATACAGCCTCTAACAAGTTTCCAGTTGTTTACCCTGAGGTATTAGGATCTGGCAGATACCTGGGGTTGACAAAACTCTCCTGAACTCAGCCGGGACGCAACCCTTAGCCATTTCCACCGGAAACATTACAACAGTGAATTACACAACATCTCCTGGAAACAATAAACAAGTTCCGTCCTTCTACCGCCTAAAGACTACATTTGGAACAGCTGAAAACTCCCACATCTCTTCTTATCAACAGGGCAGCGGCACAATAGCCGTCTTTTATTCAGCATTTCCTTCAACGCTCGTGTAAAAACACAACATCCGCAGTGGTGCTCAGCGGGGTGAAGTGTGCGCTGAAATTCTCATTTGGCCTGGTTCTCTGGATCTCATCAAACAGCTGGATCCAATGACCAGATACCTCACATCAACAAAGAATATAATGTTTTACGAATCCATTTCAGATAATCACAGGGTTCCCGTCCAAAACCTCAAGATGTTGAGTGGTGTGACTCTCGCGAGACTCAATCACCGCGCGCATGTTGGCTCGAGGCGCTGGATGATGTAGCTGGCCACTGTGCCAAGACTTCCAGCGAGAAATTACTGGTCGACAGTGGGATACTCTCCCACACTCTCTTTCTTCAATCTATCTGAATCGTACATGTAATGCTTCGACAAAGGCCGGCTTCTTGGCATGGGCGAGCTGAGCCCAGGCCGCCGGTTTTCAGAGGGGTGTAAAGAGTCATGCACACAGGATAGTGCCAATATCGGCAACAGTACTCAGTTATCATGCAGCAAAATACATCAATAAACCACACAACACCTTGTTAGTGGAGAAAATTGCTGCAGGTTTATTTGCATAACAAATATGCCAGCATGGTGGGTTATCTTACAGGCGATCCCAAGGCAGGCCAACCCTTATGCCGCCTGCCCGCCTGATGAGCCAAATTACACCGTGGCCGTCGCCAATCGGTGCTTACCACTTATTGGGTGGGGCCACCCCTCCCATCAGTGGACCACCAGTCCACTACCTTACTCACGCCCCCCAAAAGGTGGGCGGAGCGTTCCAGGCAGCCCCCGGTTGCTCAGACCCACAACCGCCCGTAGGACTAAAGGGGCGTCGTAGTACTTCCATGGGACAACGCTAAGACATCCCTGGGTATCCTTGGATTAGCACCCTTGTTGTGCTGCTGCATATAGTACCCCTCTGTACCTTGCAGACTCTGGATCGCCCTGTAACTCCTCAACAGCTCTGGGGGTGGCCACCGTCACAACCAGGGCCCCCCACCAAGGTAGGCATCTTACCTATATACTGCTGATTCCTTGGACTCTCCCAGGACCAGCCAAAATAAGTCCAAGCCCATACTGGACCGGAGGACAGCTGGTGCCTCCATCCTTTCTCAACTCCCTTTGGATTTCAGACTGATAAAACCACAACCCCTCTCTTCAGGGATGGATGCATAACTTACACCAGTGGGAATTTAATTCTAGCAGCAGGCCCCTCCTACCCTGGAAAGTCAAATCCCTGCCTCCCAGCTTTCGACCCCAGTGATGAGAGGGGAGACACACCCACCCCTGCCAGGGCCGCTATTTATACAGAAGCTGTTCCAGTGCCTGCACAATTACACCACCCCTCGCCAGGGTGGCTTACGGCCGGCTATCCCTTAAAATGCCTTTGGATTCCCATCGCCCCTCCTGTTAGCATGTCCTGCTGAGCCTGCAACTCTGAGGGGGACCCAGTATCCGAAGTACCCACCTCGCCCAGTGCTTCATGTACATGCGCCCAGGATGACCTAAAACAATTAGCTTGGTGTTGGTTCATTGTTAACATTGCCTGGCTGAAGAGCAATACCTCTGACAAGAAGTGCCAATGCGGTGGAAGTAAGAGTAATCAAGCCCGCCTTCATTCCTCTCACCCAGCTATTTGTGTATAGCACCTGTCGGAGTATGTCCATCACATTACGCCAGTCACCACCCCAGGTGACGCCTTGCCCTCCAAAACTTCTGTTAGACACCAGGGAGCAGACAGGACGGTATGGACCGAAGGGGAACCAAATGTATAGATACCTGCTCTTTCTCGAGTACTGGGAATGCCAAGTGTCCTCCAATACTTTGTAGCCTATTTGTGCTTAACCCAAAAATTGGCCCATAGCCTACTCGTTGGATGACATCTTCCACAACCTGCATTGCTGCCAGCCAAGGCTAAAGGGCGGGAGAAATTACACGTTATCGTTACTCAAATCAATGGTACCTGTTTCATCGAACTCAGAAGGACGGGATACTAAGTGGACTTACCAGGATCTGAACCTGTAACCAGAGGTCGGACCCAAGCCCCTTTAAGTTCTGCCGCTCCACATGCCTGTGAACATGTATCCCAGGGCAGACTTCAGGCATCTAACCCATACTTGGCCATGCCTGAGCTAAAAACACATCTAAAAGGCCTGACAACAGGCTAACCACCAACATTGCAGTCTGAATGTTCGCTGACAACTGCCAAGGAAAATTTGCATAACTGAAGCAACTGGTACCATACCATCAATTTATCAATTTACCTTCTATGACTGCAAAATGTGCTCTTGTGGTTGTCCGTATTAGTGCTCCCTCCCATCCATATCAGCCCTAACCAGGCAACCCGCACCCTCTTGGCACTGGCACACTCCCGCCCCAGCTGACAGAAAGTGCCTATTCGTGTGTAGCCCCTAACCTTACGTTTTTCACTGATGGTATACCAGGGTATGTTGAAACTCAGCTACCTCTACTGCTGAGTGCACGTTGCACCATCACAGGTATGTCTTTGCCTATTCCGTGTCTGGGTGCAATGTTTGATGACATTGCCAGCCCCAATCCCGGGTGAAATAGAAGCTTTACAGCTGCTGGTGCTATTGATGGTACACATAGCCTGTTGAAACTGAATGTAATTCCCTTACTACTGTTGTGCACGAACCCACAACCATTGGCTCTCCATTGTTCAATACCTTCCTGCTAATAATGGTTTCCTTGAAGAATGTTGACAAATCTTATGTTCTGCAATGGCGGGACTGCAAGATCTAATGAGTTTCTTAAAGGTACACCTAGTTCACACCCACAAAATTACCACTTTATCGCCGTGTTGCATAAGCAAGGGCAACCTGTCAAAGTATCCAAACGCAACCAAGAATTCTAACCTTACCCTGAACAGTAACCATAACTGGCCCTGAAGCGAGACAAACAATGCTAGGGCAACTCAGCAGCCTCCCTCCGACTTTCATGCTGGTTATATGCTCAAAAGATTGGCAGCTGATAGCTCCGTCCCCCGTGTGACCCCTCCTTGCCATCTTTGCCAGGGGGGGTGGGCCTTCAGGACTACTTAGCATGCACCATTCTACCAATGCCTAAAAGACCTTTGTCATGCTGCCTTCGCCTAATGATTCTGGCCCTGCACTAGAGGCTCTCGCTTCGGCCTTGGGTCAAAACAATTCGCCAGGAACATTGCTTAGCAGAGTGTGCTGCAAGGTTCTGCCTCCTCAGCCATCGCATCCAGTTATGTAATCAACACTCATCATTCCACCTACAGCAAGCAGGACTAGGACTCCAAGAGTCACATCAGGAATCACAGCCACAACGCCGGGAACGGACGTGCTCACCCCAACCTACGGATGCTCAGACCGCTTGCTTAATGCTCACAGTATGGCAGAGACAAGAGAGGCTGTTAATTTAAAGCCCTTTGAGATGATCGTTAGACAGACCCGTCAGAGAGAATCATGTGAAATGAGGTAGGGACCACCACACCCGCCTGTGAATCAGCCCCGGTGTATTTTGTCATGACCCCTACTAAGCCCTTAGAGATCACCATCAACAACCTGCAGTGGCCAGGTGGCAGGCACCCAGCGGGACCTTCAAATCCCATTTACTCTCCAACTCCTTGCCGCCTGGCGGCACTCCCTGCTGCAGGTGTCTTGTTGCCACCACAACTCGCCCCTCTTGACCCGTAGGAAATTACATCGCTGAAAATGTGTGGTTACCTCTCATCGGGGGTCGGTGGAACGTATAACATGTGTCCCGAATGTACAATATATGTGATGGTGTGCAGGCGTATAGGAATCAGAACCTAATAGTAACTGTGCATAGGACCTTAGTATTCAAAACAGTGACCTATAGATTATGCACGGTGCTTTGCAGCACAGCTTGGCCCATCTGATCAACTTTACAAACCCTGGAAGCAAGCCTTTGTTGGTTACCCTCAGATCCTTGCAGTGCCTTAACCCAGGGAGCTCCCTTACTAACGGAGCATTTGTCCACACAGGACTGACATCTGCATCCCCCTTCCGGATGCCGATATATGTGCTTAATGCTAGCCGGCTTTACTGCTAAGTGTCCCAGGTCATGCAATGCTATATCCAACCAGATTATCTACTTTCTCTGACCGCAAGTGAAAGGATAATCTGTCCTTGAAGCGCAGCAAACGTGGCAATCGAAATTACAGAGCTGACAAGCCTCTATTTCCCTTGAACTCCAAGTATGACAAATGAGGCAATCCAGCTCCCGCCCCCCACCCCCCCACTCCAAGGCTAAAAGGATGGCTTGGGCAGGAGGAAAGCTGACTGTAACCGACAAACCAAATCCTACCACAGGTAAGCACACAGTTACTGCGAAAATGGGTACCCTTACATTCAACAGGAGCCAACAAAAGACCGTCATGATAGCCCTAGTGGTATCGGTTCAACTGCCTCACTCATAAAATTACCGGAAACTCAAAGTAAAGCCCCCTCCTGTATACTCATGCAAAGCTTTTAGGTTGGCACTGGGCAACATGCCCACAATCAGTTAATGTAATTTTGGATCGAACAAATGACTGTCCTGCCGTTACTAATGTAGTCTTGGAGCAGACCTAGAACCCGGTGCTCCTGGGGTTGCACGCTGTGTTTCAATCAGATAGACATACTGCACGGTTCAAGTATGTAAAGAGTGTATCACTGTGGCTTGAAGTGGCAGGGGAGAAATATGTATGGGTCTTTACCCCTGGAGTATTGAATACCCAATAGTGAATCCAATATAATATAAGTCTCTGTTGTTCCATCACTGTCTTGTAAATACCTGAAACTACCCTTATGCGGAGTTACTCTCATGCGCACATGCTGCCCAGGTATAGAGCGTTGCACATGATCGCCAGGTGTGTCACAGGTTGACCCATTCAGATGCTTAGGCACGGGTGGATTGTGGGAACCCTCCACTGAGGGCAGACCACTAGCATCTAAGTACTTACTGCATGCAAATACCTGCTCCAGCCCCAAATTAAGGCCGAGCTGGCCGCCACACTAGCCAGCTCCCGCTAGGAGCGCCCCCCCCCCCCCAGTTGGCTTGGAGCCCCTGAAACCTAGATCTCCCTTACACCACTGCCATATTCAACACTGGTAAGCCTGGGATTCCACTTGCTTCCCCAAGTATATTTACATGTGCTGTGGTTCATCGCATGGTAAGACATCCGCAACGCCTGACCACCAAAAAAGCATGTAGATCCGAGTGGCGGATATAATGACTTAAAGAACCAAATGCTGGGTAAAGAACTTGACACTGAAATATCTGTCACGTGAGAGGCATAGTACTGTTCGTGAATACCACATACTTCTTATAATTATAAATTTGCCAAGCTTCCCTTCCCTAACCTTTCTTGATGTCATCCCAATCAAGTAACTTACCTTTAGGTCCCTGACTGGAATAAAAACCGCTGCATTTTTATCGGTAGCATGTATCCACTATGTGCTAGCTCTGCCTTTCATTTGGGCGGCTGGGTCACTGGATCTATGCATGCCTTCAGGGCTAGATAAGAATATTTATTTATTTCAAATATTTATAGAGTTATATATAGTGCGAACTACGACCCGAGATGTCGGGTAACATAGCGCTTTACATGAGCACCAGTTCCGTTACCTGAGGACCCATACATTTTGTAAGGCACGGGGAGATTAAGTGATTTGCCCAGAATTCCAGGATGTTGAGCATTGTTGACGAGACTACAAATTGTGTTATTGATTTTAGCCCCAAACAATGTAAGTATTCTATCCTGTCATCCTTGGAGCATCACCTTGACCTTCGATGACACAGACCCTCCTGGGAACTTCCCAAGGCCCTTGTAGGCCAGCTGCAGTCAGATGTGCCACTATATGCCTGCACTGACCTCAGGCGGCCACCACCGTTTGCCCCACACCTTGCTCCAGCCGTGCTGCCAAGCAAAAAAGCATCCCTGCTATACCCTGAGCAAGTACAAGTGGACATCAGACTATACCAGGCCCCTGACGCTGGGACCATGGCTCGGGCAACAGGAATAGAAATTCAATGCATAATAAGTTGATGGATGCCTGTTGGTGTGGTCATCTCTAAAATAGAAGGCGCCCTTTGTGGCAGGCTGTGAGGGCGCCGATGTTGAAAATCCGTGCCGGTGCCGCGCACCTGGACCCCCGTCAAGTTTTAACCAGGTAAACTTGCTGCTGTATATAACAATAGTAGGCAGTGCAATGGAACCTTGGGGGAGGGTGGGTAAATGTCTTCCCTTTTGGTAGCCCAGAAACGATAGTCCTGGTAGTCGCGAGGACTAAACGTAACGTGAAAAGTAAGAAAGTGGGGTGAATACCGACCCGGATGCAACCCACCCCCAAGAACTGGCAATGCTGTCCAAGTTAGAAACCCCATGGCCGCCCGGAAAAGAGATCGTAAAATTGGGGGGCTTGGCCTACGGGTCATTAAGTGTTTAGGACGCAGGGAGTAATCTGGCTCTGGATGTGAAGATGCAGAGATACCAGGTAGGTTGATATAAAGAAACTACTGGCTACATATGGAATGTGTTATTATCAACTGGAATGCCCAGCGTGTTACAATCCTTTGAATGCCCCATCAGGGTGAAAATTACATGCCCATGTGGTATCAATTCCCTGATAACTTATAGAATAGCCAGTGCGAAACTCTAACCAGTAGTATCTATGTTAAAGTAGAGCTTCTAACACTAGTGAATAAGAGCCTTTCTGCTTGTCTCATGGAAGAAAAAAAAATAATAATAATTTACTTTGACGCCCTTGTGTAATGTGACCGGGTCAGTAGAAAGCGCCGTGACACCTTTCAGATAAGGTCCGCCATGTAAATTCACCTACCATCAAGAGAAGGTGCCGCGCACCAGAAACCCCAGTCAAGTTACAACCGGACGCTTTGCGGCATAACTCAACAGACCCGTCCACCCCACGCCCCCAACCCCCGCTACTGTTTGAATCCGGAATCATGGTTCATGCACCTTTCCTTAGCATATATTTTATGCTAGTTCACCGGTTTGGGGGGGGGGGGGGGGGGGGAGGCGAGGGGATCCCAACCATCGTTGCCAGTCTGAGCACTTAGGTGCTCACATGCATTCTCGCCAAGCAACAGGCCTTACCCGCTATTCCTATCCCTTAGCTTTGGAGCGCCGCTGACGGGCAACTGCGGGCGGCTTAAAGGTTTCCCCGCTCGCTCCCTGCGTGCCCCTGGCTCGAACCCTGGTTTCCAGCACCAAAGTCGGTAATAACAAATTGCGCGAAATCGACCCGAAGGTAATGGAGCGCATAGCAAAGCACAGTTATACATTGCACATTCAGGGACGGGAGAGTAAGTGATTTGCCCAGAACCAAATGATGTGGACGCGACCCCGAGGCTCGAACCCTGGTTTCCAGCACCAAAGTCGGCAATAACAAATGGCGCGCAATCGACCCGAAGGTATTGGAGCGCATGGCAGATATGTACCCCTGTCCCCCTCCCACTACCGGAAGTTGCCGGCCGGAAGTCCCCCTGGTCCCACGCCCAGGGAGCCTAGTCGGCAGACTCCAGTGCCTTCCTGTGGCACTAAGGCGGCCGCCCTGTTGAGGGTCCCCTACGTGGCCCCCCGGGCAGCCTTGGCAGAGTCCTTGTCCCCTAGCTCCAGTGCTACAGGCGCTGTTTTCAACACCCCTTCAGCCCGCTTTCTTGCCCTCCCATCTCTTCTCACCCCCTGACGCCACACACATTACCACCACCGCATCCCCCTCTCCTCCCCGGGACACAGGCAGGGTTTGGCAGAGAGAGTGGCAGTACTAGAACCCATTGAGGGGCAAAGAAGAGAGTAACATTGTACAATGGGTGCTTCTGATGATTCTCCAGCAAACAGCGCCGAGGCAGTGTATTGAAAGTTTCTAGTTAATTTGCTGTCATTTTGTAAAAGTGGCAGAGTGACAGCTAGTCCGGTTGGGCCACTCCGATGCAGTTGACCAGTGGCGTAACACAGGCCCCCGCCACCCCCGTGGTGCGTGGGGGCCTGAGCTCTAGGGGGACCCCTCAGCACAGTACTCTGGCCCAAGAGCTCCTGATTAAATACGGAGCAGGGGCCCCCTCCAAGTGCCTTGCAGGGGGCCCCCCTCAAGTTCCGTTACGCCACTGCCTCCTCTCTAACAAGCAACATGACACAAGGGTGAAATGCAATTAGTGGCGGTGCGTCCATTGGGGCGTTGCCCCATTAATGCACATGGCCCCATTCATCGACATCGTTAAAGTAAAGTAAATTCAACTGCTTCTGCTTTGTTCAAATTAATTTCTAAGCAGTATATTGACGCGAATTCCAGGCCGGCCCGGCCGGTCACTGAGCCATGCCTGAGCAATCAGGACGCTGAAGGGGGTGGGGCAGTACTAAGGGTGGTGACGTTGGGTCTAGCGCACTAAGCGCAGCAGCAATAGTGCGCATGTTCGGTTTTGGGCTGGTTATTTTTCTGACCAGCCCGAACATGCGCACTAGCCTGCACATTAGGAGAGCGAGGGTTGCTTCATGCTGCAGCCCCTGGTCTCCTGATGAGCGGGGAGTATCCCCTGCTCAAGCCAATCCTGGCGCTGCTGGAGCAGCGTCTGGATTGGCTGAGAGTCGAGGCACGCATCGCGTTCATGCAGCAGACCGCAGCCGCGCCACACACGGTGTTCAGTGCCTGGCTACTACTGCTCATGGCTCTTGGCGTGCTCGAGTCACCTCTCAGGCTGCCTTGGTTAAATTCGGAATCGTAACCAAAAGATCCTGATCATTGACAGTGATAGACCAGACGTAAGTCAAAGTCAGTGAATGATTAGTTAAAACAATCTGTAAGAAGATTGTGGCGCAATGTAAACAGTAAAACCACCATTGAAACACCGGCGCAGAGGCTGCAAAGCTGGGCCGGCCACTAACACCTTGACTCCCCCCTCCCCCCCCCCCCCCCAGGGTGATCGATGCCAGGGGCAGCCACCCCGTAATAACAGCGCGCAAATTCAGGCGTCCTAGAAATTCAATTCAGGTTGGTGGAGCGGGTAAAAGGAAAATAGTATATTAATGGTAATCAGCGTGTGACGTGATCGCTACTACTAGACTCATATTATGCCGCTCCAAATAAATAGAGCTGAGAAAGTTCAAATGGCTCATTTCCAGGCTCCTTTTTTTTTTGATAATCAATTTTATTAGCATTTGTAGAAACAAAACATATAAGGACAGCAAAGGAATGCACGGTACATCAATGTCCATCATCAGTAGACAGCAGGAGGCCTGAGCTAAATATAAGGCCCTTGAAGCAGCCTTCTCGTCTGAAGAAAAAGAGCAGCAATACAAGTGTAAAACAAGCATAAAGTTCAAAACAGCATGTTTAACCATTTGCCCCACACCTTCTTGAACTTTTCAGGACACCCTCGGGCCTCGAAGAGGGGTTCCTCTTGAGCCGCGCACCAATCCACCCCTCGGCGCCATGTACGTACAGTGGGAGGCTTGGCGTGTGACCAAGCCGCTGCGATATCTCGCTTGGCCACAGCCGTGCCCAAGAAACGCTTGTCGGCTCGAGAGCCGTCCAGGCCATCAAATACCCCTAGGAGGAGGCATAGGGGATCATGAGGGACCTGCCACCCCAGAATGTATATGAGTTCAGACTCTACAGAAGGAGGCTAGACCAGGGCATTGCCAGACCATGTGATAGAAATCGTCCGGGGTCTGGCCACAGCGTGTACAGTCTGGTGAGGGGCACACACCCGCCCTGTGTAGGCGAGCGGGGGTGAGCTATGCCGTGTGGAGGTAATAAAGTTGAATGAGGCGTAGTTTAGAGGAGGACATCAGGGTTTTGGGAGCCATCAGGGCGTCTCGCCAGTCTGCCTCATCCAGGGGACCCAACCATCCCTCCCAACGGGCTCGCAGCGCATCTAAAGTGGCAGGTCCGTTGTCCACTAGGGAGCGGTATATCCGCGACACTCCCCCTCTACCCAGGTTGCCCATCATGACCTGGGCTTCCAACTGACTAAATTCAGGGAGTGAGGTGGCCGTTGAAACATGTGTAGTAAGGGCGTGACGCAGTTGCAGATATTTATAAAATTGAGTAGTGAGAAGGGAGTAGCGCTGCTGCAGATCGGAGAAGGCCCGAATGTGATTGCCCCACCCAAACGTCCCCAAGGAGTGTAATCCCGATCTGATCCCACTGTTGAAACCCTCGGAGAGCCGATGTATCGTGCAACCATGTGCAGTGCCACAGAGGCTTGTGTTGAGTGAGTTTCTTGTCCCATTGCGTGTAGCGCAGAGCAGAGCGACATGCCGTTAGGGCCGCTCTGGTGATAGGTGGGATGGTCTGCGGAATAGGGGTCCCGTACAGGTAAGCTAGAATCCGTGGGAAATCCATAGTTCCGAGCTCGGTCCGATAGGCCGTATCAGACCAGCCTCCAGCGAATCAGTCGTGGACAACAATGAGTCGGTGGCCAGATAGAAGAGGTGAAGATTGGTCATCCCCATACCCCCATCTAAGGGAGGAATCCAACAGCGGGCCAAGGCCATACGTGGTTTCCCATTCCCCCACAGAAACTTAGTAATTACCCGTCAAATTCGCGGAACCAGCTCGCCGGGAGGTGAAAGGTGATGTTTTGAAGGATGTATAAAAAACGGGGAAAAATCATCATTTTAAAAAGTGCTTCTCTTCCGCTTTGCGCTTAACCTTGGGGTTAAGCGCAAGGGACTGCCAATGCTTAAGGTCGGATTTGGCTTTCGTAACCAGGGGTGTGAGGTTAAGAGCCCACTCCAGTTCAGGAAGCAAGGTTATCCAGATCCCCAGATACTTAAACGATTGCCTCCGCAGGGGAATAGTGGACTGCCAATCAAAGCAGGCTCTCGAGGGGTGGAGGGGGACCAGGGTGGACTTCGCCGGTTGAGCCGTAGACCCGAGGCACTCTCAAAGGTCCGAAGCACTTCCAGACAGCGTGGGCCGAAGTTCTCCGGGTCGGCCAGGAAAAGCAGAACATCGTCCTCGTAGATGGCAATTTTGTGATGGGGGTCCCAAGACCACCCTCGGATTTGGGGATCGCTACGTATGAGACATGCCAGCGGCCCCATCACCAGCACGAATAAGAGCGGCAAAAGAGGGCACCCCTAACGGGTGCCTCTTCGGATGGAGAACGCATCTGAGAAGGCGCCATTGGTCAGGACCCTTGCCTTAGGGCTCGAGTACAAGACTCGGATGAAACGCCGGAAGTGGGGGCTGAAGCCCATCGTGACCAGAACGTCCTCGAAGTAGCCCCAGTCCACCGTATCGAAGGCCTTCTCAAAATCGATTAGCAACAGGGCCAAATATGGGGTGAGCAGGTGGCGGTGGGCCAGGGCAAGCTGGAGGCGTCGTATACAATGCCGAGTGCCACGAGCGGGCATGAAGCCGCACTGATCCGGATGGATCAATTTATGCAACAAGGGGCGAAGACGTTGCGCCAAAGCGGTGGCGAAGATTTTAATTTCAGAGTTGATTAGAGAGATCGGACGGTAGTCCGTGCAAGAAAGAGAAGGCGGTTGAGTTTTCGGAATGACCACGATGGTGGCTACATCAGTTTCCGGAGGGAAAGAGCCCGTCTCTACCACGTGTTGAAAGAGATCGACCAGGTGAGGGACCAACAGGTCTCGGCTAATATTCCTGCGGAAAACCATCAGGGGTTCAATAGGGAGATAGCGCCTTGGATCTCCTCCGGAGTAAAGGGTTGATCGAGGTCTGCTGAGTCGGTCTGGGCTAAGCAAGGGAGATGAACCCCCGCTCGATCCAAGAGGTCAGCTAGAGAGGTCCCAGGGGGCTGGGCTGAATAGAGCTGAGCATAGTAACCCGCGAAAGCCTGGGCGATGGCTGATGAAGCAAAGTGATGGGTACCAGCAGCATTTCGGATTTCAGAAATAATTCTGTTGGCCCTGGGGTAGGAGATTATGAAGCAGTTTACCGTTTTTGTCGCCCCATCCGTAGACACGGGCCACAGAGGAGCGCCAGAGTGTCTTGGCCAAGTCCAAGGAGATCTGGCGGATCTCTTTGCGAAGCATCGCAAGTTGTCTAGCCGCGTGGGCGGCCTCTGTGTCACCCGAGGCCACCTCCAGCCGTATTTCCAGGCCCCTTTTAATATATTTTCTCAGTTCTTTACTGTCCAGCCTCTCCACGAGAAAAATATTGTTCTTTACCTTGCTCTTATCAAGGATGCAGAACGGAAACACCATTACAGATGCAGTGGGAAGTTGTGAGATTTCCTTGTATGCATTCATTGGTTTTATTTACATCATAACTTGCTGGGAAGTAACTGGGCGCTGTTTATTAATCGATGGATGAGGGTGGTGGGAGATGATGCAATATTGTGCACCTCATGCGGAGATTTTCATAAATCTGAACTGCACAATTATAATATTTTTCACTTATTTTCAATTGCTTTGTATTTCATATATTGACATTTTTAGGCACAGGGAGAATCAGCGAGCCAATGCTAAAGTGCATGTGCAGCAGTACCACCCTCACTGCCAATGTAATTTCGAAGAGACTCGTTGTAGGTCTTTCACAGTTTCATCATTTCAGAACTGAAGCACTTTGAATCTGCTATACTAGAAGCCACGGTTGTTGCGTATTTGTTATGCAACTAACAACCATTGACAAAGCCAATACTACTGGCTTGTTGTAGGTCACTGTTACTTGTATTATATATCTGGATGCAATGACAGAAGCAGCAAATTACCTCTCGGGCGGTACACTTCGTTAAGCACATATTTTTAGCTTAATTTTTAAGCCACGCCCTAATTACATCTGCCATGGATCCAAAAACAGGAAAAAACACTTTTGTCGTCTTCTTGACATTTTTGTTTTCACAGTGCGCTTTGGGAATAAAAGGTTCAAACCATGAAAAATAAATAATAAACGAAATAAAGGAAGTCAGAGTGTTTGCAAAGTGGCTAGATTGATTTTATTCACACCCAAACATATTAGCGCTACTTTACAGAGTTTGCCAGTGAAGCAGTACTTTTTGTTTTCTTGTCTTTTTTTGAACAGCATTGTTTTCCCGGGTGAGGAAGTGCACCAATCCTGGGGTACTGCAATGACTGATTGATGGGTGGATTGGTAACCATGTTCTTCCTGCTTATATTTCATATGCTTTACTTTGCTTTTTCCAGGAAGTTGGTACTTTTTATTCAGGCAGCATATTGCTCTCTTGTCTAGCGCGTGATTTGAATGGAGTTGCAAGTATATTATGGTTCTAAAAACACTCGCTACCACCTTCCTGGCCTCTAGCAATTTTCAGAAACAATAAAAATGTCATGATAACGCTGATGGTTAATGTTTTTCCTAGAGAGAGATCAGAGTTTTGTCTAGTGGAAGTTTTGACTCATGGAAAGGTAGTGCAGAAGGTTAATGTGCCTGCTGCAAAGAACATGTACCTGATGCAGATCACAAAATGCACATGATGTAAATAGGTCAGTGAGTCACTGCTTGTGTCAGAGATCCTTTTGTTACTTGCAGTTTGTAAGTTAAAATCCTAACATACAACAGTGAGCTATTAACTGTCATCTAAGAGTTGCATGCAAACTGCAAGGTAAAAATTAGAGCGTTATGTTTTTTCCCCCCAGTCTTTGTTTGATTATCCTAATGAAGCTCTGTGGCTATACTGAATAAGCAGCTACCTATGTTATATGACATCTCTTTATTAATGTTATAACTGCACTTTCACAATTGCAAGTTGCACGTGTCATTAGACTTACTCCTAGAAAATGTCATGTTAGAAATGGGATTTCTGGTTGGCTAGGGCTTGCGCCAAAGCCAGGCAGAAACCACCACTCTAAGTCAGGGCTGGGGAGTTACACGCCAAAGATAACCCCTGCTCACCCCCTTGGTAGCTTGGCAGGAGCAGTCAGGCTTATCCCGGAGGTAATGTGTAAGCGTTTGCGCACGCACTCAGCAACAACACCCTAGGCCCACCACAAAAGAAACTCCACACAAGGTTATATATAAAAATAGCCTTTGTATTATACCAAAACACATTAGATGATAATCACATAATATACACTGTGCCAACTGGCACTGGGCAGGATTTTACAGGGGACTATTTACACCAGACAGGGCCACATGGACCGCTGTCAGAGTTAGCACAAATCACCAATAGTAAATGTGGAACATATACCAACTGTTGACACAAATTGCAACTGTAGAGCACAACCAGTAACTACTGGTAAAAGGTAAGTACACCCTATGCAATCCTAAACACTCTAGGCATATATCACGCAGGGAACCATGAACTCACTAGCACAACCTGTACTAGGAAAAACCATCTCCTATGCATAGACAGTCAGAAATCGAGATAAGCATGAAGGCAATGCACATTACGCAAAAGTACACATGTAGACATAACCATGTACCCTAGGTGAGGGTACAACACAGAAAGACTGTCCCCAGGCCAACTTGGCCTCTCAGGGGCTCAAACGCCCATTGTCAAAAATGTCAGGGCTGGGCTGCCAAAGCAGCGTTAGCAACAACGCACAGGGGCACAACCTAAACGTTGCAGCTGCCCATTAAGTGCTGGGCAGCTGTGGGGAATGGGGCCTGGGCACCTCGATGCCCTCACGTTGGAGCACACAGGCTCTGAAACCAATATGCCCCCAAGAACGCTGGCACTGGCTCTGCGGGGGCTTTAGGAGTCCACACTGGGACTCTCTAACTGAGATGGCCCCCAAGTCTAAAGACAATGTGCCCCCAAAAGAAGTAAATACTGGCAGGAGGGGGGGCACCGGCAATGTGCCCCGACGCCCCCTCTAACAACTGCACCAAGGAGCCCTACACACCGGGCTCTCACAGTGCTTGGGGTGGGCTAACACGGTTCCCTCTTCAGCCCCCACTCACCGGGACTTTGACGGGCTGATCCGGTCACGGTGGGAGGCTCTCTGCTCCCCTCCGGCCTTTCTCTTCGCCGTCGGGGCTCTCCTGGCAGGCGATGGGGACAGCTGTAAGGAAGCACGCAGTGCTCCAACTTCCTCTGTGGCTGCGGGGCTCTCCTTTCAACACGGGAGCCCCGCTTACTCGCAGATTTCCTTGGGCACCCTCCAGTGCGGGTGGGCTC
Source organism: Triturus cristatus (assembly GCF_964204655.1). Classification (NCBI taxonomy): domain Eukaryota; kingdom Metazoa; phylum Chordata; class Amphibia; order Caudata; family Salamandridae; genus Triturus; species Triturus cristatus. The sequence continues at coordinate 802,580,716 of NC_140582.1, read as the reverse complement.
CCGCCTGGACGCTTCTTCCGGCCGGCCTTCCTTCAGGCCTTACGTCACGCTCCTCTCCTGGTGCCGGCTTCCGGGTGATTCCGTGGGCGCGGGGCTTCCTTCGGGGAAGCGGAAGTCCCACCCCACGTCAGGCAATGCGCAGCCTGACTTCCTGTTCCAGCCCGGGCTGCGGCGGTGATTTTTCCTTGGCGAGAAATACGGGGTAGGCTCCCGTTTTTAGATAAAAACAAATGCAGGGTGGGCACCCGCCAATGAGCACCGCGATGCGGGGTGGGCACCCGCTTTATGATAAGCGAATCCGTACGGCGGCAATAACGCGGGGTAGGCTCCCGCAGATATAATCCTCCTCAATGCCGCAATGCGGGGTGGGCACCCGCGATCGAGGCAGCAAAAAGCGGGGGAATCCCTACGTCAGGATTCCCTCAACAATGATCGCCTGCTCAGCACTGTAGGCAGCAACGGGACGCGCTTCTTCGTTGGCTGGCAAAGAGCCAAGCACTCTATTAAAATAAATGCGAACGCGCTCCTCGGGTGCCAGAGGCACAAGTCCAGGAAAAGTCTTTTTAGGATAAAGGGGGGGGGGGGGGTAAAGGCTGGGCCCAGGGGCCAGCTCACAGGGCCCTCCAGCAGGGAGGCAGTCCCCAGTAGCGGTTCCTCCTGGCGCCCAGCAGCAGGCCCCCCTCAAATTAGGAACAAGAGAGAACAGAACCAAAAGGTCCTGAAGGCATCCAGGGGCAAGGTAGGGCCCAGGGGCCAGCACACAGGGCCCTCCAGCAGGGAGGCAGCCCCCATGGCGGTCCCTCCTCGGCCCCACCAGCAGCAAGCCCCCCTCTGTCAGGATCCAAAAGAGAACATTTTCATGGGGTCACAGCCTCTCTTTTATACACAAAATCCTTTGTCTTCAAAGGTGCAGGGAAGGGGCGAACCAGATGCAACTGGTTCCTGAGCACTTTGTTTTGCTCAGCCCCTCTCCCTATTCACAGGACAGGCCAGGGACATCAGACGCACCACAGGGGGTGGAGCCAGCATTGTGTAGGGAAAGCCCAGCCCTATTCAGGTCCCAGGTGTACTCCTCCCTGCCATCAACATGCAGATCTCTCCATTCACCACCGGGGCAGACCCATCCTGACTCCTGGAGCCAGGCACACCAGCCAATCACAAGCCAGACAGTCACTTCACATTTATTACACAGACATGCCAGCTTCTAGAAGTGGCACTTCTACACTAGACACAGTAACGCCGCACACATCATCGCGCAGTATTCAATCTCACGAGTTCGCACATACCAAACTCGACCCTGCACTCCTCTCACATCAGGACTTAACACGGTCACTCAGATCCCCCATGCATTCCTATGGGAAGGCAGGTCAGTCTCACTAAAACATCCACAGAGCACACGCACTTTCCACTGGGACTCAGTGTAAAAGCGCCTAGAGGCCTAAAACCACTAATGCAACATAGGAAAAAGGCTAGGATAAATGCAAAAAGTTCTGGGGGTGAACTTGCCAGAAGGGCCAAGTCCAACATGTCAGCAGGTGATCAGGATGAATGATTACAGCAGGCGTGTGCATCTACAGAACAAATATAGGCGGCTCGACGCCCGAAGCCTCAATAACAAGCATTGGCATAGCCAATAGGTCTCGCCTTTAGGACCTTATAAGTGTTTTGCCAGAGCTATTGGCTTTGTTAATGTCTTTAAGCTATGTTGTAGAGCACTTGTGACTGCCTGTTTAGTAGCAAAACATTGCAATAGTTGGCGGTTAGAGGGGCTGCTGGAGCTTTGGGCCCCAGTGTCACTACACCTGCTGCACCATCTAAATAAAGCCTTTTTGAACTGCAAGGTAACTGCAATCTGACTGCCCGGCAGTACGATGAGGTGCTGGGGTTCCAGGAGGAGCTGAACCACCGGTGGATGGAGCGGAGGAAGGGGGAGCTCCGAGCCAGGGAGGCTGAGGGCTGCTCCGCGGACAGCAAGGGGCGCTCCCTCGAGCCGAGCGGCAGCGATCTCCTCATGGAGAGGGAGCGGGTGACCACGGAGCTAAGCACCAGCTTCTTTATCGGGCAGCGGCTCAACACGGACCTTGAAGCCCTCCGGGGCTACTTGGGGCGCAGCCAGCAGGTGTGGGAGGACAAGGAGCAGGAGCTGCGCAGGCTGCTGGCCGGTGTGGCTGCCCTGGAGGTGGGGGGCAGCGAGGAGTGCCCCAGGACAGAGGTCCCGGAGGGAGGCAGCAACCCTGAGGACACACAGACACCTGAGGACAGTCTAAAGGTTTGGGCTGAGGAGGGACAGGAGCTGTGCAAAAGCAGCCCGGAGGGGCACAACGAGGACTCGGACATGGGGCTGAGCTCCATGCACAGCCTCAGACTCCCTGCCGGCCGTGTGCGAGTCCCTGGTGTAGGGAGCGACGCCCGCAGAGCTCTCAGGGACCCTGTGTGTCCACTAGAACTGCTCCGTCCGATCCACTGGTCTATGGGGGGAGTGGGGAGCAGCTTTGAACAACCGACAGGTATGGGACAAGGTTGACTGGCCTGTGACTGACTGTCTCCTCAGCCACACAACACCTTTGAGAGGCACTCACTCATCACTAAAATGCATACTTTAAATGTGATCACCTCGATGGTCATTTTCTTATGTTGAAAAAGAAACATAAGCTTTTGATTTATGCTCATGCCTCAGCTGTCGACTTTGTCCCAGGCACACAGGCTTTTCTTAGGCCGCGTTTTAAATCCCCACAGTTCAGTATTTCCCACATTTATGCTAATTGTTAGTCAACAAACTCAGTAAAACGGAATTGTGAGCCAGGAATCTGCTAACTTTCTAACCTCACATGCATTAACCCACACAGCAACCCTCCATACATTTTTATATGTGTTACCCTATTCTATTTATGTTATCAACCTCACAAGGAGGAAATGTGGAGCCAGGCCACATCTAACTATCCAACTCTGCCAAGGGCCCACCACACTTTCAGAATAACAGATATTCTCAGAGATGTCACCACCCCCACTATCCCATCCACAGGCCAGCCCACCTCTGTCTTAGTTTGCAGAGTTGTGCACACTTTAAAACAATGACGGAGGCACGTGGTGGGTAGAAATGTGGAGTAAAACCAAAAGACCCTCCAGGAAGCTCTGATAACTTGGAGATCAAATTGCGTATTTTCGCTGGTGCTGTTCTTAAGGCACGCAACCGTACAACTTTTTTTTTCTTCAAAAAAATGTTAAGCATTATTCAGGACATTTGCTCCCACCTTGATGTGCCCAAAAACTAATTCAAAAGCAAAAGCTCATACACCCTACTGGGAAGTTACAAGTGTTTTATAACAATAGATCCTTAAAAAAAAAAAAGCGAAAATGCTGCAATAATAAAGAAAAAACGCTTTGAAATCCTAATGGTGTTTTCTTGTGTTAGACGTGTCTGAACATATGCAAGCAGATGCCGCCTAAAAGTGATTATACGCGCACACAACACACGCGCAGGCATGCACACACAAGGCCTCTGACTGGAAGCACTAACATCACTGTACAGTGGAACAGTTATAGAAACGTCCCACCAGAGCGAGGCTAGGTTATTTGTACTTGTTGCACTGTTGGTACACAGTGTGCGCCTTTGCCCTACACCAACAGCAGCGAGGGGCGGGTTTTATAGGCAATTCCCACACACAGCTCACAATGTTTATTAGTCAAATCGCGCCACCGGGGACGGCAGGGATAGACGGCTCATCTGCTCCTGTTTCATATAGCAGTAAATCCATCACCCAGTGAAAGTGATGCTGAAATGGCCATGTGCAACAGCACGGCCGCAACAGAATGCCACAATGACGGCCTGGAGCAAAGGGGATGCGGGAAAAAAGATAACATGGACAACGGGGGAGGGGGCGGGAGCGCGGGGCCACGCTAATTACAAACAGATGGCCCTGCGTGCGCTGCTTGCTCCCACAAGGTGGATGCCAGCACAAGCATGATTGCTTGAAAAGAGCTGACCAATTTGTAAAGGTCATCTCCTAGAGCAGCGCATTTGCGCTGCCTAGGCCAGACCTAAAAACGCACTTAGGCTATTGCAGTGGTTTTGTGTCCGTTCAGGGTAGGACTCGCCATGAAAAATGTTTGCGAGCAGCCACAAACATACAAGTCCGCAAAACTACTCCCCGTAGCACGCCCCTTCTCTGCCCCGAACTCTAAAGTTGGTACTTAAAAAAAAAATCTGCCGTAGCAGCAGACTCTCAGCAGTACCAGCTTCTCACAGAGGATTTAAATGTCCAGATTCTATATTTTTTCTCTGAGTTCTATATAGCACGAACTTGACCCGAAGGTATTAGAGCGCTTTACATGAGCAGCACTTGCGTTACAGACGGACATATTCATTTTGTTAGGCACAGGGTAGGGGAGATTAAGTGATTTGCGGCTGCCCGAGGCCACCACAGGGGGCCACTCAAGAAGGCGGCCCTGTAGTGGCATCGGGCTTCCCCCCCACCTTTCTCCCCCCCCTTTTCTCCAGGGGGGGGTTTGGCCAGGGGAGGAGTCCCCATTAGGTCACGGGTGTCCTGCGACACGTCCAGTGCGCGGGGCAGGATGAGGGGTACATATGTCCCCCCCACCCCCTTTTCTGCCTCTTTGTGCACCGGATGCTCCGCGGACACCACGCTTCTCACATGCTCTGGAGTTGACCCGATTTAGCACGGTGAGTGCAGGCCATGCCCCCCCACCCCCCCAAGCCGGATCTCCCCATGTGGGTGATTTAGGGCAGGCGGTCCAGCCTAAGCTGGAGGCTGCCGGGGACGGGGGGAACAGAATGCTCTGGGGGTGGGTGCGGGGGTCCGCCGGGGCACGCAGCCAGTCGCCCACCCTGCGGGCCCACCTACTGCAGGGATGCTGATTCCGATTGCAGCGTTGCCCCGTCCTCGTGCGTTGGGGCCCCTCGTACTCTTCTGCGTGGCGTTCCCGCCTGCCCTCCTTCTCGCCTCGGGGGATGTAGCTGGGCCCGTGGGTTGTGGGCGAGCACAAGACCGCGACGGGCTTGGCCAGCAGCTCGTGTGCCACCCCCCTCCCTCCTGGGCCCTTCCCGACCACGCAGCTACCGCATGCATCCTCTCGAGCACCGCGGCCTATGTTTATGCGGAGACTCTTACCAATGTCGGAGTCAATTGCCGCTGCCCTGGGCTCAACGCTGGGAGGCTTGGCACTTGCTTGGCGTGGGATTGGACGCGCTCTCCGGCCTGCCGGTGCGGGGCGGCATCGGGTGCTTCCGGGAGCGTGGTGGGGCCCTGCTTGCGAGCCACGGCTCGGCCCTCGCGCTCCCTGTCTCCTGCCTTCCCCGGTGATCCACGGTATCCGGTGGCCGGCGGATCCACGGTATCCAGTGGCCGGCGGGGGCTCTGGAGTCTGCGATGGGTCGCGGTCCGGCGCTGGCCTCGGAGCGGGTGTTTGGGGCGCGTGCCTCGGGGCTGTGCCCACGTGCCGCGACGCTGTGGTGGTGATGTTTCGTGGTTTGTTTGGCGGTCGGGAGGAGGGGCTCGCGCAGTGTGCCCCAGCACTGCGGTTCCGCCGTGTGCCGCAGGTTCACTGTGGTGCTCCCGTGGCTGTGCTGCAGGGGCATGCGCCCCCCCGTCGGAGCAGCACCGGGGGGGAGCGTGTCCTGGTGGGGTCTGCCGGGCGGGAGGCCGGGTCTCGGCACACGGCCTCGCGCTAACATTGCTCGCATGCTAGGTGACTCCCGCGCTGAGCGCGTGCTCCGGGTCGGGGAACACGCGGTGCACCCCTCCCCCTCCTGAGTCACCCGGGCCAATGGTTAGACTCCACACTGCAATTAGATGCTCCTGCCCCGGTCTTTCAAGGTCTCCGCTTGCTCAGCCAGAGCCACTGTGGCCCAATGGTTAAGGTCTGGGACTCTTATTCTCAAGATTAAGAGTTCAATTCCCAATGTTCCTGTCCTGAAGGATCTCTTTTCAATAAAAGTGGAGGCAACTGTAGTTCCCCCAGTTAGGTTGGGTGATATTTTCCTCGGGCAGACTCAGGGCCAGACACTGTGAATAAAAATAAATAAATAAATAAATAAAAATATTAATTTTACGTATGGCATCAGCAAAACAAATGGTACAGTGGCAGTTCACAGGTGCTAAGAGTACTTTTACGAGGGATGGAGCTCAGTGGTAGTGCACATGCTCCAGGTGTTCAGGCCCTGGGGTTTCGTCCCAACACCTCGCGGCCTCCTTCCCCAGTGGCCTTACACCACCCCCCGGTGCCCCGACGCCGCGTGCCTGTGTCACCCTCCCCTTTCAGCTGCCTGTGGCGGTGCCACCCCTCCTGAGCCGCGGTCGCTGCATGCATGCATATTCAGGGGACTACAGCCCAGGCTGGGCTCCTGCCATCTTGGGGGGGCGCGGGTGTGAGGTCAGCCCTGATGACCCCAGGGAGAACGGTGCGGCTCCTAGACCTGGGAGCCCCAGCCGGATTCCGCTGAGCACCCAGCCCTCTTACTGGCGCGCAGGAGTTTGCGGGACACATTGTGTAACTAGCTATGGTGGTACCACAGTGCACCGGTGGATGGCTTCCGTTATTGCCTTGTTTGCGACAGCTACGGCCTGTGCAAATGTTTTAACGTGATTTGTTTGTTTATGCAGGAAGGGATTGATGCCAGGCCCCCCACCCCACCCCTCCTAAGGATTTGCTAGGACTGCACAGGTAAAGGGTAAGAGCCACTAGTAGCAAGGTAGCACAAAGGGCGTTTAGACGTCAACCAGTGCAGCGCAGGGCGAGTGTGTCCTCTCAACAGGCCAGGGGGCGCGCGCCACATGGCCAGGGTAACCTAAGTGGCCTTCCAGGGTGACCGTAGTCAGGTGGAAGATAAGTCACCACCTTCATCTTACGCCACGCTGTTTTTTGTTTTCCAGCTACGTCTCGCGCTCCCGGACGATCGCCAGGGTGCAGCACCAGCCCTCTCGCAGAGGTGTTTTCAGAGGTAACGCACGGGGAGCACAGCCGAGGGAAAAAGGTTGGGGGGTATGCAAGAACAACACCAGCTCAGGGGAGAAAGGAGACATGATGGGCAGGCAGGGAATGGGAGCCGTGCCAGCGGCCGGCAGACCATTGAGTGTCCAATGGTTAACATTTTTCCCATCATCCGTACACAGGGTTCATCAATATCCTCCCCAGGAAACACGAGCATCATCAGGAAGAGTGTAGCGACTACAGGAAGTAAGTAAGGGGTTGAGAGTTTGGGACCGAGCGTCGAGGGCGAGGACAGGAATGCCGATCCGGGACCAGCAGCTAGGTTTTGGCTCACAGTTTAATTTCTCTTCCAGGTGGGCTGTCGCAGATCCGTCCCGATGAATAGCCAGGGATCCCGTCCGCTTTTCTCGCTGATGTCCCAGGTGGAGGATTTCCAGCCAGGAACCTCCCAAGATGCGCAGTTGTCGGCCGTTATGGAGATGGTCAGGGCTAAAGGAGTGGCTTGGGCCACTGAGCTGTTGATGGCGCACAGCCCAGACGACTCTGGTATAGCCATGCCGGCCCCATGCACGGGTCAGGAACCCGCTGAGGAGAACGGTCCCTCCAGATCCAAGAGGGTTCGCAGGCCCACAGTTAAGGACTTCCCAGCTGATCCGCTGCAATCTAAGAGCCGTACCTCGGGCATTGTGCGGACTGTGGCCTTGCCGGTGGCCGATGCACTACTGCCTCCCGCAGCCGGACCAGTGGCCCCCCTGGTCAACGCAACGCCGCCACCGAACTTTGCCACACGTGACGACCTGGGTAAGCTTACGGGCACGTTAACGAACTTCATGACAGAGGTCAGAGCTGGCCTCCTGGCAGTTAACAACCCCAGCGTGGTCAACATAGCGAACAGTGGCGTGGGGGTAGCTAGACCAGCACCACCCGCGCAGGCACTAGGTGCCCCTTCAGTCACGAACATTTGGGGTGGAGGTGGGGGGGCAGTCACCGATCACAGGGCAGCCTGCAGCAAGGGGTCTCAGTGCCAGTGCCTGAGCCCGGGGCAATTGAGCACACACCACACTCCTATGGGAGCCGGCGCGCCAGGGGGAACCTCACCTGAGCTAGGCTGCCAGCAACAGGCAGAGCCAGACCTCCCACCCACAGCCACATGCGCACCCCCGCGGTTCCTGCCGCCGCCGCGACACATCCGCCCACGTCCCCAGCAGCAGGCACTACCTCCCCCCTGCTGCGATGCCTCCCGTGCTCCCTGCTCCTGCGCCACTAGTCACACTGGCCCCCCTGCTGTCAGGCCGGTGCTCACTAGCATGGGAGGTGCCACTTGCGGCCAAGGAAGGAATATGGAGGACGGAATTCATCGATATTTTTGCGCTTCTGATGCACGGGGCAGAAGGGGTGGATACCAGGAAAATGGGTGGCAAGGAGGAGGACAAGAAGGTTCGCTTCCAAGCATGGCCCTGATAAAACAATTAAGAGATGGGGGCAGGCCTTTGCTATCCTGTCAGCGGTGGTCATGGAGCGATACCCAGAACAAGGGCCGGGGTTGTTCCAATACGCCGGCATCATTACCAATGAGGCGGAGACCAACGGTGGGATGGGCTGGTACAGGTATGACTGCGAGTTCAGGAAAAAGATGGCCATGTGTCCGGAACTGGGGTGGGACCAGTTGGAGGTGCGTCTCTGGGTCCAGCACATGGGCAAGGGCAGGGTTGAGGCCGACGATAAGCCTAGCACCAACGTGAAGAAGGGGGAGCCGAGCAAGGGCCAGAGACAGGACAGGAAGGGTCAGTTTAAGCAGCCCTTTTGGGGAGGTCGTGGTGGGGGCCAGAAGCAGGGACCTAGGAGAGTTTTCAGTGGAACGAGCAGGCTGTTCAATGCAGGGGCATGCTCCTGGGGCAAGGCCTGTCGATTTTCCCACACCTGCAGCAAGTGCGGTTCTCCACACTCGGCCACCTCTTGTGAAAAGCGCGAGCACACCTCCATGCCGGCCAGACACGACAAGTAGACCCCTGGGCCGGCCTGCCCTGGCCAGGTCCTTCTCCCCCCTCCCCCCCCAGGTCTGCGCAACTTGCACCCCCTGTGGTGCCCCTTCCTGGGACCGCCAGGGCAAAGGTCCGTCCCCCATTGTCACTGCCAACCTGCTACCACTATTAAGGGAGTACTCCAATGCTAAGGATAGATTGTCTCTAGCCCATGGGTTCTTGGAAGGCTTCAGAATTCTCTATCAGGGTCCACTGGTCAACAGGGACGCTGAGAACCTTAGTTCGGCCAGGGACCATCCCGAAGTCGTAGGGACAGCCATGGGGAGGGTGGTGGACCCTTCCTGCAACCCCCCCCTTCCAAACTTTGTGGTCTCTCCCTTGGGGGTGGTCCCTAAGAAGGAGCCAGGGGCTTTCAGGCTGATCCAACACCTGTCATACCCGGAGGGGGATTCAGTGAACCACTGGCTGGAGGAGGGTTCTTGCTCGGTCTTTTACTGTTCGCTCGACATGGCAGTGGACATGGTCAGGAGGGCGGGCAGGGGAGCATGGTTAGCCAAGGCTGACATTGAGTCCGCTTTCCGCCTTCTCCCTGTCCACCCTGAAAGCCAGCACCTCCTTGGATTCAAGTGGCAAGGTGAATTCTTCTACGACAGGTGCATGCAAATGGGGTGTGCGGTGTCGTGTGCCTACTTCGAAGCCTTCAGTTCATTCCTGCAGTGAGCTCTCTCAGGGAGATTTAACGTAGAAGGGGTGACCCACTACCTGGACGATTTTTTGTTCATTGGGAGTGCGGGTACGCAGGAGTGCAGCAGGGGGTTACAGTGCTTTTAGGAATTGGCAAGACACCTTGGGGTGCCGTTAGCACCTGGTAAGACGGAGGGTCCTGCGCAGGTTCTCACCTTTTTGGGCACTGAGCTGGACACGGTGACGGGCGTGTCTAGGCTCCCTGCAGAGAAGGTCCAGGCTTTGCGACAGGACATCCAGTCACTGCTGGGGAAAGACAAGGCTCCTTTGTGTGTCATCCAAAGCCTCTTGGGCAAGCTCAATTTTGCAGCCAGAGTCATCCCGGTGGGGCGAGTGTTCGCCAGGAGATTAGCCAGGGCCACAGCTAATGTGTCTAAAAAACACCACCTGGTCAAGTTGGGGGCAGGCTGGAAGAAGGACTTGGTCATGTGGGGGGAGTTCCTGTCGCACTTCAATGGAACGGTCATCTGGAGGGCCCCCTAGGCAGACAGTCCCGAGCTCAGCCTGTTCACGGATGCATCGGGGAGGGAGGGCTTTGGGGTAATCCTGGGTGAGGAGTGGTGCGCACAGGAATGGCCCAACGCATGGCGCAAGCGTGGGATCACTGCTAAAATCACAGTTTTGGAACTTTTCCCCATCGTCATGTGCCGCTTTCTGCTTAGCATTTTATGGAGCGTTCCGTATCAGTGAGTTAGTGGCCCGGTCCAAAACAGATACGTCAGGAGACGCTCTGGGCATAGTGGATATTCGGTTGGAGGGTAAGTTGACGATCCACCTCAGGAGGTCAAAGACAGACCAGAAAGGGAAGGGGGTGGAGGTGGAGTTATTGCCTTTAGGAGACCCCAGGTACTGCCCGGTTGCCAAGGTCCGGGAATACGTCTCAGTTCGCCCAGTAGCACCTGGGTACTTATTGATACACACAGACTTAGTTCCCCTAACCATCTTCCAGGTGGAGCGCGTAATGGGTGCTTGCCTGTCCAGGGCCGGCCTACTCCAGGCTGATAAAAAATATTCAAGCCACTCTTTCAGGATTGGGGCAGCCACCACTGCATTCACAGCAGGCTTGGAACCTGCACGTGTTAAAAAAGTAGGGCGCTGGGAGTCACAGTGTTATAAGCGATAAATCCGCCCCTGAAGGGGCCTGCTTAGAGTAAATAGTACTGTAATGTGCAGTGTTGTGTGCCACATGTTTTATGGTTTTGTGGTTTTAAGTGCTTTTTGAGTTGAAACGTGTCCTTTGTTTCATCAGGGTCACGTGTGTGGGTCATTGGGTACTCTGCCATCTCCCGGTTGGCCCGTTGGGCATCGATCAGGAACTGGATGCGTCAATTTTCGCAGACAAAGTATGAGTGGTTGGGTTTTCCAGGGATGAGATGGAGCAGCCTCATGAACAGACTGGAGCACTCACTAGCAGCGCTGGGTGCCCCGCCTAATTCTTTGGTGATCCACCTGGGGAGTAATGACCTGACTGCCTCTGGGAGGACCTTGCTCCTGCATGCCATGAAGACTGACTTGGGGGAACTGAGCAAGCGCTTAGGTCAGTGCAAGCTCTGGTGGTCAGAGATTGTGCCACGGAGGGTCTGGCAGGGGGCTAAGTCTGGCGAGGCAGTGGAGCGGTCCAGGAGACGGGTGAACAGCTCCATGCGCAAGTTCACTCAGCAGAGGGGCCTGGGATTCATCAGACACGAAATGATTCAGGAAAGGGTCAAAGGATACTTCGAGGCTGATGGGGTACACCTCACTTCAGTTGGGTTGGACTTGTTCTTGTTAGACTTGGAGGAGGCGCTAGCACAAAAGGGTTGTAGGTAATAGACTAGAGCGGTTGGTGGGGGGCCCCGGCGGCGGTGGTTGGCCGCCTTCAGGGCTGTGGCAGAGTTACAGGGTGATCTGGAAGCATACGGGTACAGAACGGTACCTCTGCGCGGCATACAGGGGTGCCAGAGCCGAACCCCAGGAGCCTCATGGGAGGTTCACGGAATCTATGTCGGCACCCCGTTAGTCCTTCGGGCGGTTGTGGGCCTGAGCAACCGGGGACTTGCCTAGCTACGCTCCGCCCAGAATGGGGCGTGAGTATAATGGACCTAGGGTGGTCAGGTGATCCGGGAAGGGGATCACCAGAAGGTGCAGTACAGTGTGGTTCGCCATGGTGCTGCTAGGCTCATCAGGCGGGCAGGTGGCGAGAAGGCTGCCTGTCCTTGGATCGCCCGTAAGCTAACCCACCAGATTACATAACGTTGTATGTAATAAACCTGCAGCAGTTTTTTCCCCAAGTATAAACTTGTGTGGTGTGTATTTATTTGCGGGCATTCATGCTTTGGGGGGGGGGGGGGGGGGAAGGACCTTTGCCATGATGGTGCAATGCCCAGAATAACAGGATATTGAGCGTCTCTGCCGAGACTCGAACTCGGTTTCGAGTCGGCCGCTCTTGTTTTGTTCATCAGAATCACGTAATTTGCCACCACAAATCACTTACGCAGCTAAATAGAACTCAGGAGCACAAAACCTGTTAGTGTTAAATAATATTCTTAAAGTGTTATGGAATAAACATTATTTTCATTGAGACTCTCTCTTGTTAATTATCACCGACGGTTGATAACCGAAGTCGGAACAAGGCGTGGAACTCTTGGGCTGGTGCTATCAAGCCATCTGTGATATTTAAGAAGAGAGACCATCTCAATGAAGACTATTATTTTCAAGTTTTTGAAGCTGGAAAGACTAAGCTGAGGGATCCAGTGTCCCAGTGACAAAGCGTGAACTGAGAAGCTTGGAAAGCTCACAGAAACATTTCTTTGTGAAAGATGCTTAACTGACACAGGTATAGATGCTCAGAGGCGAACACACGTTTAGCAGTCTACAGCAGTGTTTAGGGTGGCGAACTGGTGTTTGGTGGGTCGCAAAATTCAAAGCAATACATGAAGATGTCTTTACATTTTGTATTTATCTTATAACATTTGCTGCACTTCAAAGACGGAAGTCAACTGCAAGGTTATGTCTTCTGTTGCTTTTTTAGGTCTTCCAGACATGCTGTATCAGGATATAGATTTCATTAGCTAATCTCAGTCAAATGTTATACAAACTCGTCATTTGAGTGTTAAGCCCCTTAAATAATCTAAACATCAATGTAGTCGTTCATAACATGAATATTCAGCAGAACACTTAAATACACAGGTATATCTTTTTTTCGTAAGTACACAATTTTTAATGTAGACAGAAATGTAAAGGGTACATTCAAAAACAATAAAACAACATGATAGAGGGTACATAGGCTCCTATCCTGGTAGAGTAGAAATCTCTATTGGAGTAGAATGCAGGGAAGGCGCCAATTAAAAAGAACTCCAATGGAAGAGCAATAATCTCTATTCCAATTTGTTTAAAATTAAAAGGCAGCACTCTAAAGAAACGCGTATTAAATTTATCCATTATCTACCAGGATAGGAGCCTATTCGAAGGCCCTGTTGGAGTTTTTAAATGTTGATCAATCTGGTTCGAATTGATTACTGAGCATGATCATAGGGACTCTTTTAACAATCGACTTTATGTCCTGAAGATGGTCTGACGGACGATTTTTCCACAACAGACCAAAACGTCGACTGCTATATTTATTTCCCTAGCATTTGATGCTCTTGAGGTATTGTTTTCTATTGTTTTAGATTAATTTCTTCTGTACACTCATCTGGAATAAATGTTCACACCTATGATTTGCAGGCTCTTTTATGTACCCTCTATCATGGTCAGGGCACATAAACCGTACATAAAGATAATTCACTCCAATCTTTCCTCAACTTACCACTACCCCCTTCAGGGCCACTACAAATGTAATAACAACATGCTTCCACAGTGAATATTAAAATGTTTGAGTATGAAGGCATTAAACACACATTAAGATTTTTTTCTAACTGTAATTCACAAAATGTGATTTATTTTATCCAATGCCCATGCAAACTGTTATATATCGTGCAGACGACCCAAAAGATCAAGACCTGGATCTCACAGCATAAAAGCCGGATCCGTTTTAAAATCACAACAGAACCTCTTGTGGAACATTTCCTTGATAAAGGACACTCGGAATTGGACTTCACTTGGCAAGTGATTGAGAACCTACGCCCCAGCTGCAGAGGAGGCAACAACAAGAAACTCTTAACAGACTAGAGTGCAAGTGGATCTTCATATGCCGTACAATTGAACATGACTGAATTAAACTGGTGAATGGAATGCCATCACATGTACTTGGCTGCTCAGCAGAGCTACTATGTTCTGTCTTCACCACTTTTTTGACTCAGCAAACTGCTTCTTCTGTGCACAGCCTCGTATTGTAATTACAATAAGTGTACACTTATGACCAGTTGTTTTGTTATTGTTTTTTCTTATTACTGATTCCTTAACTAAGCGCTTCATTTTTCTATACAATTATCATTTGCCCAATCTACCTTTATGCCTTTTACTTTTGAATATTACTATTATGTCTCTGGTCACCCATTCAAATATGTTTTAACAGCAATCAAAACAATTTTCCGTGTTTCCTCTTGTGACATCTTCCTTACTTTACTCTCCCCTTAACCCCTTGTATGCCCATGACAAGCTGGACTCGTCATGGAGCACAGTCGCGCTGTGCCCATGACGAGTCCAGCTCGTCATAAGGCATACCCTAGGGAATCCCTCTGGTGCGGGCACCAGAGGGATTCCCTTTCTGCCAAAATAGCCTCGGGAGCGGGGGAAGAGCTTCCCCAGCTCCCGAGCCCCCCCCCCCCCATTTCACTGTAATGACGATCGGCGCGCACGTCGAGCCGACGTCATTACAGTGAAAGTGAAACTGTAATGAGCCAAGAGGCTCATTTCAGTTTCACTTTCTACGTGCTCAGGGGGCTATCTCAGCCCCCTGAGCACGTAGAAAGACGGGAGAGGTATCGTTGGAAAGGGGAGAATCTCCCCTTTCCAATGGTACCCCTCCCCATGTAAATTTGGTGCAATTTAGTCTTTTTGCCCCCCCTGGGGGGCAGATGGGGGCATTAGCCCCCAATCTGCCCCCCCGGGGGGGCAAAAATCCCACTAGACCCCAGGGAATTTTTTTATCCATAAAAATAGGGGTGGGGGCTGCCCAAAACGGGCAGGCCATGCCCCCACCCCACCCCCCAATTACTACAGTCTTTCTGCCCCCCCCCCCGGAGGGCCGATTGGGCATTGGCTCCTAATCTGCCCCTTCAGGGGGGCAGAAAGCCCACTAACTACCAGGGATTCGTTTTTACTTTTTTTTTAGGGTGGGGGCTGCCCGCAACGGGCACGCCAATGCCCCCACCCACCCGCCACCATTACAGCCTTTCTGCCCCCCCTAGTGGGCAGATGGGGCATTGGCCCCCAATCTGCCCCCCCGGGGGGGCAAAAAGACCACTAGACACAAGGGAATTATATAAAAAAGAAAATAGGGTTGGGGGCTGCCCAAAAGAGGCAGGCCCATGCCCCGACCCCACCCCCCCAATTATCACAGTCTTTCTGCCCCCCCCGGGGGGGCAGATGGGCATTGGCCCCTAATCTGCCCCTTCGGGGGGGGCAGAAAGCCCACTATACACCAGGGATTTGTTTTCTGTTTTTTTTTAGGGTGGGGGCTGCCCGAAACGGGCACGCCAATGCCCCCACCCACCCGCCACCATTACAGCCTTTCTGCCCCCCCTGGGGGGCAGATGGGGCATTGGCCCCCAATCTGCCCCCCCCCGGGGGGGCAAAAAGACCACTAGAAACCAGGGAATTGTAAAAAAATAAATAATAGGGGTGGGGGCTGCCCAAAACGGGCAGGCCCATGCCCCCACCCCACCCCACCCCACAATTATCACAGTCTTTCTGCCCCCCCGGGGGGGCAGATGGGGCATTGGCCCCTAATCTGCCCCTTCGGGGGGGGCAGAAAGCCCACTATACACCAGGGATTTGTTTTCTGTTTTTTTTTTTAGGGTGGGGGCTGCCCGAAACGGGCACCCCAATGCCCCCACCCACCCGCCACCATTACAGCCTTTCTGCCCCCCCTGGGGGGCAGATGGGGCATTGGCCCCCAATTTGTCCCCCCCCGGGGGGGCAAAAAGACCACTAGACACCAGGGAATTGTAAAAAAAAAATAATAGGGGTGGGGGCTGCCCAAAACGGGCAGGCCCTTGCCCCCACCCCACCCCACAATTATCACAGTCTTTATGCCCCCCCCGGGGGGCAGATGGGGCATTGGCCCCTAATCTGCCCCTTCGGGGGGGGCAGAAAGCCCACTAAACACCAGGGTTTTTTTTTGCGGAATTGTTTTTAGGGTGTGGGCTGCCCGAAAAGGCACGCCAATGCCCCCACTCCCCGCCCCCACAAAAATGACAGTCTTTCTGCCCCCCAGGAGGCAGATGGGAGCTGTAGCCCCCAATCTGGCCCCCCCTGGGGGCGCAGAATGCCCACTAGAAACCATGGATTTTTTTGTTTTATTAGTGTAGGGGTAGGGGCTCCCCAAAATGGGCATGACAATACCCCACCCCACCCCCAGAGAAATTCCAGTCTTTCTGCCTCCCCGGGAGGGCAGATGGTGGCAGTGGCCCCTGATCTGCCCCCTGGGGGGGCAGAAAGCCCAGTAGGCGCCAGCGAGTATGCAGGATTTTTTTATGCGTGGGGGTGGGGGCTGCCCAAAATGGATATCAGGATGAAACCCCCTTCCCCGATTCCCCCCCCCCCCCGGGGCAGTAGAAAGCCCACTGGGCTCCAATTTTTTTTTAGCAATGTGCATACCTGTGGATTTTGGCACATAGACAGACCTAGCAAACCTGTACATTCTTTAAAACTAGACACCGAGGGGAATCCTGGATGGGGTGACTTCACTGGCTCTCACCAGGTTCTGTTACCCAGAATCCATTGCAAACCTAAAAATGTGTTCAAAATAACACATTTTCCTCACATTTCTTTGTCGGAAAGTTCTGGAATCTGCGTGGGTCCACAAAATTCCACCCACCCTGCGTTCCCCAAAGTCTTCAGAGAAAAATGGTACCTCATTTGCGTGGGTAGGCCTAGTGCCCACGTCAGGCAAGGGCCCAAAACCTCTTGAGGAGACATCAAAATTACCTATCACAAAACAACCTGGTTTTGCAAAGGGGGTCCTATGAGTTTTTGGCCCCGGGCTTGGCGGCCACCTAGGGAAACCTACCAAACCCACACATTTCTGAAAACTAGACACCCGGGGGATTCCAGGGAGGTATGGCTTGCGTGGATCCCCCAATGTTTCCTTACCCAGAATGCCCTGCAAACCTCAAATGTAACTGAAAAACTCACCTTTTTCACACATTTTTGTGTGGGAAAGTTGTGGCATCACCGGGCTGACACAAATTTCCTACCACCCAGCGTTCCCCCGGGTCTCCCGATAAAAACGGTGCCTCACTCGTGTGGGAGGCCCAAGTACCCACGACAGGCAAGGGCCCACAACGTATTGAGGCGACATGAAAATTGCCTACCTCAAAACGAGCTGGTTTTGCACGGGGGGTCACCTGGGTTTTTGGCCCGGTGCTCGGCGGCCACCTAGGGGAACCTACCAAACCCACACTTTTCTGAAAACTAGACACCCGGGGGATTTCAGGGAGGTATGGTTTGCGTGGATCTCCCAACGTTTCCTTACCCAGAATGCCCTGCAAACCTCAAATTTAGCTGAAAAAATCACCTTTTTCACACATTTTTGTGTGGGAAAGTTGTGGCATCACCGGGCTGACACAAATTTCCTACCACCCAGCGTTCCCCCGGGTCTCCCGATAAAAACGGTGCCTCACTCGTGTGGGAGGCCCAAGTACCCGCGACAGGCAAGGCCCCAAAACGTATTGAGGCGACATGAAAATTGCCTACCTCAAAACGACCTGGTTTTGCAAGGGGGGTCCCTGGGTTTTTGGCCCGGTGCGCGGCGGCCACCTAGGGGAACCTATCAAACCCACACATTTCTGAAAACTAGACACCCGGGGGATTCCAGGGAGGTATGGCTTGCCTGGATCCCCCAACGTTTCCTTACCCAGAATGCCCTGCAAACCTCAAATTTAGCTGAAAAAATCACCTTTTTTACACATTTTTGTGTGGGAAAGTTGTGGCATCACCGGGCTGACACAAATTTCCTACCACCCAGCGTTCCCCCGGGTCTCCCGATCAAAATGGTGCCTCACTCGTGTGGGAGGCCCAAGTACCCGCGACAGGCAAGGGTGCAAAACGTAGTGCGCCTCAACAGGCAAGGGTCCTAAAGGTAGTGTGCCTCACTACGTTTTGGGCCCTTGCCTGTCGCGGGTACTTGGGCCTCCCACACGAGTGAGGCCCCGTTTTTATCGGGAGACCCGGGGGAACGCTGGGTGGTAGCAAATTTGTGTCTGCCCGGTGATGCCTCAACTTTCCCACACAAAAATGTGTGAAAAAGGTGATTTTTTCAGCTAAATTTGAGGTTTGCAGGGCATTCTGGGTAAGGAAACGTTGGGGGATCCACGCAAGCCATACCTCCCTGAAATCCCCCGGGTGTCTAGTTTTCAGAAATGTGTGGGTTTGGTAGGTTCCCCTAGGTGGCCGCCGAGCACGGGGCCAAAAACCCAGGTGACCCCCGTGCAAAACCAGGTCATTTTGAGGTAGGCAATTTTCATGTGGCCTCAATACGTTTTGGGGCCTTGCCTGTCGCGGGTACTTGGGCCTCCCACACAAGTGAGGCACCATTTTTACCTGGAGACCCGGGGGACGCTGGGTGGTGGGAAATTTGAGTGAGCCCGGTGATGCCACAACTTTCCCACACAAAAATGTGTGAAAAATTTGAAGCACACGGGTGTCTAGTTTTCAAAAATGTATAGGTTTGCTAGGTTTCCCAAGGTGCCCGCAGAGCTAGGGTTCAAAAACTACAGCTAGACATTTTGCCAAAAAAGGGTCATTTTTCACTGCGAAATTGAGGTGTGACCACGTTGCGTTTTGCGCCGTTTCCTGTCGCGGGCACTAGGCCGACCCACACAAGTGAGGTACCGTTTTTCTCGTAAGACTTTGGGGAACGCAGGGTGGGTGGAAATTTGTGGATCCACGCAGATTCCGGAACTTTCCACCACAGAAATGTGGGGAAAATGTGTTTTTTTTGACAATTTTTTAGGTTTGCAAGGGATTCTGGGTAACAGACCCTGGTGGGAGGCAGTCAAGTCACCCCATCCTGGATTCCCCTGGGTGTCTAGTTTTAAAATATGTATAGGTTTGCTAGGTTTCCCAAGGTACCCGCAGAGCTAGGGTTCAAAAACTAGAGCTAGGCACTTTGCCAAAAAAGGGTAAATTTTCACTGCGATATTGAGTTGTGACCACGTTGCGTTTTGCGCCGTTTCCTGTCGCGGGCACTATGCCTACCCACACAAGTGAGGTACCATTTTTATCGGGAGACTTAGGGTAATTCAGATTTGTAAAGGAACTGTTATTATCTATTGACTTTCGATGCATTTCTGCCTTCCAAATGAAAGATATTGTGTAAAAAAGAAGTCATTCTGAAAAATGACTGATAATTCTCATGCTAGTATGAGTATTCCCAATTTCAGAAATGTGCAAATATCTACTGTTTCTAAACTCTATATTTTGTTCCCATTTCAGAAATACATAGGTGTCTTTCATACCGATTTTTCCATGTACACATTTTTACAGAATAATTACTATATACCCGGTACATAATAAAAAACCATTGCAAGTTGCTGCTCAGTTTATGGCTCTGGGTTCGTCGGGTTCTTGGTGAACCTACAAGTCCTATATATCCCCACAACCAGTAATGTCCAGCGGATGTAATGGTATATTGCTTTCAAAGAGCTGTCATAATTAGAAGAAGTTACAGGTGAAACCGTTGACACAAAAGGCTGTTTTTTTTCAACTAATTTTCAATTTATCCTATATTTAACTGTTAGTTTCTATAAAAAAAACCTTGATGGATCTACACAAATGACCCTTTGCTGAATTCAGAATTTTGTCTTCTTCTCGAAAATGTATAGCTTTCCAGGATCCATTATTGCTTTTGTACCCATTTCTGCCATTAACTGGAAGGAGGTCAAAAGCACAAAAAATAGCAAAATTAGGCTATGTCCCAGAAAAATGACAAAACTGTGTAAAAAATGTTGGGTTTCTGACAAAAGTCTGGTATCCCCGAAAAGCTGGGAAAATGGTGATTTCAACCCCACAAACCCTTTTTTGATAACATTTGCAGGGAAAAACCCAGATGCTTTCATTTGCAGCCTGTTTTTCCAATTTTTCCGAACAAAAACCCAAAATTTTGCTGTATTTTGGCTCATTTCTGTGACCCCTCTAGGAGAATCCCCAAACCCTGAGTACCTTTAGAATCCCCATGATGTTGGAAGAAAAGGACGCAAATTTGGCGTGGATACCTTATGTGGTCAAAAAGTTACAGGGGCCTCAGCGCGCACTACCCCAAATAGCAAAAAAAGGGCGTGGCACAGGAGGGGAAAAGGCCTGGCAGCGAAGGGGTTAAATACTTCGCTTCTTGCACATGTAGTTATCTGGTCGTGCTCCTGTACTTTCCCAATCAAGCTCTCCCTGAGTTATTCAATGCGCCCGGCATTATAGGCGAGCTGCCTCATTATTGGTTCATACGGGGTTCTTTTGACACGCCCCTATCCCAGTCGAGCGCACGCAGCACGTGTACTTAGTCAATTACTTTATAAACAGCTGCCGTCCTGCACGCCTGCACTCACTCAGCGGGCCCTGATTGCAAGCTGTAGACACCGCCCGCTCCACTCGGTAGACTGACTCCTGCGGTCCTACTATAGTAGGTACCCTGCCTTCCAGAGACTGCCTTGACTAATTGCAATAAGCACTCCTTTTCTAATAATTGATGTTCCTCATTTAGATTGTTCTCAATGGCAGTAACCCCCATTTTGAAGTGCCTCGCAATCCTACAGAAAATAATTCAGTAAGTCGACTAGCTCTCAGTGGCGTGTGCCCCTTAACTTGTTGCACCCCCGCGGGTTTTGTCTAACAGCCTCCCCGCCTTTTTTCCCATAGACCCCGATGACTGAACTAGTGACAGTGCTGTGCGCTGTATTCACTCGGTATTAAGGATTTTCCCTCCTCTACTCCTAGAGATATACGCAGTAAGTCCCCTTCTTATCTATGAGTACCCACATCGCCACGCCTTCGTATCCATTAGCGCTGATTAGTTCCTTTTTGTTTAGAATTCTACAACGCCACGAACCCCCGGCATAGAACAACCGCAGCACACATTTACTGTGTCCTTGCAGATTATTCAGGACTTCCTCCGGTCCGAGAGTAAGTTCATTCTCCTTGCCTACACCACGTGCTATAGACTCTTCACTTGCACACGCGCTGGCATGCTTACATTTATTTTCCTCCTTAACATTCTGCACCTCTAGGCACTCTTGCCTCTAGCCTCTCACGTTAACTTTGTATTCCTCTTGTTAACTAACACAACTATCTGTCTTAAAGACAAGGATTGATCTCTTACATTACCCCTTTTTAACTACTTTGCTTTACCTTTAAACTTTTACTATTGGAGGTCTATTACATTAATACTGCCCACTTTAGACTGAGTGGTACATAATTACCTGTTTCTCATTTCACTGGGAGCACCAAGTCACTTGCTAATAATTTGAAATGGAATAAGCTCTTCCAGGGACCATTAATTAATTATGGAATATTTCCTTATAGATTCTACATGCTCACATACATTATGTCCTGAAGATGATCTCTAGTTTATGAGATCGAAACGCCGTCGACCCCCTACAACAAGAACTCCTTATATTCTGTACAAATTGTTTCAAAGGAGTTCTACTGTTTTGTTGTCAATGCGATGTATATTTTTTTTAAAAGAGCCACCTTCACTTATCACATCACGCTTTTTTGTCACTTGTTTATGTGAGTACCTGAACTATATTCCTTATTTAAAATAAATCATATTTTTCCTTTTAGAAATTCTACTGTCCCTGTGTATACTCTTCACTGCTTCCTCCAGCATTAATTCTCATCTCCTAATAACTTGTTTTCATCTTTGTGAAGCAAAATATCCCAGCTTCTTTGCCCAGGACCAATTTGGCCATTTAGGAACCATTTTTCTCATAAAACATTAATCCTCCCCAGGTTCGACTATTGGGGTACCCTTGTTCATCATACAACGTGTTAACATTTACAATGGCAGCCGCGTGCCTAGCATCTGCAGACTGCTCTCATGTGTGCCCTCTCCTCCCAGCGTGCCGCTCATTAGGCTGATTTTCACTTTAAAGTTCGTATAATCAGACGTCTCTAAGGGCAATTAGGAATAGGCGGCTCCCCGCACCACGCACTTGTTTTTTACAGCAGCACGACGCGCTTCATGTTTAACAGTGGCGGCAACGTTGGCTCTCTCATGAGGACTTAAGCGGGGCTTCCTCCCCACTTCCGGCGTGTACATAGCATCTGTATAGGTTTTCTCTTTTAAAGACACTCCCTCACGCTTTCCCGCCACGCAGCACGCCGTGCTTGCTGGGACCCGTTCATAAGGTTTTTTTTCTTTTTCCGTCTTGCAGTCTGCACTTTGCAGCAAACGTAATATCTTCCTCGTGTTTAGTCTCTTTTCCCATTTGTCGCAATTGTTTTTACTTTGCAGTTTTTTTTAAACTTCAAACTGATATGTCTCAAAGTTTGTCCCATTCAGTGGAAATGTGCATCATTTCTTGGGTGGCTTTACAATATCAGTAATGTCTTTCCTTTGAAGCGTTTTTGACATCACAGGCAATATAAAGGGGCTATAAAATACCATTACAATACACTCAGTAAGAGTGCCTCTTAGCCTCACAGATGGTATTTCCAGCTTCTGCCCCTCGGGCATGGCCGAACGTGTCCTTGTTTTAACATGGGAACTGGTGTTTAGAAGCTCCTCCCAGTTTGCAGTCAGAGAAAGAAAAGTGAATAATGGTACAATCTTGCTGGTGTACATGAAGCGTGAAAGGAAGGGTGTCATTTTTTTGGTAACAGAGAACAAAAAGTAAATTCCTGTAAATCAACTGTTTACATTAATGAGTTAGGAAAGGAAAAATTAAGCACATTTTTTGTAATTCTGAAGTGTGATGGAAACAAAGATTTTAATGAGATCAGAACAAAACAGGACAATTTACTTGGTGATGCACAAATGATGCAAATTTCACTGAAACCATATTTCCACCCATTATTGTTTGTGTGCAATATAGTTTTATCAGTAGAACTGTTTGTCTGTGCAAATGTAGTGACTATTTCAATGGAAATGCGCCATGACACTGTAGGAAAGTAGGATCTGCTTTTATGGTTACCCCCCTTTTTGCTGCTGTCAGTCTGTTTTTAGGTCTCGGGACCATCCGGTCGGCAGACCGGAAGTCCGGAGATTTAATGACTTGGGAGAAGAGGGGCTTGAACCCGCCCCTCTTCTGCCCTGTTCTCCATTGGCTGGCCTCGTAAATGCTGGCCAGCCATTGGAGAAGAGGTCCCGTCACTCCAATCATGCCCCGTCCTTTTCGGATCGGGGGGCGTGTTTTTTGCGAAAAGTCTCAGGGAGGAGACAACAGCAAAACACGCCCCCGAATCCGAAAATGGCGCTGCCTTTCTCCGAGGCATTTCTCCTTCGCCTCGGAGAAAGGCAGTGGTGTGCCTTTTGCTCTGCCTTGTTTTTTGTTTTTAAGATCGACAAGAAACTGGATCGGATTCGAAACTGGTTTTGTATTTGGAGGGGGGGGGGGGGGGGGGTTATCCACAATCGCAGGATTTTGAGAAGATAGCGAAACTTGTACCTGGGTTCCCCAGTTCCAAAGGTACAGCTCGGGCCCGAACACCACATTCTCTACCCCTCCCCCGGCCCAATATCTCGTTGAAACCATCCTCTCTCGCCTCTCGTCGCTTTTTCTCTATCTTTGCCCCCACTCCTTCTGTTTATCCAGGCCTTTCCAAACCGGCCTCCATCCCACCAGCGAAATGCCAGTGGGAAAACAGTGGGAAAAAAACCTGTCTGGTAAAGTCCCTTAATGTATGCATCTGTGGCATTTTGGTGAAACTGCGTCCATGAGAGTGACGTGGCTTCTTTGGCTGTACGTCAGACTATCACATATAGGAGAAATATCCTCTGACAAACATTATCTCGTTGGGTGTAGATTTTTTTATTATTATCCACATGGGGCCATATTTTTTTGAAGGATATTCGGCCGCTATATTTTGCCAGCGTTTGTGTGGTGCGCTATACAGATTACTCTGCAGCTGAAACTGTTTGCAGCTGTACTGCAGTCGGACAGCCCCAGAGACCAGCCTCTTCGCACGTTCACCCCAGTGAACGTGTGGACGAGCCGTCCAAACATGTCTGTCCGGCTGATGACCTGACAGAGGAGCTCCCAGAGGTGTCTGCACCTGGAAGCGGTTCGGTCAGCCGTGAAAACCGCCCGTGGCTAGGAAGATATCAGCGCAGACAAGGCAGGAAGGCGCCTTCTTCCTCAGCTGTAAGAAGTGAGATGTACGTGAACCCCACTTCCAAATAACATGCGTCATAAGGAGAGAAACTGCCCACTGCCGGTTCTGAATCTAGCGCCTCGAGTATGGAGACGGCTCAAAGCTTGAAATGGCTGGATCACCGATGGGTGAGTGCAGGGCGGAGAAATGTTACGTGATTCATGCCAGGGTCCGAGTTAAAATGTGTAGAAAGTAGCTCTCTGTTGGGCATTTGTAGCGTGCTCCTTCAGTTAGAAACGGCAGCTTCTAAGCACGTGATCGGAGATTGTACTGCTGAATATGGACACTAACACTATGGAGGCATTCTAATGTTGAGGGGCACAAAATCGGAGGAAAGTGCATATGGGGGAAGTACAAATTTACTATCCCTTACTCCATATCTGCGTACCTTGAAGATATACATACTACATGCGTGCATATGTTGCGATAGGTATAAAAAAATCTAGATTATCTGTCGATATTCTTTTTCGATATTCTGTCCTCTATATTTCATGCGTGCCAACTCACACGGTGCCGCATGATATCGGCTCCCATGACACGGCAACCTAGTGAGGACCCGATGCCACACGCTGGCCAGGAAAAGCTCTAAATTGTGGTTTTCCAGCTCGTTTTCTGAGGCTTTGAACAGTTGACATTCATTGAGGGGTGTGTAAACCCCTCAGGACATCAACACAATTTTTTTTTATTAAAGGAAGGGGTTTGGGGGCAGGGTGGGGTTCAAAAGTGCCTCTTAGGTACTTTTTGCCAGGATGCCCCTCCCCTCCTCACATGGTAAGATTTTTGTTGGCAGGTATGATATTTTGTACCACCAATACTGTTGATTTGATATTCAGGGGGCACACCCTGATTGGGGGATGGATGATTAAATGGGCGGTGCAACCTGTAAGACATAGGGATTTTTTTTTGGTGCATATTCATATAGCGCGAACTTGACCCAAAGGTATTGGAGCGCTTTACATAGCACCGTATTTACATTACACATTCAGGCACGGGGAGACTTGAGTGATTTGCCCAGAAACACAGAATGTGGACGCGACCTCGAGGCTCGAACTCTGGTTTCCTCCACCAGAGGCGGCAGCGCGGCCGACGGACCACATCCCCTCCCCTCCGTGAAGGTGGAAGGGTGGGCAGCACACTGAAATGAAGGGAGCTTGAGGTTCAATTATAAATGTAAGCAGGGCGAGCTCACCTCGAAGGGCTGCTGGTAAGGAGTTCCATAATCCTGGAAGAGATTTGACCAGGCCATCTCTGTTGGCAGAATTTTTTGGACTTCTTTGAAAGGGGGTGTTTGAAGACCTGAATTGTTTGATCCTGGTCTAGAAGCATGGTCATTAAAAAATATACATTTTACATGCTATGTATAGCCCTCCATACCACAGTTCCACTGCTTCTCAGCACTGTAAAAGGCAGGTGTTGCTATTACCCAATTTTTTTGCCACTCCTATTACTGGCCTCAAAAGAGCGGCAGGCAGAACAGCCTGCAGAAATTTGAACCTTTGCCTTGCACATTATAGCAGATGTCAACTGCACTCCCTGATCCATCTTACCTTGGGCTCATTCTTGGCCCATATACGCTGTCAGTTCTGAACCTCCGATCCCAACCTGCCCCCACCCAGCGCCCCACGCAGCAGTTATCACCCTCTCCGCGCCACAGCAACCAAATCTCCTCTATACAATCCACAAGCCCTGAATCTGTACACTTCAGCAGGTGCCCGGAGGAATCCTGGGAAGCAACACCATAGAGAGGCTGCATCCTTTCTTCTCCAGGTGCGCCATTGTTGAGAAATAATTAGAATGAAGGGCAGGCCGGTATGTCTTTAGAAATGCGGAAAACCACATAATGTAAATAGGTCAGTGGGTGACTGCGTGTGTGTGTGTGTGTGGGTTGCTCTGTGAGTGGCTCTGTGTGTGTGGGTGGCTTTGTGTGTGGCTCTGTGTGTGTGGGTGGCTTTGTGTGTGGCTCTGTGTGTGTGGGTGGCTTTGTGTGTTGCTCTGTGTGTGTGGGTGGCTTTGTGTGTGGCTCTCTGTGGGTGCAAATGCAATAGGTCTCGCATTTGAGAGTGATTAAGCTATTGACATTGCAAATAACAATGCCGTTTCTTTAAATGTTTAAAAAAAACATAAACAAAAATAATGACATGAGCAATGCCAATAGCTCTAACTTTAACAATGCCGAGACCATTGCATTGTAAATGCTTGTTTTTACTAGTCTAACTGGGATCCTGCTAATCAGGACCCCAGTCACTGTGATTCCTCCCTAAATTGACCATGGTAAGTACTGTTGTACCTCCACAATTGGCTACTGGTGTACCCTTGTAAGTCCCTAGTATCGTACAAAGGTTCCCAGGGCATAGGTACACCAGGGATCCTCCATTGGCAGCAGCATGTATTGTGCCACCCATGACAGACCACTCAAACTGTGACTACAGGCCTGCCATTGCAGCCTGTGTGAGTGAGTGCTAGCACCCCTCACAACAGATATAAGTTTCCTTATATCTGAGGTCACTACACTTAAAACCTATAAGTCGCCCCTATGGCAGGCTCTTCAGTCCTGAGGGCAGGGTGCTTGGTTACAAGTGTGAGGGTGTGTCTGCATGAGCAGAACACCCCTACAAACCCCGGAGTCGATTCTCCAGGCTTTGTAAGAGCGGTCACCCATTTTAATACATATGGTGAACATCAGTCATTATGAGATGTCTAACCATATAGTGGCTGCACCAAACTCTATCATGTTTGGTATCAAACATGTTGGAATCAAAGCCCCAACACCTATTCCAGTGTTGGAAGTATGATCCCATGTACTCGGGGGCTCCCGTGGGGTACCCCTCCTGCACTCTCGGTTACAGCCTTTCAGGGTTTAACAGCAAGCTAGTGCTGCTGCCAACCACAGACATGATTCTGCCCTCTTGCTGCTCAGCCAAGCTCAAGCAGGGTAAGGTAGGACAATGGGTTCCCTGTCACAGAGAGGTTGACCACCTCCCAGACAGGACTTAGTGTATCGGGCTGGGGTGGGGGTGATTGCCAGCACCACCAGCCTGCTTTGAAGGGCACATTTGGTGCCCTCCTTGCATACTCCAGTTGGAACCAATTCAGGGAGCCCTTGGCTTCAGCTCTGGCACAAAACTGGACAAAGGATATGGGAGTATTCTCCCCACCTGTCCAACCCTACACTGGAAGGGAGCACTCAGTCGTTCCAACCCTTTCCCTAGGGTACTTAAGGGGTTACCTGTGGGTGGCTCTTCATAGTCGTCGTAGTACAAGACTTAAGCCTGAATCCATGTCACTCTGCGACCGTCTGGACACTTGTACTTCGCTGGACCTCACTTGGAACCGAGACTGCATCCAGGAAGACTCCTAGTCTCGCTGTTCTGCAAGTCTTCTTTGTCGTCTGTGTTTCTTCGAAGATCTTGAAGAGACCTGTGAGCATCAAGGACACCCAAAGTAATCTCCATTGGAGGGAAGTAGTCACTCCCCTGCATCTGCAGGCACCGCACAGTTCTGACTGGTCTGCTGCTCCTGATGTCCCATGGACATGGACTTCCAAAGGCTCAGCAACATAGGTGGTGGTTCCGAAATTCCCTTGAAGGCCTGACTTTTCCTCTTTGCAATTTTGAAGCCAGTATTCCTTGTCAGAAACACTGGGACCGAAGCCCTGCGCATCGCGTCGACTTGCCGTTGCCAAGGCTTATTGGCTCTGCACTCCAGAGATCTTCAGGCTACAAGAATCTCCTGCCTCCTGCATCTCTTCCTGCCACGTACAGCGTATGTACTGCATCCTTTGCACCATGGGCCTTCCTTCTTGGTGAGCTGCTCGAGGTCGTCGTGCGACACCTGTGCCTTCTCCTGCTTCAGTGGACTCCCCTGCTTGCATTTGGCCTGCTTGGACTCTCCTGCTGGTCGTGAGTCCCTGGACCTTGCTGGTCCCAAAGTTGGTCCTTCTACGCTTTCCACACATGTTGCAGCTGCCAATGCTTGTTGGTGCTCCCGCCAAACACCGAACCCTGGTTCTCAACTTCCAATGTGGGACAGCTCGTGCATGACTCCTGGTCCTTCTCAGCATCGCCTGGTCCTCACAGCTGCAGCGACAAGCTCCCAGTCATCACTCCTGCATCCTTCAACATCTCTGGACATTGCTCTTCAGTGCCTCCTGGTCACGTCCGAGTGGCATGGACTATGCCCCCTCTGCTTGCAGGTTCTTCACTTCAAGAATCCACCCTTGGATTCCACCGGACTCTTGCAGGGTCTTAGCCGGCGGCATCTTGTCTTGAAGTTCTCCATTGTGGTCTACGGCAGTTTCCGATGTCACTTCCCACCTATACACCCATCTGTCCTGGTGAAGTTATCCTGGTTCCAGGGGTATCCACGAGTGGGGTGACTCTCCAACCTTTTGTCTTCCACAGAGTTTCTTCAGGGTCCACTGGGAAGAGTCCTTCTTTAAAACTGTGACTGCAGCTTTCCAGTTGACTTATATTGAGTACGCGGCTGTGTTTCCACTCTGCACACTGCCTCCGTGGGGTTCCTGGGTACTTACCTTGGGTTGTTCTTTGTGCCCTCGGCTCTTCTGAGTCTCCTGGTCCAAGTCTCAACTTAGATCGCAGTTCGCATTCCACTTTCGTAGTATATGGTTTAGTCTCCCCCTGGAGACCACTGTGTATTGTGCTTACTTACCTATTTGCAATTGAAGTATTATTGTGGGTTTGTGTTCATACCAATGTGTTAGAGTAATAAATAGAACAATTTATATATATATATATATATATATATATATATATATATATACACACACACACACACTGTGTGGTTATTTTTTGTTTAACCTACACTACATAATTAGATCCGGTAGAACAAGCTCCTTCAAGATAAGCTTGAAGGCTGCTCTCCACAGCTACCACTTATAGAGCTTTCTATGGTTATCTATTACTACTAAAATCACCATAAGGGTTGTCTGGATTAGTGCAAGGTGCTTCACTTAACTAAGCGTGCAACATATACTAAGCCTGCCTCCTACATACACAATGCTTTAGTTACATTAAGAAATTGCCTGACTCATGTCCACTAAAGCTGTGGGGGGTCATGACAGTTTGTGGTACTAAAAAGTGGGTCGTGGCTCTAAAATGTTTGGGAAACAGGCTCTGGTCTAGAGGCTCTTGAGTCTGCACTTTCAGTACTGTCTAGACAACATACTCAGTAAATAGCCATGTAACATAATGTTACAGTTCAGATTACGATATGCAACATTGGGTTACTGACAGCAACAAGACTGGATAAAATATCAAGTAGGGGACAAGAGAATGTGTCAACCATCTGGTAAATGAAATAATCACACACGAAAAGGGAGTCAAACAGATAATGCCAAATGTGAATATTTTATAGAGAAACTGAAGTGAATGTGACCCTGGCAGTGAAGGTTTAAGTTGACTGGAAAGTCATGCTTCCTAGAAAATACAGGGGGTAAAGTTAATCTATAGAGATAGAATGTATGCCTCAAGCGAGGCTTATTTTGATAAATGTAAAAACAGGTCGGCGCAAGATTTTAATCTTAGAAATAAAACTGCAGCCCAATCAATTCTTAGACAAAAGTGGAGGAATTCCATGTTGCTTTAGGATTTCACCATAGCCTTAATTAAATATGGCTCTCCCCTTGAGGATCAGAAAACAAAGGAAAAATACAGAATTTTGTAATTTTTCCTTGTGCAGTAAACAGCCCCATCATACAACAGCCCCAACATACTGTATAAAGTGCAAGGAATGTACGACGACTCCATTATTCAATAATTAAAAAAAAAAT
Source organism: Triturus cristatus (assembly GCF_964204655.1). NCBI lineage: Eukaryota > Metazoa > Chordata > Amphibia > Caudata > Salamandridae > Triturus > Triturus cristatus. The sequence goes on along the minus strand of NC_140582.1, from coordinate 802,550,803 downwards.
CCTTCAAAAAAGAAACCCTACAGAAAATGATGTATGTTGATAGAGGTGTCAGTGAGAGAGTGTACAATGCAGTTTCCACCGTACATTACTCAATAGACAACACACAACTAACAGCTCAACCAGATTCATATTGACTATCTGTATCCCAGTGGCATAATGTCAGAAGACCAGGTTGCTACTTTGATGTGTAATATCATGGAACAACAGATCAGAGGAGTAGTCAGAAGCTTCACCTATTATGATGTTATCTGCGTTTATTAATGCATCGAACCATGTTCATACCATTCAGTGGAATAATGTAAAAGAACAAGTCACCCTGCCATATAGGGTTTAGGATTCCACTATCTCACACGTGTGTTAGTATCTACGGTTGAGTTGGTGGGGCCCAGTAATGTGGGTACATGCCTAAGGTAACGAAGTGGCCCGTGTTAAGCAAAAGCCACCAATGCTTGAAGAACTAGAGTAGCCAACCTGGACTACTGCTACTCACTTTATATGGGACGACTAAAGAAGGTCACAGGAAGACTCCAGAAAGGAAAGGATTTGTTCATGAAGAAAGGGGTGGCAGCCACCATGTTCTGACAAATCACTCTGATTTTGTGGCAGCCCACTTGCTTCCATTAGAGAAGGGATAAACGTATGACGGAGCGTACTAAAGGGACCAAAACACCACCAGTCATCCATCTCAGGCTAATAAGACTAAGGGCCGTGATCATGTCTACCCCTCCATCCCCCCTCTCAGACAAGACAGACCCTGCTTAAATCACTGAGAAATCTTGTAAAAAGAGAGAGAGAGGGACCCTATATCACCAAAGGGGTAGGGTAGCAAAGGACCAAAGTCAAAAGAACAATCCCCTCGGGAAAATGATCAAACAGGACCACTAATATTCACATCCACTCTCAAACAGTATCAAGATCATACAATCAGACTCAGAGGTGCAAAATTAATGAGCTTAATAATCAAGTCAAAGAATGTGTTTCAATATAATATTTATTAAATTGGTATATATATATATATAAACAATTAATCACAATAATAAGAAATCAAACATTTAATGACAAAGTCACATAAACAAATATTTCATTAAATTCAAAACAGAGATCATGAATAAAAACAGGTAAAAATCAGCAGTGAGTGAGAAAAAGAGCAAGAAAAAATCTTTTCCAATCAAGAAGACATCACAGTTATCAGACAACAAATAAATCAGTAAATCAGGGTGCACACTATTGGATCAAAACATGTTGTCAAAATAATAACCATAAAGTGTTGCACTTGTTGCTAATCCGTGATGAAATCAAACAAACAAAGCTTCGATGCGTTTCGGTGGGTCCGAAGTTTTTATGACCCCCACCTTCTTCAGGAAAGAGAGAATATCTTCCACACTCGTATTTAAAATTTTCTCTAAATACGGACACTGCCTTGATCTGATACAGCTCCCAAAAATTCTGGCACGTTCCCCTACAAACACAGCTTGGTCCAGACAGGAAACAGTCCCCCTTTACTTTCAAGCCAACGGGCACCTTCTAAGTAGGTCACTCTACTATCAACCCGAGATATAACAGAAAGGGGAGCATCCCCATCTGCTCTGTAAAAAGTTTCAGGCTGATAATCTTTTTTTAATTTTATCAGTAGGAGGGAAGACTTGATCTCACTCCACCCACTTCATTTAAAACGGGCATATATGTCTGGCCAGTAAATCGTATCCTCCAGAAGGGTTCTAACACGGGGTACTCTTACGAGGGTACTCTTACGTATCCTCCAGTGGGGTTTTAACACGGGGTACTCTTAGGATTACTACTGCTAAGGTGTAGGAAGGCAAACCCGGGGTTGGGGGGGCATTCCCACTTTCAAGAAGGCACATTCCTCAGTTTTGTCCTGCAATCAGGCCGCTCCCCCAACTGTGCACAGGCATAGCGGAAGGACTATTGTCCGTCTGTTTAGCTCCCTGGCAGTCTTAACCCTCTCTGGAGATAAGCAACCCTCACACCTTCAGCCCATGATGAGCTGTTAAGAGGTGCTTGTAGGTGACTGAGACGGAGGGGCTGCAGCTTCAGGCACATGGCCATCTATTGAGATGCAGACAGCCCTGAATGGGTCTATGCATATTAGAGGGACCTCACACATTCCCCTTCTGCCCAGGGCCCCAAAAATCCTAGAACCGGCCCTGGGAAAATTTCTTCCAAACGGGAGCAAATTCCGTTCACGATAACACAAAAAATTGCACAGCTGGAAGCAGTATTTCCCCATACGGGTCCGCAAGAAAAACATAGAATATGAACAATTTGCTTGCCAATGGGGATGGTTCCCTCGATTGAGGATTGCACAACTTGGGGAACAATCTTTGGTGCCGTTTACGTCAGACTACACATACTCCTTCCTTAGCAGTTGTTGCAGAAATATTGAAACAAATACAGAATGAGTACGGAGCAGGACCTGCCCTGGACTTGGGAATGAAACAGATGGGTAATTTTGCCCATGTCTCTGCAATCATGCTGAGCAGTATAAACGGGGAGGCAGCAGCAGTGGCCATACACAGCCGCCTTAGGGAAATAGCACCTAGAAATAGGAGCGAGAATTACCAAAAATTATCGAAGAAACCTATGCTGAATTAGGTAGCGATAATTTGGACACCAAAGCCGGGAAGCCACAAATGGCGGGTAGTCCCGGCAAGGACAACTCGAAGCAAGCAACCATTTCTTCTACAAAGAAATGGAAAAACAAAAATTCTAAAAATAATTCAGAAAAGAAATCACGATCAACGGGTGGGTCTCCCCAACGGGAGTCCTCTGAAAAGAGGTACAACCTTATGAATCGTGATAACATTAGAAAACATGATAGGTATCAGGACACTGATACACGTTCTTTTCGTTCCTTCTAGGGTTCATCAAAAAACGCAGAGAGGAACAGGTGATCAGAACAAAAGACCGAAGATCGACCAAAGACAAAAAGGGAAACACATCGCACTTCAGATTACATTATCCAACAGGAAGAGCAACCTAAAGCAAAACCTCAATTCAAAAAGAAGAAAGTAGCTGGCTTAAAAATCAGATATGCCGAGGTTACTGAGGACTCAGCTTTTGAACAGAGAATGGGCTCTGACGATGCTAGACAGCGTGGCAGAAGTAACAAACACTGGCCAGAACCTGAAGAATGTTCTGGTGACAGCAGTATTGGATGAACATATCACGGTGGAAACACCTGATACTAGAGTGAGTGTCCCATATAGACTGTATAAAATTACACTTCAAATAGAGGGGGACATCTAAAGGAGGATTAAGGGTCTCTTTTGAAAGAATTTGACCTTTGGATATGACATACTGCTAGCAGAAAGGGACTGGCCGCCTGAGTTTGTGATGGATTGCCCACAGGGGGAAAGTGTCATTTTGCCTGCTTTCTCCGACCTCGTTCCAGAATCTTTAAAACACTCATACGCGCAGGAGTGGGCACTAGCTCTGGCACTATCCCACCACAATTCCCATTAAAATCTACTCCAAATCAAAAGAGACAGCACCCTATAAAAACGATGCAAAAAGACAGGTCAAAGAAATCTTAGATTAACTCGAATACCAAGGTGTGATTGAGACTTGCACCTCCCCGATGAATAATGCTTTGTTTCCAATAATTAAACCTGACAATTCATATCGTCTAGTTTTAGAATACTGACATTTAAACACATGCACACAAACATTTTGCAGTTCAAAAAGTACACAGTGCCGCATTAATGAATAAAATTGTGCAGAAGAAATACAAAACCACATGAGATATCTCGAATGGATTCTCCTGCCAGAATATAGCTCCAGAAAGCAGATATTTGACAGCATTTCTGTGATCAGCACTCAGCAAAATTTGTGTTGTTTGACTCAAGGGTATAAGAACAGCCCGGGGCTAGTCTCGGCAAAAGTGTCCGAAATATTGCGATGAGGAGGCTGTGTCCTATGTAGATGACATCTAGGTAACGGACGATGAATTACTTGAGCAGGGTGAACAACTTAATTGTGGGATTCACCAACTTGGGCTACAAGTTTAAATTCAAGAAAACTACAATTGCCCATCTCAATGCCCTGTTTTGGGGATATGAGCTATCAAGTGAAGGCAAGAGCCTGGCAGCCAACTTTTTAGAAAAATGGGTGCTGCTCCAACCTCCACAGAATCTAAAGGATTTGCAATCCATTTTAGGATTTCTAAATTTTGGCAGAACATACATTCTAGATAACACAGAAAGAGTAAAACCTTTCTACGACTTAACCAGACCTGATTTCACCCCACATCACTGGACACAACTACACACAGATACTCTACATTCAGTTCAGGCTGACATGATAGCATATAAACACTTGCACACATGTGTAAATTCTACAAATTTGGTAATCCGGGTCATCCCCGGTTTATCAGGATATACTTCTCCCTTTCAATGAAGGAGAGACAGTTCCAAGTGCATACAAATCACATTCATACACAAATGCTGAAATGTTATTTGCGGCAACAGAAAAAATACTGATCACAGTACAGACTGCTGTAGTGAGAGAAAGAGCATTAGCACAGGGGAAATGCATTATTGTTGTAAACCCGGAACCAACTTATGAAGCGGTTACCAAAGCAAGCATTCCAAATGCAAAAACACTACATCTGCGATGGATACCATGGGCTTATTCTCTCACTGCAATAGATGTAGATTACAGATACGCTTCTACATTAAAAACACAAGCATTTCTGCAGTACGAATACCCTCTCCCGAATGAAATTTTGCCTCTAGAGAAATTTATACTGATGGATCTGCTCAGCCTGCCATAGGAAATAAACAACAGTTTAGCACTGCATGTGCTATATGATGGGTTGTTTGCATGACGGTAAATTCCATCCCAGTAATACGACTATGCAATCTCTAGGAGATTGTACTGTGCAGTTGGCAGAGCTGAAAGCCCTGATATTGGCACTGCAGTATATGGATTCGGAATTCCCCACACTGCTAGTGTGCTATTCGTTTTACTGTGTGCAGTCTTATAATTAAAATCTTTATTGCTGGGGCCAGAATGGGTTTAGAGATTCCAAGGGTTGCATAATTAAACATAAATTGTTATGGGAATAAGTGGCAAAGCTGAAAGAATCAGAAAATGGTAGTATGCACTCCGTGTCTTTCAAACATACATGTAGTTCATAATTATTGTTATAGCGTGCACACGGTCTTGCGTGCGTTCCATCCATATGCACAAGTTCTATATGAATATTAAATGGAGCCTCGTCAGGTTCCAAAGCAGAGTGCACTGCCAAAAGAGAGTTTCTCCAACTGACTTGATTCTCAAAATTTTTATTTAAATCCATTGTATTGTTTCCAGGTTTCAATACATGATCACTTGATGCCCATATATGATGTAAATATCGTACTCCATATTCACCGAATGCCAATCCAGGCCTTTCGACCAACAACTGGGGATCCACCCCTCCTTGTAGTGTGACGTTAAATTAATGATTAAACCCAATGCATTTCGGGCAGCATGTGCCCTTCTTCAGGGGAAGCTGTAATGGGACAGATAACAGAAATCACCAGTTTGTCCCGTTCCAAGTCATCTTATACTTTTCATATGTTCTACTTTATGCCTATGATCGGACCTACAACTGCATATGGCTCATAATAAAGTTAAATAAACATTGAAATGAAATCATGAAATGTGCAAACCTCTTGTAAAACTGGTTAATACATAAATCAGACAATAACTGCTAACTTGTTAAATACACTGTGTCCTCATACCCTGGCTCAGACCAGCCTGTATGACTTAATAATTAATAATACCCGGCTCAAAGTGCCTCCATAATAACTGCTCTCCAGGAGACTGAAGTTTACCTTGTGTGCAGGCCAAACGTTAACGTTCACCGAACTAAATGTGCCAGCTAAACAAACTTGAACGCTACTGGTGCTTTTATGTACTTTGGGAGAGGTCTGAGCCAGGCCACTTTATATCAACATGCCTTCATAAGAAGCAACTGCCAGTTCTACACACACTGATGAGCTCTCAAATATAGATCGAACTGCGTCTGGCTACTTCATCAACTTCGGTGACTTTTCTTCAGATCCAAGTGAACCTGAGTAAACGCCACCCATTTCCAAGAAAGAACAATTTCGACAATACTAACTGTGGCTGAAAAAGACTCCCTTTGTGTCCCCTTGGCAGCATCTTTGGCTTGCATTAGGGATCCTGTTCCTGTTAATTTGGATTGGCATAGTAACTGTCTTTTTCTTACCACTGAATGGACATTTCTTCCCACAACGCTCTGCAGTCCAACCTGTGAACTTGGTCTTGAAACCTCATACGTCATCACACCGTGAACAGAAAGACCTGACCCTAGTGAACATTTCAGCAATTCCAGGACCGGATGGTATAGTATGGGATAGAGTTTTATATGATGTATTTGGTCCTACTGAACATTTGAAAATTCCACACGTGTTCAAAATTTCAATGAATGACTTCATTACCCCGAGTATACTCTCCGATGATTGGGACATTGAGACTGTAAATACTATGCTTTCAGATTTAGAACAATCTACTGCATTTTCTTACAGGGACTTGCATAAAGATACACCTGACTACGATAGCATTTTTTGTTACCAACAATATGGTCATCACTTTTTGCACAGAGCTAGTGCTCCATGCACTGTAAACACTTACCATCAATGGGAACATTGCCCAACACCCTCCAAAAGATAGTTCTGCCACATTCGCACAGAAATTTGCATACTTTTCTGGGTTCAATACACCAGACCCAATGTCATACTACTATAAGTTAGTTTAGAGCAATGCAACTGCGAAGAAAAATTATGCTGACTAACACAAAGCTTATATATTCAGCACCTGCAACTATAAGAGGGACACGATAGACACAAAATCCATCTGGGGGACAAAAGATTGGCAGGTTCAGGGAACAGAGGCTTTATTTAGAGCTTGCCTCATACGTTACAGATAATATTCCTGACCAGAACAGTGTAACAGACTATCTGCTACAGGTGTGCAAAATTTAAAGACCTGAAAACACCACACATCCCATTACCCATACCTATTGACGGTATATCAAATAACACACTGATTAGTGTGGAGGCACTGGGTGCAATGTTACAGAATGGTACATACAATTCTTCAGCTCCCAATTGGAAGGGATGGTCGGTTTGGCCTATCAACACAAATAAGTGTCAAGCGAGATTCAAGGGTAACACTAAAGGGTTTAATATCCATTGGCCTGACCCTCGCTATGTACACACAGACGATCCAGGGATAGTGACTTCTTATAGTGTTGGGAAGTTGTACCTAGAATGGCTAAAAACCTCAACACTACGACAGGTTAAACAACACTTGTCCCTTCTATCAGACAACAATGATCATAGGGATTTCCTGATAGGTCCCAAGAAACCGCGTAAGAAACGCTTCCTGTATGCCATCTAGAATGAACTATGGAAAGTCTCCCAAAAGGATGCTGCTGAGATTACGTGAGATTGATAGTATTAACTTCGAAAAGGCAATGGCTGTGGTAGACAATGGTATGTCCACACATTCTTCATATGTTTATTCATTGGGCAACATTGTGTCCTCAGCAATCAACATCATTGAACAAGATTTGTCTATTATCAATTGCGCTCCATTATGCTTTTAAGCTGGACGCTGCAATCACTGTGTTCAGGCCACGTGCCATGGAAATACATTAACAGCACAAGTTTGTTTTCGATTTACACCATCTAAAGAATGGTTAATTCATGGCTATATCACACTGCCAATCATGACATTTCAGTTCCAATACTGCCTTAGATACATCCAAGCAGGCAGATATGAAGCGCTGGGTGAAGGGTTCACACAGGAAACCTGGGAGTTGCCGTATAGATATAGGTGCAGAAATAAGGACACTGAAGTTTTCTTAAGAGTTAAAGACTGCGGGAAGGCTTTAAGTGGATCTTTAGTGTGCAAAGAAGTGTTGCTTCATGGAACGTGTAATGCGTCAAAATCTAACTTATCTTGCTACTTGAAAGGCTCCCCCAGCTGCTGTGATTCATTCGGTTTTTTAATTGCTTTCAAATGGAAGTTCTTTTGTGCTGAATGATCAAGGCTGTTGTGGAATGGCGCCAGGCATCACATATCTGGTCACAGTAAACTTCAGGGTTGTTTGCTGTAAGCAGGTATTATTTCCCCGGCTCGCACAGTTAGGGAGGCACCACTGTGGCCTTCATTGAATGTTTCCAGTATAAGGTTTGATTCGCCGAGCAGACTGAAAGCCATGTTGCTTCAACAAAATGTGGTCTTAACTACAGACCGAGAGACTTTTGATCTCCAGGTTGCAAGGTCTTTAGCAAAGATACAGACCCTGGTCCGTATGAACTTCCCGATCCATTTCAGAGAGATGGTTCATCGTATCTTTAACATGTCTGATATGAGTGGGATCGTACACTTATTTAAGCAACTTGGATCAGGTCTCTTAACCACCTTTCAGAACATCTTCTGGGTAATTCCAGCCTTCGTACACTCCGTACTTGGAAGTGTTTTTGGAGCGCTTCCTTTGGTCCTGCTTTTGGTAGCGTGAATCCTGATTTTAATACTCTTGCTTCACAATGGATGTTGCAATTCCTCACAAAATGGAGAGAACACTTCTGGAATGACATTGTCGTGAGAGCATGGTGTTCTACCTGACTACACCTCGGCTTCGAGAGCTGAGTCAACATTGGTTCCTGTCTTTCAGACCGGTCTGGCTAGACTGTGCCCTGCCTGTGTTCAGTTGCCTCTTCTGCAGATTTGGATGCGTGTTGGACCTGTGTCTGACACTTCTATCGGCTGAGCCACCAGACATAGAAGCACTACTGGCGGCTTTGCAGATGATCCTGCTCCTGTTGAAAGGGATATCGGCTCTGCTTCAGAAGTTCAGGCATCAGTATCAGGCTTACAGGCATCCAACTCTTCCCCAGCAGTTGCCGTGGGGACCAGAGATGACCATCTTTGCTCATTGGACATGATACTGGAAGCTCTTGAGGGAATGCCATCTGCATATGCGATGTTCGGCGATGTTGAGTCTTCAGCGCAGGATTTTTTTAAAACAATCTGGCCTCTCCTGTGTTGGGAACCGTTTGGCAACTTTTTAAACATTTACTAAAATTGAGGGTTGAAACTGACTTTGTTTTATTTTTCTTCTGAGCTTTAACTGAGCTTCATGGCTTTCAAAGTGCTCAGTGCAATAATCACAATATATACAAGTTTAGAGGACCTTTTGAAAATTTTTAGGGAAAAATTACTTTTCTATTATGGACTTTTTTTCAGGCTTTTACGTGCTTTGTAGTATATCTTATTATAAATGATTTTTTGCCTTTTTATAGTGTTAGCTTTATCATTACCTAGCTGACCTTGTTGACCTTTTGATGAGGAGTGGGTGTCATGTCCTTTAGGATAGACCAGTCATGTATACTCCCTTTTAACCTACATCGTCCCATCCACATGACAATAACAATACTAAACAGGTGGCCTTTTACCTAGTAGCTTGATCCTGTGCATTATCACACTTGTTTAGAAAAAAATCAGTGATTGTTTTCAAAACATTTATGATTTTTTTCAAAACATCCATGGTTGTTTTAAAAACATATAAATTCTAAAAAGAAATCCTGGAGTGCCCACTTTAGTATAAAAGACCCTCACTCCCCACTACAAATTAGAGGAGAATTCCTTCCAAGCTGAGACAGGGGTCCTGCAAGCATAATCTCCGACACGCAGCGGTCTGACATTCCTTGTGGGTTGTCATCCTCAACGAAGAGACGGGGTCCTTCATTCCCAACCATTAGGTGGGGGGGGCTGGTCCTTCCCTAGGGGTTTCTTGGCAACAGATACACATATCTATACGCATACACACCTACACATCCAGGTTGGGCTAGGAACATTTTAGCAAATTACTTAGGGCGCGCATTTAAGGAATATGCAAGTGCTACTGTTTTTATCTGAACTGTTTCTGTTCATCTTATTAGCACTATGGTAGAAATGTATCTACTATTTACTATATTGGTACTAGCAATCTCCTTTGTATGCTTCTGTCTCCTGATTGTCGCAGCACATATGTTTTGCACAAGACTGATGCTTATTGAAACATCCTAATTGCCATCCTGTGTATTTTCTGAGAGTAAGCAAGCATGAGTGTCTGAGCAAAAAGTACTGTACTGTTTTCCACGATCCCGGAGGAATCAGAGTTGTCATGTTCAGTGGTTGCCAGAGACTACCTACACCACTGTAGAATACAAGTGGTAGAGGCACTATAGAGCTCGCTGGTCTAATGGCAGACATATCCTGTGGGGGGTGTCCAGAAGCGTTTGGGACATCAAGCCCTCTGTTTAGGTAATCCAAAACGCGCAGGTCCTGGGGGACTCCTAGGAACTATACCATACTGTAGCTTGTTGTAGACTTGGCACTTCAATCTATCAAGTGCTGAACGCAATGGTAACTCAGGTTTCTGGTGCTTCATTTGTTTCGAGGAAAGTGCAACACCTTCTGGTAGTCACTGTGCTATTTAATGTAAAGATGTAAGCGTGACAAAGGCAGTTATTTACTCAGGAGTATCACCATAAGAAAAAAGAGTTCCGGCATAAAAAACCTATTTGGCAAGCTGTGATGCAGTTAAATAGGAGCTTCCCAGATGAAATTCCAGGGATTAGACAATCCTGAGCGAGTCCAGGAGGAACATAAGAATATACTGAAGATCCACAGCCAGAAAATCAAAGAATAATTTCAAGAACAAAAATTCTGAAAAAGTGAGTGAATATCCCAATGAAACAGACTTCCGACTGCGCTGTGATGCAGTGAGGAATGGAAGTCAGCACCTTAAGTAGAGGTAAAAAAGCATTTGCAATGCAATAGGTCTCTCATTTACGAGAGTTTAAGCTATTGGCATTGTCATTTACAATATCAGGTTACTACCAGCCTTCAAATGTACCTCTTTTCTCTGTACCAGGGGCCTAGACCTGTGGTTACCGACGTTAGGGCCACATGTGGCTGAGAAAAGGGAAAGGGCTTCACTTGCCAAAGGCTCCACCTCCAGCAGCAGAAAGAGGAACATGCACAGGAAGACAGCACGGTCCATAGTGGACCGCAACACACATGAGTCTGAAATGAAAACTCATTCAGGGGATTTTTTTAACATTTTGTTTATAACCAATTTGATTGTTTTTATTCAGGAACTTTTAAAGACAAATTGGGGCCTACAGTATTCAAAGAATTGTTTTCAAACAATTCTATTTTAGTTTTTTTTTTATTTCTGCCTTTTGAAGTATCTGACAAATTTAGAACTGAAATTACATAAAGAGGGCGAACAAGATAGAGTAAATGAAACAAAGATAATGGTGAAAAGGGAGCTAGCAAGAGAATAAGTCAGATAGCCAGAGATTGAAGGAGAGACAAAATCAGGGAACAGGAGGGGAGAGACTAAAATAGAGGGAGAGGAAGAAATACATTGGGAAAGTGTGGAGGAGAAGGTAATAGAAACTTCACAGTCGTGACATAGGTGTGGCAGCAAAAAGAACACTCTTTAAAAACACAATTAGAAGTCATGTGGAATAGGCAGAAAAAGAAGCTCTGGTTGGGTATTAAACAGCCTGAGCAATCCCGGCACTGCTTACGGGTGGGCAGCATGGGCAGGTGAAGGGTGCACAAGAGAATGGGATGAAAAGGGAGATGTTCTGCCTCCAGTGACACTGATGTGATCGCCTGCATTTAAGCTTGTTGCTGCTTACTGGGCAGCAGAGCTTGGGAGGCAATGGCGTCAGTAGAGGTCAGCGATAGGCTGTGCCAGTGATTCTGCTCCACTGTTTCGCACCACAGATGCACTCTCCAGGGTGTGGGGACGGGGCATAGTGATGTCTGTGTTCTCAGGGGCGCCTGATTTCTGACAAAACCAGATTGACAGAAGAGCTTGAATAGTTCTTCTACAATGCAGGTGAGAGGGATATGCCACTGCTGGAACTGAAGCCTGACAGCCACCAAACACATCATTTAGCCTGCTCTGCACTAGTGCCGGCCAGCTAAACCTGTTTCTTATGTAGCCTGGGACCTGCCAGCTTAATTTGCAGAGATGGCATAATGACAGGAGTGGACAAGGCCAGGTCCTAAGACTCAAGCAGGCCAGTGCTCTCGGTTAAATGGGCAATATGAAGCTGAAACTGGCAGCGGATGCATTTGTTGAGTGTGCAAGCCGGCTGACAGCTGGCCCATGAGCTTCAGTGGAGTATCCACTCCTGAAGTAAAAAACACCCCAAAAAGGTCATGTTGCATCGTCACCAATGAAACAATGTAACTTTGCACAAAATATCAAGGACTTGACGGACAGCTCATCCAACAATTGGTAAAACATAAAAAACATACGAAAGCCAGTGACTGAAGGGGCTGCACCCAAAACCTTTTCTTTCCTATACCTCTATTTATTATAATTCGTAAAGTATTTATGAAATGAGGTCCACAAACGACTAAAGCGGTGGCTAGGAGTAGAACTAAAAGGGAAGCTAAACCATCATTTTTTGCTGAGTGTATCAGAACTAATTAGAGTTTCAATGGGAACCATCATCCAACAAAGGGTATACAAAAATACAGTGATTTAGTTTTGTACCAGCCATAAAAGGTACAACAAAATTCCTCAAGGCATTCGATGTAGGAGAGAAGACACAATCTTAATTTGAACTGGGACGGAAGCCCCACATTTTTCAAGTAGGGGAATCCTTTTTTATTTTTTTATTTGTTTATTGACAGTTTTTGGCAACAGCACACATTCAGCATCGTATTACAGAGACTGAAGCTTCTCCATCTCGAATGTGTTAACAAAGCAAACGAAAGTCAAGAAAAAAGCATAACAAAACAGACAGAAGGCATCATATATATCATACAGTACCTAAATAAAGATATAAGGCATTTGGCTAGTCCGCAGCTAGGACACAACACGGCAATACAGTTATAAGCTACTCACGGTGGATTCGCCGTGGGGGGCCAACAGGTGCCTGGTCCCAGCAACCTCTCAAGAGAGCCTAGCTAAGATGGGTGAGTACATATATGTGGGTCAGACGACTGCGACGTGGGAGGGAGCTTGGGTTGGGGAGGCAGATATATTTCCTGAAGTGTTTTCAACCAGTCTAGAAAGGGGGCCCAGATATCTTTTGGTCTGGAGCTGTGGGCATCAATTCCCAGTAGGTCGACAATTGAGTGTGACTGAAGGTGACATCTTGAATCCAAGCCCTTATTGTGGGTGCTCTCCTGTCGCCCCAGTGGATGGACACTCATCGTTTACCCAACAGGAGTAATAATGCGTGTAATTTGCGGTTGTTGGCCTTAGTGTCTTTCACATATCCCAATAGTCCAATGACCGGCTGAGGTTCATTGAGCACCCCCAAAATTTCATGAATTTTACTAAATATGTCAGCCCAGAAGGAAGCGATGGGTTGGCAGTGCCAAGACGTGTGTAAAAAGGTGGCAGGAGCAAACCCGCACCTCCAACATCTCTCATCAGGCCTTATGCCCATGCAGTGTAACTGAGAGGGGGCCCTATAAAACCTGTGTAAATATTTAAAGTGAATCAGTCTCAGGCTATAATTAGGTGAGAGCAGTTGTAGTATGCCACAACAAAAGGTCCATGTTTCGTCCGACACCTGCCCGTCTAGATCTGGATTCCAACTGTACTGGGCTTTAGGTGTAATCAGTGCTTCTGTGTTTTGCAAAGAGCAGTACAACCTTGTGATTAGTCTGCGGGCGGCATCATTAGTTATCATCTGCTCAAGTGCTGGTAATTGATTGGGGGATCTGGAAAGGTGGCTTGCAGTTGTCTACATGTGACTCTAATCTTAAAATAAAGAAATAGCTCTGAAAAATTCCTTGAGCCCTCGACCGTAGGTTCCGGTGGGGCACGGAATGTATCTTCCGGATAGAGATCAGCGAAGGTTTCCAGTCCCATTGATCGCTATATTCCCGCCATCAGCCATAGCTGGGAGCTGTGGGTTTCGTGGCAGAGGGATAGAGGGGGTGTATAGCTTCTCCAGGTGAGCTCTGATGCGTAATCTGTCACAAGCCCACCTAAGGGTTTCAACTGTATCTATCCCGTCTCTCGGCCTTCGGTATTTTTGGTATATGGCTACGTGGAGAGGGACTGGGGCTGCTATATCTGCCTCAACAGCCACGTGAGGCTGGAACGGGGTGGGATGTAACCAAAAAATGCTAAAATTGAGCTTGCACGCATAACGCATAAAGTGGCATGTCCAGAGCCCCTAGTCCTCCCTGCACGAGAGGAAGTGTGAGCAGTTTCCAGGTAACACGTGCTTTTCTTCTCTGCCCAGACAAGGGAGATCATAAGAGATCGGAGAGTACTGAAAAAGGCTTGGGGGAGAGGAATCGGAATGTTAACGAATAAATATAAAAATTTAGGCAACACAACCATTTTAGCGATGGCTATTCTGCCTGCGAGAGAGAGATCAGCAGTTTGGCCCACATCTTTATTTTCCCTTCTAGCCAAGAGATAGCACAACCATAATTTAGATTCCATAACTCTTGCTCGTCCCGGCTTAACCATACGCCCAGATATTTTACCGGGCATTCCTCCCACTTCAGCGGGTGGTCTAGGTCGAAAGGTTTAGTTGCGTCAGTAAGTGGAAACAAGGTAGACTTGGACCAGTTTATAAATATTCCCGAGAGGCTGCCAAACCTTGTGCGCTCCATAAGCAGTGGACCTAAGTTGACCTCTGGGTCAGTGATATGCAACGTCATGTCATCTGCATATAGCGAAATTAAGAGCCCTCTGGTGCAGAACTCCAACTCTCTGGCTGCGTGATGTTGGCGAATCCTAGCCACAATCAGTTCCATCGCTATGGCGAACAAAAGAGGGGAAAGGGGGCATCCTTGCCGGGTTACGCAGGATATATAGAATGGGTTTGAGATCATACCATTCATGCGCAATCTCACTGAGGGCCCTGTGTATAACAGTGTGATTTGTGCTACAAAATTCGGACTAAGGCCAATTCTCCCCAGTATTGTAAACAAATATGGCCATTCCAGTGCGTCGAATGCTTTGGTAGCATCCAGGAATGCCACGAGGGCCTTCACAGCAGGCTTCAAATAGTGCAGCACTGTGAAGAAGGTACGAAGATTATGGGCTGTGGATCTGCCAGGGATAAACCCGGACTGGTCGGGTCTCGCTATCAGAGGGAGTAGGGGTTGTAGTCTGTTGGCTAGCAATTTAGCATACATATTGGCATCTATATTTATCAAAGAGAGTTATCTATAAGAATCCATCTCCTGGATTGGTTTCCCAGGTTTTAAAAGCGTTTGAACGATCGCCTCCCGCATTGAAGGGAGAAGCATGCAGGTAGTATGGGCCTCTTTAAAACCGCCAACAAACGGGGAGTCAGCAGGTCTGCGTAGGCCTTGTAAAACGCAGTAGTTAACCCATCCGAACCTGGGGCCTTATCCGCGGGCAGGCTGTTAATTACCTGCAGGATATCGTTGGACGTGAAGGGTTTGTTCAGATATTCCCTATGTGCCCTCCCTAGCCACAACAGTTCGATAGAATCAAGAAAGGGTTAGAGTTCCTCTGGCTCTACCTGATGAGTAGCTGTATATAGTTTGGTGTGAAATTAAGTGAAACCATCCAGAACCTCCGGGGGCCTCTAATGAGAGTTGATTTGCCACCTATGATTTTGGGTAAGTAAGTAGTAGTGTGTGGCGTCTTGAGCATGTTTGCTAATGTTTTTCCTGGCCTGTCTCCCTCCCCATAGCATCTAGCTTGTGTGTGTTTGCCCAATAATTTCACCTCTTGTTGTGCTTCTTCTTCAAATTCTGTGATGAGCTCTGTAGTGGCCTGTCCTGCCTCGCGCAGCCTGTGCGCGAGGCGTACATTCTGCGTCTCGTGCTGCCTGCGGTGACGTGGGCGTTTGACAGTTGGAGAGAACGGATAGATAACGGTGTTGTAGTGAGCCACAGGCGAAATAGTCGTGCCCGTGGGAGTTCGTGATTAAAGTCTTGCTGTTCCCGACCTCTGACTCCGTGTAGTCATTACATCAAGAAATTGGCGACGAGTACGACTCCCACAGAACCCACAAAAGACCACGGTCATCGGACGCCCTGCGCATTCCTCACCTGTTGGTCGGTAACGAATCTCTGCCACAGCCGCACACGGAAAGACAAGCGTCTGCTTCCTTATGTCTCCTTGTGATCGTTTCGCCTGAGGTGAGGAAACTTGTGACGAAAGGCGTTAGGCGCGCAGACTCCACTGTTTGTCCCTCCCTCTCTGCTTTATGACACACGATCTTCCCCGCCCTGCTCTTAAAGTGACAGCCTCGTTTATGTCTCTTACAGTACATATGGTTTGCTGCGTGAGGCTTATCATCGAATAAGTGCTGGGGCTTGGGAAAATTGGACTGGTGTGTTCTTGGCAAGTGGCAAAAAACGCATTAAGGCAAAAAGGGGTTTCTCACCCTGCATTTAGCAATAAGGACATGACGTGGGCACGATCTTGACAAAAAAAAAAAAAAAATAACATATATTCTTCTCGCAGTCTCTCTTGTGGTTATATAGGCTGTTTCAAACGTTATGGCTCATCAAAAATATTGGCTTTGATGTAATTGTGTACACTCTTGGGATTGCCACTGTTAACTACATATAAGTTGGAACAATAAATATCTACATTTCCTCATTCGCACGTTTGAAGAAAACTTTACATGATGCAGTCCATTCTTCCTCCACCTCCTTTCCTGGACACACCAGGCGAACCTCCTGTGCCTTGGAGAAAGTGGTTCGATGCGTTTGAAAATTACCTGGGTGCAATAGGAGCACATAGGTTCAGGGCAGAAAGGAAAAAGTTTTTACTACTGCATTCTCTGGGGTTTGAAGGGAGGGAAACC
Source organism: Triturus cristatus (assembly GCF_964204655.1). Classification (NCBI taxonomy): domain Eukaryota; kingdom Metazoa; phylum Chordata; class Amphibia; order Caudata; family Salamandridae; genus Triturus; species Triturus cristatus. The sequence goes on along the minus strand of NC_140582.1, from coordinate 802,533,929 downwards.
CTTAAACATTTACCTGACGTAGTGGGTGAAGAAGAAGAAGATGCGGATGAATACAAAGACACAGTGAAGAAATTAAAAGTCAGATTTGATAAGCAACCCAGTGTGGTGGTGTCTAGGCATAAATTCTTTAAAAGAATGCAGAAAACCGAGGAAGATGTAGACACATACATTACTGCTTTGAGGAAGTTGGTGGCAGAATGTGATTTTGAAAATTTCAGTGAACAATTGATTCGTGACCAGTTTATAGGAAAATGTCTGGACAAAACCATAAGACAAAAGCTCTTATCGTTGGAAAATCCCTCCCTGGATGAATCTATTCGCATAGCGAAAAGCATTGAAACGTCACAATCTTCTATAAAGGAACTGGAAAGTAAAAGTGCTGAAGTTGTTACCCCTGTCCGTTTTAAAAAGTATGAGAGGAAAAAAGATTATCAGCCAAGTAATTTTTTCAAAAGAACTGATATCTGCTACAGATGTGGATATCCCTCCCATGTGAAAAGTGGTAGACCGTGTCCTGCGAGAAATGCAACCTGTCGCAAATGTGGGAAATTGGGACATTTTGACAAAGTATGCCAAAGCCAAAAATATAAGAAAGAACTGGTGGCATGTGCCATTGATGCTAGTGGTAGTGACAGCGATGACACTCTGTGTGAACTCAAGGACATGGTTGTAGTTGTCAGCGAAGGGAACATAAGAAGTGGTAACCCAGATGACTGTATAGATCCCTATGCCATCATTGGAGTAGGTGAAGAAAGGTTGAGACTGCTTGTAGACTCTGGTGCAAGGATCACAATGATCAGTGAATCTTTGTTCAGGAAAAAATGGGGTAACAGACCTCTGCAACCGCCTGACCGTGAACCTGTATCCTATGAAGGGAGAAGTATAGAACTGATGGGGTACTTTGAGGACATCTTGATTTTCAAGAACAGGCACATTTATGGAAAAGTATACGTCGCTGTCAATGGATTAGACATATTGGGATGGTTCCACCAAGGTTTGTTCAGTATGATGCTGTGCCCTGGAGCTAAGGAACAGATTCTGGTTGTGCGGGACCAAACACATGTTGAGGAACTACTCAATAAATATCCTAGAGTGTTTTCTGGCGAATTGGGGAAAATCAAAGGATTCAAACACAAGATCAAGATAAAGAGTGATGCGGTACCGGTAAAACACAAAATAAGGAGTATCCCTTTCAGCATAAGAGAAGACTTGGAAAAAGAACTTTTGTCCATGCAAAAAAGAGGGGTTATTGAACCCATAGAATCGTCTGACTGGTCATCAGCATTGGTCGTGGCAAGGAAGAAAAATAATGATCTCAGAATCTGCATTGATTTGCGCAATCTAAACAAGGTAATCTGGGTGGATTCGCATCCCCTACCGAATATATCAGAAATGCTGGGTGTAGTTGAAGGGGCCAAGGTCTTCACCAAATTAGATCTGGCCTCAGCATATCACCAAATTGAACTGGACAAGGATTCACGCCATTTCACTGCGTTCAACTCTCCTGCAGGCTTGTTCCAATTTTGTCGAATGCCTTTTGGGTTGGCCTCAGCAGCCTCTGTCTTTCAGAGAGTCATGGTCAATTTACTGAAGGGGATAAAAAATGTGGCCATATTCCAAGATGACATTCTGCTGTTCGCTAAAGACCAACAAGAACACGACATAGTGCTGAACAAGATCTTGTCTATATTCCAGGAACATGGGGTGGTCCTAAAAAGGGACAAGTGTGAATTCTCTAAAGACAAGATGGATTATCTGGGTCACACGATATCAAGTGAAGGAGTCACGCCCAAACCGAGTTTGGTTCAAGCCATTGTTGATGCCTCCGCTCCCAAAGACAAAGCTGGAGTCAAATCACTGCTAGGTCTCACAGAATTTTATGCCCGCTTCATTCAAGACTATGCTACAAAGATTCGTCCCATTTCCAAGCTGCTCCAAGACAGAAGTGAATTTGTGTGGGATGAAGAATGCAAAACCGCCTTTGATTGGATCAAGGAACAACTTAGCACTGTCAAGGCCTTGAAGCCATTTGTACAAGGGGTCCAGTGTACCTTGACTGTTGATGCTAGCAGTTATGGACTGGGCGCTGTTTTGACACAGATTGTTGACCAAAAGGAACACACTGTAGGGTTTGCATCTAGAGTACTAAGAGAAGCAGAGACTCACTATTCAGTCATTGAGAAGGAGCTTCTAGCGTGTTGGTGGGGCATTGAAAAATGTAAAAATTATTTGTGGGGACAAAAATTTATTCTTCAAACAGACCATAAACCATTGGTTGCGATTTTAGGGTGTACCAACAGCCGCGGGGCCACTCCCCGCATCGCACGCCTAGCTTCCAAACTCTTACAATTCAACTTTGATATTGTACATATTGCTGGGGGGAAAAATGTAAGAGCGGATGCACTGTCACGTTTACCTGCTAACACCAGTCAGGACGTACAAGGTTTAGATGAATGTTGTTCTGATGATAAGGAGGATTATATTATTGCAAGTGTTGAACTTAATAACGTTTGTACCATTGATCAGCAAAAATGGAGGGAGGCGTTGGCTGGTGATGAAGTTTCTAAAGAACTGATGAAGTATATTTCCCAAGGGTGGCCCAGGGAAAGGAATGTGAATATTAATTTGCAACCTTATGTCAAGGTGTGTGACGAACTTTCGATTGAGGATGGTCTGGTTTTCAGGTTAGAAAAACTTGTTCCACCGGTGGACATCAGATCCACTCTTCTTACCAAAGCACATGAGGGGCATCTAGGTGCCACATTAACCAAGCGTAGAGTAAGGGAATACTTTTGGTGGCCTAAAATGGATAGAGACATTGAGGAAATGGTGCAAGAGTGCACTGTTTGTTCATCTAGTGACAAAAGTCTTCACACTAGTAGTCCCCCTCTTACACCCATTCCCCTCCCGGGTGGACCCTGGGAAAAACTTGGCATAGATGTTCTTGGACCTTTTCACAGTTTACCCCAACAATGCAGATTTGCTATTGTCATGGTGGACTATTACACAAAATGGCCCGAGGCCAAGTTTGTCTCTAAGGTCGATTCCCAAGAAATCATCGATTTCTTAAGGGAAACTTTTATGAGAGAAGGGTTTCCCCAAACTTTAATATCAGATAACGGAGTACAATTTGTATCATCCGAAGTACAAGAGTTTCTTAGAGAATCTGCCATTACTCATCACCGTAGTTCTCTCTATCATCCTCAAACTAACGGCTTGGTAGAGAGACTAAACAGAGTCATAGGTGATTGTGTCAAGTGGGCTCTTGCCCACCACAAAGCAGTTCCCCAAAGTGTCAGGACTATGTTGTGGTTTTATAGAACCACTCCTCATTCTTCCACTGGTGTGTCCCCCTTTGAACTACTGAGAGGTAGGAAACCATGTACCGAGTTTAGACCGGCTTGGATGTCCAAATGGAATAAATCCAATTCTACTCCCCAAGAAATGGATGAGAAAGTGAGGTCCAAGTCTGCTGAGGTCCAGGCCAAACAAAAAGAGTACTTTGACGAAAGGAAGCGTGTTAAGATCAGAGAATTTGCGGTGGGAGACAGGATCAGAATTAAGAAACCAGGTTTTGTAAGAAAAGGAGAAGCTAAGTATGGGGAAATTGTGGTAGTGGACAAAGTGTGTGGAAATGCAGTTCGAGTCAATGGCAAAGACTGGTGGAATAGTAACAAGGTGGTGAAAGTTAAAAATGTGCTCAATGACGTCAAGTGTTCCATGTTGAAAAGTGAGGTCTCTCATAGGATCTCTCAAGGTAAACTTGATGTCCAGAGTTCTTCTCCCAGCCACGCCGCTGTCAGAAGGAGTACCAGAACAATTAATGTTCCTGTCAGGTACCGCCAATGATTTTCGGTGTTCCTTTATGCCATTGTTGTATTTCTCCTGCTCTTGTTTTCTGTATCGCTCTCTCTCTTCCTCTCTCTCTCTCTCTCTCTCTCTCTCTCTTTCTCTCTCTCTCTTTCTCTCTCTCGTTGGTTCTTTCTCTCTTCCTTCCTTGTCTCTTGCTCTCCCCGATTGCTGCTTTCTCCATTTCTCTGTTCTCTAAGAAAAGGAGATATGTAGTGGCCTGTCCTGCCTCGCGCAGCCTGTGCGCGAGGCGTACATTCTGCGTCTCGTGCTGCCTGCGGTGACGTGGGCGTTTGACAGTTGGAGAGAACAGATAGATAACGGTGTTGTAGTGAGCCACAGGCGAAATAGTCGTGCCCGTGGGAGTTCGTGATTAAAGTCTTGCTGTTCCCGACCTCTGACTCCGTGTAGTCATTACAAGCTCCCTGATGGATGACAAAAATGTAGGGTCTGCAGTGGAATAGTAATTAGTTTCTAGCTCCTTGATATGGGCCTCCATGGAGGACAACGTGTTACTGTAAGCTTTGAGCACCCCGGCATGGCGTGATATGCATTTCCCCCGTATGACAACCGTAAACGCTTCCCAAAGTAGGAGCATCCTTAAAGATTTCACTAAAGGTACCTTTGCTCACCTGTAGTTCCAGAGTATTAGGGCAATCTCCAATGTGGGCGATATGTCCACATGTAACCATACAATTGTTTACTAATTAAATCCAAGAACGTACAAATTCTAAAAACTTAAGTAAAAAACATTTTATAAGGAAAACGTCACGAAAATAAAGCAAACTGGATAAGCCATTCAAACATTATAAAGAAATCGAATTCAACTCAATAGGAAATAATAGGTTTGTTATTAAAACAGTAAGCGGAGGATGGCAAGACACCAAAGATGTTAACCAGGGACTCAAGGCTTGGAAAAGCCAGTCATCAATAGCTGCAAATGAGCACTAAATTTTGTTCCCACTATTCTTTGAATTTATTTTCTCCAGAACTGTCTTTCACAACACCAGTTTAATCGCACAGTTTTCAATGTGGTTCTTATCTTGGAACCCATTCACAAGATGATTTCAGCAGACAGGCAGCTTGGGGCTCCTCCAGAACCTACTGGTTCGCACAGTGGCCAGCTCTTCTAAACTTACAAACTCCACAGAAGCACATTTCCCTCCAGGCCTTAGCAGACTTCACCATACCAAGTCTGACGGTGGCACCAGTCTGCCCACTATTCCTGGAACCTCCAGTAATCACTGAATCACTCTATAGGCCAGTGGCACTTGCAAGTTGTAAAACCTTCTAAGCACTGAGGCCTTCTGGAGTCGCGTTCTCTGGCAGCAGGAATTCGCTGTCCTCAGGTCTGTCGGCTTTAAATGTAACAGCAAGTCCCATTCAGAAAAGGGTATGACCGGACCTGCACAAATCTTTGGAGCATATATTCACTTGGAGGTGAGAGAGGTCTTTCCCGGGAGCTCTGGGGTGAAACCTCCTTCTTCGTTTCCAAATCTCAAACATCCTTCCAAGTGATGGGGTTGAAGCCTCATTGAGACTAGCAGGCCCCTCTCTGACCTCTCTTCCCTGCCCACCGCTAACTTATCTGCTTCCACTTCCAAAAAATTGCTTTATGTTTATACATGTGTCTCCCATGAAGACATCAGCTCGAATCTTAGACTCCGAATGATCCGAAGAAGCCGTATCTCTGTCAGAGTGATAGGAACAGATCTATAATCATGTTCACGGCTGCGACTTGGACCTTGAATCTCACCCCTTTGGAGATTTTAGGCTGACCAAGGGCAGTGATGCTCAAGGTGAGCGCCATCTCCTTCTATAGCAAACATGTACCATACAGCATACTACAGTCATTACAACCCTAGCTGGGAATGAAAGTATAAAATGAACATGACTAGTCGGAGTACCTTAGGTTCATTTACCTAGCCTTACTCCCTGCCAATAAGGCCCACTTCCTGATTCAGGAATGTCTTTCCCACTTCCCTTGTGACAGAGATGCTATTCCTGCAGAACTGCTGACGCGTTATCAGGCTGCTTAGGATACACCCGTGTACTGGTCCACCACAATATGACACAGGTGCCCAGGCCATTCCTGTTGCCTCATACTGGAGAACAAATAATGGCTCACACCCCTTTAGGTCAATTCAGTGTCCTGACTTATGTCATGGAAGATCATCTGCATTACAAGGAAGTACTTAAATTAAGCAAAGTCTCATGGCACGCCATTAGGGAAAATAGAATAAAATATGAGGATACAGCAGAGGCTGATGGAAAGTCCTATAATGGGGGAGCGGCAATGGCTCATAGGCGGAGAGCAAACCTCAATGCATTATGCTCCACGGTGGCAAGCAGAAATGTCATTATCCAGGTTTACAAAAATATATATTGGAAGACAGAATTGGCAAATGTAATGCATTAACCTAATCGATTTAATGCCATTATATGTTTTGCGTTTGTGATTAGTAGAAGTGAGTGTTCAAGATGAAATGTAAATTAAATTGATTCTATTTTGTGTGTTTATGAGCAAGGGGATTCAAGTTTTGAATAATGGAAAGAGTTAAATACATTGAGCCCATCTGTATGAGATCAAAACAAATGCCTTATTTAAGAGTTAAATACATTGAGCCCATCTGTATGAGATCAAAACAAATGCCTTATTTAAAAATAAGTTCCTGCTCTTAATTCTACATATATAGCTGTAGAGTAGGAGATGTCGAATAATATTTGAGATCTCAGAATCAGACACCCGTTGTATTGGGCTTCGGAGTTTTTCATACTAGATGGTAAAATATGTCGAGAAACGAAATGTGAAGAGATCAGATCAAAACAACACTTTCCATTTATAAGCAATAAATACCTGCTACGCACAAAAAAGTAAAAAATGTATAATTACTTTTAATGAGTGGACTTCTCTGGCCAAAGCAATCTCCCTGCAAGCCCCAACTAGACATTCTTGACAAAAAAAGGGGTCATTTACATTGTTAAACCTTACTTCGTAGCTGATGACTGATACATGATACACTCCAATTTTAGGCAGAGGACAGATGTTCACAGTCATAAAACCCGCACAATTCCTCTTGGGACAGATTTAATTCAGCGATTAATGCTCCAAGGTTGACTCTTGTTCGCCTTTGCTGAAACCCATGCTTTCTCAGAAAGGGATGCAGTGAAGTGTCCCGATTAAATTAAATGTACAATAACAGCCACACTGATGATATAACCTCGAACATGCAATGTGGTATATTTATTTTTATAGCCCCCCGATCGGTTGGTTAGATAGGTCAGCAGGCTGAGCATCCATTACAGAGGACAGAGTGCAACCAGCAAAACCGAGTCAGTATCTCATCCTTCTGAAGTCGATAAAATATACAACTGAACGGAGGTAAACAGCTATTTAAAGTAGCTGACAAATCAGCTTGCAGTCTGAGCAAAATACATTAATAACACAATTATAACAATAAGTGGGCTATGGAAAGCAATATAGCAGCCCAATTATCAATAACGTTTTATTTTCAATCAGATTAGATCAGCAAAATGAAATTAAAATCTACTTCAATGTATATGTGGAGATTATATATGTACATGTAAATTACCCAGTAGCAATTGCTGCTTAGGAACGCGTTTCCATAGGAAAAGCATTTTTTGGTTTACTAATAACTTATTTGACATTTGAAGAATGTTCACAAATCTTTCATCAAAAATAAAAAGTTCATCCACCTCAGCTCCATCCTGGAAAGTTTTGGGGTGATCGGTCAAGTGGGAGCCAAGAAAAAAGGGGGCCATAAAATGCGTTTTTCCAATGCAATTTTCCATAGGAAAATTGAACAGCGGTACCTCAAAAACAGCTGAATGGAATTACACCAAATTTGGAAAATAAACTGGATCTTGGTCCAGAAAGAGTGCTTTTTGCGATTTGGTGTAAATCCATTCAGAAGCTCTTGAGAAATTAAGGTTCAGAATATTTGTGTAATTCCTACCACTGAAGATCCACGGAGCTGACAGATCTCAAGACAAGATCTGATTGGCTGGCGCCACATCAAGAAAGATGTGGTGGCAGCCGTTTTAGGACGCAGGTACTCAGTACCCTATCCTGAAAAAAAAACATATAGGGGAGGGCTGGGTAGGGATACTCTGCCCCATTAAGCCTAGGCCCAATTATTATTATTATTTTTTTTAATTGACGCCACAGATCCGCAGGAGATTAAAAACATTATTTTTATTTTTTTATTTTATTTTATTTTATTTAAAAGAAAACTAAGCTTCTCTGGGTAGGCCAGGTCCTGGGGGTCACCGCAGTTATTGAGCCTTTCTTTAGGCTACGAGGACACCATTCCCTGGGGTCACTTTTCATAAAATTGGGACGGGCTGCACTGTCCTATTCACTAAGCCTCTTTGAAGCCCTGGGAACCCCAACCATGGGGGCAGTGTTTTTTTTTGGGGTAGGGGTAGATAGGCATTGGGCCTATTTCCTAATCCATACATCAGCTGCCCAATTCCCTAGGGCCTGATACTCATGCAGAATCCAGCAGACCCCATCCCCCGGGATACTGGTGTTCCCTACCCGGGAGAGTGTGGGCAGGAAATATAATCTTTTCTCCCTGCCCGCAGTCTCCTGGGCAGGGAACACAACTTTGGTCAGCCCTGAGCAGTAGCAGAGAAAAATGCTGCTCCCTCCCCTGCGAGAGCAAATTGTAAGAGCTGGCTCTCACCAGCATTACAATGGGTGCTGGTTGGGTACCAGGGTGGAGCAGTGGGGCCCTCAACGATTTAGCTGTTGTGGGCACCCACAAAAAAAAAATATACAATGTGTGATGGCTAGGGAGCCAGTTTGGGCCGTGGGGTCATTGGGGCTCCCCGTGGCCCTCAACAATTTGGCTGTTGTGGATACCCCGAGTGGACACCCACTTAAAAAGAAATTGCCCGCTCCTGCCAGCACCTATTATGGGTTCTAACTGGGGAGCCAGCAGGCGCCCTGGTGGTGCAGGACTGCCCCCCAACATCTGTTAATGTTGTGGGTGCCCGGGGGGACACTTTGTCACAAAAAATAATTTAAAAAATATGAAGAATAATAAATACGCGGAAGTAGCGTCCCATAATAAATAAGCAGGAGGAGTGCCCCATGATGCCCTGCAAGCTTTTTTTAAATAATATTTTTATATCTTGGTGGTGGCCGTAGAAGGGATAGGGGGCTCCACCACACATTTTTTTTAATGTTCTGGAAGGCTGCTTAGGGACGAGCAGCCCCACAGGTACAAAAAAAAGCAAGTCTCCTGTGTCAGTGAATCCATGACCCCAGGAGAGCTCACCATATTGTTATGAAGCACTCCAAGCTGGAGCTGTACACTCTTCAGCTTAAGTAAGAGGATCGGTTCTATGACAACACTTTGGGCCATATGTATCAACACATTTCCCCATAGACACAGAATGGGCAAAACCCTTTGATACATCTGGCCCAAAGTGGCATAAAAAATGTTAAAAAAAGACTCAAAGACATAACTAACATTTTATTTTTAATAATAATCAAATGAAGATATAATCACTCTTATTAAGTATTGTAATGTGTCCATTTATGAAATAAACATTTGATTCTAGTTAGTGGTTCTTTTTGGCAAAGCAAATAGGTCTGCATTATATATGTTGATTTACTGAGCCAGTGATAAAGGTAATAAGCCTGCTGACCCTTTGACAAAGCCAACAGGACTGCCTTACTTAAAATGACACCCTTTATATTGTTACAAGACATAGTCAGCCGTGTTTGTGAGAGGTGCGCCCAATCCCCGCCCTTGCTGCGCACTGCTAAATACCGTGTGTGGCAGGGGGTTTGGCTCCCACAGGGGTTTGGGCGTAGGGCCTGGCCTGTATGTCTAAACCCACGCCACGCATGGCAGAAGGCCAAGCATGACAAGGGGTGGGTGTAGTCCCTGGACAAATCCATCCCATGCACAGCAATAGACATCTTACTTTAAGTTGCAAAAACATAGAAATTCATTGAAAACCCAAAGGTCAAAGTGACATTATGGTTAGGATTTGTAATAATACGTTACTTCACATTAGAAAAAAAATGTAGAAATTCACAAAAAGAAACCAAAGGTTAAAGGGATGTTACAGTTAGATGAAAATGTCAGTTAAAACATACTTTTTAAAATTAACAAAACCACTGACATTCACCAGTTATAGTTTTCTCAAGCAAATATAACTTGTTACCTTAGGCAACTATAACTTGTAACTTTAGGCAATTATAGCTTGCGTCCCGTCATGTCCCTTCCCCCACACTAAAATGCACTGAAAGAATGTATTCATTAGGGAGAAATAAAAAGAGATAACTAGGCAATTAAAGCTATGGAACCAAAACCGTTCTCCCCAAAAGAGGGGCAAAAAGGTTTGACACAACATAAATCTACTAATTTTGGGCAAGACTATGATTTTCTCCCCATGCATCACTTATATACATTATTTGATGTTGCCTCATAAAAGAAATGTCTAAAAGAAATACCACACCCTCACAAGTGGTCTATGTCAAATTCACTAACAATGAGGTAAGTAAACAGCTCTCCTTGGGAAGTATTTTTAAACAATGTACTTGGTTTTACTTGAATAAAACATTTTTACATTTAGATAATAAACGCTATGCTCTCTCCGTTATGCATGCTTTGCTGCTTAAACTGCATGGCTCCGGTACTAAAAAATTGCACTGTTATAATTTGAATTAATTGGCTGAGATACTGTGCTATGTTGCTATGTGTTGTGAAATTGTACTCGTAACTAATGTTTATTGAAGAAAAACTAATAAAGACGTATACCCCAAAAAAATGTATGCTTTGCTGCTTCTTACATCAAATGCTTAGTCTTACAGGTATTATTCAAATTGTAGCACACAGTACAGGATACAATCATATCATATTAAGCATATTACATTTAACGACTCCATAGAGAGTTTATCGCACTCCAACGCCTAACCTGGCTTAGCAACATGGTAGCCCAGCTCATCATGCTATGATAGAACGGACAAGCTTCCCTACTTTGAGCTCTTGGGCAAGAAACCAAGCAGACTTGGAGAAATTAAAAAACGGAGAGGTCTTCCAGAATAAGAGACTCTAAACACCGACAATTTGCGGTGAACAAGACAGATGTAATTTAACAACGTAAATACCCCACAGGAGCATATAGGGAGAAAACAAAAAGTCAGCTATACCATTTATAGATGTATGAAGACATACGGGTTAGTAGACTCTTGGAGCAGATTAAACAAACTGAATCTTGAATTTACATTTCTCTCATACCCCCACAAAAATTATAAACGACTGGACACTATTTCTTGCTATTCCCTCTTATTCTGGAGAGGTCTTCCAGAATAAGAGACTCTAAATATATAAATAACACAGGAGCAGCAACTCAAACTTGTACAAAGGGAGGACAACAAAGCTGCAGTATCCCAGTACAATTAGAACCTCTCCTCATGGAAAACTCCAATTGCTCACTGCAAAGGGGCTGAATATGATGTTGTTAGCAAGAGCTCCAGATGGGATTCGGTATTGTCGAATCTGATTCAGAACCCTTGCCTCCAACCGAATCTGTCACCCTTCCGGACAACCGAGTACAATGAGAGGAAGCCGTCTGGGCTGTCCGAATCAGTTCCGAATGGGATTCCAGCAGCCCAAGTCGTTTGGAGCCGAATCGTATAGCCTAATGCAGATGGTCTCCTAACAAGCGAGTACGATGACCAATTCGGGCAGCCGTTCCAAATCGGTTTGACCGAGACAAAACAGCTTTGGGAATTGGTCTTTGGGGGCCCGTTGCAGGCCCCACTTCACCCAGAGGCATACAAATGTAGCTCGTGGGGGTATGCAAGGGACCCCTCTTCCCAACGATGCACAATGTGGCAGTGACCATGGGGTGCCTAACACAGGGAGCAAGGTTTTCCACAACCACCCCTTTTTCCAGTGTGAGCCTGTGTTCTTGTTTGAAACACAAGCTCTCATTGCAAGTCAATGGGAATCCGACTGGACTGAGTCCGTAAGCATCCAGACACATTGTAATCGGTTGGTAGTGCTTCCCAAATACGAATAGTTCCGAAAGCATTCCTAACCCTTTTCGGTGGGAATGCTTTCCTAATGACATAGTAATTGGCCCCTAAGTCTCAACTTCTGCAGTCAACAAATATTGCCACTCTGCTCTCACACCAAAGAAGACTCCTTTCTGACTCAGAGAATAGTGATTGGCTGGCTTCTAACCAATGGCACACGGAATCACAAACACCCAGACCTTGAGCCAGTCCATGGACGGAAGCTTACGTCATTGTTTTGACTCACTTTGCTTCAATGTTGTTTTAGTTATGAATTATTACATTTCTTAATCCAGAGCATGGATAATCTAGGGTAAAAATATAATCCTAGAGGCTTTTGCGTGCTTAAATAGAAACCAAACCATAAGATATGAGGTCATAGCAATACATGATGCTGTTGCTTGTGTCGGGGATACATGGATTGTGTTGTTGTTGCAAATTTCCCCAAGTCATTTGACACCTGCCTTCTCCTCTAATTTGTAATATCACCTTGAAATACTTCTGGGAATAATGCAGACTGTTAAAAGGTCTATCAATATTATAGTTTGCAATTTTAAAAAAGTCAATTAAAAGGGCATCATTTGATGCTACACTAGAATTGGATGTTCATACCAAATTGATCAATAAACATTTTAACCTAGTTTTTCCAGACCCTGATCGTTTACCTCAAATCACACTTTTGTAATAGCTCTGCTTCATGAACCTAAGAAATTATGCTCAAATGAAGTGCCTATAAAGGTTCATAATTCATGGATACTATTTTACAGGTCAATTTAGTAGTATACTCATTATAATATAATATACCAGTTTCATCCCATCATTTCCACATTATGGGTTCTATTTGTACTGCAAAGAGTAAAAGAGAGCGGGGACACCTTTGCAGACTCCTGTTCGATATTTTGATCCTCTTTGACTCTGGACCCATAATCTGCAACTTGCCTTGTGGTGGTTTATAGATAATCTGTATTGCATTGATAAAAGATTAACTCAACCCCAGTTTACCCATAGTTCTCAAAAGATACACCCGAGTTACTATGTCAAAGGCTTTTTCTGCGGCAAGCAGGACCCTTGCCAAGGGTAAGCAATGGCTAGAAGCTATGTCAAACAGAGTGACAGCCCTACTAATATGATCAATCGTTCCTCTCCCTGGAACAAATCCATGCTGCCATGGCAAGACTATCCTGGCACAGATCCTGCTCAAGTTTCTGGCCATGACCTTTGAGTATATTTGCGCATCACTATTATTTAGCGAGATCGGTCTGCATATGAACTCGGGGTTAGAGTTTCTATCATTCCGTTTTTAAAGAAGTTTTCCTAGATTGGGAATGCCAAATCCAGTGAGTGACAGTTTCTTTCGACACATAAAGCAATCATCCCTGAAACTTCTGAAGATATGCAGGGACCTAGAAGGATCTTGTTTTTTATTTTTTATTTTTTTATTTCCAACTGAAACAAAGGATATTTGAAATGGTTCACACAGAATTGAAGAGAGAAGCTGACGGGCACGCATATTTTGTTAGACCAAACTTCTGTCACTTCACGTTGAGATAAGATAGAGACTTTGACAGGAGATAAAACCATTTCAGGACAAAAAATGCCAAGTCTTGCAACTAAATCCAGCACACCTAAAGATGTTACAGAACTCCAGAGTGCATGCACTCACATCAGAGATAAAAGTGAAAGAAGTTTTAAATACTTGAGCTCAGAAAGATGTCTGAAACAAAAGATTTGATCACGGTCCGTGAGTTGGGGATGCTGCTGCAAGTCTCTAAAGAGCACACACACTTGATAGTCCATCTTGCGTGGTTCTAGCTGGGCTGCTTTCCCTTTATGAGTGGGGTCCTCATACTGGGGCAGGCATAGGGTAATGGGGGTAGAGGGGAAAAGGGCAAGGGGAGGGGGACCAGATGGTCACATTGAGGTCAGCAGGGGAAAATGGGGGTCAAGTTCTCAAAAACAAAATGGAAAAGATAACATGGTTATCAATTTAACTTGGAGAGCATAGGATGTACGGAACTGCACATTTAAGAACATGCATAAGTACATAATACTTAAATGTTAGAGGGTTTGAAATAAATAACAAAAAGGAACCTGCTGGGGAAAGGGTTTCAATTGTTTAAGGGAAAGCTGGTATGCATTCAGGGAACACTTATTTCGTATACAAACAAGAGGTTTTTAGACAGCTTTTGGGTATCAGCTCCAAGTTTGAAGAACACAATTATCCTCTACTCGCGATGTGGCTATCTTAAGAAAATATAATCGATGCAGTATTCAGTGGAAAGCTTCCGATCATTGGGGAAAATGAGCGCTAGTGGAACGCCTAACTGGATCACTATCTCTTATACTGTACTCAGGCTATGGTCCAAACTCGGACGATCCAGAGATTTAAAGTACAGAGTTAGCACTATGGCCCACTCCATTAATAATTTCATACCGAGCCAACTCTACGGACGTACCGGCGCCAAGGATTCTCACTTACGGACATGACCACCCGCACTAAACTTCAACAAACTTACCTTAGGATGGACTACTAGGAGGCGTACCACGGTCTCCCGGCTTTACCAGAATCATTACTGCCACCCACTTTGAGATTTGAACTCTCCACCACAGAACCTTTGAATAACTTACCCCTGCAACATGGCAGACCTTAGGCGCTTTTGAGTTTATCAAACCGTGCCCTGAAGAAGCCCATGTTTGGGCGAAACGCGTTGGCTGTACCGTACTGGCTGTATTGAACTTTGAATACATCAAGGCTGTATTGACCTTTGAGCAAGTCAAGAATAAAAGACAGCACAAGAACATGAGCATCGACGTGGACTCTCTATTTCTTTGTACCTGATGTATATATGACACTATCTCTCTAACGTATTGCCTCTCATATCCTTGTGAATGCCATTGTAATTTATGGTCTTTTGGCAGCTGGCCATCTGAGGTGCGCAATACTTACACTACTCTTAGTGACTTGTTTAGGTAGTGCAGTCATCTATAACCCAGCTGCTCTTTGCTTTGTCTTATTATGAACAGTTGTAATTTAGACAACATAAATACCCCACAGGAGCATATAGGGAGCAAACTGAAGGTCAGCTATACCATTTATAGATGTATGAAGTCCTACGGGTTAGTGGACTTTAGGAGCAGATTAAACAAACAATCTTGAATTTACATTTCTCTCATACCCCCACAAAAAATATACACAATTGGCCACTATTTCTTGCTATTCCCATGTTTGTTACACAATGCACATTTACAGAAATAGAGCAAAATAAAATCTGATCATAATCTTTTGGTCTCAAATCTCAGATTGCCTATGAAAGAAAACCGTCTCAAAAGGGACGTTTGATGAGGTGATGTTACTAGACCAGAAGTATATTAATACATGGAACTTTGGATCTGAGTTTTTGACTTTTCTTTCTTTCTTTAGAAAACTTTATTTCGACCGCAAAGGCCATAAAAGCGACAATACATAACAATAATTTTTGTACAAAGCACAACACATTTCAGCCACCAATGCAGAATACAAAAAATCAATTAGATTAAAATAACCAAAGAATTAACAATTGGTAGCAAATTTCCTCCGCTGTAACCATACAGCATTTAGGAAACGTGAAACGGCAAATACAATTGCAGGATAGGTGTCATATTTTAAAACTCGCAGGGCATTAGCACAATCACGGAAACCAAGATTCTTACAAATTAATTTTACCCAGCGATTTCTGTGCGCACGATATGTTGGGCAGAAAAAAAACACATGTTTTTCATCCTCCTGTTTATAGCCACATGCAGGGCATAGAATACTTTTGTTAATGTCCCATTTAGAAGTAAATGATCTTAGTGGGAGGGTACCTATTCTAAACTGGACATATAACTTCCTAGCAGCAGGGGGGAAAATCACATCCAGAAAAGACTCCCTTACATAATTTGGTTTGACCAAAAGAAACTGCTCCGTTAGCCTACCTACATTTGGGTTCATGTGCAAACGAAGCAGATTAAAATGCCTGATTTCCTCGGCAAACATGGTTTTAGAAACAGCTGGGCAAGAAATTCCTGGAGTATCCCAGAGTTCCTGACGACCAATCTTGCGGCAAATATCCCTGACATAAATTAACCAAGGGACATTCATGTGTTTAATTACAGGCCAGAGCTCCAAAAAATCATCTCTGTAGACTTCCAGGTCCGGGCTGGACCAAAGTCTCTTCCAGTATTGCACAGGTCGGGCCGCCACCACTTCTTCAATTGGAAGCAGTCCCAGATCAAATCTAATGGGGACTAACGGTGTACTAGGGGGTAAACTTAACAATTTCCTTATAAAGGAATTTTCTACCCTCGATAGACTACCTATTGTGGAATGGCCCCATAGTTCGGCTCCATAAGTACTTTGACTTTTGGTGTTGACTCATCAGAACCTGGCATAGTGTGGGAAACATTCAAAACCGGGATCTGTGGTATACATTACAAAACTGAAGCAGAGTCCAGACCATATAAAACTGGCAGAATTAAAACCGTAATCAGTAACTCTGATCTTAAACAGGATTTAGAGCAGCATAGTATAGTGTTAAAATCAAATATTTGTCATGTTCATAACCACAAAGTCATTGTTCAGGTTTTTTTTTTTTTTTACTTTTACCAACCTCAATACTAAGAAGATAGAACACCATCTCAGATTATGATTGATACATTTTTGGACAGTATAAACCCTGATCGAAGAGGAAAAAGAGAGCTTAGATAAACCAATCTCTCTGCAAGAGATATAAAATGCAGCAGATACTCTAAAAGCCCTAAAGCTTGTAGGTCCCGATGGGATTCCTTCAGAATTTTATTGGCAATTTATTCCTCTTCTAGCAACAGTTATGGATTTTAAGGTCAATTCAGCATGGTCAATCTGTTCCACAATCATGGACACTTATCAATATAACAGGCATGGCCTAGGAGGCTGTCATAAGTTAGAGCCGCTTCCGACCTCTTCAAGCCAATGTCACCATCTGCTGCCTTAACACAGA
The DNA here is from genome assembly GCF_964204655.1 of Triturus cristatus. Lineage (NCBI taxonomy): Eukaryota > Metazoa > Chordata > Amphibia > Caudata > Salamandridae > Triturus > Triturus cristatus. The sequence goes on along the minus strand of NC_140582.1, from coordinate 802,517,021 downwards.
CAGAGACTCCTCCCCCAAAACTGCCCACCATGGGTGGGCAGAACAGGCCATCTGGCGTTGGATGCCCGGGGGATGGTGAGAGGGAGCTGGAGGCCTAGGGCCGTTGGGTTGACAGGCTCAAGAGACCGGCTCGTGTGCTGCGGTACCCTGCTGCAGCGGCACGGCTGAGAAGTCTGGAACCTGGGCCTTTAGGTGAGTGGTCCAGCATGGGATGGTGCATAGGGGCCTGGGCTGGCCAGGACCGCGACAAATGAAGAACGGTGAGTTGTGCCCAGCCTAGCCTGACCCTGCACTGACGTGAACTTGGCCCAGAATGTGCTGCTGTTGTATGGCTTTTCCACCCTGCAATATACCCTGTGGAGCCCCCATGGATCACGGGAAGACTTGGTTCGTTGGCTGGTGCTTCCCACCTGTGGCAGCCACCCCTGGTTTGTGGCGATGACTGCACAGTGGCGGTGCTGCAGAGGAGGCCACAGTGACTTTGGCACCTAGTCCCTAAAGCCTCCTGAGGAGACTGGTGGCACAGGACAGCACACACTGACCGGGGCCGTACCATTGGTGGAAACCAGACTTTGTGGCCCCTCCCGAACTCCTTGTGCCCTGCTTTTACACTCCTCCCTCCTGGAGTCTGGAAGGACGTTGGAGATCATGTTGATCTGATCTGAATGCGGATGGAGTGACTTGGGGGGGCAGGAACATGTGGGCCTGTTGCATGGGGGCCTAATGTGCCCGGGGCGGCTTAATGGCACTTCTTCATGTTGGATGCACAAGCACAGCGTTTGTTGAAGGCCCCTTCTCTGACTGCTCATGCTGCCCTCAAGGGTAAGTGGGCCACGGAACACCTGCCATCCATCTCTCAACACTCTTCTACTATGGGGAGAGTCTGACTCCCCTCCGCCTGGACAGGTACAGACTAAGTTGGATCAATGCAGAACGCCGGCCTCAGGTTGCACAGGAGCTACCAGCAATTCCATGGCATCACAGTAGGCCCTGGAACCATCTGTCCTCTCTACAATTTTACGAGCAATTCAGGACTCCAGGTTAGCAGTGGCGATTAAGGTGGGCAAAGTCAAGGTATATGTTTCACTCCTGTGCCACGATTGCCGAAATGTCGTTAACCGGGTCACAGAGGCAGAGAGCCAGGTATCCTCAGTGGAGGACGATGTAGCCACTCTTACAAAACAGGTCGGCAAATTGTATCTACAACAGCGCTGCTTGAGGCATGCACGAAGGACGCTGAAAATAGTTCCCACAGCAACAACCTTTGGTTTGTTGGATTCCCGGAGGGTCGCAGTCCTGGATCCCTGAAGACAAACTGTTGTTGTGGTTCATTGCGGAAAGGACCCATAGGTCTCTGGCCCACAGGCCCCCTCCTAGGACCCCAGTGCGCCCACTAATTGCCAAGATCCTTAACCACTGTGACAGGGATACTATTCTATGTGAGAGGCCAGGTGGCGACCTGACCTCCAAATCCAAGATTCACGTATCATGATTGTTCTTGAAAATACCTTGGCTGTCCAACAGCGCAGATGCTCTTTTACTGAACAAAAGCTGCATGCTCTTAACCTTCAAAATATGCTCATCTTCCTTGTGAAATTGAGTTTAGTTCGAAGACCTACTACTGCGAGACACCCAAACAGGCCTGGGAGTGGGAGATCGAGAGGAGAGAGCTCAGCCGGACTGACAACAATGTTCCAGGAACCTCCTTACACCCCCATCTGAAGCAGTCGGACAAGAAACTAACAAGATCTTGCGGAGGCCGCGTGGGCCCCACGGCTGCCTGGACTCCTCTGTCTCTGACATGGAGCGTGCGGCCACTGGTGAGAACAACTACACTGAACCCCACTAGGTGCACACTGGGACCTTCTGGCTCGCAGACTGGGACAACTAATGCTTCATCATAATGGACTACTTGATCTAGCCATTTCAGTGGGTTGGTTGATGTCCTCGCTGGGGGGAGAGGAACTACTCTAACAACACATTGCTATCAAGTGTAAGTCTTACCATGTTATCCTGTAACTGAGGAGGTCTCTATTATTTGCCCAGTTCATTGCTTTGTTTGTGGGGAGGGGTTTTGTTTTTGTTGGCTTGACAGTTTTTATGTAACAGACACCGATGCCACATGCTTAGCTCTTATACCCACATAAGCCCCTTAGCCCAGATCGCCAACTCAATAGCTGCTCCCCGATGTGCACTCATGGGATTAGGCTCCTCACACCAAGATCAGTGGCCCATAAGATGTCCTCGTGCATTGACCACCTCCTCCTCCTGCTGGCCACTAAGGAGATTGCCTCAAGGGTGGTCCCCTGAGTTGCAGATGTTGAGGGTCACCTCAGAGTTTGCACCCTCAAAATTGTGCAGGAATTTACTGACTACTACCGGGATCTGACCGCCTATAGGCCAAGAACCCCAAGGGAACCGGCACAACCACTGCTGACAGAGATCTCACTGCCTTTGTCACAGGCAAGGGACCTAGACCAGCCAATCACTATTAATGAAATTGACACTGTGGTGCCTGCCAGGTCCTTGGGTAAAACTCCTGAGCCTGACAGATTCCCTGTCAAGTATTACCGGACACTCCACACCACACTGGTCCCACACTTACAGGCCCCATATATTCTGAGGCAGGTGAAGTTGGAGCCTTCACTCCAGAGCTTGACATGGCTGCAATTGTGGTTATCCCAAAAGCAAGCCAACCCTTGGACAGATGCAACTCATACAGGACTATATTGCTCATCAACTCAGAGATCAAAGTGTTCGCTAAAATGTTAGCTAACTGGCTGTGACAGACCTTGTCCTGTTTGATTCATACTGACCAGTGTGGTTTCATGCCAGCTTGTAGCACCCAACACGGCATCCATAGAGTTCAACTGGCCCTTTCCCAAGCACACTGCCTTTGTCACCCCGCAGCCCTACTCCTTTTAGACTTTGAAAAGGCCTTTGATATAGTTGACTGGTCCTTTCTGAGTAGAGTGCTTGAGTGTGCGAGACTTGGGGCACATTTTCGTGGACTTATCGGGCTTCTGTACTTTCAACCAATGGCACACATCCAGATTAAGGGGCCGCTCTCCTCTCTCTTTCCTATTTGTGGAGGCACCTAACAGGGCTGCCCCCTCTCTGCTCTCCTTTTCACCCTGGCCATTGAACCTTTGGCATGGCTCTTCTAAAGCGACGCCCAAGTTCAGGGATGGTAATGGAACGTTGGCCCCCAAGAAAGAATTGCGCTCTACGCAGATGACTTCTTGCTTTTTCTAACAAATCCGCAGTCTTCAGCTCCTCGCTGGAGCTACTGGGTATTTATGAGGAGGTCTCGGGCCTCCGAATCAACAAAGCGAAGTCTCTGCTTGTTCCAATAAGATGAGACTCGAGCACCTACTCCTGTAAGTCAATAATCCCGGTGAATCGCCTGAATTTTCATTATTTGGGTGTCCATATCACTTTGCTTCCAGAACTGACATGGAGCCTTAATTTGACACCCTTAGTGACAGAAATGAAAAAAGACCTTCAGAGATAGGCTTGTCTCCCTCTTCACCTCTTTGAGGTAGTAGCCCTCTTCAAGATGATGGTGCTACCCCGTTTACTTGATGTCTTTCAAAACTTTCCACTTCCAATCCCTGCTTTGTGGTTTACGACTCTTAACTCCATCAGCCGACCTTTCCTCTAGGCTGGTGCCCGCCCCCAGTTTGCTTTTGTTAACTGTCGCCAATCTGCCTACGATGGAGTAATGGGCATGGCAGACTTGTCTCATAGGTGACCGTGATCAATGACTGGGTTTGTGTCGGATGGGACGACCCAACCTACAGAGTTTAAAGAATAGCAGGTACAGTATCAGCTCTCCCACACACAATTCCACAAATACCTCCAGTTACATCACACCCTCACAGCCAATATCCCAGTGGACAGTGACCTGCCTGAGTTCAGTCCTCTTGTGGCTAAACTACTCACCAGGAAGATCACCAAAGGCGCAACTTCCCAAATATATTGCTCCCTGGTTATCAATGCCACGGATCGGTTTGAGGGACTGAGACAGAGGTGGTAGGCATGGGTGGGGGAGCTAGATGACACAGATTGGAGGGAGGTGAGAATAGCCCCGCTGGAGTTTGCCATCTCCAAATGCCTCAGACTGGTCCCACTTTACTACCTTCATTTCACCGACATGACCCCACAGCGACACCGCAGAGCAGGCAGGATTCCCCAGGCTGACTGCTTCCGGTGTGTCTCGCCAAACGCACATTTTTCCACATGGTCCCGTCCTGTCCTGTGGTGGCCCAGTACTGGCAAACAATTGAAAGAGGGCTCTCTTCGGTCCTGGGCCAGCCTCAAAAGTCGGCCTCCTTGACCAACTGAAGTGTTTCGGCGGACCAAGGCTGGAACGTACGTTCATTGGGTTCGCCACTCTCATTGTCAAGTGAGACATTGTCTGATGCTGGAATTCCAAGAACCCCTCGTCTGTGGCTGTGTGTTGGGTGGGATCAGACTAGTGTACTCAACAAGAAGATCCTATTTAAGCAGCCAGGGGCTGCCCGCAAAAGCACAGGAAAATCTGGGGCAAATGGTGGGAGTAACACGGCCTGGGTCTGGTCGGCTGATCAATCTATGGTCGTGCATTGTCATTTGTGTCTTGCAATAAAACAGTAAAAGTTGTTTATCGAAAAAACTAAAAATCACCAATCAAATCCAAGCTGAAAACTCAATAACTCAATAATATCGTACTGGATAACCATTTATCTGTTCCTTGTTACACTGTCTTAATCCATGGATTTGTATGTGTTGTTCAGCAGCTACCATGCCTTGAATGCTACGTAAGCCTATGGCTTGTTTCCCACATTCTGCGTTAATACACTTTCTTAATCAATTATCATATTCTCTCTCTTCTAATCTTCAGTCTCCTTTCTGTGTCTAGAAACTAGACGCGTCTGGTATCAATTGTGCATAATAAATACATATATACAACAACAAGCCTTACGAACTCTAGTAATATCCATGGGAAGAGAGCAATAACCAATTACTGCATAAAAACGTCATCACCATTGATTCTAACTTACTCTATCTTTTTTCCCAGATGTTTGACCTTTAAATTACAATGAAAGAAACAGTTGATGCCATACCATTCATTCCATCGGACACTTATCTGCAAAATCAGCATAAAAATGATGCCCCATGTATGATTCTTAAATATGAATCACCCAGTTCTGGTCTTATGCCAGTGGCTCCATAAAACAGGCATTGAAATACAATAGTTCTCGCTTTCATGCGAGTTTGAGCTATTGCCATTGTAAATGACAATACCTTTTATTTATGTTTTGGGCTTTACCCCCTTCCCTGCTCATGACGGAACCACTCCGTCATGAGCCACGGGCGCCGTGTGCTCATGACGGAGTGGTTCCGTCATGCTGCGGCCGTTGGCGGCCGCTCCGCCCACGCGGCACTGATTCCCCGCCTGTGCGGGCGATCAATGCAAGTGGGCGGAGTCGTGACGGAACCACTCCGTCATGAGCACAGCGCGCCCGTGGCTCATGACGGAGTGGTTCCGTCACAAGCATGGCGGCGCCGCAAACACCCCAAACCCCCCCAGCGCCGCGGCAAAATTCGTGCCGCGGCGAAGGGGTTAAAAAATGAATAAAAGGTATTGTTATTTACAATACTAATAGCCTTCTCAAACGCTTGTTAGATTTTAAATAACAGAGGAAGAGGCCGGTCTGCAACGTCTTCAAAGTAGTGATAAATAGTGCAGAGAAGAAGATGTGTAAGTGTTGTAAATTACACAGAAACAAAGTGTGAAGTGAGAGTTACATATCTTACGAGCTATAAACACTAACAAAGCGCTCCAACATCTTTCGCACTGTGATTACACTGTCGCGGCTCAGGAAGAAGAGCGAAACAGGGGGCTATTTCCTGCACTATCTGTGGTTTGAGTGTGCAGTGTAGTATTGCGCAATGTCATTGCCATCTTTGGCCTTATAAACACTCCAGCTGTAGTAGGGCCCTGGGTTCAAATCATGGTGCAGGGCGGGCTGTGCTGTATGGCACGCATGGAGGGAGGGAGGGAGGGAGGGATGGTCTCGGCTGCAGCTCAGGCCTCATACAGTGCCCATGCTATTACTAGTGAGCGAGAGACGCTGAGGTGGTGGTGGTGGTGGTGGTATTGGTGGTACTGGTAGTGGTGGTGGTGGTACTGGTACCGGTGGTGGTGGAGGTACTGGTGGTGGTGGTTGTGGTACTGGTGGTGGTGGTAATGGTGGTGGTCAGTACTAGTGGTGATGGTACTAGTGGTGGTGGCTGTGGTACTGGTGGTGGGGGAGATACTGGTGGTGGTACTGTTGGTGGTGGTGGTAATGATGGTGGCACTGGTGGTGGTGGTAGTAGTGGTCAGTACTGGTGGTACTGGTGGTGATGGTACTAGTGGTGGTGGCTGTGGTACTGGTGGTGGAGGTACTGGTGGGGGAGATACTGGTGGTGGTGGTAGTCGGAACTGGTGGTGGTAGTGGTACTGGTGGTACTGGTAGTGTTGGTGGTACTGGTGGGGGAGATACTGGTGGTGGTACTGTTGGTGGTGGTGGTAATGGTTGTGGTGGTACTGTTGGTGGTATTTGTCGTGGTGGTGGTACTGGTGGCAGGACTGGTACTGGTGGTGGTAGTACTGCTGGTGGTACTGGTGGTGGCACTGGTGGTGGGACTGGTGGTAGTGGTGGTGGTACTGGGGGTGGAGGTGGTAGTGGTGGTGGTGGTGGTACTAGTGGTGGGACTGGTAGTGGTACTGGTAGTAGTGGTGGTAGTGGTGGTGGTACTGGTAGTAGTGGTGGTTGTACTGGTGGTGGAGAAAGTGGTGGTGGTACTGGTGGTATTGGTGGTACTGGTTGTAGTACTGGTGGTACTGGTGGTGGTGGTGCTAGTGGTACTGGGGGTATTGGTACTTGTGGTGCTGGTACTGGTGGTGGGCATGGTAGTAGTGGTGTTGGTACTGGTGTTGGTACTGGTAATGGTGGTACTGGTACTGGTAGTGGTAGTACTGGTAGTAGTAGTGCTGGTACTGGTAATTGTGGTGGTACTGGTAGTAGTGGTACTGGTGGTGTTGGTACTGGTGGTGGTAGTGGTACTGGTGGTGGTGGTGGTGGTGGTGGTGGTGGTACTGGTGGTGGTGGTGGTGGTGGTACTAGTACTGGTGATGGTGGTACTGGTAGTGGTGGTACTGGTGGTACTGGTGGCGGTGGTGTTACTGGTGTTTGTGGTACTGGTGGTAGTACTGGTGTTGGTGGTACTAGTGGTGATGGTGGTAGTGGTACTGGTAGTGGTGGTGGTACTGGTACTGGTGGTAGAGGTGGGTGTGGTACTGGTAGTGGTGGTGGTGGTACTGGTAGTAGAGGTACTGGTAGTGGTGGTACTAGTGGTGTGGTACTGGTGTTGGTACTGGTGGGGCTAGTGGTGGTACTGGTGTTGGTGGTACTAGTAGTTGTGGTGGTGGTACTGGTAGTAGTGGTACTGATAGTGCTGGTACTGGTGATGGGCATGGTAGTAGTGGTGTTGGTACTGGTGTTGGTACTGGTAATGGTGGTACTGGTACTGGTAGTGGTGGTACTGGTAATTGTGGTGGTACTGGTAGTAGTGGTACTGGTGGTGTTGGTACTGGTGGTAGTGGTACTGGTGGTGGTAGTGGTACTGGTGGTGGTGGTGGTACTGGTGGTGGTGGTGGTACTGGTGGTGATGGTGGTACTGGTAGTGGTGTTACTGGTGGTACTGTTGGTGGTGGTGTTACTGGTGGTGGTGTTGCTAGTACTAGTGGTACTGGTGTTTGTGGTACTGGTGGTAGTACTGGTGTTGGTGGTACTAGTGGTGATGGTGGTAGTGGTACTGGTAGTGGTAGTGGTAGTGGTACTGGTAGTGGTGGTGGTACTGGTGGTAGAGGTGGTGGTGGTAGTGGTGGTGGTGGTACTGGTAGTAGAGGTACTGGTAGTAGTGGTGGTACTGGTGGTGTGGTACTGGTGTTGGTGGAGGTGGTACTGGTTGGGCTAGTGGTGGTACTGGTGGTACTAGTAGTTGTGGTGGTGGTACTGGTAGTAGCAGTACTGATAGTGGTGGTACTGGTGGTACTGGTGGAGGTGGTACTGGTGGAGGTGGTACTGGTTGGGCTAGTGGTGGTACTGGTGGTTGTGGTACTGGTGGTGGTGGTGGTGGTACTGGTGGTGATGGTGCTGGTGGCGAGGGTACTGTTGGTGGTGGTACTGGTGGCACTGGTAGTGGTGGTGGTACTGGTAATGGTACTGGTGGAGGTACTAGTGGTGGTGGTACTGGTAGTGATGGAGGTATTGGTGGTGGTGGTACTGGTGGTGGTGATACTGTTGGTGGTAATACTGGTGGTGGTGGTGGTACTGGTGGTGGTGGAGTTATTGGAGGTATTGGAGGTGGTGGTACTGGTGGAGGTATTGGTGGTGGTGGTGGTGTTAATAAAAGAGGCTTTTGAAAACAACCTGTCAGGTGGATTTAGTACAGATGACATGTAACACAGATGTGCTGTTTTCAGCTTCAGCCAATTAGCCCACCATTAGGTGCTACCTGGAATTCACATAACTTAATTCGCTAATCCTTTCTAATTCCATTTTACTTGGTGGGATGGGGAGTAGAAAAAGACACAAGATAATGCCGATTTAAAGTGATTGAAAGCAGGCGCCTGTGTTACTGGGCGGCTGTGCTGCTTAAAAAAACACAAGCATTTGCAATGCAATAAGTCTCGCATTTACGCAAGTTTAAGCTATTGGCATTGTAAATGACAATGCCTTTAATTTATGTTTTAAAATGAAAACAAAAATAAAAGGCATTGTTATTTGCAATGCCAATAGCTCAAACTTGCGTAAACGTGAGACCTATTGCATTGCAAATGCTTGTTAGATTAGTGAGTAGAAACGCTCCCTTTCGGCCCATGCGGCAAATTAATTAAATAAAGAAGCGCAGCCGCTAAAGTGAAAGCGGAAAGCGCTGCAAATCATTTAAAAAAAATGGTGCTTACCGACTTAAGAAGGAGACCGTGTAACGCCACAAGTAAAAGATCCAGTCCTCATGGGAGGTAACAAATAGAGACAGGGCGGTTACAAGGAGGGACTAACAAGCCTCATTATCAGTCGAAAGCCAGGGGGGCGTGGCTTAGCACGCGATGAGAGCAGACGTGCCCGGATAGAGCTCCCGCTTGAGCCCTCCTGCACCGGGTCGTTTCTCCGACAAAAAACTCCTCCACACGGCCAGATACTGCTGGCGGACCTGCTCCGGGACCACCTACGTGCCCTGGCCGACTTTGGAGTACTTCGGAGGTGGGACACCGCACCGACCCTGTCGATGAGACTGAGGCCGCCCTGCTGGGCGCGAGTCCGGAGACCGCGACTACGCGAGCCCCCGGCTTCAGCTGGTTCCTTGGGCCTCGTTCTGTGGCCTGCGGGGGAGCTGTTGCGGTGCCGAGTGGAGACCTGCGGCCGCTGCGAGGGTGCCCCCGCGAGACAGGCGACGCGGTTGGGGACACCCGGGGGCCCACCCCCTCCCCCACGAAGAGCTCATTGAAGGCGGTGGCGAGCTGGGGACAACTCGGAGGGGACAAGAAGACGCAGCTTGCGACACCCGGCCTACGAGTGAGTTGCATGACTGGGGCCCTGGGAGCGGCGGGGTGGACCCGGAGAGGTGCGGTGCCTAGCCGCTGCCACAAGCCAGAGACTGCCATCGAGCTACCATTGGGCTGAGAAGGGCTTTGGGAAATAGCAACGGAGGTCCCCAGGCTTACGAGGGGACGCACAGGCTCTGCCTTCCCCCCGCGCCCTGGCCTGGTTACGGCTGAACTGAGGCGCCTTTCCCTCTCCTAACCTCCTGTAAGCCTTTGGCCGCTGGGGGTGGACTTACACTGGACGGAGGCTACAACACTGAGGGGCGCAGCAGTACATATCGCCGCTGCCCGAGGGCACTGAGACCGCTGCCGGGGCGCCGGGCTGGGCCCTCCGGACACGCGCAGCGCAACTCCTGCGCCTCTGGCCGCTGCGGGGGGTGACCGCGAACGCGGAGTGGCAAAGGGACACAGGCGCGACCCACCCCTTGGAGGAAGCCATCGAACACCATACCGGCTGCGGTTGGACCCGTCGCTGATTGGGACCTCTAGGCCCGCAGTGACCGCGACGCATCGCGCGCGGTCTGGCGGATTGGAGCGGCAGAGCCCGGCGCCGCGCTGGAATGGCGGAGTGAGCCGCTCCTCTCCCTCGTGGTGGTATAGGACCCGCAATGGCGGCCTCGACGTCGCGGAGACGCTTCACCGCGCAGGACGGGCCTCCGCTCCTCTGCGACAGGGAGGGATACCTTGCACGCGCCACCAGCTCCATGCCTAGAGGGGCGCGAACGTGCACCGGACCGGGAGCTGCAACGGCGCGGGGAAAGCACGAGAAAGCAGCACCCACGATGGATACAGAGCACGTAGCGGCGAAGCTGGATAGCGTTCTGGCAGCCATGGAGAGGATGGAAGAGTCCCTGCAGCAGACACGCACCTCCCTGGAGACCCGCATCGATGGCGTGGCAATAGACTTAACCCACCTCCGAGCTGATCATAAAAAGCTGCAAGCACGCACAAAAACGCTGGAAGACACAATGGCAGATATCGAGCCAGCGATGAAACAGACGGAAACAAAGGTACAAGACCTCCTGAACAGAGTGGAACACTTAGAGGGTAGAGCTGAAGACGCGGAGGGCCGGGCACGAAGAAATAACATCCGCCTAGTGGGCATCCCGGAGAAATGGGAAGGGGCGGATCCTGCCTGCAGGGTTGAGGACTGGCTGCGAGACCTGCTACCGGACAGCGCGCTTTCCCCGCACTTTGTGGTGGAGAGAGCCCACCGCGTGCCCACGAGACCGCTCCCCCCGGGCTCTAACCCTAGACCGTTTCTCCTTCGGGTGCTCAACTACAGAGACCGAGATGCCATACTGCGCGAAGGCAGGAACCTAGGGGAAGTAACCATAGACAACGCCGCGGTGATGTTCTTCCCGGACTACACAGCGCGAGTGCAGAGACAGAGGCACTCCTTCCTGGCGGTAAAACGAAGACTGCGCGAAGCGGCCCTCAAGTACTCGCTCCTTTTCCCAGCCAAACTAAGAGTGGTGGCGCGAGACAAGACACACTTCTTCGAAAGCCCCGAGGAAGTGGAGGCCTGGCTAGATGGCGGAATGCCGGATGCGCCGCGAAGGGCGCTGGGAGCTGCCGCGACGGAGAGGGTCAGAGGACCAAGACGCAGGTCGCCCACGCCGCCGCTGGTCAGAGGAGCGACGAGCCGCTCCCCACCGGCGGACCTCGTTCAACAGGAACAGCGGGATGCCCTGCGTAAGGTGGCGGAAATCAGCAATTCCCCGGCGCCGTCGATCCGCCCGGACGCTAGCCCGGCGGTGTCCTCAACGGACGATGAGGCGATCTATGGCATCCCGGACACGCAGAGCTCTGGGGGGCCCCCGGAGGTCACGCCGCAAACAGCGGATCTCTTTGGTTGACGGGACCCGGTGGTGAACTGCCGCCCGCTGCGTGACACAGGACTGCCTGAGTTCCTGCTTGGCTGCCCCACATACCACTAGACCTGTCTGGGGCCTCCCTGCGCCCACACCATCGCTACTCTGGGGGACTCGCCCACGAAGCTGGACACTGTGAGTACATTTTCTAATTGTAAACATGTGACTCATTCACCCACTTCACAGACACGCAAATGTGCCCCACGGTGCTTGACCGCCGGCTCGCAGGCGCCACTCGGAGGGGGACATGCCCCCCCTGGCGCCCCCGCCCACACTAGACCGGCAACTGGACGTACAGCTGCCACGGCATTGAGCAACAGACACTAGACATCCGCCGGCCAGCAGTGGCATGCTCACCCCACCCGGGAGAGATGCAGGGCACTGCCAAGACTGCACTGTTTTGGTTACTGTTAAGATATAAACCACAAGATCCCCCTAAGACTGTATAGTTCACGAGCTCACTCAAGTGTTTGGACGGCGAACCGTTGTGCAGCCGACCTTTTGGTATTTTGGACTTTGTTGCCATGTTAAGGCTTTCTGTGTTCCCTTTCTTCCCTCTCCCCCTGCCCTACTAGAGATCAAGACACTGCGCATACAATACTCAACCTAGCTGCACGGTGGGAGTGGACTGCTGGACCTGGGGGACCCTTGAGATGGGGGCCACGCCCTGGGGGGATGAGGGAGGCGCGCACGCACGCGACCGCTATGGCTAATATACAAATATGCACCTGGAACGTCAGGGGAATGCACACACCGTCTAGGCGTTATCATATCTATTCATACCTAAAGCGGCATAAAGTCAACATAGCGCACCTCCAAGAAACCCATTTGAACGGAGCTGAGGTGCGGGCACTACACCGTAGATGGCGAGGGCAATTGTATGCTACGGAATATTCCTCATTCGCTCGTGGAACACTGATATGGGTCCACCCTGGGACTCCGTGGGAAGCCACAGAAATTGTAGTGGATCAGGAGGGCAGGTATACAGCTGCGCAGGGCAGGCTAGATGGCCAGTTTATTACACTAGTGTCCCTCTATTCCCCAAACGTTGATCAGGGCGGCTTCCTGGCGCGGCTCTCTGCGACCATGGCAACTTGGCATGCAACCTCGTGGATAATAGGGGGTGACTATAACTGCACTTTAGACATCACACTGGACCGCTCCTCCCCACCCCCAGCTAACGCCTCTACAAAGGGAGCCACGAAAGCACTATTGGAATGGGCCGCGCAATGGGATCTACATGATGTTTGGCGGCAGCGCAATCCGGGGACGCGGACATACTCCTACTACTCTGGTGCCCACGACCTGCATGTCCGCCTGGACCGGTTCATGGCGTCTACTGACCTCCTACCCCACGTGACAGACACACAATACATGGGCCGCACGCACTCGGATCACAACCCACACTTCATGTCCATAGCCTGGGCCCGCCCACACCCCCCCGTGCCCACATGGCGCCTACAGCCTGCGCTGTTGCTGGACGCGGCTTTCCGTGATGCCTTGCTCGAGCGCGCCGCGCAATATTTCGAGGATAATGCCGGTACGGCATCCAATCCACAGGTGGAGTGGGACGCCTTCAAGGTGGTGCTCCGAGGACACTGCCTGCATGCCCAGGGGCATGTGAGGCACCAGCTGGAGAGGGACTTAACTAGGCTGGAATCGGACTTGCTTACGCGAGAGGAGGGGGCTGTGGATGGAGACGGGGACCCACTACACGAGGCCCACACGGAACATGGGCGCCTTTTGGAGCGACTCCGAAATGTCAACTACGCCGCGCATTCGGCGAGAACACATCACCTTGGCGACAGACCAGGCAAACTTTTAGCGTGGCTGATCTCACAGGACGCCCGCTCGACCCCGGTGACGGCCGTACGGAGGGAGGGGGGGGAACTAGTGTACACGCAACTTGGCATACATGATGCCTTTACTGCCCACTATGGCGCATTATATCGCTCCCGCCTATCAGTCCCTTATCCTAATATAGCCGACTATCTCTCCCCCCTGCAAATGCCGCAACTGACTATTGCGCAGCAAGACGAGCTGGGAGCCCCGCTGGAGACAGATGAGCTCAGAGACGCCATCTTTAACCTGTCCAATGGCAAAACCCCGGGCCCGGACGGGCTACCGGCTGAATTTTACAAGGCTGGCTCGGACATCCTCGTCCCGGAACTACGGCGAATGTACATAGCGGCAGCGGAGGGAGCTGCTTTACCCCTAACGTTAAATGAGGCCATACTAGTCTCTATTCTTAAACCTGGCAAGGATAGCACGCGGGTGGGCTCTTACCGTCCGCTGGCTCTGCTGAACACGGATTATAAAATCCTGGCTTCTGCGTTAGCCAGGAGGCTGGCCCCTCATGTACCCGCTCTGGTGCACAGGGACCAAAATGGTTTTGTCCCCACACGCCACACTTCCTACAACATCCGCCGCCTCTTTCGGGTACAGGAATACGCCACGCAGCAGTGGCCAAGGGCGGGATGTCTGATACTGGACCTGGAGAAGGCCTTCGACTCAGTCGAGTGGCCGTATCTGAGGGCGGTTGTAGAGAAATATCGGCTGGGGGGGGGATACGGTGCCATGATTGACCTACTTTATGGCAGACCGACGGTCCGTGTCCGTACGTGCCGCCTCCTCTCCGCTGCCTTCCGGGTCCGCAGGGGCACCCGCCAGGGCTGCCCGCTGTCGCCATTGCTGTTTTCACTGGCCATGGAACCCCTGGCTGCGACTCTTAGGACGCACGGACTGGAATGGGGAATTCCATCGGCGGATGGCCTGCATGCGGTGTCTCTATATGCAGACGACCTGCTGCTGTACGTCAGGGACATAACTGCCATCCCTGCCTCCCTCACTGACGTCTTCCGCACCTTTGAGGAGATGTCGGGCCTGAGAGTCAACTGGGCCAAGTCGGGAGCCTATCCCTTTAGCCCAGAAACGCCTGAATGCGACATCCGGTTGGGAGGGGACAGGCTGCGGTGGCATCCCACCACCTTCCGCTACTTAGGGATAAGGATCTACAGAACCCCAGCAGACGTTCTGGAGGGGAACCTCCTTCGAGCAATCGCTTCTGTCCGAGCACAAGTTAGCTTCTGGAACACCTTACCCCTTAATGTGCCTAGTCGGGTGGCACTGACCAAAATGATAGTGCTGCCTCGCCTACCCTATTATTTTGCAAATCTGCCTCTGTATGTTCCCACCAAGCTGTTCCGCGAACTAGAGGTACTGCTGCGTGGCCTCATCTGGAACAAGGGGAGACCGCGAGTAGCGCTGGCTAAACTAAACATGCCCACGGATTCCGGGGGCTTGGCAGTTCCTAATATGGAACTGTACTACCTCGCGGCGCAGATGCAATGGGTGGCGGGATGGCTGTGCGGCAAACAGCTTGAGGACACTACCTCGCACGCGGCTGCCTGGACACGAACACAAATAAATACACTGTTCCACCCGATAACCCGCATGCCCTGCCCCTCCCAGGTCTACCTGGTGGTAGCGCGCAGATGTTTCCTGCGGTGCCTCCGCCTCATGCGCGCGACTAAGCCATACGCCCCGAATTTGCCACTCTTGGGCATGCCTGGCCCGACGGGACCGCTCACGGAGGCCCACTTGGCTGGATGGGAACAGGCGGGAGTGGACACGCTGAGCGATCTAAATGTAGATGGCGACTTACTTACGTTCGCCAACCTGGCTGAAGACACGGCTCTCCCGGCGGGACAGTTCCTCCTGCATGCCTCCCTCATGCGTACACTCACGACTTCCTGGGGCGATATGGCGGTGGAACCCCCGACACATACCTTCATCCAATATCTGCACGTTATGGGCAATGGCGCACACGTCATACATTGGCTAGGACAGGCGCTGCAGGCACACTCGCAACCATCCACATTAGCACTGAGGGAACGCTGGGCGACAGACAGGGGCAGAGACTGGACAGACGAGGAATGGGCGATGATACTGGCCAGCCCGACCAACATTCCACGCAACCCCCGCTTTAAAATTATACAATACTACATACTGCAGCGTGCATACCTCACACCTGAAAAGATTAACAGATACTTCTTGCGGGCAGATGCACTTTGCCAGCGGTGCTCGCTACCGGGAGCGGACCTCTTACACATGCTATGGCACTGTCCTGGTATACAGGCATACTGGGACAGCGTATTGTCATTGCTTGCGCGCAGGGCAGATGGACGACTACCGCGCACATGGGACGCATGCATACTAGGGCTGTATAAGCGCACAAAAGATAACAAAGTGCAGGCACGCTTTTGGGACATGGGTCTCATAACGGCCAAACGCTTGCTCACCAAGCATTGGAAGGCAGCAATCCACCCGCACATCAGACATTGGAAAGCCTCCTTCGTTAATTGGGCACAGGCGGAGAGTGGGTGCTTCTCCGTGAGGAAACTGCAGGGCTCCGGAAGTTCCCCATCGCCCAGCTTTGGGATGACCTCCTCAAAGCCTTTCAGGTGGCCTGCCGGGACCGAGGGATAACCTGAGTCTTTGGAGGGCATCGCTGCCTTGCTGGCTGGGTAGCGACATCCCTAAGGCCGCGACAGAGTTAGCTCCTGCCCCCCTCTGCTTGCCCCCTAGCGCCTCTCACTTTTGCCCTACAAGAGACTGCTGCCGGGCATCACTCGTTGTACAACCATGGCGCGCGCGCAGGGATTGCTGCTGCCGCAGTCTGAAGTAACGCGCACAGTACCCGGTTACGGGCCCAGACGGGTAGATATGATCACTCCACCCTACCCAGCCGCTCCCTCCCAGGCACAGAGGAGCGCCTTATACATAGGGGACAGAGGGTGCGGACACCGGCGCTACGGGCTCTCGGCCTTTCTGACAGCCCCTTCTCCCCCCCTGCCCCCCCCTCCGGCCTGCTGCTTACCGCGTATATCACGTGACCCAGCTGTGCCCCAATTGACAGCTGATGCCCCCTCCCACTCTAACGCAGAATGATCTCCTCTTCCCTCTTCCCCCCTTACCCTTGACCCCGCCTGAGTTTACGACCCTAATCTTGATCCCCCCTATCGCAACACCTACGCAGGGAGCAGTTTGGTTATTGGTTACGCTCCCTGACCGAATCCCTACCCAACCACAGATAACAATTGATGGAGGTGTTGTCTGGCGCCCCCGACGCGCTACCCTACCTAGCGTGCCCTGAATAATGCTGATGAGGCAGCGATGGCGCGCACTACGCGTAGGGGACGGATACGCCCGGAAAGCACGGACAGATTTCACCCGGAGCGCACAGAGTTGCATACCAGGCGTACCCAGACGCTTAGCGGCTTGAGGGGCACAATGCTGGAGGGACGGAAGCGCGCCACGTAACACGCACATAGAGTTGAACTGCGAAGCCGCACACTGGGCTCGTCGGATATATACGCTGCCATATATGTCACTGTGAGCTATACCGAAACCTCCTTGTCGCGCTCCAGCCTACACTATGGGCATGATGCTGGTGCTAAGCCACCCGGAGGCCTTGGCATTTGGGGGTAAACACGGTGCCTTGTGCGACTCCCGCTACGGGCCTGGGTGGCAACCGAAGTAGCCGCAATGCGGGCTGGAACACAGCGCCATCCTCTATTGCTGGTAATGCGCTTCAGACGCCTCACAACAAAACACAGAAAAGCACCATAGACCTACCTTTTCACAATGTACACACCTAATTCCTATGCAAATGTTCACCTGCACATCGCCGCCGGACCTCCGGGTTGTCGGCTGAACGGCTGTGTCTCACCATCTGGAAATGTGTGTTTTTTGTCTCGCTGATCCGACGCCTTTGATAGTGAATGTACATTGTAAAATGATGCAACTGCGATTAATAAAGGTTTTCAAAAAAAAAAAAAAAAAAATCAGTCGAAAGCCAGGATTTACCAAGGACAATGACACCAGCCAATGAAAAATATGGGCGGAGAGAAGGCGAGGCTTCCACAGCATACTCGACTACTGCATGCCTTGCAGAGCATGCGCGCTGCCCTAGGCTCGACCTAAAAAGTGTAAATACAATAAAGCGAAAAGACAACCGTGATCTACGCCCAGTTGGATAGATAGAGGGTGTGTGGTACTTTTATTAACCACTATGCTGAATTAAGGGGCTTAATACAGAGCTTTCAACATGTTAACATCTAAGCAGTGGCCTACAGAAAAGTAGCTCTATTTCAGTATAAAGCCTGAATTATTAATGGACATCGACACATCTGTTTGACTATATAAATGCTGCCTTGGATAAAAACCTGGGATAAACAAATGGGAGGGATAGGACTTTCTGTGGGCCGTCCTTGTCCCTCAGTATATATTTATAAACAACTGGACAAAAACCTGCCATGTGTGTATTTTTGTGCAGAATATTCCTTTGTCAGTAACAGCTGAAGTGTATGTGATTTCTAAATAGTACTTAGTGCGAACGTGAAGGCAATGTGAAGTCACTTGACTATGAAGAGATGGTAATCAAACGTGAAGTAAAAACAAGCATTGGCATAGCCAATAGGTCTCGCCTTTGGGTCCTTATTTGTTTAGCCAGAACTTTTGGCTATGTTGTAGAGCATTGTGGCTGCTGTGCATCATGTTGAAAAGTTATAACAAAAAGGGTTAAGCATTTATTTTTGTTACCTTTATACAACCCAAGACGACATTATATACAACTGAACAACCCGATTAAAAAAAGATTTTAACATAAAAAATGTCTTCTAGTTATTTTGTACTTGCACTGCTGGCAACTTCTTCCTGCCTGTTGTCATGCTTGTTTGTTATAAAAAAAAATTGTTATGGGGAGCGGGACATAAATATTGGGGGAGTGGAAGTTGTAAAACAGTAATTTAATTAGAACACGAGCAGCAGACGGACACTATGGGACAATCAACAGATGCCAGATTCCAAAGGCAGACTGATGTGATGCTTAGGTGGTGCGCTGATGCAAAATGGTGTGGGTGAGTGATGTTTGGTGCTCAGGTGGTGCGACTATATGGTGTGGATTGGAGGTACGTTGTGGATTGTGTAGTAGAAGAGCTGAAATATGTTGTTTGCTGTGTAATTATGTGGTGTGGATTGGAAATGTGTGGAGTTGAATTGTGTGGCCTGGAACTGTGGTGTTGAGTGAAATTATGCTTAGTGAAATTGTGTCATGGTGTGGTGTGCATTTATGTTGAGTGGTGGTATGTGGTATAGAGTGCATTTATGTGGAGTGTATTTATGTTGCATTGAGTTGAGTAGAATTATGTGGCGTGTAATTATGTGGCACTTAGTGGTATTATGTGGTGTATTTATGTTGCATTGAATAGAGTGTAATTATGTTGCATGTAATTATGTGGTACTGAGTGGTATGTGGAGTGTATGTTGCATTGAGTAGAGTGTAATTATGTGGCGTGTAACTATGTCGTACTGAGTGGTATTTTGTGGAGGGTGTTTATGTTGCATTGAGTAGAGTGTAATGATGTGGCGTGTATTTATGTGGCACAGTGGTATTATGTGGACTGTATTTATGTTGCATTGAATAGAGTAATTCTGTGACGTGTAATTATGTGGTATTGAGTGGTATGTTGAGTGTACTTATGTTGCATTGAGCAGAGTGTAATTATGTGACCTGTCATGCCTCCCTCCCTCTACCTCCCCCACATGCCCTCCTCTTATTCTGGGATCTCCTGTCGGGGCTCCTTAGTTCTTATTCGGGGTCTTCTGTCATGGGGGGCTCTCCTGGGGCTCACATTATTCAAATTTCTTCATCCTGTCTATCGTACCTGGACTTGGAGCACTCATTTTCACCTTTCTTATTATGTGATAACCGCACCTCACCTCGGTGGTCATTTATTTATTTTTATTTTTTATTTTTAGGTTTTTATAGAGCGCGTAGTCACCCTCGAGTATCCCAGCGCTGAAACCTCGGACTCCTAAGGGGGGGGGCACAGGAAAGCTTCGAATAAATCAGGGAAAAAGGAGGGTTTTGAGGGACTTCCTAAATCGTAGGAGGTTTGGTTCAGCTCTGAGATTCGAGGGGAGAGCGTTCCATTTTCTGGCCGTGTTTACCGAAAATCTGCGGCCGCCGATGCGGGTTTTCTTCACCCTAGGGACAACGATAAGGTTTCCCTGTTCAGACCGGAGTGCTCTCGGCGGTCTGTATGGAGTGATCCAAGTGCTCAGAATGGGGGGACCAGCGTTGTGCAGGACCTTGTGTGTCAGGCAGAGGGCCTTGAAGGCGACTCTTTCCCTCACGGGGAGCCAGTGAAGTTTTCTCAGAGCAGGTTTGGCCGATGTTCTTGCTGGGGTGTTTGTGAGCAGGCGGGCTGCGGCATTTTGGGTATTTTGTAGTATTTGGAGGGTGGCTTCCGGCGCCCCGAGGTAAATAGCGTTGCTATAATCTAGCCTTGCTAGCACTAAGCCTTGAATTAGCAGGAGGCGGGACTGGAATGGTAGTAGGGGGAGCACCTTTCTGCATGATCTAAGTAGCCCATAGCAGATGCCGGATGTTTTCCTAGCCTGTGTCCTAAAGGTGAGATCTGTCTCCAGCCACACTCCCAGACTCTTAACCTCTGTCTTAGGGGAGGGGGGGTCACCCATACAGGCGGGCCAGATGTTAGGGGGGGAGACTCGAAGTTTTGTGACCGAGGAGCAGGATCTCTGTTTTTGACCCGTTAAGCTTAAGGTCAGAATCGCCCATCCATTGATGGACGGAGGAGAGGCAGTCTCGCAGGTTGGAGGGCTTTAGCTTGGGGTGTGAGACATGCATGACAGGGAAATTCTTCCCACATAGGATAAAAAAACAAAGACAAAACCCTTGCAACCACACACCATACATGGCTTAGCTTCTGCCCATGTGGATGAGTGCTTCAGTGCCCCACATAAGGGTAGTAGGCGCTATATATTGGGCAGAGGATGTAGCCTTACGGCTAGAGCGGACGACCTAGAAGCTGGGGAACCGGGTTCGAGTCTCGGCAAGGACACCCAACATCCTGTGATTCTGGGCAAATTACTTCATCTCCCTGTGCTAACAAAAATGAATGTGTCCATCTGTAACTAAACTGGTGCTCATGTAAAGCGCTCTGATACCTGATATCCTCGGGTCTAGTTCACGCTATATAAAACTCTAAAATATATATATATATATATATATATATATATATAACTGTTACAATACAGGATCACTGGGGCTCTTCATCTGTGTTCCCTGTGGTTGTGTTTGTCGGGTCCGTGGGACTCCTGAGGTCGCCGAGTCCTGGCCTCCTTCACTAGGGTTCCTCTAGGCTTCTGTTTTGGAGCCCCGGGGACACTTCTTCAGGTTCCCTTTGGCTCCTACTGCGGGGTCTTTGAATCTCATGCTCTGTGGTGCCCTCTGTACTTCCACTCTGAGGTCCTCCTGTATGTTCCTTTTTCGATGTCCCACTGCACACCTCTTAAACAGCCTGTGTGTTCTTATTGTAGGTCCCCTGTCTGCTACACGTCTTCGGTTCCCAACATATTCTCTTGTGTAATGGTTATCTGTTAAATACCCTTAGGGAGAACACTGGTTGAACCTTCATATTCCAACACGTTTTTTTGGGGGCGGTCCTTCTAGCCTGGATGACAGGGGGAGAGAGTGATGGTAGTAAAAGGGTGGGGGCGGCATTTTTCAATTCTCGCCTAGGGCGGCAAAACACCTAGAAACGGCCCTGGACTCCTCATATTTTAAAAGTTACCAGGGCTTCTCTCGGTCTTATCCTGAGAGGTCCCTGGTTCCTGCAGCTAGAGATGAGTTAAATGACCCAACCTCCCATCTTCAGTAAAAGGTGAACCCTAAGAATGAGTAGTCCGGGTGGACCACCACGATTCCTCACATTGGAAGCTGCACTGCAGACAAAGACTTAGTCCTACGTGGGCTCGGAGTAGAGCAGAGGACGGCTCTGGTTTGATTGGAAGCATGGTGGTGGCTGGGCCTGGCAGGGATGCTTACAGGGGATTCAGCAGAGACCTCCTATTAACAGTCACCCATGAAGTTACCGAAGTCAAATGGGTCAAATGGTTCATATGATGCGTGGTTCGTCATCGTTTCAAAAAGATTTTATCGGGCTTTCAGTTACTTAAGTAAAGTAACACTTTGTGTTTCTACTGTTAGCACTTCAACAGGAGAAAACAAGTTTCTTAAATATAGTTCGAGTCCAGCAGACATTGCAACTACTAGTCTGATCACAGTGGTATCAATAGAGAGAGGTGCCTAATGGCTAGAGCAGCCAACCTCGCAGCTGGGTTCGAGTCTCGGCAGGGACGCTCAACATCCTGTGATTCTGCGCAAATCCCTTAATCTCCCTGTGCCTAACAAAAATGAATGTGTTCATCTGTAACGAAACTGGTGCTCATGTACAGCAATCAGATACCTTTGGGTCAAGTTCGCGCTATATAAGCCCCGCAACCCCTCCACTCAAAAAAGATGAAGGCATTGACCAGCTGACCAGCCTATTCCTGAGAGCAGAGATTACTACGAAGGGAGAAGTCTCAAACAATGGTGCTGGAATCACGGTGGGATAGCACATTCCTCCACCTGCAAGAGATAATACTTTAGCTTACCACCAACTCCATGGGAGAAAGAGTCCAATACCGGACTCTCAACTATCCGTCTGAAAATACAGCATCCAAACCAGACAGGCGAATCAGGGGTGCACAAAACAAACTGATCAATAAGCACATCGGAGAATGCAATGAAAAATACATGTGCTCCCGCATGCGCTGCTCTCGGCATTCGCAAGCTTCATTAAATCAGTACGGTTGAGAAATGGGACTTTAAGCCCCGCCCCCTCTTCTCACTGGCTCGCGTCATAGCTTAGGCTAAATGCTGGCATTCTATTGTTAAGGAGGCTTTTTAGTATCTCCTTGTTGCCGCCCTGTCCACTTTTGGCCCGGCCCACCGGGACTGGATCTTTTACTGGCGGTAGTACACCGGCTGTTTTTTATTGCTTTTAAAAAGTGCGCTCTCGCCGTCTGTCCGTGGTGGACCTCTGCGCATTAGCACGCCTCCTGTGACTGCGAAGACGCACGGTTTATTAGGGCGTGCTCCAAAGCTCGTGTGCGCGCCACAGGGCTCACGGGATTCTGTGTCCACCACATCTTTCCGCGCGCCCCTCTACTGTGTGCGCGCTCTGCTGGTCTCCCCTGGTCAGTTTGCACCTGACTTCTCCAGCATCCCTCGCTCTGTACTGTTGGTGTGGTCCTTGGCTCCCTGTGTATGTACCCTGTTTGTGCACTCGGAGTCTGCCCTGTCTCTGCGATCACCCCAGCGTTCCCCTCCCCCGGTTGTGTACTCTCTGGGTGCCAATGTGCTGTGTGTGCGCACGCTGATCAGGGCTTCCTACGCCTCTGTATATCAACGCTCCCATGTGAGCGAACTGAGGGTTTCTCTTGACCCCATGTGTACTGAGTCCCTCCCTGACTCACTGCTGATGCGCCCCTGTGTAGTTTGTGTGTAGCAGAGTTCCCCTGCGTGTCAGCTCCAGGGCTCCCTAAGTCTCTGTGTGCATCTGCGCTCCCCTATGTGCATTGGACCCTCTCCGTTCCTAGCACTCTGTACTAGCTGTGGTCGCCGGGTGCCCCCAGTGGAGTGGGTGTGCGCGCACCTCTGAGCTCCCCATGGTGTGCCCTACAGGGCTCTGTAGGTTTTGTGTGCATTGGGCTTCTCCCTTCCCTGGACTCTGTAATGTCTGTGCCACCCGCAGACACCACCATCTCATCAGAGCCGCCAAAAGGGCCTCCTTCAAAAACCGCCTAGACAACAACGCACACAACAGCAAAGAGCTCTTCAACATCATGAAGGAACTCTCCGACCCCAGCTCCAACACCAACGACATCCCACCTTCGCAAGACCTGTGCGACTCACTGGCCACCTTCTTCCACCGCAAGATCGCAGACATCCACGACCGCTTCAACGCCACGACCGCCCCAGCAACCACTGAGACCCCCGCCCACACAAACACCATCCGCACCAACCGCCTGCTATCCTGGACCAACATTAACAACAACGACACCATCAAGATCATGAACACCATCCACTCCGGATCCCCGTCAGACCCATGCCCACACCACATCTTCAACAAAGCCAGCACCACCATCGCACCCCATCACCCGAAAACCATCAACATCTCCTTCGAAACAGCAACCTTCCCAGAGAGCTGGAATCACGCCGAGATCAACGCCTTACTCAAGAAAACCAAGGCGGACCCCAAGGACCTCAAGAACTTCCGGCCCATCTCCCTGCTCCCATTCCCGGCAAAGGTCATTGAGAAGGCCGTCAACAAACAACTGACCAGCTACCTCGAGGAGAACAGCATCCTGGACCAGTCCCAGTCCGGGTTCCGCAGCAACCACAGCACCAAAACTGCCCTCATCGCCGCCACCGATGACATCAGGACCCTAGTAGACAATGGAGAAACCGCGGTCCTCATCCTCCTGGACCAGTCAGCCGCCTTCGACACGGTCAGCCACCGCACACTACGAACACGCCTCCAAGACACCGGGATCCAAGAGAAGGCCCTGGACTAGACCACCTCCTTCCTCTCCGGCAGAACACAGAGCGTCTGCCTCCCCCCCTTCCGCTCCGAAGCCACGGAGATCATCTGCGGCGTACCTCCAGGGCTCATCCCTCAACCCACGCTGTTCAACATCTACATGGCACCGCTCGCCAACGTCGCCCGACTGCACGGCCTCAACATCATTTCTAACGCCGACGACACCCAGCTGATCCTCTCCCTCACCAAGGACCCCCACACCGCCAAAACCAATCTTCACGAAGGAATGAAGGCTGTCGCCGAATGGATGAGGAACAGCTGACTGAAGCTGAACTCCGACAAGACGGAGGTCCTCATCCTCGGATCCACCCCCTCGGCCTGGGACGACTCCTGGTGGCTGACCGCACTGGGAACAGCTCCAACACCCACCGACCACGCACGCAACCTAGGGGTCATCCTCGACCCACCCTCTCCATGACGAAGCATGTCAACGCCGTCTCTTCCTCCTGCTTCAACACTCTCCACATGCTCCGCAGGATCTACAAGTGGATCCCCACCGAAACGAGAAGGACGGTCACCCAGGCCCTCGTCAGCAGCAGACTGGACTACGGAAACGCCCTCTACGCAGGAGCATCGGCCAAACTCCTGAAACGGCTCCAACGCATCCAGAACGCATCCGCACACCTGATCCTCGACATCCCTCGCCACAGCCACATCACACCCCACCTGAGAGACCTGCACTGGCTCCCCATCAACAAGAGGATAACCTTCAAGCTCCTCACCCACGCACACAAGGCACTCCAAAACACCGGACCAGCGTACCTCAAATGCCGACTCAGCTTCTACACCCCAACCCGCCAGCTCCGCTCCACTGTCCACGCCCTCGCCTCTGTCCCCCGCATCTGAAGAGTGACCGCCGGCGGCAGATCATTCTCCCACCTCGCCGCCAAGACATGGAACACCCTCCCCATCCATGTACGGTAGACCGAAGACCTACTGACCTTCAGAAGACTCCTCAAAACCTGGCTTTTTTAACAGTATCAGCATTCCCCACTCCTAGCGCCTTGAGACCCTCACGGGTAAGTAATGCGCTTTACAAATGCTATGATTGATTGATTGGTTGGTTGGTTGGTTGGTTGGTTGGTCTCTGGGTGCCCCCAGTGGAGTGGGTGTGCACGCGCGTACCTCTGGGCTCCCAATGGTGTGCCCTACAGGGCTCCGTAGGTTTCGTGTTCATTGGGCCTCTCCCTTCCCCGGACTCTGTACTGTCTGTGGGCTCCGATGCATCCCCGTGTAGTGTTTGTCAGACATGGTGCGCGCTACAGGGGTGTACACATGCTCCGAGGCTCCCGGTGTGCACTAAAGAGATCCCCCGTGTGTTTGCGCATCAGGACTCCGTGGGTTCTGTTATATCTGAGGGCTTCGATGCTCTCCCTTGTGTGCTCTCTTGGGTGGCAGAAAGCCTGCATGTGTGCGCCAGAGTTATGTGCACATGCTCCGAGGCACCCGGTGTGCACTTCAGAGCCCCCCTGTGTGTTTGCGCATCGGGTGCTGTACTATCTGAGGGTTTCGATGCCCTCTCTCTTGTGTGCTCCACATGTGTGCACACGTGCTCCAAGGCTCCCTCACCAGAGTTTCTTTAGCTTGGATGTTGTTTTGTTACATGATGGTGTGCGATGGGGTATCAAGTGTGCAATGTTGGTGAGATGGGGGAGTTAACCATTTCATTTCTTTTTATAAAAGAGTCACAATTGTTCATTGTTTAAAAGGTTATTTTAGGATAGGATGTAAGACAGCGCAACACTGCCAGCTACACGACTTCAGTGGTGTGTACTTTGCTTTAAAATGCGGAATGGTCTCTGAAGTTGCGTTCAGTAACACATGGCTTTCTCTCACGTGTCGGACTTGTGCATGCATCACTGTCATCCCACTGTCTTGTCATGGCATCGAGGTGGGGTCAGCACTTACTGCACCTCGGACCACAAGGACTGCACTGATAAAGATAAAACCATGGACAGTTCAAAGAGGAGTTCAACTATCCCAAGGTCAACATCCCTACTGGGGAGAGACTGTACATGATCCCCTTGCAAAACAACTCCAGGAAACATATCTTGGGTGGACAAGTTGTTTTCTAGCACGCACAGAAGGTGGGTCCTGCATATCGCCTTTGATCTTCTGTTGTGGCAAAGGCCCAGTCTGGACTGACCCCTGAAAACACTCTGTGACAAGCATAACCAAGCATTGAAAATGCAATAGGTCTCGCCTTTGATTAAGTTAAAGCCATTTGCTTTGCTAATGGTATTGTATAGCAAAGCAATAGGCGCGTAAATGTATGCGTTTCTATATGTATGTGTGTGTGTATACACACACACACAAACACACACACACTAGGCTTGTGTGTGTGCGTGCGTGTGTGTATATACCAGGAACTCCTCCCCCCTGAGCTCCCCCTGCCCTCTTATACCCACTTTGCCTCCCCTCAGCTGGGAGCTGGCACCTCTCCCTCCTGTGCTGCCTGACAGAAAGGCAGGGCCGGACTGGGAACCAAAACCGGCCCTGGCAAAGTGCTCGGCCGGCCCCCCAGGGGGGTTGGGTGTGCCTCGGAGCTCTTTTCCAGGGCCGGTTTTCGGCCGATTTTGTTACAGGGCCGATTTTGCAGCTATGCTGCAAAAACGGCCCTGTAACAAAAACGGCCCCCAGGGGCCCAAAACCGGCCCCCACCCATGCGGCCCACCGGGGGATTGCCCGGTGCCCGCTACGGCTAGTCCGACCCTGCAGAAAGAGATACATTACTAAAAGCATATCAGTCTTTAGAGGCGCCTATGAATGGGAGTGTATAACTTTCAATTCTGCTTTGCAGAATAATTTGACCTTTGTCCCAAAAACAGGGATATTTACCTAAAAATAATTAAAGTGTCGGGACACTCTTCTGAAACCCGGGACTGTCCAGGGAAATCCGGGACATCTGCTCACCCTAAGGAGGAGTGATACAACAGCAAAGCATTAAAAAATATCTAGAAGGTCTTGGAAAAGGCACAAGGTTTCACATGAATTATCTGAGTTACAGTCAATAAAGAGGGACAAAGACAGAGGATACAGGTCATATGCGACTCCAGGGATATAAGAGGAGCTCAATAAAGGATGTGGTAAACTGAAAAAATTTGACTATAGATTGAAACCCTATGTAGATGTGGGCAAGTAAGTCTTTCATCCTTACAGTGCAGGTGAAATGAGTGCCATTCAGTTTGACTAAAATGGGAAGTTTGCCTGGTGATTAAAGTGCTGGCTGAAGACATCTGTGTGTGACCTGCAGGCCAGGCCGCACACACGGATTCCTGCAGGGCAAGCACTGCTTTTCATCTTCCGACACTACTCATACCCATTAGTGAATGCACGCAGAAACAACAAAAGTGGTATTATGGCTTAAATAAAATATATGTGGCGATACCACAAATGAGCAAAGTATTAGGAGACAATTAATAGTCGTGTGAGCTATCCAAGTGGCCATTTTAAAATAATTAGAATGCAAAACACGGGGTATAACTCTCCAGACCCTGGGCTGCACCACTAGAAAGTGAACTATGAAAAATGCTCTAGCATAACACATATATAAAGTCAGACAGGAAGTCTACTTATTATTTGTTACCTCAGTGGTACTAAAATCACGCTTTGAAATTAAATCATGATTCTTCACTTACTCTGTGTTCGGTTTCTACTAGAGGCATTGCTATGCTACAGTCAAGAAAGCCACTTACAACAACCATAATTCTCACAATGTATTTACTTATTCAATTTTGCTTTCATACTTTACAAAAAAAACAAAGACAACTGATTGAAAAGACATAAGATGTGGCAACGGGTTTTATGTACAAATAAAAATACTATAGATCAGTCTGGCTTACAAACACAGCGCACAGTGATTATACATATCTTCAGTGATGTTTATTATATGCCAGTAAAGTGTTACAGATATAAATTAATTCATGCATGTAAACACTAGACTGCATGGGAAAGCTGGTGAAATATGGCGCCTCTGTTTTTAATGATCTTCCTTTGTGTTGAAAAATGCTCTTTTGTTACACACATGATATAGTGTAGATATAGAACACATTGCTTTGTTACATATGGTTTCCTACGCGACAATTTTTAATACACCACTGCATATATTTTCAAGACACCCCTGCACTACCCTCTACGAATAATGCACGCTATGCATCTTTCACTGAATGTTAATTAGGCAGTGGAGATGGAATGGCCTTACCTTATGGCAGTCCTATATAAAATGCTGATAGGCGTGGAACTTTTGGCATGGATCAAATGACTGCATACAAAGGGTGAGGGTAAATGGGATGGTGTCAGGGAAATGTCACCAGGGGCGCAGGACAAGGCAGGGATTGCCCCTTCCCCCCACTCTATGCGTTGGTGGTGGAGCCCCTGGCTAACTGGATTCGCAGCGACGCACAGCAGAGAGGTCTTCGGTGGGAAGCAGACTGTGAGGATGTCGTCGCCTTATATGCAGACATCTTTTTCTATATGTAACTGACCCACAGAGTTCTATCCACACTAATTGGCATAAATCAGTGGCATACCTGCTTACTGACTGGTGACTACCTGTGGCAAATGAGAATACTTTATAGTGGGGAAAGGGAGAATTTACATACTTGGGGAGGGGGTACATTATACAAGTCCAGTCAGTCTTTATGCGTACGAACCTGGGAAGAATATCTGAGAACTATAGAAGGACGTGGAGCATTGGAGGAAACTTCCCCTCTTCTTAATGGGCCGGATTGCCCTGTTTAAAATGATCTCCTTGCCCCGGTTACTGTGAATATGCTGTAAAATACACCTTACCAGGTCTCCATCTCCTCCTTCGGAGTGAGGATAGCGTCGTAAAATCCCTGCTTTGGGATGGAGGCACCCCCCCGAATAGCGATACACACACTGACAAGATCCCCATATGATTGGGGCACAGCCTCACCAGATCTATGACTTTACTAGTGGAGAAGTGTGGCTCAATGATTAGAGCGGCAGACCCTGATGCAGAGGTCTAGCCCGGGACCAGGGTTCAATTCCCCGCCTCAGTGGGTCTTGGGCTCAAAAATTCCACGGACCTGATAATTCTCACCTCGGTGCCTATACCAATCATGGAGTCCCACTCTGCAACTCTGGGCAATAGCTTGCTTAATCTCCACAACGGCCCCCACAACGCTAAGGATGCCTGGCCTCCACCTTGGGGGTGCCCAGGAGTGGACGCCTCACAGGGAAAGCCAGGATGGGTTCCACAGCGGTATTCGTACAAGCGCCTTGAGACCCTTGCGGGTGAGTAGTGCGCTATACAAGTATCAAATTTACATTTACTACGGGGTCTCTCAACTTTTGATCATTAATGATTGGGTATTTGAGGAATAGCAGGAACCCCCAGTGAGAGCAGAGAGGAAAGCCATGTCACCCAGGGGGTATTACAGGGAGCTCTATGGGCCCACTACTCTAAGCTGGACACCAACCCTAACAGCAGCGGCTGAGCAACATGTTAAAATAAATTGAAAAAGCCATTAGATTTTGCATAGGCGAACCCTATTGGCTTTGCCAGTGCTTGTCTACATTGGCTGATGATGCAACGTTTAATGGGGATTAGTTACTGGGGTGCAAAGGAAAAAAAGGGGGGGGGGAGGGGACAAAACCTGTTTTTCCACCAATGTGTTTTTTATAAACTTTTTAAACAGATGTAGAGGAAAAATAGATGAACAGATTTTCATGAAATTTGGCAGGAATATAGATTATGGTGTGGAAAGTTTTTTTTGTAATGTAATCAAAATTGTTTTAGTCGTCTTTAAGTAATAAGGGAACGTACTGATATATTGGGCTGCAGTATCCTATAAAGAGACCAAGCTATGAGAACTCTAACCTACATTTTCCCCTGCTCTTTATCGCAGAAACCTGGATGTGGCATAATGTTTCAGCCATACTGCATGAAACCGTATCCTACTCTACAGAAACTGATCGGGCCTGAATCCTTACATATTCTCTGTACACTACACTGTTTCGCTATTTCATTCCTCCTACTCTACAAATCACATCAGGATAAAACACCATTTATGGATAAGCTATTAGACTTGATTTTGGACGTCACAATTGGCCATCCTCATTTATGTATCCTAGGAGACCCCACCACCTGGTTCTATAAATGAGACCTCCAAAAGAGTGCTGCATGGACGTCCTTTGAGGGTAGCCAGTGGTTACACCTGCAGCCCCTAGAAATGCCCTTGCAACCCATCGCTTCTAATGGGAAATGACAGCACCAGGAACAGGGACATTTTACTGAGTAAAATGCTCCGAAGTAGATTCTCGTGACAGCAGTTTACTTGAGATTGTAACGATGGCAATTTAACAGTTGCAATATCTAACTATTACAATGCAGCTCAAAAAGCTGAGGTGTCGCCTAGCAAAACACTCCTCGGGCCTCCCAGATCACAGACTGCCCTAAGCATGAGAATGCTTGTCCCGGAGGCTTTTAATATTAGTGTGCAACTCCAATGACAGATTAGTCTGCACAGGAGCAGTGCTTAATTTGAGCCGGGGCCTTCCGGTGCTAAGCACTGGCACTTAATTGGTTTCCTGTGCTGGCACTGGCACCTAATTGTTAACACCATACTTAAAACAGTCCACCACATGGTGGAGATGAGCAGAGTAACGGTAGTTTAGGAAAGCAATATACATAAAAAATGCTAATACCTGCCTCCCCAGCCTTTCCTTTAGCTTTGGGGACCTGGCTTGATCTGAACTGTCGCATTTACATGCGAGAGATGGTTAGTAGTTGTTTTGGCAGTGATGACAAGGGTGATGGGTGGAGTAAGCTGCAGTGGCCTCCTGGTCAGAGCCCTGGCACTTAATATTTTACAAATTAAGCACTGCACAAGAGGAGTTCACTTTTCAGGTGTTGGAATGGACAATTGATGTCCTTGTACAAACAAATTGAAATGCCACAATTCCTGTCAACAGTCACAGTCAGTCCTTCATTTGAGCCAGTGGTTCCAGGTGGAGCCCAACACCACTCAACTTTAAGGATCAAAATATATTCTTCACAATCTGAGTTTGGCCCAGAATAATAGAAAGAAGGGCAGCAAAGGGGAAAAGAAAGAAGGGCAGAGAAGGGGAAAAGAAAGAAGAGAAAAACGTAAAAACAGTGAGAATCGAACAGCAGGGAAAATAACAATCCGCGAGCGTTTGATAACGTGGCAGGGAGCGGCTGGTGATGGATGAAACAGGCACGGGGTGAAATCAAGACTACAATGTCTTGGTATTCCGCAAGCCAAACATTTTGCATTACTGGCTGCATGCTACAGAGGAATACTTTGGGCACCGGCACTTGTTATTTTACAAATTAAGCAGTGGTCACAGTCAGAGGTGCCCTCATTTACTTTGTTAGATCAGTGCATGTCTAGTTTGTTACTGCTGTAGCATTACATTTCTTAAGACACTGTATAGTTCAGCAGTGGTGTAGCAATTGTGCAAAGGACCCTCGTGCAGGCATGTAAGATTGGTCCTCTAACTGCTGGATGAGTGGTAAGGCCCAACCCTCTGGCCTCTGGACCATGTGTCACTGCACCATAGATAGCAATGCCCCTGCTTTTCAGTCATTTTCTTTCACTCCTTCCCTCTCTCAGTCTGAGAGAATGGTGCCTATGACTCACACCAACACAGAGTTGTGGTGCCGCTTTTAAAATGCAGAATCGTACGTCCCACTTACAAGACCTCTGCTTGTCATACTTCTACAGGGTCTCAGGAAATTCTGGTTCTATGAAGTGAAAGTTTAGTTAATTTAGCTGACTTCTGTAAAAGGACTGATTCGGAAGTGAGCGTTTGACAGCTGTCAGCCTCTAAATGCAGAGATTCCGGTTTACTCAAGTTTAGGTTCTAGAAAAAAAAATCATTCATTCAGGGCCAGTGATATGGTAGTGTGCTAAGTCATACATGATATTGCTTTGTGTTTGGCAAAGATGATTGCCTCATGCATTAGGGGTGAGTGTCAATGAATATTCTGGCGAGGGAACAAGCTGAGGCATTGGGAGCAGGGTGGGACTCCAGCAATAAATGCTTCACTGGCACACCATAGCTGAATGTAGTGCGAGTCACTCATAAGAATCCACCACTCTGCCTTTCCTGCCATCTCACTCTCATTCCAGGACTGCAATGCCCTCCACAACTTCATGTGTGCAAAACACAAGTTGTTGGTTTGTGCACAAATGATTAAAAAAGTCATCAGTACACTTTATTTGCATTGTTGATTGTTAAGAGCGGTTTGTTCCTTAATGGAGCCACCTCAGCAGCATTCTACCCCTATGCTGACCCTTATATTAAGTAACCAAATTATGTAAAGAACAGGCAGCGGTCATATGCGATACCTTCAGCCGGTTGAGGCGTTTTAGCCAGCCCACCATACTTGCAATGATGATAAGAAAAACTACACAAACCTGAATGCAACACTATATTAGTGCAAAAGACAATACTGGATCATTATGTCGCATAATGAGGTCACTTGACAGCTACACCAAACGTGTCCACCATGTCATGACTTAAAGATGCTGCACTAACCGCCAGAATCATTTCCTGGAGCAGGTAGTACCAGTTTTTGTCAAAGATTTTGGATCAACTGATATCATTTGCTTGAAAATTGATTGAAATTATTACGAAATATACATTGGGGAGAGGAGTTGGCCTAACGGCTAGGGCGGTCGACCTCGAATCTAACGAACCGCGTCTCGGCAATGACCCGGAACATCCCGTGATTCTGGGCAAATCACTTAATCTCCCTGTGCCTAACAAAAATTAATGTGTCCTCATGTAACGCAACTGGTGCTATGTACAGCGCTCTGATACCCGATACCGGGTCAAGTTCGCGCTATATAAAACTCCGCAAAAACAAAAACCCCAAAAAAATTTACATTTTGGATAGGTATTTTACGTGTCTAATAATGTATGGGTTGAAAATGTACTCTAGTAAATGTCACAATAAAATAATTTTACTCACTTCAAACATGCATGACACTAACCATGTATCTGTCAGTGAGTGGGAGACGTAAAAAATGATATTGATTATAAAGTCGGACAGGTCAAGTAATGAATTCTTGCCACAAAGTGTGTAGGGTTGTAGTGAGTGCTCTATATTGGTTGCATTTTTGCACTAGACTTCTGAACCTTGTACATTTCAATTTAGTAAAAGTTTAGTTAGTGTTACATTTTAGACCATTTTTTAAATGTTGCCAGGAGTAGCTAGTTTGAACAACTTTTAGCAGACACATAGGCATTCAGTCATGCAATGTGTTCTTCTTTTTTGGGTCATGCTGATTTTGGAACCTTTGAAATAACTTTTAATAACCTGCAGTTTATTTGTACGACACTTTCAGCTTGACTGCCTTTTAACACAATAACACGGTGAATTCTGTGACTTGTATTTTCATATTGGACATAACATACAACTTTTATAAACTAAGGGACAGCCACCAAAAGACTTTGTACATTGTTTATTCCAGCATCACAATCTGGGTCAGACCGGGAACCAAAATAAAAGTGGGCCCATTTGTGAACTAGATAGTTCATGTTTGCAAATTGGGGCAGTTTTGAATTTGTAAAGACACGCTGCACAAGTGTTAACTAGGTATGGAAGACTGCATAGATTAGAGCTTGCTGCAGGAAGTGTTTGTTTTTTTATATCAGGGAAATCATTAGTAAACAAGCATTGGCATAGCCAATAGGTCTCGCTTTTGGGACCTTCTAAGTATTTAGTTATGGATCACAATATCCTTGGTGCAACCACATCAACTGTTGCGTGGCTAAACACTTATAAGGTCGCGGTTAAGGCAAGCGTGGGTCGGCTTGCGGGAAAACGGCACACGTGGCTGCGGTAGAATTTTTTAGGCCGTTTCCAAGACTTGGCACATGATTGAAATACCATTCCTGGTGTATTTTGTGCTCATGGACGCTTCACCATCTGCTGCTATGGAGAAGCAATCAAATCTGGGACTTATTAGCCCATTTCTCTGAAAAAATGTATGCTACATTTTAACATCTACACAATTTGTTTTCAAAATTTCCTTGGGGAATACCCCTTAATCCACCATAACTCACCCTACATAACCTAAAATGTTGGCCTATCTTGAGTGCGCCGTCATTACCTTTGAAACCTAAGACTTAATAATAAATTGCTTCAGAATGTGAGCTTCAAAATGCACAACTTGGACGCATCTGAAGAACACTTCGTGGGGCAGACCCCACCAAAGACTCAGAAAGCAGGACAGGGAGATCTCTCTGCTAAAAATCTGCTAATAACCCAGACTTTAGTAAACGAGGCATGCACTGAGTTCAAAGTAGCTGCTGGGGGCTTGATGGCCAGACCTCTCTGGCAATGCGGATGGATGGGTGGGTGAATGGATGGATGGGAAGAGGAGAGAAGGGTGGATTGAACGGGTAGGAGAGGTGAGGAGGGATGCGCTGAGCATGGAAATGTGCGAGGGCAAATAAAAGAGAAAAGATGAATGGAACACACGATTAAGTGGCCTTGTCACAAAGCCATGTTGGAGTAAGTAAAGTAGTACTCCTGCAGCGTTACGTCACGTACTCCTACATGTTTCTGTGAACCGGCCCCTCAAGTGACAGGTAGGTGACGTAAGAGAATCAGAAGATAAGGGTGATGAAGAAGAGCGTTAAAATGAGCTGCCCGCTAGAGGGGGAGTTAGGAATAGAACCGAAAAGAGGGGAGTAATGGATCGGGCGGGGATTGAATGAATATGGTGTGAAAAGAAAGAAGAGGAGGGGGCGGGGCAGAAAGTGACAGTAAAACATCGAAAGCCGAGGTGGGCCTACTAATCCCGGCCTTCTCCCTGCAGATAATCCTAACAGATTACCGGTAGACCGCGAGATTAGCTGTAATAATTAGGATCATTTCTGCTGGTCAAGAGCAGCCAGCTCAGAAAACTGTGCCTGGGAAGGGGCTGCTCTGAGGGGGTGTTTAGGTAGAGTGCACGTGAAGGCATCTGGGGGGAGCCTACCCGCTGAGCAGGTGGGAGGGCGGGGTTTCACATTGTCTCTAACCTCGGCTGAACGTAGGATCCTTGATCAGGGTGACGTCTATGACAAGGGAGCTCAGGTGTTGCTACCAGGGCCTGTGCTCTCAGTGACGTCACAAGCGTGCTCTGGGCCCTATGTAAGGAGGAAAAAAAATGCCCCTCCCTTCCCAGGCCAGTATTAACAAGCGATGGGAGAATAGAGGCAGGAAGGAGATATGGAGGTGAAAGACGTAAATTTGGTGTAGACAGAGAACGGGAGGCAGAAAGAAGAAAACAACATGAGCTATGTAGGTGAGATAGAAAGAGGGAGTAAGAAACAAGAGCCGGGTATAAGGGGGAATTGAGGATGGATGAAAGAAAAGGAGAGTGACTATTAGCAAGTAGAAGACAAGCGGCCGCGAAAGTGATCGCGATCAAACTTCAAAGCAGCTGTGCGGCCGCGAAAGTGAAGTAATCGCGGTCAAACGCGGCGTGCGCGCCCGCGCACATGCACTGTAGCTCTAGGCTGGCCTGGTAGCACTTTTTGGAGCCCTCTCAATAAGTCTCGCCAGACCAGCGCATGCGCTGGGTCAGGCGAGACCTAAAAACGGCCCAGCAGACAAAAAAAAACAGGCCCATGAACAGCCAAAGACCAGCCCGCACACTGACCGATCAGGCCAGCCCTTTGGGACCTGCTTGATTGCCCTAAAGGCCAGTCCGACCCTGATCCACAAATGTTACCAGTACAATCATGCTAGAAAACCAAAATTGGTAAGCAATATTACATAAGCACTTCTGGAGAATCACCAGTGTTTTAAGGCTATTTCTAAACAGCTACGTTCTAGAAATGGCAGCAATATCATATTTATTTGATTATCTGGACATAACTGCTGTTCTCTACCAGTAGCAGCTGATGTAAGATAAATCTAGTGGGGTGGGGTGGGGTGGACAGAGCGCGGGGTAGGGGAAGTGCAGGGGAAGGGGCAGTGCGAGGGGGCTAAAATAAAAAGATGTACCTGCTGGTCTTCCGCTTGCCGCACTGCTCCCTAGGCTTCTCCTCTTGCAATAGGCTGAAGCTCCCAGCTTTCTCTGCAGCCAATCCCTACGCTGCTATCACCATGAAAGCAGCGTAGGGATAGGGCGGAGCGCACTGGTTTTCGCTTAATCGGGAGCTTGGATTACATGCCTACTGAATCTTCCACCAAGCAATACAGCTGACTTGGAGAAATGTCAATGACCATGACGGTTTGGTAGGCCTGAGAGGGCCGGTCAAACCCTCATGCGCGCTAACAGCAGGGCCCACCACTCCTCTCCTGCTGCAGTGCTGTACCCCGCCCCAAGACTCAGCCGCAGAACAAAAAATAAAATGATCTGCATTGAGATAATTGTATTTTTCGTTTGCCTACGAGGGCAGTGGGGCGATGCTCGTCCGTCATAGTGGAGGAGCCGCCCCTGTGTTCTACTCACATTAGAGTGTCAAAGTGTCACACTCAGGGGATAGAAAAGTCACACACAAGCACACGGAAAACATGGAAACGTCACACATAGACAAACTGGAAAACTGGCAGGTATGTAGATGGGGACTCCAAATGGAATGTATGGATGCATGTGGGTCCCTGTACTCAAAGAACAATGGCGTGTGTTTGCAAGTCATGACTGAGGTGTATGACAACATGGCCCAGTACCGAAGTACAGAAGTATTAGCGTTGAGTACTGCAGGTCAGATTTCAGGTGCCAGTACTTGAAGAATTGTCCTGGATTCTTCACATGAGGCTTAAGTTCTAACAGCAGAGCTGCATGTTGGTGAATGTATTGTAATAGATTGCGGTGAATGTAGAGCTGCCTGTGAGTCCTAGTGCTAAAAGATAAGTGGTTATTGCTTCAGGTCAGAAGGCACATACAAGAACTGCGCTCCGTCAGGGGTAGTACGCACTATATAAATGGAATTTGAACACATTGGTCCCAAAACTAGAATATCAGTAGGTGGGGCTGGAGGTCCGGAGGTGCATAGCACAGCTGCATGTGGGTTCCTTTACTACAGGAGTGTCTGCGTGTGGATATGCGAAAAAAGAAAGGCAACTACAGATTTATTTGATTTCAAGAGATTTGTATTGATTAACATCTGTACCCAGCTCCTTTCCGTTTTATTATCTCAAGTATATCTGTCAGGAGAGTATGAATGGGCATTAAATAAAGATGTTTGCCTTCTATATTACTAGCTATGAGACACAAGAAGATATTGCCCATTCTGCTTCTACCTCTGTTTCATTGGTGTAAACAGCCTGTACATTATATACATCTAGATTGCGGCATGTGTACTGCACAGCGTCACTGCCACCACTTTATTTGATCATCAGCAGAAGTATCAAAGAGTTTCTGATTCCACTACTGTACTGATTCCCTTCAGGCTAACAATGCACATGTTGCTGGCATGAATATCTTACAAATTACAGCAGAATTGCTCAACATCTTTAGATATCAATTTTGTGTTCTATATGCACTTTTATCTTCTTATGCTAGCGTTATTTGGTAACATTTTGATATGATTTGGATTCATTATAGTTAACTGCGGGGGCGTGGCTTGCCAACAAACAAAGACTGCCGCTGCCTAAAGTAGCTCTGCAATGCGACCTCCCACAACCCCCTTAAATCCGTCATAAATCCGACTAACCCCGCTGCAGGAGGTGGAAGAAGGTGGCAAAGGTGCAGGACGGGCCGCAAAGCGCTCCGGCAGGCTGTTCATCGACCGCCCCAGTGGGCTTCCAGAATGGGGCCTAGTTGTCTGAGCGGATCCCCGGCCTAAATTTTAGAGGAGCGGTGTGCTCCTAAACATCCCAGAGGCGGCGGGACTGCAGCTGCGACAGGCGACGGAACTGGACTACTATGGAGGAGGAGGGGGGGGCCTTGAGGTTTACACTGTGAGGGTCTGCGGCCTAGTTGCTATCAGGCCACGCGGTGAGGTGGGGTAGCACAAATGATTGGACACCACAGTCACTGTACATGTCTGGGCCGGAAGTCCCGAGCGACCTCCGCCCGTTTATTTATAGTCTCTCTGGCCACGCCTGGCCAGAGAGTGTTACATTGTGTGTGTGTGCTTCCTGGGGTCGTGTGATCTCCCAACGACTAGACCGTTACATCCCATCCCAAATCAGTTCTTTTCTTTCCGGCCCATCTGCGCACTCCACGCAAATTCTGTGAGCTGGCTGTTCCGTTGTGGATTGGGACGCAGGTTGTATCTGTGTCGCACTGTTCCCATTCCCCTGGTCGGGCTAACAGTCTCTGACTCGCCTGTTGGCTCTGGCATGTTAGTCTCCTCTGTTCCTCTTGTGGGCTGGGAGCTAAGTTGCGGATCTTCAGGACAACAGATACTTGAATCACTGACAGCCATGCCGGTACTTGGGGTTCTTCCTGACCTCAGGTGATCTTGTTCTGTCTCCGGAACTTCTTTGAACCAGGAGATGTTTCTGGTTACCACTTCGCCGTTCCGTTCCACCGTCACTGCCTCTGACCTCCTGCACCAACCATGACCCTTCTTCATAGGGTGTTCGGAACTTTCCTCCTTGTCATCGATTTCTTATCAGAACCCTGCACCCTGGCCTCAGAGTCCTGCTCTTCGCTCCTCTCCGTTGGCTAGCTCTGACGTTGGTCATTGTTCTTCGCCGCTGAGTCGCCGACGCGTCGTACGGCTCTGGCTCCCACCGGTCGGACTCTGGAAAACTGTCCCGCCGAGGCCCGGCCAACATTAGCGACCAAGGAGTCCTTTGAGTCGTGCAGTGTGGCGTGCTGCGATACTCGCGCAGGAACTTCTGCAGTTCGACGTCAGGATCAGCTTGTTCTACTATGGCTATGCGCAGGATCTTGTTTATGGTTCGCATAAACCGCTTCGCCTCACCGTTAGCTTGAGGCCATTGGGGGGTTATCCGGTGGCGTTTTATTCCTAGCCTCGCTAAGAATTCTTTGAATTCACTCCCCTGAAAGGGGGGTCCATTATCAGTTTTGATAGATTGGGGCAGCCCAAATAGTGCAAATACTTTCAGAAGAGCTGGGACTAGATGGTTGAACGCCGTGGATGGTAGTATTTCTACACATGGGTATTTCGAATAGCTATCCACTAGCACTGCGGTGACCCTCCCGTCTGGGAAACTCCCAAAGTCAAGACTCATCCTTGCCCACGGGGCAGGTGCAGGGTCCTCTGTGATTATTGGTGCCGGTGCTTCAGCAACTCCAGTCAATTGGCACGCTGGGCAGTTTCTGACTGTCCGGTCCACGGCCTCCTCTAGCCCGGGGAACCACAGATTTTCCCGCAACTGGGACTTCATTCTACCGGCGCCTTGGTGGCCCTCATGTGCCAGGATAGTGATTCTGTCTTGTAAACTTTGCGGGATTACGATCTTTGAACCCCTTAGTAGGATGCCGCTCTCTGTTGTACTAAGCTCGTCTCGCACTCTCCATACCTTCCCGAGACGTGTCCTTTCCGTTTCATTCCAGCCATGGACATTATGGAGAAAACCATCCCATGTTCCTGTCATTATGGTATCTACTGCCCTTTTGAGGACCATGTCTGAAGCCATGTGTGCAATAACTTCTTTACAGGAAACTGCCTGGGGACACACCCACTGGGATACCATATTTACAAAGTCTTCGGTTTTCCGCTCTTGTGTTGCATCTGCACCTTCCTGTTGACTCGGATGGCGAGACAGGAAGTCAGCGGGGTTTTTAGCGCCCGGGCGGTAAACCAGTTCCATTTGGTACTGTTGAAGTTGTATCGCCCACCTTTCAATCTGCGGTGGGGGATGCGGGGCTGTCCCACGGAACAGGGGTAGGAGTGGTTGGTGGTCCGTCACCACTCGAAACAGGTGTCCACTGACGTATAAGTGGAAGTGGTTGCATGCCCACTTGATGGCGAGAGCTTCTCGCTCAATCTGTGAGTACCTGGCTTCAGTCGCGGTAAGTGCCTTGCTGGCGAACGCCAGCGGTACCCAGGTTCCTGGTTCCGTCTCTTGGGTCAGCACTGCTCCCAGCCCCACCGGACTGGCATCTATGATCAATTCTGTCTGTTGATTGGTGTCGAAGTACGCCATCGTCGTGCTGGCTAGCAAGGCTGTCTTGATTTTCTGGAAGGCCTCTTCTTCTTTCTTGGACCATTGCCACCCGGCGTCTTTCTTCGTTAGCTGGCGCAGAGGCTCGGCTATTGTCGCTAGATTCGGGATAAACCTCCGACAGTATGT
This sequence comes from Triturus cristatus, assembly GCF_964204655.1. Taxonomy (NCBI): domain Eukaryota; kingdom Metazoa; phylum Chordata; class Amphibia; order Caudata; family Salamandridae; genus Triturus; species Triturus cristatus. The sequence continues at coordinate 802,476,782 of NC_140582.1, read as the reverse complement.
GGCCAGGCCCATAAAACTTCGTACTTCTGAGGCAGTGTTTGGTGCTGGCGCTAGCTGGATTGCTTCCGACTTTTTCGGGTCTACCTTCACTCCCTCTGGACCAAACACGTAGCCGAAAAACTCAATGGACCGCTGGAAGAACTGGCACTTCTCTTTATGCAGTGTTACCCCATGTTCGGCCAGCCGTTTCAGTGTTGCCTTTAGTCGGCGGTGGTGTTCCTCCAGGGTGGCTGAGTGTATTAGAATGTCGTCACTCACATTCATGACTCCTTGCAGCCCTGTCAGCACTTCCTTCACTACATTTTGGAATATCTCCGCGGCGGATGATATGCCAAAGTTCAACCTCCGGTATCTCCTTAGGCCTATGTGTGTTGAGAATGTTGTAATATACCTGCTGTCCTTATCTAGTTTCAGCTGATGGTATCCAGCATTCAAGTCTAGCTTAGAAAACCATTGTGCACCGTTCAGATCGGCTAGGATGTCATCGACCGTGGGTGTCAAATGTCGTTCCCTCTTAATGGCTTGATTTGGCATTCTCATATCAATGCATATGCGGATCTTCCCTGTTTGGCGAGGTTTCTCTGCAATCACCATTGGTGACACCCACGGGGTCGGACCGGACACCTTCTCTATTACTCCTTGTTGTTCCAGCTTGGCCAGTTCTTGCTCGACTAGTGGGCGCAAATGGAAAGGTATTCTCCTGTGTCGTAGGGCTATTGGTTTTATGGCTGTGTCAATGTGTAGCCTGACGGGAGGCATTTTGATCGTGCCTAGTCCTTGAAACAGTTGTGGAAACTGTGTTAAGATGTCTTCCGTTTGTGTTGTCTTCACGGTGTTGGCGAAAGTGACTAACGAAAGATCTTTTGCCGTGTGGCTCCCGAGCAAGATGTCAGCCTCTTTGTCTACCACCTGGAATGTGGTAGTGACTTCTCGGTCTTCTGACTGCACAGTCACTGTTATTTTGCCCTTCAGTGGGAGCGGCACCTGGCTCCCATAGGTAAGAATTTTTACTTTGGACGGCATTAGCTGGGGTTTCGACTTGAGTGCTCTGTAGTGCTGAGACCCCATGACGTTCACAGAGGCCCCTGTGTCTATTAGGGTGGTGACCTGTGTCCCTGCGATCGTGACGTCGCATGTTGGTTGTGGGCGACGTTGTCTTTTCAGGTCATTCACAAACGACACAAAATGGCACTCCTCTTCTTCCTCGGACAAGGAATTTTCCATGTATCGTAGACGCCCCGATCCGGAGCTTTGTGACGGCGTTTGCGCCGGTTCATCTAGAGACAGCTGCTTCACTTGCCTGTACGACGCCTTCCTTCCTGACAAGCTTCTCGGTCGTGCCCCTCCTCTGCATACGCTTGCGAAATGGTTAGGGGTGCCACATTTGGTGTATGTTTTTCCCCTCGCCAGACAGCTCTCTTGGGGATGTTCTTCCTTCCCACAGTATCCACACTGTGATCTCCGTGATGTTCTGGTGAGCCACCTCCCTCGAGCTCCACGCGACACCATGCGGAGTGCGTCAGCTCTCTCCGTTTTGACAGTGATGGTCGGTTCTGCGGCAGTGTGGAGAGCCGCCTCCATCGCAGACGCGCGAACATCAGATAGCTCGTGTGACCTGGCTAGGATGAGTATGTCATCTAATGCAATGCGAGGTTGGCGGAGTATGAGAGTGCGTAAGGTTTTATTGCGACACCCCTGGATTAGCTGAGCGCGGGCTTCCTTCACCGGGTCATCCTCCGTACATGTGCTAGCCAGTTCTCGAAGGCGGGCATGGAAAGCGTCCATCGACTCCCCTTCCCGCTGCCGTGCCTGTCGCAATTTGAACCTCTCATAATCAGGGTTAAGCGGAGGGTCAAAGTGTGCGTTTAGCGCTCTAACCGCAGCGTCATAGTCTGTTGCTGGCCCAGTGTTCGGTAAGTGTGCAAACAGTTTGTAAATTTCATCCCCAGCAAAGTGTAGTAGCAGAGACCTTTTTACTTTGTCATCGGTTTCCCTTGTTGCTATAAAATAGTTGTCCAGGCGACTCAGCCATACCTTCCACCTTGGGGACGCTGACGCGGGGTCGACCAACTCACTGAATGGCGGCAGGGCGCTTACTTGGGAGTGCGTAGGCGTCACTACAGGCGCAGGGGCCACCGGAGGTCTGCTCGTGCCTGCCGCCTGGTCCACCATGGTGGCTGCTCACCAGTATGTTACGCTAGGTCCAACGCCTTGAACAGATTTGTGGCTGCGCAGCGAGGTGCTCTTCACTGCGGGAGAGGCAAGACCTGAGGTGTGTGGCCGCCACGTGGGCACGCTGCTCAGGACTGGCGGGGGAAGTCACTACACGAAACAGCCGCTCATGTGCCCAGGGCCCCTCAGCTGGGGTGCAGCAGGAGTGGGCCGAAGATATGTACCTTGCTTGCGCCAATGCTTGATGAGTTTGTCACCCTTTTCATCGGGAAATGCTCCACATCCCCGGAGATGGTGAAGCCACACGCGGGATGCACGAGGCGAGGAGGGAGCGTCAGTTCCAAGCTCCAGCGTTGCGCGCATGAGCGGGAGGCAGAGCACCTGGCAGCAGCGCTCCTCACCGTCTCGCAGCTGCAGCGTCTGTCGGCGCGTGACTCGCGCCACCCTTGTCCGATGGAGCGCGAAAGCCGCTCACAGGTTGCGCAGCTGCGCTTGATCTCCGCGCTGTCAGTCACCGGGCCCCAGGACAGCAACCCAGGGCAGCCGAGGACCGGCTCCAGCCCCACCAGGGTAGGCGATCGCCGATGCAGCCGATCTTCCTCCACAGTGAGCCGCCTGCTCACGGGGACGCGATGAAGCGGGCGGGGCCCACCCTCGTCGCCAGTGTGAGGGTCTGCGGCCTAGTTGCTATCAGGCCACGCGGTGAGGTGGGGTAGCACAAATGATTGGACACCACAGCCACTGTACATGTCTGGGCCGGAAGTCCCGAGCGACCTCCGCCCGTTTATTTATAGTCTCTCTGGCCGCGCCTGGCCAGGGAGTGTTACATTGTGTGTGTGTGCTTCCTGGGGTCGTGTGATCTCCCAACGACCAGACCGTTACATACACCTCCTCTGATGATCCATGCGTAGAACTAGTGCCGAGATGACACGGCGCCTGACCTTGCATCAAGCGGCCGGCCCCCCTCCCTGGACGAAGGTAAGCTGGAGCCCCTGCCGGGGCGGGTGAGAAGAGATGCATCAAATCGTAGGTGAGGGCAGAAATAGCCGGAGGTGTGCTGGCGTCAGCTGGGGGGACGCAGTTATAGTGATGCTGTTACAGTAAATTATACCTCAGACACGGCTAAATTTAATACTGCTTTATTTTCCCCTAGCGCCGGGATGCGTCTTTCCACTATCATTAACTCGCGGCAACAAACATGGCCGCCTCTGTTCCCGACATGCCTCGGGCGTGCTCTAAAACAACTAGAGCGCGTCAGCACATATCTCCCGCCTTTGGACACACACCAAATAACTAAGAAAGAACAGTGAGCATAAACACATTGCAGTCTTACTTGACTCTCATGTCAAAGTCTTCAAACTTCTTGGGCACCTTGACCAGTCTGCCCAGCCTTGTTCGGGGGTGTGTAGGGATGCAGGCCGCACTCTGGTCACTTACTGGAAGTCCTCCTCCTACCTTCGCTTCCCCTTGCGGCTCACTCCCCCTTACCCCGACGCCTGGGTTCCTCGGTGTGAGCCGACTGGTTGTTTCTACGCCTCCACTCTCCCCGGAGGTGTCTTGGTCTTCACTACCTCGCTTGGGAGTGGGGGGCCCTTGCACTGTGTTCTCTAGTTCCGGTGCCTTCTCGGGCTCATTTCAGTCACACGGGGTAGGCAAACTCCTGCTCTCCAGATCTTCCCACTTCATGATTCTGTCGCATTTCGCCATCCTATCCTGCGACCATACCTTCCCATCGCTCAACAGGGCTGACCTGGCGTAGGGCTCCACAACTTGTAATGGTGGACTGAATTTACTGTCTCCTTTCTTCTTTAAAACTGCTTGTTTCACTCTAACCCACTCACCCCTTTCTAGGGTTACTTCCTTGACATTCCGACGCTTGTTGTAGTACTCGGTGTACAAGGCTTGGGCCATGTCAATGTTGCGACGCACCACCGCTGGAGACCACCTGCTTTGGACGATTAGTTGTTTCCACGCCAGATTGTCCTTCGTGAAGGGGTCACGTCCTCGGGGTATTTTGAAGGGGCTGTATCCAGTGTTTGTCGGGGTGATACGATAAGCCCACAGCATCCGTTTGAGCTCCTTTTCCCCGTTTTGTCCTGCACTTATCGCAGCCTGCGCCGACCCCATAATTACTCGATTGAATCTCTCTGCTAGTCAATTTCTCGCCGGGTGGTACACTGGAGTGTGTTTGCTTCTATTCCGTTGCGGTCAATGAACGCGTTCCATTTTGCTGAAATGAATTGTGGTCCATTGTCACAGGTAACCACCTTTGGGATTCCTTCCCTCAAGAATGTGGAGGTGAGGAAAGACAGCACGGCCTCGGTGTCAGCCACTTCACACACGTCCCCCTCCGGCCACTTGGAGTACCTATCTACCAGTACTATGGCGTATTTGGGCACACCCTCAGTGTCCAGAATGGGACTCAGTATGCCCACCGAAAGCATTTCCCACGGGCTGGAAGGACAGGTGAATTTCCCTAGTGGCGGGCGTAGTAGTACTTTTGTCTGCCCGGTTGCATTGTACACACGTTCTGACGCGTTTCTCTAGTTGACTGTCCATGGCTGGCCACCAATATGCCTACTTTGCTCTTGCCTTGGTCTTCATGATCCCAAGGTGCCCTTCATGTAGGATGGTTAGAAGATGATTCACCAAGGGCTGTGGAGGGACCACCTTGTCTCCTCTTAGTAGGAACACTGGATTGTCTCCGATAGATAATTCCTCCCGGACTTCCCAGAATTTCCTCAGATTGCTATTTAGGTGTTTCTTGTCTGGCCACCCTTGCGTTACGTAACTCTTCACAGCTTCCAAGGTATCGTCCGTAGTGTACGCTTCCTCCCACTCTTGTGCACTGATTACTCCTTCGTGGTCTTGTGTGAGTGCTACCATGTAGCCTTCCCATTCTGAGGGCTCTTGATCTGCTGCCGGCTCCATCGCGGCTGCTCTGCTAAATAAATCAGCTACTTTGTTTTTGGTACAGAGAAGGTACTCCACCTCGTACACGAAATCTAGTACTCTCAGGGTCATCTTCACTATGCGGGGAGTCACGTGGGCGTGTCCACAAGATGTCAGGACTCTCACCAGAGGTTTGTGATCAGTGCGCAGTAGAAATTTCGAACCCCACAAAAACTGTCTGAACCTTTCCATGGCCCAGACTGTTGCCAACTTCTCCTTTTCTATCACACTGAATTTCTCCTCGTTGGGTGCTAGAGACCGCGAGGCAAAGCTGATCGTGGTGACTTCTCCTTCCTGGGATCTGTGCATTAGCACCGCACCCAGTCCCTTGTCGCTGGCATCTGTGGTTAGTATGGACAGGGCTGCTTGGTCGAACCCCTTGAGAGGGATGGCGGCACAGATGTCTTGTTTCAACATATCAAATTCCTCTTGCTCTTCGTACGTCCAATTGAAGGTGTTATTCTCTTTCAGGAGTTGTCTCAAGTGGTGTGTTTTGGACGCAAAGTGAGGGACAAACTTGCTGTAAAACTCCGCCATGCCTAAGAAGGAACGGACATCTTCCTTCCTTTTGAGTGTAGGCGCTTCTTTGACGGCTGCTATGTTGGCTCGTTTCGGTTCTATCCCCCTTCCGCTGATCTCGTGGCCCAAGTATGTCACCGATCCCACGCCGAACTTGCATTATTCCCATTTTGCGGTGAGACCATTTTGTGCCAGTATGGTCAAAACAGTGTGCAGTTTTTCATCATGGTCTTCCTTTGTTTTCCCCATGACGAGGATGTCATCCTGAAAGTACTGCACTCCTTCCACCTTCTGGAACAATCGGTGCATGAGCTTTTGGAACACCGCTGCAGCTGATGCTAGTCCAAACGGCATCCTGAGAAACGTATAGCATCCAAAAGGTGTGATAAACGATGTCAGGTGATTGCATGATCGGTGCAAGGCGATTTGGTGGTACGCTTATGTGAGATCCACTGTTGAAAACCACTTGACTCCCATCGTTTTCGCCAGCATCTTGTTTATGCGGGGTAGCGGGAACTTGTCCACCATGATGTTCTTGTTGAGCTCCCTCAAATCTACGCATAGGAGCACCTTCCCATTGGGTTTCTGTGCGACCACCAATGGTGCGAGCCACTCTGCACTTTCGATGGCTTCTATGACGCCGTTTCTCTCCAGGCGTTGTAATTCTTCCTGGACCGCCTCCCTGCTCCTGAAGAGAATGTTGCGAACCTTGTGGCTTACCGGTTTCGCCCCGGCTTTCAGGCAGATCTTGTGCGTGAATTTTGTCATCCGCCCTATCGTTCCCTTGAAGACTTCTGGGTATTCCTTCTTCCACACGTTTTCTTCGTATGCTTGGGCTGCGTCTATCATCAACACCTGGGTGGTCCCGCCGGGATGGAGTTCCACCTAAAGGCCCTTGATCCATCCACCCCAGAACGGAGGGACCCTTCTCTGCTACGTACAGCTTTCCTTCTGCAGTTTTGTCCTTTGAACTCGAACATTAAAGGTCAATACCCCACCATGGGTATAGGTTCCCCCGTGAACGTGACCGGGTGTATGTCTGTGGGGAGTAGGTCTGCCCACTCTGGGTTCGAAGTCTTTTTCCCATATGGTTTGTCGAATAATGGTGTACGGGGAGCCGGAATCCGCCACCATGTTCACTTGTACCCCTCCGATCGATATCTGTAACGCCGGTTTCTTGGATCTTGTGCAGTTTACTCCAAGAACTTGGTCATCTATACACAAGACTTCGTCCTTCACGGGCTTCCTAGTCTCCGTCCAATTCCTGGGTGACATACTTCACTTCCGTTCTACTGAGCTTACGCCGGCACACCTTTTCATAGTGTCCCATTATTCCGCAGAAGGAGCACTTGTCCCTGAATTTCGGGCATGCTTTGTCATTGTTTGTATGTGTTTGGCTACCACACCTGTAGCATGTGTGTCTGCTTTCACCTTGTGGCCTCTGGGTTCTCGTGGACTTCTGAGGGTATTTCTTCAGGTACCTGGAGTTTGGCGGTGTGTGTTGCTGTGTTGCTTCAGGCCTGTTTTTGTCTGATACTTTGCATACTGGAGTTCTGTTGATGCTCTCCCTTTTTGCCACTTCTGCGCACCTCTTTGATAGTTCTGCTTTCTTCACAAGTGCCACTACTTCTTTCACAGGTGCATCTCCATTGACCCACAACTTCTCTTGGATCGCTGTATTGGCGGTGTGCATTATGATCTGATCTCTCATGAGTTCGTCGTGCAGGGTGCCGAATTTGCTCGTCACCGCCAACTTCTGTAGAGCTGCTACGTACTCGTCTATCAACTCTCCGCTGCTTTGTTTCCTTTGGAAGAAATTGCATCTGTCTATGGCTGTGCACACTACTGGACGGTAGTGGGAGTCTAGATCTTCCAGTGCGTATTGGAACTCGTCGGTTTCGTCTGGGGCTCTGGTCTTCTTCACCAGGTTGCCATACACTGATGCCTTCCGGGCCTAGGTTGTGCAGGAGTATTTTCTTCCTCCTTAAACTGGAAAACGCCCCTTCCCCTTCTTCCTCTAAGGCTGTTAGGTAGTTCAGGCAATACCGCTTCCAATCTTCCCATGGCATAGCCGACTCACCCCTCTTGGGTAACAAGGGGACTAGGTTGGTGAGCGAAGACGACTGAGCGCACATTCTGCCCCCGTTGCGCTGGGCAGGGACTTGTTGTGTTAACCCCTGGTGGGCTCCCTGGGGCTTGCCGCTCTCCTGATTCGCTGGATTGCGTGGGTGAAGGGTCTCCTCGCCCTACTCGGGATGAACCTGGGGCCTCCAGTGCTATGCTCCCCTATGGCGGGTTGACAACTATGTGGACTTTCCTTGGCGTGCGTAGGGACTTACTTTTGTGATCCGCGGTGCACAGCCGTGCCTGTGGGTACTCACTGTGAGAGGTTACTGCCGGTGCCGGCTTTGGGTTCCGCAAATTGGTGCGACCTCGGGCGCGTCCGCTCCCTGTTGGTGCCACCGGACCCCCCCCCCCTCCCCCCGGTGGTGCTTCGGGACCGTCTCCCGCCAGTCCTGGCAGTCGGCTGCTGCTGTGTGGCCATACGTGCCTTCTGGGGTTGCAGTGACACCCGCTCTCTCCTGCCGGTAATGGCAACGTTGCCTGCTGGGGAAAGGCAACGCCAGAGCAGCGCACTCGTGAGTTCTCCCGTCTGCTTCTTCCGTCTGCTTCCCAGCATGTGGGGGGCGCACTCCGCTGCCGCGCTCGGGGCTGTGATCGGGGCGCGGTGGGTTCAGACGTGTGCCGCTCGGTAGGCGGTCGTGGCGCCCTCTCTGCCTCGTCGGCACTTTTTATAGTGATGCTGTTACGGTAAATTATACCTCAGACACGGCTAAATGTAACCCTGCTTTATTTTCCCCGATCGCCGGGATGAGTCTTTCCACTATCATTAACTCGTGGCAACTAACATGGCCGCCTCTGTTCCCGACATGCCTCGGGCGCGCTCTAAAACAACTAGAGCCCGTCACCACAGCAGTGAACCGGGATAGTGGACCACTACGGCGCTGCAAGAGACCACTGAGTGTGATATATCTGGTATGGCTGCCACTTGCTGGGCAACAAACCCCATTGCCGCATACAAGCTCGGGGAGGAAGAGGGAAAGTGCTCAATGCCCAAGAACCACACGGCAAAACATAAGTGCACCTCCACGGATACAGCGCCTCCTCAAGATTATTTCCACCAAACCCAAAAACACATCAAGGGACACATATTTAAATAAGGCTTAAACTTGTCCACAAGCCTCCTGCGACCACTACGGCGTTGCAAGTGACCACTGAGTGTGAAGCAGATCATCCCTGCCGTTGTTGGGATATCTGGTCTGGCTGCCACTTGCTGGGCTGCAAACCCAATTGCTGCATACAAGCTCGGGGAGGAAGAGGGAAAGTGCTGAATGCCCAAGAACCACATGGCAAAATAGAAGCGCACCTACACTGATACAGCGCCTCCTCAAGATTATTTTAACAAAACCCAAAAACATACTAAGGGACCCATATTTAAATTAGGCATAAATTAGTCCACAAGCCTCCTGCGAGCAACCTCCGAGTCACGAGAGTTCCAAAGCGGCTACCAGTCCTGTGGTTGTGGGCGGAGGCCCACCCTGCAGTAAAAAAAGAGGGGAAAAAAGATGTAGCCGCACTGATTGAGATGGGGATCTAGTATCCCACAGACCAACCAGAAGCTCGGGGGAACATCTGAGACACCGGGAGAAAACCTGACAGGCCGCAGTGGTTACCTCGGTGACTACTGGCAGGCGTCAGCAGCTGACCCTGTGTCCTATACGCCTTGCACAACAAACTTACCTGAGGTCACGCTCCAAGATGAAAGGGGAAAAACATGAAGAGCAGCCACCATAAGAAACTGAATAAATTCACTCTCCCGAAAGGAGTGGAGGCCCAAGAAACTCCCAACAAGCACATGTCTACTCACCCCCCCCCCACCTCTTTCCACGGCTACCCCCAACGATGGTACACTATCCCTCCACGACATCATGGCAGCCATATGAGGGGTGAAAACGGCTTTGGAGAGCCGGATAGACTCAGTCACGACAGAGGTCTCGTCGATCCGAGCAGACCTATGCAATATTGGGGCAAGAGTACAAGTAGAAGACTCCACTAAGACTCTACTCCAAGATGTCACAGTGCTCAAGGCTCAAATGGAGGAAATGCAAACACTCAACTCTAGCTTGGAGGCCAGACTCAAATATCAAGAAGGTCAGTCGCAATGAAATAACGTTCGAATTCTGGGGATCCCTGAACAGGCAGAGGGACCAGCAACCGATCTATTAGTTGAAGACCTCGTCTGCAAGCATCTGCAACCGAATGGGTACACAAAATTCTTTTCAGTGGAAAAGGCCCATTGTGTGCCGAAGGGGGTGGCCAAGACCTGGGGCCCTGCCTAGACCCATCACAGCACGTCTCTTTAATTATAGACTGTGATGCGATACTCCAAACAGCCCGCACTGCTTCAACAGTCCTATTTGAAAATGCACAGGTCACCTTCCCGGATTTTACCCTAAAGACACAGAGGCTGAGACGCAGCTCATTAGCAGTGAAGAAAGTATTAAGAGATAAAGGTGTAAAGTACTCAATGCTCTTCCGGGCACGCCTACAAGTTGAATCGGAAGGGAAGGTTTGGTTTTTCACAACACCAGAGACAGCATGGGAATGGCTTGAGGGCTGGAGGACAGTGGAGGGCCCCGGTGCTAAGGCCCACCGCGGGAAGCAAACTAAAACAATGATGGTGCCTGGAGATCGAGTAACATAGGATACCCCCCCTTGGTGAAGAAGCATAGAAGCGTTCGCTTCCAATATGTGGACTGTCACTTGAGGGGTGCAGGGTGAGTGATGGAACGGGAAAGGGAGAGGCATCTCCGATCATTTCCTCAAGGGACAAGATACAAGGTGGGTGACCCACGCCACTTGGGCCCAGTTGCAAATTAACCCTTGGTATATTAAACTGCCAGCAATAAGGAAATTACTTATTGAAGCCACTGAATACTACTTTTAAGATAATACATAGTCAGTTCCATCAGTACAGGTACTTTGGGAGGCATATAAAGCAGGGGTCAGGCCATCTCCTTGATTTCAGGGTGCAAACGAGAAAAGAGAGCAAAAGTGACAGAGCTCGAGTAAGCTCTAAACCTCGAACTTCAATTAGTGAGAAAGGACGATGACAACTTACAGCATACACTAAAACTTAAACAACAAGACTATAAAGACTGAGTGACAGAAGAGGCCAGGACTTAACTTAAAGCGACTCAACACCGGGTGTATGAGATTAGTGAAAAAGCAGGAAAACTGCTGGCATGGCTCGTGGCTCGACCAGCGTGAGAGAGCAAATCGATGGGTCGCATCCATCAACTTGACTACCGGGGAAATACTCCGAGACCCTCTAGCGATTGCCGAGGCTTTTACTGACCACTACTCTGAGATCTTCTCCACAGGGTTGGTATCTTTGGAACAGGACTCTCTAGAGTTCCAAGCAGATATCCAGCTCCTGGCCCTGACCAAAGAAGAAAGGCAGCTTCTGGAAAATTACCTCACTGAAGACGAAAAAACTCAGGCGATTAGAGCCCTAAATTTGGGTAAGGCATTGGGTTTGAATTGTATCCCAATGGAACTATATAAGCTTAGAGCTCCTGATACTGCTCCACATCTGCAGGCAATGTTTGATGAAAGCAGTATGCTCTGTAAGCTCCCGATAAATGAAAGGGTGGGCACTACAGTACTAAAACAGGAGTAGGGGGAAGCCACGGGACCAATCTATCTCCTACCGACCGATCTCATTGCTCAACGTGGAAGTAAACATTTTAGCAAAATTATTAGCCCCAAGACTTATTCCAATGCTTCCTGCTTTGGTCCATCCGGACCAATCCAGCTTATGCCAGGGCAAAGTACAGCCCTGAATCTTAGACACCTTCTTGGCGTGCTCTGTCACACACCCCTTTTTAAACACCTTGTGCTAGGATCAAAGGTTTATGGGCTCTTTGACTCAGAGGAGAGTAATCAGGTCTTGGGTACTAAGGACCGGTCAGGCTGACGGCACCTTACTTTATAAATGCAGCGCTCATTTATTACGGCTGTAATACTTCTGTCATCCCGGGGTGGATGAATGCGCGTGCGAGTAGTTCTCCCCAGCGACGCCTGTAGCGTACTTTTGCGCATGCGCTCCACCTACACGGAGATGGGGCCGCCCCGGAAGTGGGTCCCGCCTAGCCAGTTTCATTCAAACCATTTAGTCCTAACCCAGCCCTTGAATGGTTGTTCGGCCGAGACATGGACGGGGCAGGTAATCCGCAGCCCGCATCCGGTGAACATTGTAAGTTATGCAGGGCAGTTTCTTATTAAGAATGGGCTCTGACTTATGCGGGGACGATACGAGGATAGCTCTAGGCGTTTACGGCGACTGTCTGTTCATTTTCTCTTCCTCTGTTTTCCTGTTGCAGCCCGAGAAGATGCGGGCGTTCATTGTCTCGTGCCATTAGAGTAATTCTTCTGGTGGCGTCGGGTACGGATTAAACTGGCTCTGCTGTTTTCTACAAGTAAACCCCAGGCCCCGGTCATGTTTTACGAGTGGATGTTCGGATAGGACATGCCTTTTTATTATAATCGATGGTGTTGTAGATAAATTCAAATACTGTGGCCCACTACTGGAATAGAAGGTGCTGAGTAGACATCCTCCGATGTGGAGTTAATTTCTGCAGACATAAACGCAGGAGGCTGGCTTTATCCCCTTGAGTTGCTGAATATTAGGAGGGTATAGGTGGTCCATGGGGTATGCTTGGCATGCTCCGGAAAGGTCATGTGTTTTCTTTGATTGTTACAGGTCGTGCACACGATTGTGGCATGTGTTATGTATCAAGTTGTACTGATACACTGACTGTATGTATTCTATCCTGTTTTTTCTTACCTAGGTATTCTACAGGAGCACTCACTTTCTTAGCCACGCCGTACGGGCTACAGGATGCTGGCTAGCCCTGCATAAACCTTGAGGGTATATGTTTTTAATTTCACTTAATTCACGTGCACTTCATCACATTTTTTTGTGACCCTGAGGAAGCGCCATTGACCTTTATGGCAAGAAGGGCGCAAAACATGTCAGTCTACTACAGGTATATCTATGCCTATTGGGGTAATCATTTACCCATGGGGTTCTAATTTATTTTATTTTACTCAGGCATGACTTTTGGTTGTGCGCTTTATTTAGTAACCCCTTTTTTACTCTCACTTACGTTGCACGCACTTCTTACCCTCCTTATTGGACCCCCGCCCCACACACCCACATGCACCATCCGGCATTGCCTCAAAAGATATCCGAAAAAATGACCCTTCGGGGGACCCGTGGGGCATTGCAGCGCAGGCCCCACGAGGAGCATATGCCCGATGATGAAGCATGACACCCTTTGGGGGGTGTGAGCGCAACAAGAGGCAAGACTTGTTCTCCCTCCCATTTAGGTGGTCCCCTCTTTACCTAGGTTCTCTTTTCCTATCTTTCCTCCTCCTTGTGGTTGGGGCACATGGGTGACGTACCCGGTACCCCACCCTAGGAACAGTGTCCTTTTGTTGGTTGAAGTACTATATTTGAGGAACATGGACACTGGACCATAACTCGCTCCCCGGTCCCAACCCCCCTTCTTTATTGTTTGGTATAGCATACTTAATCTTGACCAAATTTACATGCAGAGCGTATAAAAACTTTTACATCTTTGCACAGCTACCCCCCATTGTGTTATCAGGTTGGAGTTGAACCTAAAATCTTGAATATGACTCCATAACAGGGCTACTCGGAATTGTCTATGTGATTGTGCTGGGGCAGATTCTACAACTTTAAAATCCTTAATCTACTCTGAACTAAACAAAAAACCTCACATAAGAACATGGAGGTGAACGTTGTATCATTAAACAAGGTTTTAAAAACACATAATTTACCTGACTTGGCAACCATGACTAAGTCACTCAGAGTGTCCCTTATATGCGCTTTATGAAGGGCCTTACTTAGGCAGAAGGAGAATGACCTGGCTTTGTTAAAGAAATACAAACATATGGACGTAGTATCTGAATCATATCTGTCAATATGTCAACATTATATCTGCCTGATCCGATCAAATGAAATATCTAAGGTTTAGATTGCTCTATATTTCCATTTGTGAATTTAAGGGGTCTTGAAGTCAAGTTTTGCAAGGGAAGTCTGCCTGTCGACTCTGCGAATACAAAACAGAAACCCTCCTGAATGCATTATACGTTTGTCTCCAAATTTAGCATTTATTGTTATATTTTAACTATAATACTTCTAGTTTACCATTAACAACATTTTTAGACCAAGCCTATAAAGTGTTAGGACCCTGTGTTTAGTATATTTTAACAATCTTTTTATATAAAATGTTTATGATGATTATGAAATGCTGTTTTATTTGTAATATGTTTAATACAATAAACTGGATTTGACTGTCTGACGGACTCCTCTGAACTCCACAGAATATTTAGGGTGGTGGGTGTAGGCATCCCATTTAACATTACAGTGTAAACTCTTTCTCAACAGTACTGTTGAGCCACATGCAATGCTTAGGGCATAATTTAAAGGTAGTTAACAGGATGCTAAGACAATTTGTGTGTATCATCTGTCTGATTGCTGTAAGACCCTGCTTTTTTCCTACCAGACTTATGCCCTTAGATATGCTGTGGGTACAGTGCCTGCCTCAAACTGGATTTAGGGTCGGTTAGATGTGAGAAAACACCAGACCTACCATAGTACACTTCCCACTCAAGCTCCCAACCCTCAGAGCCCAGGTTTAGCGTGGCCAAAGTATTTTAACATTTCGAAAATGCCCTAATAGAATTTAGGGGCTGTTTGCAATTTGGCAAACCAGAACAGTTGGAAAAGTGAGTAGGGTTACTCTGGAGAACTTTTATCCCATTGATTAAGAGAAGCCCAGGAGTCATTTCCATCCACTACCTAGTGCCAGGCATAATCGTGGCACCTCCAGGCACCAACTACAGAACTCTTTCTGGATCTATGGAAGAACAGAGAGGACTGGAACTGCTGTGATCTGAGAAGAGCCAAGAAGGACCGAGCCTACTCCCTCTTGTACCCAGGACAAAGATGTAGACTCTAAGGATCAGTTAGCAGACTTCCTGTGTGACTACAGGGCGACAACAAGCTGCAACAGGCCTTTTTCTGGAAGTACCCAGCTGACCAGAGGCAACTAATGGACCCTGCTGCTGGCCCCTTCCTCACAACCAAGGAGCCTCAAAGTGCCTCCCCTGAGGTCCTGGGGTATATAGAAGTGTATACCTGTGGTGTCTTGGGACTTTAAAGACGAAGTCAGAAGGTAAAATCATTGACCAAAGATGAAGCTGGTTGCTGTACACAACCCACGCTCCATCGCAGTCTGCCTCAATTTGCACCTAGGTCCAAGTCTACCACGAGAATTGACTATCATTGTTCCTTTATGCTTTTTGGTGCTGTTTCTACCTAAAAACGTTTTTGAAATCATATCTCCGGGACCTGTTATTGGACTTTTCTCATTGTGGTGTCATTTTGTATATTAAACTGCATCTAAGTTTTTAAGTCATTTTGAGATTTTTGTTATTTAGCATTTTAACTTTATTACTATTTTGGTACTGCATAAATACTTTATGTAGTGTTGTGTGATCATGTGCAGTAGGACCCTTGTTGGCCAAGGGGAATACCTTACAAAGTTACGTAATCAGTTGTGAGGGGGGAACAACATTTACAACGCAACTGTTACAACGCACTACACTTACAACGCATTTTTTACAACGCAAAATCCATTACAACGCACTACACTTACAACGCATGACACTACAACGCATTTTTAAAAACTACCTTTACATCGCATACCATTACAACGCATAATATTACACTACACTATCCAACACTTACCCTACTGTTGCACCCCCTGGAGTTAAAATAGTAATTTTTACCCCTATACTATCCAACACTTACCCTACTGTTGCACCCCCTGGAGTTAGAATAGTAATTTTTACCCCTATACTATCCAACACTTACCCTACTGTTGCACCCCCTGGAGTTAGAATAGCAATTTTTACCCCTATACTATCCAACACTTACCCTACTGTTGCACCCCCTGGAGTTAGAATAGCAATTTTTACCCCTATACTATCCAACACTTACCCTACTGTTGCACCCCCTGGAGTTAGAATAGTAATTTTTACCCCTATACTATCCAACACTTACCCTACTGTTGCACCCCCTGGAGTTAGAATAGCAATTTTTACCCCTATACTATCCAACACTTACCCTACTGTTGCACCCCCTGGAGTTAGAATAGTAATTTTTACCCCTATACTATCCAACACTTACCCTACTGTTGCACCCCCTGGAGTTAGAATAGCAATTTTTACCCCTATACTATCCAACACTTACCCTACTGTTGCACCTCCTGGAGTTAGAATAGCAATTTTTACCCCTATACTATCCAACACTTACCCTACTGTTGCACCCCCTGGAGTTAGAATAGTACTTTTTACCCCTATACTATCCAACACTTACCCTACTGTTGCACCCCCTGGAGTTAGAATAGCAATTTTTACCCCTATACTATCCAACACTTACCCTACTGTTGCACCCCCTGGAGTTAGAATAGCAATTTTTACCCCTATACTATCCAACACTTACCCTACTGTTGCACCCCCTGGAGTTAGAATAGTACTTTTTACCCCTATACTATCCAACACTTACCCTACTGTTGCACCCCCTGGAGTTAGAATAGTAATTTTTACCCCTATACTATCCAACACTTACCCTACTGTTGCACGCCCTGGAGTTAGAATAGTAATTTTTACCCCTATACTATCCAACACTTACCCTACTGTTGCACCCCCTGGAGTTAGAATAGTAATTTTTACCCCTATACTATCCAACATTTACTCTACTGTTGCACCCCCTGGAGTTAGAAAAGTAGTTTTTACCCCTATACTATCTAATACTTACCTTAAATGCAATTTAATATTATGCGTTGTAATGGTATGCGTTGTAAAGGTAGTTTTTAAAAATGCGTTGTAGTGTCATGCGTTGTAAGTGTAGTGCGTTGTAATGGATTATGCGTTGTAAAAAATGCGTTGTAAGTGCATGCGTTGTAAAAGTGTGCGTTGTAACGTCATACATCCGTTGTGAGGTATTGGGGTGTGTCTGGGTGTGGTTAATAAAATCTATGACGCAGTACGTTCAGAAGAATAAAGAAATGTATTACTGAGCTCTGTGTGGGGCGTAATCATTCGCATGCTCCAGAGCTGGGTGGATGCTACAATTTACACATTGCCCTAAATTAAGCCTATCTGTTCTGTGCCATAGTTACCAGGGGGTTCAACTCAGGTTAATTTAGTGACTTTGAGGGTTCGCCTGGGCAAATTTGATTATTCCTTGTGTTGAATAATTTTGGTTGGAACTCAAATGGCTCAAAAGTTACTAAAAAAAAAAAAAAAAAAAAAAAAAAAAAAAAAAAAAATCGACACATGACGTCAGGCAGCAAGCGAGGAACTCGGGCTCAAAATGCTCCTTCTGCCTGCTAAAAAGCAGAAAATTAATTCCTTGTACAGCGATGTGGTACCACAAGAGATGTTCTGCTGTTTTGCCGTTGGGCGGTGCTGCCCCCGATGCCACCGGGAGGCAGCACGAGTAGCCCGCCACCTGCCCTGAGGCTGCAAGAGATGCGTTAGGGCAGGGTAATCATGCAGCCCTTCTGTGGGGAAAGGCGGGCGCGACAACATAATCTGCACTTGCAGAGAACAGCACCAAGGTGACTACTGAGTCCCTTCCACCACAATTATTTTTTCTTTAAAACTTTTGCACCCCTAAGAATATTGCACCCGGGGGAAACCACCCCTGTGGCCCCACCCATGCAAGGCCACTGCCTACCAGTAAGGATGACATCTGCCACTTACATCTTGTAGCTCTCGTTGTCTTGAGTAACATTTCCTATACATTACCTTTAACATTTATATGAGTCATTGTCTCTATATATGTGTGTGATGTAACTCACTCCCGACACCCTGACCTAAATACTTGGGATGAGTAGCACTACAAAAGAAATTAAATACACATGAGAGAGGGTCTATGGGAAGATGAGGAGCACCATTGGAGGGTGGTAGCACGGCCGGACTAGCCATACTGAGCATCGGGCGTTTCCCTGGGAGGCTGGTTTTGTTACTGGGGGCCTGCGCTGCAAAGTTCCTTGTATATCCCGCAGTTTTCAGGCAATAATAAAAGTGCTACGATAACTCTGGTCACTAATGTACCTACTGGAGAGAGATGGGAATTTTGTCTAGGGCAGTTTTGAATCATCTAAGGTAGCACAGAAGGTTAAAATGCCTACTGCTAAGAATTTGTACCATGCATATCAAAGAAAAGTATTTAATGTGCAAAGCTCGGTGGGTTACTTATTTTGTCACTGAAATTCTTTTGTTACTGTGCAGTTCATAAGTTACATTCGCTATCTAGCACAGTGAGTTATGAACTGCCATCAAAGAGCTGCATGCAAGCTGCATGGTACAGGTTAGAAAGTTAGGTTTCCTTCCCAGTCTTTCATTATCCTAATGTTGCTACAAAAAGGTTTGTTTGGGTAGAAATAAATTCGTATCATTAAAGTCAACCCTTACCAGTGTATGCTCTGAATTCTGAGTTTGTGCTTCTTCAGACCAAGCACTATTAAAAAAACGCCTACCAGTATGTGTGACATGTGCATCATACACCTAGTAGTCCTTTTTGCGTTATGTAACCTTTTCTATACACTGATTTAGACACGTATGATTCATTGCCTCTGTATGTGTGAGTGTGATGCAAAGTGTTCCGACATCTTATATTGGTACGAGAAGGGCTATAAAACAAATTAAATACATGTGAGAGTGGGGCTGTAGAGAGATGAGAGGCACTGCTGGTGATAGTGATGGAATCATTAAAGAGCCCCATCAAAGATTGTTGTATCCTGGTGCACAACAATTGAATATATAATGACAAATGTGTTGTAGAATGCACCATGTTTCCACAAATTTCCTTGGGGGTGCAAAAGCAAAGGCTGTAAGCTGTTTGTTTGTAAGACACAACTTTTAAATATCTATAAATGAACAGTGCAAATGCTTCCAAACATAGCAGTTAGGAAACCACAAATGGACAACTTGTTTGTAATTCAGAAGTGTGCTAGAAAAGAGTTGTAATAGGATAAAAACAATCAAGACACTTTACTTGGTGATGTTCAAATTATTCATATTTGCTTTACCACATTTCCACATATTAGTAGATGTGCGCTATATAGTTTTATCAGTAAAATGCATGTTGGCATTCTGCTTGCATTTGACCACTAAATGTTCTGTATGTAAAAGACAGTGCCTCCTTCTGCCCTACAATAATGCCTCAACAGCGATACAGCTTCTAGTCTGTAGCACACTTTTGTGCATCAATGAGAATCTGCAGTTTAGAGCTCACGGAAATGAAGTAGCCCTATCAGTATACTATTTCAAATATACAGGTACAATAAGTAAGGCTGATGTATGGCTAGCCAGGGCGTTATATAGTAATGTCAACTCCTAGCTAACCGCTCTAACCCACAATAATACCATAACACTCAGAAGTCTCAGAAGTCTACCGCCAATTATAGCTGATGCAGTCTGCTTAATAACTCCCTTTTCCTGCTTAATGCTCTTACCCTCACACAAGACCTGTCCGCTATGGGTCTTGTCAATCACTCAATACTGTACCAGCCCCTATACCAGTCATCACCAGCAGAACAGAAATGGAATACCTGAAGTGATCCGACACATAAAGCTGCCCATTTGGAGGATTGCACTCTAGACCAGCACTGCAGGTTCCAATTAGCTACAGCTTATGGTTACCGCTTTGCATCTCACAATGGCACTCAGATATGAGATGCTTGTAACAAAGTCTATTCGAGCAGATATTCTGACCATTTCTCTCAAACATGCCTGCTAAGGACCATGAACTGTAAACAAAATATCAGACTGGACAATCCAGTGCAGTAACCATATAAATAATTATGAGCATGTAAAATACCACACAAAGCCCTGCACAGTTGCTCAAAGCTGCGTGCATACCAAAAAAACACAAAGTGCACGATTGTCTCAACCTAATATAAACTTATTTTGACTTGTACTCATGTGTTTGTCTACTTACTTGTATACTATTGCGTGACCTCCTTTGCAGTGGCGGATGGTCCATTAGGGGCGTTGGGGCAGCACCCTACAAAAGAAACTGCTCACTGCAGTTCGGCCAACAGGAATGTAAGCAGACGAATTGACAGCTTTTACAATTCGTCTGTTTACATTTCCGGGCCGGCCTGTGCTTCAGGGGTGAAAGTGTGCATGTGTCAAGGCACAGCGCACGCACGCGATAGCAGGAGTCTAGAAGATGGACTGACTGCGCATGTGAGAGAGGAGCAAAGCCCCTCACTCACATTAACAAAGTATTAGGCATGCTGCGCATGCCTAGTGTAGTGCAGGAGTCTGGAGATAGGCTCCTGCTCGGGCGGTGACGTGTTTTTCGTAAAGTCGCCCCATGCCCTATCAAATGTAAGCCGCCCGGCCCCCCGTCGCATCCAGTCTCCTGATTTGGTAGTTGGTATTTCCTGTTGAGCAGCAAAAGAAAGAGCTGGGAGAAGTTTGTTCCACGGTCCACCACGTTGCAGAGGGGACGTGATGCAACTCGGGACTGGAGGAGATGCCTGGTAAGTTTGATCATTAAATTAAACCCCTACCCCCCCCCCCTCCCCGCGCGTACCGTCCCCCCTCCTCCTCAGTCATGCCCGCCGCCCGCAACTGTTGTGTGGTGCTTGATGTTTATGGTGTTGGGTGGGTGTTGAAGAGCACACGGTGTGTGCGCTCTGCATTCCCTCTTTTTATTTTTAAAGTACTTTGTTTGCACTGTGGTGTAGTGCAAGTTGTGTTTTGATTCTTTCACTGGGGTTATTTCTGTGATAAAATGCGCCACCAGCAGCCAGCCTTTGCCTTATAGAAGCGCTGATGCTGACTGTCTTTGATCCTAATAAACACAGGCTTTCAATAAGAGGAGGGCAAATCACATTATCACCCTCCCATTAGTGGACCGGATGTTGTGCAGCAAAAGCCACTCATCAAACAAGCAGCGTTGTCGGGTTATTGGTTAATTTGCTGCTTGCTGAAAAGCAATGTTAGTGCCCTAAATCACACAAACAGCCGAAATGCACAATCACCTGTCGGCAGTCAAATGTGAAGTGGCAGATGACACTAATTCAGGGCCGCAGTCACTCGCCCACTCCTGCTCTCCAGGGGTATGTAATTAATGAAAACACTTACAAGGTGAGAGGCAATGCCTCATCTGTGGCTGCTGCTGATGTCATCGCAAGCACACCGTGCATGATGAAACGGCTGTAGCGACTAGTGAGTCCAGTTATAGATAGAGTGCTTTGGACCCTCATTACGGTTGTTTCTGAGCACTCCCGATGTTGGCAGGTGTAGGAACTGAGACACCAAAAGATCGGCTCTAGATTACAAAGTGTGATAAAGTGGTGAAGCCAGGGGCAGAACCCTGGGTCCTACATCAACAGCCAGTGCCACAAAACCATTAAACCAGTGGCCACGGGAATTATGTGATTATGCATCGGAATACAATTGGCATATAATCCATCTGCTGCACATTTTACAGATTTCGAAAAATGTTTCTAGCCACAATGAATCCAAAGTTTCTAAAATATTGAATTACCACTAGTGGTTCTGTGCAATGGTCGACTCTTTCCGAACGGTTAACTGGTCACCTTTCAGTAGCCTATTGCAGTATTCAGCTGTATGACAGCCAAGTATTAATGATTTGAGATTTTCTGAGATAGGACTACTGTATGTAAACGGAATGCTTGGAGTTGGAGGCGCAGGATTTAGAGAAGTACTCTGAGGGGAGGACTCCCATGGGAGATGCATTTTTATTTTTGCCCAGGGTTTCTTGAAGTTCTAAGTCCGGCCCTGTAAGCGGACACCTCCCCTGTGCAGTTCTTTTAGCAGCAGCAAACCATTATGGCCGATACAAACGTCACTGACCTTTTTAGCTTATTAAACTTGTAAGATACTACTTTTATCAAGCTCGTGCGCTTAATAAAACTAATTTTGCAAGTCAGTCCGCCTCGCAAACTTGCACACATCTAATCAGACTCCATGATGGATACTACTTAGTTAAATATTACCATTTCAAACAGGATTATACCCTAACTGCATGATATCTCCTATGCACTTTTTAAATTCAGTGTCCTTCATGTAGTGTGGGTGTATGCCAGAGCAGATTTATAATCACTCGAGGGTGCTGCAGGGGGAAAATGACGAGTATCTTGATGTTTCGATCACAGATGAATCTTGGAACACAATCTCTGCCTGCGGATTCCAAATGAAAATGAATGAGGAGACAAGCGCTTAACTAAGAGGAGACAATTTATGGGAGAAACCGACCCTCCTTGCCGCTGTTTTTTGCGGTGGGATTTCATCTGAGACATGGCAGTCACTCTTAAGGAGGAGAAAACATTCATCCCTACCCTGACACGTGCAGACATTAATACTTTCCCACAGCTCAAAACCCAGCCATCGTATTACAGAGACTGCTTCCATGAAAGACTGAAAGAGCAGAAAGAAGATTTAAAAAAAAGATTCTCTGCGGAAATGCATCCAACCCACTCCCTCCGTCCATAGCCCTGTAACCCCCCTCTATAGCCATGCCTGCACAGCTCCGTGAACCGTCATACATGTTGTCCATAGTCCTGTGCGGTGCACCCCATGCTTTCACACCCCTTTTGCCTTCATATACTACCTGCACAGCATTGTGTACCTTGCACAGCACTGCCTTCAAAGCCCTGTGCACCTTCATACCCTGCTTGCATAAACCTGTGCGCCATCAGGCGCTGCCTGCACAGGCCGTTGCACCTTCATACTTTACTGTCTGCACAGCCCCTGGCACCATCATACCGTGCCTGCTGGGTGTATTGCATTATTAACCTTCCTGCTTCCTCATATTTGCTTGAAAATGCTACATTTATTCACAATCTTTTCAAAATGTTCTCGGGGGAGAACCCCCCGTAGGTTGTTTAGGCTCGCTCGCTCGCCTCAGTGCAGTACTGCGATAATTTTACGCCGCACCACTTTCAAATGTCACCAGCCGCCACTGCTCCTTTGATGTGTCTGTGAAACGTACCTTTTGTCCCGAAGTTTTGTCCTGAATTTTGACCTTCTGTCCTGAATTTTGTTGTCCTGAATGTTTACCCTTTGTTCTGAATTTTTACACTCGCCGTCCTGAACTTGCACCCATGCCAGCTGGTCACCCTAAACATGGCATGTAATGGTTCCTGATGGGAATGTGTTATTCTGTGCTGAGCGACTGTCAGTTCTTCTGTCAGTACACACAAACAGTCTGTGAGGCCTCACCCACAAATAGAGAGGAAGATGGGACCACATGATCCAATTCCCTTCTCATCTCTCATGCAAACACATAAGGGAGAGTTCCAGAAAAATGCCATGGCCTTAGAAATGTTAGAGTCGCGATCAGACACCTGCTCAAAGGGTTATTTTGTGGCGCTAATGAAGGACTTAGACTACCTGATTCCTTTGCATGTGTTTTGCCCTTTCTATTCAATAATTGGAACTGCATGCTTGTTCTCTCGACTTTACTTTCTGATGAACTTTTACAAGCCTTTTATTTAGTGCCCTGTTTTTCCCCTTGAATTCAGTCAGACTAAATCAAGTTTCCTGTGTGCTATTACTGAACTTTTACTGTCTTGAGGGTCATGTTCCTATCGACTTATATCCTGAACTATTTTTTCTAAAGAGAACTTCGGCACTTTGTTTTAACTTCACTGAATGGGTCTATCCTATGTGCATCCAACCCAGTATGGTATTTACAGGGACAAGTGGTATCAAAAGTCCGAACCGTGGCTGCAGTATACACATGTGGGTGGAAAGAACCAACAGGGTGGATTAATGGTCACACTGACTTACTAATTATTACTAATTTTCTTGTCATCTTATCTTTAGTTCCCGGGGCTGCTGAAGCTATTCTCAAGACTCGTTATCATTCCTCTATAACTAAGGTCACTGGAATTATATGGCAAGGTTGACTAAATTTTGCATCAGGAAAAGGAAAATTATCTGGCGTGAGGTGGCACAGTTTCTGATTGAACTACCTTATGATTTTTTATTTTTACAGCTACACTGTCTGGGCCAAGCTTTCACCTCATTAATACCAGTTTAACATTCACACACAGCAATAAGCAACAGAAACGTGACCAGTCAACCTTTGCAAAGGGTCTTCCACTGTGCTGCAACACCTGTCACGATATTTTTATTAACTTTTGATCCGTTTGATCAAGAAACTATGTTTTTTGGAGAAAATCTGCCGATTATGCATCCGATAATGGATTTGGTGGCAAGGAGACAAATCCATAACTGTGTGGAAAACACAGCAGCCCCATAATTCCAGTGGCCCTGTCTATAATCAAGATTTGGATATTTGTATCACAAAGCACACTGGCCATCTCCATTGTGCCCTCCATCTGTCCATCTTCTACAGACTGGAGTTCTTTGGAGAGGGCTGTCATGTTCTATCTCCTCCATTCTGGAGTGTACCCTCTTTCAACAACCTGGTAAGGTGACAGTAAGTTCCAATTACTAAACAATTGTTAAAATGGAGTGATAGATAATTAGGTTACAATATGAATAGGTCAGTGTCACTTTATAAACCCTTAAAAACAACTAGGCATTATTTTAGGTAATGGAGGTTTCCAAATCCAGTCTCCAAAGATTGGAGAGATCATGTTTACAGGATAAAAGCTATTTATGTTAATTTTGAAAAATTGTATTTCATTTCTTTTCGCCTGTTGTAGCCCTCAATTGATATAACATTTTACTACCAGGCACATTTTGAAGACTGCAATATTACTCTATTTTGTTTTAGATCATATGGGTTTCCAGCTCCAGTCCTAAGACTATGCAGGTCCGATTTACAAAACAGAAGCTAGCTAGAATAACAGTGTGAAATGTTATGTTATAATCACTTTGCATAATATTGTAAACCTTCCTTGTTGATACCATAAAGTGTGACAACCTGTCTCCAACAGGAACGTTTGGGGGATATTTAGGGCTGTAAATAATGTGGCTCCTTAATCTCCTATACAGAAGAATGCTTTGAAAGGGCAAAGTATAAAAAAAGAAATGCGACAACAGGAAGAAAATAATGTAGAGAAATAAGCATACAATGTTTTATAATAAAAACTTTTTTTTATTACAGTAGATAATTTACTGGTTTGTAAAGAGCACTTAATAAACATAAAGCTGTTCAGGAAACAATCTTCTGAGTAGTTCCTCCGTTTTCCATTGACCACCAAAAACCTGAAAATTTAAACAAAAACTTAATTAAAGGAACGTTCAGCAGGGACATCCTACCTTAATAAAGCATCAATAGGCATAGTCATGACAGCATACATGGCATGAAAAAATTGGACCTATTTAGAGATGTGAATGGATTAGTAAAGAATCATAAACAATATGGACAAGAAATATCTTAGATACTAACTGACCCTATTCAAAGGAGACAGAATTTAAAAGAAGCGGTAGCCAGATGGTGCCGAAAAAGCGTTGGTTAAAACTTTTCGGTTCATTTGGACAAATGTGAATACTACCTATATTTTAGAAAGAGATACACGTAAGGTACACGAAGACTGACTGGTTATCCACATAGAATACTCAAACTAGTGAAGGTTACTGCCACTTACTGCCTCCAAAAAAAGGCACTTCCTAAACACTGATTGGAGCCAAACTGCTCAATACCACCATGAAATGGGTACTGTTTTCTGAAAACAGTAATTAAAAGACAAAATAAAATAAAAATAGTAAGGCATGTACAAGTGCCACCATTTCCGAATGAGCACAGATTTAAGTGCTTACGATTTCCTAGCAGAATTTTGTCACTACATCAACCCTAACTTGAAGGCTTGGTCGAACCCTGAACCCCTTTTCAACCATGTACTATGTGAACTACTTCCCGTTTAAATGCTACAATAAAATTAGACTCGACAATGTCCAACAGCAGCTTTATCAGTGCACTGCCACGAGTTGCAATACAGAGCATTAGTGTGTCTGCTTTATTTCTTCCGAAATATTGCCCCGGTTCAAATTATTTGATGAAAAGCCTATATAACATCCTACAGCAAAGCTATTTACATCAGCTCATCTCAGGCCACTGATATCACACTACGCAAAACTACACCGTTACTCAGGCAACAATCCAATTAAACACTGTACATTATATACTGGCCATCTGGTAAAGCTGCCACAAAACCTACAAAATTTGGCCAGGAGATACAAACCAGAAAGATCAACAAATTCTAGCATTTTAGCAGGTTATAGATATAATAAGATAAAATAAGTTGATATTTGGAGACAGATTCTCTACATTGAGTCCACCAATTGCGAACCTTTTGCCTGACAAAGAAGAGCATTCACGATTACAGATATCTTGCAAAAAACATTTCTGATGACCAAAGTCTAGCCCACGAGTAGTAACGTCTTGCGATGTAGTAACTACTTTTTCATAATTTACCATCTCTGTTTAACATTTGCTCTCCTTTCTTTAACAATTTATTTCCTTTGATCTCTTGTGTAGGCTCTCAAACCACCTACAAGTAGCATGTGCACAACAGCGTATTCCTGTAACAGAGTTAATTAACAATTCACTCTGACACAGAGTGCAAAATATTAAACTGCTGAGCATAACGTACAAGGAGCATGGTCTTCTCGTACCTCATGGGTCATGCAAATTTGCAACATTTATAGTGACCACCATTTTCAATCTTGGAATGCAAGAAAATGTAAGTTAAAGATGCAGAACATCGCCTAGAAGGTAGCAAGACTAATGTTAGTGTGCAAAGTAAACTATTGATGAGAGTTCCAGAGCTCAGCTAAGACAACCTACTGCCTATTTCCATCCTTGTCCTCATGTCATGACCATGCCTAAAGGGCTCTGAGTTAAGGCGGAGAGAAAATATTAGAAATTTGTACTTTCCATTTTAACAGTCTCTCAAGCTTAATGTTCCTCTAACAAAGTTACTGCCAGACTCTTAAGTAGCGTGTCAGGGGTGAGTAGTTTATTCAGTGCTCTTTGCGTCTACGTTATATACTTATAGTTTTGTTTTTTCCATTACAAATGTAGAACAAAAAGTTACACTAAGGAACGATAAACGGAAATTTATTAGCTACCACGCCTTACGCTGGACAACATGAGACCTGCGAGATCTCCTAGCAAATAAACGTCACTAGTGCAGAAACTGCTTAACAGACAAGCAGTCTGTGTGCCAAAACGGCTTTCGTTACGTAAATACAGACAGTGCCTCTAATTCTTAACATCAGTCGCTGTCCGTGTACTTCACAGCAGTTAAAATGTAGGTTATCTTTCAATGAGGCTCAGACATTTGTTGTTAAAGTCCTTAGTTTTTCATTTAGCGTCAGCGCGAATAAAAGACGGCGCGGTTTCAAAAAGCAGTAAAAACTGACACAATTCTTGAGGCAACCCATAGGGTCACACGAGAGAGGAACATTAAAATTGTTAAACACTGGGAAACAAATGGGGATTAAATTACCACAGGACCAACTCAATGAACTACAGTACCACCCACCAATATTCCCAGTTTTCCAACTCTCTGCCCTTCAAGAGTTGAGTTTGTACTGACTTTTTCATATACGGTCAATATTAAAAAAGAACTGGACATTCCAATATTATTAAGATTTTCTTTCTTGGCTTTTAAAAATAGTAAACCTGTTGCTCGGATTACAATACATAGGTTAATTCTTTATTAGGTACTAGACAGATTTCCTTCAACACTAATATTCCCACGGTACAGTTAGTTGGCTCTCACTTTACCTTGTGGATACTAAAGTTCAGACATTCTATGTAGCCAGAAATGAGTTACTCAACAAGAATATTCATTCTTCTTCCCCTCCTCTCCATCAAGTGCTGCATCAAGTTTATTTTTCCAACTTCTGAGCTACTCATCCAGTTTTTCGTCACTGGGAGTTCTGCGCATGTCTACCTCCCCGGCAACAGCCTATTTCAGCAAGCCCTCACATCAAGATCTAAAGACTAGGCACTCCTCTTGTAGCCTATGTTTCACTGTTGTTCTCTTCTCGAGCAAGAGGCAAAATGCTACAAACATGTAGTTTATGGTATTCTTTTTAGGTCTCAAGTGCAGCCCCTGGATATAGTGTTTTAATATTAGGATCTGTGGTTCACCACTCGTCTTTCTAATTGATGCATGCCCCTTGTTCAATACTTCTCCACTACTCTGCACGACCAGACTATATTTAAGGGATAGACTTCTTTTGTTCGGCAACGTGGATAGATGGCAGCATGCATCGGATATATTTTGAGTAAATTTAATTCTATGCATGATTTTAAGTTGAGTGATGCAGAAATGGGCATGGCTAGATACCGTCTTTGTACACTACAGAGCTGTATTCCATTCAGCGTCACTCAATTGAGCTACATAATCCTGATCCCACTGAGGCCTAATCTGCAATAGAAGTGGCAGGTTTGTCTAAGCGCAAGGTGTAGGGAAACAACTGGTATCTCTCTCGCACAAGTAAAACGAAAACACAAATATATTAGTTTCTGGGGCTGGCCAGCTAAATCCTGCTCAGGGAAGGTGGGCAGCTCTTCTAGCACAGACAAGGTACTGTCCAGCTTGCATCTCAAACCACACCATGGCATTTCCAAGGGACCGAAATTAATCTCTTACATAAAAACAGCCTATCGTGTTCCACATTGTCCCTTTATCCACCTTCTGTCCATCCAGCCCTACCTCTCAGTTTACCTAGGTAGTGTATGGAAATGTATTATTACCCACAGCCTGGTAACCGCCGTGAATGCATCAACACCCTAGTATTTTTTTATTCTTTTATTTAAAAGTTGATTTAACTTCTCATTGTAAACAAGTGGCCTGTTTGTTACAAAAACATGAGGCAAGATTAGGTTGGTACATGTTACGGCATAGAAAGTGGCTGTAATCAAGTATAAAGTATATGCAAAAAACCACAAACATTACAGTGCAGGAGTACAGATGTCAATGATGCATCTCCCCGGTACCATCGTTACTTAAACTACAAAGCATCAGCCTATGCTGTATACAGACCTAGATATTAACATTCGGTACATGTGCTCTTACACTAATTTAGGGTATTTTTTACTTTTTTTTTTTACTTGTGAAAATTATATATCTTTCAACATTTTGCATTTTCTTTTGTAGTTCCACAATGAGGCCAGTGCGGGGTGTCTTGTTACCACAACAGCTATCAGTTTCTGTGTTTTACAAGTATTATAAATAGATAAAATAAGCCCACAAAATGAGTAGACGCAGCGTGCACCCTTCTCTATTTCTATGTCAGTGCATATATGTTGGCGTTTTGAAGGGAAGGGCAGCACGTTTGGGCTGAGCGCACCATAATGCCGAATAGAGTGGGTGAGAACTCTTCTTACCCTCCTGCATCGCAGCCAATGCTATTATCTCGCCAGTTAGTGAAAACTCCATTTTTAATTGTCAGTGAATCAGTAATCAAGTGGGGCACTGTTAAGTCAGTCGATTACTCCTGTTAAGTTAACTAGTGGGCGGGGGCGGCTCCTCCATGTGGGCGGAGGTGTTTCGCCCCACTGCTTTTTCACAATGCGAGAAGCATTAATATAAAATGGTATAGATACCATTTTATGTTACTGCTTCTCACACTGCAAGAAAGCAAAAGGCTTTGGTTGGGGGAGGGCGGTCCAGCAAAAGGGCAGGGAAGCAGTGGCTAGCCCAATGTTGCGGGCCCTGACTGTTTGGTCGGCCCTCAGGGGCCGACCAAACCAGTCATGCGGGCTCTGCCATTTTC
The DNA here is from genome assembly GCF_964204655.1 of Triturus cristatus. NCBI lineage: Eukaryota > Metazoa > Chordata > Amphibia > Caudata > Salamandridae > Triturus > Triturus cristatus. The sequence continues at coordinate 802,447,226 of NC_140582.1, read as the reverse complement.
TCCATGTAGGCTGCATGCAGCCTGCATGGGGAAAATGGCCTCCCCATAGGCGCCTGGCTGGGCACCGCCCCACCAATTACAACGCTGCAATGGGTTAGGGGAGGGAGGCTGCCTGCTTCCTACGAGGAGCAGAGAAGAAGAGACGATGCGTGACCCGATCAGGCTGGCTAAGGTTATTTTTTTTTTTTTATAATTAACCCCACTGCCCGCGCGCGCGTCCCCCATACCACCCCACCCGTGAGTCATGCCGGCCGAGACTGCTAGTGGTCATGTACCCTGGTGAATTCTGGTGCTAAATAGGAGATAGACTGTTAGAAAGGAAAAATCTTTTAGATCTTTGTGGAATTTTTTTATTTTAGATTGGGTTAGGTAGTCCTTGTATTCCGCTAGTTCTTTATCTCTTTCAGCTTCTTTTTATGTGCAGAGATCGTAGTTTTTAGATGTGTTTCAGTGAGTTGTATTTCTATTAGCATCTCTTCTGAGAGACGTTTCGCAGTTTTTATGAACAGGATGAGCAAATCGGGAGTGCAATGCCAGGCGATTTGCGCCCAATTATGCAGTGCCATGAAGAAACTAACAAGGGAACATTGGAGAGGTAACCATCCTTAACTGACAGCTGGCCTGGACATAGAAATAACAAGCATTGGCATAGCCAATAGGTCTCGCCTTCGGGATCTTATACGTTTTTTGTTATGTTTTATATTATTGCCAATAGGCGAGACCTATTGGCTATGCCAATGCTTGTTTTTATAAACTATAGTCTGGTGAGACGGATAAAGCGGTCTCAAAAGTCAGGCCTAAAAACAGCAATAAAAGGAAGGTGCGTATGAATTTGTTTTCCTTTTTCAAAAGGGATTGAAGAGAAGCAGAGAGGAGGTAGCTGAAGCAGAAATAAAGGAGGAGGAGGGGGACACAGAATAAAAAATAATAGGAGGGTTTTGGGTGTTTCCCTATTTAAGTGAAAGTAAGAAATAATTAGTTCTGGCTTGATGGCAGAAGGATATCCAGCATTCTTAACAAAGAATCAAAAAAGAAATAACACCATACTATATTATGCCAGTTCCTCCATCACAGAAGCTTTTTAGACCAAATAGTCTCTCATGCATTCCAGTGAAAGCACTTTATAGAAGGTGAACTAATACATAAGACAGCCAATCGCATGAGCTCAAAGAGTAATATTTTTGTGGGTGGAGTTAAAGCCTACTCTACGTATATTTCAAAGAATTTGCAACAATATGGTCTGCAGATGGCTAAGCAATTGAGCAAGACCTACAAAAATAAATAAACATATATCTGCAATTATTCTCGGGCTCTCTAACATCCAAGTTTCAATTTCTACACTACTACTACAAGAAGTAGTGATTTTGTTATCGGATACATCCTGTACCTTTCAGCATTGGGGGACGTGAGCGCACTTACAGTACCAAAATAACATGTTAAACGGACAATATTTTAAAGGAGAAAGACTCATGTCTGCCTGATAACATGTGGAGGGAACCCTGAGGAGACTGCCGTCCTGGGTGGAACAGTGAGGACAGAGTTGGTGACACATAGGAGGAAGTGGTAGTGTGTGAGCATAGAGTGGAGAGTAGGCACAGGCAGGAAAGGCCGTCATATACAGGGTGTCGGATAACGGTGCAGGGGTCCATAGACACACACAAGTAGGCATACGGGTAGACGTGGGAACAGAGTGTAACGAGGGATAGAGGGGGCATAGAGAGTTAGAGAAGGGCAGCGAGATATACAAGACGGCAAAAGTGAAAGCGCTTGTAAGCGCGAATTAACTCGAGACGTGGTGGGGGAGGGGCGGAGGCAGGGAGCAAGGGAGAGGAAAGACAGATGGTGCTGAAGGCTGGCGGTTCGCGCGTGAACGCAAGCTTGTCGCCAGCCAGCAGCACTTTGAAAACTCACCTACTAAAGTCTTTCCGAGCAGTGCATGCGTGCTGACTCAGTGAGACCTAAAAAGGACCATATTGGAAGGGTCATGGAGAGGAGCTTGCACATGATTTCGAATTTGAAAGGTTTTTAAAAATATGATGTGTTCAGAACATCAACCCAAAAATTCTGCTGTTGGTTTTCCTCCCACAGACGATTAGGAGCAGATTGCTGTTTTATTATTTTAGCGGGTTTTAGAGAGTGCTTGTATAGGACTTCAACTGCTTCACTGAGCTTTCTGAGACCATGAGAACATAATCAAGTCACCATTTAGCATGTGGAAAATAAATTGCTTTTTAAACGACAAATTTTTGATGGTTCTCATTTGTTTTGTTTGTCAACTGATTTTCATTGCAGGTTGCATTATAATATCTATGCTGAGTCATATACCACCCTCTATATTCCCTAAGGCCTGACATGGGAGATCCATCTCTCAGCGTCCCTCCAGTAAAAAGTCCATCTGACTTGCCCCTTCCCCAATAACCAAGATCTTTTATAGTTTTTCCTTACACAATAGTCTATTAAGCAAGAAGGGGTCTGTTAACGATCAACTCTTTTTTCAGTTATACTTAACAATACTTTTATTTCGGCACCTTCCTCACAATGGAGGAAGCCTTGAATTGCTTCCAGATGCAATTCAGCAAGTTCCTACAATATGTAAAGTTAACGCGCATGGGCGTTACAGCTACTTTTGGACCAGGGCTCATCCAGAGGGATGATCTCTTCCATATACAAAGCCCTGAAAGAAGACCGTAAAGTGGACATAACAGGGATTCGCGATAGGTGATCGGCTGACCTGCAGGATTCCCTCACGGACAGTGAATGGCGACGGGCCTGCGCACAGGTTTGCGAGGTTGCCAGGAATGCCCAGTTCAAGCTCATACAGTTCTACTACGTGCACCACACTGATCTAAAACCTCAACGACTACATAGATTGAATGTAACACAGTCTCCCGCTTGCCCCTGATGTGGAGTGGAGTGGAGCCGGCAACGTTCCTCCATATGACTTGGGACTGCACTAAACTGCGACTTACTGGGAAGGATTTCTGCATGAACTGCTGGAGGTCACACACGGATCCAGATCAAGACCTTGGCCAGGCACTGCTTGTTGGACGCGCTGCAGACCCTGAAAAAAGGGACACGGAAGAAACACAGCCAGCACCAATCACAAAAAGAAAAACCTAAGTGTTGCATCACTGTCCATTGGACACGTCTCAGGCCTCCCACGTTGGACAGATGGAGGGTTGACTTCAGCGAATGGGTTGTGGTCGAAAGAGCGACAGCTAAGGCTGATCCACACCGATAAGAATGAGAGAGGGGCCTGGAGCTGTGGGGTGGCATTTTGGGAGGTGTAATAACCTAGGTGTCTCGGCAAGCTACACCCTCTGGGCACCCACCGGTCGCAGGTTCAGCTGTATCCTCAGAGACCACACAGCAGTGGCAGCTCCTCCGCTAAGGCGGAGGAGCATTGCCCACTGCGCCAAAGGAAAAATACAATGCTAATAATGTATTGTTATTAGCATTATATTTTTCCTATGGAAGTCAGTGGCTCGCTGGACTGGGCAGCGCAGCGGGAAGAGTGGTTTGTACTCCCTAAGTGCGCATGACTGCTTGCCCGGCCTTCTTGGGTTGGCCAAGCATTCCTGCTCTCCTTGCATGTTCCCTACCAGGCTGTAATACACAGCCTGGAGAGGAACATGCAAAGCCTCCCTGTCCCCATCTGAGCGCCGAGCCACAGTGCTCAGACCAATCACAAAGCTGCATTACAGTGTTGTGATTGGCTCAGTAGAGCCTGCTGCTTGGGTGCTTCCTGCTGCCGGCCGGGACTGAGAGTGGAAGATGAAGATGACGGAGGAGAGGCGGGCGGCTGTCCGTTTCATGTAGGTCCTTTTTGTTTGTTTTCATCCCCACACCCCTTCACCACCGTTCGGTAGCAGCTGCTACTGCCACGTGGACAGGTTCCCCAGACATCTGAATGACGTGTATGTGTGTTTGGGCGTGTGAGGGGGTGAGGGTGTATTTATATGCCCATGGGCAGGTGGGTGAATGGTAGTGTGTATATATTTAAAACTGCTGCAGCCTCTGCGTGGGAGATGAGGTAAGGGCCGGGCTTTGAATATTCTTGGGCTGTCTACTTTCTGCCTCCCCTGCACCCCCCACCCCCACCTTTACATGGAGGGCAACTCAACACCCGCCCACCAGATCTTCCCAATTCATCACTCCTTCAACCCTCTCGGGGACAGAGGTCCCGGGGGAGACGAACATGCACTGGCCTACTAGTTGTTTTAAGCTACTGCCACTACTAGTTGTGGTTTTACAGTTTGAGTTTTCTTGGTTAATGCATTGTGTTTTACTTTGCTCCGGCAACATATTATCGCACAATACACATGCAAATTCGCATTTTGTAACACTGACACACATGGTTGGGATTTTTTCAGAGCTGTCTGATGATCTGGGCCTTGGGCCTCAATTGATGGACCACTTAATTTTATGTTCCCCTTTCACAGATGGCTTTACTGGATTGTATTGCTATGTCTTCTGTAATGCCAACATGTATGTTATCCTGTTATATTGTATACTGTGCGCTTGCTGAATAAAACACAAGTTAAAAAAACAATACATGCCTCCTATAGGCCTATTTCCCTGCTGAATGCCGAACCCAAAATCCTTGCTAAGGTCCTCGCCAATCGCTTGCTGAGCGTTATATGTGACTTGATACATCCGGATCAATGTGGCTTCATCCCACATCGTAATACCGCTCTCAACTTACGGCGTCTGCACGGCGTCCTCGCTAGGGCTGAGTACTTCGCGGAACCGGCCATATTGGTTTCCCTAGAAGCCACGATGGCCTTTGATACCATTGAATGGCCATTTCTTTGGGCCGTCTTGGCGAAGTTTGGTTTTGGGGAGGGGTTCCTTAGCTGGGTGAAGCTCCTTTATGCTGGACCAATGGCTCAGGTGGTTGTCAATGGGCGGGTTTCTCGGCCTTTCGCTCTCGGGAGGGGAACTAGGCAGGGGTGCCCGTTGTCCCCGCTGCTCTTTGCTCTCGCCCTGGAACCGCTCGCTGCCTGGCTCCGTTGGGAGCCCTCGATTAGAGGGCTCCGGTGGGCCCCGGGCTTCGAGGATCGGGTTTCATTGTACGCGGATGATATTCTCTTGTATCTCACCTCACCGCGGAAGTCGCTCAATGTTCTCTTTGATGTCCTTACTTCCTTCGGGAAAAACTCGGGTCTGATAATCAACTGGTCCAAATCTTGTGTGTATCCTATCTCTGGTGGTCTTCCTCTCTTGCCGCCTCGGCTTCCGCTCCAAATATCTCAGTCCGGCTTTAAATACCTGGGGGTGTACGTTTCGTTGGATCCGGCGGTCCGCTATGAGCAGAATCTCCTGTCTCCACTCCGGCGTTTGAGGGCAGATACGGCTCGGTGGTGTAAGCTGCCCTTGTCTCCGCTTGGTCGCGCGGCGCTGTTTAAAATGATGTCCCTTCCCAGATTCCTTTATGCACTCCAGAACTCCTTCGATGTCATTCCTGCGGCCTACTTTAGGGAGGTGGAGAGTTTGCAGCGGAGACTGGTTTGGGACGGGCGATCGCGTATCGCTTTGGCCAAGCTGACTCTTTCCTGGTATGACGGGGGCATCGCGCTTCCTGATATTAGACGGTACTATTGGGCCTCCCAGCTGTCTGCCATTAATCATGCTACGTACGCTCCTGGTTCGAACCCGGCATATGAGATGGATAAATTCCTGCTCCCCGGCGGTAACTATAACAGAGCGCTTTACTCGCGGTCTGCTGGTAGGGCCCTTACGGGCCCTACCAGGATTGCGGTCCGTGTATGGAAGGCGGCTAACATTGCAATGGGCTGGAGTGAGCGTTTAACGTGCGCCACTCCTCTATTCGACTCAGACCGCTTGGGAAGCCTCTGGACAACGAAAGGCTTCGAGCGCTGGGATACGATCGGCATCAGCAGAGTGGGGGACCTGTGGGTTAAAGGTGCGGTTAAATCCTTCGCGGCGCTTCAGCGCGAGTATGAGCTTAGTGACAGAGAGTTCTTCCGTTATGCACAGGTTCGGCACGCCCTGCTTTCGGTCTTTGGGGAGGGGACCACGGTCCCTTCTTCTTCGCCTCTCGAGGACCGCATACTCGATGGTCACGTCCCCGACAGTACTATCTCCCTGATTTACAAAAAACTGATAAACAATCGGGCTGACCTCTTGGTGCGTCTTCGGGAGGCATGGACGGGAGATGGGGTGGAGCTGGACGATGAGGACTGGCAGACTGCACTGTCATCCCCTAAGGAGGTGGCCATCCCGGCCCGTCTCCGCCTGGTCCAGCTTAAGATTCTCCATCGTGTATATGTGACGGGCCCCCGCCTGGTCTCGATGGGGTTTTCAGACGACAGACTCTGTAAGCGTGGCTGCGGGCTCAGTGCTACCTTTCTCCATATCCTATGGGAATGCCGCGAGGTGGCGGAATACTGGCGCCGGGTGCATGATATTATGAGACGAGTCACCGGGGTCGCTCTGCTGCCGGAGGTGCGTCGTTGTGTGCTGAATGTATGGGAGCCCAATGACTGCAATGCGGCTCAGGCTCGGTGGGCGGCCTTGGGGAACATGATTACAAAGAGATATTGCACAGCTTTGGGGTTCCCAGCGGCCTCCCACCGTGTCCGTCTGGAAGGAGAACATGGACTGGTGCATGTTCAGGGAGAAAACGGTGTATGTGGCTCGTGGTAAACCGGGGGCTTGGGGTAAAATTTGGGGGCAGTGGAACGCGTATCGTGGGTCTATCTGTGCTCCCCCTTTGGTGGATACGTCCGGGGTTGCCTCGTCCCCCTGATCCTTGAGGGTTCCTGGTGCATCTCGTACTATGGAGTACAGATTTGGTTCTCTCGTGGCCCCCCCCCTCCCTCTCAGGTCTTCTTTTATTGACCGCCCTCGGGTGGTTGGTGTGTTGACTCCCCCGGCTGGTGTTCGCCACCCTTCATAAGTCGTTTCGCCTTGTTTGTTGTATTTTTGTATTTTTCTTTTTTGTTGTTATTTATACTAAAAGTGTGTATTCTGATTTCCCTTATGTGCAGTCTGATCTACTGTGATAGTGCAGAGCCCCTGTGGGCCAGTCATTGTTTTCTGATATGCTGGAACACTTCGACTACTAGCGGCCGGCCCTGGTGGTTGTAGGCCCGTGTTTGTAACCCTTTTTATGCACAATAAAATCTTTTTTAAAAAAAAACAAAAAAACAATACATTCATTCAGATTTCAGGAAATGCATAAAAGCTGACAATTGTATCTTGTGAGTTTCTCTGATAACGGGTTGAGTACAGCTACTTATAGTTGCTGAGCCAGGGACTGCATAGTGGAATAAACCCTTGTATGACTTGCTACCATACACTACAAACGTTTACAAAATGTATGTGATGATTGAGCACAGAACGGTCTGCACTGCCCCCATTTAGTAGTGACCAACTAGTACTCTACTGTAATGTTAACCTGGAACAAGGCTTGTGGCACATCAGTCAATCAATTATTTATAACACGCAGCAAATCACCCGTGAGGGTCTCAAAGCGCTGTGGTTGCTAACTGCTGCAAGGTGATACATTTATTCGAATTGCCAGGTCTTGAGTTCTTTCCTGAATTGCTGGAGCGAGGGGGCGGTCCTGAGGTGAAGGGAAGGTTGTTCCATGGTTTGGCTGCCAGGTGGGAGAATGAGCATCCACCACTGTTGACTTGTCGTATTCTGGGGGTGGTCTGCGAGGAGGAGGGAGGCCAATCGTAGCTGGCTAGTGGAAGGTCATGCGTTTTTTGATGAATGGTTGCCCTTCGTTGTGCAGAGCTTTGCATGCATGGGAGATCGGGAGCCAGTGTAGCATCTTGAGGTGGGGCGTGATGTGGGTACTTCCGGGAGTTCGAGGAGGAGTCTTGTTGCTGAGTTTTGTATTGTTTGTAGTCTCTCCTGAAGGCGTGCGCTTATTCCTACGTAGTGTGTGTGTGTTCCCGTAGTCCAGCCTGCTAGTGACGAGGGGCTTTACGACGGTTCTTCTGGTAACTACTGGGAGCCATCTGAAGATCTTGCAGAGCATGCGTAGTGTGAGGAAGCAGGTGGATGAGACTGCGTTTATCTGTTTTTTCATGGATTGCTTGCTGTTCAAGATGATGCTGAGGTTGCGGGTGTGGTCTGTCACGGCAGGGGGAGGCCCGAGTTCTGCGAGCCACTAAGCATCGCTCTATGACGAGGTATTGTTCCCAAAGATGAGGATTTCTGTTTTGTCCGTGTTTAGCTTGAGATAGTTATTCTTCATCCAGTCGTTGTCGTACATCATGCATTTGTGGAAGCTGGCTCTGGTGGCAGGCAGGTCTTCTGACAGCGAGGGGATAAGCTGGGTGTCGCGGCATAGAAGATTATGTTGAGTCTGTGCGATCGGACGGTGTTGGCCAGGGGGGTCATGTAGATGTTGAAGGTAGGGCTGAGGGAGGATCCTTGGGGGACAATGCAGATGATCTTTGTGGGTTCCAACGTGAACAGTGGGAAACTGATTCTCTGGGTTTATCCTGTGAGGAATGAGGCGATCCAATTGAGTGTGTCTTCCTGGATTCCGATGTGGTGGAGTCTGTTGATCAAGAAGTGGTGGGAGACGGTGTCCATAGTGGCAGACAGCTCGAGGAGGATGAGGGCTGCTGTTTCTCCACGGTTTGAGGAGGACGCCGATACAGGCGGTGGTTGTGATCAGGGCTGCCTTGGTGCTGTGGTTGGCTTGGAATCCGGATTAACTGGGGTCTAGAAGGTTGTTGTGCGCCTGGTGTTGGTGAGCTGCTGGTTGGCTGCTTTCTCGATAACTTTTGCTGCAGAAGGGAGCAGAGAGATGGGCCGGTAGTTCTTTGATTCGGATGGGTCGATGGAGGGTTTCTTCCAGAGGGGTCTCACTTTGGCCTGTTTCCAGTCCTCGGGGAAAGAGGCCATGGTGATGGAGGTGTTCATGTCTTTCTTGAGCTCATCACCAATTATCTTTCTTACAAGGCTGAAGATGTGGTGGAGAAATGGGTCCTTGGATGCTCCCCAGTGCACGGAGTTAATGAAGCATTTGTGGCTTGGGTTCTAAGAGGGTTCCAGTAGGTGAGCGGGTGTTCAGAGTTTGTGGGTGTGAGCCGGTTGTAGGTGAAGGGGGGGGTTGGCTTGTGACGTTTTGGTAGATGGCTGAGCGCCTGTTGTGGAAGAAGTTCGCCAGGGTGTCACACAGTTCTTGGGTGGGGGGTAAAGTCATTCAAGGCAGCTGTGAGGTTGGAGAATTCTTTCATGATGTCAAAGAGTTCCTGGCTGCGGTTTGTGCTGGCTTCTATACGGTCTGCTAGGGTGTTTTTCTTAGTTTCGTTCAGGATGCGGTGGTATTGGTTGAGTGTGGACTTGAAAGCGGTGTACTTTTCTGTCTTTTTGCTAGTGCGCCACTTTCTTTTTAGTTGACGGCTGTTGCATTTGGTAGATTTCAGCTCATCATTGGTGAACCAGCTGGCTCTTCTGGCGGGTCTTTTTGATTTGATCAGTTTGGCAAGGGCAATTCTGTCAGCGCAGTCTCTGATCCACTGGGAGAAGTTCTTTGCAGTCTGTACTGGGTTATGTGATGTATCTGAGAGGTGGGAGTTGAGAGCATTGTTCCACTGGTCTTCAGATATCTTGTCCCAGTCTTTATGCGTGGAGCTAGGGGTGTGATACTGTTGTTTGTGGATCCTGAGATTGTGAAGTGGGCGCTGTAGCTGAGGTCGGTCCAGGTGAGCTGTCTGACGTGGTTGTACTTGACTATGTTGCTGGAGGTGAAGATGGGATAGATTGCGTGTTCTGCGATATGGGTGGGGTCAGTGACCAGTTGCTTGAGGCCGATGTTGCTAATGCTGTCTAGGAAGTCGGTTGTGTTGGTATCTCTGGGGTCATCGAGGTAGAAGCTGAGATCACCTAGGGAGATGTTGTGCTTGGAGTCGATGGAGATCGGGGTAATGAGGGCCGAGAAGGCATCACAGAAGCTGGGGCATGGTCCTGGTGGTCTGTAGTCGAGGGTGCCTTTGATGGTGCTTTTACCGTCTGTGTGGAGTTGGAAAGTTGAGGTGTTCCATTATCTAGGTTGTGTCGTCTGGGGAGGTAATGCAGCGGATGGTGTCCTTATAGATAATGGCGATTCAACCTCCTGGTTTGTTCGGTTCGGTTCAAGTGAATTATCTTATAGCCTTCGGGGATGGCGATGTCAATGTCTGGTGCAGAGGTGAGGTTTAGCCAAGTCTCTGGTGCAGAGGTGAGGTTTAGCCAAGTCTCTGTGAGGAAGATGATGTTTGAGGTGAGGGATGAGATGGTGTCCCAGATCTCTATGGCGTGTTTGCAAAGTGATCATGTGTTGAGAAGAATGCACTGGAGTTGGGCTCTGGTGGTCTAGGTCGCAAAAGCAGATTACTACTCCTTCATGATCTGTAACTCCACCAACAGCTCCAGAATCATTTTTAATATATTGAATAGCGTCACAAACCCGGAATGCGCCAAAAACTCCATCATTCCATCTCAAGAACTTTGCGAGAACCTTGCTGTTTTCTTCAAGGAAAAAACTGATCTCATCATTAGGGATCTGGAAGTCTCACCAGACTCTATCCCTCCCCCCGACCTGAGACTGGGATTCTCAGTGGACCAACTCGCAGGGCCAACCTTGGCTTCGAATGATCTTTTACTCGAGTTTCCACCTCTTACGTACGAAGCATTTGGTAAACTAGCCAGAGAGATTTCCTCGGGGTCTCCCTTAGACCCTGTTGCACATAAAATATGGAAGGAATTTGAGAAGGAACTTTTTCCATCCCTCCATCTTATCTGCAATCAATCTCTTGTGACTGGGACTGTTCCAGCTCAATGGAAGCGGGCGCTAGTCTCTCCTTTGCTAAAAAAGCCCTCTCTCGACCCGGATTGCTCAAAAAAACTACCGTCCCATCTCCCTGTTACCATTCCCAGCCAAGATTGTCGAAAGATGGGTTAGCAACACCCTCTCCAACCATCTGGAACGTCATCAACTATTAGATGTTGATCAATTCGGTTTCCGGCCCGCCCACGGAACCGAGACCGCCCTAATCACCGCTATGGACGAGCTTCAAAGGCGTTCAGACAGAAGGCAGGCAACGTTTTTGATCCTGCTTGACATGTCTGCCGCCTTTGACACTGTGAACCATAAGATTTTGCTGAAGCGGTAGCTTGAGGCGGGAGTAAGAGGGTCGGCAGTGCAGTGGTTCCACTCATTTCTGCAGGATAGGCAGCAGGCGGTGTCCATCCCTCCTTTTCAGTCAGCTTTTACTTTGATTTCACATGGGGCCCCCCAGGGCTCAGCAATTAGCCCAATCCTTTTTAACCTTTACCTCAGACCTTTGATTTCGCTAATCAAAAGCTTTAATATTAAAATTGTCAACTACGCCTACGACACGCAAATGATCCTCTCCCTGGAGGGAGAGGATTCTACATCAGTTGAGGTCTTTCACAACTGCTTGCGTGACTCCTCTCGTTGGCTTAAGGACAACTCCCTTCAGTTCAAAGCAGGGAAAACGGAGGTGCTCTTTAGCGCTGGAAGTAAGATTCCCGGGCCTTTTCCTGATAACTTCTGGCCCCCTGAAACTGGGACTACAGTCCGGCCGGTGGAATCAGTCCGTAACCTAGGGGTCTTACTGGACCATAGGCTCAGTTTGGAGACGCATATCCATAAGATTACTGCTTGCTGTTTTGCCATCCTCCGTTCCCTTAGGAAGGTCCTTCCTCTCCTTCCTCCACATGCTCGCGTCCAAGTGGTAAGATGCACCATCCTCAGCAGATTGGACTACTGCAATGCCCTTCTGCTGGGATCCCCTGGATTCTTGCTGGACAGGCTCCAAAGGGTCCAATTAGCAGCTGCTAAGCTGTCCTTGGGGCTTCCTAGAGGAGCACACGGGTCATCCTCTCTGAACAAACTTCACTGGTTGCCGGTGAGGCAGAGAATACAATTCAAAGCCCATTGTATAGCATTTAGGGCGCTCCATGGAATTGGCCCTGCCTCCCTACAATCAAAATTTGCTTGGTACACTCCAGCCAGGCAGCTTCGCTCCTCGGGAGGCCAAGCTGGCAGTCGTTCCCATATTCAAGAGAGTCAGATCTGGAGGCAGATCCTTTGAGGTAACAGCTGCCAAGCTCTGGAATACGCTCCCAGCTGATATTAGGCACATCTCTGAACTTCTCCCATTCAGGAGAAGGATCAAAACCTGGTTATTCCCCAAAACATCTGTCTGATAACTCCCGCTCCTGTTTCTCACTTTCACGCCTCTCTCTGATCCAGTCAGCGCCAGGATGCCTGCAATGGTGATAGTGCGCTTAACAAATGCCTAAATAAATAAATGGTGGGCGCAGTCATGCTTGCGGTGTCTCAGGTGTTGTTGGTTGTGTTGGTGTAGCGGGTGAAGCAGCAGTGTCGGCAGGAGAATGGTCCATTGGTGCTACGAGGAGATGGACGGCTGCAGTGGTAGTTGTCGATGTGCCAGGGATCCAGTGCTCAGAGTTCCTTGGCAGAGTAGCTGTGCAGGGTCAGGGAACCAGGGTTCCTGGCACTGGGCACGGTCCAGGTTGCCTTTGGCGAGCCGGGGCGTAGCTGCGCTGTGGCCTCCATTAAGTAGGTCCTAGGGAGGAAGACTCTGGATTTACAGCTCTGAATAATGCAGAACCCACAGGTAATGCGTCGTTCCTGTTGCAGTAGTGAGGCGGCGATAGGACCAAAAGGTTCTGATTAAACACGTAGAGTCCTTTGAGTGATTTGCTCAGATTCAAACATAGGCTGCTCATCCCGGTTTTTGATGGTGAGAAACCTTAACAGCTATTGGACAGAGAAGGAAACTAGATGGGTTCTTGTACTACAGCTAAGAGAAGTAGAATAACACTACTGGAACATGCAGAGAGTCCAAAGGATATATATCACCCTAGACTAGAGACTGCTGAACCTACCCACCACCATGTCGTAAGTCCACAAAAGATAAAAAGGATGCATTGTTTAGAGACGAAGATAAAGACAGAAATTGAAAAAAACTGTAAGAAAGCCACCAACACACATCAAGACATAAACCATGGCATAAACAACTCTGCAGGGCTAATAAAGAGAATGCAGTGAAGTTGCAGGAAGTCTCTGAAATAGCGATGGGCTTTGCAACATAATCTCTTCAGATCATCAAAGATTCAACCCCATTGGTCATATGGGCCTTTATCAGTTGATGTGAAGCATTGAAAAGGAGTGGACATCAAGAAAACATTTCTGATTTGTGGAGCCAATGTGACTCCGCAATAAGGACCAAGAGTTGCCAAATATATATATATATATATATATATATATATATAAAGGGTTTTATTTTGGATTATCAATCAATCCAGTATATATGAAAAACAAAAGTTCAATAAGTACAGCAATACAGCAGATAGGCTGAAATATCTCAATAGATTTAGTCGCAATAGAATGAGATACAGAATTGTGATAGCGACAACAATAATGAAACATATTAATGATATGTTCTAAACATAAGTCATTTGTAGGGTTACCGACCAAGGAAAAAAGAAAACACGTTTTCAGCATAAAGCTTTACACTTGCAAGAATAAAGCAAGCAAAGAGCTCTATTCCTCTCAAAGTCTAAAGGGAATCTGCTCTGACTCGAACTAGAAGAACACCAATTTAAAAGTAACAAGAGATTCAGAAGCGTCTAATCTCTTTTCACACCACCAGGAGCAAGTCAAATAATTTCTCGAGTCCATCTGCAACATGGCTTAAGTTTCACATCTCATAGCACGGAGACTGTGTTTCTCAACCTTGGACATCTCTCCCTCCTGGTACATGAGGAATTCTCCATGTTTCCTGACAAGTTTTTCCATCTAGGCCTCTCTCTCAGCAGTCTAATGCAAACAATGAGCCTTTCCCTAACTCATGGGTACTCACAAACATTTTCCCAGGGGCCACAAAGTATAGTCTATGGTGTGACCTATGGTGTGACAGAGGGCCAGGGTGGGATTGGGGAGGCAGGTAGTTGGGCATTGGCCGATGGGCCGGCGCCTTAGTGTCATCTGTGGGCTGTCTGTTTTTTAAGTCCTGTGTCGCCTGGCCCACAGAGCCTTGCAATCTTTGGCAGCCCTCCAAGCCAGAGGCCGCTCTATTGTAAGGCAGGCTTTCAGGGCAGGGACTTGCGACACTAGACCTGCCGTCACAGACTTCCTCCTAGCCCCTAGGGGGCTGCGCACACGCCCAAAAGCAGTTCTCCTTCTCCCCTACTAGGCTGTCAAACAGAGGCGAGGCGGAAAGAGTAAAGCAGCCTTGCAGGGGGTTCAGTGTCAGGTGATAACGGCCGAAGATCCATCTTCACCTCAGCCCCCATTGCCCCCCACCTTCGAGGCCGGCTCTGACGCTTTGTTCTTTGCTTCCTCCCACCTCTGCCAGGCCATAGCCCCAAGGCCATAGTGAGCTTGGGAGGAGGTGAGTGTGAAGCAGCCAGCGGGCTCCCTGGAGGCCAGTTGTTCCTCTGGCTGTGGGGTCATTTTTACCTCATCCCCTCGAGTTCAACCCAGCCCAAAATCAATGTCTTTCCACTGGCCCCTTCCCCACTGGGCCATCACAGCACATTCAGGCCCTGATAGACGGGGAGGGAAAGAGTATTCAGGAGCTTTGCTGGGGGCCAGGTGTTGTCATCTCAGCCCCAGTGTCTTTCTGCACTGATTGTAAGGTGGTGTGTGTGTGTGTGTGTGTGTGTGTGTGGGGGGAGCTGCATAGGCCTAGCTGTGAGGTTACCTTCCTGTGATTCTGGGCACTTCTTTTCCCGAGGCTGAAAAATAAAAACGAATTTCATCTCCTCCAACGCAGCTGGTGATCATTGAACTAGATCCAATGCCCTTGGGACCAGTTCACACTATATAAAACTACAAAAAAAAAAAAAAAAATTAAATGACCGGCCATTGTTCACATTTTCAAATGTTGCTAACGCCAGAGAATGATAATTAAAGACAGATCTTTATATAGAATAAAAACCTTATTCTTTTTTAACATGGCTTTTCTGCCTTTGTTAATTTGATGATCAGTCACGGGTCCTTAAGACAGCTTTGGAAATCAATATAAAGTGCATTTGCCTTACGTTTACTCTTTAAAATAATACTGATTAGGGGAAAAATACCGAATTCTGGTGATTATTGTCATTTTTGTACAGGCCATGATATTAAAATACCCAGAGCAGGTGTTGTGGCCCTTGGACCATTATATTTCACCTTACCCGCCTGGCTAAAACTCAATGTTTTTACCCACGCTACTGGCTCTATAAGCTATAAAATGGTAAAACTACCAATCATTTCTATAAACATGTGCCAAATGAGACTAATCAACTGGTGTTTAATGAAACGGCACAATCCGGGAATGTGGGCCACTTTTCTTTTCTTTTTTTATGCCCGGGCCTAATTTTTATCCCAATACGACCCTGCAGAAGGCCACATTGATGCCAGCAGGGTGGCGTTTGGGTGATATGGGGTTTGTAAGGTGGGTGTAGGGTAAGCAGAGCATGTACATGTAGTGGCTGGACTGCACAATGCGAAACAACGAAACCTGTGATCAATTTGGCTTCCCCACTTGACCGTGTGAGCCTAGAAAATTGCTAATTTTTTTTACTTTGCCTCCTTTTGCTTCTCTTGTGTTTGATTAGATAAACTATGATGTTGTCCATTTATATTAGCAACCCTGGCCACCCAGAGGGTGCACATGACTGTGTAGCTCTTCAGGGCTAGTCCCTTTCACCCTACCTGTTTAATTTATACATCCGCCCTTTAAGTGTGTGCTTTGAATGAAATACATGTCAGTGTATAATTATGCAGATGATATGCAACCGATCTTTACCACTGAAAATGTACCGGAATCGAAATCTTCTTTCCAGGATAAAATGGTGTTCATTCAAGATTGGATGAATAATAACACATTTAAATTGAATTCAGACACGACTGAAATTGTTATCATTGGTAAACAACCCAACCAGTGGAATGCTGATTTCTGGCCTGACTCAATGGACACTCCTCTCACGCTCAAAGATTCAGTCAAAAGTCTAGGAGTTGTGACGGACTCCAAATTGACAATGAACTCCCAGGTAGGAGCTAGAGTCTCTGCCTGCTGTTTACAACTCCAAAAAGTCATCATCGCATTGGTCATCTCTTGAGTTGACTATGCTAATTCACTCTAATTGGGCCTTCCTAAGGACCTAGTTGGCAGGCTTCAATTAGTGCAAAATCAAGCTGCAAGGCTCTTGTATCAATTACCGCTCAGGTGTCACATTACGCCCCTGCAGTGGGAGTTGCACTGGATACCAATTGAGCAACGCTCAGTCTTCAAAGCCTGCTGCATGGTTTTTAAATCCTTTCAGGGTTGCAGCCCAGCCTTTATTTCAACCCACTTCCACAAATATGTACCTCGTCTGTATCTAAGATTTTTCCATTTGAATCTTCTGTCTTTTCCTTCCTTTAAGAAGACGACGTTGGGTGGCTCCGGTTTCTCAGCACTTGCTCCTGGTATCTGGAATACTCTACCTTCCGATATCGGGTCTCCTTGTTTTTCGAAATTTAGGAAACTCTTGAAGACTTAGCTCTTCAGGGTGGCTTATGATTAAGGCTCCCTGTTTTCCATTTTTAGGTCTCGGCTAGCGAAGGCTGCGCTTGCGCAGTCTCGCTCGCGAGATTTAATGATTTCAGAAGTGGGACTTGAACCCGCCCCGCTTCTTCCCTCTTCTCCATTGGCTGGCCTCTTAAATGCCGGTCAGCCATTGGAGAAGAGCTTTGTCTCTCCAAACAAGGCCCGTCTTTTTCGGATTCGGGGGCGTGTTTTTTACTTTCTTTCTGTCCTCTGGAATGTAAACATTCCAGCCAATGGGAAGAGGAGAGAAAGAAAAACACGCCCCAATCCGAAAATCCCACTGCGTTTCTCCGAGGCATTTCTGCTTGACCTCGGAGAAACATGGTTACCAAGTCGGCGAGCTCCTGCGGGGTCCTGGGGTCGGTGTCAGCCATGCCGCTGTCTGTGGGGCACGATTTGTTTTTCAAGCGCAGTAAACGGTAAATGATTTGCTGTGGCTCGGGGTTAAGTTCACTAATTAAATCAATAAAGGCAGAAATACACATTAAAATGAATGCAAACGGTTTGTAAAAAGGTATTTTTTTTTTTACTACATATCCCGGCCTTTCTTAAACCGTGTACAAATGATCGGTATTTGTTTCTGGGAAAGGTGTCAGTCCTGCCTGGTAAGCGTGCCCCAGCAGTTGACAAAACATACTCACGGGGCGTTAACAAATAACATGAAAGGAACGGCACGTGTGTTTGCGTCAGTCAGTTGCACAAAGTTAAAGACATTAGTCACAACTTCGAGGTAGCTGCTTCCTTCCACTCCCTGAGTTTCGATCGACCTCACATACAAGCTTTTTTTTCTTTCAAAAGTGCTTTTGCACACGATAATGCCTGCTCTCAACTTAGCCGGGGATCCCTTTAAAAGAAAAGTGTTCAGAGCGAGGACAAGCGTGGTGGCCATCTTTACTTTGAGCCGGTTCTAAAATGGTAACAAAAAAGCAAGTCACAGCATTGAATACTTTCGATGGTAACAAACGCGTCCAATATCGAGAAACCGTTACTGCACCTTGTGGCCGGGAAAAAGGACCTATGTGTTTTTTTCTTCGATTTCTATTTGTGGACGACATCGACTTCAATTGTAGCTCTAGTGTAAATCTAGACGTCATAAAATCGTAAATCCTGCCTGCCAGGCTCTCCCATGATTACGTTACGGTATTCCTGGTTTTACCTACACGTACCCAATGGAAATATGAAGATAGATTTTCAGAGTAGGGACTCCTCGATTCCACCGTAAAACAGTTGTGTAAAATTGACAAGAAACCGGAGGGATTTGTCATGTTTATTAATGTTGATTTAAATCGTGTCAGTGTTATTACTTACTTGATAAAATTTAAAATTCTGGTGTTGCTTTTGTATATTCGCTAACGTTATTACTATAAATTACAGTTTATTAAAAACAACTGTTCAAAGATAATTGAATAATGTCCTTCAGCCGGCTAATGTTTCAAGATGGCCACTCCGTTTCCCACAGTCCTGCAGGCCGCTGTTTTCGCCCCACTTCCTGGAAGATTCCAAACCCTGTTTGGACGTCACGATGGGCTGTCAGTGCAGCTGATCGTCCCTGGGAGGCGTTGTGATCGTGCGTGCGGTTCTGGAGTAGCATTAGCGGCGGCACTGCGTCCATTGTCCCCGTAGCCCAAGTATTGCGAGAGCAGAGGAGCTATGACCCGCATTTTCGGCAAGTCCAAGCCCAAGGCACCGCCGCCCAACCTGTGACTGCATCGGCAATGTGAGTTCTTATGAGCGTCTGCCACCAACTTTGTGTGTGGGAGAGAGGGGGTGTTACATGTACCGAACACAGTGGTATAGTACGATTTATGGAGGTGAGATGTGGGTAGTATAGAGGCCTGAATCCAAGATGTGTGCCTTGGGGGTTTAACTTGCCCTCTAGTTTCTCCCCATCTTCCTTTGCTTGTTATAGTATTGGTCCTTCGGGCGTCAGCCATTATTTCTGAACACCTGCATTGGCATTTGTATTGCCCCCTAACAAACACTTCATTTTATATAAAAGTGGCGCTATCGTTGCCCAGAACACCGGTGAACCTCCTCTAAGAGTCTGATATAACACGCGTGAACTCCTAGCGCCTCTTGAGAGCGTTTAATATTATCTAATGTCACTCCCCTCTTGGTGTCTCAAAGCTACGTAGTGTACGCTAATGGTCACATCAAACTCCCCTGTCACCCTCCCCAGGTGGGACACATGGCATTAGACAGCGCCTAGCCTCACTACATCTGTATCGCACATTATTCAACCAATCGCAGTATTCGCTGTTCTCGCTGCTGACCTATCCACGAACTTGTGTTTGTTGTAAGGTTTAGGTTATACACTTAACTGCTTTCCAGTGACTTCCTGAAGCATAGACCATAATACTTATGACACTATACACTTACGCTTGTAGTTACTCGTGATTGCGACGGGTCTGCTACCCTCAGGAATACTGGATTTTGATTGTGCGGGTGACAATCATACAGTATTGCTTGAGCACAATCGCTTTGTGTATCACTTTTACTTCCTGGTGTCCTTTGTGTGTGGCTGTGCGTGTGTGGGGAGGCTCTGTGTGTGTGTGTGTGTGTATGTGTGGGAGGCTCTGTGTGTGTGTGGGAGGCTCTGTGTGTGGTGGCTCTGTCTGTGTGTGGGTAACTCTGTGTGTGTGTAGGTGGCTCTGTGGGTGGCTCTATTTGTGTGTGGGTTGCTCTATGTGAGTGGCTCTGTATGTGTGGGTGGCTCGGTGGCTTTGTGTGTGTGGCTCTGTTTGTGGGTGCAAATGCAATAGGTCTCGCATTGCAGAGTGATTAAGCTATTGACATTGTAAATAACAATGCAGTTTCTTTAATTGTTTTAATAACAAAAACATCAAAAAGAATAATGTAATGAGCAATGCCAACAGCTCTAACTTTAACAATGCCGAGACCATTGCATTGTAAATGCTTGTTACTGATTTTTACAGATAAATACTGACAGAAAACCATTTATTTTCCGAACTGTATTTATTTTTAAATGTGATTAGAAACGGAAATTGGATTATTTTTTGAGAGATTCTAAATTCCATCAATCACGATTGCCCGGTCAATATCTGTGTGAGTAGGTTAAAAAAAGAATGGAATTTTAGTAAAGAGGCTTAAGCAGCAGTAGATATGCACAATCTTGATACTAAAATTATCATATTTTCATATAAGTGCACTGTGCACTGATTTATCATCTATGAGTGTTCCGATCATGCATTCAAGCATAAATGCACATTTACTGGTTATTTAAATATGGAAATATACTAGTTTCAACTACATTTATTCACAAAATCCAAAATAAATATCGATAAATGAGGATAACATTAGCAAAAAAAAAATATGGATAAATACAGACTGAAATGTCAAAAATAATTAATACTATAAAACCTGGAGCCCTACTATTGATTGATCTGTCAGAGTGCACTGGGATCTTACTTCTATAGCTCTAGCGCCAAGAGACCTTATGGTGGATATGCGCTCTATAAGTACTCTGTAACATAACATAAAATGTGACTTGCCTCTTAGTTCACTATTGACATGGTTGTCAGGGTCGGTAGAAGCATAAATGTTTCTAAATTCATGTTTGAGAACTATCATTTAAAATAAATAAAAAATATTTTTCCAATGCAGTGATATAATCAGATATACTAAAACATGCCTTAAACACCAGAGGTAAGAGCTTAGCCTGCATATGCTTAAACTTTTACACATCACCGAATCAGACCCAAATAACCTGCCACAAGTGCTTGCTTACCTAAGATCCTGTTCACAGGAATTAACCTTAATGCACTCGCCAATCCTGCTAATCACTCCAAACAAAGCAACAAACCATTGTGCTTCACTCTTTTAAACACTAGACCCCTAGTGAAACATACTACAGAGTGTGCCAAACTAATAGAAAGTCATAATATAAAGATTGCATTTGTTATAGAATCTTGGACGGATAAGACTGCGGGCTCGATGTGGTCAAGGATACACCTACAGGGTTCATCTCTCATACCCTCAATAGGGCTCTTAGGAGGGGTGGGGGCCTAGCAGTTATTTATCACAACTCGCTGTCGGCTACGTTCGCAACGGTTACTGCTACTACCCGCGTAGCTCTGTCCTTTTGTTTCCAATATTCTAAGCACTACTCCTTTAAAGGAATCATACTCTACAGACCTCCAGGTCCGAAAAACGCTTTTGTGGCGAACCTAGGTAGTCTATTAGAAGATGGTCTTTGTACAAATAATGTCACCATGCTTGGCAATTTTAACTTCCACCTAGAATCCACTGTGGATTCAGATCCAGCTGGCATCCTCGACATTATGATTAGCACCGGCCTTGTACAATTAGTGCAAGATCCTACCCACGAAGCAGGCCATACATTAGACGGCATCTTTTAAAATCATCCGCATTTAGCTTATACAGGTTTATTACCACTCACATAGTCGGATCACTCAGCGATCCTATTTGAATTAGTATCTCCCTATCAGTATCAAGATCGCTCTACTCCCAATAGCCCACTTATCACTCTGGCATGGAATAAAATCAATGGGCCCTATTAGAGGAACAGCTCTCGACCTCCGTGTCACCACTGCCTAAGGATATAGAGGCAGCCACAGCATGGTATACTGAGTGGATCTACTTAGCGTGCAGGATTTTAGCACCTGAAAAAATATCCAAACCTAAACGCTCCTATCCGACCGCACCTTGTTATTTGGAGGAGCTTTGGGAGCATAAACTCATTTGCAAGTACCAAGAGCGCAGTTGGAGAAAGAGCTAGACTAGCTCAGAAAGAGAGAAATCTAAACAAAAACCCCTCCTCATACAAGGCACTGTTAATAAAAAACGAAAACAGTTTTTTTGATAATCAAATAACTGCTGCAAAACACTTTATCAATGAACTTTTAAAAATAGTATTCAGACTAGCCTCTCCTTGTACTCCAAAGATTACTAGCAGTCAAACCAAGTTTTCACACCTTCAATTGCTCTTTGGTGGTGACATGCGAGGTCTCATCGATCTCTGATAAAAAGAGCACATATTCTATCTCTGGCCCATCGGCGTCCTTGACTTCTTTCACAGACTTCACCCCGCTCTCACAAAAACAAACCTCAGACCTAATCCAATTTGTTAAAATCCGGCTCTCCCCTTGATCCTTGTCCAGTAGCAGTGATTAAAATGGTCCCTGAACCAATAGTTGAAATACTTACTTCACTGTTCAATGCTATGTTCAAATCAAGGCTCTTTCCCAAAGCATGGAAGGAGACATCTATGCTCCTCTTTTTGATAAAACAAAACCTTGACTCAAAGGATCCAAACAATTTTTTGATAAAACAAAACTGGTAGAAAGTGCTATGACTTCGCAGCTAACTAGATTCATACAGGATAAACACCTATTAGATCCTACGCAATATGGCTTCAGAGGAGGGCATAGTACAGAATCAGCCCTTATCAAGTCTGTTGAAGAAATAAGAGAGCCTTTGGATGTTGGGAGCTAAGAAGCATTGATAATGCTAGATCTTTCGGCGGCCTCAGACATGTTCCAACACAAACTGCTGATAGGCCACGTGGATGCGTGTGGCATTCAGGGCACGGCCTGTAAACTACTGTGCTCCTTCCTCACGGAAAGGAAGCAAGCTGTGGCCTTACTCACCTTTGTCTCAAAACCTTTTGCTCTTCCTTGCAGGGTTCCTGAGTGGTCATCGCTTAGCCCTACGCTAATGTGTATGTGCCATCCTTAGTGCAATTGATCAGAACATTTGGATTTCACCTAACATCTTATGCAGATGACACCCAAAAAGTGGTGTCACTGCTGCCAAACCAGGAAGCAGAGACAGGAGGCAAATTCCATGATTGTATGAAGTCAGTAAAAATTCGGATGAGCAAAAACTGTTTAAAGTTGAATTTGGGTAAAAACTAAGTGATAATTTTGGGAAATAACGCCAACTTTCGGTCACCTAGATGGTAGCCATGTGAATTAGGGACTCTATCAACTCCAGTTAGGAAAGCAAAAAACGTAGGAGTAGCAATTGATAGCAAACTCACCTTTGGAGATCAGGTGAATGCTGTGACGACTTCGACGTTTTTGACTCTTATGATGCTTAAAGATATTACATCTACTACCGCAGGTCAAAAAATAGTAATAACCTCCCTCATACTGTCAAAACTTGATAATAGTAACGTCTATATATGAACATGTAGCAGCAACATATGAATAAATTGCAATTATTGCAAAATATGGCAGCTAGGCTGCTAACAGGCATACCTAAATTGAAGTCTGTACAAAATGAAATCAGGAAGCTCCACTAGCTGCCAATCAGGCAACGTGTTACATTTAAAGCTCTTTGTACTACCTTTAAGGCACTTCATTATTGCGGACCACATAATCTCAGGTAGTGTTTCAGATGGTACACTCCTAATAGAAGTCTTCGCTCCCTGGGAACGAAGGCGGTGGTAGTGCCTAAATTCAAACGAGCAAACTGGGGCGGCAGAAGCTTTGTTACCTGCATGGCCAAGGCATGGAATGAACTTCGAAATACGATCCTCTCCAGACCTGCTGTCTTTTAGGAAAGCACTGAAAACAATGTTTTTTAATAACTAGTCTAAATTCTGCCATTTTTATTTTCATCCTTTGATTGATTCCCTTCAAGCTAAGCGCCAGGACACCTTCGGGTAACCGCTGCGCTCTATATATTTATATAACATAACTAAGTAAAAATGGTTCTGCATGTTAACGAAATACTCATTTTTGAATGTTGAAGAGACTTTATCATATTTTTACACGTTTGCTGTAAGTTGGCTTAAAAAAATGAAAGCGTTTCTAAAGTTAAGCGGTGCAAGACACCTTAGTTACATCCATTCAGAATGTTAGTGCTGAGTCAAGTAAACAGCAGACAAGACAAGTGGAAACAGAAGGATTTCCATTTTACAAATTGTTAATGCTCTCAAAATGAAGTGTGGTCTCTTCCCGTGGCACTACGTTAATGGCAAATGTGGCAACATGAGCAAATAGGTGCGTAGTTGAAATTAAACTTGCCATCGAGAGAAGGTTACAGACATTCAGAGTTTAATATTTGTAATCAACCATACTGTAGCCTAAAAGCAACATTGCGAGAGTCTGTTTACATGATTATTATAGCATATTCTGCTGGAATATGTCAGCCTTTGCATGCTGATAAGTCATACATATGGCTCATAAAAATCACCAAACTCAGCAAATACTAAAGAAAGATAAAACAAGATAGTTTGGGAGAACCAAGATCACGCCAACCCAGAACTCCCCAAAACTATACTTTTTTAGAAATTCATCGGAAGACTACATGTCAGAGTGTCCTTTTATATCACCAGTGAATAAAGATTCAACTGTCATTAGATGTTTGTTTTAATTATATTATCTATCAAGATTGACAGAAAATGTATAGAATACATGATGTCCCAAGTCCATGAGCCCATTTAGTGCACAACTGGGCATATAGGAGTCAGAGGAATCAGATTGCTTAGAATTTCATACTTCTCCCAGGAACTAATAAACAGATTTAAAAAAAAAAGAAAAAAAAGAATTTCATACATCTCCCAAACATGTGATACTTTGAGAACTTATTTTCTGTTTAATATTCATTTCACAATCTTTTTTTTCAAACCTAATCAACATCTTCTTAATCAGAATTTGAAGACTATGCAGGTGTAGACGACAAATAAAACCATAGCTCAGAGTCTTGCATTACTTTAGTTTGTACTTTTGAACTATCTCAATATTCTGGAAACACACAATAGAGAAGGAGAGAGCTAAAGGGAACACTGTTAATTTACATTCCATAGATTAGTCCTTTTGCAGAACTTTGTATGCCCTAATAGCTTCATAAGCAATAATGACATGAAAGAATCTTAAAGAAAACTGCCCAAGGCATGGGCATTTTATAAAACTTCTAGATACATAAATACATTTACCCAAAATGACCAAAACACCCTGGAGGTTTCTTTGCATGTTACAGATGAGAATGCAAGTTGATTATGAAGAACTAACAGGAGAGACTGACCTCATATGTTTAATGTGTAGAAAGTGCAGTAATAATGAAAGATCAACTTACGTAGGTTGTGCAAGGCAGCCTGGAGCTATTACATTTTTAGAGGTGTCATCCATATGCAGTGCTGTGAGTTCCACCATGTTAACTGCTACATCAATAGTGTGCCCTGGAAGCCTAGGAAGAGTAGAAATAATTTTCTCCACAAGACTGTCTCCATGATGACCAACAGCTCCTAAATAATAACAAAACAAACATTAGAAACAATTGAAATTGGCTTCAATCTTCTATAACAGGGTACAATTTATAGTCCTACAAGGTCAACTTGATTACAGCATAGTCCATACATTTACAGGATAATCCAGCTGTGTGTGTGGGGCATATACATCATAATCTCAGTCAAGCTGGTTCAAATATTTCTCCACACTACTCAACATAGAGGTATCAATGAATTACAACTCTCATCTACTGCATTTGACGCAAAATCTCTTTATGACGCTTACTATTCTCACTCAGTCTCATTTTTACACCGTAAAGACTATTTCCACTGAAGGTATTAGGTTAAATTATGAAAATTCAGTCTTGTAGCAAAGGAGATTCTAGAGCACTTGATACAAATAGGATGATAACCCACAAAAATAAATCAGTAACTGAAAGTAACAAAAGTCACAGTAACCACATCCCATTCCAGAAACTGTGGTATAGAGTGCATTGGCAGAGAGTGCAGTGGTGCATATGTAAAGGTGAGTAGTGCGAGGCAGAGTACATTGGCATGAAGTGGGGTAGAGTAGAGAGGGGTGACAGTGTGGAGTGGTGTGGAGTGGCGTAGTGTGGAGTAGTGCGGAGTGGCGTAGAGTGGAATATGCATGATATAGTAGCACACTGCATTACAGTCAACACATCTTCAATTGAAATGACCATTACGCTTGCAAAGACATACAATTTTACAAATAAAAGTATACAGCGCACACACAATAATGTGTGGAAAGGACATCACCAAGTGTATTGATTGTATTAAAATATTTATTTCCACCACAAAAAATATGCTTCATTTGTGCTTTTCTAATTCTGATATATTCTGAAATATCAGCCCAGTTCATTCTGTTGTGTGCTAGAAAAAAAATAACATTGTACAGCCTCCTTAAGCACTTCCCCAGTAGCAGGCATAAATCCTCTCACTTTGAAGTCAGAGCAAGAAAAGTAAACCACAAGCTAAATGGAAGACAAAGCCTGCCATTTGACCTCTTTCTTTGAATGCACAGCAAATGTGACAAGATAAGAACTATATTTAAAGGCCTGTCTACAGAAATCAAGCACTGGTAGAAGAATAAAGTAGATAGGGTTTGGGCATGGGAAGGAATGAACTGAAGCTGGACAGAATAAAAGAAATAAAGCCTGCAAATAGAAAGCAAACGAACTTGAGTTACAAACCACAAAACCAATGGTAAGCAATGGGCAAAATGTATTCCCAGAGAAGCTTTCCGAATGTCCCGGAGATGTCATCAGCAAACCAGACCGCTGCACCATCTGATAAGCTTAAACCTAAAAAGGGGAGCAAGGACAACTGCCTTTGCCCCACATCCACGCTCTGTTATGTGGGTTTACCAGTTCCAAGATGGCCACCAGAGGAGTACTTAATTTTGCAGCCCTATATCTTTTGTCACAATCTCTGTCAGTCTCAGGTGTTTTACCAGTGTCCTCTGCTCCCCTTTTGCTCAGTTCAGCACATTCCTTCACCATTATGGTTCACCACTCTGGTAAGTACACTCAACCTTATATTTGCAAATGTGCACCAGGCGATCATGGCGCATTTGCATGTCAGCTCTGGGTCACATTTCAGACTTTAATACTGCATCTCCATGCACTGTGCCCACGGCCACCAATGGTCTGACCCTTCCTTGCTAGGCAAAGTCTGGCCATTCCACTGTGTGGCGGATATCCATACAATGGCTACTGTGGCAAGTCACTGTGGCTCTTCAAGAAGCACCGCCATCTTCCTTGGCGAGTGACTCACCCCCACCCTCCCCCATAACCGTTTGTACTGCTGAATATCAACTCCCAGAATATCATGGTACAACAATATCAAGGACAGAATGTTGAAGGGACAACATATTGGAAGGTAAATGAATTTAGGAAGTATAGAGTTACTTTTCCAAACTCTTCACCTACGTACCTTGAAGATCTATAAATCACCCAGGTACATATATGTGGAGTTAGGTATAGAAAATCTAAACTGACTTACCAGTCAATATTTAATTTTTAATATTTTGTCCTTTACATTGTTTCCCATCGATATACTGATGCCAATATTTAGGTTGCACGCCCCCATAATTATATCTTTTGAAAGAAAATAATATGAGGTATGGAAACTATTTTATGCTAGATAATTGGCAGGCATCAGCATTTTTTGTCTGCATACAAATATTAGGGGCAGAGTGAAAGATCTGGAGTAGAAAATGGAGCTAGATTACCACACACTTGAAGTTTTTCAAGTGGTTTAAAGTAGCGAGATGTAATGCTATGCAGAACATTTTTAAAGGTAGGTGGTTTACATACATTTCAAGAAACACCACATTCATCTCTCTAGGGATACGCAGTTTCCTCAGGGGTAGGTAATAAGGTTAGAGCTGAAAGGTGCTAATTTTCTTGCTCCGAGTCATCAATATGATCAAGGCTGCATTCGATGAATTCATAGCAAGGATAAAAGGAGGCTTCCTCTGGCATTTCCATTTCGTCCTGTCATTGCGGTCCAGAAGATCAAAGTGTTGGTCAAATTATAATGTGGTAAACATTCTGTCACAGGTTTCCAATCAGCTGACAGCCCATGAACCTTCCAAGATGCATTTCTCCAGGTTTGGCCAAGGAAAATGCCTTTCCTCCATTTTAAGTGACTTCCATAGTGTATTTCCTAGGCGATGAGCTTGTGGGTACACATGGTATTTCTGTTTATAATTTGAAAATTCCCAGGTCAAGAAAGAAATAGAATCTGCTTTGTGTGCCTGGTCACACTGTTGTACGATAACATTCCTGGATTCTTTTGAACCATCAACGATTTTAGTAAAATTATTTTCTAAACTTTTTATAAGGTGGCCTTTCACAAAATGATAAATCCTTAGTGATTTGCCACTGCAGCTGGCAATAAGAAGGTGGACAGCTTCTCAATAAGAAGCAATCTGTTGTTTTGCAAACTGTGGAGTATTGGTGATCTTGCAATCCCAGAGGCAGAAATATCCTTCATACACCGATGAGCCCACACCACACCACCCCACCCCAACCCAAGCTTTAGCATCATGCTTCAATCACATCTTTCCTTCATACAGCTACTAAACCATACAACACATTCTTTCAGACTTTGGGACATCATGTCTCTGATGCGCATCACATCCCACAAAAATTCTACTTATACATACACAATATCGCACCATCCAGACCTATCACGTGGCTCAATCTACATTAAACATAATACACACCACCAAACTACACTGGACCAAGACTAACTAGGTTTATAATTTAGAAAGGTAACATAAATCTCCCTAACTAATAACGACAATCTAGATCAGTGTTTCACAAACTGTGGGTTGCGGCAAACTGATTTTTGGAGGGTCACCAAAATCCAAACAATAAATAAAGATCACAGTCACATTTATTGCCCTTCATTGACAAGAGGACAACTGTCAGGTTGTCTTCTACTGCTTATGTTTTTTAGCACAGAGACTGGTGGTTAAGAACCCCTTTCATTTTGAAGTCAGAGAGAGAAAAATAAAGAGAATTACGTGACAATCCTGCTGGAGCACATGAAGTGTAAAAGAAAAGCTAGAGGATGTCACTTTTTCCTAACACAACAAAATGTTAATACACATTCAGCAGTTAGGGAAGCAAAAATGAAGAATCTTCAAAACACAATGCAGAAGAGACGAGGGATAAGACTGTCTCTGACTCCCTCAAATAGACTTAATCTCACACAACAGAGACACAATAAAAAAATTTTTTTTTTTTAAAAAAGGCAGATAAGACCATATTGGACGCTATAAGTGGGAAAATCAATAGATATTATAATACTGCCCTCACACACTCGAAAGTGTCATGCTTCATCATTGGGCCGCATCATACACCTAGGTGCAGACCAACACCTTAGGTGGAGCGCAATTTTTTAGAATAGATGATGAAGAAAAGTGGTGAGGGTAGAGTATAAGGAAAAAACAAGCAGAACATACACAAGTGTGTAATTCTGAAAGAAAAGAAACGAATAGTCTCCAAGGGAAAGGGACCAAAAGAAATGCAGAAAGAAATCTAAAACTGTCTCGGGGTTGACCCTCAAACTTTATTCTTGTCAACCTCTGGCAGGATTAAAATAAACAAGATGGGGTATCCAGGGCAGGTAACGACCCAACAATCCCCCTGCTAAAACCAACATGTTTCTGCCAGCTTTTTATGTGCCCAACCGGGTCACTCTGGCATTCATCAGGGTGTTGGTCCCTTTGGTTTGGTCTATACCCCTTCTCGGGTATTTTTTACCTTATTCAATCGGGGTAATATCCCCGCGTCACTCTTTGTGGAATTTCCAAGAGGATAAACATATCTACAACAGAAGAAGAAAAAACCCGTCCGACCACTGATCACTCCAGCTCAGGTAGCGAGAGTAGTGACAGTGATTACAGACCCAGATATAGGGGTAGAGGTTGGTCAAGAGGTTATATGCGACCATATCAACATGGACCACAAATGGGCTTTGGCTGGCCTCCAATGTACCCTCCATTGGGTCCTCCACAATTCTTCCAAAAAGAATATCCGCCTTTTTTAGAGAGAGGCAGGGGGAGACAGAACACAGAGAGTGCAATGAGACGATCTGAACCAGAGGATAACACGCAGCATGGCCCGGGAAGGGGAACCAGGCACCAGCAGGGACCAAGCTTAGTTATGAATTTGAGCAAGATAACCCTGACACCAACACAAGAGAGAGTGCTAGCAAAAGGGTTGGGATTCGTACCTACTAATCAACCTGACAGTTTAAAACTCAAGTGTGAATTAGCTGGGTTTTTTCAAAATATATGCTTGAGAGTTTTTTTCGAAGGGAAAGAAGCTGCTGACAATAGGGATGACACTGGGTTTAGGAAGAAGTCTACATTTGTCCCTACCCTAAATCAGTTACCCCCAGAAGTGGGTGTGTTCGAACAGGCAGTGCTCAGAGAGTTAGATCTATCGGACTCAATAAGAACGAGGAAACCTTTCTTTAATTTATTCACAGTGGAAAATAAGGCCCTTCAAGAACTTAAGGATGAGAAATCAATAGTAATAAAACCAGCTGATAAGGGCGGGGCGATAGTTATCCAAGACCTAGATACCTATAAGGCCCAATGTCTCCTCCTTCTGAATGACAGGAGGAATTACACCATACTAGAGAGGGATCCCACAGAAGAACTTAGGACCCAAATTGCCTCTCTATTAGAGGAAGCTCTGACGAATGACTGGATTAGCCAAAAAGAGGCAACATTTCTGTGTAATGAACAGCCAACTGTACCTTATTTCTACACCTTACCTAAGGTACATAAATCGACACGACCACCACCGGGACGGCCCATTGTTTCTGGCGTAAATTCAATCCTGGAACCCCTGTCCAAATTTTGTGATTAGGTCTCGCGAGCCAAAGGCTCGAAGAGACATTTTATATGTGGGATTTTCAAAGTGCTACCCACAGTTTTGGCTGGCCTAAACCTTGAGTGCACGTTGGCGTGCACGTGTACAGCTGCTGCTCACAATACCTCCTCCCTTCTCCCCATCACTTTTCGTCAGCTTTGATCAGGCTCCTCTGTTGCTGGCATTCCCCCCTCCCTTCTCGCCCAGCCCTTCTTGTCACCTCGGCTTTTTTAACACAGCTGCTGCTCGCACTCCCTCCTCCCTTCTCCCTTCTCCCCCTGCCTTTTCTTCAGCTTTGATCAGGCTCCTCTGTTGCTGGTTTCACTTGTCGCAACACACCTCCGCTGCTGTTTTCCTTTCATCGTTTGGTCATCTGCTGCCACTTTACAGTCTAACATATCTCTCTTTTTTTCTACTTTCACACCTGGCCCCTGTTTCAGTTTCACCCACCCCTTTCAAGGGCCTTAAACTTCCAACCATGCACACAGATACATTTCTGTTGTTCACTTTTCGTTTTCGGTCCTTCTGCCTTCTCGGACTCCTTGCTCGACACGGTCGCTGTATTGGAGGTCATAAATTGCTCCGTCTGTGTTTTACATTCCTAATGACAGAATAGCTTCCTTCGCGGATACTTAATTCAAAGAGAGCAGTCATCAACACGAGCTTCTGCCTTTTTTCAAAACAATTTTTGTTATAACTAACCATTTAAATGTTTTTTTTTTCTGCTGCAAAAATCACTCTGTATAATAGTGACGGAAAAATGGTTCACCTCCATTTACGTGCACACACCTTATAGATGTCCCATTAACAGTATATAGCATTACCCAGCAGCCATGACATAAATAACCACTCCCCCTCACAAATAGTTATTTCAGGCTATTGTTGCGCCCGTAAAAGGGCCCATGTGTTACAGACTTTGGACCAGTAATCATGACCCATCAGACACAGATTTCTTTGCCCTCGTGGCCCCACACTAGACTATTAGTGCACCAGCGTTCAGTTTTCTTTGCAATGCCCCAGTCCCCACCTCGATGATATAATTAATATGCCCGAATCGCAAGTCTTTATGGTAATTAAATCCCAGCAGAGAGCCACTGGAATTGTCATCTTGCGCCCAGGAAATGTTGCCATGTGACAACTAAAATCATGCTCATGAGTCAGTTTCCAACGCACTAATTGAGACTCCACTAAACTGTTAGTGTGCCAGTAACCACACCCTAATATATTAGTTTGCGGGGCACTGAGTAGACGTCATAATGTAGTGTGTCAAGTCTTCAGACTAGCTATTTATTGTGCTGGTAATCATGCACTGATCAGTTTGTGTGCCAGTCAGTAGACCACATCAGCTGGGATGAAGCTATCTTTATTGCAGTGGCCGTGCCAGGATTACTTGCGCGCTGACTCTGTTGAGCATAACGCACAACTAATCCTGACATGCAGCATAACAAAACAAACAAGCTTTTGAAATACAATCCAAGCCCAGTGTGCAAACCTGCCCAGTTTACCTCTTACATTTTATTTCTAGTCCCACTTTAGCGTTTTCAGAAAACATGAATTGTGTGTGAAACTGTGAATCATACAACTGAAGCACTGAGCCGAGTGTTGTGTACTCACTACTCTCCTTAGCGCCACACATGAGCTCCGACAATAGAGTCGGCTCGGGCAAAGCCTATAGTCTTGAGTGAAACCAGCAGCGCTATTCATCAGTTCACAGGGTGCGTTTGTTTACATACTGTTAGTTAGTACCTGATGTAAGAAGTGACTAAATTCGGTCTCTACTTTGGGTTGTCAAAAGGGAATGACTCTTTTCCCTGCTGTGTACATGTGGTAATAGTTGACGATGCGTGCAAAGTCATTCATCAGGGAGTTTCACACATTTAACTGAGAATTCCAAATAATTATGAATAGTCATGGTTATCGACACAGCCACTTTCTCTGCTGACAGCACACGACTCTTCTGGTCAGCCTGCCCTCAGCTCTCCAGCCCACAGAGGTCCCAGGCAACTATGTCACAGTGTAACTAGGCAATGTGCTGCTCATAGGACACAACTTTCACTTCAAGCCCAGAAACTGGACCTGTGAACCTGGTTCCCCAGCTTCCAAGTCGGTCGCTTTGGCCGTTAAGACACATCCTCTCCTCTGTTCACCATCTTTTCATGTATCCCTATTCCCTGCTCTAAAATGCCCACTCCTCGCTCTTGGAGGCAGATTTACTCCCCCATAAAATGGCTGCGTTTGGATACATTGATGTGGGAGTGCAAATGCACATTTTATGAATGTCTGACTTTAATTTACACTCGTAAGCTGCCCCGAGCGTAGGTGCACCCATGGCGACGTGAATCCAGCTCCTAGGAGCAGGTTTACCTCTCAGGTAATACAGGCACAAATTAATTCAGGCATGTGAATTATTGGGGCATTGTGGGGCTGCGGAAATCAGGCGTGCCGATGAGACGGACGTGTTTGCGATTCTCTCCAGCCAGTGCTATTCCAGCAGAGTCCGTCGGCACTATTACTGCTGCCTTTAGACAATGTTTCGGCTTAAAATTAAATGGTTCCTCTGCTATATAAATGAATAAATATGTATTTAATCGTTCATGATATATCCATTTTTTTTCTTATTTAACAACAAATATATTTTTATATACCATAAAGGGTCAAGTTCTAAACAATGTGCCGTAGTTCCACCTTGGACAGAAAGTCTGGCGCGGTCACTATTTGAAGTGCACTTTCACTCCACCGTAAACAAGCTTCGCTAAAGCCAATAGGTCTCGCCTCTGGGGGTCTATTGGCTTCGTCGCTGGTTGTTAGCGATACTGCAGAGTATCCCCAATGCAGAGGAGCATGGCTAAAGAGAAGAAAGTAGGGGCTGTGATGTCATCACCACACACATGCTTACATGATAACACGTGCCGTTATTTTCTTTAGGTCGAGTCTGAGTCAGCGCAGCCCACTACCTATTTCTAAAAGGGGACTCAGATTTCACACTTAACTCTGCATTTGGCTTGTTAACCCACTGCGCTATCTCAAACACATTGAAGTGGGCTTTGGTAGGGTTTAAGGTCACTTCCTTTTGTATAGCCGCCAATACTATTGAAGATATTGTAACAGACAAAGAAAAGAAACAGACAGGAGGAGAGGCGCATGGGGTGATATCGGCTTAGACTCAAGCCTCTGCCAGACTCCAGTTATATACATTCTTCTGTGTGTGGTGTTTTACGTTTTCTTTAGTACAGTTGAAAAGCACTGGTGACTGCACAGGAACATATACCCATACACAGGGGCACAATTAGATCCGAACTTGGGTGGGGGGACTAACGGGTCAAACAATGGAGGCGGAGATAACTCTTCAAACAGAGGGGCGGAGCTATCCTCAGAGACAATAAACAAAACAAGCATTTGCAATGCAATAGGTCTCTTTAAGGTATTGGCATTGTAAATGGCAATGCGTTTTATATATGTCTCAAAAACCAAAACTTAAATAAAAGGCATTGTCTTTTACAATGCTGTTCTGCTTGGGTTTTCGGATCAGATAGAACCCGCTCATCAGAGCCTCACTAACCCAGCCAGAACGTTACCCCCTCCCTAGAACCTATTCACAATCCTGCAACCACATATATATATATATCTATCACCTAAGGACAGGGGATTCCTACTATACATACCAAGACCTCTTACAATCGGCGGCCTCGCGATCCCATACGGATCCAGACCTCTCTGCCCATACGACAGTATCACAAGTGGCGGCCTCGCGGTCCCATACGAACCCAGACCTCTCTACCCAGACGGCAGTCTCAGCACAATCGGCGGCCTCGCGATCCCATACGGATCCAGACCTCTCTGCCCATACGACAGTATCACAAGTGGCGGCCTCGCGATCCCATCCGGATCCAGACCTCTCTGCCCATACGACAGTATCACAAGTGGCGGCCTCGCGGTCCCATACGAACCCAGACCTCTCTACCCAGACGGCAGTCTCAGCACAATCGGCGGCCTCGCGATCCCCTACGAATCCAGACCTCTCTGCCCATACGACAGTATCACAAGTGGCGGCCTCGCGGTCCCATACGAACCCAGACCTCTCTGCCCAGACGACAGTATCACAAGTGGCGGCCTCGCGGTCCCATACGAACCCAGACCTCTCTGCCCAGACGACAGTATCACAAGTGGCGGCCTCGCGATCCCCTACGAATCCAGACCTCTCTACCTAGACGGCAGTCTCATACGACAGTTCATCCTATGATCACCATAACATACAAAAAGGGAATCAGTCTCACTATTCATCAGATCACACAAGGATTGCCAGTTCGAGCATAGCCTGTTCTCAGGTTCGAGGGGCTCCTCTTTCCCTTATTCAGTTACCACTTACCTGATCAGGGTTAACATCTGTTCATGTAGCCGCAGCTGACTAGAAGAATAGGCTACCCTCTTATACAAGAACACGCAGCACATGTCGATTCACTACAAACTGGATACTTTATTACTCATTACATACACAATCACATAACATTACGATATAACACATAACCTGCAAAGAAAAGTGAAAGATTAAGTTGTACACTCTAATAAGAAAGGGTCGACATCACCTTAGTAGTATGTAGCCTGCACTCAGTGGTCATCTAGGTTTCCTTCTCGTCTGTGCCTCGGCTCGCCTGGAATCACCCTTCTCCGAGTCACTGGGACCTCTTCCTTATCGGCTACTCTCTCCTCTCTGGCTATTCTGCTAGGAAAGCATCTGTCTCTCGGTTCTTCTCCGCCTTCAAGATGGCGTCTGTCTTCCCTGGAATAAGTAGTAGCTTTACTGCTAACGGCTAGATGCCGCCTACGGACTGAACATGTAACTGCCTCAGACTTTTACTAATATAGAGGTGCGTTTCCTCATGGAAAATTCCGGCCTGTAACCTGCCGCCCACCAAATTCTTGTACCTCCCCGTACCAAGGACACATTCCCAGCCGGCCGGCCTGATGTAGTGTCTTCGGCATGAAGAAAAATACAATCCTTCGATCAGGGCCGGCCTGAACCGGTTCTCTCCAAGCGAATAACACCTCATAACTAAAACATCACATTTGACCTAGAAGCATCCCAAGCTGCCGGGGCAGAAAGAAAGATGGAGTCTCTCCCGTTTGAGGCCTACCAGGCCTGAATTCAGCACAGCTCCATGAAATACCCTTACTACAGGACAGGTTATCCCTAATACTAACGAATCTATCCCCTAGGCTATGTGTGCGAGCCCTGATCTATGGGGAAGAGCACAGAATCATGTCGAAGTGCCTAGTAAATAGGCTCCATTCACTACTCTAACCCTTAGGCTTGAATGGTAAGAGACTGAAGTCACATTCAATCATTGTGCCTCACAAGAAGGCCGGGAAAATCGAGCAGAACATTTCACCCTTGACTTCAGTCTATTATACATTCATTAAACAGAACTAATATCTGTGGAAGAATAATATGAAACAAGACTAACTGATCTATGTCTAGTACCAGGTGTGCAGAATTGAAGTAGTGAAGGAATACACTGAATAAAGCAACAGATAGAAATCAAAATGCCGATAGTAATCAGAATACCTCCTAATATTTGACGTAACATATGTAAATCAGGTAACCAATTAAAGAGCCAGTCAAACCAGCCCTGGTCAATGTGTTTTCTAACTTCTTCTGTCAAGTCATGTAATTTATCAATGTGAGCTTGAATGGATTTTGTATGATCCGACAAGTTAAAACAACAAAGACCCTCAAAATCAGAACAACCGTGTCCATGTTTAAGCAAAAGATAATCAATGGCCGCTCTATTTTGCAAGATAGCCCTACGTTCACCCTGGGCGTCTAATAGCATGTCAGACAGGACTGTAGAAGTATGATTGATGGATTTTACCATCCAGCAGGCCATTTTCCCAATAGATTTGGCATTATAAACTGCCAAAGCAGGAACACCAACAATTGAAACAGCCAGGCTAAGGTATTCAGACTTGGAATATAAATGCAAAGAGGAGTCACAATCCTCCTGTAACCTCACTGTATCTCGAATCACACGAGAGTTGGCATTCGGATGCGATGAGAACATTAGTAAGCTCAGTCTAGTAATGGCACAAGGGCCTCCAGAAATATTTGCGGGGATATATGGCCAGGAAGTATTACCACATGAGAAAAGCCATCCGGCAGGTAGTAACATCGTGCGATAGTGACTGGGGGTAACTACCATACTCTTGCAAGTCATGTTATTCTGAACAGAAGTACATGTTTTCGGTGTCCTTTGAAGGCACAAAGTCCGTTCATGAGCGGTGAATGAAGTGGCACCTTTCAATTTTAAACGCATACATTCAGAAATCGCACTAGGATCACAAGTAAGGAAAAAACATAAATCGCCCTGTGTGATATTATAGGTAACTATTTGGGACTGGATGGGGGGTATCGGGTCTGACAGTACAGTACACAAGGGGCAATACTCATGGGCAGCGAAATCGCCCAGAAGAACATTGGGGCGAGCATTTGATATATTAAAAATATGAGTCAAAGTCTCCAATGAAGCAGGGACAGCAACCAAACAAGTTGCCAGTATATCCGTCACCGATCTCATCGGTGTCAAGCAGAAATGAGGGGCTTTAGTGACTTGCTTGGCCAATGTAATCCAAAAGTTCGGCGACGAATCCCACGCAGCGAAGGAACGCGACACTCGGGTTCTCAACTCAGCCCGGGTTGATGGGATCCCTCCTCTCTCGTCGTACCAGCCCAAAAGGAGTCCAACGCCGACACATCCTGCAGCAACAGTCCAAAGAATGATCTGAAAGAGAATCAAACACAGGCATTATTCATTCTCGTAAGTAACATTTGTCAGCCGGGACTGCTTCCCAGCTATCTTTCCCTGGTCTCATAACTAAAATGGTGTTGTCTTGACCGGTTGCAATCACTTCTGCTTGTTCAGGGGGATTCTTAGGCGACTGCACCCAAACTCTGGCCCCAGGATTATCTGTGGAGCCAAAACCTTTCTGGCCTCGTACAGTTAGCAACGTTGGGGCAGTGCCTTTTGTCATCTCACCACTGAAGACAGGCATTATTAGCAATTGAGCCACTCGGTCAGTTTTATGTATCAGTAAGTCAACCTCACTGCTATTCAGCAGGAGCACCTTAATCTCTCCCTGATAATCACTATCAATGATTCCTCCAAGCACCTGAATGCCTTTTACAGCCAGCCCCGATCTAGGGGCGATTAATCCGAAATTTCCAGTTGGTATATGAACACCAACACCGGTTTCAATGATGACTCGATCTTTACCTTTTATAATGGTGTCATCCATGGCATGCAAGTCTAAACCTGCCGACCCTGGGGTCGCTCTACATGGAGCCAAAGCTCCGGGAGTAATCTCCCAGTACATCACAGTTTCTCTGATCTCATTGGGCTTAGCATCAACATTCGGAGGAAACAAACGCATAAGTGGGGATTCAGCATTTAGAAAAGGACGGTTATTCAAAATCAATAGCGCTCGAGGCAAAAAATCTCGCCAATTCTTATACTCGTCATCTGTTAATTTGCGCAATTGGTCTTTCAGCAGGCCATTCAACCTTTCCACAAGACCCGAGGCCTGTGGATAATATGGTATATGAAACACCCATTCAATATTGTTTTCCACACAGAATTCCTGTACCAATCTTCCACGAAAATGGGATGCATTATCAGATTGAATTTGGAATGGCACACCATAATACATCATAATCAATTCCAATGTTTTAATAGTATTCAATTGGGTAGCTTGCTTACAGGGAAGGGCCACCAACAGGCCACTGTATGTATCAACAATGGTGCAAACATATTGACAATTCCTACTCATAGGAAGTGGACCAATGTAATCAATCTGCCAAATTCGAGCAGGCAATTTCCCGCGATGTAAATGACCTTTAACAATTTGGGGCACTTTGCGCTGCCTGATATGCTGACAAATGGGACAATGTAGAATAACATTTTTAATTAAATCTAGGGGAATATAAATTCCTCGATCAGCAGCCCACCTGCTAGTGGCTTTCTCTCCAAAGTGTCCTGCTTTCTGGTGGGCCCATTTCGCCAATCCCGCAATATCAGAATCTTGCGTGTCCACCACTGCCTCAGCAATTTTAGATTTCTCATCTGCAATGTTATGAAAGAATTTGTCAAGAGAGTCTATCGGGGTATGAGCATCCACATGGAAGATTGTAACAGTACTCTGTGGGAGCATTTCCCAAATCTCCTGCCATAATTCTTTTCCCCACAGTTCTTTTGAATGGATTTTCCAACTATGGGAATGCCAAGTCGGTAACCAAACTGCCAGTCCATTGGCAGTAGACCAAGAATCGGTAAAAATATGACATGTGCCAGGTAACTCTTGTTTCAGAACTTGATAAACAGCATAGAGTTCAGCAAATTGACTGCTCTTACCCTCACCAGTTGTACTCAGCAATTTGTGTGTGATCGGATTATAGGACACTGCCTTCCAATGCCGTTTCGTCCCTATGAACCTTGCTGAACCATCCGTAAACCAGACATGGTTTCTGTCCTCTGCGGACAAATCATCAAAAGGTTTACCCCACTTAACAGGAGACTCCTGTACTAAAGGTACGGAACATTCACTCTCAGTCTCAGTTGATGGCGCCCGTGCCACCTGCTCATGCAAAGATGCAACTCCTTTTTGTCCCACACGTGCCCTGTCTTGTATATACCATTTCCATTTAATCACACTCGCCTCTTGAGCGTGTCCAATTCGGTGAGTTTTCGGCGAACTCATAACCCACTGCATGATAGGAATCTCAGGTCGCAAAACTATATCATGTCCCAAAGTCAATTGCTCGGTATCCACCAGAGCCCAATAACATGCAAGTAACTGTTTCTCAAAAGGTGTATAACGCTCACCAGCATCAGGTAACTTTTTGGTCCAGAAACCTAACGGTACTCTACTCCTGCCTTGTTTCTGCCACAAACTCCAATTCGCATAAAGGCCTTGTACAGACACATTCAAATCCACCTCACCATCACATACAGGCCATAAATCCAGAGCATGCTGAATTGCTTCTTTTGCCAGACTGAACGCATCTTGCTGTGGTTTCCCCCATTCAAATGCATTCTTTTTACGAGTGACCTGGTACAAAGGGGCCAATATTTGACTCAAATGAGGAATATGCTGGCGCCAAAAGCCAAATAAACCAATGAAGCTTTGGGCTTCTTTCCTATTCCTCGGAACTGCAAAATCAAGAATTTTCTGTTTAACCTGAGGGATCACTTCTCGGTGCCCTTCATGCCAATTAATACCCAAAAATTTCACAGCCTGGGACGGACCTTGTAATTTATCCGGGTTGATTTCCCAACCTTTCTCACGCAAGCACTCAATGACTCTATCCAATTGGGTCTGAACTTCCTCTTGTGATTCGACTTGGATCAAAATATCATCAATATAGTGACATATCTGAATTTGCGGATGAACCGGTACCTCAGCCAGATGCTCTGCCACCAGCCGGTGACATATCGTAGGACTATGCACATAGCCCTGGGGAAGACTTCTAAACGTCATCTGACGCCCGTTCCACGTAAAACTGAATTGTTCCTGACACTCAGGGGCAATCGGAATCGAAAAGAAAGCATTAGCAATATCAATGGACGCATACCATGTACCTGGATGTTTTTGGATTCTTTCAATTAGGGTAATAACATCCGGTACTGCAACAGTCAAAGAGGGTGTGTGTCTATTCAATTCTCGATAATCAACAGTCATGCGCCAAGAATTATCACTCTTACGTACAGGCCAAACAGGATTATTCCAAGCAGAAGTAACTGGGGTTATAACTCCTGCATCCACCAACTCCTGAATAGTGGTACCAATCTCTTCATGACCACCTGGAATACGATACTGCTTCTGACGAACCACTTTTGTCGCCTGGGGAACTTTTATGGGGGGCATTCTTAAACGACCAACCCGTACAGGCCTGGACGATATATAATGTTTAGTTCCAAATTGGTAACATCCATCATCTAAGTGCAAAGTCATTCCTTTCAAAATATCAATTCCAATTATGAATTCTAAGAGTGGCACCACTAATACAGAGTATTCTTTTCTAGGAATTCTACCTATTCTCATTTCAAGTAAGGTTTGAACTGCGGGAGTTTCCTTTCCACCTAATCCGGTAATTGTAAAAGGCTGCCCTGTAAACTTCTTTGATTTTCCATGAATAAGAGTGGCCTCCGCTCCTGTATCTACCAATGCTCGGGCCCTTTGGATATTACGATGTCTCCAATAAATATCAATATCTACATAGGGTCTATTATCTCTGTGAGCCCATCTGTGTACTGGAGCTTGACCTATTTCCTAGTCCTTTTTACTGTGTTCTGTGTACCAGGATAAATCAGGATAAAGACTCTCACGTTTCCCAGGTATCGATACCTCCTGTTCATATCCATCACGAAATGGATTACTGTTCCCTGCATTGTACTGCGGGTTTCGATCGGCCAATATGTGTCGATCCTCTCTCCTTCTCAACTCAGGGGATTGATCCCTATCATCTCTACGTCTGCTGTTAACATAATCATCTCTCCCCCTCTCTCTTTCCCCCTCTCTCTCCCTGTCTCTCTCACGACGGGGGGACAAATCACGCACATAACGTCGATCATCACGACGATCAGAGCGCCCACGGCGGTCGTCATCACCGCTACCGTCAGAAAAACCACGATCACACTCAGTCGTCCGAACACGCCGGGCACCCTCCTTTCGATCCAAGCCACGTTTGCGAAACATTTCCCACAAACGAGAAGTAGTCTCACCATCAATGTCCTCCTTCCGCACACCATCGGCCATAAGACCAAAAAACATATCACGTCTAGTAAGTTTATTGTCACCAGGAGTACGAGTGTCAGGCCGGGACTGCCGTTCAGGTTTAAACCACTCACCCAACTCACCGAGTTGGCGTACCGATTCCAGCACCACAGACAACATGTTACCAGTCTGATTAATCAATAAAGTCATCATGACCTGCTTATAAGCAACAGGGGAAGAACGAATAATACGATTCCGCACAGAAGATGTCAAGAAACCATCAAGCAACCTGTCGGCAGTATTTAGAAAAATCGCCGTTTTCATCACCTCCTCTTTGAGACGTTGTGCAGCATCGCGCAAAGTATACCACGGTTTGTCATTCATAGGCCAGTCAGACTCAGTAGGATATTTTTTACAACCCTCAGTCGCCAATTGAAGCAAAGAAATTTGACCACCACCATTAAAGTTACGAAAATGATCCTGTACAGTAGAATCCGAACTCAAGGAACAAAACTTCAAACAATCGCCAGCATCCAACATAATGCCAGCAGCGCCCAGTTCATAAAGGCGCACCATCCATGTGAGTAAGGTCTCACCAGCTCGCTGCCGAAATCGCTGCAAAATATCACTAATTTCTTGTTGAGTAAAATCCTCCAAAGAGTCTAAAGCAATACCATTCGGAGCACCGGGAGCCTGCTGCACCTTCCGCCGAAAAACTGGATGCACCGAGACCGCGGGACAAGCATCACAAGGAGCTCGACCAGTACACGTAGAGGAACAATCAGTGGAAGA
Source organism: Triturus cristatus (assembly GCF_964204655.1). NCBI lineage: Eukaryota > Metazoa > Chordata > Amphibia > Caudata > Salamandridae > Triturus > Triturus cristatus. Next base: position 802,405,437 of record NC_140582.1, on the reverse strand, counting down.
AGCATCGACCCCGCTCGAAGGACGAGCGCAATCACGGGGTGCACCATCAGAGGCGCAAGAAGCAGATTTACAAGCACGGCCGGAGCGAGAAGACTCGCGCTTGGCCGACTCCTCACCCGAGGAAGGAGAATCACTCGAGTTCCAGATATTACCATCCCATTCATCAGGATTCCAATCCAGTCCGGCTTTCGCCACGACCAGACGCACCTTTCGCGTCGAAACCCGACCACGACGATTCTTGTATTTATAACGAGCAATTCGCACAGCCGCCCTTTCGGCAATAGTTTGGTACGTCTCAAGTTTGTCAGCAAGCAACTTATTTTGACACCGCAACAAAGTATGAGCATTCTGAATCTCAACAAAGTTCGTTTCCAAATCCTTATGCAAGTTCTGTAACTTCAACAACCTCTCATGCAGAATTCTGTACGCAGACAGAACAATCCAACCTCTGCGCCCCAAAACGGGAAGCTCATCACCCTTAGATACCGGCGCCTTCTGTAAACAAGTAATCACATTAGCCGGCTCCGCCAGCTCCAAAAAATAATTCCAATTCTCACTCAAACCAGTAGAATCAGCCCACTCACGGGCAAAGGATTCATAAGGCGTCGCATCCCAACCGGGAATTTCAACGGGTAACTGAAAAGTAGATTTCGACTTTCTAGAAAACATCTTTGAAAAGAAAGAAAAAGAGAAAAAGAAAAAGAAGAAAGAGAAAAGAAAACTACACGCAGGTATATACAAACAATACACAAACAAAACCACGCACGCGCCGAAGGCAAACACGATACAACCACAACGCACACAGGTTTCGTAAACGGTTCGTGACGCCAAATGTTCTGCTTGGGTTTTCGGATCAGATAGAACCCGCTCATCAGAGCCTCACTAACCCAGCCAGAACGTTACCCCCTCCCTAGAACCTATTCACAATCCTGCAACCACATATATATATATATATATATATATATATCACCTAAGGACAGGGGATTCCTACTATACATACCAAGACCTCTTACAATCGGCGGCCTCGCGATCCCATACGGATCCAGACCTCTCTGCCCATACGACAGTATCACAAGTGGCGGCCTCGCGGTCCCATACGAACCCAGACCTCTCTACCCAGACGGCAGTCTCAGCACAATCGGCGGCCTCGCGATCCCATACGGATCCAGACCTCTCTGCCCATACGACAGTATCACAAGTGGCGGCCTCGCGATCCCATCCGGATCCAGACCTCTCTGCCCATACGACAGTATCACAAGTGGCGGCCTCGCGGTCCCATACGAACCCAGACCTCTCTACCCAGACGGCAGTATCACAAGTGGCGGCCTCGCGGTCCCATACGAACCCAGACCTCTCTGCCCAGACGACAGTATCACAAGTGGCGGCCTCGCGGTCCCATACGAACCCAGACCTCTCTGCCCAGACGACAGTATCACAAGTGGCGGCCTCGCGATCCCCTACGAATCCAGACCTCTCTACCTAGACGGCAGTCTCATACGACAGTTCATCCTATGATCACCATAACATACAAAAAGGGAATCAGTCTCACTATTCATCAGATCACACAAGGATTGCCAGTTCGAGCATAGCCTGTTCTCAGGTTCGAGGGGCTCCTCTTTCCCTTATTCAGTTACCACTTACCTGATCAGGGTTAACATCTGTTCATGTAGCCGCAGCTGACTAGAAGAATAGGCTACCCTCTTATACAAGAACACGCAGCACATGTCGATTCACTACAAACTGGATACTTTATTACTCATTACATACACAATCACATAACATTACGATATAACACATAACCTGCAAAGAAAAGTGAAAGATTAAGTTGTACACTCTAATAAGAAAGGGTCGACATCACCTTAGTAGTATGTAGCCTGCACACAGTGGTCATCTAGGTTCCCTTCTCGTCTGTGCCTCGGCTCGCCTGGAATCACCCTTCTCCGAGTCACTGGGACCTCTTCCTTATCGGCTACTCTCTCCTCTCTGGCTATTCTGCTAGGAAAGCATCTGTCTCTCGGTTCTTCTCCGCCTTCAAGATGGCGTCTGTCTTCCCTGGAATAAGTAGTAGCTTTACTGCTAACGGCTAGATGCCGCCTACGGACTGAACATGTAACTGCCTCAGACTTTTACTAATATAGAGGTGCGTTTCCTCATGGAAAATTCCGGCCTGTAACCTGCCGCCCACCAAATTCTTGTACCTCCCCGTACCAAGGACACGTTCCCAGCCGGCCGGCCTGATGTAGTGTCTTCGGCATGAAGAAAAATACAATCCTTCGATAAGGGCCGGCCTGAACCGGTTCTCTCCAAGCGAATAACACCTCATAACTAAAACATCACATTTGACCTAGAAGCATCCCAAGCTGCCGGGGCAGAAAGAAAGATGGAGTCTCTCCCGTTTGAGGCCTACCAGGCCTGAATTCAGCACAGCTCCATGAAATACCCTTACTACAGGACAGGTTATCCCTAATACTAACGAATCTATCCCCTAGGCTATGTGTGCGAGCCCTGATCTATGGGGAAGAGCACAGAATCATGTCGAAGTGCCTAGTAAATAGGCTCCATTCACTACTCTAACCCTTAGGCTTGAATGGTAAGAGACTGAAGTCACATTCAATCATTGTGCCTCACAAGAAGGCCGGGAAAATCGAGCAGAACAAATGCCAACTCAAACTCGGGTAAATGCGAGACCTGTTGCATTGCAAATGCTTGTTTTTATTTGCGTCCGATTGTACAAAAGATGCCTGCTTACCTTAAAGATACTAGAGAGGTACTGAACCTCATTAAAGATCTGGAGTTTGATGTAGATAAAGACTTACTAATTGGGCTGGACATAGAATCTTTGTACACCAACATCCCCCAACAAGAGACTTTGAGGGTGATTGAGAATATACTTTTCTCAGAGAACTGGATTTTCCAGACACCAAGGGCTTTTATATTCTGCCTCTTGGAACTGGCGCTTACAAAGAATTTCTTCAAGTTTGAGGATACATTTTATTTACAGACCCACGGAACATCCATGGGGAGCTCTTGTGCCCCCAGTCTGGCATGTCTTTATGTATCAAAGTTTGAGGAAGAAGTAATTTTTCAACCGTCTAATCCCTTTCAGAACAACATAAGGGATTGGCATCGGTACATAGATGATGTTCTTATCATCTGGCGGGGAGACAGGGTTTCGGCCGAGACCTTCCTAACCTGGTTAAATCTGAGGAGTCCTTTTCTGTTTCTCACTGGAACGATTACAAATGATACCCTCCCCTTCCTCGATCTGAATATCAAAGCCGAGGGAGGTGTTCTGACTAGCAATGTGTTCCACAAAGAAACGGATAGGAACAATTTACTATCTTTTCTGAGCTTCCACCCACGGGCCTTGAGGAAAAACCTTCCCTATGGACAGTTCCTGCGTCTCCGCAGGAACTGTTCACATGTGGAGGACTATAAAAAGGAAGCAAAAATTATAAGTGAAAAACTCAGGAGTAGAGACTATCCCGAGAATGTAATCAAGAGGGCTCAAAAAAGAGCTAGGAATTGCAATAGGGATGTCCTTCTCGAAACCAACACGAGAGAGACAACGGATAGGAGTATTTGTGTTACTACATATAATACATCCTCGAATCACCTCAAAAAAATAATCCAGAAGAAATGGCAGATCTTAAACTCAAATGGGCTGAACCAACCTGTCCCCTTATTCGCATTAAAGAAAAGTGCAAGCATTAAGAACATTATTGTGAATACCCGCCCGAGACCAGTCAGAGACGTGGGTTGCCTGCGTATTGGCCCTCAGCCTTTACCTCTAGTCGTTGGGCATTACGCCTGTGGCTACTGCAGAGCCTGTCCCCTGTCAATTAATGGGAAAAACATAGACATTGGTCTGAAGAGCCCCTGGGAACTCAGACAACATACCACGTGTAACACTGAAAATGTGATCTATATCTTGAAGTGCACCTGCGATTTATTGTATGTGGGCATGACGACTCGGAAAATAAAAGTCCGTATTTTAGAACACATGAGTACAATACGCTGTGGTAAATCCAACACGAGACTTACTGCCCATTTTCTTGAGAAGGAACATAATGAGAAGGACCGGAGATGGGTAGTAGTGGATAAACCTTTTATAACACAGAACACAAATGACATCTCGAGTCTCCTTCTAATGAGAGAACAGAGATGGGTAGAAGGTTTGAAGAGCCATACCAGAGGATTAAATGATGGAATCCCCTGGTTCCAGTTATATGGAATCATGCAATAGAAATGGGTTTACGGAAATAGTAAATGGGTTTTATTCAAGGAGATGATGAACTAATAAGTCGATCCACTCCGGTGTACCATTCCCTCGTGTAATTATGGGAGAATAAACATTAAACTTACCCATGAAGGAAGGGTGAAATGTGAGCACATTGAAATAAAATTCACTTCCCCTAGCTGATAAGAACACCTCTGTTATGTTAGGAAGGCAAAATTAGAGGAGTCCAGGAACTCCAAGATGGCCGCTACGAATACTGACTCGGGCAATATAGATCAGAGGGCCTCTTTCTATGTTGGTGAAACAAAGAGCATGCTGGGTAATGCACAGAGTGGGCGTTGAGGGATCAGCGTGCACGGAAACATCTCCTCTTTAAATAAGGGCTTGATGTGAGGCACCCGTATCGTCGGAGGACGGACGAGGGGAGTAAGGAGACAGGGTCTCTTTGGAGTAGTAAGTGCATAAGTGACATCCCTGTTGTGCGAGTAAGTTACCTGAAGTGAGAATGTCGTTCAGCCACCCCGTCACTTTCTACAATGCCTTGAGTTCCGCATTAGAAGAAAAAGTTGAATAGTGGAATGAGGACGAGGGCGACTATACAAGGCCATAAAATGTGATTGGGCTGTGTGGAGAAGATGATTGAGTGGGAATTTTATTTTCATACAAACAAGTGTTTTTATATTGATGCTCCTTCCTCATACAGAGTGTGACGACAAGAGCACCCTCCCCCGCTGTCCCGGGTTTAGAGAATTACTCGTAAACTCTTGTGAGTATTATTAAGTTCCACTGGATGGGGGTCACGTGTACAGGATAGACAGACTAATAACATGTGATTTGACACGCAGAGTATACGGAAAGAGACACGGTGTGAGCCATGGACTGTTTTTCTTAAAATGGATGATTTGTATATACACACATAGGAGGATCTGACACTCTAACACTTGGTGAAGTAGTGCCTGGTGGTTGCGGTATCCACAAATTTGGGGATCTGGTTTTGCTAGAAGGTGAGGCTGCATTGGAGATTATATATCACGTTAAAAGGATGCGTGGGAAATACAATGAGTATTGTGAATAACCAGGAGAAGAAGAAGATTGGAAATGATGATTCGTTTCTTTTTCTTCTTCTGTTGTAGATATGTTTATCCTCTTGGAAATTCCACAAAGAGTGACGCGGGGATATTACCCCGATTGAATAAGGTAAAAAATACCCGAGAAGGGGTATAGACCAAACCAAATGGACCAACACCCTGATGAATGCCAGAGTGACCCGGTTGGGCACATAAAAAGCTGGCAGAAACATACATGTTGGTTTTAGCAGAGGGATTGTAGGGTCGTTACCTGCCCTGGATACCCCATCTTGTTTATTTTAATCCTGCCAGAGGTTGACAAGTATAAAGTTTGAGGGTCAACCCCGAGACAGTTTTAGATTTCTTTCTGCATTTCTTTTGGTCCCTTTCCCTTGGAGACTATTCGTTTCTTTTCTTTCAGAATTAAACACTTGTGTATGTTCGGCTTGTTTTTTCCTTATACTCTACCCTCACCACTTTTCTTCATCATCTATTCTAAAAAATTGCGCTCCACCTAAGGTGTTGGTCTGCACCTAGGTGTATGATGCGGCCCAATGATGAAGCATGACACTTTCGAGTGTGTGAGGGCAGTATTATAATATCTATTGATTTTCCCACTTATAGCGTCCAATATGGTCTTATCTGCCTTTTTTTTTTTTTTTTTTGATTGTGTCTCTGTTGTGTCAGATTAAGCAAAAATGAAGCACATTCTTTTGCAATTCTAAAGTGTGAGGGATTTTAATAAGCTCAGAACAAATTAAGACTTTTTTTTAGTGATGCACACATAATACTCACTGAAACCCGATTTCCATACATTGCCATTTCTGTGCAATACATTTTTATCTATAAAACTGTATGTCTGTGCAAATTTATTGACCATTTCGATGGAAAATTTCGATGGAAAATGTGCTATCTGCAAGTACCAATGCGAAGGGTACATGATGCATCAAATCAGGGCCGGACTGGCCATAGCGGGCACCAGGCATTTCCCTGGTAGGCCGCTAGAGTGGGGTCCGGTTTTGGAGCCCTGGGGTGCCGTTTTTGTTACCAGGGGTCGGCAATATCGGCCCCCGGTAACAAAATCGGCCGAAACCGGCCCTCACAAACTGCTCGGCTGCACTCCGCCTCATCGCCTCACCTTGCCGTAGTAAACAGTGGGACGTGGTTCTAAACAATTTGGGAAGCACTGATCTAGATTGTTCCCTCTCCTCTCTTAACAGCGTTCCTTTCTCACCTTCCCGTGGGGTCCTTGATTCACTGCTGCACAACTATATGTCTTTGCTACATAAATATTAACATGTACATAAGTGTACACGTACCAAAACATAATCTGTGTTTTTCTCACTAGATGGCATGATGTAGCTCTACTGAGGATGCTAGTGAAGCATATGTAGTTTCTGTTCTCTCCCATGGAAAATTGTATTTATTGAATGAAGCTAAAATCATCATGATTATTGTAAAAGTGTATTGCTCATCATTTAGGGAATAAATGATAAACTACTGATCACCACACAAATGAAGCGTGAACAAAAGTTCATTTAATCAAACATGGGTTTTAGCTTTAAGTAAATATGATCAGCTATATGTCAAATGCTTTTTCTCAGGAAGTTGCAGTTTTTGCATGCAGTATTAAAAAACACCTGTTAATGTAGTAGTGCTTAACTTCCAGACCTCCGCTGGAGGTGAGAAGAGGAAGGGGGGGATTTGTGGTTATTTTTGTCTTAAAGCCATATATGGGCCTTCGTTGTGAACACCTTTGTAAGTAATGAACAAATTATTATTATTTTTAAAACTTTATTTATGAACTTTCCACACCATAATTTGAGCGGTCATACACAGAATCCTTCGAGACAACATCAATCGACTAATTTCCATTACATACATTCGAGTCCTGCCCAGTTAAATATACTTTAAACTTTCATGGCACAGCGGTAAAACCAGCGCCAGACACAGTTAAGGTTGTCTCAAGCACCAACGCTTACATCCTACTGCTACAATCAGACTCACAATCCTGCTCACTACTAGTCCCCGTTGGATTCAACAAGTCCATGCAATGTCCTCCTCTAGCTTTTCATCCCTGAGTAATGAACACATTCTTGAAACCAAATCCATTACCTACCAACAGCAGTAATGGTACAATTGTCTGCTCTTAGTTTGCATTACTTCAAAACGTCTGCCTCACTCGGAGTAATGGAACCAGCTCCCATATTTATAGTGTGCTCTACAGAAACGTGGAATATGATGCCTATGGAAAACCACATGCACAAAGAGGAGGCACTCCAAACTCTCATGTAGTCCAAACTTTTTTGTAGTCCTTTGAAATAAGTGATATATACCCGAGCGTCCATTGTGTTGCATCATCCTCCTAACAATATTAGAACCAGCAACAGACTTAGATACTGTGCTATATTGACATTAAAATCTTGATTTATTCTTCGGTCTTCCCTACAAAACACATTTCGTCAGCCAAGCAAACATGTTTTAGCCCCATAAGATGTTCATCAGAGAAATATTCTCAATAATGAATGGCTAAAACTATTCTCAGCAACAATCCTTCATAATGTTCCTTTTACAAAGACAAGTTTCTGCATAACGCTGGTATACTCCCTCCTTTACTACTCGAACCAGAAGCCAGATTGTTGATGAGAATTGGGCCTTTCTGGAAAACAATAGGATATAGTATATAGGCTTGAATCTCTTTGGAATTACACAAGAAGCCAGATAATTGCCACTCCAAATTGTGGTCAATTATTCTTCCCAGGGGCAGAATAGATGCAACCATCTGTGTAGCTCGGCTCCATCTCCTTGACTCGCAGGATGCTCTCCTACTGAATCCTTAGCTTTCAGTTGTCAAGGTCGAGGCCAACTGGAATAAACAGAGTATTTTCCAAGCAGAGTCTCAACAGAGTCACCCTGAATTAATAGCACAGGTGCCCCAAGATATGAGGAGTATATACAAAAGTGATGCCAACAATCCATATCCCTCAAGCAATTTTGCTTCACTCAGTTTCGATAGAAACAGGCAATTAGCAAGTCCAGTTCTAGAGCAAGCGAAGAAGCAGGATTTTGATTGGTCTTATTTGATCTTTACATTGAACTGACTGGAGTGTCTCGAGTGACCACTTGGAATAGTAGATGGTAACAACATTTTAGTATCTTAAAACAAATACAGAGTAGATTTAACAACAGCCTGAAACGTTAAATCAACAATCAACTTTTTATTATTAATTTGTAACAAGGTGTTCATGTTTTCAGTTAGATCTGAAATGTAGCCACTGTGGATTTGTTTTAAAGTTAAGACAGAACCCTAATGCTCCAATCAGTCTTGAGTACTCATCAGCATTTGGATTTCTAGCTCACCAAGCAACTCAATTATATAAACATGGAGCTGCTCGCAGAGTGCTTTTGTAATTCACAGAGCTCCTTAAATAATTTTCTTCTCAGACTGACAGGAACTGAATAATTCAAAACCTTAGAGCCTTTGGGGTTACTCATATTGTCCCATTTTACTTGTTTCAATCTTTCTTTGCCCCTCTTTCTATCCTTAAAACATTCTGAACACTGCCAGTGGGTTGTGTACTGCTTTTCACAGTTTCTGGCCAAATCCAACCTTATGAGATCAACCCAAAAATGGATAAGTCTGCTCACAACTCAAACTCGCACAGATTAAATACGGCTTTCCTCCATTGAGGATGGAGGTGGACCCAGTACACTGGGATCAAAACCAGTGAATACTTCTTTTTCCGAGGAAATCCAGCGAATAAAAAGAGGGAAACAAAAAATAGCCAATCGGGCAAATCAATCAGGAGGGGCAAGCGGAGGCCCCGACAATATAAGAATTGATACCCGCAGCCAGAACAAAATCAAAAAATAGAACTTGGATTGCTAGATAAACAAGATACAAGGGAGGATATTAATGTAAAAGTTATTAATTTGTCGAATTGATCATTGAATGCTTATGAAATTTCTTTGTTACAAAGAGGTTTATCTTTTTGCCCTAGTTCAAAATGTAATTTTACAGATATTGAAATTGACTTGTTTAAGTTTGCCAGAAAATTAAAATTAAAAGTTTCTTTTCAACATATGAGAGATCTAAGTCTGTTAATTTGGAAAGTGCACAGTCAGTAACCTCTATTGCACACATTAGAGATGTACAAATGCTTTTATCTATAACAGAAAGAGATACTTATAATGAACAAGATATTATCTCCTTATTAAATATACCTGTGGATTATTCTTGCTCTAGTGGTTTGCAACCAGCATCCAAATTCACACCCCAAGGTACACAATTCGCAGCAATAGATGCATTTGTTAAAAATGTTATTTCAGACTTACACATATTTGAAGATCAAGTGCTATCTGGGCAGAACAAGAGTAGACATGTTAATAACTTAAGTAAGGATGAATGGATGGCCATTAACAGTTTAAAAAAGGACACCAATATAGTAATTCGGGAGGCCGATAAGGGCGGCAATATTGTTATAATGAATAGGCAAGAATATTGTAATGAGATTAAACGACAATTGAATGATACAGAAACTTATCTCAAACTTACTACTAACCCACTGAAAGCAGCTAGTAGACTAATTAATGAAAGGTTGTATTCATGGAAAGAGCAGGGGTTGCTAGATGATAAAGAGTTCAGCTATCTGCAAGTTGCTAATCCTGTTGCGCACTTTATTTATATCTTACCCAAGATACATAAATCAATGCAAAATCCTCCGGGTCGACCTATTGTCTCCGGTATAGGGAGTATGACGGAACATCTTTCAGAATTTGTGGATTTGTTTCTGAAACCTTTAGTTACGAATTTACCAGCATTTCTATGAGACACAATGGATGTACTCAATAAATTGCAAGATCTAGTTTGGGATGAAAGTTTAAGTTTTGTGACTTTTGATGTCGTAGAGCTGTACACGTGCATCACGAATCAAAAAGGTCAGCAAGCGTTAAACTACTCTTTAGGACAAAGAAGTGCGAGTTTAAGAGACCACTCCAAAATGTTGATCGATATGAGCTCACTGATTTTACAGAATAATTTTTTCATCTTTGAAGGAGAATGGTTTCAACAAATAAGAGGCACGGCTATGGGCTCCAGGTTTGCTCCCTCTTATGCCAACCTTTTCGTGGGATGGTCTGAGAGGGAGCATGCCTGGAGTAGAAGAGCAGCCTTATGGATAGATCAAATAGTTTTCTGGGGACGTTTTATTGATGACGTCCTGGTCATTTGGAAAGTATCAGACTCAGAATTGAGAGACAACCACCAGTTTTTGAACAACAATGATTTTAATGTAACATTAACAATGAGCCATCATTCGAATAGGATAGAGTTTTTAGATATTGAGCTGTTCAGAGACAATAATCAGGTTCACAGTCAATTATTCAGAAAAAAAACAGCAACTAATTCTATCTTAAGAGCGGATAGCTCCCACCCTGTCTCAGTAGTGAAAGGAATTCCCTATGGGGAAATGATTCGTATTCGGAGAAACTGTAGCCAGGGATGTGGAATTCCTATAGCCCGACTCCCAGGACATATTGTGTGGGGTCAAGGGCAACAGGTTTTCATTTGTATTTTGTCCTTGGGACAAGTAGGCCCAACCCCCTACAGTACACACCCTTTGGCTGCCAGTTTACAGGACCACATTAAGGATCAGGAAAAAGGCATTGCCTGCAGTTAAGGTAATATTTGTGTCCATGTGTTAATGCTGTTCAAAGTTGTATTTATGGTTCATTAATGCAAAGGCTTTATTATTAGGGTGAGTGCTCTTGGTAAATGTTGTAAGCTCAGACTGCACTACTGACAGTGGTTAGTGTGTAAAAATGTGTACACAAGTTTTCAGTGTTTAGCAATATGAGGCTATGTATAATGCTCTCTGATTAGATGCAAGTATTTGCAAAAGCTTGAAAGCAAGATTGATTATTCTTTGCTTTCAGAATAAAATGTTCACAAAAAAAATGCAATAACATTTCGCTAAACTACTGAAAAAATGTAGGTACCATTTGTTTGCAGCATCACTTAGTAAAATGTGTTGATGTACGCTAGTATTTCCCAAAAATATTCATAATGGAACATCAGTGGAACCAGTTTTAATAAAATTATGGGAAACATACAAATAAAAAAGCATTGGTAAAGCCAGTAGGTCTGAAAATGTTGGTCAGCCTTTTGGTTTTGTTAGTGCGTCACTTGTTTTTGCATGATCACAGCTTTCGTTAGAGAAGAGTTGGTGAAAATCCTTAAAACATGCAAGTTTGCACAGACTCAAAAGGGCATTCCAACCGTGGAACTCTTGCTTGCCCCAGTATGTAGATCTGCGGAAATGTTGCAATATAAGGGGATTGCAAGTATTCAAACACTACTATGGAAGGTGCCCTGGCATAATCAGAGAAGCTATTTCAGGAGCTCTTATATAGTGAGATTGCTGTCATAATTTGTCACCGCATTACATGGCACAAAAGGGACAAGTGAATTTTGTTACAGGACAAGTAGATTTATGAAGGAACCTGCCCCATGGACAAGTAGATATTTTATTAAATTCCACACCCCTGTGTAGCAGAGACATAGAATTTGAATTGGAATTAAATGCATTACAATGTAGATTGGAAAATAGAGGTTACCCCTTTAATAGCCTTGTACAGGCAAGACATCGAATTGAAAAAGGTCAAAAGGGAAGATGACATTGATAAAAAAAAAAAAAGAGACATCACAATACTGATCGAGTGGCATTTATTACCACATACAATATACACCATAATCAGATTTTCAAGATCTTAAATAAGAATTGGAATTTATTGAAGGGAGTACCGGGATTGCTCGGTGTCATCTCTGATAAACCTAAAATGACATATAGAAGAAGTGCTACTATTGGAAATTTCTTCACTAGAAATTATGTTGAACCTATTAGGTCAGAAGGTACGAATTGGCTGACAAGCCAAGCTAAAGGTTTCTTTATATGTGGAAATTGTAACTTCGGCATTAATCGCACTAAAACATTTAGTTAAAACACCAAGAAAAGTTATCATATAAATGAATTCATCAACTGCAATAGTGCGGGTGTAATATATGTTCTAATATGTGCATGTACTAAAATATATATAGGAAGCACTAAACGCACCTTGAAACTTAGAATACAAGAACACAGAAGAATCATATTAAATCGAGATACAAACTCACCCTTGTATCAACATGTAAAGCAGGATCATGAACATAATGGTAGCTTCAAGTTTCATGGTTTACAGAAAATTAAACCTAAAATGAGAGGAGGTGATTGGGAACTAGAACTGAGGCAGCAAGAGGCAAAATGGATTAGTAGATGTAGGGTCACAATCCTTGGCCTCAACAGTGACAATGAATTACACTATTTTTTATAGTTGTCATTAATTATCATGACAAAATAAACACAATTCACTTGCAGTTTTTGTATGAGATCATAGGTTGGTAATAATGTATTGAGAAACTGCATATGTTCCAATTATTCTTATGGAAATATAGGAAATTGATTTAATTTTCACTTCTACAGTAGCAGTTAATTAATATATAAAAGATCTGTACAACATCCAAATGTAATGGAATAATATTTTGGTATAGCATGCTAATTTAGCGATATTGTTTAACTTAAATTACACTGTATTGTACATTGTTTTAGAAATATATATTTTTTCTAAATAGATTGTTTTCGTTAAATGAAAATTATTTTCTTTTATATTTGTGTGTTTCGATTCTTAGGCACCGTCATGAATTAATAAACTGGAGGTACAAGTTCTTTTCATTGCTTGTAATTAATACAAGAAGAAGTTTATGTCATGTCATAATCCGCATTATTGAATTTTTGCCTGCTTTTCTCAATAGCAGGCTTGAACACGTGGAATTGGAATCGCTCGGGTTGCTAGGCTGGGCGTCTCTCCTCTGTGCTAACTAGGTTCACAATATGAAAAGCGTTTATGGACTAATATTCACTACTACGTTGATAATAGACGTTTTCTCTTATTGACTTCTCCCAATTAGAATTCTTCCTTCCTTTAAACACATCTTTTAAAAGAAGATGTCCTTATCTTTAATTAAACTCTTCCAACTAATAAAAATATTTTTTTAACCGCAATATATTTTTTATGTTGTACCTTTTTTTGCATTATTAAAGGGAATACGTGGGTCTTTGTACTTTCACCATCCCGTCCTGATAGCAGATTCGAACCCTCAAGGTTGATGACTTTGGTTTACTGAATTAGGCATCTTAACCGATGGACTAATTCGGATCTTGCTAATAGCATGAGGTGTTGCCTGCCTTCAATTTTGATGCCGATTAGTATGAAGGACTGTCATTGGCTTAAAGGACAACCAGTAAGAGACAGGCTTTTTGTCAGAATAAGTTTTCTGGCCAATAGTAATGAGTTTCACAGCTACAGGTTTACACACTGGATAGCACTAACCAGGGAGGGAACAGGTTATTCAAATGAGGAATAGTATAACCACTTGTTCGATTGGTCACTACATATTTAGAGGACCAGAAAGGGAACAGTTTATTTAAATTAAGAATAGAATAACCGACTTTACGATTGGCTATTCTACATTTTGCATCTATACAGTCATTGGATAATGGGAGGTATTTAAGATGCTAGCTTTGACCAAACAGTTACAGCGGGATTTATCGGGCCACGCTGTCGACGATGGTCAATTACTGCCACTGAGGTGAGTGTTAGCACAACTGGGGGTTTACGAGGAGACTTTGCCTCATATAATGTGGCTAATGTTGTTTGGGTCACTTTTAATTAGGTTTGCATTGATTTTTCGAGCTGTATTCAGCTATTTTTGAATTGCACCAAAACTTAGCTATAAGTTAACATATAACTTTTAATAATGGTTTAAATTTTATAAATATTAACACTAAAATACTCCATATTTTTATTTTCAATAACTTCATACTGTAACAAGATTTGAATAAGATTACTTGTTTGAAAAATACACATGCAAAATTAACGGATATTAAATAGGTAAGCATCATTTAATATAGATCTTTAAACTGCAACCATGGGAGGAGCCTAGCGCGCAACCAAGATGGCCGCGTAGGTGCGAGGCTCGCGAGGACCTCCGCGACCTCCTGAATTAATCCTGGCGATATCCTGTCCTTGTTGAGGGGACTGTGTCGGTGAACCCGAGCTGAGGCGCCACCCGTTTTTTGGGCTCGAATCGGACCCCGAACACCGGTGGGAGCATCGATTGAAGGTTGCGGCCTTCTCCTCGCCGGCCCCCCGGATTGGAGTAGTGGGGCGATCCGGGGACGAAGTGAATAACAGCGGCGAGCGGGGCTGGGCGACTCGCGTACCCCGCACTTTCACTTTCGCTTTTGCGCCCTCCTTGCCTCAGGCGGGGTCGGGCTGCGGAGCGGGGTGCGGTGGTGTTGCCTTGTCCAGGTGCCCGGCTGACCCGCCGGCGGTGGGTTGACCCGCGGCCCGGTGGTCGCCCCCGCCCCCCCCCCTGACACCCGTGATTTGGTGTGGCGGTCCGTTTGGAGATCTTGGCACGACGGTGGAAGGGCCAGCATGTCCACCAAACAAGATGGCGACCGGGCGAAGATGAAGACAACCCGCCGTGGCACGGCGCACCAGGCCAATAGTATGGATCGCTACACGCTCCAGAAGGGTTCTCCGGAGACATCGCGGTCATCCCTGGTGGGCCCGACGGAGGCGTCTGCCCAACCGGTGGATCTGACCCTCCGGGACGTCATGGGCGCCATCGCAGAGATGAAGGCCTCAGTGGACCAGCGTTTCGATACCTTGGCGCAAAAAATTGACTCGGTCCTGGTGGATGTGGGCCTTGTGAGGGCAGACTTGTCAAAAACGAACGACCGAGTTGACTCCCTGGCCCACACCACAACGAGCCTCACTACGGACGTGGTGGCCCTCCAGAAGGAGGTGCGCCGGCTTGGCCAGGCGAGCGCCCTGATGGACCGGCGACTGGAGGATTCCGAGGGTCGGGCCCGGAGGAACAATGTTCGCATTATTGGTGTGCCGGAGGGCCGAGAGGCGGAGGCGGCAGATCTCTTCGTGGAAGAACTGATCCTGACCCATCTCCAGCCCCGGGGGCTGAGTAAGCTTTTTGCGGTGGAGCGTGCCCACCGGGTCCCTGGGGGCCGCCCTAAGACCGGTGCACCGCCGCGGCCTATTATTGCCCGGATTTTTAATTTCCGGGACAGAGACGCCATCCTCCAGACCTCCAGGCAACAGGGACCGGTCAGGCTGGATAACATGGATGTACACTTCTACCCAGACTTTACTCCGGCGGTCCAGAAGCAGCGACAGAGCTTTCTTGGTATTAAACGTCGCCTAAGGGACCTAAACCTCAAGTACTCAATGCTCTTTCCGGCTAAGCTGAGGGTGGAGGTGGATGGCCGTACGCACTTCTTCGACTGGCCCGAGGCGGCTGGGGACTGGTTAGAGACTTTGCCTGGAGATCGGGGTGGGGGGGGCGCGGCTGGCGGGGAGGGCCCGCCGGATCAGAATTGAGGGGTGACTGTATAGGCCTTGCTCTGGATATTGTTCCTTTACCATATATTGCTTTCGTATGTTCCCCTCCCATGGAGGTCGGGTGGGGTCTGCTGGGGGCTTCCCTCCTCCTCGGGGGGACTAGTTAGTACTTAGCTATGGGGCGACAGGCACACTGCACTTTGGGGGGGCTGTCTGGGCTCATGCAGGGGTGCAGGGAGGGGGGAGTTCTGTTGGGACCGGGGGGTGGGGGGGGGTGTGTTGTTTGTTAGCACCGCAAGGCAAACCCGCAACTGTTCTGTTGTTTTTAAGATGCTCGGTGGGGGGCGACCGATTGTTTTGACGTATGATGGGGGGTAGGGATTTGATTGTGTTGTCATGGAATGTTAACGGCCTGGGGGATAGGATTAAGCGTGGTGTGGTCCTGCAGTATTTAAAACGTATTTCTCCAGATGTTGTCTTCCTGCAGGAGACACACCTTATAGGTAACACCTTTCATGCAATGAATCGCCGGGGATATCGTTTGGCGGCCCACTCCGGCTTCACTTCGGGCTCGCGGGGGGTGGGTATTATGGTCAAGAACTCGCTCCCGTTGGAGATTGACGAGGTGCGCCATGATGAGAGGGGACGCTACACTGTTCTGGTGGGGCGAATGGAGGGTAGAGTGTTTATCTTTATATCAGTGTACGTCCCGCCTGGGTTACAAGCCACTACATTTGCGGACCTGGGGCGCCTCCTTCTGGACCTTCCGGGTGGCCTGTTGGTGGTTGGAGGGGACTTTAACGCGGTTGCCTCTGGGTCTATGGATCGCCATCCCCCTAGGGACCTCCCCCGGGCACAGGCGTGGCTGCCCGGCCTTTTAGACACGCTGGGCCTGGTAGATTGCTGGCGCTTAAAGCATCCCGTATTGCAACAGTACACCTTCCACTCGGGGGCCCATGGTAGCCTCTCGCGGCTTGATTACATCCTTGTCCCGGCGGCCCAGGCAGGGAGGGTGGGGGAGGTGCGCCATTTGGCACGGGGTATCTCAGACCACTCCCCATTGTTGTTGCATTTCGATGTCTTCCCGAGGGGGGATGGCAGGGTGGCCCCGATCAATGCATGGTATTTGCGCGACCCCACCATTCGTGCCGACTTGATCAAATCCTTACAGCGCTATTTCGATGAGAATGTGGGGTCGGTCCCGTCTGCCATCTCCCTGTGGGAGGCTTTCAAGGTGGTTCTTAGAGGGGAGGCCCTCTCCTTTATTTCCAATGCCCGGCGGCGCGAGCGGGAGGAGGTGACCCGGGTTGAGGCCGAGATTGCAGAACTGGAGGGTGACCTGGGGAGCGGGGTAACAGACGCCAAGTTGCATGCTTTGCACTTAAAGCAGGCGGCCTATCGGGCCCTCGTCACGGAGGCGGCCAGGGGCCTCAGTAGAGAGCAGCAGGGGCGATTGTATGATGTGGGTGACAAGGCTGGCAAATTGATTGCGTGGTTGGACAAGAGGGAAAGAGCGAGCCGCGTGGTGCCTCTGATTGAGAGCGTGGATGGTGTGTGCGTCACTGAGCCGGAAGCCATTGTCTCCTGCTTCGCGGATTGTTTCCGCGAAGTCTACTCCCCGGTTTCTCCCTGCTCGGAGGAAGATTCCCATGCCTTGCTTCGGGACATCGCACTGCCCTCCCTTACGGTGGAGGACAGGGATTCGCTGGATGGCCCGCCCACCTCGGACGAAATTGCCTCGGCTATTCGCTCGGTTGCATCCGGTAAGGCCATGGGCCCCAATGGTATTCCCATTGAGCTATACAAGCTACGCCCGGATGTGTTGGCGCCCCACCTGCGCGCGATGTTCCTTGCGGCCCACTCGCAGGGCTCCCTCCCGCCGGACCAGCGTCTGGCTACAATTGTGGTGATCCATAAGGAGGGGAAGCCCCGTGAGCGGGTCACATCCTATAGGCCGATTTCGCTTCTGAACGCGGAGCCCAAAATCCTCGCCAAGGTGTTGGCCAACCGGTTGGTTGGCGTGGTGGGCGATTTGGTCCACCAAGACCAATCGGGCTTTATACCACACCGCAACACGGCGCTTAATCTGCGGCGCTTACACGGGGTGCTCGCGCGTGTTCCATTTGTGCGGGAGCCGGCCATCTTGGCGTCCTTGGACGCCACCATGGCGTTTGATACGCTCGAATGGCCATATATTTGGGCGATGCTGGCGAAGTTTGGGTTCGGCCCGGGTTTCGTCAGCTGGGTCAAATTGCTATATTCGGGCCCGTTGGCGCAGGTGGTGGTGAATGGGCGAGTATCTGCCCCATTTGCGCTGGGGCGGGGCACGCGACAGGGTTGTCCCCTGTCGCCTCTCCTGTTCGCCCTGGCCATGGAGCCCCTGGCGGAGTGGTTGCGGTGGCACCCTTCTATCCGTGGTCTCCGCTGGACCCCCGAGCATGAGGACCGCGTGTCCCTCTATGCTGACGATATCCTTTTGTATCTCGCCTCCCCGCGCAAGTCACTGATCGTCCTGGTTGATGTTTTGCGCTCCTTCGGTCGCAACTCAGGCCTGGTCATCAACTGGGCGAAATCCTGTGTCTATGTGCTCTCCGGGGAGGCCCCGGTCTTGCCACGGGACTGTCCGATCCAGATTGCCTCCCGGGGTTTCCGGTACCTGGGTATATATATCACTCTTGACCCGGAGGCCCGCTATGAGCGGAACTTGCTGCCCCCCCTCCAGCGTCTGAGGGAGGACGTGGTGCGCTGGCGGCGTCTGCCGCTCTCGCCGCTCGGCCGAGCGGCCTTATTTAAAATGATGTCCCTGCCGCGCTTCCTCTACGCCCTCCAGAATACCATGGACCTGGTCCCGGCACGCTACTTTCGCGAGGTGGAGGGCCTCCAGCGGCGCCTGTTCTGGGACGGGAGGCCGCGTATTGCTCTGGCTAAATTGACGCTCCCGTGGTACGATGGAGGGGTCGCCCTCCCGGACATCAAACGGTATTACTGGGCCTCCCAACTAGCTGCAATTAATCATGGCCTTTACGGGCCCGCCTTGAACCCGGCATTTGAGATGGACAGGACGCTTCTGCCCGGTGGCGATTATAATCGAGCGCTCTACTCTGGCGCGCCCGACTCCCGTTTGACGGGACCGACGCGTGTCATGGTGCGTGTCTGGCACGCGGCTAATGCAGCTATGGGGTGGAAGGACCGTTTGACCCGAGCGTCTCCGCTGTATGCATCTGAGAGGTTGGGCTCCCTGTGGACGTCGAAGGGCTTCGAGAAGTGGGACACGATCGGAATCAGCACGGTGGGAGATCTCTGGACGAGGGGGGGATTCAAAACTTTTGAGACGCTGCAGGCGGAGTTTCAGCTGCAGGGCAGTGAGTACTTTCGGTACCTACAGGTCCGCCATGCGCTGGGCTCCGTCTTCCCGGATGTTGCATCCATTCCGGAGTCTTCCCCCCTGGAGGACAGAGTGCTAGATGGCCATGTCCCGGACAGCACGATCTCCCTCATATACAAAAAATTGATTAACGATAGATCGTGTCTGCTGACTAGTCTCCGCGAGGCTTGGGTTGCCGACGGGCTGGAGCTGGACGACGAGGATTGGATCTCCGCGGTGGCCTCCCCGAAAGAGGTGGCCATCCCGGCTCGCCTTCGTTTCGTCCAGCTCAAGATCCTTCACCGGGTCTACGTGACGGGGCCAAGGCTTTTACGTATGGGTTTTGCCGGTGATGGAATGTGTAAGCGTGGCTGTGGTGCGTTGGCGACTTTCATGCATATACTGTGGGAGTGCCCGAAGGTGGAGCGATTCTGGCGTGGTGTGCATGAGGTTCTACGAATGGTTACGCGTGTCGCGCTGCTGCCTGAAGCGAGGAGATGCTTGCTGAATGTCTGGGAACCAAATGACTACTCGGTCCCGCAGGCGCGGTGGGTGACTCTGGGATACATGATAGCCAAGCGTGATATTGCCCAATTGTGGGGATCCCAGAGGCCCCCTGCGGTGTCGGCCTGGAAAGAGCATATGGATTGGTGTATGTTTCGTGAAAAGGTGGTGTATGTGGCGAGGGGTAAGCCTGGGGCGTGGATGACACTCTGGGGCCCCTGGAACGCCTACCGCGGGGGTATTTGTGAGCCGCCGCTGCTACCGGCGGCCTCGCCGGCTCCGTCTCCCTAGATGGCGCCCCTCCCCTGGCCGCGGGCGCGCGGTCCCCCAGTCCCTGATCTACTCCCGTCCCCCTCTTCAGAATTTTGCTGCTGGTTTGGATCCCCCACTTATGGAGCACGTGTTGTCACGTTGGATCGAGGGTTGCCTTGCGGTTGTGGTTTGTTTACGTTGTTTTGCGTTAAGAAAATGGAACCGTACTGTGGGCATGGAGCTGTGAGGCCTGCACCATTGATCACTCCTGTCTTCCTACTGTGCACCGCTGAGAAAGCTTTTTGCTGTATGTATGTAATATGTTTTTGATGCTCTAGCGGCCGGCCGTGTGGTTGTAGGCCCATACCTGTAACTTCTATAAACTGCAATAAACGGTTTCAAAAAAAAAAAAAAAATAAATAAAATAAATAAACTGCAACCATATTGGCTTAAATTGACCACAGTCCTAAAGATTTGCCATGTTTTCTTCTTTCTCCCCCTACATCTTAGATGAAACTCCTCTAAGAATACTAGTACACTTAATATTTTGATTCATGCGGTGCCTTTGAACGTTTTAATGAGGAGATTCACCTTAAAATTACTTAAGGTACGAATTCGGTTTCAATTTAATAGTGATTACTGGTTCTTAAACCACTGTAGACCTCAAAATGATAGACTTACTCTATAGTCATCATTTGATTAGATAAATAATACCCTTTTAATTTATAGAAATTGGGATTTGTGTCAACTGTATAGGAATGTTTTATCTTTTAATACAGGCCCTTCTCTGTGGTGTTATGAATATAGATAATGTGTTTAGGCAACAAACTAATCGTCATGTAAAGGTGGTGTACACATTGAAATAATCCAAAACTATATTTTTTTAAATATAGTACCTCCATCTGATACTGCCTCAATATTAGAATGGATATAGGCAGAGTTATACTTTTTAAGCATTATGTTTCTCTTTTTAAGTTACAATTGAATAGTTATATTTATTTTTTCTATTATTTCAGCCCTGATGACATCTTTTTAAGACGAAACGCGTTGGCTGAATTTAATATTGCAACAAAGAGTGATCTGATTTATGCAAGAAAGCTGTAAGTCTTTAATTGAAAAAAATCGAATGACTTTTCATGAAGAAAACTTGACTTGAATTACAATAAAGAAGATTAGATCTGAATCATGAACCATCTGCCTGATGACTTCTTTTCGTTTTGAGGATTTAATTCTAATATAGACATTATTGTCATTTAATTATGTTGTTCCTTCTCCTTGATTGAGCCAAAGAAGGGTAAGTTTGCTCACAACCCAAACTCGCACAGAGTAAATACGCCTTTCCTTAGACCTTCAAACTTTGGGCAGAATCAGCTGGAAAAGTTGCTACCATACACAACATGATGTAACATGAGGTCCTCAGTTAAAAAGTAACTGCACAAAAACATGGCCCAAATAGTCACCAAGACAGCTCACCTACAATGATGTTTGCCGTGTAGCATGCTTTAAACTATAACCATCCATCCTAGGCACATCATTTGAACCAATTCCAACAGGACAAAAATCCATAGCACACTATGACATGCAAGCTTGAAGACCAAACCCAGTTCATGAAGAGCACATATAAATACACAGACAAATGTGTGAGTGACCGGACTGAGACCATGTTTCACAGACAGCACAGCTGGAAAGCTTCAGAATGGTAAGTCAAGGACCTTGAAATTCAAAATAATCAATAGTGATTAAGGCTCCCTGTTTTCAGTTTTTACGGATTTTTATAGATAAATACAGACAGAAAACAATGTGTTTTCTGTCTGTATTTCTTTTTAAAGGTGGATAAATACAAAAAATGTTGCTTCTTTTAAGTGACTCTATGTGCTGTCTTTCATGAATTATAGGCCAGCAGCTGAGCAGATGAACAGCATGCTTAATTAGAAAACAGGATGACATTTCTTTAAATAAGACATTTATGGTATAATGCTAGTATTTACCAATGGATGTATTGTTATGTAATATTTGGCAGCTTAAATAGCTAAAACATGACAGACATCAAAGTAAGAGGTGCAAGTCTATCAGTTAAATAGATATGGAAATGTACAGTTTTACAGCTTAATTTATACGCAAAACACAAAATAAAAATAGATAAATACAGATACAATAGCCACAAAATAAATATGGATAAATACAGACGGAAATGGCCAAAAAATAAATACCATAAAACCGGGAGCCCTAATAGTGATACAGTGCAAGACAAAGCAACTGTGGAGCAACTATATGACTCAGTCATCTAACAGCATACCCCAAAACAGTGAAAACATATTTTTCATTACTCACCTGTGCAATTGATTTGCTGTTGCAGCCAAAACGACTGGAAGCAGTGAAAAGCTGTGCTTTATAACTGCAGTACCCAGTGGCTCGAATCAACAAGCATTTGCAATGCAATAGGTCTCGCATTAGTAAAAGTTTGAGCTTTTGGCGTTGCAAATAATAATGCAACACCAATAGCTCTAATTTTTAGTAATGCGAGGCCTATTGCCAACAGACAGCTACACAAAAATAACGATGAACACAAAAATCACTCTCAATAGAAAGCAACAAGCTCCAGACTCCAATGCCAAACAATTGCTTAACCTCAGGGTGACGGGGTGCCAGGGCGAACATTCGCAAAATGTTTCAGTTACTCTCTCCATCTCGACGGCAGGATACAGTATTGTTGCATAATAACAAAATAATTAATCATAAATAATTTGTAAAACGTGAAAACTTGTGCCGTGGTTGCGTTGAAAGGTGGGCCAGGCGTTCCTCCAGTGATTGCGGCCTTCAAATGCACAGGATGTCTTTTTAATTCAACTGCTGATTAATATATTTAAATTCAATTAAAGAAACGAAACAAAAAGCTGAATGCTGGCAGTACTGACCCAGCCTGAATCGCCCGGGGACGCGTGTAGGTTTCCAAGAAATTTTTGTTCCATTTACTGCTGCGCTGTGAAAGGTGTTAACGAAGGGGTTGTGTGGTGCCCGAGGCGGATTCTTAGATCTTAATCATAAAAGCCTTGCGCACGCACACCCAGATTGACTTAGATAGAGTGGCACAGACATCCATGCCCATGCACTTTTAAAGAAATACACAAACCCGCACACTCAGCTAGAAGGGAATTCACACACAAAGGCGGCCAAAAAGATTACATTATGGACTTGGCCCATTTAGAGGTGCTGGCAATGGTAAAATCGACCGAAAATTATGTTTTTACTAAATGTAAATGCAGGTACGTAGCTTCAGATGG
The DNA here is from genome assembly GCF_964204655.1 of Triturus cristatus. Classification (NCBI taxonomy): domain Eukaryota; kingdom Metazoa; phylum Chordata; class Amphibia; order Caudata; family Salamandridae; genus Triturus; species Triturus cristatus. The sequence continues at coordinate 802,382,271 of NC_140582.1, read as the reverse complement.
GCTGTTTGGGCGGGACACCCCCTTATGATTTCTCAGTCCGGTCATGCTGCGAATTGCCATGCCAGGGTGCAAGGCGAGCGATCAATGGGCAGGTACCGCCGCCATGGCACCTCATTTACGAAGAGTCAAGAGATCAGTTAATGCAATTTACAACCAGCTCTGATAATATGAAAAGACAAGCGTGACCAAGGCGGACCGCACTGAAAGCGGACCACGCTGAAAATAAAGATACACAATACCATCACAAAACACATGCCAGCAGGGGGAGGAGAGGCTGTCAGGCCGGGGGCACCCACCTTCCTGCACAGCCGCAGCTGGCCGGTAAGGATCGCCAGCAGGGTGGGGTCAGGCTCCTTCACACTCACGCACACATGCCAGCACGGGGTGTCAGGCTTGTCCACACTCACTCACACATGCCAGCAGGGGGGGTGTCAGGCTCGTTCCAACTCACTCACACATGCCAGCAGGGGGTGCCAGGCTCGTTCACACTCACTCACTCACACATGCCAGCAGGGGTGTGCCAGGCTCGTTCACACTCACTCTCACATGCCAGCAGGGGTGTGCCAGGCTCGTTCACACTCACACATGCCAGCAGGGGGTGTCAGGCCGATCACTCTCACATGCCAGGAGGGGGTGGGGTGGGTGTCTGCCGGGGGCACCCACCTTCCTGCGCAGCCTCAGCTGACCGGTAAGGATCGCCAGCAGGAGCATCTTGAGCAGCAGTGTGTTCTCCATCCTCGTGGCCGTGCGAGGGCTGCTCTCTGCCGAGGGTCACCGAGCAGTGCGTGGCTGCGCTGGGAAGAGGCACTAGGTAGTCAAAGGGGGGAGGAAGGTGACTCAAAGGGCAGGGAGTAAGACAAAAGGCGGTCGAAGAGGAGGCAGGGAGAGGAGGGGAGAGAGCTGCGAGGGAGGAAGAGAGGGGGCCTCAACGGGCGGGAGAACCTGAGCGTGGGCTGAAACGCCGGAGGGAGGGAAAGCGAAAGCACGCCATGCGCGCGTTGAGGGATACGCATGCACTGGCTGAGGGCGGCTGGTGCGTGTGTGTTTGTTGGCGCAGGGGGCGTAGAACTCGGCGAAGCAGGCGCTGCAGGAGTTCAGCAGGTGAGAGCAGGCCGAGTCGGAGTACAAGATGACCAGCGGGTCTTCCCGGGAGTACATGCCGGCCCAGCGACTGCGAAATATTCGTTGTTGCTTTGAATTGCGCTTGCATTAGTGGTTTGCCTACCAGGCACTAGGACCGGGGGCTCATGCCGATATGTTTAGCTGCCCGGGGACTGCCCCAGGGTAGCCAGCGATGGGGGTGGCTGGCCCGCTTTGAATTACACTCGGGCAAGACTGCCCGCGAGTTCTCTCCTCACTTCCCCCTTCAGCCAGACCGGGTTTCCTGACAGCCGGGATCACAGATCCTTTATCCTGTCCCTAGGGGGGGTGATAGCGTGACGGCCTAGGGGTGCAAGGCACACTACACGCGTTGTGTAGAGCAACACAACATAATGGCTAGAGCGTGGGACTTTGAAGCTGGGGAATCCAGTTCGAGTCTCGGCACCGACCCTCAAACATCGGGTGATTCTGGGCAAATCGCCTAGCTCCCAGCGCTAAAAAGGAATGGGCCCTCTTGTTTACGCTTGAATGAAGAAGGCAGTATAGGGCGCCCTGAGCACCAACCCTCCCGTTCGCTATTAGCGGATGTAGCGCGGCATGTAGTATAACGGAGCGCGCATAAGGCTCGAACCTGTTAATATGTACACATTGAAATGGCGCAAGGGGCGCGAGCACTGGAGTTCGAGGGCTAGGTAATTACCGCAGCATGTGGGTACCAAGGTACAGGTGGCGCAGGTCCATCGTACCTCTTTGGTGTGGTTCTTGTATTTTTACCGCTGCGCCATAGCCATAGTTCAGGAATTGAGAGGGGCCCGAGTCTTTATGAGCGCGTTCACAAAGAAACTACTGCCTCGAGCCTAATTAACACGGCACCAAGCACCAGCTGTACACGTTACATGCAAGCGCCAAAAGCCCTGCGGATGCCCAAATGCTGCGTTTTTAACGAGTGAATGTTTACGAAAGTGAAACTGCATGCTGACTTGCGAGGGAAGGGGGACAGGAGATGTGCACGCCGCGTGGCTGTAAGCGCGTACACCAACTCAAATCCGCCAAGAGCCTGCGCGTGCCCATCTCCTGTCCCACTTCCGAGGCAAGTCAGCAACAATAGATCTCGCTGGCGACAGCGCTTCGCGCTGCGTTCGCCAGGCGAGACCTAAAAAGGAAGGCACAAAGATAAAGAGTATTACCGCTGAGCTATTCTAAGGAGACTACCCAAGAGCAGCGTCCATACAAGGGTTCCCAGTTCAATAACGTAGGTACTAAGCAAGACATGTTTCTTATCACTCTGCTGTAAAAACCCACAAGTCACTGAGCAGATCTGACAGCATGACATCCTATTCAAGAGCATTTGTGCAGCGTTCAAACCTTAGCACAAACATAACTCAAACGCAGCCTTTATCCAGCTGCTTCACTGAGAGCTCCAGTCAAAATAGTTCAAAAGCCCCAAGCCTCTTTCGGTCTCATCTTGAAGAACTAAAAGCAACCAGGTGTTCATCTTAAGACATTGCATCCGGCTGTGCCTATAGCAATGTCTCACACTAGGACTATTTTCTTGATCTTCAAATTGAAACCAACCGTCTAATGTTTTCTTCCAGCTGATCTGAGCTGAAGTAGTGGAAAGGTTTTCAGACAATGCATGTGACCCATAGACATCCTGGTCTCGGAGAGTCATTTAAAAAGCACAGCTAATGACAAATCCACAGAATTAATTTGACAGCTTTGAGACCTACTTTCACCTCTATACTTGCATTCTTTGAGCGACAGCTCTTTTTAGGTCTCGCCTAGGCAGCACATGCGCTGTCTCTTCGAGACATGCTGTATCGCCTCTGCAGGCTTTCAGCATCCCCATCACTTGTCAAGCGTTGGTTCGTGTGCCTTTATAAATTCCTTACAATTCAATGGTAAATCGTGGCCATTTGTCCCTCCTTTTGGTGTGCCGTTTCCTCCCATGGCTACTGTCCCGGGTACATGTCTTATTTTGCTTCTTGCCATTTGAGTTAGTTATGCCACACTATTTTGCCTTTCCTCGTGTGTATGGAATGTTGTTTGTTGGCTTTCCGAGCCTGATGTTTTCAACCACAAACATTTTTTTTTTATTTGAAAAACACACTGGTTACTTTGATTGCCACGCTCCACTACTGGGGATGAAAAGACCGCCCTCCCCCCCCCCCCCCCCATTCCATCTTGTACTGGTAGGGCTAGTTTGCAACTCTCGCTTGCTATGTGCAGTAGTATGCCTAGTCTGACAAAATTTGACAGTGCTGCTTTTAATTCCTAGGCTGTCCTTGGTGGCCCCAAACACAAAACCATAATGTGGAAGTAAGCATTCTGATCGATCATAAAACTCCTTTTGATTTAAGGGGTCCGCTGAGATGCTGCGAAGGTGGGAGGTGAGACTTGTCTACTACGCATGCCTTGAATATCAGAAACTAATCAACATGAGTTGCACTGTCTAATCAACATTAGCTGCACTGTAGTACCACTAAATAAAATGCTCAGTATTAAAAATACTAATTCATGTGAAGTTTGCATAGAAACAAGAAGCTATAGAAATGTTAACATAAAAAGCAAGTTTAGCTCAGCCTCCTGGACAATAGAAGGTCTTTGAAAATTGTTTGGACTGAGGATGCAATAATTTGCACCGTCTCTTCTGTGAGCATGCTTTAGTTATATTGCAGAAGTCGGATTCAAAATCCTTGGTCGCACAGAATATGATACAATATAGTTTATTATTAAAGAGTGCATGCATGCTTTGAAAGTGTTTCCCTTGTTTGAACTGCTTCATGGGAGAGCCTGAACAGCGTGTCTCCGGGTGTTCCTCAACAGCCGCAACCCATTGACTGGTTAGACAATTTTTCATGTAGAGGATGTTATGAAAATCTTGAGAGAAATATCCCAGATGATTTCACACGAGGGGAGTAATTGGGATGTGAGTGAATAATGTTTAATTAGTTAGATCACATAATACATTGCTGACTAAGGTTTGCAACTCTTGGGTGTTTTCACAAACGTATACTGGAACTTCCCCATGCTGGTTTTATAGAGTTATTTCTTACTGTTGTGGGTTAAGAACACTTGGGGAATTCATTGCTTTTATTTGCTTGAAAATATTTCAAATTGCATTCGAGAGAACTGCAAAGTTAAATGTGTGCAATTTGTAGAATAGCTCTTTTTGAGATGTCCCATATCAGTTTAGATGCCTTTAGCGCATTTATTAGTTTTATCCACCAACCCCAACACCGAATAACACTTTGAATTCTGGGACTCATAGGCACGTGCTTGCTTTTTTTGTAACTAAGAAGCACCGGTAGGTAGGCGATTCAGTTGTTTATTCCATGTAAGTACAACGTTGGTTATGTTTCACTCGTGATCAACTTGTGAGGGTAAAAAGTCAGCCTTTAAGTTTCGGAAAACGAATTATGTTGCACACAGTAGAAATGACAGGCAAGCTGCACCAGTGTAACCAAAAGGGATGAGCAGCAATGAGTGTGTCTGATCTATGTCTGATCACTTAAACCCGCTGAGTGACCACTGGCGGTGCCCATCTGTGCCATCTTCCACATACAAGGACAGAGACTCTCCGTCTATAAAAGAACACCAAACTAAGGTTTTAAACCAATGAACAATCTTCTAACTATAATGTCAGTCTCTTATTTGTCTTCAAGATTCCATGAACTCTTCCCACTTGAGGGTCCACTGGCTTCAGCCATCAAATTCTCTCCCCGATCATACATTTAAGTCTTTAGTTCAGTGCTTTAAATGTAAATACAAAAGTGCTGGTACTCACTAGCTACAGAGCATGTTTGCTTAGGGGAAGTGCTGGTACTCTCCCTTTGAATGAATTGCAGCAGAGCGTAGAAGTGCAGGTACTTTCCCTTTTAAATCAAAGAAGTGCAGTACCTGCCCATTTTTTTAAAAATAAGGATCAAAAATTCTTAGGGGAATCATAAAATGTACAAAAAAGCATGATGTCAAAGTAGATTGAATGGAAACGCCATCACAAGGGCACAGAATATGGTCAACAAAAGAAAAACAGTTTTCTGGATAGTCAATCAAAAAAGGTAAAAGATTAAAACAGAATCTTGTCAATATATAACGTGTTGTAAATTCTAGATTTGCGATAAATATAACTGGAGACCCTCTTAAAAATGTAAAAAATGATATGCAGCTACAAAAGATTTCTGATTATCCCCTCTGCCCTTTTTGTCTGTGTCTTGTTCAAATACATGTACTTTAAAGAGAGCTTAGTAATATTCAAACAAGAACTCAGTTCATTATACAGATCGGGACATCCAAGCTCTGCACTTAGTGATTTTATGTAGGCGAGCCAAGGAATTTACTGCGCCGCATGTAATCATAAACAATCATTTACAATCAATTTGGTGAAAACCATGTCCTCCCTTCTCCATAGTGAATGCCAGAGTAGAAGAGGTGCCATGTTATAGTGTCTACTATGCAGGGGGCACGCAGTTCCTCATGGATTATGGCGTTGGAGCAGCTAAGCGGCAGAGGTTTTTCATAAACACGTTTTCTACTGACTGAATCCCTTGTACTTTTGGAAACCCCAAATACCAGCCCCATAAGAAGCAATTGTCACAAACATGCGTACATTTTTAAAAGCACTTTGATTGGTTTGGCACCCAACTTTTTCATGAATCTATGTACACCCTGTACGGCTTGTTCGAACAGGGCCACCCTGTTTGTGATCATAGGTTTCCAGGTGTATTTATCAATCAGATAAAATTCCAAGATACGGGAATGTTGCAGTCTCCATAACTCAAATATTTTTTATGGTATGCACTGGTCTTCTCATAGGTCTAACTCCACTTGTCAATATAAAGGTTTTAGAAGCATTAACTTGTAAATCAAGGTCTTACATAAAAGCAATATTGTCGTTTATCAGCCCTTGGAGCCCTATGCCTGTTAGTCAGATTAACACTGCACCGTAGGCATAGGAAAGAATGCTATTTAGGGTGTATCCTACGACCTTGTACTCAATGCTTTATCCACCCTGTTTGTATACAAGAAAAGAGGAAAGGGGCAAGTACGCACCCTTGTCTTACTCCTCTCAATCTTAAAGTGACCAGTGCATTCATCATTCTGCCTATATCAAACACAAGCATTTGCGTCTCTATACATTTGTCTAATAAAGGTAATAATTGCCTCCTCTATTCCCAATTCAGCCATGATTACCCAGAGTTTAGAGTGTGATACACAGTCGAAGGCTATAGACAGGTCCATAAATGAAAGAAACATTGTACTTTCTTTTGCAGCTGTAGGTTTTTCTATAAGTAAAGATAGGTTCAAACATTGGCCCATCGTACCAAATCCTCTTTCAAAACCGAACTGGGGATCTGTTAATATATTGTTTTCCATAGCCCAATCTGTGAAATAAACCACGGCCCACCACCTTCACTGTTGAATCCAAGAAAGATATGGGCCTATAATTTTTGGGGAGGGATTGGTCACCTTTTTTTAAAATGGGGATTATAATTGAGGTGCTCCTAGTTAAAGGTGGACCTACTTTGGTGATAGCATTAAAAACATTTGTGATCAATGGTGCCCAAAGGTCTATGGGTTCACAGAATACATTAAGTGGAACCTCGTCAGGACCCGGGCCTTCCCACTGATACTTCCTTCAGAGCCCTCTGTACTTCCTGAAGATCAAATGTCAGATGCGAACAGATCCCCCTGTCAGCATCCTGGAAATTATGGGGTGGTATCTGCTCATTGGTCTCCAATGGTCTCCAAAATATATATGCTAGAGCAGGCTTCTCCAACGAGTAGCTCGTGAGCTACTGGCAACTCTCCACCCACCTGTAAGTAGCTCTCCTGTGTGTAGCCCAGCCTACTAAATTAGACACTTTTGGTTGGTTGAATTATCCTATGTTAACCAAAATTTTAAAGTGTGTATTGAAGACAAAAAAGTTTGTGCATTTTGAAACCTCATAATTTTCAAAATATATTTAAAGCTGAAGCTGAATATTTAAAGAGGCATTGGCGGCAACACTGCCTAGTGCACTGAGGTGATCACTGCTAATCATCTTTCATATGGTGACCACTTATATAATCTTGTCTGATGTGGTCACTATTACAATACTAATAACATTAGTAGCCGGGGATGACCTTCATTTAACATAAGTAGCTCTTATTACTGAAGCGGTTGGAGACCCCTTTGTTAGAGAAATAATCCAACCACTTTCGAGCTTGTATTTGGGCTTCCATATTGGAGTCGGTGGTATCGCTAAAATAAGGTGCATTCATTACTTTCCAAAAGGATACACTGTCTATTCATTCACTCGCCTTTTGGAGTGCTTCCCATGCATCTTCCTTTAGCTGGTACTTCCTAGACTCCAGGTCCACTTCATAGAGTGCACGTGCTGATTTAATATGTTCCGTTACTATAGGCTTGTTATTCAGAGGCCTATGGAGCTCAATACCTACTCTGGTACAATTTGCATCAAACCAGCCCCTGGTATCAGTCTTAGGGTGACAACAGGCTCCCTTCAGTGCCTGCCCATTTAATGTACTGGTCCATTCTACCCTAATACCTCACTTATCACAAAGCTCAACTTGCACAGAATCATCAGAACTTCATAAACCAGTTCTCAACCTCCAATTAATTTCTCAGTTCAAATATTTCTACAGTTTAACTTTTCAGTGTATCCTTTTCTGCATCACCATACCACATAGCTACTTTTGACTTATTGCACACCTTATCATCCTCCATCTTCCCTGAATTTCACTATCTGTATCCAACTTTTAGTCATTTACGCCAAGCACACCCCTTTACCACCTGTACCTTGTTTTACTGCAAAGCCTGACTTGCCTTTTTCCATTACTGTGTCACTACTGGCTTTCCTGTCAATAGCTCAAGTGAGGGAGTGTGCATTGTCTCCAAAGACACAAACGGAACACAGTTGGCTGTCACTATATCTGGGGACAAACATGTCCCCTAAGAAATTGATCAGACCTTTAGTGTTTGCCCATCCCACAAACTTTTAGAATTTGTAAAGGAATAAAACAAACATCATCAGAGCATGAATATTTGCAGCCTTGCGGCAGCCCAACAGTTAACTTCATAATTTGTAGGGCACCCTTACTCTTGACCTAATGGTAGTTTAACTGGTACTATAAAAAGGCAACCTACAGGTTTAACAGTTGCACCTCAGGATACAACTGATCACAAATAATTTTGTTTCCACAGATAAGTTATTTCTCTGGGTACTGGAATAGGAAGTGGTATTTGGGTGCTCAATATCCAAGAGCTGAATAGCTCATTCAGAATTAAATATGAAAACGTATATCTGCTCAACACGTATATAATTGAAAATGTGTTTTAAAAGTTTTATAAAACCGAACAAGACCCATGGGGGCATCAGAGTGCTTTACAATAGAGAAAGAAAGAGGAGGCATATAAATCAAACAAAAAGGTAATCGAAAAAGTACAGGAAGAGAAACTCTTTAGGCCAACAGAACTAGACTTAATCATAAACAGTCAAGTAATATACACGGGTGAGGGAAAAGTGCCAGAGCGGGCCTGGACATTCGCAGATTAAGAATAATTGAAGCAATTTACAAATGCCCAGGAGGAGGAAGCTAGTTGATCACACAACAAGGTAAATACGAAAAGTACAAGAAGAAGAAGTAACGCTCTGAACCCACATACCAAAATACTATCAAAAGAGTCAGGTAATAAAAAAGGGCGAGTCTTAAGAGAACTTGTAGGGCAGGGGGGGTTCTAGGACAAGAATTTGTTCATCAATCGCACTTTAACTTTTTTTTGAAGGATGCAATTGAGGGGTTTGTCTTGATTTCAGAGGGAAGGGAGTTCCACATTCTAAGGCCATAACCGAGAAAGCTCGATTGTAAGTTTCCTTTATATGGAATTTCTGCGGCTTCAGCAGAAAGGTGCTGGCACTTCTGAAGAGTCTAGAACCACCAGAAAGCACAAGTTTTTGTCTCTCTAATCTTCATTGAACATGCCAGGTTCGGAAGCCCTATGTAAGACACCTTTAGTTTTTATGATTAGGATATTTAAGCTATTCTATCACATAAGAGGAGAGATACAGGGCATTAGTGGGTTCACGCCTGCCCTTAGTCACTGATCAAACCACAAAAATGGCATGATACCCTGGTGCTTAACTCAGTTCGCTATTTTAGGGAGTCATAACAAAGATATTTGACATCTCGGCTATCTCTACCTACATCACTCCTAGTTTTGGGGGGAAAATTCCAAGAATTGGACGAGGATGGCTCACTCACATAATGTGACATGCTTCATCATTTCAAAGAGGGGAAGCTTCCAATGCTCAAACTGTGCCCAACCCGGCCTCTCTTGAGAACACGATAAACAAGCATTTGCATAACCAATAGGTCTCGACTTTGGGACCTTATAAGTGTTTAGTTATCCAGCACAATATCCTTGGTGCAACAACATCAAGTGTTGCATGGCTAAACACTTATAAGGTCCCAAAGGCGAGACCTATTGGCTAAGCCAATGCTTATTAACATAGCTTTACTGTCTTTGTTTACATTAACTATCAGTCATTCATCATTGAGGTAGCTCTAGAACACAGGCTGCTCTCTTCTTACATTTAATGTTTTAAGTATATACTGATGAGGGAAAGAATTTCCAGCTCTAGGGGATTTTCCTAATTTTTGTACTGGCCTGGACATTTGAAATACTGGTCATATCAGTACAAAAACTTGCCAGGTGGCAAAAAAAAATTCAGAGACTGTTAGTGATGCGCAAAAGTCGTGCCCCATTACATGGAGAACTCAACACTTTTACACCTGTCCAAGGAATCCTCACCCTCAGCTCTAGCCTGCTACTTTTTTTATACGTCAGAAATTAGCCAGAGGGGTCCAGCCTGCTACTGACAACAAAAAACTAAGCTGGGATGTGGCGTGACGTGGAAGGACTAAAGACTTTCTTTTCAACAAGGAAGCATTTTCTTGCTAGAAGCACAGCCAGAAAGGGTGGAGAGGGGTTGTCTTTTTAAAAGAAAGTGCAACAGTTCATGTTCTAGCTCGAGGATGAGGTCTCCCTCCCTGTAGTGTGAATAAAATTCTATGTCGTGGTTCCCAGCCAGCCTTGATGACAGACGTTTACTCAATCGACCATGAGCCACCCTAAAAGGGGGTCAACTACTACACAGCAGAGGAGCCGGGCAACTGCTAACCAGCACACCACGCACACTGCCCATTTACAAACATGAGGCATGAGCTCTCCTCTCGCCGCATGGCAGCCAAACAAAGGATGAGGGGATTGATTGACATCATGACAAACTGAGGGACACAAATGGATGAGAGATTGACAGCCTGGCCTGCAGATGGGGGCGCCTCTCAGTGCTAATAAGCACATTTGGAGCAAAGCTTTGGGAGCCGACGCTGTCTTTCCCATTGACGCACTGTCCATTCTCAGGTGACACCTACCTCCTTTCCTGCTCCTCATACACTCCCCACAATAAATAGTGACCTAACTGACCACCCAGGCAGCGCTTGAAGGCCATTCAAGTAGTATGAAGTGCTATAGAATTATTACAGCGCAATACAATGCTACTCACATATAAGGCCCACCTATGCATGCTATCTTCCACGTGGTATTCACACTTTCAACTGTTCCCCATCTGTATTCGACATGCGTCTTGAAAGATTCTCTCATTGCACATAATTCTTTTTGCTTTTAGAGGTGTATTTTTTTCAAATTATTTCGAATCCTTTACTGTGTTACTATCTTAAAGACGCAAGGAATTCAAGGAATGCAGCCTCCCGCACGTGCACCAGGCCATATGTTTTTAATTATCGTGCCAGTGTCTGGGCACGATAATTCAAAACATATGGCGCCATGCAGGTAACTGCAAGCAATAGGCCACACACGCACAAGCGTGTGTACGGTGAGCTTTTTGAAGCCCTTACAATAAGTCTCGCAGAGCAGCGCATGCACGCTGTTAGGAGAGACCTAAAAATGATGAAAACGCATGTATCGTCCGAAGCCCTTCTCTTTATTGCAACCCAATGCATTTCGGGCTTGACGAGCCCTTCGTCAAAGGTAACTACAAATGTCAAATAAATAACCACCATTAATACATATATCTTTAGTTTCACATATGTCACAATTTTTCTGATCAAATTACATATATATATATATATATAATCTTTGTTCTGTCTGTGTGTTTAATTTAACGAAAAAGAAAAAAAGAAATTACAACCCCAAAGTAACCAACAAGTACAAGAAGAAGTAACTCTCTGAACCCACATAACAAAATACTATCAAAAGAGTCAGGTAATAAAAAAGGACGAGTCTTAGAGAACTTGTAGGGCGGGGGGGGGGGGGGGGTCTAGGACAAGAATTTGTTCATCAATTGCGCTTTAACTTTTTTTTGAAGGATGCCATTGAGGGGTTTGTCCTTATTTCAGGGGGAAGGGAGTTCCACATTCTCAGGTGATAACCGAGAAAGCTAGATTGTAAGTTTTCTTTATATGGAATTTCTGCTGCTTCAGCAGAAAGGTGCTGGCCCTTCTGAAGAGTCTAGAACCACCAGAAAGCACAAGTTTTTGTTCCTAATACTTTCCATCCAGTATGTACCAAACGTTTCACTCAAAGTTTGTGTTTAAAATGATAAAAGTGTTCATTTTCAGGGTTCAGTCCAATTTATTGTTTAACTCCATCACAGATTCTACAAGTACTTCTTGCCTCCAAGACCTTTAGTTCCTGAATTATTATTCATGTGGAACTTCCTCCGGATTATTTAATTTCAATCAGCACATACGTATTCAACTTATTAAGTGATGGTTGTACCAAGACTAGTTTGTATCACAATTCAAAAGGTGTTAAATGAAGGGGGTTGCTCAACTTCATTCATCTTACGCTTCACACATCACTTCACTCAATACTAAACATTGCCATCCATTGACAGCCGGCTGAAGTTTTTGCTTGGTTTCATCTTCATACTTGAGATGTGCAAAAGGCATCCCGAGATATTGCAAGCATTTTACTCGGCAAACCAACTGCTGGCACAAACCCATCCCCTACCACGGATATAAGAGTCATCTGCACAGACCACCCATCACACAGAATGTACATTAGGTGCAAGGTATTTCATTTAACACAATGCACAGACACCATCCATGTTTTTCTAAAAGGGTTCCTTTATTCACAAGTGTAGCCAACGCATTTATTCTCTTAAAAGAGAATAATTCAGGGCTAGTGATGTGGTAACACCTATGCTGACTAATAATTAGATTTGGCGATCGTTCTAGAATAGCAGATCTTTCGGACACCTTAAATTTGAAGTCAGTTTGTGATATCTTACATTTACTAAGTATTTTTTCATAGTCCAGACTGTATAGTCATTATCTAAATGTATAATCTATGCCTATGTCGGAATCTGAATCCATAAGCGCAGAATCCCGCAAAACAGTGTTGTACAAACTTGAGTTTGAAGATGTGAATAAAGGAACCCTTTTAGAAGAACATGGATGGAGTCTGCGCACTATGTTAAGTGAAATTATTTGCAACTAATGTACATTCTATGTGGTGGATGGTGTGTGCAGATCACTCTTAAATAACGATATTTTGAAGCTGGACTGCTATGTGGAAGATTAGGAGATTGATCTTCCAGATCTTTGCACCACCTATATTTGGACTGTTAAAATTCACTAGAAGTGACAGGCGCAAATCATGTTGTCTTAGTCTAATTTTGCGTAAATGACTATTCCCTACTACAACTTCATTTTCCACTGCCAAATCATCTTTGGCCTTAGCTAAAATTTGGAGATCAGCACCTGAACGGCATTGAGTTCCATGTCAGTCAATAATAATTTTCTCAGCTACAGATATCCATGGTTGTCTCTTTACATTCTAAATTTCAGTTGCTGTTCTCAGTTGTGGCACAGCGGCTGACTCCGCAGTACGGGGCTCGCAATTTGATCCCCAGAACTGGCGGCTGCTCAGCTCAGCATCATGGGACTCTGGGCAATAGCTCACTTAATCTCCCCAACAGCCCCAGAGCTTGGATACCCATAGGGGTGATAAGTCGTGCTTTAGAGATCTGGAATTATTATATTAACTTAATTAACAAAGGGAAAAAAAGATACAATACAACAAAACTGTTGGGGAAGCAGCAGTGATTCAAATATTTAACCAACTTCTATCAAAGCCCACATAACACTCCAGTGTTGGTTCTTACTGGTATTTTGTTCACCTAATCGAACTTTTGCCACCTCCAGCCAGCTCATCTACCACCCACCCCCTCAAAACACTATTTCCATATGCCATCCTTGACACCATCACTGACCAGAAATAATCTATGTATCTTGGGGACTTTAACACCTGGTTCAACAACAAAACGACATCATCAAAATTTGAACCTCCTGAATTCCACCAACTTACTCGGCAAGGCATACACTTAATGCATTCAGAGTCCCTAGGAGATTATGGTGGAGGACCTCAATGCATTCAGAGTCCCTAGGAGATTATGGTGGAGGACCTCAAAAATATGGTAGACTGCAAAGGCGTGGCCGCCCTCCTGCCTTCTGACGGTCTTCAGCATTTGACACTGTGGACTATCGGCTACTGCTCCAAAGAATAAGTAACCAATGATTAAATCGGCCAATCACATCCTCCAGATGAAAATCTCAGTCCCCAACCCAGGCCCCGATCTTACATGCTGCTATCAACCCTTCTTTCCACTTAGGAATTGTACCACCATTCTGTAAAAAGGGTATCGTATCTATGTTGCTGAAAAACAAATTAAAGAAGGAGCTAGTTCAGATTATTTCCAGGGTACTTTTTTCGACCCTCTTTTCCATCACTGCCCTTACATCTTTATACCTTGTTTTGGAGGATGGTGAGGCATGTACATAGAGACTCGTTAGCAGCGGGCATTACTGAGCTGAATCATTTTGTATTTTACATGTGTTGTGCTTCAGTGTCACCAGCTCTTGTGACCAATCACTCTGTTTGCTGTTTTGTGAACTTAGAGCAAGAGTTTTTTATTTGATCTGCAGAACTGGACTCATTTAATCAGTGCCACCATTTTTTTGCACATCTTCTATGGGAACACCATTTATATAGGCTACCCAGAGTAGCCGACAACCCTACTGCAGAGGATTTAAAACACGGCTATGCCCATGCGACTGCCTTACAGCTATAGGAAGTTTTACCAGTCTTTGATGCATGCCATACTCTTCACTGGCTGTCGGTCAATAATAGAATTCAGTTCCAGACAAAGTACAGCCAAATAAAGTCTTTTAAAAGACTTCTCTCAAGTCTCCTTTCCCAGTTTCTACACTACACCCCCAACTAGATGACACATATCAGATGCCATCCTACTCTTGCAGGTCCCTCACCATCATGAAGTCTTCCTTTGATTTTCCTTTTATTACTCTCTCCCTGCCTGATCTAGTGCTATAAAGCTCAATGGAATAAGCTTGTATCCTAAAAATAAAAAGCCGATAAATATTCTGGTCTGAGGCACCGTTCTTAATAAGACTCAGATCTATCTTGCTGCATGTGCTGCTGGTCATTAAAATTCTCTGCTTCATGTTTTGAAAGAGAGCACTCCCAGCTCTCACTTTAAGATAAGATGTTTACTCCCGAAGACGGTTTGAAAGCAGTCTGAAAGTGTGCCTCCGACAACACTGGCAGAGTGGCTGATTCATAACTTTTTGATAGATGAGGTACAAGTTGGCATTTTAAGGGTTGGATGCCGGTCTATGGTGAACAAATGACCATTTGAGATGACAGACTTTTTTCATATTTCTTTATTAATATTTTGCCAAAAAGGACTTATCCAATACAAAACACACGGGTTCAAGAGCTGGAAAATTAACAAAATGCAGTGGCACATCCCTTTGCTATGAATTTCAATCGAAACATCATAATTTTTTCCAACTCTAGTGCGCAATGGGGGTGGGGGGTGAGAAGGGGAAGGGGCAAAGGGAACCAGGTGCAGGGCGAACCCAATTCCAGAAGGCATACAACATTGACAAACCCAAACAAGCATTGGCATAGCCAATAGGTCTCACTTTTGGGACCTTATAAGAATTTAGTTATGCAGCACAATATCCTTGGTGCAACATCAACTGTTGCATGGCTAAACACCAATAAGGTCCCAAAGGCGAGACCTATTGGCTATGCCAATGCTTATTTCAATTCTACTTGGTCTCACACTCTAAATATGGCCATTTAACATGTTACCTCTTAATGTTTTAATACATTTTTGTTATAGTCATTTTATCTGGTGTAAATGTTGGCAACATGGGATGTGGTTAATAAGCTATTATTTTAAGACTTCGAATTTCACATTATGCCCAAACCTAGATCTCCACTGATTGCCTCAGTGATGGACTAGATAAAACTTTTTACCTGCTCCTGTTATATGTAGAGCTCGTCGAGCAGTATCCGGGTTGAAAATGCCTACTTTTTCACCTGGATCAAGACACAGGATATTGGAAATACAATGCTAAACATAGACCCATGATGTCTCCTGGAACCAGTGACAGCTGTAGGAAAGCAGTCCTTACTATGTAAGATAGGGGGAAAGTTGCAATTAAATACAGTGTGCACAGTTTATCACAATCAATACGGGTAATATCCACTATGCAAATAATATGCGTTTCATTTATGGTTTAAGCGAAAGAGTACTTAAACTGGCGATTTAAGGAGAAAAAACAAGGATTTTTCGGCCCAACCGCGATTTAATATAACGTACAAGACGAAAAATAAAACATTTAATGCATGCCGCTAAGTTAAACTAGGGTTCAAGTTTCAAGAAGCCTTGGGGTCACTCAGGTGCAGGTGTTTGCAAAGTACTGGAACTTGAGGTCTTCAGTTCCATCACGGATACTGTCGGACATGTGGGGCATAGTCAATGGACCAAGACTGCTACAGAAGAAACAAAATAGACACTCTAGAACACCGACTGGACTTGTGCACATAGAAGTAGATGGCAGATTAAGGGAGCAGATTTCCCGATACTGTGGGTGCACTAAGTGTTAAAAGAAAAATCGGAGATCTTACATAAAATGGTGTTCTTTATATTAATCTGATTTCCAGCTAATCCACAATGGCCACTTTGGGGAGGGTGGGGGGGGGGAGGGGAGCGGGGATGGAGCAGCAGAGGAGCGCAGTATTTGAAAACCACACCAATAGCAATTCAGTATTTCTGGCGCCCCGTCATGGGATCTGGACAACTAACGGCTGGAATTTGGAAGCATGGTGCCGGTTAACATGTCCATGCATTGAAATCATTCAGTCGCAGTTAAGATTATCCAGGGTCTGAAAGCTGTTTTTCTTAGGCATATCAACAAGTATTGTTAATTTAGAAAGGCAACTCACTGCAGTGGTGTTCTACTTTCACTGGATGATCCTTTAGCCGAATACCACCATGTAAATAACAAACAAAGTGGGGACCTGTGCAAATAAATTGTTGAACAACTGAACCAGTAAGCTAATGAATGGGTCACAGGTTTGGTAATACAATTCCAAAATGCTATTTATTCACCTGATCTTGAAGCGAAACCCCAAGCTCCTAGGCTGGGGTGAAGAACGAAGTGTATCTACATGCAACAATAACAAAACAGATGTCTATTGACATTACAACATAGGACGTTTTTTCTATAAGAAAAACATCTACGAAAGTGAAAATAAACAAGACTGGTAAATGTTACAGTACAAACATGTAAGCATGAGCAAGTCACTGTTGCTACCAGGCCCATTCAAGTTCCGTACACAGTATAGGTTGTGTGCCTGTGCAAAATTACGATGCTACTACCCGAACAGCCAGGTCTTGAGCTTCTTCCTGAAGGCGAGGTGGTCTTGGGTCAGGCGCAGGTCGGGAGGGAGGGAGTTCCAGGTCTTGGCGGCCTGGTAGGAGAAGGACCTTCCTCCTGTTGTCGTTCTTCGGATGCGGGGGACGGCGGCGAGGGCGTGACTGGCTGATCGGAGGTGTCGTTTGGGAGCGTAGAAGTTGATGCGGTTGTTGAGGTAGCTTGGGCCTTGGTCGTGAAGAGCTTTGTGTGCGTGGGTGAGGAGACGGAAGGTGATTCTCTTGTTGACCGGGAGCCAGTGCAGGTCTCTTAGGTGTCCGGAGATGTGGCTGTGTCGTGGGATGTCGAGGATGAGTCTGGCTGAGGCGTTCTGGATCCGTTGGAGTCTCTTCTGGAGCTTGGCGGTGGTTCCGGCGTAGAGGGCGTTGCCGTAGTCCAGTCGGCTGGTGACGAGTGCCTGGGTGACATTCTTCCTGGTCTCGGTGGGGATCCACCGGAAGATCTTTCGTAGCATGCGCAGGGTGTTGAAGCATGACGAGGAGACGGCGTTGACTTGCTTTGTCATGGAGAGGGAGGAGTCCAGGATGAAGCCCAGGTTGCGTGCGTGGTCTGTCGGTTTGGGTGCGGTGCCCAGGGCGGGGGGCCACCAGGAGTCGTCCCAGGCGGAGGGCGAGGATCCCAGGATGAGGACTTCCGTCTTTTCCGAGTTCAGCTTCAGGCGGCTGGTCGACATCCACTCGGCTACCTCTTTCATTCCTTCGTGAAGGTTGGCTCTGGCGGCGGCGGGGTCGTTGGTCAGGGAGAGGATCAGCTGGGTATCGTCGGCGTAGGAGATGATGTTGAGGTTGTGTTGGCGTGCGATGGCCGCGAGGGGGCTCATGTAGACGTTGAAGAGGGTTGGGCTCAGCGAGGATCCTTGAGGGACGCCGCAGATGACTTTGGTGGCCTCTGACTTGTACGGCGGTAGACGGACTCTCTGTGTTCTTCCGTCGAGGAAGGAGATGATCCATTCCAGTGCCTTCTCCTGGATTCCGACGTTGATGAGGCCCTGCACTAGGGTGCGGTGGCAGACGGTGTCGAAGGCCGCGGAGAGGTCTAGTAGGATGAGGGCCGCTGTTTCTCCGTTGTCCATCAGGGTTCGGATGTCATCGGTGGCAGCGATGAGGGCGGTCTCGGTGCTGTGGTTGGCTCGGAAGCCAGACTGTGAGGGGTCGAGGGATCCGTTCGTCTCGAGGAAGGCGGCCAGTTGCTTGTTGACGGTCTTCTCGATGACTTTGGCTGGGAACGGGAGCAGCGAGATGGGGCGGTAATTCTTGAGTTCGGTGGGGTCCGCTGTTGGTTTCTTGAGTAGAGCGCTGAGTTCGGCATGCTTCCAGCTCTCAGGGAAGGTGGCGGTGGTGAAGGAGGTGTTGATGATGTCCCGCAGGTGGGGTGCGATGACGGCGTCGGCTTTGTTGAAGACGTGGTGAGGGCAGGGGTCGGTCGGAGATCCGGAGTGGATGGAGTTCATCATGCGGACGGTTTCTTCGGTGCAGATCGGGGTCCAGGCGCGGAGGGTGGAGGTGGGGGGCGGTGGTTCGGTCGGGTTGGACGTGGCGTTCGTCGGTAGGGTGTTGAAGCTGTTGTGTATGTCCGCGATCTTGTTGTGGAAGTAGGAGGCGAGGGAGTTGCAGAGTTCTTGCGATGGGGTGATGTCGTTGTTTCCGGCGTTGGGGTTGGAGAGCTCTTTCACGATGTTGAAGAGTTCCTTGCTGTTGTGTGCGTTGTTATCCAACCGGTCCTTGAATGCAGTTATCTTGGTGTCGCGGATCAGTTGGTGGTGCTTCCGGGTGGCAAGCTTGAGGGTGGTCATGTTGTCCGGAGTTGGCTCCCTTCTCCAGGCTTTCTCGAGGGCTCGGCAGTTCTTCTTGGAGCTCTTGAGTTCGTCGGTGAACCATGGGGCCTTCTTGCTGCCGGGTCTGCTGGGCGGGGTCCTCAGTGGGGCGAGTTCGTCCGCGCAGTTGCTGATCCACTTCGTGAGGTTGTCGGCGGCCTGGCTGGGGTTCGCTGAGCTGGCGGGAGGGTGCTGGCTCAGGGAAGCGGCGAGCTGGTCGGCTGTGATCTTGCTCCAGCTTCTGCGGGCGACCTGTTGCTGGTGGTGGTGGGTCGTCGTTCTTTTGAAGGTGAAGTGGACGCAGCTGTGGTCCGTCCAGTGGAGTCCTGTGGCGTGGCTGTAGGCGATGTCTTTGCTGGAGGAGAAGACGGCGTCGAGTGTGTGTCCGGCGAGGTGGGTGGGGGCGGTCACCAGTTGCTTGAGTCCGAGGTTGGCGAGGTTGTCGAGCAGGGTGGTGGTGTTGTGGTCGTTGTTGTTCTCCTGGTGGATGGAAAAAGCATGTGCGTAGCTCTTCGAAAACCCGCTTACTAAATGTCTCGCCAGAGCGGCGCATTCACAGGCTCAGGCGAGACCTA
Organism: Triturus cristatus; assembly: GCF_964204655.1. NCBI lineage: Eukaryota > Metazoa > Chordata > Amphibia > Caudata > Salamandridae > Triturus > Triturus cristatus. The sequence goes on along the minus strand of NC_140582.1, from coordinate 802,362,945 downwards.
AAAACAGGGAGAGGGCGGGGAAGGGATCGGCATACTCATTTGCTTGACATCCTTATCATCCACATTCCTCATCGCGTATCTGGGCCACACGCAGCTGGGAGGAGTGGAGGAGCGACTCAATGATTAAGGCTACTCCAAGTCTAACAGTAGCCTGTGGGGGGACAGCACTGCCGGTATGGGTGACCCTGGAGCCGATCCTACATTCTCTGCTCCCTCAACGTCCCCTGTGCGGTCTACCATCTCACCCAAAATCTCAAATCTTTTTCAGCATGTTCGTCTCTGCGAACCTTCCTGAAGATGACAGTCTTAAGTAACAAGAGGGCATGTTGAGAGCTCTCTTAACAAAATGCCTAAAAGCAGGCTTCTGCTCCCCACAACGGTCTCTGCTGCCCATTCCATACTGATTCTGAGGTAATTATGCATTGCTGATTACTGTGCTGAACTGCGCTTTGCAGGAGAGAAAGATTGCTATGCTGCGGTCCATGCTATACTTGTCGAATGTGAAGGGAAGTTCTCACTGCTTATGTATCTGCAGTACCTGTTCTAGGTTTGAGGAGAAAGCCTACACCTGCTGCCTTTTAAATATGTGTTCTTAGTTCGTTATAGAAATCTGAACTGTTCCTTGCAGAGCCTTTCCGGTGTGTGAGATGCGCACATACCCCTGCAAATTGTGCTCTGTAAACAGTTGGACACACTTCACATTTAATATAGAGAAGGCTGAGGTGTAGCACAGAATATCATATTTCTTCTGATATCTTTGAGATTAGATCCAAATCACCACTAACACGCTCAGTTGGCACTTGCAGTATTTGCCATTAAATGTTGTACCTGGTGTAACTGGTTATATGACTAGAGTGGGGAGCCTAGGCAATTTGGTTTCTTTTACTCAAGTGGGGCTTGACGAAAAAAAAAGTTTGACTAATGTTTTAGTTTCTCTTTTTATCTATGCGGTCACTGCCAGTAGTCTATTCACATTGTCTTTCTGAATATTCGAGCAACGAATTTCGTATAGCCTTTGCTTAGTTGAAACATCCAAAGTAAAACATTATACAAAAAGTAATTAGACAAACCCCTTACCTATGTGTTCCGAGAAAGCACTGAAAAGAGTATCAAGCGTGGGGTGGGAGGCTGAATCAAATTAAGAAGTGCAGAACTGCTATCAAGAGGACCATGACTCTCATCATGTAGTACATTACCAAGTACATGCACATGCGTGTACAATTGGAATGTAGAACGCCTGACGTTTTATGGCATAGGCGTTATGGAGCGCGGTATTAAAACATTTGATTGTGTATCTTTACCTGTCAAGTCCAAGCTTCGGTCGATCAGCAACAGGGAGCACCTGTGTGGCGCGGTTTTCCTCCTGTTCTTGCCCTGCGGGTCTCCAGCCAATTCCCCAGCTACGAGTCGGCTGACTGCGCCCATAGCGAAGCACTCCTCGCGAACCCCCAGTTCCTCTAAGAGGCTGGCCAGTTCACGGGCCAGGCCACGTATCTGAGCTTGCAGAGTAGCCGGCAACTCAGTCTCTGCTGCCGGGGGGAGCGGTCTTTTCCTCTCTACCCGGGATCGGCCGGACAGGCGCTGAAAATCCGCGGGGAGCGGTGGAAAGAGAGCGGCAACAGCAGGGGCGAGAATAAAGAACGGAGACAGAGATGCCCAGGATAGTGGTACGTGCGTCACCTCAACCACGGCAGTGTCGTCTCCCATCCATCGGCGGATCTGTTCCTCCAGGCGCGCTCTCTCCTCGGGGGAAGCGGGGGAGACGAGGAGCACATGGCAATGCTGGAAGCAGCTGCCCAGCACTAGATCCCGCAGCATGTCCAGTCCGCGACCCCGTGGCGGCCCGTCCAGGACTAGCACAGCTCGGGATTGTCCAGGGTCTCCAACCGGTCCGGTGAGCCCCCGAACGGCAAGTGCACCAGCCCGCAACAGAGCCCCGACGCCTCCGGCGCTCCAGTGCAGGCTCTCAGCACTTGCAGTGTCCAGAAACACTAAAGAACCTCGGAAGCAGGGCAGCACGCGCTCCCATGCCTGGGCAGAGGCAGAGCTGAAGGATGAGGACATTGCCAAGTGCACCGAGAGCAGCGACAATCAAAAGTCCAGGTGACAGCAAAATCACGACGTGTAAACTACAGTACGGCGCGGCACGATGACGTCACCATCGTTGATGTGTTTCTTAGTACAAGACCAACTATCCTTAAAAACAAGTTTAAAAGTTATAAGGACAGTGATGGTGGGGGGAAGAGGGGGTGCTGTACCAGGAAAATAATTACTTAGCGCCAGGGTGGCCAACAGTCCCACTGTAATATAAACTCCAAGGCATCAGACATATATTTTCTAAATGTTTTATGGGAGATACAGCAGCACAGTACGTGCCTACAGTCAAAGCAGTGAACTCCCCCAAACTCCATATTCTCAATCCAGAACCCATGTAGGTCATCATTACATTTAGAACCATAGCACAGATCTTAAAGAGATAATGGACAAAGGACAGATACCAAGAAAAAATGTAACACATCTATCCTCTTACAGAAGAACCCCACGACAATACATAAACACAACCAGACAAAAGACAAGATACCTATAAAAAATGCACTACACTTAATCCCTAAACTTGTCAGGAAGATTCCTGCCACGTTGATTTCCTTTAATCCTAGAAGCCGCACTCTCATTAAGATTCCTGTCACGTTTATTTCCTTTAATCCTAGAAGCCGCACTCTCATTGCAATCTCTTTCAAAGCATTCTCACCACTCTTGCTTTTAGCTACTCTCCTGACATTCCACACTTTACCATCTTGAGGGACCATACTGTTCTTGTTGACGTTGACCACTCTCATGACTTTTCCAAATTTAGTCAAATTTGTAGATAGCACACCTGGTCTACACACCCTGACCCGATCACCAACCACAAAGTCAGGCACTTTAGTTTTCCACTTGCTATCGAATGTGTGTTTCATTTACTCATGTTTCTTTCCTATCTTCATTACAACTTCTTCTTTAACCACACTACCATCCTTGTCCCCTTGCTTCGTTTTGAACCACCAGGGACACAACTTCATTACAGTATCCCTACCTTTGAACAATTTGAAAGGACTAACCTCAGTAGTGATATGCGACGAGACCCGATACAGCCAAAACTTTTCCCTAAGTTTGTCCTTTCATTCTCCACCAAAATCCGTTGCCCACAAAATACTCAGCTTCAACACACGGTTGAAACGTTCGACTTGACCATTTCCACTAGGCTCATACAGGGCATTGGTCACATGACATATGTTGCATAATTTCAAAAATTCACTAATTTCTTGCGACTTAAATTGCACCCCATTATCTGTGATGAGGACGTCAGGAACACCTTCTCTTGCAAACAATTCTTTAAAGAACTCAGTCACAAAGGTAGTGGTGACATGAGCCACAAACATAACCTCTGGCCATTTGGATTGGTAATCCACCAAAATCATGGCAAATCTACACTCACGAGGTAAACACTTAAAAGGTAAAGTGATGTAAAAACCCACTTTCTACCAAGGAAACTTAGACCACTGAACAGGACACAAAAGAGCTGGCACTGTCTTAAGCATTCTTTCACTGTTGACACACACATCACATTCACGTACAACCTTGTCCACAAGTCTGTCCAATCCTGGCCACCAAAAGGTACCCTAATCAACCTCTTTATGGACGACATGCCTAGATGACCTTCATGGGCAGACTTCAATATGTGAACATGCAATCCAATAGGTGGGATACATTTTCCACTTTTAAACAATAACTCTCCCTCAACTTCAAGCTCCTCTGAAATCCTCTAGTAAGGATACAACTCCACAGGAACATCCCATCTTCTAGGCCAACCTTCCTTCACATAATCACATACTTTCCAAAGTAAAACATCTTTGACTGCAGCCTTCCACATCTCCTCATTCACCCCTTCAAACTCTTTGGGGATGACATCAGCAACACTGGCAACCACTTCAGTTTTATTTTCTCTCATTGCTCTCCCCACTATCCATAGGAAGCCTAGACAGACAATCAGTAATGACGTTCTTCTTTCCAGGGACATATTAAATTTTATAGTTATACTCTTGAAGTCTTAACATGAGCCTGGCAATGCGTGCAGTGGCACAACCACCACCATCAGGAGCCAACACTCTAACCAGCGGCTTATGGTCTGTCTTGATGGTAAATCAAGAGCCTTAAGGATAGATCCTAAAATGCTCCTCAGCCAACACACATGCCAAAAGCTCCTTTTGAATTACTGCATACCTTTGCTCAGCTTCACTGAGGGTGTGTGATACAAAAACCACATTCCATTCCTTACTTTCACATTTTTGCGACAGTACACTGCCACCCCATACAGACTGGCATCTACAGCAACAATGCACTCCTTATTGACACATAAGGGCTTAAGAGAGGAAGCTTTGACAGTCTCATACTTGGCTAAATCAAAGGCTTGTTGACATTCTTTGGACCATTTAAATTCCACATTTTTCCAATTAAGCTCTCTTAGTGGCTCCATCTTTGTCGCAAAATCCTTGATAAATTTGCTGTAATACAGCTCCCAGAAACTGAAAGTAACTTCTTGTTATCCGGTGCGGGGGCACTAGCAATAGCATCCACCAATGACTGTTTAGGTACAACACCATCCGTGGACAGGGTGTGGTCAGGTACTTCATGGACTCTCTAAACAACTTGCACCTATCTTGCTTCAATGTTAAACCCTGTTTTCTCAGTTTCGCACACACTCTTTTCAAATGCTCTAAATGTTCTTGTTTGTTTTTCAAGAAAACCAAAATCTCAACTTTAAAGCACTTGACAAAGGTTTCCATTTCCTTGAAGATGTGGAACATCGCTCTCTGTAAGACGGATGCAGCCGACACCAACCCAAACAGCATCCTCTTGAATTTAAATAATCCTAGAGGGTTTATGAAAGCTGTCGGAGATCTGGAGTCCGATCTCGAATCAATTTGATGGTATGCTGAATGCAAATCCAGAGTGGAAAATACAGCAGCCCCTTCCAACATACTAACTACCTCAATAATGTTACGAAGAGGATGGCAGTCCACTAAAATATTTGCATTCAATGCCCTGAGGTCAATGCATAACCTCAAAGATTTATATGCTTTGTGGGCAAGAACTATGGGAGAAATCCACTCAGAAGATTCTACCCCCTCAATGATCTCCCCCTCTACCATGTCCTTGAGTACACAATTTAGGTCTTATCACACATTGAAAGGTACTCTCCTCAGTTTTTGTTTAACTGGAATAGCTCCAATCTTAAGTTTGATGCAATGAGTGTACCCTTGTATTTTTCTCAACTTGCTAGAAAACAAATCAGGAAACTGCTAAACTTGGAACTTCCTCAGGATCGCCAACAAGCTAGAGCAGGCTCCCTGCTGTGAAGATTTAAAATAATTCCTAACTTCCATTGATCCTTCCACCCCAAAACATTCAGACACTTCCTAGCTACCTAGCTACTTATAGCTTAATGCTAGCTACTCTCCCTTTGAATTCTATTACAGGACCCGGAGGGTTCGGATTATGCTTCTCTTTCTTTTATTTGCTACTCACAGCAGCCAATGAAAATTGTATGCAAATAAAACTACATTTCCAATGATGCTTGTCCATACATCATATCCTGTACAGCCCTATAAGAGCCACTGTATCCTGTTTCTGCTCCTCTTTCTTTGCTGCTCACGCAGAAAGTTAAGTGCTCTGAACATTATGTTATTCTTTATGTGTTAATTGACTGTTAAATTGTTATTGCCGATGTTGCAATTATGTTTGCGCTTGTATCGCGCTAGGTTGACTAATTGGGTTTAAATATGTGCGTGTTTTTGCGCTGTGGGCAATTTATGTTTTCCTTTCCAGGGTGCGCTGTAACCGTATGGTTCATGCTCTAGAGCTCACGGGCGCTATCGTTCTCAGCCTGGGGGCGTCTTGACAGGCTCCCGCTGGGAGCGGCAGGATCTGCGAAACGATCCCGTGGGAAACACTGCATTAGGATTATCGCGGGCAGCCCCATCGCTCGTCGCTTCATTCCCCGCTGGCCTGCGGGTGTCTTGCGGGGCTCCCGCTGGGAGTGGTTTCCTCTGTGGTGCGCTCTCGCTCGGAGCGAGACTGCTAATTGACAATGGTGGCCCGATCATGTTTCGCTGTACTCCCTGCTGGTCCAGAGTATCGCGCCGCCATCTATATTACCTAAATGCGCTACTCACGCTTTGCTCTACGTGCATAGCTCGATTACATTTTATTACTTAATGCGCTATTCGCGCTTTGTTTCGCTTACTTTGTATGCTCCTCATAGGAAGCATAGCACAAGGTGTTTCATGGGTGACATGGAATAGCGCAACACGTTACAGTAGCATCAATGTGACCAGGCGACCAGGGTTCGAGTCCCGGGGTTGATGAAAGCAGATTGTAACAAAACCTGCATTGCTTGAGTGGATAAAAACAGCAATTGTTTGTGAAGTTATTTTCTAGCTCCCATTAATTATACTATATATATTAAACGTTTTTATGGCAGCGTTTGGACTTAAGGTTTCTTTGATTTCCCACCTATGTCGGGTCAAAAACGGACTTTGCGGCCCGCTTGGCCAATTTCATTCAGGCTCCGCTGGGAGTTCTGGTAGGGCGCTGCCTGCGGCAGCAATCATCGGGTGTTATAACTCGCTAAGGCTCCCCTCTTTGGCCAGACGTGCCCAGAGCCTGCTTATTCCAAGTTTTTCACGTGCATAGCCCTATTGGGTTACTGTCTAGTAAGACTGGGCTACGTATTTCTAAGGCACTTCATTAGCGATTTGTGTGCCCAAGTGCGTTCCCGTGTGGCGCACTTCGAAACCCCAAGGCATTGCAGATGTTATCGGTGATCTAGTGGATAAGGCACAAGCCTTCTAAGCCAGTGCTTGTGGGTTTGAGTCTCACCTGAGGTGCAAGTCAATATCCTCCTTCTTGATGCGTCACAACGCTAAGTAGTTTTCCCCGGACACAGCATGATGAAGCTCCCGCGGGATCGGAGATCCGCACTGGCATTAATCAGATTGGCCCGGCTGGGCACTAAAGATCTAGACACTCCCTCGTGAGCGGGGATACCGCGCTGTTGACTACAGCGCTCCTAACGAGTCACTGTGACTAGTGGTTGAGGTATATGACTCTGGTTCCAAAGGTGTTTAAATCCTGGTGTTTTCAGTAATGTTGTTTCTGAAGTTAAAAAATGTAGGCAAGGTACCGTTCTGATGTCAGAATTATTTTATGTTCACTGCGCGACATCGCGCTTAACCGCCAAAGGCTTTCCCTAGTTGCCGAGTGCGGGATGAAGCCGATCAGGCTCCGAGGTGCGTAGCCCAATTGGACTATATATAGAGATATGTTGGGATGTTTGAGCTACGCACATCACACGCGTCCCCTGCTTGCTCCAAGGTTCATACTGCCTCGTACGTTAGACGGAGCAGTTTTTCTTTGACGCCTTCCCGGCTGCAACAGCAGGCTGGCCCTTGGAGTGCGCACACGCTCCGGATATTTATTTATGGCTCTTACGCCCTTTGGGCTGGAATAATTTGACTACAGCATTGCTGAGGAGCTAGGTACATTATTTTCACTTCTCGTGTGCATAGGGTTGGCTCCCCCTTTACTCCTCCGTGATTTGTGGGTTGCACTACAATATTACACACAGACACCCCTAAACTTGCATGGGGGAGATACAAGGAGGATGTGATTTATGCGGAAGGAGCGCAGAATGGTCTCCTAGAAGAACTTGTTGACACTCTGGATATCTTCATCCTGGAGTTGTTCACAGGACCTCAGAATTTACAGTGTCTAGCTGTGTGTGGCAAGCCGCGTTAGTGACCATCATTTTCAACCAATTCATAACATACAGGCGGTCATAGGAGGGCGCCCAGTTCGGCCCCCCTTCTTTCCTTTCCCCCTTTTTCCTTCCTCCGACATTCCTTCGGGCTCCTCCGCGCTTTACTGTTTCACCACCTTGCTAAAATCGGTAATTGATCCCTTAAGGGAACAGAGCAGTCTTCGGATCTGGTTTATCGGGATATATATATATCTGTTCATCTTACCTCGAACCTAGCTCTTAGCCTCACACTTTTCCGGCTATCATTTCAGTATCCTTCTGTTTTGGGGGGTGAACTTCCAGGATTGTCTCGGTCCCTTGTCCGTCTCGGGCGGCGGAGTTCTGATCTGATTATGAACTGTCAGAGTGATGGTGCTATTAGCCTCCTTTATCAAAATTTCTTCTCTCCCTCTCTATTCATTTCATAACTTTTCCACACAGGTCTTTGACATGTCCTACCCAGCATGCGATGAGGCACTGTCGTCTAGTGGATACGATTGCAGAATCAGACTAAAAACCTTCTTGGTTTAACTGACCTTGTCTCCTTAGGCCTCTACTCCTGTTTTCATTGTTTTACGTTCTCTGTCTGGGCTCAGGCCGGAACATTATTCTGAATAGCTGCGCGCGTGATATATAACTAACAACAGACTATTACATAAGGTGCACACTCCTAACCAAAGGGCACGTGTTCAATTCCCGATATTTTTTTTTCCACTGTTTTACAATTATTGGCAGTGAGGCCCATCAACAAGTTGGAAGGTATAAGGTAATTTTTCCTAGTGGTGATGGTACAAACCTTTAGACAGTTTGCCTCAGTCCTCTGAGTTAGATCCTTGCAGGATACATTCCAAAACAGTTGCACTCTGTGGCGGACTGATTTTCCAGGTATCTCCTAGATTACAGCGAATGGCAGTTTCGACTGCATAAGATTCAGTGGTTGTTGGATTTTGTTTTCAGTGTCCTCTTCCAACTGACCTTTTAGCGTCAGGACTACTTCATCACTTACAACTGTTTTCAGCTGGAGACCGGATCCATCACTAACCCGATAAAGGCCCTGTCCCGCGACTGTCCGTGAGACTGTCCTATGATTCCCTCCGTTCATTCCCATTGTCGATGAGCGGATACGAATATCACGCCAACTAGCGGAGACAATCTTAGCATCTCCCTTATGGGAGCCATCTTGGTTCCCGTACTCCTTGTGACAGACTGTGACTTGCTCCGAGTGCTCTGTGCCTCTCCATGATGCTCGAGGGTCATCAGGCACAGCACCCAAGGGTCAATGGGGCAGTTATTCTTTAGGTCATAGGGATCTTTTCCGGCACCAATGACATTGGCCGGGTTTCGTACTCACTGCAGGCGTTCTTTTCCCAAATCTGAGTCCTTCCAATCACGCACAATATTCTTCAACAGGGGAAGACTGCGTTCGCCGGTAAATATGCGGCGCGTGGTTTCTGTGGGGCTGACTTCTCCACATTGTGACTGATTTTTTTTCGGCATTAAGGTCATAGGATTTGGCATATTGTTCGGTTTACAGCGGCCGTTCGGCCGTTTTTTCCTGCACGTCATCCTCGGATGCTGGGCAAACCGGTGGGCTTGCGCCAGTATTCTGTTAGTTAATTACAGGTATTGGAGTAGCGAAACCTCCCAAACCCAAAAATTCCCCTCTGTGGCATGTTTCTATAGTTCTTTACTTCTGGGATAAACGGCCACTTCATATGTTGACAGCTATTATCGTCCGTCCTACGTTTCTAAACCTAGCTACCTGTCGGTGTTTTTACGACAAGAAGACCCTGGATTTTACAGGTACAGTATCTACTCCAGGGGGAGTTTCATTTAGCATTAATGTCAGTACCACAATTTGTCAAGAACTGGTATACATTATGTGTTTCAGCTACTGCACTTATGTGGGTTCATTGCCTTAAGGCTTACGAAGGATGTTCGCCCTGATGGGTGATCATATTACATAAGTTTAAGATTGTCTCTGCGGCTTTTATAGCCGGGAGGTTAAGGTTAACTGACGGAAGTCGTATTCATGCCCTGAGTTTGGGGCACCTCCTGTTCATGGTGCCATGACATCTCGATATTTGATGATGATTTTACCGTTCCAGACATATGGAAATATGTTGATTGGTTTTTTCTCAGTCCACATTTAAACAGTTGTTAAACCGGTGGGTGATATAGTTGTAGTTATGTTTTGCTAAGCGTTAAACTAGCATAATCCGAAGCCTACAGGTCCTGTAATAGAATAAAAAATTAGCTAGCATTCGCGCCAAGAATTTTCAATTCTATTAAGGACACGGAGGCGAGGATTATCCCACCTGGTTTTTATTACAATGTTGATAATAAATTACCCACCCACATGTATTTGATATTCTGTATAAGCAGAAGTTACGGGTTATCCCTGTCTCATTCCTTTCAGGTTCTGGAAAAGAAGATGGAGCAGAAGTACTTCTGGTTTAGAAGATATAAACTTTCTAGTTTGGTTATGGTTCTTCCATGTTGGAGGATGGTCGTTGGGACTCATGTTCCTTATTTTGGACTGAAATTGTTAATGTTATGGACAGTCAAGGTTCGGGCAAAGAAAGAGGAGCAGAAACAGGATACGGTGGCTCTTATAGGGCTGTACAGGATATGATTTTGTCAAGAATTCCTGTCATACAAGGGAAACACGCCCTTATGTAAACAGGAGAGCTGTTACATAACTCAAGGAAAACACGCCCTTATGTAAACAGGAGAGCTGTTACATAACTCAAGGAAACACGCCCTTATGTAAACAGGAGAGCTGTTACATAACTCAAGGAAAACACGCCCTATAAAGGGAGGAACCGGGAGGTACAACGCTGTCGGATATTGTGTTCACACCGACGTACCTGCTTCGTGAAGAGCAGTGTTCCGGAGTGGTGCTCCAGTAAGGCAAGAACGGAGGTAGGTCGAGTCGTTACTCCCTGGGCCGTGTCTTGCCCCATCGTCACCTGTGAAGGACCCGGAAGCTCTACCGGTCAACCATTGAGCTTCGCTTTTTGACTCGGCTGAGTCCAAGCGCAGTGGCGCTTTTGCTGGTTGGAGTCGTAACTCCCAGCCCGACCAGAGACACAGGGACTGCCAGCTGTAACGCACACCAGGAGGTGTTTGCCGCGTTACAGACTCGGAAGTCCACAGGATCGATCGAGCGGCTGCTCTCGGTTCAGTCTTCTTGCTTGTGATTGGGGTATCGGTGACGCATCACCAGGAGGTGACTCCGCGTCCCGGTGCAGTCTGAGGAAGAGGTTGAGCGGCTGCTCCCTTCAGGTAGAGACCCCGGCTGGGTGTTTCCCTGACTCCTCGATTCTCCCCAACACTCTTCGTGCCCCTCACAGCCTACCGATTGGCATTGTCGGCCATTTCATTTCTGCCCTCTGTTGGCATACGCCGGGACCGGCGTATATGCAGAGGACGGTTAGGACCATCCGTGCTGTGGGCTGGTAACGTACTTAGCCTGGAGGATTCCAGTGACTATAACTTGTTTATTCTTTGTATTATATTTGCCTTCATTAAAACAACTAACCCTTCACTAGTGGTTGCGTCCTCATTGTCGTGTCTGTTAAACGATCCTGAGACGTTCAGGGCGTTACAGATTTATGGACAAGCATCATGGAAAATGTAGTTTTATTTGCATACAAAAAGATTTTCATTGGCTGCTGTGAGTAGCAAATAAAAGAAAGAGAAGCATAATCCTCGCCGCCGTGTCCTTAATAGAATTGAAAATCCTTGGCGCGAATGCTAGCTAATTTTTTATTCTACCTCAGGCTCCATGAAACCCTCCATCTCAATAGCAGACCCATCAAAACTCTGGGCAATCACGCCGGATTCACCAAATCACTCACACTCCTAACTCCACCAAAGCTATCAATTCAATATTCCATAGTGATTATTGGTCACAGTGAACCGAAGTCTGCCATGAACTCCAGTTCCCTATCAAGTACATGGACTTTGCACCTGGGAGGCTTAACTACTTTGACTTCCCACTCCTGATCATTAAGGGATAGTACTATTCCCTTCTCCACGTCAGCATCATTTCCACAAACACATTTTACGCATGCAGTCTCTTTAGCTGCAACACTTTTACTGCTGGGTATTGCCACCCCTTTCTTTCTTTTACCTTTGCATACACACAAAAAATGTCTCTTGCACCCACAATTGCCACATTTTCCTTCCAACAGCGTGGCAAAAGGTTGAAGTAGACAAATGGCTGGGACTACCACACCTATAACAAATGTAAGCCTTTTAATATATTTTTCCTATAAAAAGTTTGCGGCCAGAACTATCCCCCACAGCACACACTTCATCAGTATGCTTTGCGTTCTTAGAGACACCATCCTCTACAGAATTCATCAAAATCTCAGACTGCTCTATGGGCCTGGCTTACAATTACTACCTACTGCGGATTTAAAAACATAGTGAATAGGAGCCGGGGGCCCACCTCCCGGGCATTTTGCAGCGGTGGTGAGGCGGTAGCAGCAGGGCGAGCGGGGGGCCCTCCACCCCCCCCGATTCCCTTGCCGGACTGGTGACTGCGCTGGGGGATCGGTGGCTGCACCGGGCCGCGGTGGTGAGGCTGGGGGGGCCCCACGGGAGCTGCCTGGTTGTCCCCCGGAGTGTGGATCCTATGCTCTTCTTGTCTTGGAGGAGTCCAGGTCTGACGAGGAGAGTCGCCGGGTCAGGAGTGTGATCCAGCGGGGGTGCCCCGTGACGGGCCAGTGGCCGGAGCAAGACCAGGAGGGACAGTGCGGCCGCAGGGTGAGGACGGTGGATCTTGCTGGACCGTCGCAGTCCTATGGGCCTTGGGCGTGCATGCAGGTTGGCGGGCCAGCTTTGGTGAAGGCATCTCGGCCTTGACTGTGGTGGCGGGGCCCGTGATCGGCGGCCGCGCCATGTCGCGCCCCTTGGGACGGCAGGAGAGCTGTCTGGGATCCTGAGAACGGCGTCCCTGGTGGGGCCACGTGGCCTTGGTGCCCGGCAATTTTGACGGGCGGATTGGTGCGGGGTCTGTTCACGGACTGAGGCTCACATCAGTGGATTGCGGGCCCTGAGTCGGGGGTGCTTTCCCGCTTCTCTTCCTTCCCTTCTTCCGTCCCGCGGGCTGGGCGACTGATTCATCTGTGGTGTGCCTGCGCGGGGGAGGCCCTCATGTCGGCGTCCTGTCCATCGTGGTCTGAAGATGCGAAGAGCCCGTCGAAAGCCGCCATGACGAGGGACAAGAGTGGTGGTGGCTCCACGAAGCATGGGCCTATTGACAAGTTCACGGGCCCGGGAGCGACGGGTGGAGCCTCTGGGGCGTCTCAGGATGCCATACCAGACAACGCGGCCCTGATGGCGGCAATCACCCAATCCCGGGATATGCTGGACGCAAAAATTGGCGCAGTGGGAGCGGACGTTATGTTACTGCGCCAAGATCTTCGGAACGCGGTGTCCCGCATCACGGAGGCAGAGACCCGCATTTCTGGGTTGGAAGATGACGTCGGCGTTCTCAAGCAGAAGGTGGCGGGCCTGGAGAGCATTCAGAGGGGCTTGGCGCTTCGGGTCGAGGATGCTGAAGGGCGGGCCCGGAGGAACAACCTGCGCTTTGTTGGCTTTCCGAAGGGGTGTGAGAATGGCAATATGGAGCGCTTTCTTACGCAGAGTTTGGAGAGTTGGCTCCCGCCAGATGCGCTATCCAGGTGCTTCGTCGTGGAGAGGGCCCACAGAGCGCTTCTACAGAAGCCCCCGGTGGGGGCTTGCCCAAGACCGGTGATTGCGAGACTGCTAAATTACCTTGACCGAGACACTGTGCTGAAGCAGGCCCGCGCCAAAGAACCTTTGATCTATAACAACCAACGTATCCTGGTGTTCCCGGATTATACCCGACTCGTGCAGCAGCAATGCCAATCGTTCATGGCGACAAAGGCCAGACTGAGAGACCATAATCTTCCGTATGCTTTACTATTCCCTGTCCGCTTGCGAGTGGTCTTTCAATCCCGCACCCACTTCTTTGACTCTCCGGAAGAGGTCTTTAAGTGGACTGACGAAACCGTACGGGTGCGGGTGAATACGCTGCCTGGTCTGCAGTCAGACTCCTCATTGATCGAGGGGCCGTCAAAGAATCCTCGTGGACAGCACCGGAAGGGGCATAGGAGATTGCGATCCCGGTGGCGCTCTGTTTCCCATGGAGCCCCGTCCCGGGAGGACCCTGCCTCCCAACTCCGGACATTAGATCCTTGATACTTGTGAATTGGGTGGTGCCGGGGTGCTTCCTTCATTGGACTGTGTGACTGTTTGCTTTCAGGGTCTAGAGGGAGCCCTTAGGAGGGCTGAATCCCCACCAACTCAGGGTTTGTGGGGGATGGGCCTGGGTGACCTGGGCTGCAAGTTGGGGATCCATTGGCGGGCGCAGCCTGTGCCCCCCGTTTGGGGGCATGGAGCCAACCCCGCCGCGATAGGTACTTCAGTGTTTCTGAGGTATGGGGAGGGGGGTTTGTTATGGGGAAGGGGTTTGGTTGGGGATACGAGTTGTGATTTCACATTGTGCACTTCTGTCATACACACCCGTGGGTGGGACCTTATATCCGCGCTACATCAAGGCTTGTTGCCCAATGGCTAGTGGGATGGTAGAGACTGGGGCGTCCCCGGGCACCCTTCGTATTGTTAGTTGGAATGTGCGAGGGGTCCTGGATAAAATTAAGCGAGGGGCAGTCCTGCGTCAGGCGAAAAGGGTCGGAGCTGATATCCTCCTTTTGCAGGAAACTCATCTGATGGGCTCAAGGCCCTGTGCTTGCAGCGATATGGTTTCCAGCAGGTCTTTCATGCTGGGTTCATGCAGGGCTCTAGGGGAGTAGCGGTCTTGATACATCGCAGGGTCCTATATGTACATGCGCAACAGTGGCTGGACCCGCAGGGGCGGTACCTGTTTCTTCAGGGCAAGATTGGGGAGGACTCTATTGTGCTAGGCTGTGTATACGCCCCCCCCCCACTACAGTGGTCCTTGGTGGAGCGGTTGCTCTCCCTGTGGGCGGACATGCCGGACGTGGCCGCGGTGGTGGGTGGCGATTGGAATGATGTAATGGATTTGGGGAGTGACAGGAGCAGGGCGGGAGGGGGCCTGAGTGGCACCCAGCACACGAAATTGCACTCCCTGGTTAGAAGCCTCGATTGGGTGGACACCTGGCGGCACGTACATGGTGATAGGAGGGAATTTACGTACCTCTCGGCGGTCCATAAGTCATTCTTTCGTCCCTCGGGCGATTGCAACGCGGGTACTGTCTGCGGGGATCCTTCCTAGGGGGCTGTCGGACCACTCGCCGGTATTCGTGGTGCTGCGGTTAGGTAGGGGGTGGCAACCATTTCGTTGGCGACTAGCAGTGTGGAATTTGCAGAATGCTGATTACGAGAAGCTTATGAGGGGGGCGATTGCAGACTACTTTGTCGCCAATGCGGGGTCGGTCCCCAGTGCCGTAACACTTTGGGAGGCACTGAAGCCCACTCTACGAGAGGTGGCCTGTAGGAAGCGGCGAGACGGGTTGGTTAGGGCCGAGGCGGAGATTGAAGGGCTTGAGTGTCGATGCCGGGAGGAGGGCAGCGGACCAGGGGTGCGACAGCTACTGTTGGCGAGGCAGTCCTACGACTCACTCCAGATGGATGAGGCTCGCCAAGCATGGTTTGCTACACGTAGCAGAATCTACCAGTGGGGCGACAAGTCGAGCAAGATGCTACATCGGATCTGCCAGGGTGTTTTTCATCCCCAGGTCACCCCGGGGGTGCTGGATGAGAGAGGGGCGCCGATAATTGACCCTATGACCATAGCGGAGAGCTTCGCCACTTATTACGCGGACCTATAAGCCTCTAGGGAGTGTTTGCCGGAGGCTACGGTGGACAAGTTCATTGAGGATCTCCCGCCCAGAGCAGTGTCTGACGAGACGCTCCGGCAGTTGGAGCTCCCCCTCTCGGAAGAGGAACTGGGTAAGGCCCTAGGTGAGCTCCATTCTGGGAAGGCACCGGGACCCAATGGGTTCCCAAGTGAGTTCCATCGTCGATATAATCTACAACTAGCGTCTTATTATCGGGAGGTGGTGGAAGAGGTCAGGGAGGCCGGTCGGCTCCCACCGGACTGGCGGCACGCAGAAGTGGTGGTGTTCCATAAGCCTGGTCGGCCCCCGGAACAGCATGCTTCATACCGCCCTATCTCCCTCCTCAACGTTGAGGCCAAGGTTCTGGCCAAGGCCCTGGCTAATTGTCTCCTGCCTCACATTTCGGCATTGGTTCACCCAGACCAGGCCGGGTTCATGCCTCAGAGGGCGACGCGGCACAACATACGGCGGGCACACGTAGCACTTGCGGCGGTCCGGCAGACGGGGGAGCCGGCTGCGCTCCTACTGGCGGACATGGACAGGGCATTTGATTCCCTGAGTTGGGTTTATCTGTTCGCCCTCTTTCGTCGGCTTAACCTCGGTCCTCGGTTCCTGTCGTATGTGATGCTCTTGTATACCGACTTGACAGCTTCGGTCCGCGTGGCGGGAGCGGTCTCGTCCAGCTTTCCTATTCGACGTGGTACCAAACAGGGTTGCCCCCTGTCGCCCTATCTTTTCGCCCTCGCCGTGGAGCCGTTGGCGGCCTGGGTGCGTATGGATGCACAGCTGAAGGGATTTGAGTGGGCCCCGGGCCTTTCGGACAGGATTGCATTAAATGCGGATGATGTCCTATTCTTCTTAACGGCATTGGACAGGTCGGGACCGCGCATACTGGAGATAAAGCAGATTTTTGGGGAAACATCCGGGCTGTATATGAACCCCCGCAAGTCCAAACTGTGGGTCTTGGGTACTCGGGTGAGAGTGGGTACATGGGCGTCGGCGCTACAGGTGGCGGAGGGAGACCTTAAGTATCTGGGAGTCTTCCTGTCGGAGGTACCGACGCTATCCTGGGAGCGGAACTTGGCACCGGTGTGGGAGCGCGTACGTGCAGATCTTACGACGTGGTCCCGTATGCCGCTGACTATCTACGGTAGATCGGCGATCTTTAAGATGGTTGCCCTCCCCCGCTTGCTCTATCATTTACAGAATTACCCGCACCCGATCGCGCCTCGCTGGTTCCGACTGGTGAATTCGGCGCTGAGCCGGTTCCTGTGGGGGCAGGGGGCGGTGCGTGTGGAGTTGCGCACATGCTTTCTCTCCACTTATTGTGGAGGCCTGGTGACCTCCGATATCCTTACATACTACCTCACATCTGTTAGTACTCAATGAGTGGTGGTATGGGGACAGGGGGGACCCGGCTTATGCGTTGGAGCGGCAACTCATGGGGCGGTACACTCTACACACAATCCTCTATTTGGTGAAATTGCGGGGTGCGCTGCCGCCGGTGACGGGGGTAGTCTTCCAGGTCTGGCGGCAATCTCTAAGACGAATAAGGTGGTGCAATACACTAACGGGGGAAACTCCTCTGTGGCACAACGGACGCCTGCCCGACCTGGCGGCCCTGCAAGGTTTTAGCGGATGGGATGCTATCGGCATCTCCACCCTGGGCGATGTGGTGCGGAATGGGTCCGTTAAATCGTTCCGGGATCTGCAGGAAGAATTTTGTATGCCTCGGACACAGTTTTACCGGTACCTCCAGCTCCGACATGCGCTTTCCCCCAGTCTGGAGGGCCTTGCTTCCATTCCCGAGTTTAGCCCGTTGGAGGCGAAGGTTTTCATGGGTGACCTTGCAACCAAAAAAATATCGCGGATATACCAGTCCCTGGTCACACACAGTGTGCCTTCATTGGATAAGCTGCGGAAGGTGTGGGAGGAGGACATGGGTACACTGGAGGAAGAAGATTGGAGGGAGGCCCTGGCCTCCCCTCGGGGAGCTGCCATAGCAATGCGCCCCCGCCTTATCCAATTCAAGTACTTCCACCAGGTTTATTATACTCGGGTTCGGCTGTATCGGGCGGGCCTGGTTGCCTCCCCGGAATGTCTCCGGTGTGGTGGGGCGGAGGGCACATTCCTGCATACGGTCTGGCAATGCTCGTCGCTGGATCGTTTCTGGAGGGGAGACTTTTCTTGTCTGTTTGAGGTCCTGGGGTGGATGCTCCCACGCACGCCACAGCTAGCTCTGCTACATGTAATGGATGGTATCGGGGGCAATATTTATAAACAGCATCTTCTGCAGTTGGGCCTCACTTTGGCGAACCGTTATATTGCTAAACTGTGGAAGGACACGCGGGCTCCCTCGGTGGTTGCCTGGAAAAACGGCCTGGACTTCTGCATGGGGCTGGAGCAGCCCATCTTTGTGGCTCGGGGCTGTCCGCGTAAGCATTATAAAATATGGAAGCGGTGGCCGGACTATAGTGGCCTGTGGCTTGAGCCTCCGACTGCAACAGAAGATATCCCAGTGGACTGAGGGTAGAGATGGGGTGGCTGGGTCTGATGCCTGGGGGGAGGGGGTTGCCTGGGGGGGGGTGTGAGCTAGAATGGTTTGGTCTTTCCTCGGAGCGGGTAGTATGTCTGTTTCTTTCCTTTTTGGTCCTCGGTTATTGGCGGGTGGGCAGTCTTCAGTGGGAATTGAGTAACTCGGGGGGTGGGGAGTTGGGGTGTCTGAAGTGGGAATCCGGAATGGCATTTTACGTCCAAGATTGTGTTGGTTTTTTCCTCTATCTAAAAAAAACAAAAACAAAACAGTCATTTGCGGCCATGCCACTTTATAACTTGATGCTGCAGCTGTCTCTGGGGTGCAGAGCCCTGCGTCTATTGTGCAACTGACAATAAAATTTGTTAAAAAAAAAAAAAACATAGTGAATAAAGCAACCAAGCGGATCTCAATGTCACTGGATAAAACAGCCTTTGCTAAAAAAACAACACGCATGGGCCGTGATACAATCTTATAAAATGCTGAAACCCCAACCGTGCTTGTCCGAACACTTTTCACACTAAAAAAAGCAAAATCTGACGCTATTGAGGCTGGGGTCATTCCCTACAAAAGATCTCACCCCAAAAAAGAAACAGACATAGATGACAAAGGAATGCCGCTTCTGCGGACAAGGTGACAAGTCACTACTACATCTTCTATGCATCTGTCCTTCACTACTAGATATCCAGAAAACTGTCCTTTGGGAAAAATTAAGGAGAGAAAAAATAAGGACTTGCAGAGCGGCAGTTATAAAAAAAAAAAGTTATAAAAAAATTAATCCGACTCTATGACTCTATGACGATTTCTCGTTGGGACCCGAAGATCACGTGCCCATTCCAGGCCTCCATATGTGTGATCCACCATTGAATTTCGGTCCTTGCTTCCACTGGAAGGGGAACAAACCGAGAAAAGTTAGGCCTTTGCGGAGATGGGAAATTGTGAGACATTACAGGGCCCGGTAATGCAGAGGCCCCGGAAAGATGGCCTGGATCGAGGAAGAGAGAAGACCTACGTTCCTGGCGAGATGGCTTAGGGATATGGTGGACTTGGAGAGTGTCCATTTGAGCTTGTGCTTGATCTTGGAAAGTTTCCGGGACGGCAGGCTCAGCGTGGCATTGACCAGGTCCACCACAAAACCCAGGAATTTAATCTGTTGAGTCGTAATTAGGATTGACTTTTGGCCATTGATCAGGACCCCGAGGGATTCCAGCAAATCTACTGTCAGCTGCAACTGGGAAGTTAGACATTGAGGACACTGATTCATGATCAAAATTTCGTCCAAATAGACTATCATCCTTATTCCCAGAGACGAAGGTGTTCGACCACCTGGTTCATCACCTTGGTAAAGCACCAAGGAGCGGAGGACAGACGGAAAGGGAAGGATGCGAACTCAAAGACTTGAGAACGCCACTGAACTTGGAGAAATCGGTAACGTGGCGGGAAGATCAGGATCATGAGTTATGCATCGTGTAGATCAAGATGAACCATCTAATCTTGGATCTGTAGAAGATCCCTGCGGAGATTAACTCCTTTCAATATGAAGTGGCGATAAACCACCCATTCATTGAAATCACGGAGATTTATGACTGGACGGTACCCCATCCCTTTTTTCCACCAAGAATAGATTGCTGAGAAAACCCTGGTGGTGATGCGAAGAGTACAGGATGGCCCCTTTCTCTAACAGGCTGGCTATCTCCTCATCTATCAGTCTCATGTGATCTTCGGGGAAGGTTAACAGGTAACGGATTGGGGCGGGCTGTTTGAACTGGACAAGTGTAGAATTCTATACGGAACTCATTGATCATCTGCAACACCCAAGGATCCGACGTCAGAGATCTCCATGCCTACGGAAACAACGCCACCCTGCCCCCTACTGGGACTTCGTCCTGATGCTGTACACTCACCTTGTTGAGAGTTAAGGGGGCCGTTGCCCCGTCCTCTGCCACCTCTCTTGCGCGGATAGGCTCTCGTTGGGTAGAAATTCCCAAACTTGGCTGGATCCTGCCACTGCTCTCTGCGGGATTCTCCACCTCTGTAGGCGGCTTGGTGAAAGGTGCGGCCGGTCGAGTGCCTCCTGCCAAGATCGGCTCAGGTAAAAGCACGAGGAGTAAAAATCTTTCTGATCGAAGATTGGGCCTTGTCCAATGAATTAAATGGGTTTACAAATTTGTCCAATTCTTTAACAAAAGGGTCCCCAAAAAGGTTACCCTCTGCCATGTGGCCTGCCTCTGAGGTAGAAAAGTCGCCCAACTTCGGGTCGATTTTAATTAGTAGTGTCCTACGTCTCTCCGTAGAGATTGCACAATTGGAGTTCCCTAGAAAGACGACTGCCCTCTGTGGCCAGTTAGACAAAACATCATGTGGGATTAGGGCCCCTGATGCCTTCGCATCCTCAGCCATGACAAGTATTTTCGGTAACAGACTAGTGATGTCTAGTAACTTATCGTGGCATAATCGCCAAGAGCGATCAATACCCTTCTTCGGGTCCTTTACAAACTTTGCTAAGAAAGTGGCCATCTTTGCATCCACCTCAAGCGTAACTGCTACCTTCCCCTCCAAGGCTGGTTTGGGGCACTCTGCTACAGGCAGCTCCTAACCTCCTTATCCAGGGGTTTACGCAGCCGGACCGCTATATAAGATGCTACCTTAGGGGCTCGGGTCCTTTCGGCTGACCTAGGGTGCAGAAGGTCATCTGGATCCAGCATGTCAGAGGCCTGATCCTGTATGTCCTTTGGAGCCTCCGCAGGTGCCATCGAAGTGGATCCAGTTGGTCTCCAGGGTCTGCTAGGTTCTCTATCCGCATCCGATGTCTGGGGGGATTCCACCAGATTTGGTGCCCCTGGAGAATCGATAGGGCCCTTAGGGATAGGTGCGGGCAGGGAGTCCATAAATGCCTTCTTGAGGCATGCAAAGGCATCCATGTCCACCCCAGATTGTCCATCCCGCTTACGTTTATTGTCAGAGGAGGGAGTGGTCAGCTGCCCCGGAGGTAAGTGGGCCAGAGGCCCTGACAGGTCTTCCCTCTGCTCGAGGGGTTGTTGGCACTGGGCCTGCAGTTGCTCAGTTCCTCTCCAGGGGTTCTACCACGTGAGACACTGCCTTAAAGATGGACGTGTCCATCACATGGCAATAATGAACGTCTATGGGGAGGTAAGTTACCGCCTCCTCCTCATAGTAGTCTTCGTATTCCTCCATATTGGAGTCAGCTAACTCTCCTGAAAAGGACATGGGGAAGTTAGCAACAGGGCTTCCCTGTGTAACAATATTCAGGCCACCAAGGATAATAGAAAGCGCACGGCCTGGGACCACCTCCCCTTGTATTTGTAGGGGTAAAGTAAGACTGCCTGGGCCGGTCCCTGATTTGATCACACAGTATGCATCTTACCCATAAAATTGGGTGTGTCGCTCCAGGATCGGGCTCTGTGTAGCACAGGGAGTTATCCGATCACCTTAAAATTAGGCAAATGAAGCCCTTATTCCCCCGCAAGCACAAACGCCCGTACACGCTTTCACCAAGCCTCAGATCGCGGTGAAGTGATGCGACCGGAGCGCGGGGCGTCAAGACTTGTGGTGCGGTCGGAAGACTGCACCGCGCCTCAGAGCCAGTGAGAGGATCAGCAGCCGCAAAGGGACAACGGATGTTCCCTTGGCCGTGATGCAAACAAAGGAGTTAATTAGCGTGCATACATGAGCACAATAAATCGGCAGTAACACCGGTCGAGAGAAAATCCAACCACGTGGTTAAATAAGAGGCACAATCCATCGATAAATTGAAGAGCTTAAACTACGGGGAAGGAGTAGAG
This sequence comes from Triturus cristatus, assembly GCF_964204655.1. Lineage (NCBI taxonomy): Eukaryota > Metazoa > Chordata > Amphibia > Caudata > Salamandridae > Triturus > Triturus cristatus. Next base: position 802,340,913 of record NC_140582.1, on the reverse strand, counting down.
GCTATCCTGCACTGATTGGCTGTTGGACTGTAGTTCATCTCCTAGAGCAGCATGGGAGATGTAGTTTTTTTCTCGTTTGTTATTCGCTTTTAATGGCTGCTGGATGAAACGAACGAAGAAAGAAATGCGTAATCCACGCCTCCGGTCCTGACATAGAATTTGTTTTTGCCTCACAGCATCTTCTCAGGAGGAAACAGCATCCACTTCAGCCACACAACGCAACCCCCATGGACTGACCACCACTGCGTACACTTCCTCGTCTACAAACCCAAACCGCCCAAAACGCGCCGCAAAGGAACTAGAGCAGAGACACTGAGGAGCAGCTCAACTCCACCCTCAAGTGCAAAACTCCCACTACTGCAACCAATGCCAACCTCGCAGCCAGTGAATTACACACGTGGATCTCCAACTGCACAAACAAGCTCACCCCGCTATACAACTCCGGCAGACACTGCCCCACAAAATCCACCTGGTTCACAACCAAACTCCAAGAAGCCAGACACACCTGCAGACGCCTTGAGAAGATCTGGAGAAACAGCAAGAACCTGAAAACCACACCACCTACAAGAACGCCATGACGGAGTACCCCCAATGCATCAGAACCACCAAACGAACCTTCATCCACAACAAAATCCTCGCCAACTCCAACAACTCCAAGGAACTTTTCAGCATCATCCAGGAATTCCCCAAGCCCCCCAGCAAAGCCACAGACATCACCCCTTCCCAGAATCTCTGCGACAAGCTCAGATCCTACTTCCACATGAAGATCAAAAACCTCTACGACAACGTCAACGACCAAACTCCTGACTCCGCCACCATCCCGTCCTACGGCAACCAGCCAGCCCACCATCTCCTCCTGGACTCTGGTCACGACTGAAGAAACTGCCTTGACCATGAAAGGCATCCATTCAGGGGCCCCAACAGACCCCTGCCTACCACACATCTACCTCAGAGCCTCTGCCGCCATCGTGCCAGAATTCCAACGCACCATCAACACCCCCTTCGAGACTGCCACTTTCCCCAATGACAGGAAACGCGCAGAAGTCAGACCCCTGCTCAAGAAGCCCTCAGCAGACCCCACGGACCTCAAGAACAACCAGCCCATCTTGCGCCTCCCCTTCGCGGCAAACGTCGCTGAGAAGACCGTCAACGCACATCTAACAAGGTTCATCGAAGACAACTCCATCCTCGACCCCACTAAATCTGGGTTCCGCAGCAACCACTGCACCGAGACCACCCTTCTCGCCGCCACAGATGATATCTGCACCCTCCTCGACCAAGGCCACACCGCATCCATGATCCTACTCGAACTGCCAGCAGCATTCTACACCATCTCCCACCGCACACTCACCGCCAGACTACACGCCGTCGGCATACAAGGGACCGCCCTCGACTGGATCTGCTTGTTCCTCACCGGCAGAAGCCAAAGGATCAGACTGCCACCCTTCCTCTCCGAACCTGAGGAAATCAAATGCAGAGTACCCCAGGGATCGTCACTCTGCTCTACCCTCTTCAACATCTATGTGGCCCCCCTCGCCACCATCGTCAGACAGCATGGCCTCAGCATAGTGTCCTACACAGACGACACCCAAGTCATCCTCTCCTTCACCAAGGACCCCACCACCACCAGACTCAGGTTCCAGGAAGGATTGCAGGACATCGCATCCTGGATGAGCAACAGCTGCCTTAGGCTCAACTCAGAGAAGACAGAGATCCTCGTCCTCGGAACCACCCCGTCAGCATGGACCAACACCTGGTGGCCCACCGATTTGGGCACCCCTCCCCTCCCTTCCCACCCCACAGAGCACGCCAGAATACTCGGTATTGTGCTCGACTCCTCCCTCTCCATGAACCGACAGGTCAACGCCATCGCTTCCAGCTGCTTCAACACCCTCCACATCCTCTGTAAGACCTTCAAATGGATTCCCCCTGAGTCAAGCAAGACTGTCACCCACGCACTCATAACCAACAGACTCGACTACGGAAACGCCCTCTACGCCCTCATAAACAAGTCTCTACTCTGCAAGCTCCAGACAATACAGAACACCGCCGCCAGACTCGTCCTTGGCATTCCCCAACACTAACACATCAGCCAACACCTACAGAACCTCCACTGGCTCCCCGTTGAGTAGAGACTCAACTTAAAGATACATACCCATGCCTACAAATGCCTCCACAACACCAGACCCCAATACCTCAACGAGAGAATCACCTTCCGCGTACCCAAAAGAAACCTCTGATCTGCCAACATCGTCCTCGCCGACACCCCACGGTTATGCAGAACTAGAACAGGGGGAAGAGCCTTCTCCTACATTGCGGCCAAGACCTAGAACAAGCTCCCGATTGACATCAGATGCCCCCCCCCCCGAACGCCTTCAGGAAGGCCCTCAAGACCTGGCTTTTTGACCAAACTGAACTGTGGACACCCACCCCAGCACCTTGAGACGCTCACGGATGAGTAGCGTGCTTACAATTCCCTGTTGATTGAGCATGGTAATTGAAACAGTGTAGCTCACCCTCCCTAGTCACCATAGCAACTAGTTTCCCAGGCAGGCTGGCAGGCTAAATTGCCAGTAGGTACAGCTAAGGTACAAGCAGTGCACAGATAAAGTGTTGTACACGGGACTGCTTTTGGACCGTCCATGATCCCTGTGATGTGTGAGAGAGCTCTATATGCGTGACTAATGCATTTTAGTGCAGTGATGCCGCATCCTGCACTAGAATGCATTAGTCTAACCCCTGATATGTTACTTGACAGGGCTGTGGCGCCTATGCAGACTCAGTCCTGTCACAACAGCAGGTTGGTTGTGTCTGACCTCCGGCTTCTAGACCACAAAAGTTGAAGCCCTGTACCGGGCTTATTTCTGGCGATTTAAAGCTCAAATGCAACCCCCCCTCTCCTCTACTGTTGAGAGCCCAAACAGAGAGTAATAAACAAGCAGGCACCAAAGTAATCATGACACGACGTAGAGGTAAGAAGTATTCTCTTCACCTTACTCCTGTTGTCAGTGTGTTAATAAAACACATGTTCAAACAGACAGCATTAATAACAAACTTTTATAATATTGCGAGCTTTGTTACATGATGCAAGAAGGTCATTTGGATATACACATATTTCCATGATGTCACAATGGTGTTGCTTTATAAGCATATTTAAAAGTTAAACATTCTCGAGACAACTTTCATTTTTCCTCCATGCTTGTTCTGTTTGTCTTTATTTTGTCCAGGGATAAAGTGACGGAAACGTCTAGGCTTCTAGTGTTGTGCGCCAAACAATAATAATTCGGGTCTGCACAACGAGCACACGACCAAGTGCATTGCCACTAAAGACTAATGCGAGAATTACTGAATGGGCATTTAATCCTTTCCCACTAATATGATTGTCAAATGTTGATCCTTTCCCAAACGTTCCAATTTAGACACGTTAAATTGAAGATACCATATATCGCTGTTTCTTGATTGTTAATCTCTATTATTGTTAACGAATTATTAAAATATTTTACTATATTCAATAATATTACATACATGCGCTTTATTCCCCAACTTTCCGCTTGAGTGGACATCTGGTCAGGTTTATTGGTAGTTAATTTATGTGCAGTACATAAATTTTCATGAAATTTGAGTTTGCTGTCTTCATCTATAGGACGCGTGCAACCCAATCAGACGAGGAGTCCCAATGAATCTTTTTATGTTTTTGTTTCAGAATATGCTATTGCATTCATTAGAAGTACTGCATTTCACATCTTTGTTTTTCAACAAACTCTTGATTCTGTGATTGCAAGCAAGGATTCTGTAGTTCAAATGTAACACACGAAAATCTGATTCTGATACCCCCGGACATATCATGCGTATTAATTCGTTTTAAGAGAGGGAGATTAATTTTAAACAGCTTTTATTGCATCTCAACACGAATCCATTACATTTCACATCAGGAGTGGGAGCTCGTGATTTATAGGCCTCCAGTTATTTATTTTTTCACTGTACTCATGAGTTTTCCTACCTGCAATGCTGCATTTCTGTTTGTGGCCCACACAGCAGTGCTGCTTGGGAGATTTTCTGCAGTCTCTCTTTGGAAGTGGGTGTTGTTAACACAACAAACAATTGCATACCGTTGATAAGCACCTTGCTGGCTCGATGCCAGGCGAGGGGTATTCAGGAAATGCAGTAGTAGCTATATTTGGATTGTAGCTTCATGCCAAGAACTCTGTTGAGTTGTTTTTTGATTTTCAAATGTGAATTGAATTGGAAAGCTGTTTATGTACCCAAAGAAACTAGACTTGAGTCAACAGTACTCAACAGGTCATACTAGATGGAACTTCTCTTTCACTCTGCACAGAAACATTGCCACGCTCCTGGTTTACCCGACAATGTTTCTATTATTTCATCTGGCACAAATAAAGGACTACAACTCCCAGAAGTCATTTATGTTGCTAAAAGGAAACGCTGCACTAGAGCACCGCATTCTTGTTGACAGGGAGTCATTAATTTGTCCAGGGATAAAGTGACAGAGACGTCTTGCTTCTAGTGTTGTGCGCCGAACAATAATAATTCGGGTCATCTTATTTTGGGGTTTCATCCCTCTGACCCTGCACATGTCTGTGAGGGGGGCTCTTCCCTGTGACACATCTGCTATGTGTTCCTCTCAGACCGGTCACATCTTTCAATTGAGGGCTCTGCCCCTCCCACCTTTCTTTGATGGGTTGCTCCTCTTTGACAATCCCACCTCCAACCGCAATTCCATCTGTAAGGGCTTCTCTTCCTCTGTCTCCACAAACCTGCGTGGTAAGAAGCACTTCCCTTTGATTTATAAGCTACCTGTTTATGACCTTTCTTAATGGGCACTCGTGAAATATTGTAATACTTAAGAGTCTTCTGAGCAAGTGTGGCCTCTTATCCAGAACATGTTGTAAACGAGTTTGAGCTATTGACATTGCAAATAACAGTGCCTTTTATTTTTGTTTTCGTTTTTAAAACATAAATAAAAGGCATTGTCATTACAATGCCAATAGCTTAAACTCGCGTAAATGCGAGACCTATTGCATTGCAAATGCTTGCTTATCTTGCTGAAATTGCTTCGCGCAATAACAACAATCCACACACCGTTATTGTCTTAGCAGAAAAGGTCACTTTATTAAGACAGGTAAACCAGTATTTTCTTTATGCAAAACTATAAACATTTCTTGTCATATTAACCCCTTCCCTGCTCATGACGGAGCCGCTCCGTCATGAGCCACGGTTGCCGTGTGCTCATGACGGAACGGTTCCGTCATGTTACGGCCGTTGGCGGCCGCTCCGCCTACGCGGCGCTGTTTCCCCGCCTGTGCGGGGGGACAGCGCAAATGGGCGGAGTCATGACGGAACCGTTCCGTCATGAGCACAGCTCAACCGTGCCTCATGACGGAGCGGCTCCGTCATGAGCACAGCGCCACCGCGCTGCCCCCCCGCACCCCCCAGCACCGCGGCGGAATTCCCGCCGCGGTGAAAGGGTTAAAAACCCCATTTGCATTATACTTCAGCCAAACCCAAAACATCTTATCATAATAACCCAAATAGTTCCAACAAACCTTGCATAAAAACCCCATGTAATGCAAACAATGCCATCATTTCCTTTCCCTTCCTTTGCTTCTTGACCCCCCCCCCCCCCGCACCCACCCCAGAGGGATGGATAAGCCCGCTTGAGACTATCCAAACCCCCCCAAAAAGCCTAAGGAATGAAAAATTATAACAAGGAAATAACTGTTACCTGTCCTATCGTGACATAGAACGAAATTATATATATTTTTTTTATAAAAAAGGGGTGGGTGCGTGGGTCACAGAAAACGAACAGCTAACTATCCCCAAAGAGTGCACTCCCGCCAAAAGCGCACCTATTTATAACCTACCCACAAACCCTGCCCCCAAACCTACCTGTACAAACCTGCGTGGTAAGAAGCACTTCCCTTTGATTTATAAGCTACCTGTTTATGACCTTTCTTAATGGGCACTCGTGAAATATTGTAATACTTAAGAGTCTTCTGAGCAAGTGTGGCCTCTTATCCAGAACATGTTGTAAACGAGTTTGAGCTATTGACATTGCAAATAACAGTGCCTTTTATTTTTGTTTTCGTTTTTAAAACATAAATAAAAGGCATTGTCATTACAATGCCAATAGCTTAAACTCGCGTAAATGCGAGACCTATTGCATTGCAAATGCTTGCTTATCTTGCTGAAATTGCTTCGCGCAATAACAACAATCCACACACCGTTATTGTCTTAGCAGAAAAGGTCACTTTATTAAGACAGGTAAACCAGTATTTTCTTTATGCAAAACTATAAACATTTCTTGTCATATTAACCCCTTCCCTGCTCATGACGGAGCCGCTCCGTCATGAGCCACGGTTGCCGTGTGCTCATGACGGAACGGTTCCGTCATGTTACGGCCGTTGGCGGCCGCTCCGCCTACGCGGCGCTGTTTCCCCGCCTGTGCGGGGGGACAGCGCAAATGGGCGGAGTCATGACGGAACCGTTCCGTCATGAGCACAGCTCAACCGTGCCTCATGACGGAGCGGCTCCGTCATGAGCACAGCGCCACCGCGCTGCCCCCCGCACCCCCCAGCACCGCGGCGGAATTCCCGCCGCGGTGAAAGGGTTAAAAACCCCATTTGCATTATACTTCAGCCAAACCCAAAACATCTTATCATAATAACCCAAATAGTTCCAACAAACCTTGCATAAAAACCCCATGTAATGCAAACAATGCCATCATTTCCTTTCCCTTCCTTTGCTTCTTGACCCCCCCCCCCCCCGCACCCACCCCAGAGGGATGGATAAGCCCGCTTGAGACTATCCAAACCCCCCCAAAAAGCCTAAGGAATGAAAAATTATAACAAGGAAATAACTGTTACCTGTCCTATCGTGACATAGAACGAAATTATATATATTTTTTTTATAAAAAAGGGGTGGGTGCGTGGGTCACAGAAAACGAACAGCTAACTATCCCCAAAGAGTGCACTCCCGCCAAAAGCGCACCTATTTATAACCTACCCACAAACCCTGCCCCCAAACCTACCTGTACCTCTCGCACCGCGTGGATTGTTCCACTGCGGGAAAAATCCCAGGGGGACACCGGCTCACGTCCTGTTCCCCCCTGGGTCCCCATTGCGCAATAACAACAATCCACTCACCGTTATTGTCTTAGCAGAAAAGGTCACTTTATTAAGACAGGTAAAACAGTATTTTCTTTCTGCAAAACTATAAACATTCCTTGTCATATTAAAAACCCCATTTGCATTATACTTCAGCCAAACCCAAAACATCTTATCATAATAACCCAAATAGTTCCAAAAAAACTTGCATAAAAACCCCATGTAATGCAAACAATGCCATAATTTCCTTTCCCTTCCTTCGCTTCTTGACCTTCCCTCCCTCCCCCCACCCCCATCCCAGAGGGATGGATGAGCCCGCTCGAGACTATCCAAACCCCCCAAAAATACCACCCAGGAAAACCAGAGAGTTTTCCTGGCCCCACCCAAAGCTGCTTAATGAAAAAGAAAATTATCAAACCCTTTTATTGCACCATAGATCCTCGTTCCAAAAATTTGCCAGCAAATCACTCATCTCCAATAAGTCATAAGCTTGACCCAGCTGTGACAAATTAACACCATCCTCTCTGAAAAGATGATCTTCAGCACCTGTGATATTGTCATGTGATAAAACTTTAATCCCCATAGCCTGGCAAAAATCTTTCATCGCCTGGTTAAGCTTTCGTCTGGCCTTTTCAATTGCAATGTGATTACGTGCCCCCCTCCACTGATGACGGTAAATAAACTCTGTCCACACCAAGCATGTGCCTCACCTGTTGTTTTTTAAAACTGCAAGGTCCAACTTCATCTGCTTAATAAGGGATAGAACCGACAAAGGCACGAGGTCATTTTCACCTAAATGTATAATCAACATGTCAGGAAAGCCTTGTGCAAAAGAAAGCTCCTTTAACGTGGGAAACAAACCCGGCTTTTCCGTTCCATAAAACTTTGTGCCCCTTGCTTGGTAGTCCTGATGGAGCGGGTAAAATGTTTTCTTTTTATATACCCAACCCATTTATATATGTTTGTATTAAAATGACTAATGATTAATCATAATAATTAATAGAGTGTTGTTTAAGAAACTAATCAACCTTATTAACCGAGAGAATATACGTGGGATTGCTTTGCATGGCTAAAGGTAATATGTAAACTAAGTCTGTATGCATATTAATAGGATAAACGTTGCTTATGTTTTGTTATCGTGAATTCTGCTTAAATAAACAAGTAATAATGGCTTTGGACGTGGCATATGGCTAGATAAATGCACACACATATGGGTATTAGCAAGGGAAATAACACTGTTTAACCATTTTAATGTATTAATGACGTTTTTGTGTTTATTTGCTTAAGTTGACCATATGGGCCTGCTATGAAATGGGCGCCGACTGAATCAGACCTTACGAAGTAAAAGCAATGAAGGGAATGGAGAAACGCACCTGCGCAAACCTCAGCAGCTGCGACCTGCCGGTGAACTGTCATCGCTGTGCCCATCAAGGCTGCACCAGGCGAAAAGCCAACCCTTCAATACAAATTGTTGCGACCTAAACCATGAATTGCCAACGTTCCCATACATTCGTTTTGGAACTTTTAGCCTGTGGGAACGACATCGAATGTTTCCTAATGAATTAGGATGTACTTTGATTGACCAATGAAAAGCTCTGGAAAAGAAGATTGTAACATTTGAATGTAAATTTTTAGTATAAATAATAGTAGACTAGAGAGGGTCGTTCTGAACGCACTTCATCATATCCAGTATCCTGATGTTATGCTGACGGAGAGGACGGTGACTCTGCATGATAGAACAGAACTTTGATGATTTGACTGAGGACCAGATTCTGACTTAGAAAACGACAAATAGCCAGAATAGGTAAATATGACAAAAGATGAAATTTACTAATCAGGTTTAACCTGCATTTGATTTAGATAAAAAAAAATTAATTGAATTCATGTGTTGCGTTGTTCTTTCATTGAAATGTATTATTGATTGATTCAGAGAATTAAGGAGTCATTAAACTAATTCCAACTAAATGATTCATCGAGTAGGTTTGTGTTTCTCCTTGATGGGAGGAGGAGGATTCTCCAGTTAAGGTGATGGTAGCGAGATCCCATCAAGGGGAAAAGCAGTTTAGTTCGGAACCCAAATGTCATATCCCCTTTTTCTGAAACGAATATACGGATAGAATGATTAGAATGAATGTTGGTGTTATGGGCCCCACCAGCGTGTGATGTGTATGTGTGTGTGTGACTGAGAAATCACTCTGTCCGTGGTAGAAAGGGGAAATTGAGAACCCGAACTGCAGCAGTTTTTCTGGTAGCTAGAGATGGTTTTTATTGTTTTGGTTTAATGATTTTTGGCATGTATGTAGCTTATCGATTATTGATTGGTATTGATATTTGTACTAACACTATATGTTGAAGTCGCATTGAGTTTTATGTTGTCTGCATGGCTTCTGGGATGTAGGAAGTCGGGAATTGGTAACAGTTCCGTAGCAGAGCAGAGGTAAGCGCTGCTCTCGGGAAAGACGGGATTGTGGTTGCCCGTAGGTACACGGGAAAAATGTGTGACAATAGAAGTTGCACGGCGCATTGTCTGGGTTCGATTCGGTAGCATCGCCGAGTGTTACCATTAGAGACATTTTTCTGTGTGAGAGAAGTGTGAATGATAGCGAAGGGTACCTGTGAAATTTTGGTCTTTAAGTACCAGGAAACCAATTGGCATACCGATAACGCGTATCACTGAAAAGGTAGCAGGTGTTCTCTGAGCTTGTTAGAAGGACAAAGTAGAGGTAAGCGCTGCTTTGTTAACGTATGTCATGATTCTGTAGTAGGACAGACTGTTCACTGTTCTCGGAAAAGACAGGATTCTGTGTGAATGAACTACATTTCTTGTGCGAGAGTGCGTGAATGAAATAGCATTCGGGTTAATTGTGAAACTCTGGTTTTATTTCTCAGGAGCATTGTGTTTCCAACTATGTGTCTTAATTCTGGAGAAACAGTTAATTGATGCTTGGTAGAAGGGTGATGTAGAGGGATGTGCTACATTGCCAAAGGACGTAACGATTCTGTAGTAGGGCAGAGGTAAGTGCTGCTCTCGGGAAAAACAGGATTCTCGTGGGAAAGGTCTATTGCTATTCTGTGGTTAGCGAGGCAGACAATGGAGATGTTTATATGTTGTAACTAACAGTATTGTAAAATTGAAACAAAGTCTACCGAGTAGTTTTGTAAAGGAGGGGTAGACTGGAGACAGGAGTCAGGAGCAGGAGCTGCTGCAGCGACTGCTGACGTCAGGAAGACCGCGCTGGGATTGGACAGCTAGTCAGAGGTGTAAAACGCTCTGAATTGGTACGTCAGTGAAAAGCCGCGCTAGGATTGGAGAAGTACAGGGTGACGTAGACACTCCAGGATTGGTGCGTTAGTGTGAGTCGCGCTGGGATTTGAGGATTGTGACAGTGACGTAGCGCGCCAGGATTGGTGCGTTAGTGAGAGTCGCGTTGCTATTGGGCTAAAAACCGTACAGTTGAAGACAAGACTAAAGGGTTCACGAGAGAAAAGAAGATGTATTATCATTCACCCGAGAAAAATAAAAAATCCTTGGTTAGTAAAATAAAAGGATGGTTTGTGAAAGACAAAGAGATTGTGACTAGGGAAGGACAGTTACTTCCTCCGACGAAAACACCCGCATCCTTCATGGTTGCGAAATATGGATACCATACTTGCATTTGGTTAGACAATTGGGCGAAGTATACCAAGGAAGACGGAGTTTTAGCGTTTCCAGAAAATGGTTCATTTAATTTGGCAATTTTAAGGAATTTACGACAGCCAAATGATCGCGAAACTCATTGTGATCGAATGAGAAGGTGGCGAGACGCAAGTATGACTGAAGGACTGTTTCCCGTAAGAACTGCAGGGGAAAGTGAAGGAAGGAAATGTATAGAGAAAAGGCATAATGTAGAACCTAGAAGGTACGGAGCAAATGAATCAGAGGATGATGTCCTAGATGATATGTTTTACAAAAGCCCACCTCCATACAGATAGGAATCAGAGATAGTAGCTTCAGGTACTCCAGTGAGGGAAACCATACGAATCATCAAAACAGAAGTTACGACTCCAGTGGTAAAGAGAAGAAATTCCCTTAGGGAAAGAGAGATGGAAAATAAGGTTGAAAGTGAAAATTCAAGGGAATTAGCTAAAACCACATTAGAACTGACTAAAAATCTGGAAGCAGTTACAGTCCCTGTAACCATAGGTCCAGTTATGCCCATTTTTGAGAAGCAGAAAGAAAGTGAGCATGGTCTAACAGTTCCGTATGTGAGTAATAGACAAGCAGAACAACCCCTAATGAAAGCAAGGGAGAATCCTTGGAGACACACAATGAGTGAAGGTGAACTACATGTGTCAAATAACCCATTTTATAATCCTGATACTGTAGAACGAAGCAGAATGGTAGGGGGCCAATATTAGAACCACAGAGAATTACAGAACCAGGGAATGTAGAAAAATCAGTAGGTATAACTACAGACGAATTGAGCGAATGGCTGAAGGGCTTGCAAGGTAAAGAGAAAGAATCCCAAACCATTGATGTGGCAAAATTACGCATGGTGTTAGAAGAATTAATAGTAGGGACAATTTCCACAGAAAAGCTGAAAAATTACCAGGATGAGGAGCTGTTGTTCTTATGTAAGAGTGTCACTTGGAGAGCAAATAATTTACATGACAGGCTAGAAGAAATAGCAAGTGAAATGGGAATTGACATAGACAAGGTAAACGCTTTATAGAAGCCTGTAAGGAGGCCTGAGGGCAGAGTAGTGGTATAGAAGGACAAGCAGTCAGGTTATGTGTCTATGAGAGGGATACTGTTTATTTGCCACAGTAAGAGAAAGACAGTCTGTATTACACCATAGGTTCAACGGGAAATTAATAATCTCTTCCAAGAAGTTAGGATTCTCGTCTCCTTGTTTCAAAGGGGTATGTGTCCATCTACCACTCTTTACTCTGGGATGTCCTGGTCGTCCCTCCTCGGGTCTGGCTGTCTCCAGGGTTCTCCTCACCAGGGTTGAAAAACAAAGAACAGAAAACACTCGGGTTAGGCTTTACCCTTCCTATTCTTTACGTTGTGCCACCTTCACCATAACGACGTGGGGGGAGGGAATGGGGATGTCAGGGAGGAACCCTTCTAAAGGTTCGTGAGGGAATAATGGGCTCCGGTAGGGTGTGTCTCCTAATAGGTATTCCAGCTACCCCACCAAAAAGACCCTCTAAGCGGCACTTGCCTGAGGCCACGACCCGTGTACCGGGCCGCGGCAGCCGGACCCGGGGCGTCTCCTCCTTCTCGTGAGCCGCCGGGCTTGAAAGCAGCAAACTCCTGTTCGGTCGTCGCTGTGGGCTCTGGGATACCTGCGCTGGGGTCTCCGTCCTTATTCTGTCGTCCCGTCCGCTCCTGCTCTCCGGCAGCGCCTCCGGTCCTCCGTTCTGGAACCTCGCTGTCCTCCGCTCTGGATATCCGTTGCTCCGTCGTCCATTCACCTTCGATCCCCTCGCTCTCCGTCCTGCTCCGCGCTTCCTCCTTCCTGATTCCGCCCCTCTTGTGCTCCATTGGCGGCTGCGTCCTGACGTCACGCGTTCCAAGGGAGACTAGAACGCGGTTGATATCCGGTGTTCTCGTCATGGCTCCATCCGGGTTTTCCGACTTCCGCTGAGCCGAGCCGTCCTCCCTCTTACAGTCGTCCCCCCTTAGGAATGGACGATGGGGCCATTCACAACTCGGATGCCTGGATAAATAGTCAGCACTCAGTTGCTTCATCCCCGGCATGTGGAGGGTCTGAAAAGAGAAGGGTTGCAAAGCGAGAAACCATCGTAGTATGCGAGAATTAGTGTCCTTATTTCGTGCAAGCCATGTCAAAGGAGCGTGATCGGTGAGGACCAGGAAGTGTCTGCCTAACAGGTAATATTGTAAGGATTCAATAGCCCACTTAATAGCTAAACACTCCTTTTCTACCGTGGAGTAGTTCTTCTCTCGGGGAAAGAGTTTTCTGCTGATGTACAACAGGGGTCGCAGTTCTTCATTTGAGTCTGGTTGAGATAAGACCGCCCCCAACCCACAGTCCGAGGCGTCCGTTTGAAGGACAAAGGTACGAGTAAAGTCGGGGCACCGTAAAACGGGGCTGGTACATATAGCTTGTTTAAGGGCCTCAAAGCTGGCTTCCTGTGCTGCGTGCCATGTCTGTACGCGTGTGGGATGTGTTTTGGACAGTAGTTCGGTGAGCGGACTGGCTATAGATGAAAAATGTGGAATAAATCGCCTGTAATAACCTATAAACCCCAAGAAGGAACGGATTTCTTTTTTGGTTACAGGTCTGGAAATGGTGCGGATGGCTTCGACCTTATCGACTTGGGGCCTGATGTGTCCTTCTTGTATGGCATATCCCAAGTACTGTATTTTATTGGTCCCTAAAAGTGATTTCTTGGGATTGATTGTGAGGCCGGCTTCCTGTAAGGCTAGAAATATGACTTTGAGGTGTACTAAGTGTTCCTCCCAGGAGTGGCTGAAAACCACAATATCATCAAGATATGCGGCTGCATACTTTTGGTGTGGTTTTAATACCCTGTCCATCAGCCTCTGAAATGTGGCGGGGGCCCCATGTAACCCAAACGGAAGTACTTTGAAGTGGTACAGGCCTGATGGTGTGGAAAACGCAGTTATTTCTTTGGAGGTATGCTCCAACGGGATTTGACAGTACCCTTTCGTGAGGTCGAGGGTTGACATGTATCTAGCTTGTCCCAGGCGTTCTATCATCTCGTCTATTCTGGGCATTGGGTACGTGTCGAACTTAGTGATCGCATTTACTTGTCTGAAATCAATACAAAAGCGCAGACTACCGTCTGGCTTTGGTACGAGTACAATTGGAGAGCACCAATTGCTCCGGGATGGTTCTATGATCCCTGCCTGGAGCATGTCCTCCACTTCCTTTTCTACAGCCTCCCTACGGGCTTCCGGAATGCGGTATGGCTTTTGTTTGATGATTGTTGGGTTCAGAGGTACTATTTTATGTTGGACTAGGGATGTTAAACCGGGTTTTGTGGACATCAAGTCTGGGTAGATGTTTGTCACGACGCCTAGCTCCGTTTTTTGTTCAGGGGTTAATATGTCTCCGAAGGGAACAGAGGGAGTCAAGGGGTCCTGCAGTGACAAGAGTGGAATGTCTAACTGCGGGGAGCTGCAGGCCATCAAGGCGGGGTTGGGTGCTCCAGGGGGCTGGGGTTCCTCCCACTTCTTGAGGAGGTTAATATGGTATATTTGTTTACCCCCTGTCCTATGTGGCAGTAGTATACTATAGGTGACAGGGGTGATTCGTTTGTCTACCACATACGGCCCTTGCCATTTCATTAACAACTTGTCTTCTGTGGTCGGGAGTAGTATAAGAACCTTGTCCCCTGGTCTTAATTCCCTAAGTCGACTGTTATGGTCATAATATCTTTTTTGTGTTCTCTGTGCTTCCTGCAGATTCTCATGTACAAGACCCCATAGGTGGTTTAACGACGTCTTTAAGTCAGTAACGTATTTCAGTAGGGGCTTCCCTTCTTCCTCTTCCCCCTCCCACTGTTCACTGGCCATGTCCAATAAGGTTCGGGGTTTTCTCCCGAACAGTAGTTCAAATGGGGAAAACCCCGTGGATCGTTGCTCGTGTGTCCGCAAGGCAAAGAGAACCAGCGGAAGCTGACGGTCCCAGTCTCTCCCCGTATCTGAGACGACCTTGCGGAGTAGGTTTTTGATGGTTTTGTTGTACCGCTCCACAAGGCCGTCTGTTTGTGGATGATACACTGACGTGCGTATTTTCTTGATCCCGAGGAGATCACAAATCTGGCTCATCATGTGCGACACAAACGGGGTACCCTGGTCGGTCAAGATCTCAGAGGGAAAACCGACTCGGGAAAAAAGCGTTATCATGGCTTGGGCCACAGCGGGAGTAGTCATACGCGACAAAGGGAAGGCCTCGGGGTATCGACTGGCATAATCGATGATAACTAGTATGTATCGGTGACCACGTGACGAGGGAGTTAAAGGCCCAACTAAATCCATACCCACTCTCTTAAAGGGAATGTCTATGATGGGGAGTGGTTGTAGGGGTGCCTTAGTGACGGGTCCAGAGCTCGTGTATTGGCATCGCACACATGTAGCGCAGTGTTTTGCCACATCCCTGTAAACCCCAGGCCAGTAGAATTTATCTAACAGATACTTCAGCGTATTCTCCTTGCCGTAGTGCCCACCCCCCATCTTATTATGGGCTAACTGGAGTACATGTTCCCGGAAGGATAGGGGAACGAGCAGTTGAGTCTTCTCTACTGAGTCTCTTTTTTCAGCTCTGTATAACAAACCCCTTTTTACAATAAAATAAGGTCCTACCTGATCTGGAGGCTCTTCCTGGACCTGTTCCCAGGCATGCACGAGTGTTTGGTCATCCCGTTGGGCTGCCCGGTAACTATAAGGAGGTGTTCCATCGGTATCTGCAATGGAAAGGGGAAAGGCATTCCTTGATACTTGCGAACAGAAAAACCCTTTTTTCTCATTACGCCTTTCCCTTCTGCTTTTCTTTTCTCGTGTTTCTATGGCTTCTATCTCTGCGGTGCGAAAAGGGGCTTCATCTAGCCATGTGTGGGTATTGTTCTTGGTTCCCTCTATGTAGTTATCAAAGTTTGGGTGGTCGGTCCCTATGATAACGGGTTCTGGCAAAGAGGGGATGACCCCTACCCGTTTAAGATGTGGGTCGTTATCTACGTCCAGGATGACTTCCGCCGTGGGGTACGACTTGGTATCCCCATGGACACAAGTCACCTGTACTTGTTCAGTGGTTTGTAATTGGTGTTCCCCTATCAGGGATCCGTCAACGACTGTGACGTGGCACCCTGTATCTAACAGGGCCCTTTGTTTCTTGCCATTTAAATAAACCTCCGTTCTGTAGCGTTGAGAGCTTCCCTGTGTTACTAGAATTCTGCCCCTGGTGTACCCTACTTCCATGGGTTCAGCGGGTGATACTCGGTGGGGGCATTGTCTGGCTATATGTCCCCATTCACCACAGCTGAAACATTGGGGACCTTGACCGCCGGCACCTGTAGAACTAGGGGAAGGTTTTGGACTAACGCGCAGGGGTGGTAAGGTCCTTAACTCGGGCCTTAGGGGAGGTCTTATGGGGGGATGTAACTGGGGTCGTGAGATGGGAAACTGTGACTGTGGACGTGTAGTGCCGGATCTGAAATCTGGGGCCCTATGGAAGGCACACGCTAGTTCCACTGCGGAGGCTGCAGTGAGGTGTGGTTGTTGTTTCACCCATGATTTCGTGGTGGGGGGTAGGGCATCCAGAAACTGTTCCAGGAACACCTTTTCAACTACTTCCTCCATGGTGGATGTGTGGGGTGTCAACCATCTGTTACCTAAGTCCCGGATTCGGTAATACAAAGCCCTAGGATTATCCCCAGCATTCCATTTCTCTTTCCTAAACTTGGTCCGATAATGTTCCTGATCGAATCCTAATCTTTCTAAGATCGCCTTCTTGACATCTACATAGGTAGTAGTCCCATCGGGATTTGCGGCTTGGTACGCGGCTTGTAACTCTCCGGAGAGAAGTGGCGCGATGTATTGGCCCCACCTCTCTGGTGGCCAGGCTGCTGTGGATGCCACTCGCTCGAAATTCAGGAAGAAATAGTCAGGGTCTTCGCCTTCGTTATACTTCTGCAGGACCGTGCTTGGGACAGTGGGATGGACCCGGGTATGTACTATGGCGTCCGTGAGTCGTAGGATTGCAGTGTCCTGAACTTGCTGATTCGTGGCAGCCACTGTAGCCTGATCCTTAAGAGCTCCCTGTAACGCCTCTCTCTCTAGTCTAGCAGCCTGTAGTTGTTGTTCAAACACCAGCTGCAGGTGTCTTTGTCCCTCGGCCAATTGTGTAAGGACATCCTCAATAGGCACGGGTTGTGTCATGTCGTCGACACACTGGGATTAGAGATCCCACTTCTGACACCACTTTGTAAGGAGGCCTGAGGGCAGAGTAGTGGTATAGAAGGACAAGCAGTCAGGTTATGTGTCTATGAGAGGGATACTGTTTATTTGCCACAGTAAGAGAAAGACAGTCTGTATTACACCATAGGTTCAACGGGAAATTAATAATCTCTTCCAAGAAGTTAGGATTCTCGTCTCCTTGTTTCAAAGGGGTATGTGTCCATCTACCACTCTTTACTCTGGGATGTCCTGGTCGTCCCTCCTCGGGTCTGGCTGTCTCCAGGGTTCTCCTCACCAGGGTTGAAAAACAAAGAACAGAAAACACTCGGGTTAGGCTTTACCCTTCCTATTCTTTACGTTGTGCCACCTTCACCATAACGACGTGGGGGGAGGGAATGGGGATGTCAGGGAGGAACCCTTCTAAAGGTTCGTGAGGGAATAATGGGCTCCGGTAGGGTGTGTCTCCTAATAGGTATTCCAGCTACCCCACCAAAAAGACCCTCTAAGCGGCACTTGCCTGAGGCCACGACCCGTGTACCGGGCCGCGGCAGCCGGACCCGGGGCGTCTCCTCCTTCTCGTGAGCCGCCGGGCTTGAAAGCAGCAAACTCCTGTTCGGTCGTCGCTGTGGGCTCTGGGATACCTGCGCTGGGGTCTCCGTCCTTTTTCTGTCGTCCCGTCCGCTCCTGCTCTCCGGCAGCGCCTCCGGTCCTCCGTTCTGGAACCTCGCTGTCCTCCGCTCTGGATATCCGTTGCTCCGTCGTCCATTCACCTTCGATCCCCTCGCTCTCCGTCCTGCTCCGCGCTTCCTCCTTCCTGATTCCGCCCCTCTTGTGCTCCATTGGCGGCTGCGTCCTGACGTCACGCGTTCCAAGGGAGACTAGAACGCGGTTGATATCCGGTGTTCTCGTCATGGCTCCATCCGGGTTTTCCGACTTCCGCTGAGCCGAGCCGTCCTCCCTCTTACAAAGCCTTACCGGGTGGATTTCACGGATAAAGATATTGAGAATTTGAACACTGCAGGATGAATAGGGCAGATTAAGGACATAATCACATTGTTAAGGAAATGGGGAGATGTGGACAAATGGAAAAGCAGGTGGTATAGAAAACGGGATGATACCTCAGACAGAACTTTCTCAGCCTTTCCTGTGAGAGAAAAGGAAAAGGTAGTAATAGAGTTTCCTATGAGAGAGATTCCAGGAGGGGGATATGTGCATGTCCCATGGACAAGACAGGACATTTTGTCATTTACAAATGACTTCCCTCGATTGCGAGAAAAGCCCGTCGAGTGGTACAGACAGGTAGACAGATTTGTTAAGTTGTCAAAGGTGCTGTGGATTGATCTAAATAGCCTATTTGATATAATAGTGCCAGCAGACTTATGGGCAGAATGCAAAATAGTCATAGATTGGCCAGCTAAAGAATACCCGAGAGATCCCAAAACAGGAGCACCAGACCCCGAGGTAATGAAGAAATACAAACAAGTTATGGTATTTTTGAAAAACAAAGTGCCTCCCAAAGAAACAGATTGGGTTAAAATAGATCGAACGCATCAGGAAGTGAAAGAATCAGTTCATGCTTACTATGAAAGGCTAATACTAGCTTTCAAACAGTTTAGTGGAGATGAAAATCTGGGCGAAAAGGATCTAAGTCATTTTGTGTACAGATTTGTGTATGGTTTACGTCCCGAAATTGGTGAAATGATCAAGCAGCACACTGTAGATTGGCAAAGCAAGAAAATTGATGAAATTCTGAGACATGCCAAATACTTTAGTGATGAGATTGAGGCAAAGTATCGAAAACTTAAAGAAAAGGCAATGTGGGCTCAAGTGAAAGTCGCAGAAAGACAGGAAGCTCAGCTGGTCGAACAAGCCAATAACCCAGGAATCAAACCGAGATTTGGCCCAGGAAAGGGAAAGGGTAATATAGAAGAAGCCAAAAAGAAGTTTCCATGTCACAATTGCGGAAGGTTAGGGCATTGGAAATCCGAGTGTAAATATCCACCAAGTACTAATAATGAAAATCTATCATTGAATCCACAGGTGCAGTGTGAGGTGAGTGGCCCACCGCAGCAACAGCAGAAGGCTGTTAATCTACAGAATCAGGTGCCAAAACCGCCATTACCGCAAAGCAGAAATACCCAGAAATATAGCAAAGAAGTGGGATTCTACAATGAAGCACAAGTAAACAAACCTCAACGCGCGAACGCTGTTTCACAATATTGGCTGCGAAATGACGAGAGTGAGTCAGAGGAGAATTATTGACGGTGCCGAAGAGAGGAAGAAGAGTGCGTGCTTGGCGCAACTCTAGAAATAGATCAGACAGGACCATTTGTGGATGGGAAAGTTAATGAAGAAAACATTACTTTTCTAGTAGACACTGGAGCTACGCGATCTACTGTCAGGTCAGCAGATGTGAAGAATCTTCCTCTCTCAGATGAAACAATCCAAGTAGTTGGTGTATCTAACACCCAGATTAGGACCTACCTTACCGAACCGGTAAAGGTTAAAATAGGGAAATTCACAGACATGCACCGATTTGTGGTGTGCGATACCAGTCCTGTGAATTTGTTAGGAAGGGATCTTCTGTGCAAGATGAATTGCACTATATTCTGTACTCCAGATGGAATAGCATTAGAGACACCAGATGAGGATGTACTGTATAAAATGACAATAGCTAATCAAGAAAATGGAATTACAGGAACTTATGCAGTATTTAACCCAGATGAATTACCCAAAGAATTGAAGCAGTCAGTGAAAGCAGGAGTCTGGGATTTTACGGGAGAAGATGTAGGCCTTATGAGAAATATAGATCCAGTAAAAATTACACTAAAAGAAGGAGTAATTTATCCAAACATTCCACAATATAGACTGACACCTGAAATAATTGAAGGAGTGACACCTTTAATTGAGAAAATGATTCAACAAGCAGTGTTGAGGGAAATAATGAGCAGTCCATGTAACTCACCTATAATGGGACTGAAAAAGCCCAATGGGAAGTTCAGGATTGTGCAGGATTTGAGAAAGATTAACAAGATCGTTGTGTCATGTTGTCCCATTGTTCCAAATCCATCAGTGATTCTGTATCAGATTCCCCATGATGCAGAATGGTACACAGTAATTGATTTGTGTCATGCTTTCTTTTCCATTCCGTTGCATCATGAGAGCCAGACGATTTTTGCATTTCGGTTTGGAGAGCGTATTTTGGCATGGTGCCGAATCCCACAGGGGTACACAGAGAGCCCCTCAATTTTCAATCAGTTGCTAAAGAAATCTCTGGTAAGTCTAACCATGCCTGAAAATTCAGTTCTGGTTCAGTATATTGATGACCTATTGGTGGCGTCAAAAACACGCGAAGCTTGTGAAACGGACACGATAGCTTTGCTGAATCATTTGGCAGATGGAGGACTAAAAGTATCTCCGACAAAATTACAATTCTGTAAAAAAGGAGTACAATATTTAGGACATAACATTGAAAAAGGGCTGAGAAAGTAACCATAGACAGAATCAGAATTATTAAAGGAATGAGAGCCCCAATGACTCAAAGAGAAGTGAGAATGTTCCTAGGGATGGTTGGCTACTGTCGTCAGTGGATAAGTAACGTTTCCCTGATTGCCAAACCATTGGTAAAATTGACGAAAAGTGAGGTTAAAGACCCTCTTGAATTGAACAAAGAAGAATTGGCAGCATTCAGGAAATTAAAAGACAGCCTTTGTGAAGCCCCAGCTGTGGGAATGCCAGACTATGAGAAAGAATTTGAATTGTACTGCAGTGAGAGAAATGGATGTGCACTCTCAGTGTTAATACAGAAACATGGAAGATTGAGAAGACCAGTTGCATATTTTTCGTCAATGTTAGATCCAGTGGCGGTAGGTTTGCCAGGATGTCTGAAAGCAGTAGCTGCTACATGCCGAAGCCTAGAGCAGAGTGAGGGAATTGTGATGGGATATCCAGTAAGAGTGTTTGTACCTCATAATGTGGCGATCCTTTTAACAAGGAGCCGAACACAGTTCATGTCACATAGTCGGCTGACTAAGTATGAGAAGGTCATTCTAGGTGCAACCAATGTGAGTCTGGAAAGATGTGTGAATGTGAATCCAGCTACACTATTGCCAGATGCAGAGAGAGTAGAGGTAAGAGATGATGTTGATCATGATTGCTTGGATGTGCTTGATTTTTGCACGAAACCTAGACCAGACATAAAAGATTTACCATTGCCAGAAAGTGATTATGTGTTGTTTGTGGATGGATCTTGTTTGAGAACAGATGAAGGATTGTTGAGTGCAGCCTATGCTATATGCACAGTTGCTGCAGTCATAGAAGCATCACACTTGAAAGGAGTTAAATCCGCTCAAGTAGCAGAACTAGTGGCATTGACAAGGGCATGCAAAATTGGGAAGAATGTGAGAGTGACTGTGATAACTGACAGCCAGTATGGCTTTGGAGTTGTCCACAATTTTGGCCAACTTTGGCTGCAGAGAGGTTTCCTGACCTCAAGTGGAACTCCTATAAAGAATGCAGAAGTGGTGGGAAAATTGCTTGAAGCAATACAGTTGCCAAAAGATCTGTCAGTTGTAAAATGTGCTGCTCATAGTCAAGGTAGTAATTATATCACTACCGGGAACCAATATGCTAATGACATGGCTCAGTACTGTGCCCGAAACCAGTATTCAATCAATAGGGCAAAGGAAAAGGAAATGTTTTCTTGCTCCCTAATGTTTACTAACGTTGTGGGAACATAGGAAGAAGTGAGGCAGTTGCAGGATGAAGCAGGAGATGAAGAAATGAAACAGTGGGTAAAAGCAGGTTGTGCACCAAGGGAGAAAGATCATGTGTGGGTCTATCGGGATGGAAGACCAGTAATGCCGGATAGCATGATGTCAACCATGGCAACGATGTATCATGGACAAGGACATCTAGGGAGAGATGCCATGATAAGGGCCTTTAAGCAGACCTGGTACAATGCAAAATTCAGGTTGATAGCAGAGAGTCTCTGTCAAAGATGCCTGATATGTCAACAGTACAATTCTGGAAGGAAAACAGTGGTGAGCCTAGGCACAATAGGCCGAGAGGGAGGACCTTTCACCAGAATGCAAATAGATTTCATTGAAATGCCCCCTTATAACAAGTTGAGGTATGTTCTGGTGGTAGTTTGTCTGTTCTCCAGGTGGGTGGAGCCGTACCCAACAAGAAGAAATGATGGAATCACAGTGGCCAAGCTCTTGTTAAGGGAATTCATCCCAAGATTCGGGTTCCCAGTGACCATTGAATCAGATAGAGGAGGACACTTTTACAATGAGATCATGGGATTGATTTGTGAAGCATTGGGTGTACAACAAAAACTACATTGTGCCTATCGACCAGAGGCTTCTGGTGTGGTTGAACAAATGAATGGTACGATCAAAAACAGAATAGGGACAATGTCTTTAGCCACGGGAATGAAATGGCCTGATGTCTTGCCTCAAGTCTTGATGACAATCAGATCTACTCCAGACAGAACTACAGGTTTGAGTCCCCACGAAATGATCATGGGACGAGCCATGAGACACGTATTTGTTCCAGTCAACAAATTGATGACAATAACTGATGACATGATTTTGGATTATTGTAAAGGCCTGGCTGACGCAGTCCATTCTGTGTTTCACCAGGTTGGAGCGGATGCCACCACCCTTGAGAGAAAACCAGCTCATGACCTGAGCCCAGGTGACTGGGTGAGAATAAAAGTCCACAGAAGAAGGAATTGCTTGGTTCCAAGGTGGGGAAGGCCAAGGCAAGTTATTCTGACAACAACTGCTGTGAAGTGTGCTGGACTGGAAAATTGGATACAAGCAAGTCACACTTTGAGAGTTCCAAATCCAGCAGATAGCATTGGAAAATAATATTTTGATGATTCGGAATCAAGTGCTGATTCAGATAATGAGAATTCAAAGACAAAAGAAAATCCCGAAAGGGGGGAGAAGGAGCCAAGACTAGTTCCAACTCCAAGAGAAGAAATCCTGAGGAAGAGATTGCAGATTTCAGATAGTTCAGATTCTGGAGACGAACAAAACGCCAGTGGCGAGCACAGAAAGAGGAAGAGAAAAGAAAAGAATGTCTCGACAGAAGTAACATTCACACCAGATGAAAGAGTAGGAGAAGTTCCACCTGAGAAAATTCTTGAAAGAGAAGAAGGGACAGAAATAGAGAGAGAGGGACAGATTTCTGCGGAAGACCCCCGAGGAGGTGTAGGGACACCCAACACTGAGTTAGGTGAAGGGACAAACAGCAAGCAGAAAGATCGCGTGTCGGAGACCCGAGGAGGGGCAGAAGTAGGGTCAACACCAGAGGTGGAGAAAGTAGCTGGTGGTAAAGATAAGCCAAATGAGACGGAATCTGAAGACAGTGAACCAGAAGGTCGAGTTCTGAGGAAGAGAACTTGGATCGAGGAAAGAAACAGTAAAGAAGGCAAAACAAGAAGAAATGCTAAGGGAGACCTTTGGCCAAACAAAATAAAGAGACTGAGATATCAATTGACACGAGTCAAACCCTCAAAAGCTGAACAAGTGAACGAAGTAACAAGTCAGCACAAAGAAAAGGAGGGCGAAACAGAAGTGTCTGAAGAAAACAAACGATCGAGAAAACCAAACCAGAAGTATAAGTCACCTGAATGGACGTATGTGGCACTGCCTGAACAAGGAGAAGAGGTAGATAGTCAAGGAAATCCAGAGGAGACTTTACTGAAAGTGGTAGAGGAAGAAGAAACAGCGGAAATCCTGAGAGTTATCCTATCCGATATAGGAGAAGAAGCAGAAGATCAGGAAATTCTGTATGTGGATGATGAGAAGGAAGTAAAAAACGATGAGATGCCAAACTGAGTGATTTCAAGAAGGTCCTTGAAAAAAAAAATATATAACGGATTGAATAAGAAATTGAATGACTAAGATAACCTGATAAGTGCCTAGCTCTTTCAGGTGAAAGTACGAGGAGTGAGGTAGAAGAGGCTAAGTCAAAAGACATGGTCAAATTAACAAGATGGCTAACATAGATGATAACAAGAGTAGATGTACCTTTATGAGGAGATGGTGTAAAATGTATTGTTGTTGTACAGGATTATTAATGCTTCTTTGGAGCGTACTTGCTCTTTTGATCTCTTTCAAAGTAACTTTAGATACACTAGAAGGGCATACCGAGAATAAGACTAATGTAGTGAAGAATTCACAAAAGGTAGTTCCATTTAAAACAAGCACTGAACATTTACACAAGGATAGGTCTATAACTGATTTTTCTAGCAATGTATTTTCAAAATTGTTGTATGAATATGTAAAAACAATGGACGTAAGGGATTGCTACGTATGTATGCAATTGCCTGCCTCTGTTTCAGAAGGAGTGACTTATCATCACCTTCCAGCAACTTATGGAATAACATGTAGCATTTTAACAAGTATATTTTATCAAGTAGGGAAATTAGAATATAATCTGGCTAATGTAGATAACATTCTTGGGCAATTACCCATGAATAATTAATTGAATCCAGCTAAAACTGCTAATATACTAGGTGAGATTTTTATAGAGACTAAAGAACTAACCTTAGAATATATTTTTAGAAACAATTTAACTTGCAGTTTGAAGAGAGAAGGGAAAACATTTCTAGATATGGTTGAAGAAAGAAGATTGAAGATGCATGAAAAGGCAGAAGGACATGAAGTAGGGGAAAATGTTTGGGACATAGATGGAAAAAAGGAGACAAAGGGTGAAGCTAGACCAACAATAGCTATAGATTCACCACAGAAAGGCAAATTATGTATTATGAGGGAAAGATCCCAATATGATTATTATTATATAGGGACAAGTGAGTGTCATGATACATATTTTATTGCATCTGGATGGGGATTTAGAGGCGGAGAAGATCCAGTTTTCCCTGGATTGTACTATATTTGTGGGAACAAGGCTTATTACAGGTTGCCCGACCATTGGTATGGCACATGTTATGTTGGCCTGGTCTTTCCAAAAATCTTTCACATGGATAGAGTAGAAAATAGTGGACCACATAACCTATTAATGCGTAGTAGAAGAGAAACTTGGTTAGAAATTGTAGGTGATATTTTTGGAGCCTTGATACCAGCAGTGGGAATATCTTTGAATGAAAATAATATTCGGAAATTGTCAACCATAGTGGATCGCTTGTCAACAAGCACCGCTGGAGGATTTCTTTTGGTAAACACTGAAATGGTTGCCATGCATGCTATGATTATGCAAAGTCGACTTGCCCTTGATATCTTATTGGCAAAAGAGGGTGGAGTCTGTGGAATGCTAAAAGTTCAACATTGTTGCACTTACATTCCTGATGAAAGCAAAGATCTAAAGGTATATATTAAAAATATTACTGAACTGCATGATGAAATAGTACCACTGGAGGTTGAAAGTATCTGGACTAAAATTAGTAATAAGATGGCTGCTATTAAGACTTTCTTAGGTAAATTAGGTAGTACTATATTAGGGAAAATAATATTTCCATTAACGTGTGTGATTTTCATATTATTAATACTTAGATTAGGATGTATGTTTTGCAGACATAAAAGAAATAAAAAAGAAAATTAGGCGAGAAATTATCAAAAAGAAGGAAAAGAAACAAGAAAGGGATTTTGAAGAGGTAGAATTGGAAGAATGGAAGGAGAGTATGTATGACAAAACAAAAAGAGAAGATGAAGGAGAAACAGAATTATAATTGAGCAAGACAACATTTCGAATTTCCATAAAAGGGAAAATAAATTGATTTTTGTGGGTTTTGTTTATGGTGATAAAATCACCAAAGGGGGGATTGATGGAGCGGGTAAAATGTTTTCTTTTTATATACTCAATCCATTTATATATGTTTGTATTAAAATGACTAATGATTAATCATAATAATTAATAGAGTGTTGTTTAAGAAACTAATCAACCGTATTAACCGAGAGAATATACGTGGGATTGCTTTGCATGGCTAAAGATAATATGTAAACTAAGTCTGTATGCATATTAATAGGATAAACGTTGCTTATGTTTTGTTATCGTGAATTCTGCTTAAATAAACAAGTAATGATGGCTTTGGAAGTGGCATATGGCTAGATAAATGCACACACATATGGGTATTAGCAAGGGAAATAACACTGTTTAACCATTTCAATGTATTAATGACGTTTTTGTGTTTCTTTGCTTAAGTTGACCATATGGGCCTGCTATAAAATGGCCGCCGACTGAATCAGACCTTACGAAGTAAAAGCAATGAAGGGAATGGAGAAACGCGCCTGCGCAAACCTCAGCAGTTGCGACCTGCCGGTGAACTGTCATCGCTGTGCCCATCAAGGCTGCACCAGGCGAAAAGCCAACCCTTCAATACAAATTGTTGCGACCTAAACCATGAATTGCCAACGTTCCCATACATTCGTTTTGGAACTTTTAGCCTGTGGGAACGACATCGAATGTTTCCTAATGAATTAGGATGTACTTTGATTGACCAATGAAAAGCTCTGGAAAAGAAGATTGTAACATTTGAATGTAAATTTTTAGTATAAATAATAGTAGACTAGAGAGGGTCGTTCTGAACGCACTTCATCATATCCAGTATCCTGATGTTATGCTGACTGAGAGGACGGTGACTCTGCATGATAGAACAGAACTTTGACGATTTGACTGAGGACCAGATTCTGACTTAGAAAACGACAAATAGCCAGAATAGGTAAATATGACAAAAGATGAAATTTACTAATTAGGTCTAACCTGCATTTGATTTAGATAAAGAAAAATTAATTGAATTCATGTGTTGCGTTGTTCTTTCATTGAAATGTATTATTGATTGATTCAGAGAATTAAGGAGTCATTAAACTAATTCCAACTAAATGATTCATCGATTAGGTTTGTGTTTCTCCTTGATGGGAGGAGGAGGAGGAGGATTCTCCTGTTAAGGTGATGTTAGCGAGTTCCCATCAAGGGGAAAAGCAGTGTAGTTCGGAACCCAAATGTCATATCCCCTTTTTCTGAAACGAATATACGGATAGATTGATTAGAATGAATGTTGGTGTTATGGGCCCCACCAGTGTGTGATGTGTATGTGTGTGTGTGTGACTGAGAAATCACTCTGTCCGTGGTAGAAATGGGAAATTGAGGAACCCGAACTGCAGCAGTCCAAGTGCTCTGCCATATATCTGCTGTTCGGCAAAGACGGCGGCCCATTTAATAAGAGTGTCCCACTATCCAGGTGTGAATCTTTGTTGACAATGAACCTTTCATGCAACCTAGATGGAAAAACAAAATTAGCAAAAAGCAGTGTACACAGCAACAAGTTCTTTTCCTGACATATCGAGTACAACAGGCAGATTTCCACCTCCCAATCCTTTTGATAGCCTTCCAATCCCAACCCAACTTGGCCGCCTCGGTGGCCGCCCCAATACGAAATGAGTGTGTCCCAAAAACGAGAGGGTCTTTGCCAAGTTTTACCAAAGCCTTCCTTAACACAGCCAACAGATGGGCACTAAAAATCTTGTACCCATTCTCATGAGAAAAGATTACGCCATGCCGGAAAATAGTAGATTGAGAGAAAGACTCCCACTCCCTCAAAGGACAGCAATCCACTACCCCGTTGCCGTTTAAATGAACCCACATACCTTTCCCCAGTTGGTCAGTTTTCGACTTCCTTAACCAGATCCTCAGTTTGTCACCGTGTAATTGAACCTCGCTACTCTGAATACCTACCTGATCCCTTAGGCCTAATAATTCTGAAACCCTGAAAGCCCCAAAGAACAACCATATCATGCATAATCTAAAACGAGAAACCTCCCAATCATCATAACAGCAAACTGGTATTTGTAACAACAACTGTTGCAATAGATCAAAAGTAACTAGCTCGCGAAAAGGCAAAGAATAAGTATGATCCCTGCGAAAACCTTTCAACATTCTTCTAAATAAACTATCTTCAACCGGGTCCTGACCCCACCATAATTGGCCATAAAAGAAATACCCGCCAATTTCCCAGAAATGGTTGTGTGTGACAATGCCTGATTAATTAAATGTAACACAAACTGCAAAATGAAACTTTTGTTACCATCTGCTTTCCCAACAAAATCTTTTGAATTTACGTAACTCAAAAATTTGTTCCAGGCCTTCTGATAGGTACGTCTAGTGCAGAGGTCTTCAAACTTTTGGATGCCGAGACCCCCGTGTCAACATTTTGAGGCGTAAGGACCCCCTCTTGACAAAAATGTCTAAACCTGTTGACTAAATTGCGTGGGATGAAAATGTAAATAAGGTTATGTGATGCCGCGTATTTTGGGATAGCATTGCTTCATTATTTTGATATTTGTTACACACAGTAACGCTGAGGAAAGATTTCACCCAATCAGTACCCATTTATAACCAAAATACAGCAATTATCATCAGAAAGATTTCAAGTCAACCTTTGTGAAGGGCCTTCCACTCTGCAGCAATACGTGCTGCCACATTAGAAGCACACCTGGCCCTGACCGGAAGAAGCAGGGGTCCCTTAAAACCCTGGCGGTTTTGTGTAGAGTTAAGCCTTTTACCCATGCAGCTTTCCTCTCACCCCCTCCCTTCCATCCCTCTCTCCTCTCCTAACCCCGGATCCCTCTCTCACTTTGCAGGTCATTTTCTTTCACCCCTTTTTACAACTTCTGAACTCTCCCCATTCAACCTCTCACTTCACCTTTAATCACCTCTTGCCATTCTGTCCTTTCACTGCCCTCATCTCTAACAGTCTCTCACATTTATCTCATGGCCTCTCTGGCCCTGTCACCTCCCGTGCCCCTCAGCACTTCTCATTCACCTCGTCTCTTCATTCAAATTTTTGTCTATTTGTATCTTACACCTCTCCAGTCCCCCCATTCCTCTTTCACATCTCCCCTTTGTTCTAACAGAAGCCCTCACCTTTGGATCACACTCACTTCTTGCGTGTCCACACTTCTCTTCGGCAATTCACATTTCTCCTCATCCCTGACCTCTTCAATCAAATTCTCTCACTCCCTTGCTGTCCTCTCTCATTTTGGGTGCGGATGCAAGTTCAGAATGGGATGAATGAATGTATGATTACTGATGGGCTTGTTTGAGTGAGTTGCATATTGAGTAGTGAGGGGGACAGGTGAGTGAAGTGTCACATGAGTGCAGGATGAGTAGTGTACTCATGTGACTGCAGGTTGAGGTATAGTGTGAGCAGGACAAGTGCATTTTGAGAGCAGAGTGATCACTGTGAGTGCAGGGTGAGCGGGTGAATGGTGCAAGTGCATGGTGATCAGTGTGAGTGCATTGTGATCGCTGTGAGTGCAAGGTGAGCGGGTGAATGGTGCAAGTGCATGGTGATCAGTGTGAGTGCATTGTGATCACTGTGAGTGCAAGGTGAGTGGGTGAATGGTGCAAGTGCATGGTGATCAGTGTGAGTGCATTGTGATCGCTGTGAGTGCAAGGTGAGCGGGTGAATGGTGCAAGTGCATGGTGATCAGTGTGAGTGCATTGTGATCACTGTGAGTGCAGGGTGAGCGTGACAATGAAGGGCGAGAATGAGGAATGAGTTGTCTGAATGCAGGGTGCATTCCCAGACCCATGAAGTAACTCAGCATGTTATTGACGGGGCGTAGACTTTAAGATCTAAGTTAAACTATTGCGGCATTAATCGGGGATCGAGGGTGAAGGAAATAAATAATGTGCTGATCCTGCAACAAACTTCCAGTCCTATGGTTAGGGTTGCCAGCAGATTATTTTGGTGGCCCAGTTGGTACAAAAAAAAACAATCACCTAAAGCGGTATTTTCAGCGCTTATCTGTGCATACTTCCCAGGGCCGGCTTTAGTGCTGGTGGTGCCCTGTGCGACCATGTTTGTTGGTGCCCCCCACAATGACCACCCCCACCACGGATTCTCTCACTAGCACCCTTTAACAGTGACCAAGTCTCCATAACCCCACACTCTCTGATGCATTGAATTAGTTATATAGTGCCACTCATACCAGTGTAGGGTGTCCGAGCACTTTGCATCACACACACATTACTCAGAGACAATCATAAGTGTGTAAATCAGTGTATAGGAAATGTTACATAAACCAAAGGACTGAAAGTGTAGGAGTCACATGTCATCCATACTGGTGGGCAGTATAGTTTAAGAGTGCTTGGTGTGGAGAAGCACAAACTCAGAGTCGAAAAAGAAACAGCATAGTTGGGAGTTTCCTTTAATAATAAGAATTGATTTCTAGCCAAATTAACCCTTTTTGCAACATTAATCAATGGTCTAATAATGTATACTTTGCAGTGTGTATGCAGTTCTAGGATGAAAGTTAATAGCTCACTATTCTCTATTAGGGCTTTAAGTTATAAATTGCAAGTAACAAAAGGATGTCTCTTTTGAAAGCAGTAACCTGCTGATCTCTTCACATCATACGCACTCTGTAATCTACTTGGTACACGTTCTTTGCAGCAGGCATATTAACCCTCTGCACTAACTTCACCCAAGTCAAAACCTCAACTATACAACATTCTGATCTCTCTCCAGGAAGATAATTAATCACGCAAGTTATCTTGACATTTATGTGAGGCCTGGCAATTGCGGGGAAAGAAATGCTGCAGCAGGTGCTTCAAAAGCACAATAGACTTTCACACACGGCCCCCCAGGAAGCCAACTTTGTATTCCTTTCCATGAAATGCATTCTCACACTACGGCAGTGAATGTAAAATCCAAATGTAAGGAATAGGCACAGTGGGAACCCAGGGGGTACTGGAACCAGCAAAAAAACCTAAGCCTCTGTAAGCAGTTTACAAAGGCATGTTAAATGGTCTTTAAAGACCTGTGAAAAAACACGGGGGTGCCGGAGATAGGAATCCAGACACTGCCCAGCTGAGCCCCCAGCAGCTCAAGTTTCACTGCAGCAGCCCGGGCTGAGACACAGGACGGGGGAAGGGGGGGGGGGGCTGAAGCCCTTGGGCCTGGGCAGAAGTGTGACTGGGAAGGCGCGACCCCCTTTGCATCACTCCACGGCCCCCCTGGGGGTCGCGCTCCACAGTTTGAAGACCCCTGGTCTAGTGGAAGGAGCTATAGATTTTTCAATTAAATCGACGATCCTCAGTCCCCCAGCACCCAGGTGCTCTGCGGAATTGGAGTTTTGAAGCTGTCTGCCCCTGGCCCCAAACTGCAGAATTTCTGCCAATTAAAGCGAGACAATGCGCCTGCTATAGAATTGTTGATGCCTGGAATGTGTTGTGCTCTGAAAACTATATTAAGTCTTAGGCTCGGTAACATGAAAACCCTTAACAGGCATAACACACGTAGATCTTTAGCTTTTTGGTTATTAATAAGATCTACGACAGACATATTGTCGACGTGAAAAAGTACACATCTATCCCGAAATCCCTGCCCTCAAACCAGCAAAGCCACAATCAGAGGGAATAACTCCAGAAAGGCAATACTGCGACCTTGTTGAAGCCAATGAGGGGACCACCTTTCTGCACACCAGCGACCCTCCCAAAACAGACCGAATCCATGAGCCCCAGAAGCATCTGAAAAAAGCTGGATCTGCCAGATGGTACTGTCTTCTACAAAAAAGAGAGAAACTCCATTAAAATCTTCCAGAAACTTAAGCCAAATGAAAAGATCTTCCTTGATGGCCTTAGAAATTCTAATCCTGTGGTGAGGAAGGTGCGCCCCTGACATTGCCAACCCCAAACGTCTGCAAAAAGTCCTGCCTGCCCTAACCACCCGACAGGCAAAGTTCAAATAGCCCAGTAAGCGCTGACCCTATCTGAGCTCAATCTTGTCCTTGACAATTACACCCAGCAAAAAGGACCTGATTTCCTGTACCTTATCATTCGGCAACCGAGCCATCATATCCTGTGTGCCAATTTCTATCCCCAAAAAGGTGAGTTTAGTGCTCGGGCCTTCAGTCTTTTCTGGAGCCAGCGGGACACCCAACTCATTAGCCATGTCGTGAAAAATTCCTAGAGCCCTGCTACACTGATCTGAATGTGCGGCTCCAATGAACATAAAGTCGTTCAAATAGTGGCAAACATATTGATGATCACTTCTTTTGGTAAAGCACCATTGCAAAAAGGTACTAAACATTTCAAAAAGAGCGCAGGATATTGAGCACCCCACTGGAAGAACTCTGTCTACGTAAAATGCACCATCAAAAAACATACCCAAAAGTTCAAAATCTGATGGGTGTATCTGCAGCAAATGGAAAGCTGACTGAATATCGCTCTTCGCTAATTCAGCCCAGACCCCACCATCCTTACCAATTTCAATGCATCATGTACCGAAGCATAAGCAACATTGGAATCAGCAGGTGAAATTAAATCATTAATGGATTGGCCTTCTGGCCACGAGAGATGGTGAATTAAATGAAATTCCGCAGACACTTTATTGGGTACTAAACCCAAAGGTGACACAATCAAGTTTACCAGAGGGCACTGCCAGAATGGAGCCGCTATCCTGCCTGCTCTCAATTCCACATCCAATTTCTGTCGCACAATCTGTGGTGACTCCTTTGCAGACTTCGAATGATCAGACCAACGATTATACCTTGGCCACTGATAACCAATCCTGAAACCGTCCCTGAAACCCCAATAAAGTTTGGACGCAGCCTCAGAATCTGGGTACTCAGTCAGCCATGATTCCATAACCGACAGCCTAATTGGAGTATGAGCCCTTCGGGATAGGTTGGAAAACTGATCCCCGTCCCCTTTGAAATTTCCCTTGTTACCCAAACCTTTGATTGGAAAAACATTGTGTGATTGCATGCTTTCCTCCACACTGGGAACATTCATGTTTGAATCTACAAAACTGTCTGGTGCAGATACCCCGGTGAAAATTCCAACAGGCTCCGGATACTGGAAACTGTCCCCTCCCAAACCAACCTGCCCCGATTTGGGTGGGGCGGTATGTGATTGGTAAGCCACTTGCTGTATGCGTCGTGGCGGGCGGTTGGGCAGAGGACATCCACTGGGGCCAAAGCTCAGAATCGACATTGCCCCACGGCTTATCGTGGAACAAACTGAACCAGGCTCTAAATTCCTCATCGTAGCTGAGCCACGCAAAACCACCAAAATGCATTTGGGCTTTTCTAATGATGTCCATGTATTTGAACATTGCAACTGCCCTTTCTTGATGTCTTTCGCAATATACACTCGCATAAATCAAAAATGCTGACGTCCGATTCTCTATGCTTTTGGGGACCCTGGGACATTTAGCAAGCTCCCATTCCTCTTCTTTGGACCCTACTTTAGCTTGAATGTCCCTATGGAGAAGTTTAAACACATT
Organism: Triturus cristatus; assembly: GCF_964204655.1. Taxonomy (NCBI): domain Eukaryota; kingdom Metazoa; phylum Chordata; class Amphibia; order Caudata; family Salamandridae; genus Triturus; species Triturus cristatus. The sequence goes on along the minus strand of NC_140582.1, from coordinate 802,307,600 downwards.
AACAAACTCATGTTGCCGAATCCTGTTTTTTTTCTTCTCTGAAAGATGCTCCCCAATGGCATAGCTATACCCATATAAGGGAGCTTCTTATGAATATTAGTAACTTCCCCCACCTGCACATCACAAGAATAACTTCCTCCATCCACTTTTTTATCAAGACTTGAAACCTTGTTTACCCCGTCAGAACTACCAACAGTTGAAGACTGTGCGGCCACAGACCCCGCCACCTCCCCAGGAGACACTCCCACAACATCTGATAATGAAAAATCACCCACACCCACAGCTCGTGTCTTCTGCTTAACACCCAAGGGTTGTGACCAAGAAGCCCACCAATGTGGCTTACCTGTCAATAACTGGGCTGATCGTTTCTGAAATTCTTGTAGATCATCACGCTGACGATGACCGTGTCGCTGTTCCTTGTCCGTTGCACTGTCTGCTCCTGACTCATGCAACACACTAATAACATTGGTTGCCCCTGACCCCCCATCTGAAAACACATTATCCTGTATTAGCAATTATACATTACCATCCACAATATCTTCACCCAAAACCCCTTCTTCAATATCATTATAATCATCCCCATAATCCAAATGTTCCTCATGTATATCCAAATCCCGGTTACTACTACCAGGTAGTTTCCCATCCCTCACCCCCCATCAAACAACCTCCAATTGATCACAGGCATCCGCTCCGAATGCCCGGCCGTATGCTGAAAAACCGCACCTGATCCGCCCTGAGGGACAGATTTCTGACCAAGAGCAGCAAACTCCGTGCTCGAAAGACTGAGAACTCCAGTCGCTGACTGTTCTCCTGCTGATGATGACACCTTCAAGCCGCTCCTGCCTAAAGTCACTGGAAACTCCAAAGCACTCCCCCAGACCCTCGTCCTGAGCTGCCACTCGTAACCAACTGGGTGTTAGAATGCTCCACCCACACCCATTGCCCAGCTTGAGGTCTGAAAGATTAACCAAAACTGAAATGGGGCTGAACCGGAGGAGATCTAGCTGTAGGAAAAACAAATTCACCCCCATATGCACCCGTGAATTTGTTCAGGCGTTGTATCAACACGCTCATTGAGAAGAAACAATTCCACAACCTCAGGCTCCTCAAGTGAAAAACCATCCGCTGCTGACTCTATGTGCTCCAACTGCCCTGCTGCCAATGAAAACCTGCTTGACCGCTGGGATTTACCACCAGGGGGACCTCTGGGCAAAGGAGACTGCCCAACCACAGAATTATTACCCAACAACACTGTCCCAGAAACATTGGAAATCCTAGCCTGTTTATTCCTTGCTTGTTGAGGTACAGGGGAAACTGTGTGTTCCTCTACAAACTCTTCCCCACTATCATTGAGGTAGTCTACTAATGATGCAGCACGCTTGCCTAAATTTACTGGAGGCGCTATATCAATTAAAGCGCCTCCCATACTACAACCTGGGCGCTTCATGGGCACCTTCTGTTTCTCTTTTGCCTGTACTGCATTTAAATAATTTGCGGGCAAAACCAGCGCAACACTCTCCCTCCCATCAAAACCACGCCCACGCTCCCTCCCTCCCTGCAGACACAAAGCAGAGCGTGACCGAGAGGCGACCCCACCCCTCAGCGAGGCTCTTCTCCGGCCCACACGAGGGGCTGGGACCGCCCCCAACTGACCTGACAGTCCCACAGGCACCGGAGCTGAGGAACACAGCGGCGCTGGAAGCCTAACAACGCCGCTCCTCCGGTAAGAGCGCCCGCGGCTCCGTGTGAACGCCGCTTCATTTCCCATGCTGACGGGCGGCAGCGGAGCTCAGCTGTGTGATGGTAAACATGCCGCCACCGCCTCAGCCACTCCTCTTGCTTCTAGGACGCACTAGGCCCACCACCACCGCAGCAGACACCCCAGGCCTCAGCAAGTCTTCCCGGCCCGCCGCGCACAGGACTCGCAGCACGTCTTGCACTGCTTCACCTTCCGCCATATTATTACGAATTAGACAAAATTCCCTTCAAAAATTGACAGTATACACTGACTTAAATAAAGTTAATGTCACAGAAAACGAACCGCTAACTATCCCCAAAGAGTGCCTTCCAGCCAAAGCGCACCTATTTATAACCTACCCGCAAACCCAGCCCCCAAACCTACCTGTACCTCTCGTGGCGCGTGGATTGTTCCACTGCACGAAAAATCCCAGGGGGACAGCGGCTCGCACCCTGTTCCTCCTGGGTCCCCATTACAAGATAGGACTCCACAAGTCACTTGTAAAGAGTGTACATTTTAAAGAGATAAGAGGCATATCAGCAAGGGCCGGCGATAATTATCGCTAAGCGCGCTTAGCGCAAGGATAATTATTGCCGGCTAACGCTGAATTCTATCGCCGAGATAGCGTGCTGTCAGCAACGCTTATCTCCAAAGCGATAGAATTCCATGCGCAAGCTGCCAAATGTGCGATTATCGCTGGAAATCCAGCGATAATCACACGTTTGGCGATAGCTTGAAAGGGCAGGGCAGATTTAGCCATCATATCCACCTTCCATTGGATACAATGGCTAAGTCAGATGAAAAGCAGGCGTAAGAAAAGTAGCGATAAGCACGGTTAGCGCTACTTTTCTTATCGCTCTGCAGGTTAGCGTGAGGCTAGATAATTGGAGAAATGTCGGTTAGCGACATTTCTCACGTTATTTCGGGGAGGAACACCCACTTAGCATTTCAGCGTTAAGGGAAAGGGCGCTGAGGCATGGATTCACGCTGTAGCGTGACCTTGCTAATAGTGCGATACAATTATCGCCGCTTTCCGTCCGAAGAGGGTCGCTAAAGTGGCGATAATTGTCTTGATGATATGCCCCAAAGGAGGTTAAGAATAATGGAGCAGCGAACAGAATAATCCAGATAAGCTTGAGTTTGCAAGTGCGCTCCATACGTAATTGTTTGTCTTCCAATCCCCACCGGTATTCAAAAGAACCATCACATTTTAGGGGAAGATGGTTCATTCCATACATTTCTACTTTGCTTCCCTGGTTAAAAAAAAAGAGTTACTCAGAGTGAAACACATAATAGATTGAAATGTCACCCATAATCCAACAGAAATTTTGGAAATGTCACTAGAAAACAAACCGGAGACTTGCCAGCTAAACGCTTTATTCCAATATAGTTTTAAATTAAAAAAAAATGAGTCCGGAATAGTTTCGACGGTTGTTATAAAACTGGTTTCAATGAACAACTAGAGCGTTAACCTAAGAGAACAAGCAAAGATACATAAACCAAAATGGAGGTCGGATTACTCTGTGAACACGGAAGTAGGACAATGCAGTGCTTCCGTATTCAGAGTCTCGACCTCCCTACTCCATCCTGTTTCGAATCTTGTCGCGGCGGCCTGTGAGCTGCAGGGGAGAAGGCACGCATGCGCAGCTGTGGTGACCGGAGGCCTGGGGATTGCTGCGACTCGGCGCACGCTGCGTCCTAAGCTTGTTTCTTTCAGGATTTGAGCTGCACCGCCGCCAACATCCCGACCGCAGCCATTGACTCCAGCAGCGGCTCCCCCGTTCCCGCCGCTGGCGAAATGCCTGGCGGGGGCGGCGGGGAGCCCGCGGCTGAGCGCATGCAAGTGACGCCGGAGCCGGTGGGGCCCCCGAGCAGTACTGTGGGGCAAGATGAGACGTGTGACGGAAAGAGCGACGGAGGATCCCCAGGCCCGGATCTCGCAGCAAGTCCCGATCCAGCGCCAAATGAGGCCACTCAAGCTAGAGCGACTGCATCCCGCGGAGGTGACGGGGATGAGGAGGAGGAGTGGCTCTACGGTGGTACGAGAACTCATAGCAGAGAGCCTGGGGACGGGTGACAGGGACTTTCCCAAATATGTCCTACTTTAAACACAAGTTTCACAAATGTATCAAACTTACTGACAAGCTTTGGTACCCTGACTTTCCCCTTCCCTTTATTTGTGTTACCCTACCACACACACTTGTACTTTTCCCTATACGATAAACGCTACAGGGCTTTCCAATTGGTAACTTTAGTGGACGATGCTTCTCTTACACTTGAGGCCACGTAAAATGAGATACCTGTTCTTCATTGTTCCTTCATTGAATATGCACAAGCCCCGAGTTCGTGGCCGCGAGATTTATGAATGGTGTGTGCTTAGGCTAATGACCTAATATTTGTAGGGATCGAATGTGCACGTGTTTTAATTGTTCTGACTTCTAAAGTAGAGTTCAAGATATGCCATTGTTTTATCATACTATTGCTCTTTTTCCTTTGTTCTGAGGAAGTCTTTTGTGAATTGGTCTGGCAACATTACTTTTAAGCATTGCTTAGATTTCTTTAAATGGTACTCTTAATACTGTTCGTATTTGCTGTCCAGTCACTACGTTGCCCTATGAAGGCCAACAAGACTTTTTAAAGTGCAGCCCTCTTCACTTGGCCACATTGTGTATTTCTTGGACAAGTCACTTCATTTCACTGAGCTTCAGTTTCCTTGTTTGTAATAATTGTGAGCACGTACCAAGAGCTGGTTGACTTGCACTTCACAACTAGATGAACTCTACAAGTCCTTGTCAGTCAAAGTGTTATAGGCTCAGTTCTCAAAGTTTGTAATGCTTGTAAGTGTGGCATACACCTGCAACATCTCGATAACGTACATTTTACGTGAGCCGTTGTATTTACAGGGCCTCAAATTAGGTTGTAAATGTACTCGTGCTATTGGCAGTAAAATAAGGTTTTGCAGGGTGGACAGTGACCTCATCTCCGAACAGAGTGACCGTAGAGAAGTTTTATTTTCTGCTAGGGAAATATCCTAATCTCTCCATTCCCCCATACCCCCTCGAGACACCGCAGGAAAAAAAACAACTATTTTGATACGTTAATTTCCGCTTTGTTCATTAGATTTTTGCATGAAAATGATCCAATGCTGAAATGTAACAGCCTTAGGTGATGCAAGTCACTGTAAACACCATTGTTCCTATAGGCAGTTCTTTTTTAGGAGGAGTTATATTTGTAGAATAAATTGGCTTCCAGCGCCAGAAGAGCAGGGAAGGGTGTTAGTGCACCATACAGACTAGCCAGCATTTCCCTTGACGGCTCAAGTACATTTTGAATGCCAGTGGAGAAAGTTGATAATTTTGGGCTTCTGGTCAGGGTTTTGTTCTTAAGTACAAGACTCGTACATGCCAGAATCTAAAACCATTATCTGTACATTTGAACATCATAAATAGAAACATATTACAAGCAGTGTAAGGGCCTGTCTATTTTAATAGATGGGGCAAGAGGAGGTATAAAGTATAGGGTTGGCATTTGTTTGTCTTCCAGCTATTATCTTTTAACGTGAAGAAAATTATAAAATGTATTGTGTTGACACCTTAAAGATGGTCTTCGACAACAGAGAAAATATTGCACCCCAAGAGCATTGTGGTGGGAAAATTGATGATTCGAGAGCTTTGTAAATTTTGGCGTTATACAAATGGCATAAAAATCTACTGTTCACATATGGCAAATAAGTTAGGGCATCATGGTAAAGTTAATGTCATATCATCTTTCGAATCTTGTTGTGGATGAACAGTAATACTTTTAATCTTGCATTGCTAGTTTTGGATCTTAAGAAAGAATTGTTTTCTGGACACTTGTGCTTGAAGCATGCTTATACATTAGCAACAAAAGATACTTCTCAACACGGCTCGGATTTACTTTGTGTTTATCAGTTAAAACTCAGTAAGATCCATGTAGTGTTTAAGAATTTATATCACAAGTGCGCTAGACATACTTAAGGTGAAACTGGAAACAGCAATTTTATTAACTTCAGTCAACAGATCTCATTTTGTACATGGGAGTGCTTTCATTGTTTCTAACAATCTAGCAGTGCTAGTATTGTTTCTTAGTAATTATTAGTACTTCCTATTAAACTAGCGCCTTGATACCTTTGGGTGAATGTTTTGAGCGCTATAAGTCTCCATTTCATTTCAACTATGTGTATGCCCGTTTTCTCAAGGGTGCTGAGATTCTTATCTTTATAGATCGTTTATTGGTGTCACTTTTTTTTCAGAGAATGATCTGATGAAAGGTCTCTGATTTAATACCGTATTTATACTTGAGCCACTGTTCTTGGGTGTTCTTGTGATGCACATCTTTTGCAGCTGTTTGACACTGATTTTCTTTAATAAAACCATACAACTGAATAGAGCAGAAATGCTGTTTTACAGTCATCGAAGAGTGGAAAGCAGAGAATAAGCATTGGATCCACCCTTCTTCCTGTAGGAGGAGACCACTGGATGAGTTGTTGTCATATTATAACACCCAACAAGTAAAATATATGCTCTTATTCACTGCACTGACCACAAAGCAGTACAGCCAAACCAGCCTACTGTCTATAATGAAAACCAAATCCCCAGAATTGTTTAAAAATCTCCCTGCACTTAAAAAAATATATGCAATGCCATGCTGATGGCCAGTTTTGCACTTTATAAAGGTTGCAAGTCACTGCAGAAAATAAAACCAAGCAATATCGCCATACCTAAAATGAACACTACATTAAACCTACTAAGCTTAACGGTTAGTATAGTAACCATTTGGGTAACTTTTACCCAGCATACTTTTGGGCGTTGACTGGCTCTCAAAGCAAAATTCCAGAATTATCCAGTCATTAGCTCAAGCCTGGGCAGCAGCATGCACTGCTCTGCGAGGCATGCTGTATTCGGCTATGGACTTAAAGCTCCGCCCACTTCACCCATATTTTTAATTGGCTTGTGTCATTGTCTTTTGTAAATGTTGGCTTCTGATTCGTACATAGGCTTGCTAGTCACTCCTTAGTACTGCCATTTCTACATTTGTAACCTCTCATGAGGACTGGCTCTTTGACTTGTAGTTACACCTATGTTTGCGAACACTATTTCCTTTAATGATTATCTTCTACAGCCTAACACAGGCGGCATGTTGTGCTGCTTACCAGAATCTTATAACATTGAGAAAAAATAGACTTCAGCGAGTTGCCATGAAGAAAAGAAAGTCGCTGCTCTCCCAAGTCTATTTTTTCAGTATTGTAAGCTTCTAGTAAGCAGCGCGCCACAGGTGACGTGCTGTGCTGCTTACCAAAATCATACAATATTGAAAAAATAGAGTTCGGTGAGCCGTGCATTTTTTTTTTCTTCGCGGCTTGCCGAAGTCTATTTTTCCAATATTGTATGATTTTGGTAAGCAGCACAGCACGTCACCTGTGGCGCGCTGCTTACTAGAAGCTTACAATACTGAAAAAACAGACTTCGGCAGGCTGCGCCTTTCTTTTAATCGGCGCTGCTCACTGAAGCCGATATCTTCGTTTGCTCTTGTGCGGCAACAGGAAGCAAGGCAATATGTTTCGCATTTGCGAGGGCTTAACCTATTGGTATTGTAAATAACAATGCTTTTTATTTATCTTTTTTTAACACATATATATAAGATGCATTGTCATTTACAATGCTAATGCCTTAAACTCTCGCAAATGCGAGACCTATTGCATTGCAAACGCTTGTTTTATTTTTAAGTTGAGTCTACTAGAAATCACATGCACGGTCTGGTGTGATACATATTGTGGGATTTCCAATTACCTACTCCGACTTTGACCCTGGCGATTGTTTACTTAGGTTTGACTTTTCTATCACTTTTGTTTGCTTCCTTCTTATTTGTCAAGCTTATGTTTGTCTTTCCCATGGAGCATTGCTTTTTACCATCTCTCGTGATTGGCTGGTTTCCATGCTTCCATTTCTTGTGTTTCAAGCACTACCTTCTTTTATTTTGGGTTTAGCACTCCATAAGATTGCATGTGTTCAAGTTGTCTCCCTCATGTACTTCTCTACTACTGCACTCCGACTTGATGTCTGTTGCCCATGTGCTTCTCTACCGCATCCTCCATATTGTGCTCACCCTCATTTACTTCCCATTAGATTTACTGCCCTAAACGAAACCATACACCTTGCCATAAATTTAAACCAACCTTTGAAGCTAAACCTTCCAGTACATCCTACTCTAACCATCACCCTTATGCTACCCTTTGTAGTTCCCTCATTTGATGTAGTGTTAATTTCAATATACTTGCATCTAGGTTATGCCACATGAATAGAGTGGCTTCTTTGTAGATCAGGTGCTCCTTACACAATTTAAATTATGTAGATTTCAGTATGGCCTTTGACCACGTCCAAAGTTCACTCTTCTGGCTAAAATTGAAACACTGGGGCATCCTGGAACCAGTACTCTGAGGTATCCAATTGCTAGAAGATAGTAAAAGCCAAACTAATTCCCACGTTGGCCTACGGCTTGGAAGCCTTCCTTGGTAAGCCAGGCTCCTTCCAGAACATGTCTCAGAGTCAGGTGTTCAGGGCATTATTTAAACTCCCAAACCTCTACGCAGCGCTCAGATTCGACTGGAATTCATGTTACACGACCAAGTCTTGGCACAAAAGGCCTGCACCCTCAAATTTTTACATTCCACTCGTGCTGCCTAGGTTGGAATCCTGAAAAATCTTATCTTGCAAAAGGCATCCGAAGCAAATTGGAGTCCTTCAAAAGCCTTGGTCTGTCACCCTGCACGATGCACCAAAACTGAAAACAGCCACCGCTCGCTTAATCCAAAATCTCCCACATCAAAATTACAAGAGGTGTTAAGCAGAGCAACTGAAAAAGCGTAATTTCTGCAAGACCGCAGGATCCTGATGGCTAGAAATCATATCCGCTTAATTCAGAGAAGTTATAACAAAAGCAAGATGCATAAATATCTCACAGACCCTTTAGCTGGGCATTTCAAAATCAAGTATTGCCACATTAGGATGTGAAATTTCTCATCCTTGGATCTCTTACTGCCTTGGTCGCCACATCCAGCGCCTGAGTGTCGGCTATGCGGACAATTCTGGGAGAATTTAGCTTACCTTCTCGGCATCTGTCCAGCTTTAATCGACGATTGCAAGAAGCTCTTCCGTCAAGCATGAAACAATTTTCCTTTTAATATGCCAAAATTACCAAACCGTTCAGGGCAACCCACTGAGCCCCATTTTAATGTTCTAATAATGGATACCATGGCAGTGCCCGACACCACCTTTATACTATCAAGCAATCCCATATTATGATATCCATTTGAAACTTGCACTTCATTACTGAATCTGAATGGTATGGCTTGGGCACCACACCCAAGTGTTTTTTCCTTCTTTTTAGTTTTATATGTTTTATACATTTTGCAATGGCTTTTATTAGTAGAGCATAAATAAACTTGAAACTTAAACTATGAGGTTAAACATTGCTTGTGCTACAGAACATTTAAAGCATCCTGGGCATGCTTCATGCATTGGTAGGGATAGGACAACGCCTCGAGGGTGTTATTAGTTTTGATGTGCTGAAGATGTTGCCATGCCCCCAACTTCTATTACTTATTTAGTAAGGGCCTGAGTCAGTAAGTACTTGCATTTTCTAAAGCTCATTAACTAACCCCACTCGTTTGTGTATTCTCTTAGCTAAAGAAAATACATATTTCTATATCTAGACAAAAATGCCCTTGCCCTCAAGTTAGAAAATGTTTGACTTTTCTAATCTGGGAATGTATCTAAACAGTATAATCGAAGCTGAATATCTTGCTGAAAGTTTCATACTGGTCTCGAAGCTGATTCCTAACTGAACCAAGCACATGGTGGCATTAAACTTTTTGAATTGTGGCGCCTGGTTCCAGGCAGTATGCTTCATTAGAGCCTAACACAGATATGCCTTCATTTTGACAGGGCCTTACAGTTCATTTTGAGAGGGCGATTAAAATCTGATAAGTGGAATGACTCTTGTTATCACACATTTAGGATTTGAGTTTTGTGGTAAATATTATCAGGTCAAATGTGAAGATATTTATAAATGGCTAATATTTATCGGAACATGGAGATTTGAGTGTGGTAAACACCTAAACCTGCAAGTTATTTCCCAAAAACCTGTGCTAGGCGAAAATCACACCCAGGAAATAGTGAGCAACTCTGTTGGTTTTTATCCGATGCGATAAATATCGCATTTAATAATGACTGACTTGTGATGAGGGTCAGATTGTGTAAATGAATTAGGTTTGTTTTTTCATAATATGAGATAGATGTAGCTGCTGCTCTTTTGTTAATGGTTTATTCTTTTGCAGATGAAAATGAGGCTGCTAGACCTGATGAAGGCGCCGAAGTAAGGGAAGAAGTAAAGAGGTGAGTTTCTTTAGTGTTGAAATGAGCTTTTTGAATGACTCTCATGCCACAAATGTGGTGGTTGGGCAAATGATTACATGTGGTTTGAGAAATTTGCAACACTACAGTAGCTACTGTTGCTGTCATTCCAGTTTATAATTCGAAAACTAACAGCCCCACATCTAAAATTGCAAGGCAGTGTGGATTTTAGAAAAACACTATTATGACTGATAAAGTAAATGATTAGTGCTGCTGTGAATGTTTCTGTAGTATACTCCTTCAGTAGTTTTGCAACTTATATGAAAAGGGTGTATGTGTAGGTGTAGTCTTGTATCCATTTCAACACAAAATCCACTCCAATGCAGTAGGTTTAAAAAATAAAATAAATTAGAATCTATCAAGAAATATTTTAGTTAAAAAAAAAAAAAACAGAATCACAAATTCCAAAAGCAAAACATATTAATAGCGCAACTGGGTGATCAAGGAAGAGCAAAGGCTTGGCTTCACCCAAAGTGTCCCATTCACCTTGCACAACAGAATTTGCAACCCCACCCCTCACCCTCTGATCTACCAAAGGGCAGTGCTCCAGGAAGTCTAACCAGCAGCATTTACCTAACACAGCCTTCATTGGCTTTCTAAAGGAAGGTCTGGAACTATTCCCTTCATCCCAGTTTCTGTCTCTTCACCCGCCAGCTACTGAAAAGCAGGCAAAACACTTCCAGTGTATGGGGAACCTCTGCTTTCCCTTCATCTTGTGTAGAGAGATCCAAACTGAATCCCACTCTGTCTTATTGGTACAATGAGCCATACTCGAGGATGAACATCAGAAGACTTCTGCGCCAGCAAGCACGGAATCAAATTTTCAATGTTTGCATTCGTTATACATCTATTTTTGTCACGTTACTGTGATCTTGCTGTTACTGCTGCATTTGAGAGAAGCCTAATGTTGTCAAGATTTTCCATTGTTTGTGACCAGACGTTATTTGGCACTACTAATTCAAGACCCAATTGGTCTCCTTGCTGAAATAGTGGTCTAATGGCACTCGAGTTGTGGGAAGACTGTACGCCTTGAGACAGAACATTGTATAGTTAAACCCTACTTTCTGCAGCATTTCACAACTAAACATTTATGAATAAAGACTGCATCAAGTTAGGCTTGTCTTTCGTGGCATGGTGTGCCGCAGGACCGGGTGCCTATCAAGTGTCTAATATAGCACTATTCTTCACCTTCAAATGATGCTGCTTCTTTCTACAGTCTTGCATCCTCAAGCTGCACGCTATCTCAAAAAGTATTCTTCATATTTCTAAAATCTAACATGAAAACTGAGAACTCAAAACTTCTGATTGCCTCCTTTCGTTTTTTCTTCCAAATATCCCTCTCCTTTCCTTTCATCTTCTGTATGCCTCCCCTCACTAGACGGGTTGTATGTTGGAACAACGAGTTCCTCAGCGACTACCTAAACAATGCGGTCTTTAGTATGACCACATCTCCACCCCAATTGTTTTTACCACGCATTCCTTTGCCCCAAATGTTCGTGGTACAGAAATGCATGGTAAACAGCCTTCTAACCCAAACCCCTCCCTCCCCCTAAAAATGAAACCGAACCCCTCCCACTCCCTAAACTACCCGAACGAACCCACCCAACCTTCTAGAAACTACACCAAAGCTCTCCCACCCCCTAAAAACGAACACAAACCCCTCCCACCCTCTAAAAACCAACACAACCCCACTACACCTAAAAAGTAACTGGAACCCCTCCCACTCCCTAAAAACTAACCCGAACCCCTCCCACCCCCTAAAAACTAACATGAACCCCTCTTTCCTGTCTGCTTCTCTCAACTCCGCCCATCCCGAACACTAGACCGACTTAGCCTTAACTACGCACATGCATGGTTAAGACTAAGTCGTCGTTCGGCTTGCGTCACTCCGTAACTCGTTCCGGAGTCGGCGTTCAGGATGTTTCCCCACTGAACACTATCTTCAAGGTCACTTGCATGTCTTCCTTAATCTTTATTAATGCATTTTTGCAAAATTACCACAACCCATTTCAAACATCACAAACTTTCCTTGAAAGTTATGACCCTGCTACCTAACCATACCTAATCTCCTGTAGTGCCACTATTCAACCCACAAACCATCTTTATAAACTAACATAATTTCTCTGCCTCCACTAATGATCATGCCTAATTCCTATTAATGCAATCTACCTCAGAAAAAGAGTAATGCTGTTTCTATCCAAGAAAGTAATGGAGAAACAAAATCCCAAAAGTTCTGATAGACCCTTAAATGTTATTTGACCAGTTTGTTTGTACCCTGACACTAGACTTACAAATGCATATGACCTTGAATTTGATTAGGGCTGTTTAAAGGAGCTGCTTAGATTTGGGCGATCCTACATAGTGTTTTAATATTGTTTCCAATTGTCTTTGAGACTTTCAAAAAAATGAAATCTAGAACAAGTGATTTCTGGCATACTTTGCCAGTCTTCATCAGTTACAACTCACACCAATGGGCAAAATCTCACAATCCTTCTTTAGCTCACCCAGGCCCATGCCTTTGCTTCTTGGCTCCCTCTCACACTCGGTCTGCTAAAAGAATCCCACTTCGGGACCCTATGTCTTTTGCTCTTCCCAACTCATAATGCTCCCTTGCCCTTCCCCAAACGTTCTCGGGCAACCCTGGCCCGTGTAACCCACTTTCTCCTTCTACGCATGTGTCCATGCCCGCAATTGCTATTTAAAGTAATGTAGTGTCTGCATGGTGTGTGATATTCTTGTAGTTGTTACCCTTTGTCTTTTCTTACGTACAGGTTTTTATTTCTCACCCATGATTTTTAATTGGTTTTTGTTTATATTTATCTATACACAGATGTGTAGATGTCTTACAGTTGTAGCAGTCACATCTCTATATTTAATTCTCAAATGTGACATCTATAAGAAATGCTTTAAAACATTTGTTTTTTTAAATTTTTTGCTTATAACTTTCCTGATCCGGTCACCAATCTGCACCAAACTTTCCAGCACAAAAATGTGCCACTGTTAATTGCGTTTTGCTGAATTTGGTGCAGAATGAGCAAAACTCAACCAAATTCGAAGGCATCCAAGACTTTTGCTCATTTGGCACTTTTTCCAACGTACTGAATGTTGGTTCCAACCTTTTTGTTGTAATTTTCCTCATAAAATAATTAAACCCATTTTCCCAAAAGAGAAGTATAATGATGCCCTATCTATATTTCTTGCTGATTTTGGCTCAGAAGGGTGACGAGAAGGTAAAGTTATTCCGAGGGTGGGAGATTTGGGGGTTGGGGGGGGGGGGGCGGAGGGGGGCTGGAGGTGGAGTTTCGAAAGTGCTGTTTTGCGTTGAAGATGTTATTAGGCCCTTTCACTGCAAATAAACAAAACAGCTCGGCTAAAAAGCATTTCATTTAGTAGGCTCGTACCGGTTGGCTCTGTTTGGTACATTTTCTTTTGGCCGTGTCAAAGATGTTATTAAAAAAACTAAAAAGTCACTTTCAAGTGCAAATGCTGTTGTCCGTTATACGATCAAAACAAATATAAAAGTTCGTACAAAGGATATTGACGTTACAATTGGTTAAAATGTTAATATGCTTTATCATCTTGATGACCGGAGCCTGCCTTTGTAATGTTCTTAAACCCATCTCTTTCATGCTTCATATATCTCTACTCCAGTGTTGAATTATAAAAACATAGGAAGAAACTGGAAGTTGTCCTCGCTGTACCCAATTGTACACAACTCCTTAACAAAATACAATACCCTTTCAAGCTTGAGTGGCGACTAAATTATTCAAAACAGGACGCAAGGAAGTCTGGGTAGTTCCTGAGTTTAGGCGGAGAGCCGCATATGTATATATAATATATATTTCTACAACACTCTGAATCTGCTCACCTCAAATGTCTGTTTTTCTAGCAGAGTCTTAAGCTTAGAGTTATTAGGACAGTGCCATCCACGCAAAACTAGAAAGGGACACAACCTTATGTAATTTTTAGGTCTCGCCTGGCGTAGGCTGCGCGCATGCGCAGTCTCGCTGGCGAGATTTAGTGTTAACGGGTGATTCCTGTAAGGAGCTTTAAGCCCCACCCCTCTGTTCCTTTGGCTGGCGTCACCGTTTATGGTAAACTGTGGCCAGACATTGGAACAGAGCTGTGCATGACGTATTTGCTTGGCTTTTTGAGCCGCCCCCACTTGGACGGATTCGCCTGAATTACGTTCGTCGCAAAAGGTTTCTTATCTTTATGGGGCTAAACACATGGCCTCATAAAGACAAGAAACCTTTTGGCAGAAGCCGAGCAAATACGTCATCGAAGTCTGCTCGCTTCCAGCCTTTGAAGAGCTTTAATATGAGGGTCACGCAGGCAATGTTCGATACGACCAGAGCGCCTTCCTCCTGGGCAGCCCTCCCCTGGCCGCCCTGCTCAGCCTCGCCGAGATGAAGACTCCGCTTTACCTGGCCTACCCGCTGCCTTGGCAGCCTGTCGCCCTCCTCCTTGTCGCCTGCCTCCAGTACTGCCTGCCCCTCGCCGCACCAGGGCCCCTCAAGCACGGGTCCCCGCACCACTCACTGCAGCAACCGGCAGACACGCCACACTTTAAACGACATCCTGAGCCGCCCCGCGCTCTCCTGTTTGTCCGCCATGAGCCCGTGGGGCGCCGACCCCGGGGGGCTGCTGGCCGGCCTGCCCCGCCAGCCTCAGCCCCCCGCCGCCGCCCTCCAGCCTCTACTCCAGTCCCGGTGGCGCTGTGGCCCGCTATCCCAAGCCCCTGGCTGAGTTGCCGGGAAGGACGCCCATCTACTGGCCCGGGGTGGTACAGGGCCCGCCCTGGAGGGACGCCAGACTCGCCTGCGCCCCCCGTGAGTACCTTCTGCGATACAACGCCTGGAACTTAGGTACAGTGTGTGTCTGCGTGATGTGGCTGTCTGTGTGTGCTTGCTTCTGTGTTTGTTTGTGGACCTGCAGCAGTGTCTGTGTGGTATAGTTATGTGGTGTGTGTGGTTTTTGTGCTTTGTAGGACTGTTTATTTTCCTCTGTGTGTGATGTCTGTATACGTGTGCCGGCGCCCTCCTGCGTGGGAGGGTGCGTGCATGTGTGTAAGTGGTATAAGGGGTGTGTGGTTCTCTGTGCTTCTGTGTGTTGTATTCATGTGCCTGGTGATGGTTCGTTGTGTGTTCCTGCATGTGGTGTGTTTCCGTCTGTTCCATGTGAGTGGGTGTGAGTTCCTCTGTATGATGCGTCTGGTGTGCCTTTGTGAGTCTATTTCCAAGTGTGTGTGACGCTGTGTTTCACTGTGCATCTGACACCTGCCCGTGGGTGATGTAGCTGATAACAAACAGCAGATTCGAGGCGCTGTGAGCTGATGGGGTGCTTCAAACAGCAGTCCTTAAACAGGAAACTCCCCAGTCCCAATCGGGACCTGAGCGCCGCGCGCAGCTGCAGTTATCTGTAGGTTAGACACAGACGTTCGCATTTCCGAAGGACAATTCATTCTTTCACTTATTAAGTCAGTTATATTGAGTTGGGTAAATACAGTCTGTGCCTCATTATCTATTTTGTTAAAATAGTCTTTTACGCTCTTTATTGCTTAAAAATCTGCAATTCACGAGAATGGCGTTACTGTCGGCGTCACTTCTGGTTATATAACATAATTAATTCACCAGTACGATTCCATGGTTCTGAATGCCGTATTTCAACCACCGCTGCTTTCCCAATTACCATAACCGAATATGGTATGTACATGATCCATAACTTTCAGCTTGGTGGTATCATACTGAAGTGTCGCATAGACGCCCACTAGATGAGAAAAACAACACACACGATTGGTTTGTAAATATTAGCAGGGCACGGGAAAGGTAATCTGGCAATACATTTCCATATGCAAACAAGTTCAAATACATCCCACGTTCCTGTCATGGTAGCGTTTATTACCGTTGTAGAGGAAGGCTGCATGGCCCACACTAAATGATGCTAATAAATGAACGGTTTTAAGGAAAAAGTAATACCGTTGCACTATTGCAAGGTATTTGTGCTTATGTACATGTACGCCATGCACAGTTACACATGATAAAATGCCTTGGCATGTTATAAAGTTTGGGATTCATAAAACGAATTCAGAGCTAGGCCTGGGATAGGCACACCTTCCCAGAAGTAGTCCTGGAATCCTTTGTAAATTCCCGAAAAGTCGGATATTTGTTCTAAATGTCGATATACACCCACAGGCCCATTTTCTTCTGCCTTTAACATAGCCATTCCAAGCAAGTCATCATCATCAAATATCTTTTTTCAGAGCAAGTCAAGTCGCATCACTAAATGACCACTTGAGATTGGCAATGCTAAGTATCACGCACATCACTGTGCTGGTTACTCTGATACCCAGTTTGATTGGTGGATATCTGCACTCTGCATACGTCTACCTTCATCTGTTTGCTCTGTTCAGTAGTTTGTGAGTCAATCCATTTACAATAAGGCCTAGAAGTCTGAACTTTTCTGCAGACCTCAGTTTCAGATATCAATTTGCTTAGATTTCACTTGATGGTTTATTCCATTTCTAGGCACTTGAAGCACACCATGCATAACTGTCCTTATTATTGACTTAATCAGTACTCTATAGTATAGTAAGGAACAGGCAATTCTCCGCACTGCAAGAGGAAGCAATCCCAGACTATACTATTAGTTGCAAATCAATCAGTCATTGTGAACCATCTTGTGTCCTGGACACTACCCTGACCAGAGGGGTAGCAGTTCAAGACAAACCTAGTCCAGACGCCGGTGGTGTCTTGGATGGACTATTTAATCAGTATGTAACAAGGTCACCCAAGAAGACAATGAGACAATTTGAATCAGTCGTTCACCTAGCCACCTGACTAGTCCTTGTAGGATTGCAGCACATGAGTCGCACACCACCATAATTTTTGTCATTGACTCCCAAATGATCAGAGTTTAACTTTGCAACAAAAACGGCTTAGAACCTGGAAACATACTGAGCCAGAGTTCCCAAGCACCTCAGCAAAATGACATGCCACTATAGACGGGTAGAACATTTTCCTGCTGTTGTCAAAGCAGAAGATATAACAATGTATGTTGAATTCAAGCAGAACATCGGGAGTATTGAGAGTTCAATAAAACACAATTGTAATTACAATTCCAATAACTCCTAACTAACTGATGCAAGACCTGTTGCATTGCAAATGCTTGTTATAGCAAAGTCTTCAATCATAGGATACAGTGCTATCCACGCTGAGCTGAAAAATTATTAAAGCCTTCTACCATTCCAGGCACAGTATTAGAACTTTGGATTGGTAAAATACAATGCAAGCCAACCTGAAATGAATAATAGCAAACCCTGACACACTTTTAGCTCTTGTTGGAGCACATCAGAGTGGTAGTGGGAACACCCAGTATAATTCAAGTCAATACTCTTTCAGGTTTAGAGTGGCGAATAAATTATGCAAAGCAGGAAACTAAGAACCCTGGGTAGTTCCCACGTTTAGACGGAAAGGTGTGTGTCTCTTGTCTCTGTCGCCACGCGGTTCTATGAAGTTGAGCCGTTCTGTGGAGTGTTTGCCAGGAATTTAAAGTGGATATTTCCTGCCGTGACCCATCTGCGGGTTGGAAAAGGTGACAGAAATGAGTGCATCATCAGTGGGGTTATCTGCCAGGACTTCATCATCCATAATGCTGTGGGGTTCATGGATCCTCTCATCTGGGGGCGTAATATACGCATTATGTTTGGAAGCCGGCGCACGCATTCATTACAGCGACTGTCTCTGATGAAGAAAGAGTGACTTTTGAAACGCGTAAGGCTATCGCAACTGGCTGTCTGATTGAAGCTGCAGTGGGATGTCCGCTTGTACTGTTCATTAAAGGTTTGCCACCTTCAACAAACACTCGAGTGCTACTCAAGTTTTGGGCAAATGGAATATATATATATATCTATCTCGAACTAGACCAGAAGGTATCCGAGTGCTTTACATGAGCACCAGTTTCCGTACAGATGGACACATTCATTTTTGTTAGGCACGGGGACATTAGGTGATTTGCCCAGAATCACAAGATGTTGAGTGTTGTTTCTAAGACTTGAAACAGTTTCTCCAACTTCGAAGACGTCCACTCTAGACTTAAGGCTACATCCTCTCCCCTGTGTATATATGTATGTGTGTGTGTGTATATATGTATGTGTGTGTGTGACAACTTGCACTTGGGGTATTCAATAAATACACATGCAGAACTAAGTTCGTCTGTTGAAACTGGACCCAGTCATTTTCCCTCTTCTGGTTCGCACGGAGGTCGGCCCGCTCTGAGACATCTGGGGCCTGGCCCCTCAGTAGCCCAGATTTAAGCAGTATCTCATTGTAGCTATCCGTACACTTGATCCTTGACGACCTTCGCTCCAGGAGCACCACCATAGATGTCTCCAGGAATGAGTGGCCGATTATTTATATGTATTTATTCTATGATTTATATATTGTGATACTTTTATCGTTTTTATGCTAACAGAATAAAGCTACTATTGATTGATTGGCCGATTATTTGCTTGATTTTCCTAAGGGTCTCATCATACAAGTGGTGTACATTTTTGTATGGCCACCAAATGTGCAGAGTTGATGCCACGTCCCCCAACATCTCCAACACTGAGCATGGGTATTTGAATATACTTGCTTGATACGCTGGCATGTGAGGTGCAGTTATACAATAATTTTTATCTTTGTTCCCTAAAGATGATTTTCTTATGAGTAGCGTGTATATCCTGCCACTGACTTTCCCATTCTTTATCCCTAATCTCACTACCAACAAAGCCATCTCGCTTCTTTTGAAATCCCTATTTATCCCTCTTCTCTTCCCTTTTCAGATCTTCTAGAGTATTGATATCATCCCCTTTCACACCAGGAAGGATCTAATGAATTTTTTACGCCTTTGCGTATTTGGTAGTGCATAACCCAATGACGAATTTGAGCATACGTCTGCCTATCGTGTGGGCGTGGCTTTGCTGGCCACAATGGTGGACGCCCCTCGCTAGAGGTCCGTGTCGGTAGCCCGTCAAGCGACATACATCGACGGTGTGCGCCGCACTCCTGCACAGCAGGGTTGTCAGCAGAGGCGGTGATCCTGGAGGGAGAACGAAGAATTCAGGACCTCTCTGACGTTGAGGGGCGGATCGGCCCCAGGAGGTGAGCGCAGAAGCACTGGGTTGCGCTGGATGGTGGCAGAGGACGGGCTGTGGAGGTGGAAGCCAGCGGCACCACCGTGAAGCACGACTGACGGCCTGACACAGCAGCAGCCTGGGAGGGGCCCTGTGGCGAGCGCCCTCACAGCCAGCGACTATCGTGCGCCCGCAGCAACCCCTGAACACCGCCCGGCGGCCACTTTAATGGAGGCCTGAGGCCATCACGAGCCCCAGATACTTTAGCACCACTGTGAAGCACTGCTGGCGGCCTGACCGGGCTGCAGCCTGGGAGGGGTCTTGTGGCGAGTGCCCCTAAAATCCGGCGACCAGTGTATGCCCGCAGCGACCCCTGCCGGCCTTTCAGATGCGCAAGGCCATCTCGAGCCCCGGATACGTCTAGCGGAGGGGATGAAGCTCATTGGGGGGGGTAACACGGACCTCGCAGGGTCGCCCTGAGAGTGTGATCCGAGAGGATTGAACCTGCAGCCAAGAAGGCGGGGAAGGAGTTGAACCAGGAGCTGTGCAAAAGCAACTGACAACCCCCCCTCCCCCGTCGCTGTAAGGTGGCAGAGGGCGGATCTCAAAGGCGACAGTAAGCGGTGCCGCTGGGAAGCACTGTTAAGGCCTAACGGGACAGTGGACTGCAAAGGACCCTGTGAGGGGGCCCTCAAAGCCAGCAACTGCTGTACACCTGCAAGGACCCCCGAGGGCCACCGGGTAGCCTATGGCCCACAGACGAGGCCATCTCGAGCCCCAGACTTCTAAAAGGGGGGCTAGCACCCACCGGGGGGCAGCACAAGCCACGTTAGGTCGGCGCGGGAGTCCAAGTAGGGAGAATTTGTACCTGCAACCGAGGGGGCTGGGAACCAGGGACCGGGCAGATGCGGCTGGGGAAGAGGCCCACACAATCTACTCCTGAGACGGTGTTGAAAGAGCCGGAGGTCCCCCCCTTCCTATCCCTACCACCCGCAAACCGCAGCAGCACTACGATATAGCTCCTCAAGGGGCTGAGCAGCAGCAGGCCACGCCCGCCTCACCCACGAGGTGATCGCAAGCAGAGCCATAGCCCCAAGCGGACCATCGAAGAAGGAGCCCTAGAAAACTAGACCCGGGTCAACCCATATTCTGGGACTGGATTAGTGAGCCCACTGGGGTGCGGAGGAGGAGGGGAGGCCGATCCGGCCACGCATCACCGAGGCGCACTACCCACAGGCCAGCCGCCCCTCCAGGAGGGTGCGAGGAACACTACAAGGTTAGATGGGGGGTTTAGTCGGAACTGACCCAGAACCAGAGAATCGTGGACAACCACCCCCCAATTCCCGTCCAGCTGGCTAAACAAACGGAGAGGCAGGGGACTCAGATCGCGACCATGGGTCTTCTAAAGACAACAGGAGGACCCCTAACCAGACGAGTCCTGGATCACTGGCACCAACAGGTCAGAAGGCAAACACAGACCCCACCGCCAACATTGCGGGAAAAACTAGACCAGGTTCTAGCAGCCATAGAGCACTCGCGGTTATAATGGAGGAGCACTTCGGCACCCTCTCCTCGGACCTCACTTTGCTGCGTGATGACCACAGAAAGCTGGCGGACAAGGTGGGAGATGGGGGGGGGTGGTAAGGGGAAACGCTCTCTGCAATGATACCTCAATCTGAGGTGCAACAGGACTCCATCAAAGATTTGCAAGCCCGTGTCACGACCCTGGAGGACAGAACAGACTATCTGGAAGGGTGCTCCAGGCGAAGCAACTTGCGTATTCTGAACCTGCCGGAGGTAGTGGAGGGGAAAGATCCTGTTGAATATGCGGAAGCCTGGCTCTGGTCCTTTACACCACGAGAAGAACTCACCTTCCCAATCAAAACGGTGCGCAAGGTTCCGGCGTGACGAATGACCCCGGGCTCGCGTCCTCGCCCCATGCTAGTAAAGTTGCTCCACTTTCAGGACAGATACGCCATAATAAGAGTGGCCAGACAGAATGCTCCCATCATGGTAGAGGATAAAAACGCCATGCTCTTCCCAGACTACTTCAGAGTTTTACAATGGAAACTAGCATCATTTCTGGAGATAAAGACTACTACGGGACAAAGGCATGCAATGCTCTCTATTGATCCCAGCAAAGCTCAAAATAATCCACAAGGATACTACTGTGTTCTTGACGTATGTTTAGGAAGCAACGGACTGGATGCACCTGAACCTACCGACTGGCTTAAAGCAGAGAAACGCCATGACTCCGGGATCCAGGATGGCCAAGCCCCCAAGGCGTGGAACTCCGAGCACACGGAGTCAATCCAGAAAGCAACCTCTTCCCAAAACACTAGCATTGCTGGACTTGGAGTGGATCATAGCAGAGCGCAGAAAGGCGATACAAGCCACGGCGGAAATGGGGGCAAATCTCTCAACCTCGGATCATGAAGACACTCTGCATATTTTCATGCCTGAAGAAGATCTCAGTGACTCGAGTGACTCTAACGAGAATTCTGGGGCCCTGCCCGCCATCACGCCGCAGACGGCCGACACGCTTATATGAAGTTCACTTACACCTGCGGGCACACTGCCCCCGGTAGCAGGGCGGCCGTGCTCCTTACTTCCACATAACACACAGAGTATCATGTTACTGCTGGCCTCCAACTATCTTAGATGAGTGGCCCCCACTAGATATACACAGTACCATAAGGGCCCACCTGGCGCAATGAGTCTCAGCAGTTCACGTGAGTCAGCGGAGCACCCCCCCCCCCCCCCCCCCCCCCCCAACATTCAACAGTGGGTACGTAATCGTACCGGTTTGGATGTGCAGTTTGCTGCAGCAGATCCCCCTGTATTGGGTTTTCAACCCCAAAGAGTTCTAGTTCAACCCCTCGCCCCACCCTGATCCCATACTAACCCCATCTCGAAGGGCTGAACCATTCGCTGGCACACTTACACTTCACACCTGGCGCCAAAACACTTTCCATGGCGTTTTCAAGTGGGACCCCCGGGGCTTCCCTCCCTCACTGTGCGACCTATCAGCCCCCATGAGCCCGCCGACAGACATAACATTTCTCACTCTAAATGCACGGGGTATACATACGGCGCGGAAGCGCTACGCCATTTACGCTTACATTAAACGCCAGCAGGTGCAGATAATACTATTACAGGAAACTCCTCCCACAAAGGGGGAACTGGACAAGCTTCAAAAGCGATGGAGGGGAACCTTTTGCGCCATGAAATATTCAGCGTACGCGTGAGGAGTCCCCATCTGGCTCAGGCCGGGAGTCCCCATCTGGCTCAGGCCGGGAGTCCCCATCTGGCTCAGGCCGGGAGTCCCCATCTGGCTCAGGCCGGGAGTCCCCATCTGGCTCAGGCCGGGAGTCCCCATCTGGCTCAGGCCGGGAGTCTAACAGAAAGAAGGACCCCGATGGGAGATACTCCTTGCTAGAGGGATTTTTGGATGGACAGCCAATACTGATAGGTAGCATCTGTGCTCCAAACACGGAACAAAGACTATTCTGGGTAACCCTATCACGCGGCTTGGCTCAATGCACATCTTCACCGTGGGTTTTGGAAGGAGATTACAGTTGCACGTTAGATCTCCACTTTGACAGATCGTATCTACCGGCCCCAACGTCACAAGCCCACGCGTACACAGCCCGGTTCCAAGCCTGGGCAAATCACTGGCCGTTGACAGACGTGTGGCGAAGCGCACACCCGACAACTAAACTCTACTCCTTCCATTCCATCCCCCACGACTTATGAGTACGGTTGGACCGATTCATGTATACGCGCTCAATCCTTCCCCAAGCTCAACACTCTGCTTATCTAGGTAGGGTGTTATTAGATCATGATGCATACATTCTGGCGCTTAGATTGCATCCACCCTCCCCGCCAGTCCCCACATGGCGGCTCTCACGAGACTGCCTGGAGGATCCGGTGTTCCAACATGGAACAGCGGGAGAACATACAAAACTACTTTTCTGACAATGCACATTCCACAGACTCTAGGACGCTCGAGTGGGATGCCTTCAAGGTGGTCATGAGGTGTGCTTGCATCCGACAAATAGCAGGGGTGCGGAAAACACTAGAGCAGGGTAGTACAAGCGACGGAGCAACACTTAGCGCAGTTATCTAAAAAGGCAGACACACAGGGTAACCCCCCACACACAAATAGCAGAAGCCAAGACCAAATACGCAGAGTCCTGCGCAGATTTGCGCAGATACAATTTCCGCGCTTACGCTGCCAGAACCCACAGGGAGGGAAACCGAGACAGAACCCTGCTGGCGTGGCTTGTCCGGCTGGACCAGACCACCCAGCCCATCACCAGTATCAGAAACATGACTGGCGAGATCATTTACGCGCAAGCAGATATTTTGCTCGCCTTCCATGAATACTATAGTGATCTGTACAGGGAACCGTTCCCCGACAGAGCAGAACACATCCAAAAGATACTACATTCCACTACTCTAACATGGTTGACTGCAGACGACCAGACCTCACTAGAGGGACACATCACGACAGCGGAGATCAAACACACGATCCATCATTTAGCCAAAAACAAAGCTCTGGGACATGATGGCTTCCCCATAGAATACACACATTCTCCCAGCAACTAGCCCCACAACTGGACATAGTATATAGGGCGGCACTAAAGGCAGAAACACTCCCCCAATCCATGCAGGACTCAATACTGGTAACTTTTCCCAAACCAGACCTGGACCCACTGCTTAGGTCATCCTATCGACTTATTACCCTACTAACATCAGTCTGCAAATTACTGGGGAAGATCCTGGCAGACCGAGTAACGGGGGTGCTCCCACGCTTGATACACCCTGATCAGTGCGGGTTTGTGCCAGGACGAAACCTCTCAGAATATACGTCGGCTATGTCATCTTCAAGATGGGGTGCGGGGTAGGTTCCCACCTTGCTGCGTGCCTTATACTAGACCTAGAATAGACCTTTAACACTGTGGTGTGGCAGTATTTATTCGGGTTCTGCAACAAGTAGGTATGGGCCCCCAACTACTGGCGTACATTAAATTGCTATACACCAGCCTCGCTACCCGGGTCCGTATAGGCCAACGTATATCTCCGTCTATTCAGGTGTCCCGTGGGACACGTCGAGGATGCCCCCTTTCCCCGTTGCTGTTCGTTCTTGCAATGGAACCACTGGCGATACGACTTGGGGAGGGGGGAGAGCTCTGGGGTATACCACTAGAGGGGCAAACCCACAGTGCGTCTCTCCACGCAGATGACCTTCTAATATATGTAAGAGACATCACAACGGATCTCACGCCATTGTGGGCCACACTCGATGACTTTGGGAGAGTTGCTTGCCTAAGGGTGAATTGGGCCAAATCTATTATCTATTCCTTTCATCCAGATGCCCCTCACTGGGAGATAACAGCCGTGGAAATTAGGTTAGCATGGAACGGGTCCGCTCCTAGGTATCTGGGAATCAAGTTGTACCATACTCCCCAGGGAACTCCTTGAAGGCAACCACTTTCGAGCTCACCTTCTGTCGAATGCTTCCCTTGGCCCCCATAGTGATGGTGGCTTTATCAACAAGCATTGGCATAGCCAATAGGTCTTGCCTTTGGGACCTTATAAGTATTTAATTATGCAGCACAATATCCTTGGCGCAACATCGACTGTTGCATGGCTAAACACTTATAATGTCCCAAAGGCGAGACCTATTGGCTATGCCAATGCTTCTTTCACGAGTGCTGTTTTCCACTCTTTGTTCTTGCGTAAGTTATGTCTGTTGAAAGTCTGCGTCTATGACTTTGCATACCCCCTGAGTCTCTGCCACCGCATCCCCAAATCGGACTCTTCTCCTTTTTCCCGCCAGCTCTAGTTTCATGCCTAGCCGGCCCACAAAGTGACGTCACAGGAAGAGTCGACAATTGGGGCGGGAGAACTGTCTCCTTGGAAACCACTGGTGTAGTTGTATAATAACCAGGAAACAGTTACACAACCTTCCATTTCTTCAGCCAAAAGGGCCAGCCTGTGTGTATGCGGTAGTGTTGTCTTCTTTTGTCTTGGAGTTCTGACTGACTTGGTGGCAAGTTATGAGTAGTTTCCACTAGTACTCAGTGGTGCATGGCCGCTGTCAACGCAGTACTGGTAATAGAAAAACTGTTTGTTGTGGACGTCTGTCTCAGTCTTTGCTTAATTTATATAAGATTAAGATTATCAAGGTCAATTAAATTCAGCTGTCAATCCTGCCATAAAGGCATAGTTCATTAAACATACAATAAACACATCTGTTAAAAATATCCTCTAAAATATGATTTAAATAAATACGAATACAATTGAGGGGAAAACATGCTATTCTCAACCATGCACAGAGCGCTCATATTTAGTCACTATTCTTTATATGCATGTTGCTAAACCATACCTCTTCCTAGTGACCAAAGAACTTGAACTTTTAATTAAGTTAATCACAGATGTATAACTTCTGCAAGAAAATGATAGCTGTCTTATAGCTATAGCATCTAATATTAGCATCTCTAAATACTGGGGCCATTAAGTAGTGCGTCCTGTGCGAGGAATACGAAGTGCAAAACAATAGAAGTGCAAGTTGCCTGCTGTATGTAATAGTCACAGGGGCAGTTCGAAGATTGTTAAGGCAGGTACCCTTCGTAAAAAAGGCCACAGCAAATGAATGATATTAAAATGCATCCTAGTGAGAAAATCTGTACCTCTCACTTTGTATTAAAGACATAAAACTCCGGACCTTCTGAAGGTTTGATAGATAGTTAAAGGCTGTTTGCAATCGATTAAAAATTCCACAAGCATCTCTTCCCGTCATTTATAACCAGCACGCGCAGCTACACGGGTAGGACAAATGCTCTTTGCAGGATCTTAAAGCTTCCGCGTGTCATTTACGTCACTTTATAGTAGATAGGTTAAGAGACGACTAAAGCATAAGCATTCAACTCCAAAGCAGAGCAATGCACCCGTACTGGCGATGACATGTAAACAGCTTAAGTCACTGACGAGTCCTGTCATCTGGTGCACACGTCTTTCATCACAGCCTACCCCTTTGTCGTGCTTTCTCCTCAAGAGGACGCAAACCATGTTCAGTGTGTTGACACTACCGGACTTTGCCTGCCCCACCACCTCTGGGCATGAAAACTGAATGAATAATGCATAGTGTAACCATAAGCACTGCAGCCTTCATTACTAGTTCATGCTACCCGTACTTTTTTTCAGTTTGATATAACTCGAACTCGAAAACAAGTTCCCCCCCCCAAGAGGCTGCGGAATTCTAAAAGCACACGAGTGGTGCGCGCGCGATCTGTTTTCAATTATCGCGCCTGCGTCTGGGCACGATAATTCAAAACAGATGCCGCCCGTGCGGGTAACCGCAGGCAATAGGCCGTGGGCGGAGCAAAGGCGGGACATGCACCCGCCTTTGCACAATTGCGTGCTGTCTTTCTTAGAAAAGACGCACGCAAAGCCCAATAGCCTGTGCAAATAAAAAAAAACACGTGTGAGCGTGTGGTGAGCTTGGTGAGCTTTCTGAAGCCCCTTACAAAATGTCTCGCCAGAACAGCGCATGCGCGCTGCTACAGGCTCAACCTAAAAATGATAATAGTATCCAGTCTTCTCTATTTATTTTTTTTGCAAATGTCCCAGTGATCCCAACCCCCACACGGGCCTCTTTTTCGAGACCTAAACTCCTTATTGCTGACCCTGGTCTGAGGCAGAGGTCGCCGCAGAGTAGCCATGGCGACACTACAGCAACCACGTGACCAAGGTGAGTCGGGGGCCCTCTTCCTTTGAGGCCTACTTCCTTGCAGCACAACTGCAGTGGATCTCGCGCTGGATGGCAGGGCGTCAATCTAATAAATTATTTGATACCCAAATGACAAAAATCCAGCCAGTAGGATAAGAGGGATGCACATTCAATGATTCGATAAAAATAGTGCTCAAAAGTGCCAACTGTGGTTATCTGGTCATACCAGACAAGGACCGAGTCACAAATTCAGGCTTAACACGATGGAGCGCAGGCTGTATACAGGATCAAGTTAGGACCGCTGAACAATGTTATGTTAGTATAATTAAATTTAATATAGTGCTCGAATCATCCAAGGGCATCTTGGCGCTGCAAACAGTAGCTGGCAAGCATCCACGTGAAAAGATGGAATTAAAAATGCGAGGATTTTAGTAGTTTTCTAAACTAGCAATAGTTCATGCAGGTACAAATATTTACAGATTAGACTGTTCCAGTAAAAAGGAGCCAGGTAGGAAATGGCTCCGACCACATCTCGCCAAGCGGATGTGGGGTACTCTCAGCAGGGCTTTGTTCTTGGATCTTAAACCTCTGGGTGGTACTTGCAATGCAATTTTCTGTTGGAGACAGCTAGGGCTTTTGCCCCTTATGGCCTTATATGTGAGACAGCAGATCTTATAATTGTACCTTAAGTAATGGATGTGCAGCGTTGCAAGATCTGCGTTGAGGCTGCGCCGCTCATCGGTCGTTCTGGGGAGCTGCGGGGCTGTGATGCAAGGCCCTGCATTTTGGATGCGCCATGCAGCAGTGGTTCTAGGGGCTACAATGTGAGTTCCTGCATCAAGGGTGTGTCGCGCTGCAGCGGTTCCGATGGGCACTGAGGTTCTGCATCATGGATTTGTCACACAGCAGTGGTTCTTATGAGGAGCTGCGAGGCAATGCACAGCTCCTCATCAATTCTGCTGCAACCACAGCTGGGCTGCTGGAGCACCTTGAGGCCGACTTCAGAGGGTCCAGGTCTGGGGAAGCACCACTTGTGGGCGGGAGGGGGAGGATTCACAGTAGACCATTACCTGGTGCATGGCTTAAGGGGGGTTGGAGCCTTTTCTCTCTCGGATGATTTGATCAGGAGGCCGGCCAATGAGTCCTTGGAGTCACTGTGGTGGTCCGGGATTAAAGGTGTATGTCCAATCCTTCACACTCAGGTAGCAGAGTATCAGTCCTTATTGCAACAGAGCAGCACAGCAGCCCTCCTGTATCTTCCACAGGTCCAGGGGTTTATTGAAGCGTTGTGTCTCGGGTCCAACATTTATAATTGATAACCACTTTGAAGTGGGAGACGCCTCTAGAGTACTACCTCCTACTGAGGTGTCTGGAATTTCCTGTCTCCCTGCCCTGCTTGTCTGGCGGCATAAACGACTAGTGTGAAACCCTTTGTGAATGTGCTGAGGCAGTCTTTGTGATGTGCAATTGTGATACATGACAGCTCTGCCCCCTATCAAGTAAGAGATGACCCTCCTGCCAAATCCTAATCCCCCTTTGTTGCACTGTCTGGTAATGCACAAACAGGGTTTTAAATTCCAATTATTGAGACACCAAACTTGATATATCCCTTCCTGTTCCCAATTGAAAGTTCTAGCCTATTAAATGTAATAAGGTATCCCAATGTTGTCATATTGGCGAAATAGACCTAGTAGTGAAACATGAATTTAAGAGTTTCTAACTTTTAGGACATGTAAAGGTTGAAAGTACATGTCCAGCTTTTTAAACACAGTGCTGAACCCTGCCGTATGACCTGTTTAGGGCTTAACCTAGAGGTGGCATATATGTAGTAAAAAAAGGGATTTTAGGCCTGACAAATAGTTTATTTTGGCAGTTTAAAACTGCACACACAGGCTGCAATAGCAAGCCTGAGACATGTTTGACAAGGCTACTTGAGTGGGTGGCACAGGCCCACTTGCAGCATTTACTTTATAGACCCTGGGTACAGGTAGAACCACTTTACTCTGGTTTTAAAGATACATTAAATTTGCCATTTGAGTCACTTTAGCACAGGTTAGCAGTGATAAAGTGCTTGCAATTCTATAAGCCAACAAAAACTGGTTAAAAAAACAGGAGGGTTAAGGGAAAAGGTTTGGCGATGACCCTGCAGAGAGGGCAGAGTCCAACATGGTAACATTGCTCACAAGCAAAATATATTAACCTCATTGGATGGCCGCTGATTTAGACAAATCAGACGGGACCAGGTGGCTTCCTCCTTATAGAGCTGGTGTTAGCCATGGCCTTTCAGTTTCATTGAACTTGCGAATCAAATGGAATTGTAGTGAACCTGATAAAGATGGACAAGCGCATCAAGGTTTAGACGTTCGATTCAGCGCAAGAGGATACTTTGTTTCGAACAGCAAAGAACAGAGCAATCGGCAAAAAGAGAGAAGCTACGTTTTGGAAGTAGGAAGAAGAAAGAAATGCCCCTAATGAAAAGGTTTATCATCGTTTTCAGCAGACATTGGCAAAAGATTGGCGCCACACTGACATTTAGTGAGGAGTGACTCCGTAATAGAGGACAAAATCCCAAAGAGAGTACTGATTACCTATAGAAACGGCAGGTTTATGCACAATGCCCTGGTAACCACTAATGTATGGTCAGCAGAAAACCAGAACTGGCTCATGAGAAGAGTGGTTCAGAAAGTGCTTTAAATTTAAGGCATGTCAGTTTGGCACGAATAAAACTGAATACCATTCTCCATTTCATAAAAAACCCAAGAGATCAGGGGAGCCTACAATTGCAGAAGTGAATATGCGGTTTATATGTTAACCTGTTTGTGTCCCCTCCAGTATGTTGGGAGTACTGTACATCAAGTCCATTAAGTGATTCTACTACACGTAAAGTCAATTAGAAAAATTGCAACAAAGCTTACCCAGTGGTCCAACACTTTAGGACCGTTCACAAAGGAGATGTTACACAATTGAAGTATCTTGTAATAGATTGTGCCCCCAGAGATACCAGGGGCAGGAACAGAGAAAGAAAGCTACATCAGCTAGAATCCAGGTACCATATAGGGTTGGACAGTGAAGGCCCAGCGTGCTTAAATATGGAAGAGGCTCTACACATGTTCCTATAAAGCCCCTTTTTTTAAATTTCTAGATTAGAAACTTCTGTCTGTTATGTATTGCTATGTATACATTAAATATATTTTGGTGTGGTAGATTTGAGGGGTGTGGATAACACTTAGATTATTTTTCCATGTTTTCTTTTCGTCATTTAGTGTTGTATGGATAATATCTGGGCCCACTTGGGATTGAGAACCTTTTGAATGTTCCCACACTTGGGGTGGATGTTCCTTGCTAAGGCCTTGATATTCATTGCCCACGGGGGTGAATTCTTGGGTTTGAGCAACTTTATCCGTGGCTAGCAAGGTATAATGGCTTCCGGAGCTAAAACCATATAGGCGCAGCTTGTATGTTCATAGGACGCATGTGTGAATACTGACCCTGATTGATTGATTTCATTACTGTTAAATTATGGAACAGCACATCTCCTGTAGGCTCCCATTTGCGAGCTGTTGTAAGTGCATATTTATGCATTTTCAAATATGTAAATATGTTGAGATAGTTTTCCCCAAAGTGCAGGGAAATGAATGTATTATATATAAATTAATTGCTGCACGACGGTTGGAGTTTTAATGTTGATTAAATCACTTTGGAAACTTGCGTGTTTATAGCGGGTACATTTATGGCCAAAAAGTGACATGTATTATGAGCAAATGTATTTTTTTGATTTGAGAATGATTGTGTTTCGCCAGATATATTCAATGTTTCTTTGAGTTCACAATTTATTTAGCACCATGATGTTTGCGATAGCAGCACTTCTATGTCTATTGCACAGTAACGTGTTACAAGGGGAAACATCCCTTACCACGCTGGCAATGTATCGTAATGCCTTTACATCGTGGGTAATACAACGCAAGTCGTTACGACTTGCGCTGCATGGCGCTCTAACCTTAGGAATAGTAGGATTTACTCTTCCAACACCTTCCCTACTGTATGTAGACTGGTGTTAGAATAGTAAATCTTACTATTCCTAAGTCCAGCGCCCTCCAATGCAAGTCGTTTTAACGAGTTGCGTTGTAAAAACTGCGATGTAACGTTTCGCGATCAAAATGATCACGTAACGTTACATATTCGTTACAAGTATTTATGATGTCAATCTAAGGACGTTTCTTGGGTGTGAGCAAGGCTGTAGCAAGCAGCCGAAACGCGCGAATCGGCTTTCCTTGAATAAAGGAGTTAAACTTTCATCGGCTACGAGTGTCTGTACACGTTATTTGGAGGGACCTTTTGAGTTTATACACAGAGAAGCTGTCTCCGTCTTGCAGACTCTCCTTCGCTGTCTGGAATACATCAGCTACTGTGTTCTTATTTGAGTCTCGTATTTATCTATCTATAGATAGGGTCATTTTGTACGCATACAATTCCTGATTACATCTCAAATGACATCACTGATAACATAATTCAGCAAAGTAAACTTCAATCAACTTAATAAAATACCATATCAGTAAAGAAAAAGACGACACAGGTGAGTTGTACAGCACAGAGCTCATTGTAACCGTATCAACTTCTGCGCTCACTTATCACCTAACCTAGTTCTCAGCACGTAGTCCTTTCTCTCCTGAACCAGTACGCTAAACACCAATGACCAAAATCAGACATCTAACTGTATAGGCTAGTCTATTGCAAAACAAGAACATACGTGAACCTGGAAAGAGGTTTTAGTGTAAGTGTCAGATTTGCACAGACCACTACAATTTAGGATTATCACCAGGAAGGGCAGGCCCGGGACGCCTCTAGTGGACTAGGTACATATACTGCCCAGTCGCGAATTGTACAGGTGGATGAGCAGGTCCCTCTGCCAAATTCTGGTGGGAGGAAATTCTTCTAACCGCCATAAAAAGGCTTACCATCCGCCACATGATGACAGTTGGGATAGTCGAGGCAGCCTGCACCATCGTTCCTTCCCTTTTCCTTGGACTCATGGGAGGAGATGAGAATGCAGCCGGAAGCATAGGCTGGTAGCAGTTCCTCAGGACCTGGCCCACGTCTTTTCATTCATTTATTTTTGTACAATGTTGCTGCAAATTTACAGATCCGCTTAACACTAAAAAAGAGAGCGTTTTTTGCCTTAGGCCTAGGGGTGCTGGGTTTTCCTCCCCTCTACCCCTAATGTTTTTTCTTGTTTTTTGTTAACCTTTTTTTCTTGGGACTCTCTTGAGTCGGAGTCCCAACCAAGATGGCTTCAGGCACCACCTGATTGCATTGTTGGCAGCCAATCAGATCTCACCATGAGATCTGTGCTTGGGCTCTGCCCAGATAAACACATTTCTTTTCCTTCAATATAAAAAAATTTAAAGAACCAATTTACTCCAAAATCGCAAAAAGCACTCTTTCTTGTCCAGGATCTAGGCTTCTGCCAAATTTGGTGTAATTTCGTTCAGTGGTTCAGGCTGTAGTCGTGTCTAAAATGTCTATGGCAAGTAACATTAAAAACACCCATCTTTTAACCACCCACTTATTCTCGAACCTGACAACCCCCGCCCCCACATTCCCCCCCACTTGCGGGATCACCCTGAAACTTTCCATAGAGAACTAGAAAGAAACAGGAGGGCACTCATAGAAAATGTCATGAAGATTCACCAAATGGCGCCAAAGGTATAAACAAATGTGAACACTTTTTCTATGGAAACTAGGTCCTAACTATAACTACCTACTGGTGGCTGCCAGTAAGTATAATATAGAAATCTCAATGTTGGACTCTTAGACAATCCTTGAGGGAACCCCACAGGGGAAAGTAAAATTTTATGATTTGAATGGGAAAGGAATACACAGACTTTCCACCCAGGAACTACTTATTCCAGTCCAATGACAGACCTGAAATTCATTAACCTTTCTAAAAGTGCAGTATGAGCATCAATATCAAATGCTGCAGAAAGGTCCAATTGGACAAGGGCAACAGATCCTGGCCAGGTTCTAGATGTTATGGACCTCCTTCGCTACCAAAAGGAGGGTGGTCTCTGTACAATGAAGATGTTTGAACCCAGATTGGGCTCAGTCTAGTAGGTAGTTCCTTTCCAGGGAGGAGTTAAGTTTGATATGATTGACATGGTTTTAAATGATTTTAGCTAAATGTGGGAGCAAGGCGATAGGCCTATATTTCTCCAAGATGGCTGTGCCATACAGATCGCCTTTTAGGCAAAGGTACTGTGAAAGCAACTTCCAATAAGGAAGAAGGGAAGCAGTGTCAGCCAAACCAGTAGAAATGTGCACTTGATCTTTTAGATGCGAAGTCCTTTACCAGTGTCATAACCTAATGGGGACATGGGTCGATCAGCGAACCTGACTTAATTGAGCACAACAGGAAATCAAAAATTTCTAGAGTGAGGGGAGGATTCCTACAGCCCCTGACTAAAAGCAGAGGCTGTGAGTAAGTCGTTGTCAGGAGTAGTGCCATTGTCGGTTTCTGAATGAAACCAGGTCCATATCTTAACTATTTTATCTTGCCATGTTACAGCCCTTGAGAATTAATTATGGTATTGAGCAGATAATTATAGAGAAGAAGCTTCAAAATAGAGAGCACTTCTCTTGAGTGCTTCATACGCATTTTCTTTTAGCCCACGTGGATCTAATAATACAGTAATTTCTTAGCAGCTTTACATTGTACTACTTTGACCTCCTTGCTTAAGTTATATCAGCCTAATTTCTTCCATATGGCATGGTGCTGAAGGTCTGGCTCTATAAGATTTAATCAACTGGAGGAGAGCTATTTTATCTAAAAGCGGTAGACAGCCAGTAATTACATGGCAATAGATCTTCGTATAAAGACAATGAAGAGTCCAAAGCAGTAACTGAAGTAAAAGTGAAATTTTCTTTTTTTTTTTCCTTTACTAAACTTATGCCAAGGTATTTTCCATTTCTCTGAGAGCTTGAGGTCGGGTCTTGGAGGAAGTGTCCTGCTGAACAAGGTCAAACAATGATCTAACCGTTTCATTGGTATAGGAGTAGATCTAATTCTGTATTTTTTCTTACAAATCTGCCTTATGGAGTTTACTGTTTTTGGCTGCTGTGGTCCCTTGAATGGACCTGGGGTGATGGCTAGGTTAGTTTAAAAATACTTTTAAATCAAGGATGTGATTTAGTTGTGTGAACCCTTCAGGAAGAGCAAGTGAGGAGTAGGATCGTATATATGCACACTTCTGTGTGTAGTTTAGTGCATTGATTCAGTTGATGGACCCCACAGACGTTTCTATCAAATTAGTTTGAGTCCGCATTACTTCTGACTGTACGTGATCTTACTTTAATCTTATGTCAGACACACACACACACACACACTCTCTGTTGCATCCTTCATAGCGGGTTATTGGGGGGGGCATATAGGCACGTTGTAATAGATGCAAAATCATAGCATCGTGATCACTTTACATGCTTTTCTTGATACCATGTAAGTCTTATTGCTCCAGCTAGGCTGATTTAGCAATATGTTTGATTGTATGCTATGTACACCATTATTAATGTACACCCAATAGTAGCATCTGATAAAGACCTACTGCTGCAGTCACATACCTAATGTTTTATGTATCAGGTCCAGTTGGTGGCAACTCTAAAACTATTAGCATGGCTTCAGTGTTTTGAGGAAAACCCATCCATGGACGTATTCCTCGGAGAGCATTTTGTATTTGCCAGATGGCTTTAAACTGGTGTTAAAATTGCCAACAATAATGACCAATGAAGCTCGTAATTGTTGCCGGCTCTTTTAAGTGTGACCTTTTGTTCCTCTGGAATCCTAGATAGAGCTGCAGTTGTCCCGTTGGTTCCCCCACCTGGGTACCCATTTATTTTGTGTCCCATAGCTGGTGATACAGGAGCTGCAAAGAGAACCGTTTTCTGCTGCCAGTTAGTACTGTTGTCATCCTCCTTGGTCCTGCCACCTTGCTTCAGGTAAGATGGCCTAAATATAGAGAGAACATTCTTGCTCGCCTGTGAGATGCTTCCTTTCTGCTTGTGACGTGCTTGGCCTAGTATTTTTTTAGTTTGTGCATCAAGCCTTTTAAATAAAATATTTTAGATTGGAGCCTACCAGAATGCACAGCTGTCTGGTTTGCTAAAGACATCTTTTTTTTAAACAAATTTTTATTGAGATTTTTAAAAAAAAACATAGTACAATAAATAACCCGGATAGGGCTGCGAATGGACACATCTGAAATAGAACTTGGCAGGATACTATATTTAGACATCTGAGCATCGTGGGCTGTAAAACGTCGCTTCTGATGTGGGGTGATGTGACCTGAAATGGGGTTATCCCCCCCCGTACTCCATCCTCTGTCCTGCAGTATGAATCAGTAAAATCTACTAGTCGGAATTTCTCCGGTCATCAGCCATATAAAGTAACTCTAACAAACCCCCAACCTCAACTAACCCCCCCCCCCCCCATCCTCCCCGAGGCATGTCGCTGGATTAACAATGTTACGCTGTTGGATCTGTGAGCAGGACTGTGACGTTCTGTGTCCTATATATTCCAGACCTCAAGTTTCGGCGTCGGGGACAGATATTCTCTCAGGGTCATCCCGCCCTATCTGCGCTCAGCTCTCAAATCTATCCGTACCTCCTGAAGTCAGTCGTCTGCTGCAGGGTCTCTCCGCTCAGGAGTGCCAGCAGTGTCGGCCGTTGGGTGTTTCACCAGTTCCACCAGTGCTAACCATGCGCGCGCTGTCTCCAGGGCCTTGTCGCTCCCAGTTTGCCTGGCCATTCGCAATCTGCAATTCCCCTCCGCCTCTGCCCATTTCTCTAACTCCCTGGACCATCGCACTAAGCTGGGGCCATTCTTCGCCTTCCAGTGGCCGGTATTCTCCCTTTGGACCAACACCAGCCAAAGGTCTATAAACTTGCTAGTGACTTTGGTCTTGGCAGTATGCGGGAACCAATGTAATAAGCAGCAGCCTGGTGTCAGTGCCACCCCCCTTTCCGTTGCTGCCGCCAGTTCAGACGTCACCCCATCCAGTACTCTCCCAGATGTGGACAGTCCCAAAGCATGTGGAGGAACCCCGCTCCCTCCAGGTTACACCGTGGGCATGCGGTCGAGCCCCCATGGTATTCATTCACCTTGCCAGGGGTGAGGTACGTCCTATGCAACACATAGAAGTGGATCAGTTGGAAGCGTGTATTCCTAGAACACTTCCAGGCCTTTTCTACCAAGTCTCCCCATGGCTTCTCCTCAATTGGTACACCCAAATCCTCTTCCCACTTGAGACGCAGGGACGTCAGGGGCTGTCTCAGGCTGCAGGCGATCCTCCTGTAGAGGCACGTGACCACCTTAAAGGTTCCCGCCGTCATTACTACATATTGGCAGGCCAGAGAGGTCCGAGGTTCCGCCATCCCCTCTCGCCAATGTTTTCTAATGGCTGCTGTCAATGCAGCATGAAGAAGAAAGTTCCCTCGTGGTAGGTCCTAGCGCTCCAATAGGTCGTTAAAAGGTAGAAGGTTACCGTCCTCAAACGGGTCCCCTATAGTAGTGATCCCTACATCATCCCAGTCCCATAGCCTGCCCCAGTCCCCTCCGTGAGGTAAAGCCTCACATATCGTCAGCGGGATCACCGGAGCGTAGGGGTGCGCGTACACGCTCGCCTAGCTAGTTGGTTCCAACACTGGCGCACCGCCTGTACGTCAGGCGGGAACATTCTATTCCCCATGGGCAAGCGGAGCAGCATCTGGGAGAGCAGCAGCAAGGAAGGGTCCTTCCCATCAGGTTCCTCCCGATGTCGGGTTCGTCTTGCCACCCATTTGGTGAATCATTGTAATTGCTCTGCGTGATAGTAAAAGCCCCCCTCCACTCTGGACCGCTGCATGGTGACCAGAGCCACCCTGCATCGCACCGCACCCCAACAAGAATCCTGTAAGCAGTGTATTGTTGCACTAACACCTTAGTTGGAATCCAGA
The DNA here is from genome assembly GCF_964204655.1 of Triturus cristatus. Lineage (NCBI taxonomy): Eukaryota > Metazoa > Chordata > Amphibia > Caudata > Salamandridae > Triturus > Triturus cristatus. The sequence goes on along the minus strand of NC_140582.1, from coordinate 802,270,596 downwards.
TCAGGAGTGTCCCAAATAAATAAAGGAGTCTGGGCAGTGTGACCATCTTCACCAAGGCAATCCTCGACGCAACCAACAGCGGGAACTTTTCTCAAAACTCAAAGCAGCTCTTGACCTTGGGTACAGCCAGCCCTATTTTGTCCTCCACGGTACAAAAAGGGGGTGGTGATGGATGGAGCATCAGAACCAATCAAACACTCACACCCAGTCAACAGATCTGGGTTTGATCCATCACCGTTCTTTAGCCCACTCTGCCACCCCAGTTCAGACATGGCCATATGCAAATCAGTCTGACCCTGTGCCTCATGGGAACAGTCCAGCCCGAACTGCCAAGCCATGCCTTCCCTGGACCGGAAACAAGCTTCCTAGGACCGGTTTCTGGCATTTCCGCCGTCTTCAGCCAGGCTTGCTTGAATCCAGTGGCAAAGTGAGCAAGGGGTGGCAGAGTGGGCTAAAGAACGGTGATGGATTAAACCCAGATCTGTTGACTGGGTGTGAGTGTTTGATTGGTTCTGATGCTCCGTCCATCACCACCCCCTTTTGTACCGCTTTGTTCGCCATAAGTTGGCAGGGTATGCTCAGACGTGAGTCCCTTGCTCACTTTGCCACTGGATTCAAGCAAGCCTGGCTGAAGACGGCTGAAATGCCAGAAACCGGTCCTAGGAAGCTTGTTTCCGGTCCAGCATGTTGCCAGGATCATGGTATATCTGGGTTCCGAGGTAAGGCAAGCATCTGCTTTCCCATGGGACTTTCTCTGCTGGCTGCGTCCCATCCCTGTCTGGGTGTGTCGGAAAAAGACAGGATTTGGACCAGTTCACGCGAAGCCCCGCAACCTCTCCCAAAGACTGCAGCAGTCCCTTAGCCACCCGGAGGGCCTCCCCTGAGTCAGCCAGAAACAAAAGGAGATCGTTGGCATACAGCGCTATTTGTTGTAAGTGTCCCTCCACCATCAGCCCCTGGTAGTGACGGCCCGATCTGGCATGAACAGCTATCGGCTCCATTGCCAGCGCGAAGAGTGGGGGCGACAGCGGGCAGCCCTGCCTCGTGCCCCCACCCACTTTGCAAGCAGCAGAAATCAGCCCTCCCGTTCTGACCCTAGCAGTGGAGTTGTTGTACAAGATCGCCGTCCATTCCACAAAGCGGTCCCCCAGGCCGAACGCCCTCAGGACCGCAAAAAGATATGGCCACTCTAGGCTACCGAAGGCCTTTCTGATGTCGACCGTAAAAATGCAAGCCTCCTCCCTGCAATAAGTGTTCGCCCTCAAGATACGCAGTAGCCTCCGTACGTTCATTGCCGTGTTCCCAGTTGGGATAAATCCCGCTTGGTCCACGTGAACTAACGTTGACATGTGGGCCAATAGCCGACTAGCCAGGATTCAACTCAATATCTTATAGTCCAGATTAAGCATGGCAAGCGGCCTGTATGCAGTTCGGTCCCAATCCGGCTTACCCGGTTTGAGGAGAGGTACGATGATTGCCTCTCTCGTGGAAACAGGAAGACAACCCTCCCGTTTTGCTTTGTTATATAATACCACTGGTGTCGGTGCAAGGATATCTACAAATTCAGAATAAAATTTTACAGGAAGGCTGTCCGTCCCCAGTGTCTTGTTCCTTGCCATATGCTTGATGGCGCAACACACTTCTCCCACCTCAACTTCTTTACCGAGCTCCTCTGCCGCCTCGTTGTCGATCTGGGGAAGCTCTACCCCCCTCTGAAAACCCCATTCCATTGGCAGCTCCAGGGTCAAGTCTACTCTGATAAAGAGTGGTATAATAGTTAAAGTGTGTGTTGATGGCTTGTTGAATATAATACGCCACACCCCTGATCCCGAAGCTCCTGGATCGGCGTCCCTCTATGTGCCGGGTTCGCCAACCACACCAGCAGCGCCCCCGACTTGTCCCGTTCTGCATGGGCCCGTTTGCTAAAGACATCTTAGGGACATTCGGAAAGCTTCCCTGGGAAAGCATTCTACCTTTGCTTACCATTGTCTTTGCGATTTGTAGCTTACATGTGCTCACTTTCTATTTGCTGACTTTGTTTTAGGCTGTCCGGCATGAGTTTGTGTCTCCCATGGAGAATACCCTATTTACTGTATTCTTTCACCAATAGCTTGCTTTCTGTAAACAGGCCTTTAAACCTTGTTCTTGTCTTGTCACATTTGCTGTGCATTCAAAGACAGATGTCAAATGTCAGGCTCTGTCTTTTGAGGGGGCTTGGTCTTTACTTTTCTTGACTTCAAAGTGAGAGGATTTATGTGACAATTTTGTTGGGGCTGTGTAAAGAAAGGCTTTTCTAGCCCACAGCAAACTGTAAATATCTGTAAATGAACTGTGGAGTGTAACACAAAAGCCGCGGTGCCCTGCAAAGAGGTTCTATGCTCCCTGGTGTATTGCAAAGATGCCATGAGCTCCGTGGTGCACAGCGAGAGGTCTCGGTGTGTTCCCGGTGTGTTGCCCTAATGTCCTGATCTCACTTGTGCGCTGCGAGGGTGCTCTGTCTTCCAGGTGCGGTGCACAAATGACGCTGATCACAAGGTTCGGCGTATCCCTGGTGTGTTTGCACAGATGATTTCACTATTGTGCTGCGAGGATGACGTTTGTGTTACTGGTTTGTTGCACAAATGCCATGATTGCCCCTCACTCCCCCACTGCCCCCCCCCCCCCCCAAGCTCCTGAGCCCCGATCTCACTGGTGCGCTGTGAGGGTGCTCTGTGTTTTCTTGGTGTATGGCACAAATGCCCAGAGTCCCCCAGTGCGCTGCCAGGAGGCGGTGTGCTTCCTAGGGTGTTGCGCGGATGCCTGCACTGATCTCACTAGTGAGCTGCGAAGAGACTCTGTGCCTCCTGGTGTGTTGCGCGGATGCCTGCCCTGATCTCAGCCGGGCGCTGCGAGGAGGCGCTGTGCCTCCTGGTGTGTTGCAGATGAATGCACTGATCTCACTAGTGTTCTGCTAGGAGGCGCTGTGCCTCCTTGGTGTGTTGCGCAGATGCCCGCCCTGACCTCAGCAGTACGCTGCGCGGATGCTCTGTGCCTCCTGGTGTGTTGCCCGGATGCCTGCACTGATCTAATCAATCCGCTGCTTTGAGGCTCTGTACGCTTCGCTCCCCGTGGCATGTTGAAGTGGCTGTGTGCTGGCTGAAACATTGAGCAGGGCTAGGTCGCCCCAAGCATATGAAGACTAAGGCCTCTGTGCCCTGGTCACAATGGTGGCAGCAAACACAGATATAATATTCAAAGCGCTGGGACCTCGTGGGCTGAGGTAGAGATTGCCTGCCGGCTGCACCACAGGCCAGCATCATATTACATGGGCTGTTTTCTAATGATTCGGGAACATGCTTTTCTCTCGCTGTAAATAAACCAGACGCACAGGTAAGTGTCTGGTCACATATCAACAAACACCGTGTAGGTGACTGGAGGCTCCGAGAACCCCAAAAATCTATCTAAACCCAACTTTCAATATATTTTTTGCAATATTTTAGCCTTCCAAAAATTGTATGCATTGTTGCCTCAGGCCATGCAGCCCCAACGCCTTCTTCTGTGAGATCTAATACCGCCTTATGTCCAGGGCCGGACTGGGACCCCAAAGCAGCCCTGGCAAATTGTGTCAGACCAGAGGCGCTTTAAGGCATGGGCATAGGGGGCTCTGGCCCGGGGCTCAGCCTTTCAGTCAGATAATCTTAACCTGATGAACTTAAATAATTGTTGAACAGTTGTTTTAAATGCTGTTTTCCTTTCATTTTGTTTTATTGTGGGTGATGTGCCGGACACTATTACAGACATTTTACTGGGAAATGTTTGTTTCATGCAACATTCATAAAAAAAAGTTTATTTTGGATCCAAACCGGACCTCACATATGAGAAATGGGAAGGAGTCGCAGATTATTTGCAATAATATTAGTGAGCTGCAGCTGTGTTACAAAATTGAACATCCACCACTATCCCTGAATATTAGTTGTAAACACATGTAGAATTTGGGCCAGTGCGCCTAGGCACTGTCCGTAATCTAGCCAAAGAGGTAATGAAAGAGCCAAAATTGGATCATAAATTCAAAGCTGTTCCGAACAGGGCCCCCCAAACTAGGTTTGACCCAGGACTCCTAAAATCATTAAGATGTCCCTTCCCCCTGTACCGTGCATAGCGAGTGAGCCAGACCACTGCAAAAGTTTTTTTTTTTTTTTTTGGGAAGGTTCTCTCCCAAGAAAATTTGGTAAAATATGGTGCATTCTACAATAAATTTGTCATTAAATATTCAATTGTTTAGCTTTTAAAGCATAGTAAATGATGAAACTTACTGTGCACTAGGATACAACAATCTTTATTGGGGCTCTTCAATGATTCTCTCACTATCATCCTCCAACAGCACCTCTCATGTCTTCATAGGCCCTCTCTGACATGTATTTTATTTGTTTTCTAGCACCTCTCATACCAGTGTAGGGTTTTGGAGCACTTTACATCACACTCGCATACAGAGACAATGAATCATACATGTGTAAATAAGTGTATAGAAAATGTCACATAAGGTAATGGGGAATACAAGGAGTAGATTTCACATGCCAGCCATAAAGGTAGGCACTTTTAAAAGTGCTTGGTATGGAGAAGCACAAATCCACGATTCAGAGCATAACATATTGGTTAGGGTTGACTTTAATAAAAAAAGAATTAAATTCTACCCAAACAAACCATTTTTAGCCACAGGAGGATAATGAGACTGGCAAAAACACATTACTTTCTAATCTGCTAAATGCAGCTCTTTGTCACTTTCACACTTTTTTTTATTTTTTTATTTACTTTTCCATCTTGGATTGGTAAATAAAAAAAAAAGGCACCTGTGTCATTTTGTTGGAGCCCAAGCATATTTACACGTCTGAACACACACCATCATGTAAGCGCATGCCTACAATATAATACGGCTGCGTCATCGTACCTTTTTAGGTCGAGCCTAGCAGCACGCATGCGCTGCTAGGCGTCTTGTCTACTTCGTGTGGGTCTGACTCCTCCCACATATTGGATTGACTTTTGCCTGTGTCTTTCAATAATGAAAGCATGCAAATGGCCGAGGGCGGGTGTATGTCCTATCTCTTTTGTAATTTTCACTCCCACTGTTGTGTTGCATGCTGGCTGCGAGCAGCGGAGCGCAGGGTGGCAGCTGAATTCCTTGTGGGTCCGGTTACTATCTACTTGAGGGCATGTTTTTCTATTTTTGTGGCGCGGGGATTAAGTGACTTATTTGCCCAGAATCACAGGAAGTTGACCCAGCGCTGGGATTGACCTCCCCCATGCCGCGGAGGCAGAAAGGTGTGCTTTTGTGTAGAAGATGTGCTTCTCATGATGATGTAAAGTGTTTTAATGTTTGCTGACCGTGTTGACGAAGGAACATCAGCAGTACTGCCTTCTATGTGAAACGCTGGAAAACGCGGCGTGTTTTGAATTAAATAGCTTAAAGCGAGGGTGACCATCCATCCTTAATTTTACACGGACAGACAGTTGTATATTATTTATATATCAAATAGCATTTGCTTTGATTGCGTGGCTGATAAACACCTTTAAATCGGCATTTTTTTCTACCATATAAAACGCATGCGTACTTGCTATGTGTTTTTTACTGCTTTACATAGCGCAGATTTGGCTCGGGAGCATTGTGGGCGCTTTGCGCTCAAGGCATAGGTTTTGCCCTTGAGAGCATATTTTTCTGTTTTTGTGGGGATTATGTGATTTGCCCAGAATCACAGGAAGTTGACCTGGCGCTGGGATCTGGCCTTCCCGTGACGCGGAGACCTGAAGATATGCTTTCATGTGGGAGATGTGTTTCTGGTGTGGAGCGCTTTGGTGCTGGCGGGTTGGGTTCATGCTGTATAAAGCTGCAGAAAAGGTATCTATTGCAATGTGTAGGTGAGACCTTGCTGTGCAAGCACCGAATACCATTCCCCCACAACAGACTCCAGAGTTGTAGAAATCATGTACTTACCGGAGTTGGGCGGCAGCTTCCTTCAAGTAGATTTATAGGACTGAAACATGCCCAAGGTGCGTCAGCCGATCTCAGCGACAATAGTAGTGTATTCTAGCACTAGGCCGCAGCTGCTGTCTCACACTTTAACTGAAAGCGCGACAGTTTGCTGCATGGCTAAATACTTAAGTCTCAAAGGTGAAACCGATTGTATTGCATTGCAAATGCTCTTCAGTTTCATCTTTGGAATTTATGTGCACCTTTTTAGTAGCTGCGAATTTGCAATGTATTTGTAACGCTTGGCTGACTCAATTATTTTTGCCTTTGAATAGCGTTAATGGCCTCAGTGAATTGTTATATCAATAGAATAGCGATATGCAGCCCCCGCGCACTCACAGGGTGTGTTCATGCAAATATTTTACTGCATTCTCATACTGCATATGCCCTACGGGGTTGAAATGAAGATACGTGCAAGAACAACCCTTAATATTCTTATGATTTTTTTTTAATTGAAGGTTACTAGAGAGGATAAATTTAAGAATTAAACAACTTAAGTATGTTTTTCTTTTACTGCTTGGGGCCCAGAGTACGTTAGTGTTTGTCTTGTGAGTAAGGGGGGTCATTTAGAATAGGGTGGAATTGGGACAGCTGTTTAAAAATGGCAATTATCCTTTACAATCTTCCCTGATCCTCCCCCTCAGTTAGGATTTGGGGAAATGTGGTTTTCCTGATGGAAGATGTGCCACTAGCTCCCTTGTGTCTGACTCTTTTTCCACTAGCCCTTTCTGCTGTCTAGAAAAGGTCTACACACAGGAGGGGGACAACACCAAGGACATTGCTGTCATTAGTTATGCCATTTCCAGAGACAGATCTGTGATCTGGTGATCACTCTTCAGAAATGCCATAAGTGACGGAATTGACAGCAGGTTTGCGATACCTTCCTTGCGGACTTGTACAGATACGAGAGTGATAGTGAGGTGGGGCCAAATTGCACATATCCAGTCTCCTAGGAGCTGAATCCACATTAATTTCTGGCTTGTTTACTGTGTTTCACCAGTCATATGCCTGCAATTTGGCAAATACTTACTATTTTATATACAGTTTTTTTTTTTAATAAGTTAATACAATTTGGGCTTGATAAAGCCTAACACACATTCAGGATTTAAGCTATGATTGCACTTCCCAGGATAATGTTCTGCATAGCTAAACACTTATAAGGTCACAAAGGCAAGACCTATTGGCTATGCCAGTGCTTGTTATTATTTGTCAAGGCCTGCTGTACTTTACGCTACTTCACTGTATACCACTCAGCTCTGTGACAATGTACTCTACTCTGCACCATTGCACTCTAGACCTCTGCACTCTGGACCACTAGTATACTCAGCGACGCTCCAATCAATGACTCATCGCGACACTCTTGTTCAGCCATGCTGAACAGCTGCCAACCTGGTGTACAACATGGATAAAACACATTGGCAACGCCAATAGCACTTGGGTAGGTGCGACCTATTGGCTCTGCCAGTGCTTGTTTTTTTGCAAAAGATAACACACCCTTCATTGTTTCATGATGTGGCCCCAATAACGTCCTCCGAAGGTGACCCCTACCCTCCCCACCTCCCAAACCAAATAAGATTACCAGCTGGGTTAAGAGTGTGCTGAAAATGCATCACATCTTTCCAGTTGGCTTGGTCCAAGTTCTTTTGAATCCCTGGATTGATTATTCATTGGCCCATCTGTTCGTGGCTCTTCTTCATTACACAGTCAATGTAGGTCCAGCAATACCTGAACATTTTTCTAGTTCTTAATTGTTAGAAATGGGGTTCTCTAGTTGGCAGGTTTGTACCCTGTCCAAGTAGGGACCCTTTCTTCTAGTTAGTATAGGGAAGTTATACACCTAAAATAACCCTTCTCACCCCCTTGGTAGCTTGGCACAAAGCGGTCAGGTTTATCTCCGAGGCAATATGTAAAGCTTTTGCACATAACACAAAGTAATAATGTGAAAACACTACTTAAAATGACACCACACCAGTTTTAGAAAAGAATCCATTATTTATCTGTGTAAAACAAGATCAAAATAATAAAAATCCAACCTACAGTAATAAAAATATGAATATTGCAAGAATCGATTTAAAATACAGTTCTTTAAAGTCGTTAGCTCCGTCCGGTGCTATTGGCGCATTGTGAACAAACAAATGCAATAGTTCAGGCTGACCGTGAGGTCGCAGGCTAGCTACGGTGTCGAGAGGACCCGCAAGCAATACCTTGAAAATGCAGGTCGTCGTGGACCTTGCAGTGAGCTCCTCAGAGGCGGCGGCATGCATTGTAGGCGTCTGTGCAGGACCTTGAAGTTACACGTGTTGCAGATCGAACTCTGTGAGGTTGAAGGCAGGAGCTCTGGCATCTATGGTGTTGGGGCGGCAATGCAAATCGGTATGATGTGACGTGCAGTGCCAACATGTCACTGTGCAGGTAGCGGCTCTGTGACGGCGTCCAGCGTTGTCGATGAGACCAGGGCTGCTGTGTGAAGCGGGCAGGGCTGCTGTGTGAAGCGGGCAATGCGACGTCCGGTGTCAAAAGGACACGGTGCAGGCAGCAACATCATCGTCGCTGCTGAAGCCAAGTCGTCAGTAGACCCAAGGTTGCGATGCGAAGCAGAGCAATGCTTCGTGTGGTGCCCACAGGTTGCGGTGCTAGCAGCAGCATCTATTGATGGGGATGGGGTTGATGCGGCAGTGGCGTTGTTTTTCTTCTGTTGCAGCACAAAACACACAGGTCTCGGTGCTATTGGCAGATGAATCTGAAGGCTTTGATATTCCTAAGACTTCTAAGAGGAGTCCAGCTCTACTTGAAGCCCTTGATTAAACTCAGGAAATAAGTTACAGTAAGTTCAGTCCAGTCCTTTCACTGCCCAAGACAGAAGCAGCCACTGCAGGTCAACACAGCAGAGCACACAGCAAAGTTGTAGTTCCTTCTGTCAAGCTTCTCCAGCTCCTCTTCTTGGCAGGTCCATTAGTCCAAAAGAGTTCTAAAGTTCTGGGGTCAGTCCATGCTCACAAGATCCAATCTTTTCCTGCTCTGTCCCAGACACTCTCCAGGAGGTGCAGACTTCTTTGTGCGGGACAGGCCCAGTTATTTAGGTGCCAGTGACAACTCCTCCCACTACTCTTATCCCAGGAGGACCCATCAGCCTGGTGATGAGCCATCAGGATATGCAGGGCACACCTCAACTCCCTTTGTGGGTCTGTCTAGAGTGTATGCAGGAAAGCACAGCTGTCAGGCAAAACAGACATGGATTCCACAGACCGGCTCAGAATGGTTAAGCAAGAAAATGCCCACTTTCTGAAAGAGGCATATTAAAACGCACAATTTAGAAACCATCTTCACTAAAAGCTGTCTCTTTAAATTGTGAGTTCAGAAATCTCAAACTCCCACTTTCTATCTTCTTCCAGTGGGAAAATGCACTGGAAAGGTGTTTACAGCCAGACCCCATGTTAACCTTTGAAAGTGAGAGCCTTGCAGTAGTGAAAAACAAAATGCACAGTATTTCACTATCAGGAAGTGTAAAAACACACTACTACATGTCGACCTTTTAAGTACACTGCACCCTGCCCATGGGGCTACCTTGGGCCTACCTTAGGTGACTTACATGTAATAAAAGGGAAGGGTGAGGCCAGGCAAGTGGGTGAGGCCTGGCAAGTGAGTGCACTTGCCAGGTCGACATGTCAGTTTAAAACTGCCTGCACAGACACTGCAGTGGCAGGTCTGAGACGCATTTGAAAGGCTACATGTGTGGGTGGCACAATCCTTGCTGCAGGCTCAGTAGTGGCATTTGATTTACACATCCTGGGTGCACATGTCCCCAAAACATTGGCGCTACTAATAAATCAAATAAGCCAATCCTGGAAATACCAATCACACGATTTACAGAGAGAGCACTTGCACCATAACACTGATCAGCAGTGGTAACGTTTGTAGAGACGACAAACCAGCAACAAGCATTGGCATAGTCAATAGGTCTCGCCTTTGGTATCTTATAAGTGTTTAGTTATCCAGCACAATATCCTTGGTGCAACATCATCAACTGTTGCATGGCTAAACACTTATAAGGCCCCAAAGGCGAGACCTATTGGCTATGTCAATGCTTGTTTAGCTAAGGGCCCGTTGCATTGTCGGACCTGTAGTTCATGTTGTTAATATGGGTTGAAAACTCCCAGCATGCAGTGGGCTGTTGATGAAAAGCTGACATCTGCCTGAAGGATTCTACGTGGCTATCATAACATCAAATAGTGTTACAACTGAAGCGCGGTATGGGGTGTAGTAATGGGGGGTGTGTGTAAATGATTAATTGACGATAATATTCTGCTGTACCCCTGACAACAGTGAAACGGTCCTTAATTAAGAGAAGACACTCTAAAGTTTCCCGGGCCCCTGCGCTAGAATCTCAGCTATGCAAGTTTTTCTTTGCGCACATGTAGCCGGGAATTTAAAAGAGGTTAAATAATAAATGTGTCAAAAATAATACGTTGTTTCTATTTAGCGCTTCCAACCTCACTTTGGTGCCTAAGCGCTGTGAATAACCCCTACGTCAGTCACCCTATTTAATGGTGCACGACTACAAATGCCAGAAAGCGCACAAAAACTGGACTGGATGAGACACCCACACAGGTGCCAACGAGCACTCCTCAGAAGCACAAGACGCCTGCAGTTTGTACACACATTTTCACTTCTAGGCGCTCACTTTTAACAGCGGTGAGTTTAGTTTAAAAAAAAATAAAAAATGCTACTTTAGGAAAGAGGTACGAAATTTTTTCTTCTTCAACAAACGACTGCAGCCTGTGCCACGCTGTCGGCCCGCGCGACTGCCGAAGTCGGGAGCAGTAGGGTCGCAGGTCGTAGCATCGCTCTCGCTTCCTCGGTACAGCTGTCCCTAGAATCATAGGGCCTGTCAATCATTGCGCCGGGGCCGAGCCCGTGTTACCGAGGGGGCGTGGCCTGGCCTGCTGTATGCAGTGCTGGCCTCAGATGAAGAAAGTTTCATTTAAACAACGCTCTGCCCTGGAGCGTTAAAGGAGGAGCCAGAGCCGCTGCTAGAGAACAGGACAAAGCCGCCACCTTGGCACCTCCCCCGGAGCCGTGAAAGGCTGCTGCAACTTTCCCTTTAAGCCCGGAGGAACCCCTTTGACAGTGCCACAACACAGCCAGGAGAGGAGCTCCGGAGCAGCATGGTTCGGGCACTGGTGCCCACACTTGCACTCTCTGCCTGCCGCGCGTGCACTCTGACAGCGTGTGGCTGCACACGAAAGTTCACGTCTGGTCCAAACTTGTACACGGAGGCTTGGGTCGTCCATGTGAGGTCTGACTGGTTCATTCAGTCTGCCTTCGTGGCATGCTTACTGTCGCTGCTTTAAACACAGGACTGCAAGTACCAGAATGCAATTGTAAGGCTAGGTGTGGGGCAGTGGCTTGCACATCACCGGGGACAACTTACCCTGTGTGTGTGTGTGGGGGCAGAGGGGTTTATGTAGCGGGGACTGTCGCTGTAAGAGAGGTGTTTGCAAGCCAGACCGCGCTAATGACAGCTGTTCCAGGACATCTGTGTGGACACTTAAGTCGTTGTGGCCCTCCGGACTATGAACTGGGTGACGCCTGTGCTCAGGGGGGCCGTGGCCTGATGATGTGGGCAGGGACCCTGAGTGCCGAACACTCTGTCCCTGATATTATCACCAGAGGATGCGTGTCCACCCGGGACTCCATTTTAGCCTTTCGCGTTCCTTAATTAGAATAGTGCATTTTTAGGTCGAGGACTACCGGTCTGCCGGAGGCAGAACCGGAAGTCGGAAGATTTAATGTTTTCTAGAGTGGCTATTTAGCCCGCCTCTCTTTTTGCTTCTCCTCCATTGGCTGGCTTCCTAAACGGATGCCAGCCATTGGAGGAGAGAGCCGTCCCTCCAAATAGGCTCCGTCTTTTTCAGATTCGGGGGCGTGTTTCTTGCTGTTCTTTCCACTTTTTAGCCACGCCCTTTTTCGAACAGCAGGAACACGCCCCCGAATCCGAAAAAGTTTGGAAGCTCCCATCCGCCATTTTTTTATCTATCGTCTGGCCGTGAGGATCTTCTTGCTGTTGCTCTCCCGCGCTGCCCGCCAGCGTCCTCCTCGCTGCCCTGCACACCGGGTTTTCAGGCTGTGCTTGTTTTTCCTCCTTTGTGCGTTTTCCCGATTGTGCGAGCCATCCGATGGACCCTGACGGCTCGAATTACGAACTTCGTAAGGATCACGCACTTTCCCGGTTCGCAGTGCCTTAAAGGCTGCTCTCTTTGCTTGTTTTTTATTGACTCGGCTCTTTTTAGCACCACGGTGCAGAGCACGGAGCTGCAGGGACTTCGCGTGACACCAGTAGATCCATGGATAACTAAAGCAGTCGCCTATTATACAACGAGGCTGCATTTTGCGAACATTTCATTTTGGAAAAAAAAGTATGTTCTGTTCAGTAATTGACTGCGCAAACACACAAGAGTTTATAACTTGGCCAAATACTCCTTCGGATACGCAAGTGAGTAGTGCTTCACACAACCAGCGATCAAAGTGCATGAAAAAAAGTACGGGAATTGTGATCCTGGGTTAATTGTGGGGAGGGAGGCGGGGGGGGGAGAAGGGGAGAGGGCGTGGGAACAAAGTGAAAGGCCTGGCTGAAGAGAACTAAATAATCTTAATTATGTTGGTGTATCACCTTTAGGTAACGGCATACAACATAACGCACACCTTAAATGAAAAATAAACGCAAGGGAAACTAGTGAGGGGGACATATGCTATTTGACGTTATGACGACGACTCTATTGATTAATGCGATCACTGCGGAGATCTGTCGGTGTAACGAGATCTGAATCCGGGTTGGTGTGGTGGGGAACAATGACTTGTGTATTTTTAGTACTACGAGGTCTACCCTGTGGCAGAAAGCCCTGTGATTACATTATTTTAAACTAGCATTGCACAGTATGAGATTGGCTGCCACAAGTGTGCAATAGATTTAGTTTCACGATTAAAAAAGCTCTTCTAAAATATACATTTTATTAATACACAAACTGCACCTAGTCCAAACATTTTTTTAACTGTCCATTAAAAGCACACGTTGGTAACAACCTCAGCATACCTCTGAAAAAGAATTAAGCTTAGTAACGAACAAGCTTCAAAGGGCTCCACCACCGGCCCCCGAGCAGCCTTTACATTCGCAGATCAATCAGTCGCACATATTTACATTTCTTTCAGCAGGCACCCTAGCAAAAAGTCTTGTTTCTTGTTCAGGGTCGTACCTCTCTCGCGCCTTCATAACACCGGAGACTCCCCACCCCCCCCCCCCCCCCACCACCCCTTTTCACTTCCAGCTGTTTAAGCTAACTGCCCCCGGTATCGTTGTCCTTTACAAAAAGAAGGGGAGCTGTTTTTGTTAAAGGAAGAAATAAATATGGGCAAGTCCTGCCCCACAGATCCTGTCCACTTTGACCTCTGCACACAGTAGAGTGACCACATGGCACCAAAAGCCATATTTATTGCTGGTCCTGGACTCTCTTTTCACAGTGTGTATGTATACTTTGCAAGCCTTCACTTCAGGTCCTACTGAATGAGTTGCAATAACACGCCCAGAGTCGCCTTACAGTGTCGCGGAAGAGTTTGAACCAGAACCCCCAACCCCCGGCCATTTTCGTATGGCAGATTGGGATGTAGCCAGCGATGATGCACATTTTGGGCAGCACAATTTCAAAGGGTTCTTTCCTCATTTGCGGAGGTCATATCCTCATGCGAGTGAGGAAACACCCCTACAGGTGGGGGGATTCCTTTGCTCCTATGCAGTTTTACTAACACACGTGCATGTATAAACCAACATTGTGGGAGTGCAAGCATTGTTTGGCAGCTAGTGCGCTGTATGCACACCTCTGGCGTTGCCCTTCACCCAGGAGGTGCATTTTAGAGGGCGGCGGAAGTGTGGGCGTGTGTGGGGGTCTCTGTGGTCCCTGAAATGAATTCCTTGCCTGCCGCTGCTGTCACACACTTCACTTTGGATCTGCCGCTATAGTATGAAGTCACCCCTCCTCATGGTATTGCGTCACTGCCCTCAAGGCATACGACTTGAGTGTGCTTCTGGAACACGCATATTTCCCCAAACAATCTCGCGCACCGTCACGGTCTTTGCCAGGTACACACGCAAAACAGACCAGCAGTGTCAGGTCCCTAATTTGGCCCCTGGTAACAATGGCCGTTAAATGTACAATACTAGGGTTCGATTACAAAAACACTTTGCACTGGTGCAAACACTTATGCAGCGTTTCTGGTGCTTGAGTAATATGAAACGAAGAAAACAGTATATGGGCAATCATGGTACAAACTTAATATTTCTGCTGTGCTAACATAGTAAGATTTTTTTTCTCCTATTCCAGAAGTTTCACGCAGGCACCAGACAGCAAGGCTAAATGTCACACATCGCCTTTAAGCGAATTCTGACTTTAGAGCCAGCAGTACTGCTAAGACTTGTAATGCTTGTTTTTTTTATTGTAAGCACGGATATGCTTTCAAAGTCCTGTTGATTAAAAAACATGGCCGGTTAGATGTGTCCCTGCATGGGAGCAATCTGGCAGCTATGGCCAGAGAAAGGCACCCTTCGCTTTTTTCACCATGTATTTGTTCCAGTTGGCACGTTTTGCGCAGAAACGAAAAAGTAGTATTGCAAGTTTCTCCAATAAAATGTTGGCGTCTATCTTATATGTTCTGCCACATATGACCATACAGGATTTATGGACTCTTGCGTCAATCATAGATAGTAGTCAAAATACCCATGGCAGGTGTGATGCCTTTAGCTTTACTCTGATTTTGTTGTTTGTTGTTACCTCACAACATCCCTCTCCCTCACTACCTCACTCTTTCACTACCTCACTCTCTATCTACCTCACTCTCTAACTCACTACCTCACTTTCTCTCTGCTAATGCAATAGGTATCACATATGCAAAAAAATACTAATGCCAATAGAAATGACAATGCCATTTATTTACGGATACAAAAATGATAAAAAAATAATGAGCAATACCAATAGCTCTACCTATAATATTGCCGAGACCATTGCATTGTAAATGCTTGTTATGATTTGGAGTCATACTTCACTTCCACCGACTCGCACGAAAGTGTAAAACAGTGTTTTGTGGAAAAAAAAAAAAAATCTCGAGAGTGGAAGCGGGTGTCGTTGGTGATATGGTCCTGCGAGCATCTGTGCAGGACACCCGTAAAATAGTTTTTTATGCTTCATTTATATCGATTAAAGTCTTGGGGTGCAAACCGGTGGACAGCGTCCCCAACTATTGTCAGAAAGGAAACTCAGTCCCCCTAAGCCACAGGCAGCGGTGGGGTGGGTGGTGGGCGGTTGGGCTTAGAAATGTTCGTGGTGTCACCTTGTGCCCCATTTCGGGAAGTGTAAGGCATTTAATAGGCTAGTAATGCGACCTCCCCTCCGCTGCCCCCAACATCTAAGGTCTATCAGTGTTATAGGTCAGCAGAAGGTTCCTTGTATCTCTTAACTGAGTGCACACCTTTCACCCTTACAGGGCTTGAAAGGTGCAAATGCAGGAAAGAAACGGTGTAATAGTAAATGGAAAACAAGCCCGTTAGTGGTGCGCGCGCAACAGCGAGCGATCTATTTTCAATTATCGCGCCCGTGTCTGGGCACGATAATTGAAAACCAGATGTGGCCTGTGCGGGTAACCTCAAACAATAGGCCGTGGGCAGGGTAAGGGAGAGACATGTGCCCACCTTTGCCCAATTGCATGCTGTCTTTCTTAGAAAGACGCGCGCAAAGCCCAATAGCCTGGGAGACAAAAGCACACGCACGAGTGTGTGGTGAGCTTTCAGAAAGCCCATTACTAAAAGTCTAGCAAGCATCGCATGCACGCTTCTCTAGGCTCGACCTAAAAACGAAGTCCAGCATACAGTAAAAAATAGGCCAGAAAGCAAAAAGTCCGTGGAAACACGCCAAAAGATGCCTGGTCTAACAGTAATCTTTTTTTACTAAGAGTTTGTCAAGGAAAGCTCTTATGGCATATTTAATGCGTCCTGCCCCCGTACGTCCGAGATGCATTTTCCAATGTCTGTTTTTCCTTTGGTTAGCCTGAATTCACAATATACATTGCTCACCCTGCCACTTAAACATTCACACCCTCATCCTGTGCTCATTGACACACGGGTCACCTTGCTCTCACATGCACATCTCTCAACATTCACTAACCATACACTGTCACACTGCAGTCTCAATACACAGTTCACCCAGCACTCTGGCATAGCCTTCACCCAGGATTCTCATAGTCATCGGGTTCAACGGGCACATACACATGGTACTCATCTGACCTTGCTTTATCTCATACAGAGACCTCTGTCACTCTGAACTCAATGCCCACATTGCTCACCTTACATTAAATACACACCAATCCGCATGCATTCACTCGGGTATACCGTTCAACATATATTTGTCTGTGAGAGAAATTTGTATCTAATTAAAATAATTCAAAGCTAGGAGCTTTTTGACCCTAAAATGTGCCGCAACGAACACTCGATTGTGGCAAAACTTCCTGTTATTATGCATTAACATGTTCTAATCCATGCCACAGTATGTTTAGGGCAAGTGGGAGGGTTGTCTAAAGTTTTTCAATTCAATCATGGCTTACTTTATTAATTTCAAAATTTGCAGCTGCATATGATTGGGGAGCAAATAAGTTAGTTTGAGGTTAATGATGCATGTCGATTACAGATTGGTGCCCTGCGAAAATTTGAAAATACCCTTGTATGCCAAATGTTTCGCAAGGCTTCAGGTGTCTGTTGTCCGAAACCTTTTGCTTGCAATATCATATACATAGACTAGGCTTTGGGTCAGCCCATTGTTTGATTGGATGGCTTTCCTCACTTTATTTCCTGTCCCACTGACCCTGCTTTATTCAGGTATTTGTGCATGTATGGCTCGCAGGCAACCAGTTTTAGAATTATTTTTTCTCCTTTAGCCAATACAAGAAATCATTGACCAAACCAATAATTCCCAGTAGACTCTTCATTGCAATTCACTTTTTATTGTTTTTTATGTAAATGATTGAATATAAAACCAAGTCAAACATTGGCTCATAGCCCTAATTCCCCAGTTTTGCAGGAATTAGAATATCATTAGCAACAAACACACCTCCAAGTGGGAGGTCGCTTATCTTGTGAATCTCTAATAAATCACCTTACTTCCACTCCCTCTAAGACATCCCTCTGTTTGTGCAAAAGGCTCAAACAACTTAACCTTCCCGGTCTCCAAACACTGCCTCCTGCTTCCCTGGACCACACATTCAGAAAACTATAGTGCACCATATATCGGGCATGGTCCAGCCTCTTCATCCAGATCTCGAGCAGAACCTCTGTGTCTCTGCACACACTTTTCAGATGCTTGAGAGTGAGATGTCCCCTTAAGATCAACTTGTATCCATATTTTTGAAAAATGAAACACCACGAGTCTTGATGGGTATCTTTTGATAATTGTTCCCAGTAGCTGGGTTGAGTTGAAATCCCTAGTTTCATACCCCTGGCTTTGTGATAGGCTTGTTGGTTCATCAGCCCACTCTTTTTGAAATTCTGTAGAAGCACATGGTAAAACCTCTTCTAATGGTATTGCCACAATTCTGGCAGTTGGTCACACATCCTGTGACTTCAAACTTATTTGGGTGTTGAGCACACATTGGCTGATTCAGCTAAATTAAAGTTTTCTTTATACTGTGAAAATAATTCACACTTCTGCTAAAAGAATGTCCCTCGAAATCCTTAATACTACCAGGGACCATTCTTGACGGCTTTTAAATACAGTCCTTCGCCCCCTCAACAGGCCACATAAGTGAACTGATCATTAAAGTAGGAGAAAGTAAGTGTTGAAAGAAGCGTAACAGTGGACGCTTGTGACAGCACTCTGTCTCACGTGCTGCATACAGCGTATTTTATCTGATTTATGTATACATTTTTTGGCCTTGAGGATTTACTCTGCTACTCAAGGTCACACACTGGCCTTTTTGCAGCCACATAAATCTCTTTCTGTCTGACTCTGTCTAGTCCTCTAGGATCCTTAGTTGGGTCACTTGCTAATACTGAACCACATCTGATGCAGCTTGCCCTCCCCTATATTTCTCAACCATAAAAACTTTGGAAGAGACTTTAGGGCTCAGCCTCTCTCACTTAAACTCAGCCATTATTCTTTGGGGATCCAAAAGGACACTGGGGGAGTGAAAGAAGTATGAAAGATGACGAGGTATGTTCATTTTTAAAACATTTAATCACCCCAGCCACTCAAAATTGCTACAGCATTTGTGCAGTCATAGTGAACTGTACTGTAGAAAGAAGACATCCTTGTCTTGTATCTCTTTCTAGCTGGAAAGTGTCAGACAAAGTTAAATTCGTGATAACTGGGACATAAAGGAGAACAACTTGTGTAAGGAACCAGGGTCCCAAACTAATTTTCCTAAGGATCATTAATTGAAAGCTATATAGAGTCACATGCCTCCTTTGTGCCAAAATATCTAAAGAATCCTTTTGAGTCACCTCTCATTGGCCTGTTGTAAAAGGAGAATAGATTTACTTGTCAGTCTTCAACATATAAATCCATTTGGCCACAGTGAACCATAGACGATATACAGTTTTCATCCCATAAGCAAGTATTTTAGCAAAAATATGCGTTTCTGTATTCAAACTGGAACAGTCTGGTAGAAGTGAGGAGTTGGAAGGCTCACTTTATGTATCCCTGTAAAAACAGCATGCCTCAAGGTAGCAGATAAGCTACCTTCTGCTCTTGCTTTCTGAAATGGCTGTAGGAGTTTACGACTAAGATAGCCAGACAAATGTTGAAATAGCACTACCAGAGACCCTGGGGATAGGAATCTTGCTAGTTTGCAGTGTTGAGTGGCTGCCTCCATCTCCTAAACTGTAAAGTTATCCTCCAGCATTTGTCTATCAAAGTTTGGGAGTCTTCCAATAGTGTGTTACTTACAGAGTTCTCCTTCTTCACGAGAGCTGTGAAAGTCCTAATAATACTCAAAAAACATACCAGCCCTATTCCAGGGTTTTCGTTTATGGCTTATCCTGATTATCCACTGCACCTGTCCATCTTCTTGACTCTTGCTATGACTCGGCCACTCCATCTTCAAAAGCTCTTAGTTGTTTCATACAGCCACATTTGCACCCTAAGATCATTCAGAGAATTGTATCCTCCTGAGGCGGAAGCCGGGAGTAAGCTTATCGTTTTTACTAATTTGAGTGTCACTGATTTTCTGTTTTTAAATTGTTCTTACCTCATTCCTGGGCACTAATTGGGCTCGAACTCGCCTCGGACAGGGATTTTGGGCAGTTTTTGGCGCCGCAGCGGGTCCTGCTTCACACACCTCGCACGCCATCGCCGTCGATCCCTCAGGCCACGCCCCCTTAGTGTGGACACGCCCCCATTTACCCTCCCACCTCTCTCATAATCATGTGCATTTCCCGGCCGCGCAGCGGACGCGCGCATCGGGCGCGCCGCCGGCGTGCCGAAGGCGCGCCAAAGGCAAGCCCGTCTGCGCCCGTCCGCGCACGGCCGGGCCTAGGGCCAGAACCCCTGTCGGACAAAGCTGCCTTTAAGGTAAGCTACTCACGTAGGGACCTCTTAAGTCTCAGACCCACCGTTCGCTACTTCTTGTAAGTACGTTCATGATCTTGAAGGTCCATTCACCAGATGCACCTTTTGCCACCCAGTCCAGCTCAAACTCCTTAACCGACCTTACAGGCCCTCAACCCTTAAACTCGCCACCCTGAACTGTCGCTCTCTCCCCAAACACGCGCTGTTAATTAACCATCTCATAGAAGACCATGAGATCGACGTTCTGTTCCTGACAGAAACGTGTCTCTCCTCTCACTCGGACGCAGATATGGTCCTAGCTACTCCCCCGGGCTTTCTTATTCAGTCCCTACCTCGTCCCTCCGGTAGGGGTGGTGGTGTTGACATCCATCGGGATCATTTCCCCTGCAAAACTAACGATGCGCACGTCCTTGATTCTGAAAGCCTTCAGTTCACGATCAAGCTGGACCCGACGAACTCACTATCAGGCCTCTTAGTCTATCGCCCCCCCGGTCATCCAGGCTCTTTTTCCAATGCTCTCCTGGATACGATAGCATCGCAGGCACACTCCACCACCAACTTTACGATTCTAGGAGACCTGAATATTCATTTTGATGACCCTCTAAATACAGGGGCAGCCGACCTGATCACAGACCTGGCGGCCTACGACCTCCACCTCCTAAACTCCGGAGCCACACATAACAAAGGTCACTTGCTGGACCTGGTGTTCACGAGCACCCCCACCATGCAAGCTAGTGAGTCTCTCCCCCTCCCTTGGACGGACCATTTTTTAGTCTCCTTCCAGCTACCAGGAGTCTTCAGTAAACCTCACAAACCTCCCACTTATACCAGGGACAGGGCATGGTCCAAGCTCCCCATAGAAGACTGGGCCGGGACCCTGAAGGCAACTACCCCTTCTTATTCTGAAGACCCGGTTATCGCTGACAGTAATTTCAGAGAGTGGATTGTCACATCCCTAGACTCTATACTCCCCTTTAGAACCCGGGAGGATAAAAACGGGAAACCAGGATCCGCCCCATGGTACACCCCGGAACTTCGGATGCTACGCAAAAATTGCAAGAAAGCTGAGCGGCTATGGAGGAAAGACTGGCAGTACGCTAGCAAGGAAGATTACCAGAAATCAGTGAGAATATACAAATCTGCCCTTAAACGCACCAAAGCCTCCCATTACGATACACGGATAAAAGACTCCACCAACTCAACAAGGGAATCCTTCCTTATCGTAAAAGTGCTACTGAAAATACCAGCTCCTCCATCCTCTAACACCCCCCCGGTAGACCGAAGCAACGAACTAGCTACCTATTTTAATGACAAAATCGCCCGCATTTTAGCATCCCTTCCCCTTCCCTGTCTATCAAGCCACATGGACAATGAAACCCCCATCAGTCAGACAGGAAACAGCTTGCGCCCCCAACTAGCGACGTTTAGGGCAGTAACCAGTAACGAGGTAGATGTAACCATGACCAAAATGAAAAGCGGATCACCTTTGGATCCCGCACCTATTAGATTTCTCAAAACCGTAGCCCCAGTCATCGTACCAACGATCACGGAGCTTATAAACAGTTGGCTCGCCCAAGGCTCTGTACCCGCTAGCTGGAAGAGTGCAGTAGTTAAAGCACTCCTAAAAAAGCCTCAGCTGGACCCAGCAGATATGTCAAACTACCGGCCAATCTCACTCCTCCCTTGCATTAGCAAAGTAGCCGAGAAACTGGTCAATGGACAACTGTCACATTTTCTAGAGGTAAACAACATCTTACGGCAATCCCAAACTGGGTTTCGCCCTGGCCCTGGCACAGACACCGCCCTTCTTGCCGTCATCGAGGAGGCAAGGCGCATTTTGGATTCAGGAGGGTCAGTGGCAGTGATCCTCCTGGATCTTAGTGCAGCCTTCGACACAGTCAACCATCTTGTCCTCCTCCATCGGTTGGCGGCAGCAGGGCTCACTGGGGCGGCGCTCAGGTGGAGAGTCCTTCCTTGCTGGGCGTTCGTTCCAGGTATGGGATGGCAATCACCACTCGACCATCCTCCCCCTCACGAGTGGGGTTCCCCAGGGGTCGTCTTTAAGCCCCACGCTTTTTAATGCCTACATGGCCCCTCTCGAAGATGTGGTGACCCCCTTCGGGATCAAAATAGTGAGTTATGCTGATGACACACAGCTGGTCGTCTCTTTATCCCAACTGGACGACCACCCGGACAATCTGGCAAATTGCCTTACGGAAATTCACAGTTGGATGTGTGAATCATCACTTAAATTAAACGGGTCAAAGACCGAAGTTATGCTCATGGGAAAGCAATGGGCGACTATACCCCCATCGGTCTGGCCAGACGTGTTCGGGGAAACTCCCACCACGAAACAAGAAAACAAGACCCTTGGAGTCTGGCTGGAACCCGAGCTTTCTATGAAAACGCAAGCGTCCAAAACAGCAGGTACCTGCTTCGGGCTTATGCGCACCACCCGCAAGATTCTCCCCTTACTCCCGCCCACATCTAGAAAACTCCTAGTCCAAGGTTTAATACTGGCACGGTTGGACTACAGCAACATGGTTTATCTGGGAGCCCCAGAGGCCACCATGGCTAAACTTCAACGCACACAGAATGCAGCAGCCCGACTACTTATGAACCTTCCCTCCAGAGTATCAGCCAGACCAGCAATCAGGGCCCTGCACTGGCTGCCAGTGCGCCAAAGGGTGGAATTTAAGGCCATGTGCACTGCACACAAATTGATGAATGGAGTTGGCCCTATGATCCTCAGCGACCTGGTGACTCCTTATAAGGCCCCCAGATCCCTTCGGTCTGAGTATGAGCGACTGGCCAACATCCCCAAATACAGAAAGACACGGACTGGAGGCTGACGCTTCTCCGTGAAGGCATCTGCCGGGTGGAACTCCCTCCCCCGCACCCTTAGACTGGAGCCCAGTTATCTGATCTTCAGAAAAAAACTGAAAACGCTTTTATTCCCAAAATAAAGACCCTTCTCTTTCTTCCCCTCTCCTCTGGATAATACAATTAATATAGCGCGGGGATGCCTTCGGGTCACCAGGCGCTCAACAAATCGTTAAATAAATAGATGTATAAGATAAACCTACTGTAATTTGTGGTATTGTTGACTCAGTTCTTTTGATGAGCAGCTAATAACTCGTGACCAATATATCAATCTAAAAATAACTTTTTTTCTCTCTTGAAAATCGTTGAATTTGTCCTATTGGATAATCCGTTTCATATCATCCCATACATAAGTTGGTATAGGAGGGACCTAACCTGGAACCCATTTGCATTCTTCGGTACTCATCAGTAAATGTTATCCTTATAAAAGAAAATTATTCTCCTAAATAGCATTCTAGTTTCATTAATATTTACAGATGTAATTTTTTTAAAATAATTGACTTCTGACGTTTCACATGATCTGCAACACATATTGGATGCCCTTTGCTCTCATATCTGACTGATGAGACCATTAAAAAAAAAAAAGATGACACGTCCTTTAATTGTAAACTCTTTTGAACCAGTACTTGGCTTTGGCCAACCTTTGCCAAGGAATTAAAACTTGGACATCCTTCAAACAATCTAAGTGTGGCCAGGCTGTACTTTATATAACTAATGGATCATGATGTGTTAAAAGTCTACCGTTAAACCATTGATCTGCTGACTATTATGTATTGATTTCTCTCTAAGCTAAAACTTTTAAAAGTAGTTGATCTTAAATTTGTCAGACCAAGAATCTATAATTAGTAATTGTCTTTTTACCTTGCAAACCCATTGAAGAATCGTTGCAAAGGAGCAGGATCCATTCTCCAATCTAAGTAAACCAGCAGCTACCTTGTATAGGATGACAAAAAGTGTATTTGGAAACTAGCCCAAAGCTTTTGAGGTGCTTGAAAAAATGTTTTCACACTAGGCAATGGTGGTGCCAAATATAATTTTTCCAGTTATGCCCCTTCTGCCTCTTGATGCCACAATTAAATGCAAAACAAAGCAGATCTTGGACTTCAATTGCACATTCTCCGACATTTTCCTCTCCCAAACGAGTTGTATTTTACACAATGTGCATTTGTTTCAAATATATTGTCCTAAGCTTTTTAAACTTTTATATTGTTACCTAGTCATTTTCTTTGACCTTCCACGAAGATTTCGATTATCTAAATAACAGAACCTTTTTAAAATAACCCTGTAATTCAAAAAGCTTGGTAAATGGTTTGTCGATTCTCGATCAAGGTCTGTAATGTCACTATTTTTTTTTTTTAAATAGTAAATTCCACATCTTATTTTGTAGATACATTTTTTGTTTGATTAGTCCCATTTTTTTCATGTAAAAGCCTTCAAACTGCCTCAATTACATCCTCTACAAATCTAAGAATTCTACTAACAAGACCTCTTTTTTAGATGAGACGTTTCTTTACTAAGCACATGTTTGAGACTGGGACTCTATATATTAGATCTGGCTAGGTAGCGCAGAAGTGTACAAATCTTCTATGATACATTAAATCATTACTGAGTGAGGGGCTGTGGATGGTCTCGCATGAAGATAGGCTTGACTTCAGCATTTAATTGTGCAGGTAGTTAGTGTTCATATGTGAGCCTACAAAGTGGCTGGCGCCAGCCTTTAATGTTAGATACATACTTGTTTTATACCTGGTACTTATTTTGTTAACCACAGATGTGCCATATTAGCTCTCTATAATTTATGGAAAGAAACACTTTGAGATGCATATAGTATCAACAAGTCTATGTGAGACATTTTTGGGAGAATACAGAAATATAGCCCTTCATTAATGTCAGGTAAATGCCCAGAATAACAGACACCATCTTGGAACCGCAATAAGTGTCAAGTTTTAGCTATTTGACAGATAAGGCTGTGTCTTCCCTAATCAAAATGGCGGACCCCCATCTTTGAATGGAGGTTTATATAAGAAGTATAAAGCAAGATCTGTTTGGTTCTTAATAGAATTGGCTACAACTCTTACTTTGAGGAATATATTCTTAGGTTACATGGTTTTATTGTGGTATAAGACTGTGCATTGTATTAGTCTACAGATGACGACATCTAAATGTATGTTTTGAAGTGATATTGTTATGATGTGCCTCACGTCAATGAGTGTTAATAGGGGGAATTATTGGTGAGAATATATATTTGTAGGCTAATATATTATCCGGTTATCACTGGTCTTTATGCAATTAATGTACTTTGATTGCAACACATTTTAGCACACAGTCTGTGCATGGATCATGTTTGGGCTTCATGGTGTGCAGAGAAGACCGAAACGATGCATATCTGGTGGGAACTCGAGTGCATCAAACCTTTCTGGTAGGATGTACTCAAGTAAAATGGCTGTGTATTGGATACTCTCTGCCAGCTGACTCTGGGGTGCTTCTACTAAGGCTAACACGCACAAATGGGAAATCCTGGCCTAGAACTCATAGTACCTTAATAGATTACATGCTGGGTGAAGCATATAGGCTGGAGTTGCACTGGAATCAACAGGTTTCGACAAGTTGGGTAATACTGGCCTGCAGGCTTTTACAGAAACTAGCTCTGAAGAAACTCACATGACTTTAAGCAACAAGGGAACAAATCCATTTCCAAAACTGCCAGGCAAGACCCCCTCCCCATTTAGAACAGACCACAAGCAACCCCAGATCGGTTTCAGGCTTACCAGATCTTGTCAGTGCGGTTCAACTTGGATCCGCTGACACAACAAGCAAGGGTCCCACATCTGGCCATACCCTTACCACTTAGGGCGTTAGATCAAACACACAAAAGGTAATGGAATAAATGCCTGCTAACAGTCTAACCACTGGTAATCATTCTTGGTATACAAGACATAGGGCAGGCTTCCATTTCAAGTGGCACATGGGGCAAATTCTGCTCAGAGCAACCAGCACTGTCTACAGGCTTTAACATAGTATAATAGCAATTGTCTTTTAAAAATATCTATTGGCTCTAACAACTATTTTTCAAAATAAATGTGCTGGCCTTTGTCGTAACTTTTCAAAATAAACAGATCAGACTTTTAACATATGGCAAAACCTTTTCAAATAAACCTAACTAGAAATATTGCCTTGATCGTTGACTTCTCACCATCGCCAACTCCGTCCTACTGTAAAAAGTAAAAGCTTTCCCACAAGGCAACCATCAGATTACAGTCATGAAATTGCAAATACTTCTATAATTACAGCTGGCAAAACAATATATAACACCTTCTAGTGCCCCGCAAGGATTATAGAAGTCAAAGTTGCCCACCTCAGGCATTTGTCAAAGAAGGTAAAAAGAGAGTAACCGCTCAAAACCTCTTGTCTTCTACAGTCATCTGTGAGATCTGTGTAACAAAATAGCTCTATACAGGTCTTGATACATGGTAATCACAATCTATCCTTAAATGCTCATTTACTTTAATGTGTGCTTTTCACAATTGGAGGCAGCATAGAAATTGCATGCACTGAACGACGCGCATCATGTCCTGTTGTGGTCTTTCATCATTTCCAGGGGCATGCCTTTGCCCTTAAATATCTACCGCCCCCTACGAACCCATTCTACATATGATACACCCCAAAATATCAATTTTATATCAAATTTCTTCCTGCCTTCAGACCTGATTTTACCTACCTTGGCTTCAGTACTCCATATACGATTTTCGTTCTGCAGACGTCTTCGGCTCAAGCGTCTTTGTTTGGAGTATAGTTTTCCACTCTTGAGAACTGACCTAACTCAGATATATATAAGGGATATCGCTGTGTACCCTTATTTTGACCCTTTCATACATCCTTGTTTGGGCCACACAGTAATAAGAACAGTTTCTTGTTCCGTTTTTATCATCGTGGACCACTTTTGCCAAGGTTTCCTACATTTTATTGTTCTTAGAAATCCAAGTGGCTTCTCCTGAAGAAGGCGTTTTTGTTACGCCGAAACGCGCGTAGAGATTTACATCTCCATCTACTTAGATCTAGCCACCTCTCATGTTTGTCTATGTATTTTTTATGTTTTCCACAACAAAAGGTTTTGTGTATGTAAACCAACATTAACATATATGTATGATCCTATTGATTACCATGTCATCGTCTTATTTGTTTTTTGATGTTTTTTCTATTTTAATTAATTGATAAAGAATAAAATGCATTGTTTTTAAATAATTTTGGTAGTACACCGAGTCCTTGTTGGGATGTTTATTACCTGATCCTCACCAGGTTCTGTGTTGCCTAGGAGTTGTTATTCCTTTCAGAATCATTTCCCTGTCCTAGGAAACACTAGTAATTACAGGGGGCCCTTGTTTTGTACACAATTGCTTTTCACAATAAATACATCAGGCCTACTGCTCAGGACATAATGTTTCATAATAAGCAGATAAAGTTTGCATTTAGAAGCATTAGCTTGTCACCATCCGTGCCGTCGCAAATGGCACTGGCATAGGACGCGATACAAGGACAATACACTGACTGCAGAGATGGGTGCTGAAAGGGCATTTTGATCGAGGCTGGTAAGAATATAGTTCGCTAGTGCTAACTTAACATGTAGTTAGTACAGCCCTGCTGGGATAACGGATCTAAGGTTAAATTCCAGTCGACTTGACTAGTGAAATACAAAGCAAAAAAAACAACCGTTTTTCCTAATGATTCTGGACCATAGCTGCTCGCAGATAATTTTTTCTGCTTGCTCTAAATTTGGAAACCTATTGGAGATTACGTTTCAGTATATAAGTCACTAGTCCGATGATGCTTCTAGTAATAAAGATCTAAATACGAAGCACTAATCATGATTATTGTGTATATAATACTATCTTATCATCCATCTTACGGTTTCTGAGACAGATACATATACTATCGGGAAGGCAAGGCATCTCATACTTAGTATTAAGTAATTCACCTCCTAAGTAAATTACGCTTATTTTTGCATTAAAACAAATATTGTTATACTCATCCCCTTGGCTCACCACAGGACAATTTAGATTTTTCACATCCAGGTGCACAGAAAATCTGGATTTTATTAAGGACACGGAGGCTAAGATTATGCCAATCTTTTATTGCCAGCTCACAGCAGCAACAATAAAAGAATATAGAACTTTAGTAACATTCTAATATACTACAAGGTCCCCTCACACACAGTATTCTCCCTTCTTTGGCGTTGCGAAAAAAATAATTTCCTTTGTTAACTTCCAAATGAAAACATTTTCATAGGCGAGAGAGAAGTCTTTTACTATAAAAGAGAAAAAAATCAGCTAATCCAAGCCTCCGTGTCTTTAATAAAATCCACGTTTTTTGCCCACGAGGCTGTGAAAAATCTAAAGATTATGGCATGACATGGAGTTAAACATTATGCAAGTTTAAAGTGCATTTAGTACATTGTCATTTGCTCTTGTAACAGGTCTAAAGTAGCAAGGTTTGTAAGAAAGTGGCTCTGTATATACTGCACCAAAGTAAGGTTGTGTGCACAGAGTCCACAGTCCCCAGATGTTTGGCAGAGGCTAAAGTTAGATATAACCTTACTCTCTAAAGTGGTAGCTTGGTCGAGCAGTGAGGCAGTATCAGAGGACAGTGTAAAGCATTTGTTGTACACACTCAGTCAGCAAATGGTCTCACACACTCAAGAACTGAACTCTAGGCCAATGGTTTGTATATACAAATATATGGTTGTTTTATTTTAGAACCAACAATAGGTATCAAAATATACTTTATTAGAATGAGATGCTTTAGTTAAATACTTTCAATAGGCAACAGACTTTTGAATGCAATAGTTAGTTGTTAGGTAGGCAACACAATTCAAACACAATTATAACATTGAGCTCAATGGGAATTTCTGAGTAAATGCAATTAATTACTTTTTGGATTACTTTTCTAACCACAGGATTGGATCCTAGATTCAGTCCTAGAACATTTCCTGGAAACGGGTAAGTAAATACGTTTTGGTTACAGGTATGATTTTTAAGGAATATTATTGTATTTCAAAAGTTGACAAACTTTTTCACATAGAATCACCGATGTTATCCTATGGGAGGAAATTCACTTATCAGGTAAGTAGGGTTATCGTTAATTTTTCTTAGTGCTGGATCCCGGATTCAGCACTGGTGCATCTCCTGTAAACAGTTAAAAGAAATCGTTGTTGTTACACATGCGATTTTTAAGGAATATTTGTAAGTTTCAAAAATCGACACTTAAAATAATTTTTGGCAATAACCGGGCAAGATTTTCTGGCAAAAACCATGCATTTTTACCCTATGGAGGACAATCAAGTTATCGGTAAGTACGGTTGTGATTACCTTTCAGGGTCAGTGCTGGGCGCCAAGATCCAGCACTGGGATCTCTCCTGATAACAGGTGAGTAATTTTGTTTTCGTTGATCGGCTGATTTTTAGTGAATATTTGAAAGTTTCAAAACTCGACACAGAAGAATTTCCAAGTGAAACCAGTCAATGTTACCCTATGGAGGAAAAGTGAGTTATCATCTTTTGGGTAAGTACTCAACTGGCAGAGTTATGGTTCTGGGCATAGACTCCGGGGTCTCCCAGGGTCAGGTAGGTACAGTTGTTACACCTTCAGCGGCAGCCGGGTGCAGAAAGAGTTGGGCCAAATGTTATCCTATGGCTGGCAGGGGGCCTTTGGTTGGTGGTGCTGGCAAGCAGGCCACGTGGCTGTGGGAGCTGGGCTCCTGGTCACTTGCTCAGGGCAAGTGGGGAAGTAGATTAGGATAGGTGTTGCACTCCCAGGGGCACTCGGGCGGCTGGGTGCAGGGTGCCTTTGAGCCGTCAGGCGCTCAATGGATTTCTATGGAGAAGCTACAAGACGAACAAAGGCTGCAAGCTCGGGGACAAAGATTCTTCAGGTGTGACCACCATTTCGAGAGGCAAGTTGGGAAGCTGTAGGTTAGGTAGGCACCCAGGAGCTGGGCACAGGAGGCCGCAGGGCGCCGGGTGCAGGGGTGTCTTTTCGCGTCGGAAAATCTTACCCTCAGCTGGTTTGGGTGGGGGGGGGGGGGTCTCTGGTGTTGAGGCTGCAGGCGTCGTCCGGAGCGTCGGGGAGGGTCCCTGGGTGCTGGATTCTTGGTCACAGTCGCCGGCGGGAAAGTCCTTGTGGTCTTTGTTCACTCCGGCACAGGCCAGGCTTGGCGGGTGCAGAGTGTGCAGGAGTCACGGTTCCTGGCTGATGCCAGGGGTCTGTTACTTGCTTTGAGCAGAACCACTGCTCGTGGGAGTCCCAGTGTTTTAGAGTCACAATGTAGTCAGGCCCTCCGGGGTTTTCAAGGTTGCTGACCACTGGAGACGCCAGGGTTTAGCAGGAGCAGGTTCGAGGGTCGACAGGGCTGGGGTCAAGTCAGTTGGTGTCTTCCTCTTGTTAGCAGCTGCACGGCAGGTCTTCTTTCTTTTTGTTCTTCTTGCTTGTTTCGGATTCGGGATCTGAGGAAGGAAGGTTCAAGGAGCCCCTAAATACTAAATTTAGGGGCGTTACAGGTAGGTAAAGGGCAGGGACCAATGGGTCCCTTCCCTGGGGTGGGTACACCCCCTATCCTGCCACTCTCCTGTGGGAGGGGGGCAGTAGCCTAGTCCTGATTGGGCAGGGCTCCCCATCTTTAAGATGGCGAGAGCCCGGAGATGTGCTTCACCTCACCCACCTGAGGGGTGGGGTTGGCAGAGGCTGGCACACCCCCTTTCCTCCCTTAGGGTTTCTCGCCAGAGTGGGGGTCTGAACCGGTGGAGGCCAGTTGCTGAGTACAGCAAGTGGCCTGGAGAAGCTCACAAAGGCGGCATGCCTTTGAAGCTTCCCCTGCCCATCCTGGGGAAGGAGACCTAGCACCTCGCCTAGGATGTGCATTGTTGCAGGCCCAGGAGAGCGGATGGCTCTCTACCCAGGGGTCCAGCAACATGTCTCAGACAGGACGTGGATTGTAGGTTCGGTTCAGGGGGCAACTCTAAGTTGCCCTCTGTCGTGCATCTTTTACATTAAATCCCACACTGGCATCAGTGTGGGTTTAATGTGCTGAGAAGTTTGATACCAAACTTCTCAGTCTTCAGTGTAGTCATCATGGTGCTGTGGAGTTCATGTTGATGACCTCCCAGCACCATACACTCTTAATGGCAGCACTGCACTTAGTGTCCAGGAATGGACCTGGGTACTGTAGGGGCACAGGGCTCATGCACCTGTACCCACACCACTGTCATAGGGCACCCAGCTAGAGGGGTGACTGAGGTATGCCAGGGCAGTGTGTGTTGTGGGCATGGCACACAGGAATGTGTGCCATGTCGAGACTGTTTTGTTCTGCACCAAGATACTCCGCCTGCCAAGGCAGTGTGTGTGTGTCAGGGTACCGGGCCTCTAAGGGTGGCACAATAAGTGCTGCCGCCCTTAGGGGCCTTCTCTGGTCACAAGGCCCTGGGTACGTAGGCTACCATTTACCAGGGGCTGACATGTGGCCAGAGATGCCAATTGGGTTTAGGCATCATGCAGTTTTAGGGAAAGGGCACAGGCCCTGGGTAACTGATTGGCAGGAGCCCAGGGCACACTCAGTCAAAGTACATCAGCAATTCACCAAAAAGTGGAGGCATACCATGCAAGAAAGATGGCACTTTCTCACAAGATTTAATCATGCTTTTGTTGGCCCTAAGGAAATCCTGCAAACCTCCTCCCAGCCTGATGATCTTAGAGTATACCAGGATAGGGCTTTCTTCAGGAAGATGGGTCCAGAATTGTGAAGGCCTTTATAGGAAAGACCGAGATCCTTCAACTGAATTCTGTTCTTAACCTTTAGCCAGTGGAGATCTTTAAGTGCGGGAGAAACCGAATGGTGTCTGGGCGGTCCCAGTAACAGTCAGGCTGTGGAATTGTGGAGCACTTTTTTTTTCAAATATTGAGCCTGCAGGCCAATATAGAGGCCATTGTAATAGTCTATTGTAAATAGTATTAGTGTGGAAATAACTGTCTTTCTGATAGAGGTAGGAAGAAAGATTAGTATTTTCTTGAGTATTCTAAACGTGTTGTAGGAAGAAGAGACCACAGTATTGATTTGTTTGCCTAGATTTAAACGATCATCAATGATGACCCCCAAACATTTAGCTTTGCTGGTAGGAGCAGGAGGGGATCCCATTTCTGCAGGCCAGCAAGGTGCTGACCAGAAGTTGGAGTTATTGCCGAGCAGAAACACCTCGGTTTTCCCAACATTGAGCTTGAGACAATGTTTGCTCGTACAGGAATTAATGTCTCATACAATTATGAATGCGATGACTGGTATCGTTGGCATTATTGGAGAATGAAAGCATGATTTGCGTGCCATCGGCATTTTAGGTAAGAGCAAAGCAGAAGGATTGGACAAGTGGGGCCAGTTCTGCAACGTACACGTTAGAGCGTGGGACTGAACGAAGATCCCTGCGGGACACCCCAGGGTAGGCGAAAGGAGATTGAAGAGAAGGCATCAATATTGGTGGCATTTTACCTATCTGACAGGAAAGAGGATAGTAGTTTTAAGGCAAGATTTTTTTATACCAATTGCTTCCAGACGGTGGATCAGGGTGGGATGATCCACTGTATCAAAGGCCGCAGATGGGTCTAACAGGATCAGAGCAGCTGATCCACCGTCGTCTTAAGATCAACTTAAGTTCATCTGTCGCCTTGATAAGGGCAGTCTCTGTACTAAGTTCCGCTCTGAAGCCAAATTGGGTGGGATCCAGGCGGTTATTGTCTTTGATGAACTGGTTTAATTGAGTGTTCATCAATTTGTCGACTATTTTAGCTGGGAATGGGAGTCTGGATATTGGCCGGTAGTCGGCTGGATCTCCAGGGCCAAAGTTAAATTTTTTTTTTTTAGCAGTGGCATAATGGAGACTTGTTTCCATTGGGATGGGAAGATACCGGTCCTAAACATGGTGTTTAGGACAGAACAGTCAGAGAGGTTGGATGCAATAATATCAGAGACCAACTTGATAACTGAGGGTGGGCAAGGATCGTCCGGGGAACCTGACTTGGTGATTAAAATAAGATCTTTTATTTGTGCCGAGGTAACCGGAAGTAACGAATCAAAGACGTTCATAACTGGGACATTGACAGGGAGACCAGCCCTTTTTTTATCTTGATAAACAGGTCGGAGATTATTTCCAGGGTGATTAAAGGAGTCAAAAATTGAATAAATTTTGCTCCTGAAGTGCAAGGCGATCTTGTCGCAGAAAGACTGGCTGACCAGTCCCCTTTATAATCAATTTTTTTGAGTTTATTGATCACCTGATATAGTTTTTTTTTTTTTTTTGGCCCATTAGATTTGTGATGAGAAGTAAGACACCTTTTCCCTTTACCAGAAGAGACTTGTATTTGGTTAATGAGAATTTGTATGTTTCTCTCTCATGGGAGTCATATTGATCTCTCCATTTCCTCTCTTGGCTTCTGCCGCATTCTTTCTAGCCTGAGGACTTCTGGGCACAAAAGAGCGAACGGACGGGCTCTACCTTAGCAGACCTTTTTTATGGGGACTGTTTGGGTAAGGCCGAATTAAGCCATTTAGACTAATTTTCTGATGCTAACTCTGGCTTGCCGATAGCTGATTGAGCAGAGGAGTTTAGCCCATGCTTCAGACGGGCTTTCCTTTGGCAAGGACATGCTGTAGCAGTCCTTAAATAGCCCTGCATATGAAGGTGCAGGTCTACATGCCGGGGCTAAGAGCGATCTAAAAACTGATGGGCAAAAGAAACCAGAGTCAAACCTGGGGCCCAGCAACCCTTCTTGCCCTACACAGGCTCCCCTGTGTGGGAAAGATACTGGGAACAACCGGTAAATAACGTAAAGAGACTGAAAGCAAACACATAAAATCATTAAAATGGGCTATTTAGCCCTTCTAAGATGGCGCTCCCAAGGGGAGTTGGGACCAGGATAGACTAGGTGGAGCCAGGCAACTCCTGCAAACGGGCGCCGAGATACTAGCTCTCTCGGTGCCTAAAAGAAAAAGTGTGACCAGACAGGTAAGAAGCTAAAATCAACTCACTGTTGCTTGATAGAGAAACAGTATGTGTGTGCGCACCAAACATAGAAATGTCTACACCTGATCCTTTCATTTCTTCCTTCACCCATCGTGCTAAGGTGGGGGGGGAAAAGACTGCTTTATGAGGTGATCTGAGATGTTGGCATTTGTTGCGTATTTCATCTCACTCACAGTTCTCATACTCCATCAAGCACTTCATCATGCAAACTCTTTCATTCTGTGTAAAGAAGGGGAAGAGAACCGAAGTTGGTGCTGTCTTTGTATGTCTTTTTAAATAAAAGCAAACCCCTTCAGACTGGTAGGCCCTGTTGGTGATGGCTAGGGCTCTCACGTCTGAGGTCCATCTAAACAATACTAGACTGAGTAAGACCGTTTATTTATAGGAAATACGTTTTAGGGATAAGCCAGTATTCTCTCCGCAACGTAATAGGACCTGTAGGACATTTCGAGTGTCCCATAGGCAGCATATTTTGCAGAAGGTGGATTTAGTACCCGCATACTTCGCATGATTGTTTTAGTCAAAAGATTTGCTCCTACGGAGACCCTGTCTACCATGTTGTGACCTGCTGCAATAGCCAAACTGTAAGAGAGTCATGATGTGAATAGTTCAGATAAGTAATTAACTACATGTACTAGACCAGTTGAAACGAGATTGTAATCTCGTCGAAGACACCAGCAAACCCATTTCTTCCAGGCCAGTCTATATGCTTTCCTTCTGCCTGATGCCCATGACTCAGATATGAGTCTGAAAGCGTCTGCAGAAAGGCCTGGGATTTGCCGTTGTCTCCTGAAATCCTACATGCTATCATTGTTAGAAGTCCCTGCTCTACAAGAGTGTGTGGCTCTTCTGGGCCTGTAATTATCAACCTGCAAGTTGGAATTAGGATTGGTAAATCTATGCTCATTTCCAATAGGATTGGAAACCAGGCCTTTCACCTCCAAAGAGTTAGAACTACAGTGATCTCCTTGATCCTGCGTGCGAGCAGCAGTAGCTTTGGTGGCATAACAAATGGAGGGAAAGCATAGGGTGCGAAATCACTCCAATTCTGAAGGAAGGCATCCGCCCCATGGGCTTGAGGGTCTGTCCTCCAGCTGAAGAACGTTGGTAGTTGGGTCTTCAGTCTGTCTGCGAAGAGGTCCCCCCCCCACCCACCGAAAGGTTCTCATCTGGATCTGGCAGAAGATCCCCCTGTTCAACCTCCAATTGCTGGAGTCCCTGAAGTTTCAAGAGAACCAATTCGCAACACCATTATTTAATCCAGGGGTATCTTCAACCACTACTGAAATGCCCTTGCTTAAGCAGTATACCCAAAAGACTATGGTCCTGTTTGCTAGCCCCTTGGAGTGGGCCCCTTCCCCATCTTGTTGACCTATCTGAGCGCAGATAAGTTGTCCATGCGTAACATTCAGAGCAACTCATTAGGCCCTTGATGAAGCAAAACATTGCAAAAGAACCTGCTAGTAATTCTAAGCAGTTGATATGCAACTCCTCCTGATCTGTCTAGCGTCCCCCTGCTGATGAGTTGCCACATCTCGCACCCCATCCCTCTAAGCTTGCGTCCGGTTCTATCACTATCTCTGGTTCTTCTCCAAAAATGGCTCTACCATTCCATGCTTCGTAATTCCTCAGCCCCTATACTAGTTCCTTCTTGGAGTCTGGGTCCAGACACAACATTTGAGAATAAGATTGACTTGTCCTCCATGTTTTTGCTTTGAGTCTTTGGAGTGCCCGGTAGTTTAAGCGGCTTGGATAAATCGCTTGGATTGTTGAAGACAAGAGACCTAGGATCCTTGCTAGAGCCCTCAAGGGAAATTCCTTTCTTGCTAAGATTTTCCTCAACTCCTTGTGAAGTTTTCATAACTTCTCCCCCGGTAATTTCAATTCTGTGTGTCTAGTGTTTGACAAAACCCAAGAATTGTGTTTCCTGACTTGGTACTATGCAAGATTTCTTTGTTTATGACAAAGCCCTGGTGTTCTAAGAGATGTATGGTAAGCTCTGTGTGACGTGAGCCAATCTCCCTGAAATTTGCCATTATTAGTATATCGTCTAAATAGAGGATTAGTCTTACTCCTCTTGCCGTGAGCCAACCTGCTACGGGGCAAAGGACTGTGGTGAAACACCACGGGGCTGAGGAAAGTCAGAAAGCGAGAATGCAAAAGTGCCAAAGTTTGCCCATCCAGGTAAGTTGAAGGAATTTTTGTTGTGGTGGCCAAATTAGTATAGTCCGGTATATGTCCTTTAGGTCTAATCGAGTTAGCCAGTCCACTTTCCGTAATATAACTCTTAGGAGGTGCACCCCTTGCATTTTTAAATGGTAGTTAACCACCCATTCATTCAGCTTTCTTAGATTTTTCACTGGCCTCATCCCTTTTTTCTTTTTGTGGAATTTTGTTTATTATTTTCAACCAAATAAAAACAGACAGTCATACAGATTAATATTACAAGCGGTTAACAATACATCATTCATCCTTATGAGGCTACAATCATGGCAATAGCAGATCATTTGACATAACAGTGCGGAGCCGGACATTGTATCAGTAATACAGTTGAACTGAGTAACCGCTTCGCCGACACCATTTGCCCGTCTCACTCGCATGTCCATTGTGCATTGCTTTATGACCATATATCCATTTATGTGGGTAGCTGCTCATCTTAGTTGAACGTAGTCCTGACGGGGCCACGTGAGATCTTTCTGTTGATGGCCAGAGAACCCATATTCAATGTTATGTAGTATGGGTGTCCCCCTCTCCTCCCAAGGACAGCCCACCCATCCCTACAACGCGCCAAGTATGCCCTCACCACTCCAAGAAGAAATCTATGCCACCAACCACCCCTTGCACCTATAGGTCTTCGATCCAAGTGTGAAGTAAGTATCTCTTAGGGGGTCTTCCTGGATACTGCCAATGCAGGAATAATCTTCATTGCTTAGCCACAGTGGCGTCCGAGGAGTCAGGGCCATGTGAATGTGTCAGTAAATAGCATGTCAGGGGGGCCCAGATATCCCTGGGCCTAGAGGCGTCAGGGAGCATTTCAGCATACGTGGTGAGTCTTTCTTGGCAAATCACAAAATCAGCAATCCAGTCCTTAAACCTAGGCGCCCTCCCCCTGCGACAAGCCACCCGCCTCGTGGCCATGAGGAGGGCAAGAGCAACGTATTTACGATTTACCGCCGGGACTGACTTAACATACCCCAGTAGAGCCATCAATGGTGTGAGCTCGATCCGTGCATTCGTCATCAGAGCTAAAGCTTCAAAGACTTGCCCCCAAAGGTCGTGCACCCTCGGGCAGTCCCAAGCCAGATGTAAAAAATCCGCCCTAGGAGGCCGACACCTATCACAACTGTCCAAGTCCCGCAGATTAAATCTGCGCATCTTTGCTGGAGTATAGTATAATCTGTGTAAAAACTTATAATGGAGTATACGGAGCCTGCTACTGGCCGAGACCCTCTCAGTTTGCAAACTACAATATTCCCATTGGTCATCCGTCAAGACGAAGCCCAACTCTTCACTCCAGCGCCCACGGGAAGTTGTGTCCGGAGACGGACTCTGCGTGTGTACCGTTCGATATATTAGGGAGACCAGTCGTTTGCTCGTCGTGTTTTTAAGTATAATCTGAAGTGGAGCTAAAGCTTGCGGCTCCGCCGGAAAGTCCGGGGTTAAAGACCGAATTCCATGTCTAAGGCCGATATATAAAAAGACATCCATCGGGGTCTGCCGTCATGGTATAAGTCCCCCAGGTTGTGATGCGAGTTCGCTCCCTGAAGTGGTGAAATAATTTCTCCTGGAGCAGGGGTATGCTCGGGTGATAACTAAGAGGCAACAATGGGGAATAGAGCAGAGGGACATTCAACATGCGCCCAATACGCTGCCAGGCCGTTACGGTGCATGCGAGTGTGGTCGACTTACGGTCTCTGGGCGTGCTCAGGTCATACAGCACCCCCTCTATCGGGGTGGGGTGTGCAAGCCAGTGCTCAGCCGCCACTTGCGGCATGTACCGTGGCTGCTTCACCCAAAACCACGCGTAGTGAAATGTGCACTAAGGTAGTAGAGTTCAAAATTTGGTATTCCGAACCCTCCCTGTGCATACGGTCTGATAAGCACCTCCCATTGCAGCCTCGGCTGCTTCCCTCCCCATACGAGGCGCGTCAATTCGGATCTGAGCGTCTTGAAAAAAAAAAAGGCCCCTGGTTAGTACGGGTTATTTAAAAATAAAGTAGTTGGGGAAGGATCACCATTTTAATAATGGAAGCCCGCCCTGCCATAGAGAGGGAAAGGGCTATCCAGCGACTGATATTTTCGGTTATGCGAGTCATTGTAGTGCCATAATTCAAACGAATGAGTTCCTCCCTATCTTTAGTGACCGGAATACCTAGATATCGCAGTTCTTCCTCGCACCACTCCAAGGGGTAATCTAACGGGAACCGTCCCGTGGTCGCCGTCAGCGGGAAGACGCAAGATTTCCCCCAATTGATTTGAATCCCCGATAGCGCCCCAAATAGTGTAAATTCTCTTAATATTGTGTTCAGATTTTGTTGCAGGTCTCGTAAATAGAGCGTGATATCGTTGGCATAGAGTGAGATTAGTATCTGCCGCATATTACACCGCAGAGCCTTTTCGTTATGGCGCTGTCTCAATCTGGCTGCCAGAGGCTCTATTGCAAGGGCAAAGAGCAAGGGGGACAATGGGCACCCCTGCCTTGTGCCTCTGGTGATATGGAAGGCCTGCGACGCATGCCCATTAATGAGCACTTTAGCAACCAGCAAGCGATATAAAAGCCGGATCCATGATAAAAAGAGTGGTGGAAAACCCATCCGCAGCATAACCCCGAAAATATAATCCCATTCAATGGAATCGAACGCCTTGGTGGCGTCTAAGAATACAGCGGCTAACGGTAAATCCGGTGAGACATTTTTGAGAACAGCAAATAGAGTTCGTAAATTAAAAGAGAGGTGGCTCTTCCGGGCAAGAAGCCTGATTGATCTGGGAGAATCAAGTTCT
Organism: Triturus cristatus; assembly: GCF_964204655.1. Lineage (NCBI taxonomy): Eukaryota > Metazoa > Chordata > Amphibia > Caudata > Salamandridae > Triturus > Triturus cristatus. The sequence continues at coordinate 802,232,057 of NC_140582.1, read as the reverse complement.
CCATGAGCAGACTCAGGCGAGTGGCGATGAGTTTGGCTAAAATTTTAGCGTCGTAGTTGAGGAGAGAGAGCGATCTGTAGGAGTCGCACTGCCGGGGCGACTTCCCAGGTTTCAAAAGGGAGACCATGATAGCCTCCCTCATAGATGCCGGTAGGCAGCCAACCTCCAGGGATTCCTCATACACCTCGCGTAGGATGAGGGCCATGAGATCTATGTATGTTTTGTACAACTCTATGGGGATGCCATCCGTACCCACGGCTTTCCTAGATTGCATACTCATTATAGCATCCCTGACCTCATCCTGTTTGAATGGTGTGCATAAGAACTCCCTCTGCCTATCGCTCAGCCAGCCCAGCGCCACATCTGTCCAATTCCAAGATGTCCTCCCTCTGAGTGGTGTACAGCTGGGTATAATGACGTGTGAATGCATGGAGAATATGGGCAGTGTCACCATGAACCATTCCGTCGGTGTCCACCACCTCTATCACATACCCGGATTGCCGGTCCCTCCTTATTATTTGTGCTAAGGCCTTACCGGGTCGATCGCCCTCTCCGTAACAGCGCGCCACCCAGAATTTCCACCGGAAACGAGTCTCCCTCTGCGCAATCTCCATATATTCCGAGAGCGTTTCCCTGAATTTGAGTTGGGTGGTGCTATTTGGGCTCGCAGCCAGTTGTGCATCCCGCGATTTGAGCTCCCCGTCCAATCTACGCAGTGTATTAAGTATATCTCTTAACACCCCGCCCCTTTTGCGATACAGAACCTCCGGAGAGTGGCTTTAAACGCCTCCCAGATATTTTCCACACTAGCCACCGAGCCCTTGTTACGTACAAAGAAATCCTTTATCTCTTCTCGTAGCTCTGCCTGGAAGACTGTATCCAATAAAATCGGTGCATGCAATCGCCAGGCCCTGCGCGGAGCGTAAAGTTCTTCGTACGCCAGCGAGATCCTAACTGGGGCATGATTAGAGTATGTTCTAGCTAGATGCTGCACCGAAACTATTGCAGGCCCAGGCCCGGAATATCAACCAATAATTCAGACGTGCCCATGACACTGCCTATGCAGTATAATGTGTTCCCTCTCTAGCGTGTGGGTGGGCGTGCCTCCAAGCATCGATCATGTTGTAGGCAGCTATGGTATCCTGAAGCGCCGCGCATGCTTTGGTGCAATGATGAGCGGCAGGGTGTGATCTGTCCTGGCCAGGGTCATGCGTTACATTAAAGTCTTACCCCCCCCATCCCAAAATACTATGTCTAGAGCCTATATTGAATATCCTAGCCCATAATGATGTAGCGGATCACAGCTGGTTCCTGCAAGCTGAAATGGTATCTGTTTCTTAATAAGGATTACTGTACCTCTCGCGTAAGATGAGTAGGAAGAGAAGATTCTATAGCCCGCCCATTTGTGTGCAAAGGTGTTCGGTCTGTGGGGAGAGAGGTGCGTCTCCTGCAGCATGGCTCCAGATTTGCTAATATGTGCTGTTTCTTCCTCGGATCCCCCATGCCTCTGTTATTCCAGGTAATAATATTCAACGTTCCAGTTTCACTATCCGCCATCTATCGCAACCTTTACCAGCAACTTACATGATACTCTTGGATGGCCCCCCCATACCCCTACTCAATGCGAAAGCAATTCCTGACTTTGCGTAATATATGCGCACATTGATGCACTTGATAACGCCTCCAGAACATCAAAAGTATTCACTTGTGGGATGATTGTCATACAAAAAACACAACAGCCCCCCCCCCCCCTCCCCCACCCACTGCAGCAACCCCAACCTGCCAGAAATATTCACCCACCCTCCCCAAATTCCAACATAAACAACAACCCCATTACCGCCCCTGCAATAAGTATGCAGAGAGCATTCCCGGGGGGGGATGCCCATTGGGGGACATTGATAGGTGGCAGCACAGCCTCTCACCCGCCGAGCTCACCTCTGATGACCGCCTTAGGCTCGTGCAGACAGAGTGCCCGATGTTTATTCTATAGTGCTCATATTGGGTCCTCCTCTGAAACCCTTATACTATGTACGCCGTAAGTCTTATCTCTGAACGATCAGCTCAGCACATGCTATTCTGTGCACAATGCAAAGGAGTCTAAAACACTACGAATCCTCCTCCGCTGCCATCGATGCGGACCTCTGCGATGCCTCTATGTTGCCATCAGTGCGATACGCGCGCTTGATCCGCTTAAGGAATTCCTCCACCTGTTTCGGCTTCGTGAAAAACTGCTGTTTGCCCTGGTGGGTCACCCTGAGCCTCGCAGGGTATAGCAACGCATAATCAATTTGAGCTTTTCGCAACTTGTTCTTAACTTCAATGAATTTACGCCACTCTTCCCGGACCATCGGTGTGAAGTCCGGGCAGATGGAGAACGTGTTCCCGTCAAAAGTTAGTCTGTTTGCCTCTCGCCACCCACAGCGCCACATCGCGGTCTCGATAATTCAAAAGCCTTGCTATGATGGGTCTCTGGGCGCTGCCAGGTGGTGGGCGCCGTCCAAGAGATCGGTGGGCCTGTTCTACAATAAACTGGCTGGAGAAGGACTCTGCACCAATCGCTGACAGCAGCATCTTCTCGACATACTCTTCCATTTGCCCTGTGTTGGTTGACTCAGGAATGCCATTTACGCGAATATTGTTGCGCCTACTGCGCGCTTCCAAGTCCTCATTCTTAGCGGCAATGAGCTTGAGTAGCTTATCCATGTGGGCTATCTGCGTCGTATGTCTGGAGGTCGCGTCTTCTGTATCCGATACGCGTCTCTCTGCTTCCTTCAGCCTGTCATTATGCCCCTCCAGCTTATAGGCAATGGCGTCCATTCGCGTCGACATTCTTTCCACCTTATCCACAATGGTGGCGAAGCCCAGTCTGATCTCCTGCAGGATACTTTGCACATCAGTATCTTGTGGCATTGCCCCCCCCGATGCTTCCGCTCCACTGTCTACAGCCCGGTCTGCTGGCAAGCTGCGGGGACCTTTTTTCATGGATTCAAAATTCAGCTTTGGCTGCCTTACGTCTGATTTGCCCATGGCTGCTGATGACAGTGAATCTGGAGGGTGCCTCCAAGTTGGTTATATCCTCTGATCTCCCTGCTGAGTGGTGTATCAGTGCTACTGCCGGTAACCCCTTCTCGATCCAACCAATGCCGGGAAGTGCGCCCAAGCACAGCAAGGGAGTCTCCCCCACCGCCAGCCCTCAGCGACAGTCCCACCTACGCAGTAGTCGGCTCTTGTAACCTGCTCCGTGCGGTGTTGGAGCTACACCTGTTCCACCGGAGGCAAAGTCACAACAGGTATCGCAACCACAGCCCACACTCTCCTCCTGGAAGGACTGTCCCAATGCCAGCGATGTTACATGCCAGGCCGCCCTACAGGAGCCTGCCGCCACCAGCCGAGTCTCAACTGACAATAGCTAATGTGTTGAGGGGAGAAAAGCGCCAGCTACGTCCACCACTGAGGCTCCTACACCCCAAGCCACCCCGTGCGGTACCTCCAGACCACCAAGACGAGGTCGCCACCAGCTTCAGTATCCCGCTTTCCCGGGTGGCAAGCAAATCCAAGTCTCAATTCTAGTATGTAGTCTAAAGCGTAGGTGTTTCACCTCACACCTACAGTATGGAGCAGAGGCTGATCTGCCAGTGTCGTTCTTGAAGGGACACCTTTAATGAGTGAGCTGAAGGCCGGTGGGGCTACTGAGACAAGGGCCTATGTCCTGTAAGGTAATGACTTGTGTTAAACGGTGAAGTGCTTGGTGAGTTTGGTAGAGGACAGGGAGCAGTCCGCAAGGTCCTGGAGTGCGAGGTTCAGCGCGGAGATTATCTCAGCCGCAGTCAGGTAATGCAGGCAGCACTCCGCCCCCGTTCACCAGGGCAGGCAAAGCGCTCCCCCCGCACGCTCCTACTTCGCTCCCCACAGGTGCACAAATCCGCCTCCCTCAGCGTTCCGCCCGTGCCGATCCGCGCTCTCCTCCCAGCGGGGCGGAAAGGGCCACAGGCTCACACTGTATGTCTCGGAATGTACGACTGTGCATCCACCAGGGTCGCATACACCTCCGTTGCTCTGCCAGGCTGCCACGGGGATTATGCGCACCTCCTCGCACCGGATCAACCACTCTTCCGTCACTCTTATGCTCAGCGCAGGTCGAAGCCACCCCGCTGATGCTGCGCAAAGCAGGGTTCGCCACCATCACATGAGAAACTGTGCTGAGCGCCGCTAGCATTCGGAGTGCCCCATGCGCCCCCGCCGCTGCCCGACCGTACCTCCGGGCCTTGCATCCTTGTGGGCTGTCGTAGCGGCCGATGCTGCTCTAAGTCACAAACTTCAGGAGGCCATATCAGACAGCAGGTCGGACCAACACGGCCACAAAGCTCGTCGAGTCTGCAACCAGGGTTCACGCAGCAGGGACCACCATTTCCAGGCAGTGAGGAGGCCAAAAAGCAGGATAAGTAATGGGATTATTGCATCGGGCTGCCGGAGCCTCACGCTAGTGCGGCCATCTTGCGTGTGCGCCACCTAGCGCCCCAATGCCTCATCCCTTTTGTCTTTCTTCGCCACTAGAAAGATATTGCTGATATTTCCTAGCTCTGTTACCTCTTGGATTGCCCCTTTGGTCAACAAGTCCTTTACCGATACTCGGGTCGAGTCTTCCTGTGAGAAGATCATTTCCGGAGGGATTTTCCTTTGCATTGATGTATCTAGAAAGTGTATCTTGTATCCCTTCTTTGTATTTAGGACCCAGGGGTCCTGACTCACCAAATTTCAGTTTCCACTGAATTGGGCCAGTCTGCCGCCTACCTTTATAGGGGTATCTGAAGGGTCTTTCATAGCTCTTACCTGTTGAGAAAGTTTTTTGTCTCTGCTCTCCTCTGAAGCCTCACCACTGGACCTCTGTTTCTGGGGATAGAAGGTTGAATGGGTAGCGAAGCTTAGATGTGTAAATCTTGGGCCAAGTCCCAGGGAGGGTCTTGAAGAGCTTTGGCCCTGGACGAGGAACCGACCCGGTGTTCTCTCGGCCCTGCCAAAAACTCTATCTTGGAAGACTTTCTTGATGTCTTTGAGATTTTTGGATCGAGCTGAACGCTCCTACGTATTTGGCCATATCCTTAATGAAGTCATCCCCAAAGAGTAGGCCCCAACAGGTAGCTACTCCTTCTTTAGTGGCCAGTTCCACTAGTTTGGGGTCTATTTTGAGTAGTGTGCTCCTCACTCGTTGGAGAGTGCAGTATTCGCATTCCCCAGGAGGCAGATTGCTCTTTGCGCCCATTGGTGCAATTCTTTAGGATTGATGAGTGTCTTCAAGGTAAGCTGCCTCAGCCATTTCAAACATCTTTGTCATTGGGCCCGTAATGTCTGGTTTACGTATTGGCAGGACTTTAGTCCTTTATCGAAACCTTTCGTACGGTCCTTTCCTCCTGTCTGCTCTCTCTTTAAAATGGACTCCGTGTACCCTAGGTATATACACAATTGGTAAGGATCACCTTATTGGACCCTGTACAGTGTACCCTAGGTACCCAGGGCATAGGTGTACCCTAGGCCTCCCAGAGGCTGCAGCATGTATTATGCCACCCCTGGTCTGGTCGTCCAATTTGACACAACTGGCTGATCACTCAGCTGGGGTAAGTTGGTGTATCCACCTCTTACTTAGGTGTAGTATGCCTATACCCAACCTTAAATGGAACACATGTTCACCTATAAGTCACTCCTATGGCAGGCCTTAACAATCCTGAAGGCAGAGTGCTTGGTTTCATGTGAGATGGTGCTCTGGCATGAGCTGAGCCTGTCTGCAGTGGTCTGAACAACTTCCTTCTACTGTTTCCAGATATCGTCATACCATATACTCTTAAGTGCATTATGAACCTCGCGGTTAAATGCTATCTTTGGTTTGGCTTTATCAAAACATGTTGAGTAAGGTGTCATACGAATTGGAATACTAACCCCTCGCCAGTTCTGGCGACGGGGTTAGCATTCCACCCTTCTAGAGGGACACGACATGTACAGAACCTGAAACCCGGGTAAAATCAGACATAGCCTCAGCTCCACAAAATGGATGCTGCCACCACAGACACAAGTCTGCCCTCCTGCTGCTGGGGGTCCTTCCAGCTTGGGAGACGTGGACAAAGGGTTTCCTGCCAGGGGAGGTGCGAGCACCACCCCAGACAGGATTTTGTGTATTGGTCAGGTAGGGCTTGAATAGAGTCAGACATGCCTGAGGCTCACAAGGAGCCTCGGTGCATATGCCAGTTCAAACCGGTCCTGGGGCACACCAGCCCCGGACCTGGGGCGAGCTGGACAAAGGATTGGGGGTGTAACCACCCCCCTTCCTGGTCCCACCCTTAGGGAGGGACCTAGCAGGTAGTCCGGCCCCTAGAATCCGCTTAAAGGTAGGAGCTGTGTCCTAAGACTTCAGACATCCTGGAATCAACTTAACTACAAGAAGAAGACGGGAACTTCGACGTTCTGCTGCACAGAAGACTGAAGGAAATCTCCCCTATGGTCAGGGAGTGAACATCTTGTTCACGCAAGCACCAACCAGCGAATCGACGTCTGCTTTGCCGCCGCCTTCCGCCGGAGTCCGAGCCTAGAGACCGACAAGAACTGGACCTCCAGACCTCTCACAGCCCGATCCACAGTCCCTGCAAAGAAGGAACCCGTGGAGGCACCGAGACATGGGGAGCCAGCCATCTTGGAAGACACTCGACAAGCTGCAAGCGCGACAACAGAGGCTCCCTCCGAGTTGTGCTTTGGGTCCTGAGAAGCCCAACATCCGAGTAGCATCTGCACCAAAGGTGAGCCCTCCAGCATCTCCACGGTCTGCGTGGGGCCCCTCTGCACTTTGCGACTCGACGCGCCTGCCCGGTCCCTGGCCCGTTGGCTAGTGGCCATCTTGGCGAACCTTTTTGAAAACTACGACGCTGGTCTGGTTGCTCCAGACTGGCCCCTGCTTCCCTCCAAAGGAGCAGCCTCTCTGACCTTGCTGGTCAGAGCTAGAAGCTTTCTTCGATTCCTGCGACTCCTGCTTTTGCCAAGGCTTGTTTGCTTCCTTTGAGTCGCCGACACCGCCGACAGCGAGAGCCTGCGTGGGACAGCTCGTGAACCGACTCCTGGACGTCGTCTACCTTCAGGGACCACGTGGCTGCAGAGACAAGCTACACCTCTTCACCTGTTTGCACCCGACATCGCCTGGTACCTACCTGGTGCCACGCCGGTCACTGGCTAGTGACTGTGAACACTGTCCCCTCTGCTTTCAGGTCTTCTACACTTCCGATCCACCCTTGGATCCACCTCATCTCTTCTGGACCTGCAGCATCTTTGTCATCAGGCTCCATTGAACAGATAGACGAAACCCGACGCACTTCGAGCCCTATGCACCCGCTTCCTGTGGGTGAGGTAAAGCTGGCACTCCGGTGCACAAGTGTAGAGAAACATCTCTAATGTCTAGGTTTTAAGTCTTAAGTTCGTAGTCCATCCAGAAGACCCTTCTAGCAGTAACATTTGAACTTTTACGCACCCATTGAAAACCTATGGGCGCCCGCGTGTAACTTTCCTCACGGCACACGTGACCCGTGGACCTCCTGGTCACTAACTGAAGTTAGCTCCTTGTAGGCCCAGCGATTCTAGAGGCCCTACGCCTTTTCCCTTTCCTGTTCGTGGTACTTATACCACTATTTTAGTATATGGTTTGAGCGGCCACCAGGGCCTATACATATAAAGTGCAACTTCTGTATATTGTAATACTTTCTTGTTCAACGATTTGTGCTCCTGTGCTCATAAAGAGTCTAGGGGATACTTTGAGTAATAAATACATATATATTCAAAATATATATCTGTGTGGTGTCCTTTCATTGGTATAAAAGGGGGTTACATATGGTAAAACAGCTTGCTTCACATGCCTAAACGAGTTTAGCCTGAAAGACTGCTTAGCCTACGCTACCACTAGGGCAGCTAGTCCGAAAAGGTTGACTTACAACCACACCATAAGGGTTGCTTGGCATGGTACAAGGTGGTCACTTTAACTAGTGAACATCATATACCAGGCCAACTTCTCACACCTCTTAATCCTTGACATCTGTCAAAATCAGAGGAGTAGGAGAGGTTTATTTCGTCCTCTAACCCTTCATAGCTATCGATGGAGATGGGTAACTTGTGGGCCTTCTTCCTGCCTACCTGAAGTGCCCAAGGCACCGTCTTTTTCACCACCAAGGCGTGATGTCACCTGGTTTGTCCTTTTAGGTACGTTTTCTCCGGCAGTTCTTTTCCTCTGGACTTTAACTGCCCCATCTACCCCTTCAGGTGTCCTGTGCCAGCGACTGGCCAACCTTTCTTGGAGAGCATCTCCATTTTTTTATTAATTGTGTCGTCCAGTGACCCCATTACCTTATCTAGAGCTTCATTTAGAAGTCCTCCCAGTTTATTCTCTATAGTATTGAAGGTTCGAGGGACATGGTAAGAGGTGAGTATTTGTCAAGGTTTGTAGGGCTCTGCGCAAGTAAACAGCTGTTCTTGCTGTTGGTTGAACTACAACTGCCAGAATTCAATCGGATAGCCCAACAACTTAAAATAGCCACTTTAGTCTGAGAAATGCTGTTTCCCAACCTATTAAATTGGCCACTGGCATGACCAGAGCATGCCTGAACATTTCTTAAGGGCTTTTCCTTGAAAGCTAAGTCCTTTGTCTATTTCGATGCCCCCACTCTGTGCTCCCCCTTTTTTAATATGTAAATATTCAGCGGTGCGGTCTTTGTGCGTCGCATCACACCATTGCGCATAATTACAAGCTCCGGCAGCCACTGTGTGAGAGGGAGAGAGAGAGGGGGCTGCCAGTGTCTCGGATCACAATTTTAATCTCCTCTAAGGCAGTAAAGACTACGTCGACGAGGTGAGTCACCACGCCCGGTTCAGCGGCCTCTGGGTGCATGTCCCTCGCGAAGCACTCCTCCCCCTTTATCCTGTGGGCTTGTTTGTTTTTTAAAAGCCGCTACCGCTGCTATGTGAGGGGGCGCGGGTTGATCGTGAGTCACAACTTTGAAAGAAAATCCAGCCCGCTGCCAAAGGGCACGCAGGGCCGGACTTTCTTGCGGTAAAGGCGTATTTTCTCAGCCTTAAGGAGCAGAGGATGGAAAAAAAGCAAAAAGTAGTGTCTGGCATGTTTTAAGAAAATCTCCGGCTCGACGCTGTAAATGGAATGTTAGTGTAGCGATGACCACCCTCCTTCCCAGACATAATAAGACATTTGAAAGATGTATGAATAACCTGTGGTTTTCTATTCGTATCAAGGTTGGGTATATTGTTATCGTCAATAGGGGAGGGTGGGATATTTAAAGGCAAGAATAACACAGGTTATCAATCATTTTTTTTTTTTTTTTTTTTAAAGTGTGCTACTCACCCATGAAGGTCTCAAGGCGATTGGGGGTGGGGGGGGGGGCTGGGCGGGTGTGAGGGGTCAGCAGTTTCGTTCAATCGAACAGCCAGGTCTTCAGTGCCTTCCTGAAGGTGTTCAGGAAGGGGGTGCGTCTGATGTCGGTTGGTCAGTCGGGAGTTCGTACCAGGCCTTGGTCACGATGTTGGAGAAGGATCACAAATACAAGTAATGAATGGACATGTTCATGCAAACTAAATCATCACTATTACACCACCACACAAGTAAGGATAAGTAATAAGGAGCACAAGTGTGAAACCTTCACAGTTGACTGTGGTCCTACCTATAGTGTGCTGCACTTTACACTAGGGTCTTTAATATTATTAGATAAGCCGTCAAATGTATATTTTTCTAATTTCAGCCTTGAGAAAGCCCCTGGCCCACAAGCCACTCAAGCGAAACATGTGTTGGCTGTATTTGATATGCTACCAAGAGACATTACAGCTGTACTTGATTCCTTACCAGCTGTTTACCGGTCGTACTTGATTCACCACCAAAGAAATATGACCAAATCTAAATTTGTTATATTAAAAGTGTGTATTTGATCTATTACCAAGGAAAATTGTGGCAGTACTCGATTCATTGCCAAGGAGATGTACGACAGGATAGGGCTTTGTGATGATAAACATATGAAAAAATGAAACATAAGCCAGAAACAACCATATTTGTTAAGTGTGTGAACAGTTGCACTCAATATTCTCGTGCCATTTTCTTTAGAAGCATATCTGTTTTGAAAATAAATATGTGCAATAAACTGCTGGAGATGGAAATGACATGTGCGATACATAAAAGTTCTAGTGCTGAAATAGTACAATTTCAGACTGTCTATTGGATCTTACAATTAACACCTTAATCTTAGGAAACATGTGCTCACTAACGTAGAATAATAAGCAGTACAATTGAGATCAGACCTTGTTTCTTGTATAATGTAGTCATTAGCTTTTCAAAGTGAGTGAGGTGTGTGATGGCATCATTATTTTGGAAAGGTTTACCACCAAGTGTCTTAGCTGCAAGTACTACAGTCAGTAGCCGCCTTCTTCCCTAAACGTTTCTTTTTTTGCATTGTTTGAAAGACTTGGATGTTGCACCACCAGATAAATGTCTTGGCATGAAGCATTCCCCCTTCTTCCATGTATTAAAGTACTTTCCCACCATAGACTGTAAGAGGTGGGAGTTGAAGTGGATGACCACACAGGGCGATGGGAAAGTAGTCAATCCCCTTGTTTCTTGAGGTGGTCCTAGTGTGAGTGCTGATGGCAACAATGTTTTTAGCCTTTTATGTGTTATAAGCCAGGCCCACTCTACAAAGAGGCAGTTTTTTTTCTTAGTCCTGTACCAGTTGCTCCACAATGAGTATGTGGTGGCTTGGTAGTATTCAATAAGGTTTAAACAAGCTAGCTGCCATTCAGATCTAGGTGTCGTAAGGATCCTCCTGTTCACCCAAGCCTGCTTTACATATCATGTGAATTTGAAAACCTGTTGTAATCCCCTGATCTGTAGTCCGAATAGAAATCTGCAGTGCCTTATACAGATCAGATGAAATGCCAGCATATTCTATTTTATTATATTAATGTGGCCTATCCATGAGATGTAGTAAGAATTGTACTTTGTCAAGTCTGTCAGTCAGCAGCTTCAAGGATAGTCAGTCGGCTGCACTCTGTCCCCCTAGGTCATTGTGGGTATGACACTGTATTGTATGGTGGACCTCCTCCATCTGAGATGATTTTTCTGAGGGACTCTATCTTATCCAGAAGGATTTGAGGGTCTCCAAGACTGCTGGGTTTGAGGCTTCCAGCTCCGTCACGAACATTCAGTCAACATCAAAATTTTATGTTCCATCTCACCTAACCAAAAGACCCTAATCCTTGGGCATTCATGCGAAATGCTCCATTATTAAGACTAAAAGAACACCGTGACAGGGAAAGTCCTGCTAGTGGCTCATGGTAATATTTTAGTTTGTTTTGAAACTTTGGACCCACAGTACAGGTGCAGTCACCTCTGGTGTGTTATCTGTAAGCACAATCTTCCAATAAAGTCTAATTCCTTCAGAACCTGTGATCAGTTGTATTTATTTAGTAAGTGAAAATGTTCCAAGTAATTATAGTTATAAGATTGATGTGAAACTTTTATCTTGTCCACTACTGCCACTTTTGTGTTCTTTCAGTGAACATGAAAATTGGAAAACGGAGACCAATGCAAATATCATTTAGCATTTCTATGATGTATTCGCCTAATGAGGATGAGTGATAAATTAATGTTTAAGATGTAACATCTAACAGAACCACCCTTTTTTTTTTTTTCTTCAGCATAAAGCCAGCACCACACTCTGAACTGGAAAGGACTGCTGAAAATGGAATATTAAAGCCGGTAATGTAGATCAACTTTAATTAATATATACTATATATATATATATATATATATATATAATTTTTTTGTTTTGTTGTAATTTGTGTGTATTTTTTTCCTTTACCTGTATTTCTACCTTACAAATTGGATTCCAGTCACATTCTTCAGTGGACATATTCCAGTCAACATAGAGATTTATATCAAGCTAAAACTGACTAGAAGTATTTTGGTAATTAAACATAAATACTGTCAATATAAATTTTAGCTTAAGACAAAAAAGCTTACGTGGAGATTCTATTTCAGTACTGCGTAAAGAATAGTGACCTAATGTTAAACAATTTGAGAGGGTGTGACATCAGTTGTTCAAATAATTATACCGGGGCATAAAATGAGCTTGTCAAAAAAACAAAACCAAGAAAAAATTAAAAGAAAAATGATTGAGTGAAAGAGAAAATGTTTTGGGATTAGGTGATGTTTGTCAGACTGGACTTTAACCTACACTTTTCCAGTCATCCTTTTTTGCAAGTCTTTGGAATAATTCTCAGTTATACTATGTACTGACTGGTTGTTGGTATGATTACATTTGCACTGCTGCCCTCGGGTGGGGTTTGGCGCAGGGCTTGGGTTGGTATAGTTGGGCATAGTAATCAAATACTTTACGTTTCAAAAACTGTAGACATTTACAGAAAAAAGGTTAAAGTGATATTATAGTTAGATACTGTAATACCATCTGACTTTATACTTATTAAAAAAAAAGAAATACTTAAATTCACAACAAAAAAAAAAAAGTTTGAAGTGACGTTAAAGTTAGGTGAAAATGTCACTTCACAACATAACATTTAAAAAATAAAACCACTGAAATTAACCAGTTGTAGTTAACTGAAGTACTATAACTTGCTCCCTCGTCATGCACTGCTTATACTCTCACATATTACATCATTCATGACGAATACATTGACATCATTGATGACATCTGAATTTACATAATTTGTGACCACATTGTTCACGGCGGGTGCACAGGTTGTTACTTCATGGTGTGAGTACTTACGTTTTTCTGGATGGTTTTTAATCCTAGGCACATAGCGTCATCTGCAGCTGCCCAGCTAATGACTAGGACTATGTTATCTAAGGTACACGCTTTGAAGAAAACCAGATCTACTCCCCATCCCTATTTTTCAGTCAGGTTGGGTAAGAGATGAGTGCTGAGCGTTATGGTGTACAGTCAGATCTCCTCTTCATGGGATGAGTGTTCACTGCGTCAAAAGCCTAATTCCTGTTCATGATCATTGGTTCGATAGAAGCCTGTTCCAAATGCCTTACATTACTCTTGTGACCAGTGAGGAGTAGAGCCCCTAGCTTCTCTGCAACCTGCACAGCCAAGGGATCAGCCATAGAGTTGTTGTGACAATAATGCACTTCACAAAGCACCATTGCTTTGCTGTTTCTATCTTCCTCCACTTGTTTATGGATTGAGGAGCTTAGTGGCCTGAAAACATTTCAACAGACCTTATTTAACTGGTCAATAGTCTTGTTGACAATAAGGTACTGTTTGTTCTGCCTTATTTAATTATTTATGAAAGTCTACAGCTGTTTAAGTAGAGTAGGGGTGAAAGTGAGATGGTCTGAAGCAAATAAAAGGTTCGGGGGAAAACTCTTCTTGTTTTGACCACTGTCAGTCGCCCCAACCAGCAAAACGTCTTATCATATTTAGGAAATTCCGACACACATCAGCATTGAGCTTTGCATAGTTCAGGGAGGTTGTTCATGCCAATGTTATCCCAAAGAAGTTAGTTGCTAGACCACAAGATGAGATTAGGCTTGCTCAAAGTCTGCACCTGGTGAGGTTTGGTATGCAATAGGAGCACCTCCGATTTGCCAGGGTTGCTTTTAAGTTAGAAATGGGTTGGAAACGCGCAGAGTTTTTCCACCACATGGGATACTGAGGTCAAGGAGTCGGTTAGCGAAAGCATGATATCATCAGAAAACATTGATGTCTTGAATGTGTCTGCGCAGGTAGGTTGCCCTGCTATCGCCCCTCTCCATTTAACGGTGTCGGCATATGACTAATTTGTAAGGGCGAATATCAGGGGGAAAAGAGGGCACCTCTGTCTAGTGTCACGTTCTGTGCTGATTGAGGTGGACATAGTGCTATTGGCGTGAATCCTTGCCGTGGGGTGGCTATAACCTGCCATGATCCACCTCAGGAGATGAGAGCATAGTCCCAGGGACTGCTAAACCCCTGCCTTGTACATTCAAAGTACACTATCAAAAGCCTTTATCGGCATTGAGGGATAGGAGTAGGACACTTGCGTTTTCGTCCGGCGTTCTCAATTGTATGAAGCAGCTGCTTGGGTGTCCTGGAGAAAATCCTGCATGGTCTGTCTATCATAGCTGGAAGGCTGTGGCCCAGTCGATGTGTTAAGCTGCCAGTGAGGCATTTCAGGTCGATGTTTACGAGAGAAATGGGGTACTACGAGGAGCACTAGGATTGGTCTTACCCTGGTTTATGAAAGACCATCACTTCTGCTTCACAGCTTGTTTTCAGTAACTCTCACAAGTTCATTGAAGAGTTTTAAGGCTGGGGATAGCAGTTAGCAGCAAAACGTATACAAATTAGCCATGTATCCACCAGTCCCTGGGGACTTAACAGTTTTAAGTTTAGATATTGCCATTATTGAATGAATGATTTGTATAGCGCCTTAATCACCCCCTCAGGGCTACCTGCGCCCTATGTAGCATTGGTCCCGAATATCAGTTGCGGAAAAGTTCAGTTTTCAGAAGTTTCCTAAAAGTAATGAGATCAGTGCACTAGCGGAGATAGAGGTAAAGAATTCCAATATAGGGGAGCCAAATAGGAAAAGATCTTGCTCCCGATGAGAGACTTCCTAAAGCGGGGGTAATGAGGAGAGATTTAATCCTGAGCGTAAGGATCTGCACGGTTGATAAGGGAGTAGTTTTTCTGTTAAATAGCTAGGGCCTTCGTTATTTAGCGCTTTATATACAATGCAACAAATCTTAAACTTCCCTGAAATATGGTGAGCCAGTGTAACTGTCGCAGAAGTGGTAGTGAGGATGTTCTGGGTGGCATATTCAGTACCAAACGGGCTGCAGTGTTCTGGACCACTTGGAGTTTCTTCATTAAAGCTTCATTTGTGGCCGCTAATAGTGCATTACAATAGTCCAGGCGACTTATGACTAGCGCCTGAATAAATGTTTTTCGCACCTCAGGTGGTAGGAACTGAAATACTCTCCGCAAAATACTCATTGTGTGAAAACCGGTACCTATGGTAGCTCTTACTTGATCTATCATTGTGAGACATTGATCCAATCGGATACCTACATTTTTAACCAGTGTCTTGGTAACCGGAGCTGTGTTTAAATTGGAAGGCCACCACTCTGCAGACCAGAGCTTTTGGGCATTTGCAAAAAGCATAATCTGTCTTTTCAGCATTTAGTTGGAGACATTTTTCAAAAAAGAATCATTCCTGGTGAAAGATGAGATGGAACTGGGTGTGGCTTTCGGAGTATCTGTGACCGTAGGGAATTTATCATATATTTTGTTAATTTTTTCTTCAAAATGATCAGCAATGTTATCACATAGTACTTGAGAAGGATGGATAGTGTTGGCACAGGCGGTGGGAGGGGTAAAGGATTCATGGACTTTATAAAGTTCTGTAGTGGAATTTCCTGCCTGGCTCAATTGGACGGCAATATGGGCTTTCCGGGCTTCTTTTTATATTCTTGTGATAAAGTGCTTGTGGATTTTAAACAGTTTTCTTCTTGTCTAATTTATGAGACTGTCGCCAATATTTCTTTAGTTTTTTGCACCTTGCTTTCTCTTTACAAAGTTCCGGTAAGTACCAGGCTGCATGATGCCTCTGCGTTTCTTTGTGTTGTTGTTTTAGTGGGGCGAAAGTATCTATAGCTGCTTTTATAGTCCATGCAATTAATCTAATCTAGAGTTGATATCTCTCAACTCCAATAGTAGGGGCCTTAAATTGCCGCATAAAGGTATCTTGGGTGATTTTGTGCCATTGTATCTTAACACTGTGAGAAGACTTATTAAAGGTAGGGGCTACATTAATATCAAGGATCTGAAAATTAATCAAGGAGTGATCATACCATACAACAGTATGAGGAGCTTCAGTGTGTATGCGTGGAGAGTTGGTCAAAATGAGATCCAGTGTGTGGCCGCCAAAGGGGTGGGTCCTGTATTAGTTTTTCCTGTCCTAGAGAGGCCAAGTCTGCAAGGAACTGAGCAGTAATTATATTTGAACTATTTTCGCAGTGAATATTAAAATCGCCTAAAAGCATTTACCGTTTGGAGGAGATGCCATGAATGGCAATGCGTTTCATCAATTTGGCAGTGAAATCTAAAAGTGGCCCTTGTGGACGATACACCAGGGGACCTTTCCAACAGTCCTGGGGCGTGAGCTTAATTTTAAAGATGTAGATCTCAAGCTTTTCTTCTGAGATTTTCTCATTATAGAAATTTTTGAGGACTCTTTATAGATAATAGCGATCAATTCCTCTTTTGAGAGAGATTTCTCTGGAGTGTGACTGGTCCTGTAAAGTACTTGGAAAGTTGCTACTATGTTTTGGATTTGGTTGTTGCATTGGTTACATTTGTACTGCTGCCCATGGGGGATTGGGCGCATGGCTTGGGTTGGTGTAGCATAGTATGGTATGGTAATCTATTACTTTACTTTACAACATTGAACTTTCAGAAGAAATGTCTTGAAGGGGGACTCAGAGCTCCAGTGTATCCATCGAGGGAGTGTGGTCAGAAAGGGCAATCGGCTCAATTTCTGTCTCCTTGTTTGTGGAAATTAAATGGTCATCTAAGAAAAAGTGGTCCAGGCGCGCGTATGTCTTTTTTTTTTTTCTGCCCCTTTAAAAGTGTAGTCTCTATCCGAGACCTGGATAGATTGCCAGGCATCCCAAAGACCAATTTTGAGCATCCATCACTGCAAGTGTGTGGTGGCAACACCTGTTGTGTCGTATCAGGAAGCCATCCGATCAGCCCTATTATCCATCACTACACTTAGGTCGCCCCTGATTTACTAAAGTGCTTGCTGGCTGATCGAAGGAAGGGTTCTTGGTGAAAGCTGGAAGCATAAAGGTTAAGGATTGTGTAGAATTGGAAGCCCAGCCTAAATACCAGACCCAAAGCCCTGTCATGTTGTCTGCATGCACCATAAATACCCCCACCCTTCAAATGAGCGGCTACAGATGATCGCTACCCCTGCTTTTTTTGCCTGTGCCAAGGTGAATATTTGGTGGTGGAGAGGGGGGGGTTTAGTTCATCCTGCTATAATCAGAGGGCAGGAGGGGAGTTTCCAGAAGGAGGCAAATATTTGCTATGGATTCCAGGAGGAGCCTAAGGATAGTCATTTGCTTAGTCTGGGAGTCAAGTCCCCTTGTGTTAAGCGTATCTTAAGTGTTATGGATCAAGAGCGGTCTGTGTGCATAGGGACCAGTGAAGCTCTGGAGTTCCCAAATACCAAACAGAAAGAGGTATCTCACCAAGTCAGTCGCATGCATGCCTGTTCATTAATGATCAAGTAACCTTTTTGTCCCCAAACCCAACAATAAACGACTGCAGTCGTAAACGACTAGTCACGTTGCCAAAGCATAGTTTCATAAATATTTCTGCGTGAATGGTCATCTTTTAACAGAAATAGAGTTCTTGCTGTAAACAGACTTCTCGCCAAAGCAGCCTCACCATCCTGGGCTATCCCTGTTTATGTGCATTGGTATGAGGGCTCAAAAAATCTTTAAAATATCACTAGACCTGCAGGTTTAGTGACTAGAATTATCTACCCAACATCAATACACTCAACCCATAAACTGGTCTCATTCAAATTTCTTCTAAACATTTGCAGCACCAACAGCCCAAGAAAACGTTGGGCAAACCAAATTGGTAGTAAACAGCAAATTTCAATGTGTCACTCAAGTACATACATGGGATGTGTGTATTGGAGGTGGTGGAAGCTTGAGGCTATCAACATATTAAATATTTAAAAAAAAACTTTAACATGTCACTGAAATGTCATCTCTGAGCAACCTATCAAGCACTTTCTTGTTATTGAAGACGCTGATGCTCTGAGCTAACCTTACACAGAAATAGGGGTTGCATTCTTCAAATGCAACATTTCTGCTCTTTGGAATACTTTCTGTCTTGGAATACTTTGTCCAACTATGTTAGTGCAGGTAGCCAACACAGGATTCTGGTGTGAATTTGAAGTGTCAACCTTAACCCATCCAATTTTATTTGCATTAGCATCGACAATGTCAATGCATGCTGGTAAATCCACATTTGCTTATATTGTTGCTGTGCTTAATGATTCTGGGCTATCTTTGGGTAGCTTCTGAGTAAAAAGAGGTACACCGCCTTGTACTAACTTGTAGGTGGCGAAATAACTGTTTGAGGCATGTGTGCTATAGATGTACATGCTTTGCATACTCCTGCCATCTAGTGTTGGGTCTGTATGTTTTCAAGTTTTTTCCTCAAAGAAGTCTTTCCTAGTCACGAGGTAAGGTGACTGCTCCTTTCGGTGATAGTGCGCATCGGCATGGACTCCATTGCTAGATTGTTTTTTTCCGGCATCGGGTCGGACGTGTATTGCTGCACTCTGGTTGGAAACCGTTCTTCGGGTTCCCTTTGACGCGCAATCCCCTCTACCCTCGATGGTATTGTTTCCTGACGTGTTTCCCACTTCTCCGCATATCGTTTCGACATCCAAATCAACCTTCGATCGGAAAGCCTCGTAGACTGCCTTCAAGGCCTAACCGCGCCCGATTAGCTCTCTGTCGATGGATCAGACTCTGTTTAAATTCTGTCCTCGGTGCCACGCGAAGTATCCGCGCACTGACTCACATGAAGTGTGCAACCAGTGCTTGTCTCCGGAGCACAAGGAAGAAGACTGCGATGCCAGCAGATCGTTCCGATCAAAAAAGACACCTTGCGATCATCTGTCTCGACGTCGTGAGATGCAGCCTCAAAGCATCAAAGACACGCCAGACATCTTTGGTGAAGATTCCAGCCAAGAAGACCTAGAGGCTTCGGGGGCAGAGGAGGAGGAAGCCTTCTCCGTACAAGATTCAGACTCTGAACTCGAGATAGACCTCGACACCGGAGAACTGCCGCAGGGTCAAGGTGACGTGAGTACTGAAGACCCCTTGCCCCCACAAGTTCAGCAAAGCACAAGTTTTTGTCACCACCTCTGCCTTCTGGCCAAGGTCGCCACCGACACAATGTTTCTGATGCCCTGCCTTCGGGCCTGGCACCAAAACTACTAGTCAAGCCTTTCGGCTCAGTACAGAGTCCACGAAAAGCCTCCTCTGAGCCTAAAGCCTCCAGTTCCAAACACAAGTCTGGCTCAGAGCCAAAATCTTCCATGCCGAAAGGTCAGCCTTTGCCGATGCCGAAAACTTTGGCACCAAAGACTTCGCCGACCACAAAACACCCCTTCGGATCCGAAACTGGACACAATTCCATTACTGCCTAATCCAAAGCAAAAGAGGCTGCATATTCACCCGACACTGGCCATATCCACATAAAGCCACCTATAAAACGCAGGATTCAACAAGAGGACACTTATAACATCCCCTTGAAAAGAAAGCCTAGGGCTATCCGTCCTTTTCATATACCATCTCCTCCGCTTCCAGTACCTCTGTCACCACCTGACAATCCTTTGCAGATCACGCCTCAGGGCTCTCCTCAATCACATCATGATGATGGGGGAATGGATATTCGGACAGATTACACAGTGGATCCCCCAAATGATACTAATCCCAACCTTTACCCAGCCAAACACTAGGGCTGCATATTACCCTGGAGTAGAGCTCTTCAAAGAATCACTTGAGGAAGATTTTTTATTTGAGACCTTAGCATCAACACACCCATCATCACAGTCCCTTCCAATGCTTAAAGGCATGATGCGGCTTGCCGATGAGATTTTCAAAGATCCAGTCAGAGCATGCATTTTAACACCTAGAGTGGACAAAAAATATAGGGCTTCTCCGACAGACCCCATTTTTATCAAGGGCCATTAGATTCCCTAGTTGTATCTAATGCTCGTAAGAGCAAATTCTCAAACATCAGGGGATGCTCCTCCACTAGATAAAGAATCCAAACTAATTGATGCTTCTGGCAAGCGCATAGCCGCTCAGGCGGCAAATCAGTGGCGCATTGCGAATACCCAAGGCCTTGTAGCTAGATATGACTGGGCACACTGGGACGAAATGGAACAATTGCTTCAATATCTCACAGAAGAACATAAAGCACAAGACTTAGTAAATGAGGGTAAGCTCATTTCAAATTCCTCTATTCATTGTGCTCTAGATGCAGCAGACCTTCAGCTGGGGAGGTTAACACCAGCATCCTACTTAGGAGACACACTTGGTTAAGGTTTGCAGGTTTTAAACCTGAGGTACAGCAATCCATCCTTACCACACCATTTGATAAGGAACATTTATTCGGTCCTAGCGTCGACCAGGCATTAGAAAAAATGATAAAAGGACACTGAAGTTGCTAAATCTATGGGAGCGCTTCAGACAAAAGCCAACAGAGGTTCCTTTCGCCGCTCCTATCGAGGTGGGTCAAAAACCTCACATGCAGATCAAAACACCTCAGCTTATAAAGGTAGCAGCCAGTCCTCTGCCTCCAGAGGTTTTTTCTGAGGGTTACAGAGGCACCAATTTCAAATGTAGGGGTAAGTGTAACATACCTGTAACTCTCCTTCCCCAAACAAACTGACTTTCTCATGCTTCCCCCCTGACTATACCACACCTGTCGGGGGAAGACTTCAACAATTCATCCCCATTTGGCAGTCTATAACATCAGACAAATGGGTGCTTGAAATTATCCAACATGGTTATTGTCTGGAGCCTACTAGCAATCCCCCAAACATTCCACCTCGATCTCATAGGTTGTCTGCAAAACACATACACTTGTAAAACAAGAGGTTCAGTGTCTTTTACTAAAAGGAGCAATAGATTAGTCCCAATACAGTACCACGGCTCAGGGGTTTACTCTCTAATTTCTCATCCCCAAAAAGGACCGTTCCATAAGACCTATTTTAGATCTGAGAGAGCTAAATCATATCATACTGTCGGAACATTTTCACATGGTGTAACACTTCAACAAGTACTCCCACTTCTACAAATGGCAGACTTCATGTCTACTCTAGATCTAAAGGACTTATAGTTTCATCTTCCAATTCATTCAGCTCATCGCAAATACCTCAGATTTGTCATAGCAGGCAAGCAGTACCAGTTCAAAGTGCATCCCTTCAGAGTGTCCACAGCACCAACGGTTTTTACCAAATGCCTCGCAGTAGTCGCTGCTCATCTCACAAGACAACCAATTCATGTCTTCCCCCTACCTAGATGACTGGCTCATCAAAGCCAGCACACACCAAAACTGTCTGCAGCAAACTCAGTTTACTATAGATCTACTTCATTGACTGAGCTTTACCATCAATGCACAAACGTCTCACTTTCATCCCTCACAGATGCAGTCTTATGTTGGAGCCACTCTAGACAGTCAATGTTCTAGCGTCTGCCATTATAACCAGGATACACAATATTCAAGCTACCATTCAACAGATTCTGCCCAACCAATTGGTACCAACCAGAATGTTCATGTACCTACTGGAAATGATGGCGTCTTGCATATCAATTGAACCCCATGCAAGGCTTCACATGCGTCCTCTACAAGAATGCTTGGCACGTCAGTGGAATAAGTCACAGGGTCAATTAACCGATCTAGTGTTGGTAGACGGCTGTGCACATCGTTGTCTGCAGTGGTGGAAACCTCAAAACTCATCAGCAGGCCGGCCTGTCATAGACCCTTTTCCACAGATTGTACTTGCAGTGGACGCATCTCTAACAGGTTGGGGAGCTCATCTCAAAAATCACACAATACAAGGGTTGTGGAGCAACAAGCACAAGACTCTCCACATCAGTTATCTGGAGCTATTGGATATCTTCCTAGCGCTAAAAGCTTTTCAAACTCATCCCGTAACCAAGACTGTCCTAGTTCGGACAGACAACATGACAGCAATGTATTGTGTGCAGAAACAAGCGGGGACACACTCTCCAATTATCAACACTCCCTCAAACCATTTCGAATTGGGCCAACCAATACAACATTTGTCTCCTGGCAGAACATTTCCCAGAGGTAAACAATCAAATTGCCGATCTCCTTGGCGGAAGGAGGCAACAAATACACGAATAGGAACTTCACAGACCGGTTCTCCTTCCATACTTTCAACAATAGGGATTTCCGCAAATAGACCTATTCGCCACTGCTGAAAACGCAAAATGCCCTAACTTCGGCTCCAGGTACCCGCACCCGCAATCAAAGGGCAGTGCCCTATGGATCAACTGTTTAGGGATATTTGCCTACACTTTTCCGTCTCTCCTGCTCATTCCATGGGTGGTTCAGAAGCTCAGGCACCTCACACAAATTCTAGTTGCTCCCACATAGGCTTGTCAACTATGGTACACCACCCGGTTGAAGCGGTCACTAGTTCCACATCAAAAGTTACACCTGAACTCCAGTCTTCTCACACAGAACCATGGAGAAATCAGCCATCCAAATCCCACAGAACTGAATTTAGTGATCTGGTTCCTGAAGTCAGAGTTTGGGTGCTGAAATTTACAACCAGACTGTATGAATATTATAAAAGAAGCAAGAAGGCATACCACCAGAGCTTGCCATGCTGCTAAATGGAAAAGATTTGCGGTATGTTGTAACTACAAAATCAATCCTTTAGATGCTTCTATACAAAACATTATCCGTTATTTGTTACATTTACAACGAACAGGACTGGCGTACACGTCTATTCGTTTGCACCTTGCAGCTGTAGCTGCGTACTTACAAAATAGCCAACATCACTCACTATTCAGAGTCCTGTTAAGTAAAGCTTTTATGGAAGGTTTAAAAAGGGTAATACCGCCAAGAATTCCTCCTGCCCCTGTGTGGAATCTCAACATTGTCTTCACAGGCCTCATCGGCCCACCTTTTGAACCATTACACAAATGCCTTTTACAGTTCCTCTCATGGAAAGTTGCTTTCCTCATTGCTATCACATCACTGAGGAGAGATGGTGAGCTACAGGCATTAACACTAGAAGAGCCTTTCTTTCAGCTACATGAAGACAGGATAGTTCTCCAGACCAATTACAAATTCCTTCCTAAAGTAGTTTCTGCCTTTCATATAAATCAATCGTTGAGTTACCGGTTTTCTTTCCTCAACCTGATTCTGTAGCAGAACGTGCTCTTCACACACTTAACGTTAACAGAGCTTCATTATACTATATAGGTAGAACAAAGGACTTTCGCAAGACAAAACCACTTTTTGTAGCATTTGCTCGACCTCATAAAGGCAATCCTATCTCTAAATCTGGTATTGCAAGATGGATTGCTAAATGCATTCAAACATGCTATGCTAAAGCCAAAAGGACTTTGACTATACCCCCTAGAGCGCATTCCACTCTCCTAAAAAGGCGACAGAAGACCCTATTTTGCAACATTCCTCTAGCTGACATGTAATGCAGCTACATGGTCTACAGCACACACATTTACCAAACACTGTTGTGTAGATGTATTAGCACAACAGTTAATGTAGGCCAAGCAGTACTTAAAACATTATTCCAAACAACTGCAACATCTATAAGTTAGCCGCCGCTTTGGGAATATACTGCTTTATAGTCTTGCACAGCATGTGTATCTACAGCACACATGCCTCGAACGGATAATGTTACTTACCCAGTAAGCATCTGTTCTTGGCATTTATAGCTGTAGATTGATATGCACCCACCCACCTTCCCGGGCACCTTTTAGTTGTTGCAGTTCTTCATTATACATTTGTACGCATTGAGATCTCTATGCTGCACTTACTTACTCAATTCTTACCCTCCTGTGGGAAAACAATCTAACAATGGAGTCGATGCCCATGCGCACTATCACCGAAAGGAGGAGTCACCTTACCTCATGACTAGGAAATACTTATTTGAAGAAAAACAACTTGCAAACATACGGACCCAACTGCACTATCACCGAAAGGAGGGGTCACCTTACCTCATGACTAGGAAATACTTATTTGAAGAAAAACAACTTGCAAACATACGGACCCAACACTAGATGGAAGGAGTATGCAAAGCATGTATATCTATAGCGCACATGCCTCCAACAGTTATTTCGCCTCCTACAAGTTAATACAAGGCGGTGTACCTCTATTTACTCAGAAGCTACCGAAAGATAGCCCAGAATCATTCAGCACAGCAACAATATAAGCAAATGTGGATTTACCAGCATGCATTGACATTGTTGTCCGTGCTAATGCAAATAAAATTGGATGGGTTAAGATTGACACTTCAAATTCACACCAGACTCCTGTGTTGGCTACCTGCACTAACCTAGTTGGACAAAGTATTCCAAGACAGAAAGTATTCCAAAGATCAGAAATGTTGCATCTGAAGAACGCAACCCCTATTTCTGTGTATGGTTACCCAGAACAGATGCTTACTGGGTAAGTAACATCCTTGCAATAGGACCATGCTTGTATCAATGAAGAGGTTGATGCTGACTAATCCAAGAGACTACTAGAGCCAGAACAAGTCCCTGTTAGTTCAAATAAGGACAGTTTTGCATATTGGACCTGGAAGGTTGTGTCTTGTCAAGCAATTTATCATGATTTGTATAGTGCTGCTCATCACCTGTGAGGGTATCCAGGCGCTGGGTGGAGTGGTGGTGATGATGATGCTGCTGCTGCAGCAGGCCGTAAGTCGAACAGCAAGGTTTTTAGGCCATTTCTGAATTCCTGCAGAATGAGGGCTGTCCGGAGGAGGAGGAGGAGAGAGTCCGTTCCAGGTCTTTGCGGCGAGGTAGGAGTAGGCATGGCTGCCGCTCCTGCTTCTGTGGATGCGGGGCATGTGGGAGAGGGAGGCAGAGCGCAGTTGTCTGGAGGGATGGTGGAAATTCACTCTGTGGTTAAGATATGCAGGTTATTTGTTGTGCAGGGTCTTGCAGGTGTGCGTTAGAAGTTTGAACCGGCACTGTTTGGTGATGGACAGCCAGTGTAGTGATTTTAGGTGGGTGTGATGCGGGCCCATGGTAGGTTGAGGACAAGCCTGGCTGCTGCATTCTGAATGTTCTGAAATCTATAGACCAGTAATTTGTCTTTGTCCTGGGTTTACTCTCCGCAAAATCAAGACTGCTCGGGTTGGATGAAAGTGTCCACTATCGAGCTAGTCACTTATTTTTGCATTCACGCTGGCATGTTAAGTTTGAGGTAGGATGTAGCTCATGCTTTAATCAGTTTGTGCTGCCAAATCCTTCATGGTTTCGTTTATATAGCTGTAGTTGTGGTAAATGATAGGCAGCATCTGTTGTAATATATTCTGGGCCGTCTTAAGCAGCTGCTGAGTGTGTAGAGAGTAGTACACTGCCTCATATGAAGAAATCATACACCAAATAGTTAATGGTAAAATATCTGCCCAACAGGCAATTACTTGTTTAGGAAAATGGTGCTGATCTGAACAGAGTATAGCAATAAATGAATCGCTATCTTCTGACTCAATAACAGTCTTGTTTCTTTGACAAGGAGATTTGTGGCCCATAATGTCTCTTTCCTGGGTTTGCTGACAGCCAATGCAAAGCTGCTGGGGTTGGATCAAAAGTATCTTCATCCGGTCCATCCACTTGGATTCGCTTTAAAGCAGACGGTGTGTCACTTTTGAGACAGGTACAAAGTTAATTTTTTAAACGGTTTATGCTGCTAAACCCAAGTTTGCATATTGCCATTGTTGGACTGATGGAAAGCATAATTTCTAAAATTGGAAGGACATGCTTGGCTTCTTCTGGGAGTGAAGAGGGATACTAACTTGTCATCCTATGAAAGACGTACAGTTTGAAATCTAGCCACTCTCCAGTGGCAGACTGAATTTCATCACCAGGAAGTACCTTTTTATAGTACGTAGCAAGCGCCTCAAATTCTTAATCTTAATCCCCAAAACCTCTAATCTTTTCAACAGTCTTGCCACAGAGTGAAATGGAAAATGTAGAGTGCGGCTTGGCAGCGATGTGCTTCAGAAACTCATTATTTATAAAATAAACTGCACCCTCTATTGAATCAGCAGGGTCTTCCTTCACACTAGTTTAGTAGGTTCAAACAGGATTGTCAGGGCAAGATTTGTTTCCTATATTTTTTTATGGAAGAATTCCAATCACACATTTGTTCATTTTGTAGCTTTTTTATCTTGGTGTTGTCACTCTATCCGTGATAATGAGTGAAAGAACAGCTAACACACGTTTCACCCCTTTACATGGCCATCCGGCCTGGGGCTTCCTCAAGGCTGTACATGCATTCAAAAATTGCAAGAAGGGAGGAAGTGGTGTTTATCCCCGTGAAAAAAGAGGAAGGGATGGTAACACAATTAGTGGGAAGGGCGAAAGAAAGAGAGAGGGGGAAAGTGAATTTGTTTTTGGAGCGTTAAAAATATGGGAATGTGGGACGGGAATAAAGAGGGGGAGGAAAAGAGAAGTGCACAACGGGAGAGACGTATAATTTAATGTACAGTGAGGTAGGGTAGTTACTCATAAAATAAGAGTGATCAACCAGAATATTTCAATTTATAGACGGAATAGGTGAATATAAAGATACAAGGATAGTAGAACCAGGATTGGGAAACACCCGGGGAGGAGTGGAGACATGCAAGGTCAGTTTGGAATAAAAGGACAGGGGAAGTAGAAGAATAGAAGGACCGTGAAAGCAGGTGAGAGTGGCAGGCAGTATTTGGGGAAAATGACATTTGTATCATATGGTTACGAATCCGCGCAAGTCAAATGTAGGAAAAAATTGATTGAAAGATAAAATTAGATGTAACAAGTGCATGTACATAAAAAAAAAATTGGCAACAATGTTAAATTTGAATAAAGAGGCATAGAAAATAAACAATATTAAAAAGAGAAAATATTGGTTATCGGATATAGCAGTGATCATGACCAGAAAAGGGATCAAATGTATCAGGGTGGCATGTTCATAAGTTTAAAATTTGGGATTACGTGAGCGAGGCCCCCGATTTCGGTTTGCGAGTGGTTG
The DNA here is from genome assembly GCF_964204655.1 of Triturus cristatus. Classification (NCBI taxonomy): domain Eukaryota; kingdom Metazoa; phylum Chordata; class Amphibia; order Caudata; family Salamandridae; genus Triturus; species Triturus cristatus. The sequence continues at coordinate 802,205,187 of NC_140582.1, read as the reverse complement.
AGAGATATATTGGAGACATCCAATAGTGTGGCAGATATCATGTGATTAGTTGGACAATGAAAAAATGCGAATTAGAAGGAAGCAATTTCAACGAGAATGCCACAATGAACATAGGGAGGCATACAGGCGAGATTGATGTATTCATACCTACCAGTAGCAAGGTGCTCATGATGAAGTGCTGTAGACTCCTAGTTTATCTTAAGTGCAGTTCACGGCACCAGATTTCCTTGGTTCACAGCAGCACCGTCTGTATTCAGACCAATACATTTCTGACTCGGAATATCCAGGGTTATGCCCATGCTTTGCAGACCCAAGTAATATAGCATTTTTCTCTCTGGATGCAGTGAAGCTTTCAAAGCTGACAATGTCACACAGATGGGTAACAGGGGTGCCTTCGCAAACAAATCATACATAAATCAGTTCCTGCTACAGTATTCCTTTGTCAGTTGACCCATCTGACAAAACCCTGAGGAATCTAATATCTTCTATATGTGATCAGATGGAAATTTGTTTGGTTTCTGAAATTGCTATTACAAAGTTATGGTATGCATGATCATTGGCATAATTTTCCAAATTCAGGATTTTCTGCAGTGTGCAGAGTTTTGGACAAGCCTCACCTTCTTTTGCATGATAAGTTGTATTAAATAGACTGTTGAGGTGATCGATATTTTTTTCATGCATTTTTGGATCGATCTGACTATACAGATCTCTTGAGGTTTTTAAATTGCAGCTTCATTGAATATGCATTTTTCATGTTATTTGCTCTAGTTGTGCCGTTTCAGGATCTCCCTTGTGAATTGTCCTGTTACACCAACATATTAGAGAAGACTTACTAACTGCAAGATAAACAAACTTCCTGCAAACTGCACAATGCAAACTTGAGAATTTTTTTTTAACTGGTCTCTACTATGACAGCTCTGTTAGTTTCCTTTTCTTCCATCACTGCCCACTTAAAATCTTCAAGCCGTTTCTGTTGTACATCTGGCGTTTTGTTTGATCATACTTACGTTGTTTTCGGTGGATTCCTTCTAATGACTTCCTTTTTCCAAATGCTGAACTCTTTCCTTCATTATTCAGTTGAGTTTGAGCTTCAGTGGTTCTTCCCAGCTGCAACCTGATGTCTGCCATTGGTGATGCACCTGTTGTCTGCCTCCTCACTAAATAGTCGGCACTGCTTCTGTTCTGACCTTCAGAATCTCGCGAAAGAAAAACAATAACTGTAACTAATTTAATATAACCAGAGCGGTGTACAAACTACTAACTTTAAAGGCTTAAAAATGTTGCTTTCCGTAATTACAGTTGACTCCAATTACTTTCTGCAGAAGATGATTGTGACGTGTGTATGGCTTTTCCATCACAGGCCAAGATTGACTGTTCCATTCAAAGGTTGATAAGAATCTTGACTTTCAATGCTATTGCAGTACACTTCTAACAAATGTATCACTAAATGTAATGGTACTCCTCTTACTGACCGTAGGATGGAAGGCTGAGTCTGCCTTGCTGAGATTTTATCTCATGACTTCAGTCAATGGCACAACAATGTGAAATGGTTCTTAATGCAGGCAAAGAAAATTGCTCCTCTTTCCCCCAGTTGGGTGGTAAAATGCAGAGGCCTGATTCTGCTCTGCCGTGGTTCCACAGCACCATTGACCGCTTTGCCTTTGATTTCAATGCATCAAAGTGCAATTAGACAGGTGCTGTAGCCTGATTGCTCCTCGCTGCAAATGAGTACCCTTTGGGAATGCACAGAGTTTACCTGTCACCCACCTCAGACAGGATACAGCCTGTCAGGCACACAAATCAGTAAGTGCATAGAAATGTGCACTTTCTAAAAGAGGCATTTCTTAAACAGTAATGTTAAATCCACTTTCACCATTAAGGAGAATTTATACATTCTATTCTAAAGATATTAAAGATGGAAAAGCTACTCCTCTCAACAGGAATTACAACGTAAAAATGTATTAAGGAATTCCCAGTGCTAACCTATGAGAAGAGTAGGCCTCGTAGTGAAAAACAAATGTAGCTGTTTGTCACTACCAGGACATGCAAAGCATCACAGTACATGTCCTTCCTTTTTTAATTGCATAGCATCCTGCCCACAGGGCCAAGACCTACCTCACAGTGAAATATGTAATAAAAGGGGAGTTTAAGGCTTGGCAAGTACTTTTAAATGCCAAGTCGATGTGACAGTAAACTGCACACACAGGTTCTACAGTGGCAGGCCTGAGTCAGGTTTGGAAGGCTACTTCTGTGGGTAGCACAATTGGTGCTGCAGCCCACTAGTAGCATTTAAGTTGAAAGCCCTGTGTATATGATATACCACTTTACAAGAGACTTGCAAGCAAATGGAATATGCTAGTCATATATACACCAATTACACACGTATAGTGAAGAAGCACATGCACTTTAGCACTAAGCAGTGGTAAAGTGCTCCTAGTCCTAAGGCCAACAAAAAGATTCAGCACAACACAGAGGCAAAAATCAAAAAGATTGGGGGAAGACCACCCAAAGGCATACAACTTAAGGCAGTTCCCCTCCAAGGAACTACTGGTAACCTGTAAGGTATACATTTCAAGACAGGTTCTGCTCCAAACAACTGGTAGTAACCTATAAGGCATACATTTCAATTAAGGATTTTTCCTCTAGCTTTTACTTCTCTATGGCTGACATACTAGGTACCACTGGGTTGGATAATAATTAACACTTATTAGTAAGTGTCAAAATCCTAATCTGTAAGTATTGAATGACATATAAATGGCAGTTGGTAGTAAAATTATACACCGAAACCAATGACACACAGACCGCTACTTGTATACTTTTAGGGTCAAACTGGTAAAAGAAAACTTGGTATATCACTTCAAAAGCTGACCAAGACATAAGCAGAGATACAATAGTGTATTATTGTTGAGGCCACTTGAATTATTCAACAGGGGAAGGCCAAATTATGTGGCAGGGTTAAGTAAATTATGCAGGGAAAGGTAAATTATGCCGCATAATGCAGCACATTTTGTGATAGTATTGCGTCATATATATATTTTTTTTATTCTTATTAAAAGCGTGGCAGTCACAACCCATGATACAGTATGTTGTTAATTCTGTAGTAGGGGATCTCTGTGTATAGTCATAATCTAGTGAATAGTCCCGCCCATGTGCGCGGACCCCGGAGCAATAAAAAATAATCTCTAAAAGGTGACAAATCATGCAGACCTGCATACACCTTTAAGAGAGAATTTAATTTAAAGACAGATAATGCAGCCTATACCCACAGGCTACACTGTCCAGTACTTCAACTAGAATTCCACCAAAATCCACAAACAGCACTGCCTGTCCAGTTTTTCTCCCCATAGGAAAAAACCCTGCCTCTACCAGCAAAAGCCACTGGAATGATAGAGAAGAAGGAGTGGACAGACAAGCCCCATAGGCTGCCATTATGTGGCTTGGAACAGGATACTGTGCCTTTAAGAAAACTTTCCAGTTTTCCAGAACTTTCCCCAGTATCCCAGAATGCCCAGCAGGTCCCATTTACTTTCAGTTCTTTTTTCCGGCTCCTGCTAGCAGGACCCTGGAGCATTGAGCTCTACCTTTTTCAAGGTTTTCATTGAGATTTTGGCAAATTTTGTCACTTTTTCTTGTGATTAATAGCTGGTACTGTCAACATGCCTGGCTTGTTCGACAAGTGCCCGGAATGTGGTCGAAAGAAGGCTAAAACTGACCCACACGAGGTGTGCATAGCTTGCCTTCCCCAGTCCCACGTGCCTGAAAGCTGTACCATCTGCCACTCGTTTTCAGCAAGAACCCTGAGGGACAGGATGAAGAGCAGGCTTCAAGCTCTGGAGGAGCGAAGACTGAAGGCACCAGGTGGGTCTGGAGGGGCTGATTTGGCCCATGCTGAGGCCTCTGGGGGGCTCCCCAGGGGCAGGAAGACCAGTAAACGCTCCCGCTCCCCGTCGACGTCGAGGGCGTCGACGGCGACGTCGAGGAGGATGACCACCGTCTGTTCGCCGTCTCCCCAGGGCTCTGGGGAGAAACGGCGTCGACGATCGGCGTCGAGGGACCTGAATAGGCCGCCGTCGACTACATCGGCGTCGTCGGCGACGACGCCGTCTTCGACTGCGTCCAGCGGTCGACGTCGAGAGAAGACCCGGCGCCGGCGTTCGGCGTCGACGGATCGCAACTCGCCGTCGATGAAGAGAAGGAGATCGACGTCGAGAAAGCGAAGGTCGACGTCGAGAAAGCGAAGGTCGCCGTCGAGGCGAAGGTCGCCGTCGAGGCGAAGGTCGCCGTCGAGGCGGAGGTCGCCGTCGAGGCGGAGGTCGCCGTCGAGGCGGAGGTCGCCGTCGAGGCGGAGGTCGCCGTCGAGGCGGAGGTCGCCGTCGAGGCGGAGGTCGCCGTCGAGGCGGAGGTCGCCGTCGAGGCGGAGATCGACTCCGAGAAGATCGCCGTCGAGGCGCAGGTCGACGTCGAGGCACACGTCGACGTCGAGGAAGAGAGAGTCGCCGGGATCGGTGTACTCAGTGGTGTATACCCCGCCTCGGAGGTCTCCGTCGCCTCCTCCTCCTCTCCCACCTCTGCCACCGCCTCCGCCACCGCCACCGCCACCACCACCGCCACCTCCTCCACCACCGTCTCCACTTCCTCCACCGCCTCCTCCGCGGCCGCGGATGTCTCCGCCACCCCGGCCTCTGTTGCTGCCAAGCACTCCTGCGGTGCCGCTGCCGGTCCCCCCGAGGTCGGTTTCCCTTCCACGGTACCCGACTCCGCCGCAAGGGACCCCGAAGCCACGACGCCCACGGTCGCCTGGACCAGCGAGACCGGCGGACAGGCCTAAGCCGAAGAGGTCGCGCTCCCGCTCTCACAGGAGGCGGAGATCGCGGAGCCGAGGGCGATCCTCGTCAGACTCTAGACGACGCCGCAGAAGGTATAGGTCCAGGTCGCGCTCCTCGGACAGGGACCTTTCCCCGATGCTGTCGGACTCCCTGGGGACTAGGGTGTCGCCGGTGGACGACTTGGTCTCGTTCCAGGAGGTGCTGTTGCGAGGGGCTGCGAAGCTGAATATCACGGTGACGGTTCCAACACCCACGACGTCCGTGATATTTGAGACGCTTCATAAAAGACACCTGTCTCGCCCCCTCCTGCCTCTCGTGCCTGGACTGGTGGAACCAGCTTTGGAACTGTTCCTCACTCCCGCAACAGCGAAGGCCGCTCCGTCCAGGCTCATGAAGAAATATAGGGCCCCGGAGTCGGATCCGTCATTCTTGAGAGGGGACCCGAAACCGGATTCGGTTATCGTGACGGCGGCGAGAAAACAACATGCGACCGCCCCGGCCTCCACGGTGCCACCGGACAAGGAAAGCCGCTGGCTGGACTCTGCGGGCAGGAAGGTGTGTGGTACCGCTGCCACCACGATGAAGGCGGCGAGTGCAGGGGCGTTGTTGGGCCGTTACGACTGGGCCCTGTGGGAATCCCTGCAGCAATATGCGGACCTCCTGCCACGAGACAAGAAGGAGGACTTCTTGGAGACGGTGCGCGAAGGCATGCTGGTTTCTAACCAAACGATCAGCGCAGCAGCGGATATATCGCTATTGGCCGCCCACGCCTACTGTCATGGCGTCCACCAGCGGCGGCATTCCTGGTTGCGCCTGACGTCCCTCAAGCCGGAGGCGCAGCAGAGAGTGGCCAACTTGCCCTTCTCGGGGGAGACCCTGTTCGGGAAGCATGCGGACGATGAAATGGCCCGCATGAAGGCTGAAGCGGAAACCCTGACGGCAGTCGGGTTAGAGAAGGCCGAGAAAAAGAAACGACCGTTCCAGAGGAGGTTCGGGTCGTCAGGCCGAGGGCGTGGGCAGGGCTCGGGACAGCAGCAGCCACGACAGCAGCAGTTCCGCAAGCCCTTCCAGAAGCGCCAGAGGGGCAGAGGTGGCCAGCAGGCTACTACCACAAACAAGGGCCCGGCCGGGTCTCTGCCCTGAGCTGTTACTTCCCCCTCAACCGTTACCCACTCCAGTGGGGGGAAGCATTCGATTTTTTCCGGCAGAGTGGAGAAAAATTACTCAGGACAAGTGGGTGCTGAATATTGTTTGCAATGGATACAGTCTTCGGTTCATCAGCCCGCCTCCAGCGATTCCGCCGGTCAGCTCTCGCTTCCAGCTGAGGGAGCTCCAGGCGGAGGCAGACATCTTGTTGAGAAAAAAGGCGGTAGAAGAAGTACCTTTGTCTCAAAGGGGAAGAGGTCTGTACTCTCGGTTCTTCCTCGTCCGCAAGAAGGACAAGAACGAGTTCAGGCCCATTCTGGATTTGCGACAAGCAAACAAGTGGATTCGCAGAGAAAAGTTTCGCATGCTATCGTTGCACCAGATTTACCCTCAGCTGCAACGGGGAGACTGGCTCTGTGCCATAGATCTACAGGATGCGTACTTCCATGTGCCCATAGCACAGAAGCACAGGAAGTTCCTGCGATTCCAAGTCGGCGCCAATCACTATCAATACACAGTACTGCCATTCGGGCTAAAGTCTGCTCCCAGGACTTTTTCGAAGTGCATGGCGGTGGTGGCGGCACACCTGCGGAGGAACAAGGTGTTTGTCTACCCGTATCTGGACGATTGGCTGATCAAGGCGTCATCCTTCGAGGAAGCGCAAGAACACTTCCGTTGGACGTGCGAGCTCTTGAACAAGCTGGGGTTACACGTCAACATGTCCAAATCGGTCCCATCTCCGGTACAGTGCATACAGTACCTGGGGGCCTCCATAGATACGCGGTCAGCAAGCGTGTCTCCTTCGGAGGAGAGACGGTTATCACTCCTTCGGAAGGCTCAGGACCTCAGGACTGCTCCATCGACGACTGTGAGGAAGGTGTCGTCTCTGCTGGGATCGATGGCCTCCTGTATCTTCCTCACTCCGCACGCACGTCTACAGATGCGACCACTGCAGGAGTGCTTGGAGGATCAGTGGGATCAGAAGACAGGCTCTTGGGACGACAAGATCAGACTGTCTCTACATGCTCGTCAGTCTCTGAAGTGGTGGTGTTCGGCGGAAAACCTCCTCAAGGGGGTTCCCTTCCACAAGGACATTCCCACGACGAATGTGGTGACGGATGCTTCTCTCCAGGGCTGGGGTGCGCATTCCGGGGACCTGCAGATTCAGGGGAAGTGGTCTCCTTTGGAATCGACGTACCACATCAATTTCCTGGAACTCAGAGCTGTCTTCCTGGCACTGAAGGCTTTCCTTCCGTCCTTCCAGACCAACTCGCTGCTGATACAGACGGACAATACAACCACGATGTATTACCTCAACAAGCAGGGGGGGTCGAGATCGCGCACTCTGTCGCAGGAGGCGCAGGCGATCTGGCGCTGGCTGCTGGCCCGAGGATTGACGATCACGGCCACACATCTGCCAGGGGTGCAGAATGCTCAGGCAGACGCCTTGAGCAGGCTGATTCAGGAAAACCACGAATGGGTCATAAACGACGAAGTACTAGGAGAAGTCTTCGCAAGGTGGGGGACTCCAGACGTAGATCTGTTCGCCACCGCCGAAAACAGCAAATGCCGAGACTTCGCATCCAGGTACTACCAGCGGGGGACGCTGGGGAATGCGCTATGGATCGATTGGTCGAACAGCTTTCTGTACGCTTTTCCACCCATTCCCCTGATTCCGGCGGTGCTCATCAAGCTGTCCCAGTCCAGGGCGCGGATGATCCTGATCGCCCCGGAGTGGCCCAGGCAGTGGTGGTTCACGGACCTTCTTCACCGGTCTCTCCTTCCTCACATGCGGTTGCCGTGCAGGCCGGACCTTCTCACGAAGTTCGGGGGGCGGATGGTGCACCCCAACCTCTCGTCTTTGAGTTTGGCGGCATGGCTCCTGAAATAGTGCAATACGGTCATCTGAATCTACCAGACGATTGTATGGACATTCTGAAGGAGTCTAAGCGACCTTCCACTAGGACATCCTATGCTTACAAGTGGAAGAGGTTCTGTATCTGGTGTAAGTCCAAGAACTTTGATCCGACAACATGTAAGGAAGATGTCATCCTTCCATACCTTTTGCATCTGGCGCAGTCTGGCCTTAATTTCCATTCCATTAAGGTTCATCTGGCTGCTTTGACTGCTTACAGGAAGTGCCCTTCACAGACGTCCTTCTTTCAGATTCCTGTGGTCAAGGATTTTTTGGAAGGCTTGAAGAAGGTGTTCCCTCCTGTCAGACTTCCCTCGCCTTCTTGGGACTTGAATGTGGTGCTGTCCAGACTGATGAGAGAGCCTTTTGAACCTATTCACAAGGCTTCATTGCAGCACCTATCCTGGAAGGCGGCGTTCCTAGTGGCCATTACATCGGCCCGCAGGGTGAGTGAACTTCAGGCATTATGTTGTCAAGAACCTTATACTGTGTTTCATTCTGCTAAGGTTGTGATGCGTACTCACCCTAAGTTCCTTCCTAAGGTTATCTCTGACTTTCATGTCAATCAGACCATAACTTTACCTACGTTCTTTCAGAACCCCTCTTCACCAGCGGAAAGGGCTCTCCATTCCCTGGATGTCCGTAGGGTGTTGAAATTTTATCTGGATAAGACCAAGGATATTCGTAGGTCTGACCAATTGTTTATTAATTATGGCTCAGTCAGGACTGGTCTTGCGACCTCTAAGCAGTCCATCTCTCGGTGGATTGTGTCCTGCATACAGTTGTGTTATCAAAAGGCTAATAAGACCTTAGGGGGTAAACCTAAGGCTCATTCCACCAGGGGCAAAGCTGCCACGACGGCTTTGCTGCGTAATGTTCCGATTGCGGAAATCTGTAAGGCGGCCACTTGGAAGTCGGTCCATACCTTTGCTGCGCATTACTGTCTGGACTCGGATGCCAGGGCAGATGCTCAGGTTGGGCAGGCTTCGCTGCGAAATTTGTTCGCACAGTAGTGGTTGTGTCTTATGTGTTCTCCACCGCTTTTGTTGTGTGGGGATGGGCTTGCCATTCTATTCACTAGATTATGACTATACACAGAGATCCCCTACTACAGAAGGAGTAGTTTCTTTTCTGTAACTCCAGTTCTGTAGTAGGGGTATCTCTGTTATAGTCATAAGCGCCCGCCCTCCTCCCCGGTGGAGAGATACTTATTCATATGGAGAATGCTACAGGTCTGGCGTGCTACGCCTTCAAAAAGAACTGAAAGTAAATGGGACCTGCTGGGCATTCTGGGATACTGGGGAAAGTTCTGGAAAACTGGAAAGTTTTCTTAAAGGCACAGTATCCTGTTCCAAGCCACATAATGGCAGCCTATGGGGCTTGTCTGTCCACTCCTTCTTCTCTATCATTCCAGTGGCTTTTGCTGGTAGAGGCAGGGTTTTTTCCTATGGGGAGAAAAACTGGACAGGCAGTGCTGTTTGTGGATTTTGGTGGAATTCTAGTTGAAGTACTGGACAGTGTAGCCTGTGGGTATAGGCTGCATTATCTGTCTTTAAATTAAATTCTCTCTTAAAGGTGTATGCAGGTCTGCATGATTTGTCACCTTTTAGAGATTATTTTTTATTGCTCCGGGGTCCGCGCACATGGGCGGGACTATTCACTAGATTATGACTATAACAGAGATACCCCTACTACAGAACTGGAGTTACAGAAAAGAAACTACTCCTTCTCCCCAAGGGTGTGTGGGACCTCCTCCGTGTACAGTTCTATCTCCCAATTCAATGCAACAAATTACTAGTTGCACTGACTTCGGAAGCTTCTATATTCCTCCCACTTGCCCCAAATCTTTGCCCCATTTTTTCGGGCACCCCCTACTTTGGAACATCACTTTTTCTGCTGTGCAGCACCAATCTAGATCCTCCGTCCATTCTGGAACTCCTGGAGGCTGGTGCGATTTCCCCCCCCCCCCCCCCCCCCCCCCCCACACCTGACAACCCCCCCACCATGTCCCTGCCACATTTCCTTTTGCCCCTACAGTTACTATGATATCTTGGAATACTTGGGCCATCGATCTTCGCCCGTCGGACACAGTGTGTTCCATCTAGCCTCCAGTGACACCTCCTGCTCCACCACTTCGGACATTATCAATGCTACCTCACTCCAATACTGCGGGGCATGTCCACAATGTGTGGAAAAATATTCCCACTCTCCACATCCCCGTGGGCAAAGGTCAGTATCGGTGGAGCCTATTCGGAATAACTTTACCCCTGAGGTGTATGATCTGTGTAGGATAAATAGTTGTATAAAGCAAAACTGTGCCTAAACTGCAACCTCCCTAGGGCTCTGTATCGCCTCCACCCAGTCGTCATCTTCAAGTATACCCAGCTCGCCCTCCCACATCTTCCGGAGAGCCCTCAGAGGATCAGGCGTATTCACTATTTTATTGTATACTAGGGAGGTGGCCTTATCAATCATAGGATCTAGTAGGATCCTATCTTCCAGTGGAGTGTACTCTACCAATTGTTCACCTTCAAGGATGTTGCCTATAAGTGCATGTTTTAGTTGAATGTATCGGAACTGGCGGAGTCAGTCATCTGGTACTGTTTCTTCAAAGTCAATCATCTTATTCCCCCTCCATAACTCCCCTAAATAGTCAACCCCCAGCACTTTCCACTTACGGAAACCCTACAGTCCACCCACTTCTCGCAGTAGGCCGCTATCCCACGGAGGTGTCCTTTCCGTCCGTTTCCCTTCCCAGCCCAGGAATTTTGTCTCCTTCCCTCCATATACGGATTGCTTTGTGTGTGTGTATGCTGGCAACTGCTGTTCAACCCGCCTTCAAGAGTGCAGCTGGATATCCCCTCTGTCCCATTGAATAGTGATCGACCCTGATTTCTGGCTCCTCCCATTCCGTAAACACCCGCGCATTAATTATCACCAGTTGTGGTGCCCAGTAGTATTTCCTGATGTCAAGACTCGTCAGCCGACCTTCATACACCCCCTCTTTGCAGTTTAAGTAGGGCTAATCTAGAACTACTTCCACCCCACAAAAGCAGTCTGATTTTGCTGTTGACTTTCTAGAAAAAGGCAGGTGGTATCTTTCAGGGCACTTTCTGTAGGATATATAGTAGTGTAGTGATGAGTCACGCAATATTTCTGGAGAGATGTAGTTTAATCACCATGTACATCCATACAAGAAGGGGCTCTGGAGCAACTGCCGCACACAAGACCCTTACTACCAGAATGTAGAACACTTGCTCCATGAGCTCACTACATTCCAAGTCAGTGACTAAGTAAATACACATTACCACACATCCCCCTTTTTTTAAATGGAGAAAACAAGCAAATTAAAATACAATAACAATATAATATCTACACATTCCTAAAACATGTATGTCCAAATTAACAGTGCATATACAACAATGAAAACATACTCTTTAAAACAAAAAGAATACATAAGAAGGGTTTAAAGCTTCAAAAGTTCACAAGCTGGAACAGTGCCAAGACTCAGCCATAGCCCCACGTCTCAAAATATCGGCGCTTGTGACCGAATCAAATGAACAGTCTCGCGCACTAAGGCAACGCAGCAACTCCTCAAAATCACTTCGTACACTGCTCCAAAATGCCGAGTTGCTGCTTCACAAAGCGGGACAGTACAACCAAGGATGAACAAGACCTCTCACCTCACTCGTAGTGTATGGCAACAAAAGTTCCAAATACCCATTTGAAAACTTTACTGGTTCAAATCCTCTTAAGTACTTCGCCGCTTGATCCTCTGGCCCCTTCTTGCTCGTTTGAACGGTAAACAATCCCGGTCGTCGCCAAACTTGTAGTGATGAGTCACGCAACATTTCTGGAGAGATGTAGTTTAATCACCATGTACATCCATACAAGAAGGGGCTCTGGAGCAACTGCCGCACACAAGAACCTTACTACCAGAATGTAGAACACTTGCTCCATGAGCTCACTACATTCCAAGTCAGTGACTAAGTAAATACACATTACCACAAGTAGTCTTGGGAGCGCCATCATTTTAAACAGCAGCTCGCCCCATCAAGAACTAGCAAATTCCTCCAGTGCAGCACATCCCTGCTCAATCTATCGAACTGGGGAAATAAATTATCCTCCAGGAACTCGATGTCCATCTTTGAGATTATTATGCCCAGATACTTGAATTTGTCTTCCATCACTAAGGTCGAAGCGCTGGATGGCAGAGTGGGCACATTCCCGGCCAGAACGTAGAGGAGGGATTTCTCCCAATTTTTCCGGTAGCCAGAATATCCACTGAACAACTGGAATAGATGTAATACCCGACCTATTGAAGACCGTGGGTTTGTAGCATACAGCAGTATGTCATAGGCATACAGCAATATTTTCTCCTCCCATCTGTCCCATCACCCTGCTATCCTGCACTGTGGGTTCAGAACCTCCCACCACCCCAATTTGTAGAGTGCCTGTCGCCCCATAAGAACATCACCGAAAGCGGGTGGGCTTAGACTGCATGTAGACCCAGCAGTCGCCCCCTCCCCAAAGCCCCTCTTCTGAATATCATTGGTGCAAGACCAACTTTAACATGTACAATGATCTAGCTTGTAATCTAATGCAAAAACACAAGCAATAAAGTTGGATCTTAGTTGTATACGAATCCCAGTCCACAAATCCACCAGACCATCGGACTCCTGCTTTGCAGCTTCCTTATTGTAGACTGGACGATTCAGTGGCTACACATTCCTCCAGCGGCATCGCAGTTGAACAGTTATTTCCTCCTGGCCGCTGACTGTTCAATAGCTCAACAGGAAGACCTCTGTGGTCAGTCGACTCTCCCAGCTAGGCCTGTCCTGACCCCTTGGATTACAAACTACAGAAGAGGGTTCCCGAGATAAATAAAGGCCGGTGAGTTGGGAAAATCAGACCATGTAACAAAACCCTACACAAGAACGGAGTGGGTGTCCCCTGCCTACGATGCAAAGTGAGCACGTAGTATCTCTAGATTAACAGATAATCAAATGATAGCCCGGGAGGGAAAAACAATGAGATTTGCCACAGAACAAAAAATTATATAATTGGGTAGAAATGTCAAATATTTGATACAAAAATGTTTTATTCAGGGTGAAAAATATATATATATATGTGTGTGTGTGTGTGTGTGTGTGTGTGTGTGTGTGTGTGTGTGTGTGTGTGTGTGTGTATGTATGTATATAATATAATATTATACACACAATATATACTAAATAAAAAAACACAAATTTAGCATATCAATGTTTTTGATCCAGTAGGGATGGGGGACATTGATATGCTACATTTGTGTTTGTCGTCTCATTTTGAAGAGGAACATGTACGTACACCTAAATTGATTTGTTTCATGACATGCCTTATACCAAAAGACTCTAAAAAGAATTGTAAAAATATATATTTTTTTAATTGATTGAACTGAGATGTTCTCCACAGAGTTCACAAGTCATTGTAGAGATGACAGTCTTCTTTTTTATAAACCTTTTTTATTGGCATTTATGTAATAGTATATACAACAACACAGCTGGTAATGCGATTGATATAGACATACAAGCAAGAGCGCACAATCGTGCTTTATGTGGACGTTTGAGTGTGTAAACCTAGGGTATGTAGGCCCCCACTCAGTCTTTGAGCTGCCGACAGTCCCCCGAGGCCTGTGTCGAAGTGTACCCAACCAGCTTGCGTGGTGGTCGCTGCGCCTTGCTGGGGCTGTGGGGTGTGTCTGTTCCCCCCTTGTATTTTATCATAGGGGCTATGGGATGTCAGCCATATGTTAACCATAAACAAACTGGGGATATATAAAATTTGGGATGCGCTGTCAGAGGATGAGCACTACTAATCTTTCGCTTGAGAGCTATACCATGGCGAGGTATGTTGCTGGGGTTACGCGGGGGAGGGGAGAGGGAGGTGGGAGCATTGATCACTGCCCATGCGAGGGTGTGGTGAAGAAACAGTCGCGGTCTGCAGTTAGGACCCGTCGGGCGTCCGGACCCCCTGTACATCTCCCTAGGTGGACTCGTGGGCCATGGGGACCCCAGGGGAGCCAATCGTTTGCGGTCCCGCCAACGTTATTGTTTCTTGCGCAAAGGAATGCAGTAGCATTGCCCAGGGCAGGGAAATTGGGTGTTTGCGATGTCCCTGGACTTCCTCCGCTCGGAGTAGTTCTTCCTCTGCCCTACCCCACTTTTTGACTGTGCCTACCCATGCCGCTAGGGGAGGGCCCTCCGGTGTCTTCCAATGCATAGTGATGCACCGTTTGGCCAGGAGGAGCACCAAGGAAGCAAACCGCCTCTCTACTTTCATGTGCTTGTGTCGCTTGTGGATGCCCAGGGCGCTAGCCTCCCATTTATATAGGTCCTGTAGCCTCATGACCGTGCGAAGGGCGGTGTGGATCGCGTGCCAGTAACTGTGAAGCGTCGGACAATCCCATAACATATGTATGAAAGAGGCAGTGGGCTCCAGGCACCTGGGGCAAGCAAACGAGCTGTCTGGAAAATACTTCTGAAATTTTTCGGGAGTGAGGTAAGCCCTATGCAGGATGTGCAATTGTATATTCTTAAAGCGGTAGTTGCGGGATACTTTCTTGGTATGCTCAAGGGCCCTAGTCCATTCCCTGTCATGTAGTGGTCTTCAAAAGTCAGTTTCCCAGTGTTCTCTGAGGGGTGCAAGTGTGGGTTGTTTTGGAGTCCGTATGGCTTTATAGATCCAGGTGACTAAGTGGCGCCCTGGTCCCATCTGCAGGATCGCATGGATTACCGGATGTGTGGGGGGGGTTCTGTGTCAATAGTGCGCCACTGCTTGCGGCAGTCTGCTGGGAGCTGTCTATACAGTAGGAACTGTCCCCTGGGAAGTTCGAAGTCTTCGACAAGCGCTTCAAAAGTCTGCAATTGTCGCTCAGAAAACAACGCCCCCACCTCCGTCACGGCATGATCCGTCCATATTTGCAGCATTCTCTCTGTGTAATGTACCCGGATCTTGGGGAGCCCTATCAGTGGCAGAAGCGGGGAGTACAGAGACACAGCCCGATTCATACGATGAATGCGTGCCAGACAGGCGCGTGCAGTCGTCACTTGGAGGGGCTTAGTCGGAAGCGGTGTTGCCCCTGGTAACAACATACGGTGAATAGTAGGGGTTTGAATGTGCCCTGTCGTGGTGATCAGTTCCCTCTGCGTCCGAGCCGCCGTACAGCGAGACACCCACTGTAACTGGACAGCCAAGAAATACGTTTTAAAGGATGGGGCCCCTAGTCCACCTTGGTCAAGGCGCAGTTGCAGTTTTGCCAGAGCAATACGCCAGCGGCCAGAGCCCCAGATGAGGGTCCCCAGCAGGGTGTCGGGCTTACGAAATAGGGATCGTGGGGGGGACTACCGGAAGATTGGAGAAGAAATATAGCAGGTGCGGAACGAGGATCATTTTTGCGACCGCTACCTTCCACGTGACCGCCAGTGGAAGGTGTTTCAAAAAGTAGACAGAGGATCGAATGCTAGCCATCAGTTTGCGGTAGTTCCCCTCGTATATATCCTGCGGTGTATGGTATAGTCGAACTCCTAGGTAGCAAACCGCTTGGGGGCTCCATGAGATGTCCACGTTACCCATTCGTATTTGACAGTGGGGCATGGCCTGCACCAGTGGATAGACAGTGGATTTGGGCCAGTTGACTTTGAGCCCCGCCACTTCCGCAAAGTCTTGTAAGATACGTAGTATAGGAGATAAATCTGTTGTACTATCCCTGTCATATATGAGCACGTCGTCGGCATAGAACGATACTGAGTGGGTGGAATCGCTAATTGGGATACCCCACTCCTCACCCGCGGCACGGAGGAGGGTCACCAAAGGCTCCATCGCCATGGCAAAAAGTAAGGGGGAGAGTGGACATCCTTGTCTGGTGCCGCGACGGACTGGAAAGGAGGCTGAAATAAGGGAGCCTAGTCTCGCTCTGGAGCTGGGTGTGGAGTAAATGAGCTGAGTGTAGGCTAGTAGCTTGGGTCCTATGCCCATGCGTTGCAGGACCCGAAATAAGTAGGCCCACAAGAGAGTGTCAAAAGCTTTTTCGAGGTCTATCACCAGACACGATGCCCGGGGGAACAGATCCCGTATCTGGTCCTGCACATGGAACAGCCGCCGGATGTTGTAAGAGGTATGCCTGTCTGGGACAAATCCGTTCTGATCCGGGTGGATTGGCTGAGGAAGGACCGTAGCGTACGTGTCCGCCTGGATTTTTCCGTAAATTTTATAGTCTGCTGGCAGTAAGGCGATGGGTCGATAGGAGCCTAGTTGGTGATGGTCCCTATCCGGCTTGAGAAGGGACACTGACTGATTCGCAGATGGTTTGGGGTAAAGCCCCCTCGTCTATGGCTTCCTGGAATTGTGACTCCAGCTGGGGAACCAATTGGGACGCGAAGGCGTGGTAAAATTCTAGCGGAAGGCCATCTAAGCCAGGGGCCTTGTGGGTAGCTAGCGCCTTCATTGCGTGCCTGATTTCCGTCGCCTTGATAGGCCCGTCGAGGTCTTGGCGTGTGTCAAGATCTATGTGGGGTAGCTGGAAGCGATCTAGAGAATAGGAAAGGATTTCCTCCGATACCTGGGGGGGCTGGCATATAATAGCGTGTAATGCTTCTGAAAGGCTTCTAAAATCGGGTCCTGCGAGTATACAAGAGTGTCTTGAGCATTGCGAATGGCTGTGATGGGCGGAAGGGTCGAGTCCTGCTTAACAAGCCATGCTAATAACGTGCCCGCCCGGTCACCCTCTTTATGGACACGAGCTGCATACGCCGCGAAATTATATCAGCGCATACTTGCCAGCGCCTCCACGTAGGCAGTCTTGACACCAGCAGTCTGAGCCGGTGTGGCGTTATCCGGGTTGGTCTCTTTGGTAAGCTCTGCTAACGCTTGTTCCGCCTTTTGGATGTCCCACTCCAGGACCCGTCGGACTCCCGTGATGTGGCGAATGCAGGTACCACGCATTACCACTTTAAAGGCATCCCACTCCTGCGCGCGTGTAGTGGTCGGGCCTGTGTTTTCCTGGAAGTAATGGCGTATATGGTCCGCTAGAGTTTGTTTAAAAACCGGGTCGTCGAGGCAATCCCTAGGGAGGCGCCAATTAGGGACAGGGGGGTGTGGCAGGCGCCATCGGATCGTTATTGTGTGGGCGTCATGATCTGATATGGTTCTACCTAAATAGTCCGTGTCTGAAATGATAGGTAGGATGGTAGGGGAGCAAAGGAAACAATCCAGGCGCACTCTAAGGTCATGAGGTCTTGAGTGGAACGAGTAGAGTCTAGTGGTAGGATTCCGGGTTCGCCAAGCATCCGCGAGGGACCAGTGTTGTGCCCATGTTGCAAATCGCTTTGCCTGCACTACAATGGGGGATGTCGGATGGGGACGATGGGACCTGTCCAGTGTTATTTTTTGCACGCAGTTGTAATCCCCACCCAGGATCCAGGGTATTTGTGTGTATGTGCTTAGGGGAGTGGACAACGCGTCCCAAAAATTATTTTGGTCGGCGTTGGTACCATAGATGCTTCCCAGTAGTACTGCCTGACCGTCCAACCGGCCTAGTAATAAAACGTATCGGCCAGCGGGATCAATTATGTGAGACTGTTCCTGAAATGGAACACCGAGACGTTCCCATATGAAGGTGCCCCGGGCGAAGGCCGATTAAGTCGTGGCGCATATGGCTCTCCTCCATCGTCTGTGCAGTTTCGCCACCTCGCCTGCTGTAAGGTGCGTCTCCTGCAGAAACGCGATTTGTGCTTGGTGGCGCTTGATGTATGCATATATGGAGTATCTCTTGCGCGTAGTGTGCATGCCGCGCACATTCAGCATAAGAATTGTGGTTCTACCAGTGTGTGCCATCGGTGCATGCGTGCGGCGTATAGCGCATGATGGGTCAGTGGGCTCCCCCGGAAATACCAAGCTCTAACACATTCTCCCCATGCCCGCGCCACTAGGATATCCGTACAGCTGCTCAGCGGCTTGTGGACTAGGACACAGTGCAGAAAACTTGTGTTCAGGGGGAAGGGGAAACTGGGGTGAGGCGAAAATAACCTGCCCCAAAGCAGAGGACCTATTGTCATAGGCGATACGCCCAAACTAGCTCAATTGGTGCGAGAGCATCAACCTAATATAGGGGTGTCGGCCCGCGTCCGCGAGGGGTCTCAACATGGGGGCTATGCGCGCAATCTGTGACTAGCTGCTGGTCTGCCTATTTGCATCTGGGAAGAGTGGGCCCAGAGGTGGCGGGATGACGCATGCTGTGCGGGGGCTATCAGTATATTGAGGGCATCTCCCCTCGCTGTAAATTTTCAACATGTTGCAAGGGTCCAGTCATATCGGGTCATCCCCCGTTCGCGGGGTGACCGAGGGTAGAGCCACCAAGTCCACCTCAGACTGCGTCGCCTCGCTGTCCCCCTCCTCCTCTGACGTAAATATATGGGGGGCTAGTTCAAGGTCTGTTATTGGGGAGGCGGGACAGAGGCCCGCTGCCGCTTTCAGGGCCTGGCGTCTCTCCTGAACTATCTGTTCCAGGTCCGGGGACCCCAGGGTATGCGGAAGCGATGCGGAGGCGCCTGGTCGGTTTCGCCTCTGCGAGCGTTGTCTTCTGGGGCCCGCTGCTCTCACGCGTTGTTCCTGGGTGCGCTCCGCTCGGTGGCCCGCGGGACAGTTCTGGTCCGCCCAGTCATGCGCCTCCTCTGGGGTTGTGAAGAAGTGAATAACGCCATCGTGTATGATTTTAAGGCGGGCCGGGAAAAGCTGGGAGTATTGTATTTTCTCCGCCCGTAGGCGTAGTTTCACCTCCAAAAAGGATGCCCTTTGGCGCTGAACCGCTCGGGAGTAGTCTGGAAAGAGCATGATGATTTTGTTCTCGACTCGGAGCGGTCTTGTCTGCTGGGCCGCCCCGAGCACCGCATCACGGTCTCTGAAGTGTAGAAATTTGGCCAGCATTGGGCGCGGCTGGGCTCCCGGCTGGGGGCGACGCGCTGGAACTCGGTGCGCCCTTTCGATGGAGAAGTACGCGGTGTGTTCATCACCGGGAGTGAATGATTTAGTCCAGGTCTCCATATACTCCACTGCATCAAATCGTTCAATTCCCTCCGGTAGGCCAAGAACACGGATGTTTCAGCGTCGTGACTGCCCTTCCAGGTCATCGATGCGTTCTTCCATGGTGGACATGCGACCCATCAGGGTGCATATCGAGTCCTGGTGTCTTCACCATAGGTTGGATGTCAGTGACCGCTCTCGCGTTGTCTGAAACGTTGTCCGATAGCTTACGATGGTCATCGCGGAGGAGGCTGACGTCCGTAGTGAGGGTGCCCAGTTGGTGTTCCAGGGAGAGCCGCGACTGCTCTATCGCCGCCAGCACCTTGTCGAGCTTGGCCGATATAGAGGTATCCCCAGACGATCCAGTGGCTTTGGAGACACCACTAGAGTGGCTGGCAGGAGCCTCTGATGCAGCCCCGGGGGCCGTCGTCGCCGCTTTGTGTTTGCCTATACTGTCCGTTGGGGGCCCCGCGAACGTAAAGGGTGAGGCGCGGTCTCAGCCGATTATGGGCCCCCCAGGCGCTGTGTTGCGTTGTTGCGCAGTACGCTTATGCAAATATCCGAGAGTCGACCGCGGGCGTCAGGCGCCCCGGCAGGCGAGTGTCGCCCGTTGGGCAGGCGAGGTGCGGCAAACTGTTTGGTTGCGCCGGTAATAGAGGCTGCCGGCGTCCCGTAGCCGCAGGGGGCCCGACCCTTTCTCCGTCCCCGGGGGGCCCCAGGGCGAGTCCTCCCGTCCGGACCGGTAATATCTCGGCTGTGAGGCCGGCCCCTTTCCAGCGCACCACCAGTCTTCCACAGCCTCCCTCAGCTCCCAGAAAGCCCATGCGGGCCGCTGCGGTGAAGTCAAGTGCTGGGGTAAAGCCTCTGGGCCTCAGCGATCGTCGCCCCATCCACCAGGGCCCACCACACTCCAGTGCAGGCCGCTAGGTAGAAACACGATGGGCCGCCATCTTGGGGTCAGGCAGGCCACCTCATGG
The DNA here is from genome assembly GCF_964204655.1 of Triturus cristatus. Classification (NCBI taxonomy): domain Eukaryota; kingdom Metazoa; phylum Chordata; class Amphibia; order Caudata; family Salamandridae; genus Triturus; species Triturus cristatus. The sequence continues at coordinate 802,185,271 of NC_140582.1, read as the reverse complement.
CCGCGAATCACAGCAACATCTGCGAGGCATATATAGCTTTGCGCCAAGTCCCCCTCACCGTCGCGCGGGCTCACCTCTGCTCCGTGGCCGCCCGGGGTCCATCAATGCACGCGCGTCTGGATCAGCCGGCGACAGTTCAGGGCCTCCGAGAGTGTGCCACACGGCCTCCCAGGCCGATAGCAGACGTGTCTCCTTAGGCCGATTCAGGCGGAGGCGGCGCTCCTCAACAATGCGCGCCCCTGATCGCCTCTATCTTATGCAGGCCGTGTTGTCTTCGGTGGGTCCCATGGGGGGGGGGGGGGGCTTCCGCCGTGCGCCAGGTGAAGCCGTAGGAGGGTGCCGGCATCAGTGAGCAGCCATGCCTGGGCCCCCCGCCGTCCCCCGGAATGCCCAGGCAAACCCCCTCAGGGTCGGAGGTCTGGAGTTACCTCCTCTGATGCGCCCACACTGTCCACGTCTCCTCCGCTAGGGCCGGTCGCATGAGGCGGCGCCGCAGGGAATGCTCTGGGTCAACAGTCGTGGCGGGGAGTTGCGAGTCGAGTGGGCGCCATCTTATGCCCTGCTTCCCCTTATCGCAGGAAACTCCGGATTTCAACCCCTGTGAGGCCAAAGCTGCATTTGGAACGTGGGCACTGGATGCCCGACGCCGCCAGGAACCGCTGGATGTGGGCCAGAACCAGCCATACTCAGTGAAACCGGACGAGGTGAAAGCCCAGTCACGGAGCCTCAGCGAGACACGTCCGTCGCGGTGGCCTTCTTAGCCACGCCCCCCATGACAAAGTCTTCTCCAGATGCTGCTGTGCCGCCCTTCTTTGACAGGCCCCGATGGAGACTTCCTCTGCTCCGCTAGTTTATGCAGAGGAGGGGTGATGCTAAGGATCAGGGTGCCCCAAAGTGACCTGGACTCCCTCAAACTCCCTCAGGTCCACTGGTGTGCCTCAAGAGGCTGGGATTAGTACAAAAAGCATTCCTGACAAGTTCAGGGCTTTTGGGGAAATGCAGTTAAGGTGGCTCTGTCTCCACTTCACCTGTTAAGCTGATACTCATTGTCAGCCCTGAGAGGAACATTCCTTTTACAGCGGTCCAGAATGCCTCCCTGGGGTTATTGCCTCAAGGACTACAGGTTTGGTAGATTCACTGTCCACTTTAAAGGGGAGGCTGCAGGCATTCTGATCTGTAGTGTGAGGACTCTCCAAGCCACAACTTCTCAATGGATGCCCCCCGGGGCCGTTTCGTCGGGTATAGTCCCCTGTTGATGCCTTGTTCTGTTGGCAGTCTGTGTATCATCTTGTAGCCTTTGGGAGTGGCTGTGGTGATGTCTGGGTTCGAGGAGGAGTTGAGCTACGCTTCGGTGATGTAGGCAATGTTCGTGGTGATGGGGTTCCAGATTTCCATGATATGTTTGTAGAGAGTGTGGGCGTTGAGCAGGGTACAGTGAAACGACTGTGGGATGTTCTTGGCCTTGTGGGCAGGATTGGTGCGGGATCTTTCATATGTTGTGGTGCAGGAGAAGTGGCAGTGTCTGCAGGTGAAGGGTCCTTTGGTGGAGGAGAAGACAGCTGTTTTGGCACCCGGGGTCCAGGTCTAGGAGTTCCTTGGCGGTATACCGTCGGTTGACGGGTGGGCCAGAGGTCCTGGGTCAGGGACAGCAGGCCGCGCAGGGATAGGAACAGCAGGCAGAGAGAAGGGAGCAGCAGCGCCGGGGCTGGGACAGTAGGCAGCGCCGGGGCTGGGACAGTAGGCAGCGCCGGGACAGTAGGCAGTGCAGTGATAGGGGAGCTGACGGGCTCGCCCATGGCTCTGGCTCCACTCATGGCTCAGGCTCTGCCCACGTGTGACCTACAATGTGGGAGATTCCAGGGGAACTAAACAGGTGCTGGGAGGCACAAAAATCAGTAAACCAGCTTGCCCCGCTTCCCAGGCCGCTGGAAAATGTAGTCCAGAGTCCAGTGGTGGGAGAGAGGGAGTCCAGGCGCTCACTAGCTTGAACCAGAAGCAGCAGGAGGGGAGACTCTTATCATTTTTTCCCCTGGGTCAGTGATCCTGTCGCTTATCTCTCCAGTGTTTGTTTACATCACCCATTTTCTTTTTTTGTTGGTAGCAGAATTTGTCATATCTTGTCAGACTAAATGTGTATTTGTAATCTTCAAATGATCTTATTTGCCTTTTAAATATAATTTCTAATACATAGCTTTATTCTTCCCCCACTGATGCAATACCTTCCTTGTACAAGCTTGAGTATTACTTATGCATGTTAGACTGGAAACACTAATTGTATACTTTATCTTATCCCATTCATTTAATGAAGTACTTGTAATTTGGCTGTGTTAAATGTTTTGAGGTTGGTGGTTCCTAGGTAGCCAAGTCAAACGGTTACCAGGCCACAGCTCTGTTATATGGTTGCTGTGTTTGTCCGACTCTCTCCTGGACCATTCCCCTACCACCTTAGGTTGGGCTCCTTAGTAACCTCCCAATATGTTCAGAAATCCCAAATTACCTTTGTTCCTTAGAGCTTCCAAGAGAAAACAACATTCTGAAGACTATTTAGGAGATATATTGCCCTCTCCCTACTCCAATTGGAAGTTCCTACAAGCAACTAGGAATATTAGACATTTGAATGCCGTTCTATAGCACAGCCAGAAAATATGAAGGTGTTTGTATTTTGTTAGATCCCCTTAAATGTGATTTAAATCTAGATGGTATGTTTGCAGCATATAGTCCTACTAGGAAGAGGTCCCATTATTATCTAGCTATGTAACTATTGCTGTTTAGACCTTGGTAAGACCCCTCCGTTCTAGATTTGTAGTTTTGCAGCGTGAATCTTTCTGGATTCACTATGCTGTGCATTATTCCACGATCTGGTGGTTGGGTCCGGATTCGTAGTCTTTATTATTATTATTTTTTTTTCTTTTTGTTGCCCAGGTGGGCGTCGACGTCCCACCATTTGGTGCACCTCTCGTGCACCTCTCGTGACGTCGTGCTTCCTGCGGAAGTCCCATTTTTGGGGCGCCATCTTCAGATTCTTTTTTCCGCGAGTTTCATTGAAAGAGAACTTTTAGAAGACTACAGAAAGAAAGGTATTACAGCCGGGACGACGAAGGAGGGGATCCTCGAAATTCTTCGACGCACATAGGAAAATGCGCACTCAGAGGCTCTGACCGCAATGGACAAGACACCATTTAAGTTCTGCCCTAACTGCCACCACAAGTACGCGCAGAAGGAACAACATCCGGTCTGCAACCTTTGCCTGCCGGTCGACCACGAGAGCAAGGACTGCAACGCCTGTTCCGCTTTTCCGCTGAAGACTCTCCGTGTGAGAGAACGTCAGAGGAGAGCCAACTTCAGCATGGAAGGCAAGGGTAAGGCCCTGTCACTGTACGATCTGGGCCTCTCCACCGACTATGAAGACAACATCGCCGAGGGACCTGATGTCTTCACGGTCGCAGAGACCGTTAAGAAAACGCCTGACTAGGTAAGAGACACGTAGAGTACAAAACCACCAAAAGGGCCCCGAAAATCGGATGGTGACTCTCGAAAAAATGAGTCAAAGTCCTCGAAGGAAACACCGGCGCCGAAAATTTCAACGTCCGCCAGTGGTTCAAAGGACAAAAGGTCGAGCGGATCCTTTGAGAAGGACTCCCAGGTGCCGAAGACTGCCGAGAGACAGAGTTCGTCGAAACAGACCCACAAGGTGGGACGTTCGGCGATGAAAGACAAGGCCGCGTCGACGCAAGCTCCGTCGAAGAGACCTGCGGTCGACGCCGAGCACATCTCAAGCATGGAAAAGAGAAGGCTCGAGGCGGAGATGGAGAGCATCCTTCAGAGAAAGAAGGAGTTCTACGAAATAATGAAACCATTCAAAATCCCAACGGTCCCGTCGACGGATGTCGTTGAGATCGAGGAACAGGGAGATTTCAACGCCGAAGAGCAGTCGAGAGGTCCTGAAGAGGAGGAAGAAGGCCCCTACTATGAGGAAGATGATGAAGAGGATCAGCAGTCGTTCTATGGCTCGGCGCCGTCGACGACTCAGGAGCTGGAATGGCAGGACATAGACACTGAAAACCCCAAAGAGCCCGTGAACTCGTATCCTTCGAGACCTTCGCCGCCGGACGACATCGGGGCTTACAACATGGTCGTCAAGAGTGCTGCAGCAGCCTTTGGTGTGAAATTGGACGAGGAGAAGCCGAAAGCAGACTTTCTACTCGAAACTCTGCTCCCCATCCAGACGAGGAGCCAGTTCCTCCCCATGCTCCAAAGCGTGATGAACCAAGGGAAGGAGGCGTTTAAGGTCCCGGGAACATGCCGGTCCATCACACCCAGAACGGAAAAGAAGTACAAGCACTCCTCGCAGGATCCTCCTTACATCAAGGGATCGGTCACTGCCGATTCCAGCATTGCTTCCACGGCCAGGAAAAGAGCCAATGTGCCGGCGACCTCGGGCCCACCTCCTGACAAGGAGAGCAGAAGGATGGACCTCACTGGAAGGAAGGTAGAAAGAAACGCCGCAATGCACTGGCGCATGGCAAACTCAAACGCGCTACTGAACAGACACCAGTACCAGCACTGGGATGAGATGGGGGAACTAGTCCAGCATCTCCCAGAAGAGTACTGTCAAAGGGCTTCCCATCTAGTGGAGGAAGGGAAGAATATCGCCAACTCATCCATCAAGACTGCATTGGACGGGGCGGAAACTTAGAGCAAACTGATGGCCATAGGGATCACTGAAAGGAGACAGGCTTGGCTCAGAATTTCTGGATTCAAGCAGGAAGTCCAGAATAACATACTGAACACCCCTTTCAACGGTGAAACGCTGTTCGGGGAAACTGTGGACGAGAAGCTCACCCAGCTAAAAAAGGAAAATGAGACAGCAAGATCCATGGGGGCCTGCAATTCAGAGGGATGCGAAGAGGCACCCCAAATCGGAGACCCTACGGAAGGGGAGGAAGCCAGCAGGGTACGTCGCACCAGACATTCCAGCAAGGGCAGCAGGGTGACAGTCACAGCCAGCAGGGCAGCAGAAGCAGAACTTGCAGTACCAGCCCCGAGGCCAGTCCTTTCGAGTGAGGGGAAACGGACGTGGCCAAAGGAGGAGAGGGGGAGACCAACCCTCATCTAAGTGACTACACACACAAAAGGACGCTCACCCCCAGCATACCCCGAAGGGTGAAGCGCAATGTAAGAACACCAAGGGGGTTACACAAAACAAGCGCCTACGAACATGCAACACCGGTGGGCGGAAGACTGGGCCTCTACCTACAATAATGGCAACAAATAACCTCCGACAAATGGGTTCTCAACGTCATACAGCACGGATACTGCATACAGTTAGAGAAAAGGCCTCCAAACAAGAAACCAAAGAGAAGACAGCGCTCGGGTCAAGAGCTCGCTCAACTCAGTTAGGAGACACTTCAACTACTGGAAAAGAAGGCCATAGAACCAGTGCCACGCAGAGAAAGGAACAAGGGAGTGTACTCAAACTACTTCCTTGTACCAAAGGTGGACGAATCACTAAGACCCATCCTGGACCTAAGATTCCTAAACAAATTCATAAAGACGCAAAAATTCAAGATGACATCACTACAAGAAGTGCTACCCCAAATGCGAGGCGGAGACTTCATGTCCACCGTGGATCTCAAGGACGCCTACCTGCACATTCCAATGAACAGACGGCACAAAAACCTGTTAGGGTTCAACATCAACCAGGAACATTATCAGTTTACAACCCTGGCATTCGGTCTAAAGTCCGCCCCAAGGGTTTTCACAAAATGCCTTGCAGCAGTATCAGCGTACCTACGAAGGGAAGGGATTCATGTATATCCTTACCTAGACGACTGGCTAGTCAAAGCAAGCACTCGCGACAAGTGCGAGGAGCACGCAGAACGGGTGACAAGAACACTAACAAACCTGGGGTTCTCGATACACTGGGGGACGTCATCGATAGAACCAGAACAGGTGAAGATCTTCCTGGGGGCGAAGATCAACACCATAGACGGAACGGTGATGCCCAGCGACAGAGGAACAAGAGCCCTGCTGAACAAGACGCGTCTCTACCAGAAGGGGCGAGTTCTGACAGTGAGAACAGTGAGCAAGATCATGGGGAGGATGGCGTCATGCATCCACCTAGTCCCCAATGTACAACTTCACATGAGACCATTCCAAGAATGGCTGCAACAGCAATGGTCACAAGCAAGCGGGAGTTGGGAGGATCTAGTGGTTGTTACGCACGCAGTGCAGGAGGAGATAACATGGTGGAACAGGGAGAACTTAACTACAGGAAAGACCTTGAAACCACCAAACCCAACTGTGACCATCACCACGGACGCATCACAAATAGGATGGGGAGCACACATGAACAAACTCAGGGTGAGGGGTCTGTGGACTCCGGCAGATGCGGTCAGACACATCAATTACCTGGAATTGAAGACTGTCCTGCTAGCCCTGAAGGCCTTCCAGAAACAGCTATACAACCAGAAAGTGTTGATACAGACAGACAATACTACTACCATGTTCTATATCAACAAGTGGGGAGGGACACAATTGTTCCCCCTTTCCACTCTGGCACAGGAGATTTGGAGATGGGCCATCCCACTCAAGATAGACCTGCTGGCCATACACCTACCAGGGAAGGACAATGTGGAGGCGGACTGGCTCAGCAGACATACATCGGCATCCCACGAGTGGGAGCTCAATGGACAGGAAACACAGAGGCTATTCCAAAGGTGGGGAACACCGACAATAGACCTGTTTGCAACACGCCTGAATGCAAAATGCCAAAATACATCCAGACAACCAGAACAGCAATCGCAAGGGAATGCCCTATGGATAAGTTGGTCAAAGACATTTGCCTACGCTTTTCCACCGATACCGCTGTTACACAGGGTGCTCGACAAGTGCAGGACCAGCAACATGACACTGATCCTAGTGGCACCACAGTGGGCAAGGCAGACATGGTTCTCTCAAATAGTGGAAATGGCACAAGGCACTCCTCACAAATTCACAAGAAGAAAGGACCTGCTCTCCATGCAGAACGGAGAGGTCCTGCACCCAGAGCCAGAGAGCCTCAGGCTGGCGGCATGGCTCCTGAAGACTTAGTTTGCGCACCTGAGCCTACCTCTAAGCACTATGCGAGTGCTACGGGAGGCAAGGAGACCTACAACACGAAAATGCTATGGGGAGAAATGGAAAAGGTTCACAATATGGTGCAGCAGAAATAAACTACTGAATAAAATGACAACAGAGTCAATGGTGCTTAGATATCTCACATACCTACTAAAAAGTAATCTAGGCTCATCCTCCCTAAGGGTACACCTAGCGGCAATCGTAGCTTACACACGAGGGGAGAGAGGAGGAAGTCTCTTTACGTCACAGGTAGTAAAGAGGTTCCTGGAGGGGGCGAAAAGAATTGCGCCACCAAAGAGGATGCCGCCGCCGGCATGAAACCTCAACGTGGTCCTAACCGAGCTTATGAAGGCGCAGTTTGAGCCCATCCACAAGGCCACGCTGCAAATGCTGACAATGAAAACAGCCTTCCTGGTAGCGATAACCTCGCTGCGCAGAGTGAGCGAGCTGCAAGCACTGACACTGCAAGAGCCCTACATCCAGATACACAAGGATAGGGTGGTTCTAAGAACGGACCCACACTTCGTGCCTAAGGTGGTGTCGGCATTCCATATGAACCAGACAATTCAGATACCGAGTTTCTTTCAAAACCCCACGACAAGCGCAGAAAGGGCACTGCACACTCTAGACTCTAGAAGGGCAGTGATGCACTACATTGAGAGGACCAAAAAGCTTTTTGTCTCCTTTGCAACTAGTTTCCTGGGTAGACCCGTGACAAAAGCCACCATTGCACGATGGATTGCACTGACAATACAATTCTGCCACAAACCGGCAGGGCAGCAGCTATCGGATGGGCCACGAGCCCTCTCCACAAGGAAGAAGGGAGCAACTATTGCCTTTCTGGCAAATACGCCCATTCAAGACATATGCCTGGCGGCAACGTGGGCTTCAGTGCACACGTTCACTAAGCACTATTGCGTGGACATTCAGATGAACAAGGAAGCACAAGTAGGACAGAAGGTGCTTCAACACATATTCAACAGCCAACACTCATCTACCACCCAGCCGCCACAAAGATAACAAACCGCTACAAAGTCTATGCACAGCATAGTGAATCCAGAAAGATTCACGCTGCAAAACGAATAGTTTCTTACCTGTCGGTGTAGTTTTGCAGCTTGAAGATCTTTCTGGATTCACTAGCGAACCCACCCACCTCCGCCAGGAAGATGAGGAAGGAGAAAGAGGTGGAAGGACAAGGAAGAACAGAATAATTGGAATACTAAAGGAAATTGGAAAAGGAAAAGTAAGAGAACGGCTAGAGTTAAAAAAAAAAAAAAAAAGGGAAAAATGAAACCCGAAGATGGCGCCCCAAAGGTGGGACTTCCGCAGGAAGCACGATGACCTCACGAGAGGTGCACCAAATGGTGGGACGTCGACGCCCACCTGGGCAACAAAAAAAAACAAAAGAAAGACTACGAATCCGGATCCAACCAACAGATCGCGGAATAATGCACAGCATAGTGAATCCAGAAAGATCTTCAAGCTGCAAAACTACACCGACAGGTAAGAAACTATTCGTTTCTTCTCTCTGAAAGTTGATAAGAAGGATCTCCGATTTGTCTTCATGAATTTATACCCTAGCACAGATCATATTTCTTGAGTTCTTCTTGCAGGGAAAGAAAGAAAGTCAGTGGGTAGTTATTTATGATTGTGCCCTCCAGAGGATTTTTTCTTGATATCTTCATTGATTTGTGCTGCCATGCCTAAAGGTTGTCACTATCACAAAAAGAAGGGAAGGCACAGAACCAAGCCTCTCAAAGCTATTACATCAATTGACAGTGAAGCGTTTAGTTTTTAGGACCACTTCATCAAACGCTTTCCTCAGTCCAAACCTCTTTATTATCTGCATCATGAAGGAGCAGCTCACCCTTTCAAAGGCCTTTTCTGCACTAAACACACTGACTTTGTTTTATGTTTAGCCTTTTTGATAGTGAGAATCTTATGTTATTAATTTTTGTCTTCCTGTCACAAAAGACGGTTGATCCTCATGAATGTTGGTCGAGAGAACTATAGACCACCTATTTGCCAGGACTGTCTTATAGATTTTCATATGTCTGTGTAATAGCGTAAGGAGTCTGCAGTCTGAAAATTTTGTATGATTTTTTTTTGTCTTGTGCACCTCCTCCATAGATTGAGTTATCCTACCTGTTGGGAAGCAGGACAGAGATGACCCCCTTACATTATTGCTTTAAGTGTGGGTGCAAACGTTTATAAAATTGCAGAGTAAAACCATTAGGACCAAAGGCCTTGTATGTCAAGGTAACCTTAATGGATTTATTAATTTCTTCCTCCTCCATCGGGGCTCCTAGTTCCTCTTCTTGTTCTAGAGTCTGGGGAATGTAGTTCTGTCTTGAAAGGAAGCATCTTGTTCCTCAGTTTTTTCCCGTTAGGAGTATAACGGTTGGTAAAAGCCTGAGAACGTTTCTGCCTTCTTTTTTCATATTATGGATTTGGTCTCCCTCGCTCTTAGCTATGCATTTTATCTGTCCTTTAGAGTTTTCTCAGAGATTGTGTCCTTTTATTACCTATTTGATACATAGTCTCCCTTTTAACATTAGTAATGATTCTCTCACTCATTGAGCAGAAGTACTCTTAACTGTACTTGTATATTCACCTTTCTTAAATCTGCTATATAGCTTGAGTGTCAGCTCTTAGGAGCTCATAGGTCTGCCTCCAGTGTGGCTTGTATGCTAGCCCTTACTTGTTTATTTTTGAAGCCCCTGCTATTATCTGGCCCCTAGTTATAATCTTAAGGCATCCCAAAGGATCTCCCTAGGGGTATCTGGTGTGTTGTTGATAGACAGTGGTGCTATTGGCAATCTCTACCCTACCAGCTGCATCTTACATGATGTATCTGCTGAACCTCCATTATTCCTCCCTCCTAGGAGTAAATCTTTCATCAGTCTTTATACATACCAGGGCATGGCCAGAAAGAATGATTCTGCCAATCCCAGTTAACCAACTTCCTTAACTGCATGACTGGAAATCTGGATATCTATAGTGTATGTATGGTGTACTGCTGAGTAGAACTGGTCTCTTTCTTCATGGTATTGTACCTTCTATATCGCTACTAAACTTTTATGTTCGAGGCATATGAGCTGCAGATTACACACTTATGCATAGATCGCCATCTGGTGTTGGGCCCGGATGTTTGCAGTTTGTTTTTCCTCTTGGAAAGTCTTTGGAAGTCACGAGGTCGGTGACTCCTCCTTTGAATCGTATTGCGCATGGGCTTCGGCTCCATTCTCAGATTATTTTTTTCCGCCATCGGGCACGGATGTGATCTTCGCGCTCCGGTTCCGAACAGCTTCCAGTTTGACGATCGACGCGCAATCCTCACCCCAATCGCTGTATTGTTTCGATCACGATCTCTTCAATCAACGCGCCTTCTCATCGACACAAACCTTCGGTTCCAGTCGTCGACGGCGGCCTTCGGGCCTACCCAGGCTCCGGTCCCGGCTCATGGCAAGAACTCCATTTAAAAAATACCCTCAATGTGGGTCCAAATTTCCCCACACCGATCTTCATGAGGTATGCAACCTTTGCCTCTCCCCGGAACACGAGGCTCGAGACTGTCCGGCCTGTAAGTCTTTCCGATCCAAAAAGACTATTCGGGACCGAAGAGCTAGAAGGAACATGGCACACTCCCTGACGTCCATTCCAGTCGACATCTTCGGAGACGACATCGACGATCCGGAACATCATCGTACCGAAGAGGACCTCGTCAACGCTTCCGAGGCCGACGAGTCAGATGTGGAGGACATCACCCCGGCGCAGAGGGTCGTGAGTACCAATCTACCCCCTCCCACACCCGCGCCGACACCCAAAAAGGCTTTGGTCACGCCTTCGCCTCCGGGCCTAGGCAAGACCAGAGAAACTGCTTCACACACCCCACCTTCGGGCCCAGTGAAGAAGCCAAGTAAGCCTTCCGGCGGCTCGGGCTCGAGCCAGCCTGCCAGCGGTGCCGAGAAACACACTTCGGCACCGAAAAAGAAGACGGCCTCCAACTCGACACCGAGCTCCGCACCGAAGCCCTCGGGGTCGAAACCCAGCCCTTCGGCACTGACGCCATCTTCGGTGCCGATCAAACCACACAAGGCCACCGGAACCGACACTTCCAAGCCGAAGCACATCTCGGTGCCGACCAAGAGACCGGAGGGTCCCAAGCCGGGTTCTAAACATCAAACCGGCACGGAAAAACCTAAAAAATCATCAGCCCCGACGCCTTCGGCGCCGACGAACCAAATTACCTCACCAGAGTTATTTACACCGGATCCCTTGCAAAAAACACTTACCAATGATCCACAAACTGGACATTTGACGCTCTCTACTAAGAAGAGACATTTGGAGAAGCCTGCTTCGCCTCCACCTCCAAAGAGGAAGGACTCTGCTACCTCTCCATTCAGAATACCTTCCCCTCCTCCTCCACCTCCACCCCCTCCACATCGTTCTCCTACTCCGTCTCCAGACGACGATGATCATGGGGACCCATATTATGATACAGGGGATGTGCCACAAGACCCCACCCCTACAGGATCTCCAGATCCATGGGACGAATACCATATACCAGATATCCCCAACGTCCCACAAGACGATATTTACCCTTCTAGACCATCTCCACCTGAAGATTCTCTAGGGTTTAACCATCTTCTGCAAAGAGCAGCACATTATCATGGGGTGGACATCCATAATGACCCTGTGGAGGAAGATTTTCTCCTAGACACATTCGATACTACACAGAGGTCCACCTCCATACTGCCCATGCTCAAAGGGGTGGTAAAGCATGCGGCAGAAGTTTTTAAACACCCAGTAAGAGCCAGGGTCCTTAACCCACATATAGGGCTCATTATGACGAATTGGAGAGCATAATGCAACATCTCCCCGAAAAATATAAAAGTAAAGCTAACGAGTTGATTCAAGAGGGTTAAACAATCACAAACACCTCTATACGTTGTGCCCTAGACGCAGCAGACACAGCCTCCAGGGCCATTAACACCAGCGTCCTTCTCCGTCGTCATGCTTGGTTAAGGGTATCTGGGTTTAAACCAGAAGTACAAGCCTCCATCCTTAACCATCCCTTTGACCAGGAACATCTATTCGGGCCAACGGTGGATGAGGCCTTAGAAAAGACGAAAAAGGACATGGATACAGCAAAATCCATGGCGGCCTTACAGTCTCACCCGCCCAGACGCTCCTTTCGCCGCTCATCCTTTCGGAGTGCATCCAGAGGCTACTCCTCAGACACAGCGTCCACATCGTACAAGTCCCCTACTCAGACAACCTTTAGAAAAGGTTACCAAAGAGGCGGCTACAGGGGTAACAACAACAAGGACAGAGGCAAAACAAACAACGCCCGTTCTGCCACACCTACTACCCAATGACTTCCCCCCCCCAGACCATTCCACTCCAGTCGGGGCAGACTCACAAATTTCCTTCATGTCTGGGAGACCATCACCTCAGACAAATGGGTGACCCAAATAATTCGGTCAGGATACTGCCTGGAATTAACATCTACACTCCCACCCCCCCCCCCCCCCCCCCCCCCCCCCACAAACATTCCACCCAGGCAACGCCCAATGTCACAAGAACATTCCACATTGCTAAAGCAGGAGGTAATCTCCCTCCTACGAAAACAGGCAATAGAACACGTTCCTGCCAATCAACAAAATTTGGGGGTTTACTCCCTATATTTTCTAATACCAAAAAGGGACGAGACTCTACGACCTATTCTAGATCTCCGGCCCCTAAACACATACATACACTCAGACCATTTTCACGTGGTAACGCTTCAGCAGGTACTTCCTCTGCTCTCCCAGAACGACTTTCTCACCACACTGGACTTGAAAGACGCATACTTCCACATTCCAGTACACCATGCTCACAGAAAGTACCTCAGATTTGTAGTGGACGGACAACACTACCAATTCAAAGTGCTCCTGTTCGGAGTCACAACAGCACCACGGGTATTCACCAAGTGCCTAGCAATGGTGGCGGCACACCTCAGAAGACAGCACATTCACGTCTTCCCATACTTGGACGATTAGCTGATAAAAGCCACTTCATACAACCAATGTGTACACCACACCGCTACCACAATCCAACTACTTCACCAGCTAGGCTTCACGGTGAACCACCAAAAGTCCCAGCTAACACCATCCCACATAAAACAATACCTCGGTGCCACCATAGACACCTCAAAAGCAATAGCCTACCCCAATCCGGCCAGGATTGCAAGCATTCAAGCTTTGCAACAAAAATTCGTACTTCAACACTCACTTCCAGCACGAGTTTTTATGCAACTGATAGGGATGATGGCCTCTTGCATTTTCATAGTGCCTCACGCAAGACTCCAGATGCGTCCACTCCAAGAGTGCTTAGCGCGCCAATGGAACCAGGCCCAGGGGCAACTGACAGATCTGGTGTTGGTAGACGGTCGCACCCATCGCTCTCTGCAGTGGTGAAACACCACAAACCTTTCCAAAGGTCGACCGTTCCTGGACCCGGTTCCCCAAATAATACTAACAACGGACGCATCGCTCTCCGGCTGGGGAGCTCATCTATTACACCTCACAGTGCAGGGCACATGGGCGCCGCAGCGAAAGTTACTCCATATCAACCATCTGGAGTTACTAGCAATCTTTCTAGCCTTGAAATCCTTTCAACCACGGATTTCAGGCAAGGCAGTCCTCATTCGCACAGACAACATGACGGCCATGTACTATATTCAAAAACAAGGCGGCACACACTCTCCACAGCTCTCTCAATTAGCACAGAGCATATGGAGATGGGCAATTCCCCACAAAATCTTTCTCCTAGCTCAACATATCCCAGGAGTCAAACACCGGGGCAGATCTGCTCAGCAGACCGACACAACAGATCCACGAGTGGGAACTTCACCCACAGGTTCTTCATCCGTTCTTTCAAATGTGGGGGCATCCACAGATAAACCTCTTCGCCACCCACGAAAACACAAAATGCCCAAGCTTCGCCGCCAGATACCCACACCCATTGTCCAAAGGAAATGCGATATGGATGAACTGGTCAGGCAAATTTGCGTACGCTTTTCCGCCTCCCACTCATTCCATTAGTGGTGCGAAAGCTACAACAGCACTCCCTCACACTGATCCTAGTAGCGCCAACGTGGGCCAGACAACCGTGGTACACCACACTGCTGGAACTCTCGGTAGTACCACACCAAAAGCTACACCTCTCACCATGCCTCCTAACCCAGAACCATGGAGAGATCAGGCACCAGGACCCAGCTCAGCTCAACCTTGCGATCTGGCTCCTGAAATCCTAGAATTCGGGTACCTAAACATTCCCCCTGACTGTATGAACGTCATCAGAGAAGCTAGACGCCCTACCACTAGAGCCTGCTACGCTGCCAAGTGGAAAAGATTTGTTGTTTATTGCCATAACACAATCAATCCTCTAGACGTGTCTATACAACACATCATATGCTACTTACTCCACCTACAAAGGTGTAATCTAGCCTATACCTCCATTCGGCTACACCTCGCAGCAATTGCAGCTTACTTACAAAACAGGCAGCACCTATCACTTTTCAGAGTACCTGCCATTAAAGCCTTCATGGAAGGCCTCAAAAGAATAATTCCCCCCAGAGTACCACCCTTACCTGTGTGGAACTTAAATATCGTTCTCACAAGGCTGATGGGGCCTCCCTTCGAACCTTTGCATAAATGCGAACTGCAATTCCTCACATGGAAAACCGCTTTCCTTGTAGCCAACGCTTCCCTTAGAAGGGTCAGTGAGATACAAGCACTTACCATACAAGAACCTTTTCTTCAAATGCATCAGAACAAGGTTGTTCTCCGTACCAACCCAAAATTCCTACCTAAAGTCATTTCCCCTATTCACCTAAACCAATCTGTAGAATTACCAGTATTTTTCTCGCAATCTCAGACCGTTGCAGAAAGGGCTCTGCACACGCTAGATGTCAAACGAGCCTTACTTTACTATATCCAAAGAACACAACCTTTCAGAAAGACCAAACAACTGTTTGTCTCTTTCTCTCCACCACACAAGGGCAACCCCATCTCAAAATCAGGGATAGCTAGGTGGATTGTAAAATGAATCCAGATTTGCTACCACAAAGCAAAACGAACGCTATCCGTTCCCCCTAAAGCCCATTCTACACGGAAGATAGGGGCATCCATGGCTTTTCTAGGGAACATCCGACCTAGATGATATCTGCAAAGCAGCTACATGGTCAACACCGCACACTTTCACTAAACACTATTGTGGAGATGTGCAAACCAAGCAACAAGCTAGTGTGGGCCAGGCTGTACTAAAAACACTATTTCAAACCACTGCAACAGATACCGGTGGTCGCCGCTAAGGTTGGGAACTGCTATATAGTCTATGCAAAAGTGTGTACTCTGCAGCTCATATGCCTCGAACGGAATATGCTACTTACCAGTATGCATCTGTTCTTGGCATGTAGAGCTGCAGATCTACACACGCCCACCCGCCTCCCCGGCTACCTGTATCTGTTCCAGTCTATCTTATTTAGATACAACACACATGGGTTTCTTCACTGTTATTACTACGCTCCATCTTTCCCTGTTGGTGAAAAACAGTCTGAGGATGGAGCCGAAGCCCATGCGCAATACGATCCAAAGGAAGAGTCCCCGACCTCGTGACTTCCAAAGACTTTCCAAGAGGAAAAACAAACTGCAAACATCCGGGCCCAACACCAGATGGCGATCTATGCAAAAGTGTGTAGATCTGCAGCTCTACATGCCAAGAACAGATGCATACTGGTAAGTAGCATATTCCTTCTCCAATAGCTCCTTCACCGTCTCCAATATGTCATCTGCTTAACTTATGGTTGCGCTGATCTATTAGTCATGCTGTCCATCAATCAGATTAAAGGTGCTTGCGAGGATAATGACACCCTTTGCATTCCCAGACAGTTTGTGTGGGGTCATTGCAAGCAAAGTATTCTGGTTTTGGTTAGGTACATAAAGGGCTGCTGTTTTTCCCCTTCTTTCCATTAAACAATACGCAACCACCTGAACTGTCTGACTAGGTTTCTTGTCCCACTAAATTGAAGGTTTTTGAAATTAGGATTACCACCCATTACTGATCTTAGTTGTTGCTTGGGATTGATTCATTTAGAGGTTTGATGGGGGCGTTCACAAGTGGGTTTTATGCATTACAACTGTATCTTTTTTCAGAGAATTAAGCTGCTGTTCATTCAGAGATAGGACTCTGAGTGTCTTATTCACAGGTATGGATACCTGTCAGTCCAGTTCCCTAAGATATTACTTTCCTGTGTTCTGTTAGTGTGCTCAGATGTATACCCCCATATGCTTACATTTGTAACACATCTCAACAAATATGTTCTTATCAGTGAATAGATGAAGTAAAGACAAAATATAAAAATCTATAATCTGATATGATAAACTGACTTCTTTCCTGTGCTTGGCTTCTGCTAGTTGCCTTGGTCGGTCAATTTGCTTTGTTTCAACTTTGACTTAAGATCATTGCTGACCCGGCAGTGACTCCGTGACCAGCTTACATTTCCTCTCTCTGGAATGACCATGTCATGTGGAACAATGTTTCAACAATTTCCTTTATTGATGAATGCCAATCTAAGTGCCCTGAAACATAATGAATGGTTTGTGTGAACATTTTTGTTGTCAAACTAGAAGCTTAGGCTGCATGGATAAGTCCACCTTAATCTTGTTATTTTTGTTCAGCGCTTCTACAAGGGGCATGAGAGCCGTCTGTTTTGTGAATGGACTGGGACATGTCTTGTAGTAGGATAAATGTATCTTATCCAAATAGTAGTAATGAGTGTTGCCTAAACTTGGTAGATGTTGGGTGGCTCAGCATAGAACCCACTCTGCCCCTGAGGTGACTGTTGCAATCTCATTTAAGCGTCAAACAAGCACACTAATCTGTTTCCTTCACTCGGTGCCTTCTTATGCAGACACAGAGGTAGCTCCTAACTGTTACTTGCCTTGCTATACTACGCTTCGCTACTACCAATATCAGGGAGCTATAAAGCAACTGGGGTATGGGAACATCACATGGGATACCCAAGAGGATGAATTCCGGGTCTGCTGGAAGGGATATTTTTAGTATTGCGATTAGTTCTTTCATTATCTCGCCCCAGTATAACTGTATATGGGGGCACTCCCACAACGTGTGTAGGAAGTTCCCTTTTGTTTGGCAGCTGGTGTTTTGATTTAAGCTGCAACTCCAACTGGTGCTAGCTGTGTGCCTGGATACACCCAAAGACAGTCCGGTAACGTAAAGGCATGCTGTACGTTACGGAGCACAGCAGGAAGTTGCAGAAGTCCCACTCAAAGTAGAGGATGTGTACCCATTCCTGCAACAGGTCACAGTCTGTGGTTTAAGTCTTTGGGTAAGTGCAAATGGGTCTTGTCCCAGCCTCGACCTGTGAAGTTGCTGGGGCATTAAGGTGCCCATGGGTCTCGCTCCCAGTTACCTACCAAGGAACTGCTTCTGCAGCTGACCCTTATTCACCCCTAGTTCTCTGTTCTGTTGCCGCTGGCACAATAGATGGTGGCGTTTAAGAAAGACAAGCTCTGCATCTTTGGCACTCCTCTGGTGCACCAGCAGGTTCCATGGATCCTCCGAGTCCTGTCTGGTTAACGCTAGTTGGTCCTTCTTTGACAGTCTGTTCCTCCTGAACCTGTTTCAGCTTTGGAGCTGATTCCATGCTTGGCACCACTATTCATGCTGATACCTACGTCGCTGATGCTGGCCCTCACTCAGAAGAAGACGTCAGACATATTGTTCTGTCTGACTCCATATCTAATTCACATATCGGACGAACGTGGCCCCAATACACTCTTAAAAAACAGTACCTTTGAGGACATACAAGAGGCCAGTGGGCTGGTCTCTTACTCCGACACGGGGCTGGGTTCTCCCCCCCTGCTCTTTCCGCTGAAAGGTCAGCTAAATTCGCCATAGTCATTCTAAGTCAGAGCTACTGAAGTCTTAGACTTGTAGTTCCTTTCCATTAAGGTAAAAAACAATGCACTCACTGAAGTCTTATAACCTGGGATACCCAATCTGCAACTCGTCTGGCTTTGAGCAAAGCTAAGTCGTGTTCTAAATTATCTGACTGGATTCCCCGGCGATGTTCATTCTTTCCTGATGGACATGCCCATCAGTGGGACGTGCCTATTCCGGGACAAGGCTGGTTCTCCTCTTGAGCATTTTTAGGAGAAGGGCTGCCGCTTACTCTCTGGATCTCTTCCACCACTCCTTTTGCTGATTTGGCCGAGGCGTCCCATATCAGCGGCCTGTCCAGCCTCCACAGGGCACCCAGCAATTTTGTTGGCAAGGGGACCTCTGCCCCTGTAGTCAAGGTATGCTTGCTGCCCAGTCTACCGCGCCCCCTGCAGCTCCACCTGCTAGATCTATTTAGCTTGCCCTTCAGGAGCACAGCTACCTGTTGGGAGGCTGAATCCACCATTTTAGTTCTGGGTTTGCAGACTAAAATTGGGCAGGTGGGTCCTACAGTTTGTTCACAGGGATTATGCCTTGCCCTTCCTTTCTTCTTCCTTGCACTTTCCACCATCCTCTCAGCGACTGACTTGAGGACCATTTCTCCATTTTGCATCAGGCAGTCCAAGCTCTTTGGCCAAAGGGGCTGTTTAGGATGCTGGTGCCAGAAGTTGAGTGCAGTTGCTATTCTCATTACTTTCTGGTGCCAAACAAGGACATCTGCCTTCAGCCTATTCTAGACCTGCTCCCTCTCAAAGCCTTCCTCAGGAAGTAGAAACCCCCGACACAGGTCTTCTCTGCCCTTGACCCTGGGTTGTGGCATTGGGTTTGCACGTTGCCTATTTCCTAATAACAGTCTTGCAGGCTGATCTATGCTACCTGCAGTTAGTGGTGGGACTGAAGCATTTTAAGTTCGCTGTGCTTCCCTTTGGTCTCACCAGCTCCCCTCAAGTGCACACAAAAATGATGGTGGTGGTGACAGCACACCTTTGGAGGTCATGGGTGCCAGTCTCACTCTACCTCGACAACTGGCTGTTGAAGGAGGACTCCCCCAGCAGTTTCAACCACATCCTCAGTATGGAAAACCTCCTGCCATCTTTGGTGTTTGCTATCAATGTGAGGGAGCCACACCGGACTCCTTCTTGGATGCTCCCCTTCATTGAAGCCTTTCTGGACACAGTTTGGTTTCGTGCCTTTGACCTGGGAAAGAGAGTCCAGGACATTGAGGCGATGATCCTGAGCTTTCAGCCTCAGGCTTGGATTTCAGTGAGACCTCTTTGAATCTGTACTATGAGCCGCTTCCCAGTTGTCCTTTATGGCTTCTAACTGTTATGATTGTTTTGCTCGTCGCCATCCCCTCAGCAGGCTCTGTGGGTGAGCTTCTGTCCCTTTGTCTAAATCCACGGTACATTACATTTTTTCCCAGACAAACTGGTTGTGTGCACTCTGGCATTCTTCTTGCAGAAAGTTTAGATGCCTGCACACATCAGTCAAACAATCACCCTGTCCGAGTTCTGTGCTCCGGTTCACCCTTCTAAGGATTAGGAGAGACTCCCATCGCTTGGACCCCAAGAGAGCGCAGAGCTTCCACATAGAATGTTCCAGAGACCACTGGGTGTACGGTCATCTTTTTGTGGAGGAAGAAAAAGCAAGGCAGTATCAAAGTGAATGCTCTTCCGCTGGATCGTGTTCTGTATTAAGATCTGCTAAGCATTGGCCAAAAAGCAGACTTCAGAAGGACTACTTGCTCGATTTGCCAGTGGAGAGCTGCTACCACATCATTAGCCTTTGGGATCCCTTTCCTGGACATTTGCCAAGCTGCTACATGGTAGCCCCTGGATACTTTAACAAAGCAGTTTTGTCCGGACCGGCCTTGCTGAAAGTGGCTTTTGCCCTCTGGATTCTGAAGGACTTTCTGGTGTTAATCAATTCATAGACCCACGTCTAAATAGGGATTGCTTTGTTATCTATTTAAAAGGCGAGGAATCTGCGACGAGTAGAAGTGTCTATACATTAAAAAAAAAAAAAGTTAATTAGCTTCTGTAATGCTATCATTAAGTGGGTAGCTTCTGTAATGCTCTTTCTGGTAGAGACTATATAGCTGCAAATTCTTCACCAACCCTCCTATCCTTCCTGTTCTTTGATTGGGCTCTATCCATCAATAAGATCCCAAAACTAGAACTAAGAACACTGCTCTGCTGATTTTGCTTTTGGGACTCTACATCTAGGGATGTTGTGAAGTCTTGAAATTAAGTGACAGTGTTCAGGAGTGCTGCCTATCTAGACTCCACACATTACTTACTAAGCATAACCGAGTCGGTGCGGAGCTGCACGGTGCCAGCTTCTGGCATGCAGAGGTACTACTAAAAAGTTTCCGTATCCGGTCTGATGCCTGGGGCATATTCAAAAGGTGAGTAATCTGTGGTTAGATAAAATCCCTACCAGAAAGAGTATTACCAAAGGTAAGTAACTTGTTCTTTTGGATGCATGCTAAACGCGGCTGTCTGGTAGTCCTTTATTCACTTTTTCTTGTGATTCTGAAGAGCTAATCTTAATTATTTCTTGTACTGGTAGGTTATGCTGTGTTGACCACATTGATTGAATCCCTAGTCGTGTGTTTTTCAAGTTTTTTTTTTTCTTTTTCTTTTGGTGCTATGTTTCTGTGGTTTCCGTTAACATAAACATCAAAGTTTATCAAGTTGATTTATGCGATCACAACTTCCTGCACAGTAATTTCCTGGTTGTAGCTGACCTTTTACTGGAAAGACTCATGTGCGTTGTGTGGCATCCAACTCCATATTTATTTGTAGGTCCCGCCTAGCGTTGCTGTGCACATGCGTAGCTCGCTCGGCGGGATTTAATGCAGATGAGTACTTTTACAAAAGGGCTTTAAGCCCCGCCCCTCATTTCCATTGGCTGGCGTCACCGTTTATGCTAAATGGTGGCGAGCCATTGGAAATGAGCTATATATGTTGCCTCCTTTTGGCTTTTTATGCCGTCCCACTTGGACTGGCTCGCCTGCTTTCCGTTTTTCGTAAAGCTTTTCTTATCTTTCTGGGCTTGTTTGATTGTATTTGGTGTTTTTGTGTTCACTGGAGCGTTGCTGCTGTTCTGCTGAGGGCGGAGCGCTCCTTTACTTTAAAGATGAACGCGGTGCCTGCTTCAGAGACACCGCGCTTTCCGTTTCGACTCAAAGTGATAATTTGGAAGGCAGTTCAGTAGGTTAATGCTTGCTCTTCAGAGTTCTTTGAGTGACCCGTAGGTCACAGGACTGCATTCCCACAGGACTGGTCCAACCCTGTGTCGATCTATTTGCTCGTTATTAGACAGCTCCGGAGCACCCAGAGAAGTTGTGCTCTGTAAAGCAAGCCATAATTAAAAGATTGTGCAGGCGAAAGGGAATGAATGAAGTCAGCGTGTCACTGTTGCTTCTACAACCCAACGCCCGTATTAAAGCATGCATTGGAAGCTTCTGCTAGGTGAGAGATGTTGCTGCAGAATTTACATAAGAGTGTGCTTTTTTGGCTCGGCCAGTCTCGTTCAATTATACGTTGTCCTTGTTGTTGGCTAAATAGACGTGTCCTCCGGGGCACACGATTCTCATTCGGCTTCTGGGCACATCAGGATAAAGGCGAGGGCTGAGGGCAGACGCGGCATGCGTCTGATTGATAGGTGCTGACTGTTGATGGGCTGTGTGTGTCTGTATGCGGGTGTCTGTGTGTGCGTTCATTTGTGTGTCGGTCTCTGTTTCTTCTTGCTTGTCTATGCATTTGTGTTTGTATTCATCTGTATGCCTCGCAGCGTGTTTGTTTGCGACTGTCTTTTTGCCTCCTCGCCTCTGTGTATTGTATCTGTGTATTTGAGTGTATGTGAGTTGGGTGGGCGGGTCTTTGTGTGCCTTGTGGGTGCGCACGCTCATCTGCCCAAGGGCCAGTTTTGCAAGTGATT
Organism: Triturus cristatus; assembly: GCF_964204655.1. NCBI lineage: Eukaryota > Metazoa > Chordata > Amphibia > Caudata > Salamandridae > Triturus > Triturus cristatus. The sequence continues at coordinate 802,163,197 of NC_140582.1, read as the reverse complement.
GTCTACTCACGTGCCCGCACCTGTTTGCCTGCGTCTGTCTGTATGCGTGTTTGACTGTGTGCAGTGCCTTCAGTGCCTCTGTCTGTGCGTTTGCCTATGTTTTTGCCATAGTTCTGCCTTGTATGAACATCTGTAAGGGCCATGTATTTCAATATATTTAGGTATCTAACTATCTAGTAGAAAGTACGTACGTGTGTGTGTGTGTGCGCGCGCGTGCGCTTTGCAGGTGTGTTTGCGTGTACCCATGTGTGGTGATGTCTTTGTGAGTGGATTGGTTGTGGTGTCTGTTTCCACTTTCTACACCTTTGAGTGAAATCAGTAGTAAACTCTACCCTATTAGTTTTTGTAGGTGGGCAGGGGTGTACCTTTCTTCAAATTCCTATTGATGCAGCTCCTCCAAATCACGAATGTCAGCTCGAAGTACTTGCGGATAGTTTCCCGCAATAGTTTCTACCGTCACTAGCAGAGGCTTTTAATAGAGGCGTTATCGGCTAGAGCGGCCGACTTTGAAGCGGAGGAACCGGGTCCGTGTCTCGGATCAACATCCTGTGAAGCTGGACAAATCGCTCCGCGCCTAAAAAGGAATGTATGTGCAATGCAACTGGTGATCACATCGAGCGCCCCAATATCTGCGGGTCGAGTTCGCGCTATATAACAAAACTGCAAAAAAAAAAAACAATGTACGTGGCAAGCAAAGTGTGTGTACGTATATGCACAGAGTGGCTTTGCGGCCTGGGGAGCAGCCGTGCAGTAACCCGTTCATAACAAAAGGCCCCTATGATCTTTGCAGGGGAGTCAGGCTGTTTGGGAAGGAGGCTGACAGAGATAGTGTACGGGGTGGGGCAAGGTGACGAGACATGTTTTCTCTTTTTTTGGGGGTTTGTTATCGTGTGCAAGTGCTTTGCTTTTTTTTCTTTTTGCTGGAAGTGCGCTAACTTGGTGTGAATACATCAGCTTGAGGCTCAAAGGCTTTGTTCAGCTTGGCCGCCAGCTTGTTTTTTGTGGAGGTGTTCTCTTCAAACATGGCGGCGCTACGATCACGGGTTCTAAGCAGGGTGGGTTGTTTGTCTGGCACTTGCTCAAAGAAGTGTTCGCCCTTCGGTTCAAGCCCTCTAATCTCCCTCTGCACCCCCGTTCTTTCTAACCAACGAGTAAGTGCACGTCACTGTCGTTGTTTTGCTTCATTATTTCTTTCTTGTTCTCTGCCTAAAACAAAAAAATGCAAACTACCTGCTTCTTTTCCGCTCTCCTCGCTACAATGTCTGCGTGGAACAAGGGCCGCATTGTGCGTTTTGGTCTGGCTGGTCTGAATTATGCTGCCCGCTTTTTGACTTTGTCAATGCATGTTGCTTTTTGGAAAACTTTGTTGGGGCTAACAGTTACCTTAACCCCTTTCCATGATGCCCTACTGAATTCAAATGCTCTTTTCATCCGGTTATACGTAAGGCTAAATGACAAGACTTAATATAACAGCCAGGATAATGTGCTACATAGCTAAATACTTTTAAGATCCTAAAGGCGAGACTGTTGCATTGCTAATGCTTGTTATTCTGACCCACTTTGTATTACTTTTTAATACTACTAATGATCATATACACTTGTACTGCGAGGACTGTGCAGAGAGGACTATAAAGTAAATAGTTGAAAGGACAAGATTTCAGTGCTCTTCTGAGAGTAAGGTTGTTTCAGGCTGAGGACGATTAGTGGGAGACTGCAGAGATTCTCTTGTATGATACGGAGGTTTCCACTCCTGTCGATGAGATTGCTGTTTATAGCAGCTGAAACGGTTTGCCTGCAATGGTGGGCTTTTCATCTGCATCTAAATGGTGAGACGCTGTTGACTCTCCCTCTGTAAATCTATGTAATTTGATTGGACCCTTGCCTTCTTGTGGTGTTAGTGGTGCTTGCATACATAAGGTGGTTGACCTGTAGTTTGGAAAGGCCCCCTCTAGAAGTGACCTCTATGATTGCAGGGCGCTCCATTGCATTTAATGGTCGAGACCTGCTGATTCCCTTACCTGTATGTTCCCACTACAGTTGCTCTCTTCCTCTCCCCTTGTGGAAGCCAGTGTGTCTTTTTGGAAGTTACAAAGTTGAACAGAGCAGGAAGGAAACTTCATGTTTACCTTTCTCTGACCAGGCCGGTTACAGACCCTACGTAGGTTTCTGTCGCCTGCCATTCTGAGGGATTAAAGAACATAATCTGCTAAAACCCATGGTTTACCTGAGTGTGACTGCTGCTTATTTGACCAGACACTCCACGTTTTACTGTGGAGTTAACACTTTATAACTGCCATGTACGAGTGCATGACCTAATATGTTGTAGACTAAGATACAGATTTTCCATTAATGATTAATCTGAATATTTATGCCCTCCGACTTTTTGAAGTATATGTGACTATATTGAATACAATGCCACTCCCTTTTTTCTAAATAGAATGACTTCTGGAAAAATATTTTTTGCAAGTGGTAATTGTGGTGTCTGAAGTAAGTATTCTATCCCGGGCCATTGTAGAAGAGTAAGCATAGCTTGTTTGACGATGCAAGCCTCTCTTGGCACTTCAGTGCAAAAAAAGGTTGTTGGCAATATATTGAGCTTCCAGTTGTATGTGGCTTCTCTGGTTACAGAGGCAACAGCAGTACTTGACACCAGGTTGCCCTTAACTACTCATCCTTAAGCGACTCTGGGTGTTTATTGCTAGTAACCGTTGCCTTTTTTTCACCTAACATTGTTAAGACACAGTGAGTCAACTTTGCCTCTTACGCTTAAAGCAATGTGCTCTCTATTTCTAACAAGCTCCTGGTTAAAATACCTGCTTTCAGTTTTCCAATCGTTTCCCCTTAGGTTGCCCTGGTTGCATTAGCACAGAGATGCAACATTTGCTATTGTCTTAATTCTGATGCCTGGGCAGGTATCCACATGGTTCAGGCGTCTTAGGTGAGCCTTCCTCCCTTGCCGGCCTCATGGCTGCTTCTGGTAATGTCTGCTGTATGAAAATCTAGTGCGGTTTTCAAGGAGAACTTGTATGCCACTCGCCTGATACCCTAATCCTGCATAATGGATACCTTAATGCTATCATTAATTATTTGCTGAGAGTGTGCACTGGAGTCCTGTCATTGGGTCGGGTTGTCGTTTGTAGCCAAAACCCACAAATGTAATATTTCTGAAGTCCTCCATACTCTAACCTCAAACATGCAAGCATTTGAGTCTGGTGAATATATTCATAACAAATAGCATTAATTAAATTGAACTATGTTTTTCTTGTGAGGCCTCTATTTTCACTGGAATTTTTACTTATTGGTAAATGGTGATCTCTATGGCAAAATGTCAAGGATCTAGCCTCCTCTGATTTTATAACATTTAATTTCTTTGAATTAGAATGTAACTGAGGCAGACGAAGATACTGACACGGACAGTGACGATGATGAGGATGATGTTCATGTCACAATCGGAGATATAAAAACAGGAGCGCCTCAATATGGGTAAGCTTTGGTTGTTCATTTTGAAAAATTTTATATATTGACTTTATTGAAGAGCCACGTGAAATTATAGTAGATTTTGAATAAAATTTCTCAGACACTTTAAATTAATTTCGAGATGTTGGGCCTCCATATCCCAGATTCTAACCTAAGAACTCCAATCAACCTCTTTAAAACTGTCATTGTTGGGGAGTAAGGAAAGGGAAAGACTTGTCAAAAAGTCCTAGCACTCTGATTGGGTTGAGCTTTCTGTTAGCCAAATGAGACATTACAAAATACTGGTCATTCCCTACAGCCCACCACTATGAGAATGGCTTCAAGGGACAGACAAACATGCTGTAATGAAGAAACCAGTGTTCCTAGTGAGAGAGATCTCAAATAAACCTGTCTGGAATCTCTGGACATCCCAATATCTGTAGACGTTCCACTTCGGACTTGTACAATGATCTTAGATTTAGACCTGTGTGTATATGGTAATTTAAATGTTTCATTTATCATTTGTGCTATTGTTAATCTGTTTGTATCCCATGTGTTGTGATTGTTTATGCTGTTAATTATGCAGATATCAAGACAGCTGTAAAAAAATAATTGTGTGAAGGCATTGGCTTAATAAAATCTGTTTCCACTGCCTCCTCTGAAACTTAACTATCATTCTTTGCTCTAATATATTAATTTTTTGATGTAGAAGCTATGGAACCGCACCTGTAAATCTGAACATCAAGACTGGTGGTAGAATTTATGGTGCAGCTGGTAAGTTCTTAATCTTTTCTAACCTAGAAATGAATATACATATGCCATACAAATCTCTTGCAGGTAAATATATTTAAAAAAATTAGTTTTATAATTTTACATCAATTGTTCCTCACATTAGTTTGACCAACCGAGAGATAGATAGAGAGAGAGAGAGATATATATATATATATATATATATATATATATATATATATATATATATATATATATATATATATATATATATAATCTCGCTATTTGGTGTAGTTTGTACTCACGCCCCTGTAACTTTTTGTCCACATAAGTTATCCATGTCAAATTTGCGTCCTTCCAACATCTTGGGGATTCTAAAGGTACACAGGCTTTGTGGATTTCCCTGGAGAGGAACTAGTAATTAGCCAACATACAGCTAAATATTGTGTTTTTATGAAAAAACGGGAAAACTGCTGCAGAAGAAAGTGTCTGTTTTTTTTGCCTGCAAATGGTATCAACAAAGGGTTTGTGGTGCTGAAAACACCATCTTCTCAGCTTTCAGGGACATTCAGACTTTTGTCAGAAAACCAAAATATTTTACACAGTTTGGGCATTTTACTGGGACATATCCTATTTTTGCTATTTTGTGTGCTTTCAACCTCCTTCCAGTTAGTGGTAGAAACGGGAATGAAAGCAATAATGGATCCCAGAAAGCTATACACTTCTGAAAGCTAGACAAAATTCCGAATTCGACTTTGAAGGATCTACACAAATGGGGTCATTTGTGTAGATCCTTCAGTCTTTTTTTAATAGAAATTAAAAGTTGAAAATAAAAAATGTTGAAAAAACAGCACTTTGTGCCAACTTTTTCAACTGTAACTTCTAAGTATGACAGATTTTTTTAAAAGCAATACACCGTTACATCTTCTGGGCCCTTCTGGTTGCGGGGATATATAGGACATGTTGGTTCACCAAGTACCCAAGTAATACAGAGCCAATAACTGAGCTGCCTCGTGCAATGGTTTTTCATTGTGTTCCGGGTTTATAACCATTCATTTGGTAAAATATAAAGAGTGAAAAATAGGTACCAAGGAAACTTACACATTTCCGAAATAGGGACTAAATATAGAGTTTAGAAGCTGTGGTCATTTGCACATCTCCAAAATTGTGGGTACCCTTATAAGCATGTGAATTAAAGGTAATTTTTCAAAATGACTTTTTTTTTTTTTTTTTTTTACAAATTGTCTTACATTTTGAAGGCAGAAATGCAAAGAAAGTCAATTGGTAATAACACATGTTCCACTATTCTGTGATCCCCCACAGTTCAGCAGCCATCTGGAGAAACCTACCAAACTCACACATTTCTGAAAACTAGACATCCCGGAGAGTCCAGGAAGGTGTGACTTCCCCCAATGTTATCCTATCCAGATTCCCCTGCAAACCTCAAGTTTAGCTGAAAAGATCACATTTTTCTCACATTTCTGTGTTGGAAAGTTGTGGGATCACTGAAATGGCACAAATGTCCTACAACCCAGCGTTCCCCCAGGTCTCCTGATAAAAATGGTACCTCACTTGTGTGGGTGGGCCAAGTACCCTTGGCAGGTAAGGGCCTAAAACTTATTGTGGAGACATCAAAAATTATCTATCGCACAACTACCTGGTTTTGCAAGGGGGCCATCTGTGTTTTTGGTCCTGGGCTCGTCGGCCATCTAGGAAAACCTATGAAATCCAGACATTTCTTAAAACTAGACACCCGGGGGAGTTCAGGGAGGTATGGCTTGCGTGCATGCCCAAATGTTTTCCTACCCAGGATCCCCTGAAGACCTCAAATCTAGCAATACAAATATCACATATTCCTGGCTGGAATCAGCGCGCCGGAACAAATGTCCTACCACTCAGCGTTCCCTTCAGTCTCTTGAGTAAAATGATACCTAACTTGTGTGGGTGGGCAAAGGTCCTGCGACTGGGAAAGGCCAAAAACATAGGGATTGATGTATGGCACTGCAATCTCTTAAGTGCTACGCTTTTAGGTAATTCTGCATTGGACACCCACACGTGAGGTATCATTTTTATCGGGAGACCAAGGGAACGCTGGGTGGTAGGACATTTTTGCCAGCGCGATCATCCCTCACAAAAAAGTAAGGAAAATTAGATTTTTTTAAAATCTAAATTTGAGGCTTGCAGTGGAATTTGGGTAAGAAAACGTTGGGGGATCCACGCAAGCCACACATCCCTGGACTCCCCCGGGGTGTCTAGTTTTCATAAATGTCTGGCTTTGGTAGGTTTCCCTAGATGACCACTGAGCCCAAGACCAACAAGCATTGGCATAGCCAATAGGTTTCGCTTTTGTATTTAGTTATGGAGCACGATATCCTTGGTGCAACAACATCAACTGTTGCATGGCTAAACACTTATAAGGTCCCTAAGGCGAGACCTATGGCATTGCAAATGCTTGTTAATGGCTGTTAATAAAGTATTAAAAAAACAAAAGGCATAATCCTCGCGTCAGGTGATGGAGAAAGAAATCTATTACTATCTGGATTTCACACTGATGTGTCTCAATCTCTCTTTTGTTGATTACGATTTTTTTATTAATTTATACAGGCTGCATCCTCCAGCTCTCCGTTTGTGAAGTGAATGCACTCCATGATATCAGCATTTCCACTTAAAGGAAGAGGGAATGTTAAGGGGGTACAGCTTCATAAATGTGTTTTTTCTAGCATACCAATAAAATGATTATTACAAAAGCATGTTGATAGACTAATCAGAAAGAGAGGAAACTTGCGCTCCAACAGTGGAGAGAGAGACTGTAAAATAGGAGCTCAATGTCCTAGCAAGAGTCCACGATGGTTTGGGTCAAGGTCAACTTAGCTTTATCCCAAAAATGATTCCAGCGTGCACGATTCCCGTGTGTAAGAATTAACCAATTTAATCCCATATTTATGACTCAATTATTTAAGGTCATTGAAAAAAGCCAGAAACGGGACTGCCTATGCGAGGCTCTTTATCGTCTTCGCTGCGGATCACGGAATGCGCGAAGGAAAGATGAGCATTAATCTAATAACAGATGCACCGCGCTCCATTTTTGGCTATTGAGAGCAGAGCGACTAACAAACACCATCTTTAAATTGTGCTTCTCCGCGCCTTTACAATAGCATTATGTTGAAAATACACTTTTGCGTCTAGTTCGTTAAATATCATAAGCACTTTTTTGGGGGAACTGGACAAACGCTTCCACTCTCACTATTTGTTTAAAATACACAAAATGTTTTGGCTGAAAAGAGTAACTGATAGGTTTAGAAAAAAGAGGGCACGTAGAGGTTATAATCTTGCTACAAAAACCGTTTCAAGAGCGTGGGACAAGGTTATGGTTGTTAAAGCTACCAATCAGTCCTCTACCAATCAGGCAGCTCCGATCATCCACAGCCGGCCTATTGGTAGTCCCGAGATTTAAACGCTCCAGGGTGGGCGGAAGGGCCTTCAGCATAGTGGCCTCTAGCATGTGGAATAAACGCCCTCTGAATTTGAGGGAGTGCAATTCCCTGCTCGAATTTCGCAAGGGGCTTAAAACCTGGCTGTACCCCAAAGTCTAAACCATGCCGCTCCCCTGTCCCTCCCTCTGTCCCCCTTTGTATGTTTCTCCAGTGTAAAGCGCCAGGATGCCCGTAGGGTGATAGCTGCGCTATATAAGTTCCACATCAATCAATCAATCAATCAAAGCACAGCAAACTGGAGGAAAAATATCCGATGCCTGTCGAAGATAGCCCCCCTGTTTTTGCTCCTGGATGACACTGTTTTAGTTTTTCCATAGTGTTGGTAGAGCTCAGGGAGAGCAACCGTGTTGCTTCCGTTCTGTGCGGCTTCCGTTCCGGTAAGGGCCGATGTTGTGGTCCCGCTTCTTCCACGTGTGTGCTGGTATTTGTGGTTCGGGTTACTTTGCCGAGATGGGGAAGATCAAGCATGTTCGCCAAAAACAGCATGCCGTGGCCGTTTAACTAGCAGGGGAGCAACCGGCGGGGGAAGATCCTCTGGTGAGCCAAGAGGAGCAGGAACTCTCCCAGGCAGCCCGACTGCGAGGTTCAGCAGGATGGACAGTGCCCCCCGGGGGGGGAAGGGTAAGCGGGCTGGGCTCATGTAAAACAACGAAAAAAGGACTGTAGACATAAGACATACCCAATACCACTTGGATAAAGAAGTATGAATGGGAGACCACTCCTATCCCCGAAAAAGAAAAACAAACAAGCGGGGCAGCGCGGCGACCCCGACCACGCTAATTGGTAACAGATGCGCACTTTAAACAATTTAAGGAATGCAGTGGGCCGCTGCTCGCTCTCGAGAAGGCTAGGCTAGGGCACAGAGAAGGTGGGACATGCACCCGTCTTGGACCAATTGCATGCTGTCTCTCTTAGAAAGACTCATCCAAAGGACAATTGCGGGTGCTAAAAACAAAAGCGCACAAGCGTGTGTTTAGTGTGGAAAAGCCCTTACTAAAAGCCTCGCAGAGCAGCGCATGCGCACTGGCTCAGGCGACACCTAAAAACACAGGTGCTCCCCTTGCAAAACCAGGTCTTTTTCTGATAGATAATTTTGATATCTCCACAATGTTTTAGGCCCTTGCCTGTTGCAGGTGCTTGGCCCGCCAACTCAACTGAAGTGAGGTACCTTTTTTATCGGGAGACGTGAGGGAACGCAGGGTGGTAGAAGATTTGTGTCAGCCCGGTGATTCCACAACTTTCCCACACAGAAATGTGGGAAAATTCCATTTTATTCAGCTAAATTTGAGGTTTTCAGGGGATTCTGGGTAGGCATGCTAAGGGGGATCCACACAAGTCACACCTACCTGGACTCTCCTGGGTATCTAATTTTCAGAAATGTGTGCGTTTGGTAATATTCCCTAGATGGGGGCAGAAAGGCTGTGGCAATTATTTTGGGGGTGGAGGCGGGGGCATTGGCATGCCCATTCTAGACAACACGCACCCCTGACCTAAATCTGACCTGACCTGGCGTCCCGGGGGACAGATTGGGGGCTGCTACCTCCACCTGCTCCCCCAGAGGTTACAGAATGACTGATCTTGACAGTTTTTCTGGGGGGAGCAAAGGCCCTTGGCCAAGGGACTGCTTCCCCCCTCCCTGGTGCCTAGTGGGTAGATCCCTCCTTGGGGTTTGCCCTCCTGGTGCGATAACCAAGCAGGGGTCCACTAGGGCAGAATGTCATTGAAAAGGGGAGATTATCCCCTTTCCAACAATACCTCTCCCATGTAATTCGGTGCTCACCATGTGTGCGATTTTCATTATAAAGAAACAAACAAAAAATCCTTGGGAGGATAGGGAAGCTCTTCCTCACCCCCTGAGGCAAACATTTAAAAAAAGGAATTCCCTCTATCTGCAGAAGAGGGATATTTGTGCGCCTGTGCACATGACAAAATGATTGTCTTGAGCACTGGTGCTCATGACGGAACCATACCATCATGCGCACCGAAAGGGTCAATTCCTCAATATAATTGTAGGTCTAATGTGCCCAGCTGTCTCTTATGCCACACTATTCATTATATCATGCTTATGTACAACGCTGCTGTCGCACCATGCTACTACCAGCAACACCATTTTCAATAAAGCCCTCTAAAGGGTGTCTTCGAACCAGTGAAAACCAGAGCAGCTGAGAAACTGTCAAGGTTAAAAGTGTTAAATCTAGGTTGCAATACATTTAAAAACTTCACAAAAGAACTGGATTGCTATAGTAACAAGGCATATTTTTTTCTGTACAAGACACCTTCACGCCATTCCTACAGTGCGGCGACTGGTGCATATTAAGAGCTCTGGCTGTACAAAATAAGATGCTATCTTGTCTTAAACCTCTTCTCCCAAAAAAAAGATGTCTGCGTGAGAAATATGCCCAGTTTCCGTTCTGGTGGGAAACAAGAGCATTTGTTGGCTGTACTCCGAGATCTGTGCCAATCGACCCATGTAAGCTTCCAAGCCACCGCTAACAATAAAATGCAGTTAGCTCAACTCCCTTCACTGTATGACTTTGTCACAAGTCAATATATACAGCAGCTACGGTCTTAACAGGGTACACCGCTGGAGCAAATCTGCAGGCAAGGAAATAATGGGAACAGTCCCCCAGGGTTTGACAGAGGTTAAAGTTAGGTATAACCTTACTCTCTGAAGTGGTAGCTTGGTCGAGCAGTAAGGCAGTACCAGAGGATAGTGTAAAGCATTTGTTGTACACACTCAGTCAGCAAATGGTTTCACACACTCAATAACTGAACTCTAGGCCAATGGTTTATATATAAAAAATATATGCTTGTTTTATTTTAGAACCAACACTTGGAGTTAAAATATACTTTCTCAACAGTAGATGTTTCATATAACCTCTTCTGTGCCCATGACGAGATAGTCTCGTCATGGAGCACGGTTGCGCTGTGCCCATGACGAGACTATCTCGTCATGAACCCCACCCACTAATACAACGCCCGGCACAGGAGGGGGAAAGGGCGTGGCATTGAAGGGGGGGCAATATGCAGTAGATTTTAGTAAACACTTACAAGAGGTTGCAGTAGGCAACTCTATTTTTAAACACAACAATACATTGAGCTCAATGGTAAATTCACGTTATTTGCAACAGATTACTTTTTAGATTACTTTTGGAATTCCAGGACTGGATCCTAGATTCAGTCCTGGGTCAGTTCTCGGAATCAAGTGATGAAAGTTGACTTTAGTACTGTAGTGATTTTTAACTAATATTTAGCTATTTTAAAAGTTGACACTTAAAAAATATTTCAGAGAAAACAATCAATGATTCCCTATGGAAGAAAATGCAGGTTCCAGGTACAGTACGTTCTCGTTACTTTTGTAATCCAGTACTGGGTGCCTAGACTCAGTACTGGGACCTTTATCCAAACAGGTAAGCAATTACGTTTTCAGATATTATACGATTTTTGAAGAATATTTAAAGATTCCAGAAAACTACACTTAGAAGAAATTTCACAGAAAAACAGTCAATGGTTTCCTATGGAAGAAAATTGAGTTAAGGGCAAGTACAGTTGTAGAGATTTTTCAGAGTCAGGGCTGGGCACCAAGATCCAGCACTGGGAGTTCACCAAGGAACAGGTGAGTAAATTAGTTTTTGTCACTCGGCAATTTCAGGGAAAAGCCAGTCAATGTTACCCTATGAGGAAAATTGAGTTTGCGGTTGAAGGGTAAGTACTCGACTGGCAGAGTTGAGGTTCTGGGCACAGACTCAGGGGTCCCCCAGGGTCAGGTAGGTACAGTTGGTTCACCCTCAGCGGCTCTAGGGCGGCCGGGTGCAGAGAGAGTTAGGCCCAATGTTATCCTATGAGGGATAGGGGGGCCTTGTTTGGTGGCTGCTGACTGGCAAGCCACGCGGCTGTGGGACCTGGGCTCCTGGTCACTTACTCAGGGCAAGTGGGGAAGTAGGAAGGAATAGAGTTTTCACTGCCAAGGCCACTCGGGCGGCTGGGTGCAGAGTGCTTTTGAGCCTTCGGGCGCTCAATGGATGTCAATGGGAAATCTCCGGTTAGGAAAAAGACTGCAAGCTCGGGGACGAGGACTCTTCAGGTGCCACCAATACTTCGAGAGGTAAGTTGGGTAGTTGGAGGATAGGTAGGTACCCCGGGGTTGGACACAGGGGGCCGAGGGGCGCCGCGTGCAGGGGTGCCTTTAGGTGTCGGGAAATCTTACCCTCAGTTGATCGCGGTTGGGGGGGCACCTGGTTCTGAGGCTGCAGGCTTCTTCAGGAATGTCGAGGGAGGTCCTTGGGTGCCGGACTCTGGGTCACAGTCGCCGTGGGGTCGTCCTCAGGGTCTTTGTTCACTCCGGCACTGGCCAGGCTCGGCTGGTGCAGAGTGTGCTGGGTTCGCGGTTCCGGGCTGCTGCCAGGGGTTAGAAATAGGTTTCGAGTAGAGCCTCTACTCATGGGAGTCCCAGGGGCTTAGAGCCAAAAGGTAGCCAGGTCCTCCGGGGTTGGTGAGGTTGCTGGCCACGAGAGATGCCGCGCTGGAGCAGGAGCAGGTTTGAGGGTCGACAGGCCGGTAGGGCTGGGCAAAAGCAGTTGGTTCCTTCCTCTTTTTAGCAGCTGCAGGGCAGGTCTTTGTTCTTCTTGCTCTTCTTGTAGTTTTGAATCTGGAATCTGGGGAAGGAAGGTTCAGGGTGCCCCTAAATACTAGATTTAGGGGCGTTACAGGTAGGTGAAGGGCAGGGACCAATGGGTCCCCGTCCTGGGGTGGGTACACCCCCTATCCTGCCTCTCTCCTGTGGGAGGGGGGCAGTAGCCTAGTCCTGATAGGGTAGGGCTCCCCATCTTCAAGATGGCGAGAGCCCGGGGATGTGCTTCACCTCGCCTCCCCCACCTGAGGGGTGGGGTTGGCAGGCTGGCACATCCCCTGTCCTTATTTGGGTTTTCCGGGCAAAGCTTCCCGCCAGAGTGGGGGGTTGCAGGGGCCTGGGGAAACTCAGAGGCGGCATGCCTTTGAAGCTTCCCCCTGCCCATCCTGGGGGAGGAGATTTAGCACCTCGCCCAGGATGTACATTGTTGCAGGACCAGGAGAGCAGGGGCTCTCCTACCCAGGGGTCCAGCAACATGTCTGCTGGGTGGCATCCTAGGCAGCCTCAGAGCAGACGTGGATTTGTAGGTTAGGTTCGAGGGGGCACCTCTAAGATGCCCTCTGGGGTGCTGGGTACATTAAATCCCACACTGGCATCAGGGTGGGTTTAATGTGCTGAGAAGTTTGATACCAAACTTCCCAGTCTTTAGTGTTGCCAATATGGTGCTGTGGAGCTCGTGTTTGACGAGCCCCCAGCACCATGTACTCTTTAAATGGCAGCACTGCACTTACAGGGCTCAGGGATGGACCTGGGCACTGTAGGGGCACAGGGCTCTTGCTCCTGTGTCCCCACCATTGGCTTAAGGCACCCAGCTAGTGGGGTGACTGATGTATGCCATGGCAGTGTATGTGATGGGCATGGCACACAGGGATGTTTTTGTCTTGCACCCAAACACTCAGCCTGCAAAGGCAGTGTGTGCGTGTAAGGGTGCAGGGCCTCTAAGAGTGGCACAATGAGTGCTGCAGCCCTTAGAGGCCTTCCTGGGTCACAAAGCCCTGGGTACTTAGGGTACCATTTACCAGGGGCTGACATGTGGCCAAGGTTTGCCAATTTGGGTTTGGTTTGTTTTAGGGAAGGAACATAGGCCCTGGGCACCTGATTGGCAGGAGTCCAGGGCACACTCAATCAAAGTACATTCAGCAATTCAGCAAAAAGTGGGGGTATACCAGGCAAGAAAGATGGCACTTTCTCACAGACAGTACAAATATATCTAGAGAATGTGTACCGCTGCATGCGCCAATGAGGAGAACGTCCACTGGGTGATTTCAGGTTGCTGTAATTGGACCTAGTTTTCAGTCCCCAGAGGTAAGAGCAGCACCTTTGAAAAGAGAAGCCAAGTTCTGATGCAGCCACCTTAGTGACTTTGTGTGCCACACTAAACACCGAATAACCGAGATCTTAGCATATAGCCGTGTGACTTGAACAGCATTTGAGTTTATAAATAACTCCATCTATGGAAAACGTTTTTAAAAATCAATGAAACTGCATCAGACATGCTGCGAAAGGTATCAGGAGGTCAGGACAACCAAACCTACCACAACCTGGCAGATGATGCGTACATTTTTTGAAAAAATATAGCAGTGGCAGCAAAGCCGTGGTAGCGGGTGCAAGGAACGACGTGGTTAGATTCCATCAAAGAATCTATTTGCATGTTTGTTTTTTCAAATATATTCTTTTGCTGTAATCTGTCCATGTTGTTCCTTGCACCTTAGACTGTCTTTGCTGGCACTGCTGCCAACAAAAGGAGACTCTAACATGGATCCCCAGAGGGAGAGGATGTGGTACAGCGGTCAGAGCTGCGGACTCAGAAGCTGGGGATTCGTGTTAGTCTCTGCGTCTGCTCAACACCCTGTGATTCTGGGAAAATCACTTAATCTCCCCCGTGCCCGTGCTATATAAATCTACAAAATTAAATTAAACAAAAAAAGCAGTGATCTTGCAGGGGTGGTGGGGGCGAGCAAGTAGTGTTGTGGGAGGGGCAAAGGGGTGGGGAGAGACTGAACAGGGATATTAAGCGAAGCACTACAAATGAAGCGATGATTTCAGTTAAACAAAATAAAAAAGCAGCAACCTCTGAGGGGTGGACAAGCAGTGTTGTGAGGGGGTGGGTGGGACCACAATGGTAGATTACATGACGGCAGGGCAAATGACGCTGCCAAAGTTTAATGCACAAAGTAAACAAAACAGTACACTTAACAAGACCCAACAAAAAAAAAAGTGCTCTCCAAATAACCTGAATAGTAAGAGCACGTTACAGGGGCAGTCCTCATGGGAGGATACCGAAGTCCAAAAGGAGGGACTACTAAGTGTATTCACCAAACAAAAGCAGGCATTTCCAAAGGACAGAAAGAGGAACCAATTAAAAGATGGGTGGTGCTCCAAGCCCATGTTCTAGATGCAGCTTGTCTCGAAGAGACAATGCATGCACTGCCTAGGCGAGAACTAAAATCCATTGTACGGTGCAGCTCATTTGTTGTCTCTGGGTACCTCTTTTTCTTGGAGAACCTACAAACCCTATATATCCCCTCAACCAAAAGGGTCTAACGATCGTTATGGGACTTTGCTTTTGTACATCTGCCACTGTGACAAAAAGTCACGGATGAAAAAACTTCACAAATGACAGTATTTTCCTACTTGTTTTCAATATTTCTTTACTTTCAGCAGTTGTGTTTCTGTGAGAAAACCGTGAGGGGATCTACACATGTACCCTTGCTGAATTGGGGATTTCATCTATAAATGTATAGCTTTCTTGTAATTATTCATGAGTTTTACACTGGTTTGCACCACAAACTGAAAGTAAGTTGAAAGCACAAAAAATAGGAAAAATTGCCAACTTCTTTGAAACATGCTAAAACTATGGTATAAATTAGGTTTTTCGATTCAGCTCAGCATGTTCCTGAAAGCTGGGTAGATAATGACTTTAGCACATCAAACAGTTTGTGGATGCCATATTTATGAGAAAAGCAGTTAAGGGGTTAAACACATCTAAACAAATATTTGATACTGTGTTTTGTGATATCAACCAGTGCAGTGCTGAGGAGATGTGTAATGTCACCAGTGATGTCGTCCTTTTTGATGTCCTTAGTTACATCATGGCTGGGTCCTTAAGCATTCCATTTGGCGTGCCAGTTTTCATCTGTCTGGTGGGGGCAAACGTTTGGTTTGCACAGCTAATCATAACTGGCCAGTTTCATGGGGTTTTTGATTTTCTTTAATAACTCTAGCTTCACTTTTTGTGTGTTTGTTTTTCAGGACACTAATATTGTTATAGCATGTACTTATTTTGCATTTACTCAATATATTTTTCCTATACATGCAGGCCTACCATTGTACAAAAATACAAAATGCAAGTTTTGAAATGTAATTACTGATTAAAACATTTGGTTAATGTTTTGTATTGAGAGCATGGTAATCATCACAGTGATCATATATACATATATTGTTTGTTATAAATAGTTTTCGGCCCTGGGAAGCCATACTTGAGTATTTCCATTAACATGCTATGAATATATTTGTCATATGAGAGTAAAGTTTATACATCCAAAGACCATGTCATCCACCAAAGTTCACTTGTGGCTTCTAGCGCAGGGAGTCTGCTTGAAATAAATCGATTAACTTCCTGTTTCCATATTACGCTTTCGTTCCTATAATCCACCTATGTAAACCTCGATCTGTCCCACCTATGTGCACAATCGTGGAGCCGTTTAAACAAATGGCAATACTCAATTCTGAAAAAAATGTTTGTCAAATATTCATTTACCAACATAGGTCTTAATCTAATTTATATTCTCTTTTGAAGAACCTTTTGTGAGCACAAAATACTTTGAAAATGGAAACACATTGCAGACTGAACAAAATATAAATTATTTTACAGTAGAGTACATAATTAATAGTGAAGGTGAATGGGGTTTGATTGGTAGCAGCTTTCAGTTGAAAATGTGTAACTTCCCCGTTAATCCAAGTTGTTACTCCAGTGACCGTTCGTGCTCTGTATTGGCAACTGGTCTCATTTGTTTCCACTTCTTGTCTAGGCTGAATCGTGGAGCACTAAACTTTTTTTTATTTCTTAACCCCACTTTTTCCTTATTGTCTTTTTCATTATGTTCCATTTCTTTTGAAATTTTTCGTTGCGGAGTGATTTTTAACTGATCTTTGTTTTTTTCTTCACACCTGTGACGAAGTCCACACACTCTCCTATGTGCCCATTCAATAATAAGAGATCGATGAAAGTAGCCCCGACTGCTAGGTTCTCTTTCTCTTCACAGGAGGCACTTCCTCAGGCCTTCTACTAGGTATAAATGATGAATGGCACCTAAAAACAGTTTTACTCTAGAGTTTAGTATTGTCTCCATAGAAGGTGCACTTGTTTTCTGGGTATTCAGTCAGAATACTGAACTAGGCTCTGGACACTGGTTGGGGATGGGAGGGGGTGGGTTCGGGAGTGGGGGTGCTACATTGAACAGAGAGCTCCCATTTTCAAACCTGAAATGAAATAAATTTATATAGTGCAACCAATTGCCCAAAAGCATCAATGTGCTGATAGCGGGTAGCCTTAGGAAGGAGAAGCAGCAGAAGAAGATATAAGGGCCTGAACACATTCCTTAGAGAGCAAAAAGCCAGGTTTTTAGGGCATTACGAAATGTAATGTGAAATTCAAAGTCTTCTATCCTGGAAGAGTATCTTCCTTACGGGCAGTTTTTGTATGCTTTCAATCCTGCCACAAAGAGTGTAGTTTGGGCTGGAAACTAAAGAACAAGATCCTTGCTCCCAAGATTCTCTAAAAGCAACTCCAGAATAAGGAGTTGTGCCCTGTTATCTGAGCCATAATTTCTCCATACACATACTTTAGATCAATAACTTCAGGTGTTAGTCACTTTGGATTTCTTTTGCTATAGACAACGGATGGTACCTGTAGGAAAGTGGGTTTCTGTTGCAGTAACACCCCACTGTTTTGCCAGACCACTGATGCACTTTCACTTGATGTGCCCTGGGTCCCTGCCAATCAGGTTCCCAGGGCCTTTGTTCTTTCCCTAAAACGAACCCAATTGGCTTCTCTGGCCACAGGTTACTCCCTGGTAAATGGTACCACAGGTACCCAGGGCACTGTGATGAGGGAAGACGTCAAAGGGCTGCAGCACTTATTATGCCAACCTTGGAGGCCCTGTACCTATCCAATCTTAGAGATGCCCCCTGAAAAACGACCAGCTTCTGGTGGGTTCCCTGACCGGTACACACCAGCCTGCCACCACGGGACATGTTTCTGAACACCAAGGGTGGAAGCCTTCGCTCCCTGAGCCCAGAAACAAAGCCTTTCCTGGGCGGAGGTGTTCACACCTTCCCCAGGCCAGGAAGAGCCATCTGTGGCAGGGGAGCTTCAAAGGCCTGGCAGCCTTTGTAATGCGACCCCCCCAGCCTCTCCTGCTATCGGGAGCAGGCCCCCTTCCTGTCTCCCCTCCTTTTCGGCGGGAAGACAGATGGGAAGAAGCATTGGCATAGCCAATAGGTCTCGCCTTTGGGGCCTTATAAGTGTTTAGCCATGCAACAGTTGCATAACTAAATACTTATAAGGTCACAAAAGCGAGACCTATTGGCTATTGGCCGCGAAAATTAAAGTAATTGCGGTAAAGCGCGGCGCGCCCGCGCTCATGCACTGTAGCTCTAGGCTGGCCTGGTAGCACTTTTTGGAGCCCTCTCAATAAGTCTCGCCAGACCAGCGCAGGCGCTGGGTCAGGTGAGACCTAAAAACTAGCCAGCCCAGAAGCTGTGCCCACCTCTGCCAACTTCCCCTATCTGGTGGGGGGGGCGAGGTGAAGCCCACTCTTCAGTGCTGGCCATCTTGCTGATGGCAGGCACTCCCCAATCAGGATTAGGGATTGTGCTCACTCCCCCACATGGGGTGAGCACACCAAGGGTGTAGTCACCCTAAGGTCAGTAGCCCATTGACTACAGACCCCTAAACGCCCCCAAATACAGTATTTAGGGGGCAGCCCTGAACCAAGAAGGCTGTTCCAGACAAGAAACAAGAAGTAAAAAAGGAGGACCGAACAGTCGTGCAGCAGCTAACAAGAGGAAGACGCCCACTGACTTTGCCGCAGCCCTACCGGCCTATCACCCCCTCGATCCTGCTCCTGCGAAATCCCAGTTTGTCCTGCAGCCAGAAACCTCAAAAATCCTGGAGGACCTGCCTGCCTTCACTTCCAAAGACTGCTTCTCCCGTGAACACTGGATTTGTTCAACTGAGACCCCTGGTAGCAGCCAGAGACCGAGAATTCGCCCCACTTTGCATCCGCCGTCCACGGCCCGAGCGGGCAAACACCACGAGAAGGTCATCCCGGCGATCCTGAACCGAGATCTGGCGACCACTGACCTGCCTCAAGCCGACGCCTGCAGCCTAAATCCAGAAGTCTTCCCCCCCCCCCCCCCCACCCCCCACCCCCACCGTGACCAGGAGCTGGTAAGAAGATCCAACCCCAAAAGGCACCCCTGCACCAGACACCCTACAACCTTTTGTGCCCAAACCAACGGTACTTAACCAACCCCTAACTTCCCATCTTACCTCTCGAAGTGTTGGTCGCACAAAGAAGTCCTTCGTCCCCCTGCCTGCTGTGCTTTTGCAAACCTGAGGTTCCCCTTTGGATACAACAGGGCATCCGACCTCGAAACAGCACCCTGCACCCGGCCGCCTGAGTCCTGCTGAGGGTGCAACTTTGGTGCTAAATTGTTTCCCCATTTGCCCTGATCTAAAGTCCAGGAGCTTTGCTCCCACAACCCAGTGGCCAGCTTGCCCGCAGCCACCAACTGGAGGCTCCCTACCCCCCAATGGATAACATTGGGCCTCAGCACTCTACACCCAGCCGCCCTAGTGCCGCTGAGGACGTAATGAGTGCATCCTTGACCCTGGGGGCGCCCTTGTTCTAACCCCAGAACCTCAACTCCAAAGACCGATTACTTACCTAAAAACCGATAACCATATTTTCCTCCATAGGATAACATTGACACTTTTTCCTGAAAAAGTTTTTTAAGTGCGGAGTTTTGAAGCCTAAAGAAATTCTTTAAAATTGTATCATTTAACAAAAATGCTTTTACTCACCTGTTTACAGGAAATGTCCCAGTGCTGCATCCAGGAATCCAGCACTGAGTAAGAAAAGTAATCAAAAAGTAACTTACCTGCTATTTTACTGAAAATCCCATGCAAGTCTACGTACTGTATTTACAAGTGATTGCATTTGTCTGAAACAATACTGCAAGTCAAACCATAGTACATGTAGAATTGCAATTGAACTGGTTTACAATCAGCATTTACTACTGTAAAGCATTTATTGCTTACCTGTGCCAGGCCTGCTTGGTTCTAGAAATAAAATAACTAAAAACATTTTTAAACAAAAACAATTGTTCTGAAGTTCAGTCTTTGAGTTTGTGAATTAATTTGCTGACTGAGTGTGTACAACAAATGCTTAACACTGTCCTGTGATACTGCCTTACAGCTCGACCACACTACCACAAATAGAGAGTAAGGTTCTATCTAATTTTACCTCTGCCTACCTTTGGGGTTCCACTGGACTCTGTGCACACTATACCTCACTTTGGTATAGTATATACAGAGCCAGCTTCCTACAGTCCCCACTCTTTTAATATATATTTATATATTTATTTATGGGTGTGAGTGTTTCCTCCCAAAAAGCAGTTTTTAAGGTGTTCAGGGGTAGTATTTGTAAGGTTTAATTATGGATGGAGTGTTGAACGTTTTCAATGTCTAAATGTGACTGAGGTTTTTTGTGTTTTGGGGGTGTGCTTATAAAGTGGATTTTTATTTTAGGGATTAGGGGTGTTTTTATTTAAGTGAATCAGTTTCTGTTAAAGGGTTCCTGCTTGTTCATTTTATGATGTAGAGGGCTAAGAGACTGATTCTGTTTAGAATTGTTTGCAAGGGGCAATTTGTAAATATTTTAATAACTTTACTATGCTTATACAGAACAGCCCGCACTCACTAAGAGGATAGAATCTTTATGGGCTGGGAGAAAGATATTTATCCAGACGAAACAAGTGCATGCTGGGAATTGCAGTCCTGGAGTAGGGGTTGCAGTACTTTTTTTCCGTGAAACAATGGTCAGCTGTGCTCCCACCAACGTTTAAAAACATGATCAACAAACCCCAAGGTAAAAGGCATTTGAAAGAGGCACTTCTGCTGAAATGAGTCATGCCATTCTCAATAAAGAAATTCTTGTTTACCCCGCTGTGTCCCCTGATCTGCTTCGTGAATGGAGCGATGTATATATATATATATATATATATATATATATATATATATATATATATATATATATATATATATATATATATATATATATATATATATATATATATATATATATATATATATACACACACACACACACACACACACACACACACACACACACACACACACACACACACACACACACACACACACACACACACACACACACACACCTATTTAGTCCTTCGATGTCGGCGCTTCCGCCGGTCGACCTTGTGACACCTCCAACGCTGAATCCAGTGACGACACCTCCGGCGCCGGTTGTGTCCCCAGCCGACGACAGCCCCGGCCTCTCCCTCAATGAGGACACAGAGTCGGACCGACGTGTGGCTTAGGAGGGGTCTGTGGACCCTCTTCCAGACAAGTTGGAGGAACCGAACTGGAGAGAGGAGTTGGGTGAGGCAAATGGTCTAGATACCTCCCCAGGTCTTGGCATGCTATCTCCCCCTACCGTGGCTAAGGAGGAGGGTACATTGTACGCATTGGTGTTGTGTAGGGCAGCCGAGGCCCTAAACCTCAAGCTTCCTACGGTGGCAATCAGGACTAACCTCCTGACGGATGTGTTTCAACCGTCAGGGGCCACCTCTGAGCCCTTCCTGACGCTCGAGGCCCTTACGGACACTTGGTCCAAGCCCAATACAGCGGCTCCTGTGGACAGGATGATCGCCCGACACCACCTCCCGGCGACCCCATTGTTCTCTCTTCCCATCCTACCCCTAAGAGCTTGGTAGTCCAAGCTTCAACGTCCAAGGATCCCTATCGCACCACCTGATAGGGCATCCAAGAAGCTGGACCTCCTTGGGAAGATGATGTTTTCTTCCTCCAGTTTGGGACTGCGGCTGGTTGAGGGCCAATGGCTTTTGGGGGAATGTCCAAGCAACACTTTTGGACATGCCCTTTGATGGCCGTTGCCTGTTTGGTGATAAGGCAGACTACGCGCTTGAGCGATTTAAGGATTCTAGGGCGATGGCCAGATCCTTAAGCTTCGCTACCACCTCCCACCCAGCGCAGTTTGCTTTTTGCCCCTTTGTGGTTACGAAAGGGGTGCCCCTCCATGTTCGGCCCAGAGCCACAGACCTGCACAAGCTGTACAACCTCTGTGCGGCCGGGGACATGGATCCCACTGCTGTGGGTCGGGGGGCTAGCGGGTGTGCCAGTCCACCAGTGCCCCTTCTGCACCAGCCTCCAAATCATCCTAGTCCGACCTTTCAGTCTCATCAGTTGCTAGTGGGCGGCAGGATTCGCCATTACCTCTCCTACTAGCTCAACATCACATCTGACAGGTGGGTTTTGCAGATATTCCAAAGGGGCTACTCCCTCCTCTTCGAGACTACCCCTCCATCCATGCCATCTAATTCCATTGCATGTCGGAGGATCACCTGGCCCTTCTCCAAAAGGAAGTCACGGCTCTCTTGGCCAAGGGAGCCATTGAGCGCACTCCTGTCCCAGAAGTCGGTCGAGGTTGTTATTCCCACTACTTTCTGGAGCCCAAGAAGGACAAGGGCTTGCGTCCTATCTTGGATCTCAGGGACGTCAACCGCTTCCTCCGGAAGGAGAAGTTCAAGATGTTGACATTGGCTTCAGGTCCTATCTGCTTTCGACCCTGGAGACTGGATGGTAGCGTTGGGCTTTCAGGATGCTTATTTTCATATTCCCGTCCTGCTGGCCCACATAAGTTTTGCAGCGTGAATCTTTCTGGATTCACTATGCTGTGCATTATTCCGCCATCTAGTGGTTGGGTCCGGAATTGGAGTATTCTTTTTTTTTTTCGTGGCCCCGGTGGGCGTCGACATACCACCATTTGCTGTCCTTCGTGACATCGACGCGCTTCCTCCGGAAGCTCCCACCTTTGGTCACTATCTTCAGATTCTTTTTTCCGCCGTTGGGTCTGGATCAACAGTGAAGGAGCTCCAAGAACTTTGGAGAGAAGAATCAACGAAAAGAGAAGAAAACTTTAGAATATATCACCGGGGAAGACACTGGAGATAAAGTAAGGAAGAAGGTCGATGACAGAAGAGAGAACATCGAAGAATTCGACGTTTCAAAGGAGAATGCGCATATAGGGCGCTCACCTGGGCACGGTGATGGACAAAACTGCATTTAAATTCTGCGCGAACTGCCACCATAAGTACGCGCAAAAGGACCAACACCCGTTTTGCAATCTCTGCCTGCCGCTTGACCATCGAAGCGAGGACTGCAACACCTGTGCAGCTTTCACCCGAAGACCCTCAGAGTAAGGGAGAGGCAGAGAAGAGCAAACTAAAACATGCAGGGGCAGAGGACACCCCCCATCGCTCTGAGATTTGGGACTCCAGCGGAGCGGAAGACAACATAGCAGAGGGACCAGAGGACGTCTTGGTCGTCGATGTCGAAAAGAAAAACGTCGAAGGAGGTAAGAGTCATAGAACCCTAAACACTCCACTGATACTCGCAAAAGTGAGCCAAAGTCCTCGAAAGGAGCAGGGACGTCGAAGTACTCGACGTCGACTACTGCATCCAGGGACAAGCAGACCGTCTGATCCTCTGTGAAGGACCCCAGATGGCGAAATCCCAAGACAAGGGAAAGGTGCCGAAGAACAGCCACGAAAGAGGCCTCTACGTCCAAAGGCGAAGGCCCGAAAACGGTTTAGACTTCGGCGTCGACAACCGCGAAAAGGAAATCGAAACCCTCGAAGCCGATCATGCGGCCGAGATGGAAAAGAAAAGGAACAGGCCCAAGGCAGAAATGGCGAACATCTTGCAATGCAAGAAAGACTTTGACGAAAAGATGAAATTCTACAGCATACCGTCGAAAGCCACGGCCGAAACAGAAGGGTGCGTTGAGGATTTCCAACCGCCGACCATACCTGAACCTGGAGAGGAACAGGAAGAAGACCTGTACTACGGGGTCACCGAAGGGGAGAAAGACTAGCAAACTTACCAAGACTCAACGTCCTCCGAGGCTCAGGACTCGACCCGGAAGAGGGTGTAGAATCATATCGGTCGAGGCCTTCGATGCCGGACGAAATAGTGATCTACAACCAAGTCATCAAAAGAGCTGCAGACACATATGGAGTGCAGCTAAAAGAAAAACCCCAGTCTTGCTTCCTCTTGGAGACCTTGTTGCCATCCCAGACTAGAAGCCAGTTCCTGGTCATGCTCCCAAGTGTTCTGGACCAGGGTCATTCAAGGAGCCTGCCGTGTGTAGAGCAGTGACTCCACGAGCAGAGAAGAAATATAAACATTCATCAAAAGACCCCATGTACATTAGAGCAGAGCTTTCCAAACAATGTCGCGACACGGTACTGTGTCGCCTGACGTGTGGGTGTGTCGTGCGACGGTGCTTTAATAAAGCATGTACATCTGTATCTGTTTACAACTTTAAGACTTAAAGATTTAGGACAGACGTACATTCTCGTGCATCAGTGACGCAGTACAGTATGCGGAGGCAGGAGAGGAGCGTGTGAGCGCGTCGGGTTCCTGTGCCGCGCGCGTTAATTGGTGAACGCGCAGTGAGTATTTTTTAAAAACTGTAAAATACTTGAATCAAACGCGCATCACGACGTCTGCGCATGTCAGTGATGCAGTACGGTACGTGGAGGCAGGAGAGGAGCGTGTGCGCGCAGACAGTTTCCTTTGCTGCGCGTGTTCGTTTGTTAAGGGTGGAATGCGCAGTGAGTATTTTATTAGGTACAGGTCCCCTATTGACCGTATGCCCACTGTGTTTTGCTTAGGCTCCTGTGTAACCGATATCGCTGGGTGATGGTCAGGATAACAACCCAGGCCAGTTGTGCTGTTGGGGAGCCATTGGATGCACCATTCCTCTTCGTCGTACCCGGTCTACGGACAGAGTACTTCTGAGCCAAGGGTGATCTGGTTTCTCAGGCAACCCTTGGCCGGGTTGTGTGCCTGGTCTTCTCCATCGGATCTGGTTTGATAAGGACGGGTCGGGGTGGGTTCGTTGTTACGGGTGATTGATTGTCGTTTTTGCAAGTACATTCCTCCAAGTTACATCGATGCGTTTAAACAGTACTTGCATATTGCGGGTACATTTTGTCTTTTTCGTACTAAGTAGCTTCTAATCTACGTCCTTGTGCGGTTGCAGGGACATTTAATTTTGCCATTTTGTTCGGTCATTGACCAAGCTTAGCTTCTCTGACATAAACCAGTGCACGCACAAGAGGGACCCGTTTTTAGCCACGGAGTATCTTATGAATAGTAATGCACTTAAACCAGTGAGTCTGTTTTACTGTTGGGGGAGGGGGAGCTGCAGTGTGCCATGTGAATGGGATACTCTTGGTGTACAATAGGCAGAGAGTGCAGCTCCCTGCTCCAGCTGAAGACAGTGTATGTGTTGGGGGCAGGGCAGGCGGGGGTGGGTTGTAGTGAAACACCAGCTTGATGAAAGAAGGAAGAGGGTGACAGAGAGGGGTGATCTGCTGTGTCACACTCTGTCCTTGAGCTGCTGGTGGTCAGCCATGCCTGATAGGTTTCAATAACACACCCGATGCACAGGAGGGCAGACATGCCTGCTCTGAGCACAACCACTGCCTATCTGAAGCCACCCATGCCTGCTATGTGCTCAATAACACGCACGATGCACAGCCTGTCTGAGGGCAGACCTGCCTCGTTCTTGAAAGATACTATCCATTATGGCAAAACATGTCCATGTGTGCATGATCATATTCTTGTTTCAGGCACATATCTAACCTTTCTTCTGGGTGGAGATTCCCCCCTCCTCCCTGTTGATGGTATGAGAAGAGGAACACCTTCCAGGAGGCCAACAGGCAGAGGAAACCATCAACCTGTGGCACAACACCAAAGCTCCCAGCAAGGTTATCAAGGAGCTAACCAGGGACAGCAGCAGGGGCAGCAACAGCAGAACTGGCAGTACCAGCCCTGAGGACAATCCTTTTGAGGGCGCGGCTGAGGAAGGGGTAACGGCCAGAGGGTGAGTCCGCCTCCCACAGCAAAGTGACTCAACAGCAAAACCAACGCACACCTGGACAAGACCTTAGGGGGTGCAGAAACAGTCAAGGCAAAGACCAACAAAAAATCAAAACCTTCGATAGTTCCTCCAACACACAACACCAGTAGGAGGCAGATTAAGACACTTCCTCCAGGAGTGGAGGGAAATAACATCAGACAAATGGATATTAAACCTCATACAATACGGGTACTGTATAGACCTGGAAAAGCCACTGCCAAACAGAAGGCCAAGGGTCAGAGTGCGCTCAACAAAAGAGCGGGCACACTTGATGCAGGAATCGAGAGAACTGCTAAAGAAAAGAGCCATAGAAATGGTACCACAAAAACAACGGAACAAGGGGGTATACTCGACCTACTTCCTCATACCAAAGGTAGACGGAACATTACGTCCAGTTCTAGACCTAAGATTCTTAAACAGGATCATAAAGACTCAAAGGTTCAAGATGACCTCACTCCAAGAGGTCATACCTCAACTACAAAAGGGAGATTACATGGCAACTATCGACTTAAAGGACGCCTACTTGCAAAATTATTTATTTGAAGGTTTAATAGAGCACGAACAAGATCCTTGCGGATATCGGAGCGCTTTACATTTAAATCAGGCTAATTATACAAAACTGATAAATGCAGGTAAGTCACGTATACATAACCACTCGTGCAAAGGGAAGCAATAGGGTACAGAACAAAATATGTCCGTTGAGTCAGGTCAAGGTCAGATAAAGTGACTAGAGTGTCTAGTTGGACCCTTGAGATAGTAGGGATTACTAGTAAGGGTACGATTGATCTCCGGGTCTCTTTAGTCTAGGATCAGGTGAATTTTGCCATGAGAATCGCTTTTACTTCCTTTTTGAAAGATGCGGTAGAAGCATTCAGTCTGGTTTCTGGGGGAAGTGCATTCCATATCCTGGGCGCCATCCCAGAGAAGGATCGTTTATACGTTTTTTTCTTGTTGAATCTTTGAGGTTTCAGTAGCAGGTTCTCCGCACTTCTTGAAGATCTTGACCCCCACGAGATCATCAACTTCTGTGTGAGGTAGCTGGGTGCATTGTGATGTATAGCCTTATGCGTAATGCAGGCTATTTTTAGGTGAATTCTGGCTTCAAGCGGTAACCAATTCAGGGCTTTTAAGTCTGGGGAAATATGGGAACTTCGTTTCGAACTGGTGATGAGTCTCGCTGCAGCATTTATTAAGGCTCTTACGGGTGCTGTTGTAGTTTTTGGGAGGCCACACAGAGAGACGCTTCCGTACTCTACACGAGGGATGACTAGCTTGAAGTCATTGACTGGCAGAAATGGTTTCAGCTTCCTCTGTGTGTTTATCTGGAAGTTTGCTCCCTTTGTTGCGTTGCTAATGTGTTTATGCATAGTAAGGTTGCTGTCCAGAGTTATTCCCAAGGAGTCCACAATGTTTGGTCGAATGTTGAATGCAGTTAGATGTTTGATCAGGTCTTGCATACTGGGGACTTTGGCTGGAGGAGCTATAAGGAGAAATTCAGTTTTTAGAGCATTCAATTTGAGATGGCTTTCTGCCAGCCAAATCTGGGTGTTCCTGAGCGTTGTGTTA
This sequence comes from Triturus cristatus, assembly GCF_964204655.1. Lineage (NCBI taxonomy): Eukaryota > Metazoa > Chordata > Amphibia > Caudata > Salamandridae > Triturus > Triturus cristatus. The sequence goes on along the minus strand of NC_140582.1, from coordinate 802,136,057 downwards.
AGCAAATTAATGTCTTCTAGGGTGTGAATCTTAAGATAAAGTTGTGTGTTGTCGGCATACATATGATATTGCACGTTACACGCATGTAGCATTTCGGTGAGAGGTTCCAGGAGCAGGTTAAACAGTGTCGGAGAAAGTGAGGACCCTTGCGGGACCCCCAGAGTAACTGGTACGGGTTTGGAAAGAGTTGTTGACCTTGAATTTTTGCGTGCGATTATGGAGAAAAGAGGTAAACCAGTTTAGCACTGATCCATAAAGGCCCATTCTATGTTTCAGAAGATATATCAAAGTCTCGTGTTTGACCGTGTCAAAGGCTGAGGATAGGTCAAGCAGGATGAGTAGACATGAGTCGTTCTGATCAAGGATTTGTAGCGCATCGTCAATGTGTGTCATGGCTGATTAAATGCTGCGACCTGCTCTGAAGCCTGATTGGTGTTTGTTAAGAAGGTCAAAGTGATCAATATGTTTAGACAATTGGTGATGTACACATTTTTCAAGTAATTTGGCCAAGGTTGGAATATTGGAGATGGGGCAATAGTTGTTTAGGTCCGTGGGGTCAGCTGTGGTTTTCTTTAGCATGGGTGATACCTGTCCGACTTTGAGGGAGTCCAGGATGCAGCCTTGTTGGAGTGAACTATTAATGATTTTCGTCCAGAGAGGCAGAAGCCATGGGGTTAAGTCTTTAACAGCGTTTGCCGGGAGAGTATCGGTGAGGTGATTGGCAGGCTTCAGGGCGTTAAGAATCTTGCCTAAAGCTTCTTCAGTGTAAGTAGAAAAGGATGACCAGGCTGCGCCGTTTTTTAAGTCAAACTTTGAGGGGATTTGGTGTGGCGCGGTTGGTAGTTGAGGGGGGACCTGAGAGTAGTAATAGGTCATTTAGGAGATCCTTCTTGATGTTCTCAGTCTTCTGATTAAAGAAGGTAGAAAATTCTTCGCAGTTGGGTTGCGGGCGGGCTATGTCCTGTAACCGTTGCGGAGCGTCCTTCGATTGGGTTTTGATAAGCTCAAAGTTTTTGGGGACGATTTCTTGCTTGGTCTAGTTGGTGGCTGAAAAAGACAGTTTTAGTGCGCTTAATCTTTCTATAATAAGCATTTATCTTTTTCCTTAGTAACTTGGGGTGAGTAGAAGATGGGATTGATCTCCAGGCGTGTTCATGAGTTCTGAGAGACAGTCTATCCTCGTTAAGTAGACTGTTGTACCAGGGTTTAGAGTCTTTAGTGGAAACTCTCTTTAGTTGAAGGGGTGCTACCTCGTTAATAATCAAGGTCACAGAGTTGAGGTAGTGGTTGGTGAGATCATGGACGTCGGAAGATCCTGTGGGGGGCAGAAGGTTGTAGCTGGAGGAGGGTAGTATGTTGGGGTTGAGTTTTTTTCAAGTCTCTCTTCCAAATCTTTGGTTATGTGGATTGAGTTGAGTTAAGTTTCAATGTTTCGTTAATAAAGGCAATAATATAATGGTCTGACCAGTCACAGGGTTGGATCGACTCCAACTGAATGACGTCACTTTTAGAGATTATTAGATCCAGGATTGAACCTTTCTTATGTGTAGGGCTGTTGCAAATATGGGTAAGGGCTACATCATCGAGGAAGTGTTTGAGACTATTGACGACTGCGTCATTGTGGTCGTTCCAATGGAGATTGAAGTCGCCCAGGAATATTTGGGTATTTTGCCGTCCGGTGTTCGTTGAAACCATATCCATGAGGTGTTCAGTGAAGATGAGGTTGTCCCTAGGTGGATGATAGATGATGTGTAGCGAGCATACTGGTTTGCTGTTGCTGCTAATGTCAAGGCATAGGTATTCGCAAGAGGGGAATACAGGGGAAATGGTTCTGTTTACATTGATATTGCTACGATGTATACAGGCGATACCTCCCCCATCTTATCGATTCTATCCAATCGAATGATGTTGTAGTTAGGGGGCACTAGAATGTCGATGAGTGGAGGATTCCGTTAGCCAGGTTTCGGTTAATATTATCAGGTCCAGCTCCTGTGAGATGATGAGTTCTGCTATGTCTGCTGGGTGTCTAGAGGCAGATGTACAATTAAGGAGAGTGCATTTAAGACTGGGTGTGATGAGGGAACATCAACAGCAAACACAAACACCTCCTCAGGTTTATGATCAACAAAACTCACTACCAGTTCACAGTACTGGCTTTCGGACTAAAATCTGCACCAAGGGTCTTCACAAAATGTCTGTCAGCAGTAGCAGCACACTTAAGGAGGAAGGGGATACATGTATACCCGTACCTCGACTGGCTGGTAAAAGCAAGCTCATACCAAAAGTGCAAAAGGCACATAGAGATAGTGATACAGATACTTGCCCAACTGGGGTTTTCAATCCATTGGGAGAAAACGTCAATAGAACCAGAACAAGTGAAGATATTCTTAGGAGCAGAGATCAACACCATACACAGCACGGTGATTCCATGTGTAAAGAGGACTCTGGCAATATGCAAAGACGTGTCTTTACCGCAAGGGGCAAGCTCTGACAGTGAGTACAGTGAGCAAACTGATGGGGACGATGGCATCATGCATACATTTGGTACCAAATATTTGCCTACACATGAGACCATTCCAAGAATGGATCCAGCAGCAAATGTCACAAGCGACAGGGAGTTGGGAGGATCCAGTGGTTGTCACGCAGGCAGGACAGCAAGAAATAGCGTGGTGGAACCAGAAGAACTTAGCACAGGGGAGATCATTCACACAACCAACTCCAACAGTAACCATTACAACAGACGCCTCCCAGAAGGGGTGGGGAGCACACACAAACAACCTCAAAGTAAGGGGGTTGTGGGGACATCAGGATGCAATAAAGCACATCAACTACCTAGAACTCAAGACAGTGTTCCTAGCCTTAAAAGCCTTTCAGAAACTGCTGTACGGACACAGTACTGATACAAACAGACAATATAACTACCATGTTCTACAAGCAAGGAGGGACACAATCTGCGACACTTTCCCTGCTAGCGCAGGAACTATGGAAATGGGCAATCCCCAGGAAAATAGACCTGTTAGCAATACATCTACCAGGGAAGGACAATGTAGAAGCAGACTGGCTCAGCAGACAGACGTCCGCATCCCACGAATGGGAGATCAACCAACAAGAAATCCAGAAGGTATTCCACAAATGGGGAACTCCGCAAATAGACCTATTTACAACACACCAAAATGTAAAATGCCAAAACTTTGCATCCATAGTACCGTGCAAACAGTCCCTGGGAAATGCGCTATGGATAAGCTGGTCAGGGATATTTGCCTACGCTTTTCCACCGACACCGCTACTACACAGGGTACTGAACAAGTGCAGGTTCATCAGCATGACTCTCATCCTGATAGCACCCCAGTGGGCCAGACAAACATGGTTCTTACTAATCATGGAGATGTCACAAACGCACGCACACAGGTTCCCCGCCAGGAAGGACCTGCTAACAATGGAAAACGGAAGAGTACTACACCCAGAGCCAGAAAGCCTCAGCCTAGCTGCATGGCTCCTGAGGACCTAGAGTTCGCACACCTCAAACTACCGGCAAGCACGATAGCGGTACTCGGAGAGGCAAGGAGACCTACCACAAGAACGTGCTACATAGCAAAGTGGAAAAGATTCACCGAATGGTGCAGTAGGGAGAAACTGCAAACAAGGATTACTAAGGAATCAACTGTACTAAGATACTTAACGCATCTACTACAGAATAAACTAAGCTACACATCCCTAAGGGTCCACTTAGCGGCAATTGTGGCTTACACAAGAAGAGAAACAGGGAAAGGTTTCTTCACCACACAGGTGGTAAAAAGATTCCTAGAAGGAGTAAAAAGGATCGCACCTCCAAGAGGAATGCCAGCACCAGCATGGAACCTCAATGTAGTGCTAACACAACTGGTGAAGGCACCATTTGAGCCTATTCACAAAGCTACACTGCATATGCTCACGCTAAAGACAGCCTTCCTAGTAGCTATCCCATCACTGCGAAGTGTAAGTGAATTACAAGCGCTAACGCTCCAAGAACCCTACCTGCAAATACAGTGATAGGATTGTCATGAGAACGGACCCGCATTTCATGCCAAAGGTGGTGTCTAAGTTCCACATCAATCAGACAATTCAAATACCGAGTTTTTTCAAAAAACCTTCCACAAGCACAGAGAGGGCCTTACACACACTGGACGCCAGGAGGGCAGTGATGCACTATATGGAAAGGACAAAAAACTGGAGGAAAACAAAGCAATTCTTTGTATCCTTTGCCAGCAGTTTTTTGGGACGACCAGTTACCAAAAATACCATTGCACGATGGATTGCATAGACCATACTGCTCTGCAACAAACAGGCAGCTCAACCATTACAAGGAGCAGCTCATGCTCACTCAACAAGGAAGAAAGGAGCAACAATTGTGTTTCTAGCCAACACACCAATTCAAGACCTTTGCCAAGCGGCTACATGGTCTTCAGTGCACATGTTCACTAAGCACTACTGTGTGGATATCCAAATGAACAAAGAAGCGCAAGTGGGACAGAAGGTCTTGCAACACATTTTCAGAAACAGTGCTCATCTTCCACCCAACCACCACTATAAGGACAAACCGCTACAAAGTCTATGCACAGCATAGTGAATCCAGAAAGATTCACGCTGCAAAACGTATAGTTTCTTACCTGTCGGTGTAGTTTTGCAGCTTGAAGACTTTCTGGATTCACTAGCGAACCCACCCTCCTCCGCCAGCAAGATGAGACAGGAGGATAAAGGGGGCAGAAGGTGAAAAAAGACTTTACAAGGTTAGATGAGTAAAAGTAACAAAAAAAGAATCAGAAGATGGCGACCAAAGGTGGGAGCTTCCGGAGGAAGCGTGTCGACGTCACGAAGGACACCAAATGGTGGTATGTTGACACCCACCTCGGCCACACAAAAAAAAAAAATAGAAGACATACTACAATTCTGGACCCAACCACTAGATGGCGGAAAAATGCTCAGCATAGTGAATCCAGAAAGTCTTCAAGCTGTAAAACTACACTGGCAGGTAAGAAACTATACGTTACCTGTGGTTCACGGAAGGCCACAAGCACTTTGTTTACCGTGCTCCCCTTTGGCCTTGCCAGCGCCCCTCTGGTGTTCACGTTAGTGATGGCGGTTGTTGCAGCTCATCTGCGCAGATCAGAGGTACCAGACTTCCCCTATCTCGATGACTGGCTGTTGAAGACGGGCTCGCCCCAGGCTGTCGTCACCCACCTCAAGACTACGGCCGATCTGCATTCGCTGGGGTTCACCATCAATGTGCCGAAGTCTCACTTGATCCCCTCTCAGAAGCTCCTTTTCATCGGAGCGGTTCTGGACACAGCGCAGTTTCAGTTTATCCTCCCGAGCAGCGCGTCCGGGATATTCGTGCTATGATTCCGATCTTTCAGCCTCTATACCGGTTTTCAGTGTAAATTACCCTGTGGCTACTGGGCCTCTTGGCCTCCTGCATCCAGCTGGTGGACTATGCCAGGTGGCATATGCGGGCTTTGCAGTGGGACCGGAAGTTCCAGTGGGCACAGCATCAGGGGAATCTTTCCGATTGCGTCCAGATCTCGGAGGGCACTGCACAACAGTTGCAGTGGTGGCTAACGAACTGAGATTGGGTCAACTGCAGATTCCTCTCCCTTCCCCAACCGTAATTTACAGTGGTGACAGATGCATCACTGCTGGGGTGGGGCGGCCACATGGGAGAGGCAGAGATCAGAGGCCTCTGGTCTCCGGTGGAGTCTGGGCTCCATATCAACCATTTGGACCTTAGGGCGATTTGTCCCGCACTGAAAGCATTCCTTCCCTTTGGGGAAGAGTAGTGCAGGTGTTAATGGACAACATCACCGCCATGTGGTACTGCAACAAACAGGGCGTGATCGGGTCATGAACCCTATGTCAAGAGGCTCTCCACGTCTGGACATGGCTGGAACATCAGGACATTTCCCTGGTGGTTCAACACCTGGCAGGTTATCTGAACACCAGGGTGGACAAACTCAGCCGCAGGTGCATGATAGATCACAAATGGCATCTTCACTTGGAGGTGGTGCAAGATCTCTTTCAGCAGTGGGGAGAGCCTTGGTTAGATCTATTCGCCACCAAAGAGAACGCGCAATGTCAGCAGTTCTCCCCGTGGGAATTTTCAAGGCGGCACTGGCTAGGTGACTATTTTCATCACGAGTGGAGTTGCGGTCTTCTATATGCCTCTCCGTTTACCACTTTTGTCCAGAGTGCTGAAGAAGATCAAGCGCGAACGGGCCCAAGTCATTCTTGTGGCTCCGGATTGGGCGAGAAGAGTCTGGTATCCCAAGCTGTTACACATGGCAATCAATCCTCTGATCAGACTGCCTCTTTGGGAGGATCTTCTATCGCAGCAGCAGGGGACGGTCATCCACCCCAACCTGTCCAGGCTCCACCTCCTTGCGTAGAGATTGAGCGGCAACAGTTAACAGCTTTCGATCTTCCTCCCGAAGTCCGTAATGTTATCTTGGCAGCCAGGCGTCCCTCCACTAAAACGGTATATGGCTGTAGATGGAACAAATTTGTGGCATGGTGCACAACAAAGGCTGTGGATCCCCTCTCTGCGCCCCTTTAAGAGGTTCTCCTCATTCCTTCTTTGGCCCAGCAGGGCTCTGCTCTGGGCACTCTCAAAGGCTATCTTTCGGCCTTCCTTCGCCTGCCTGACCAGCCTTCTCTTTTCAAGTCCCCCGATTGTAAATCGCTTCCTTAAGGGCATTACTCACTTGTTTTCTCCTACTCCTTTCCTGATGCCCGAGTGGGACTTGAACCTGGTTCTTATCTTGTGTGCTCCTTTCGAGCCGCTCCATAACTGTCCTCTCAGACTCTTGACCCTTAAAACTGCCTTTCTGGTTGCCATCACCTCTGCTCGCAGGGTGAGTGAGCTCCAAGCCCTTTTTTCGAAACCTCCTTTCCTGGCTGCTCATCCGGACAAAGTTGTCCTCCGCACTAGGCATTCTTTCATTCCCAAAGTGGTTACTTCTTTCCATATAGGACAGACCGTCACTTTACCCATCTTCTTTCTGCCTCCGCATCCTTCTAAAGAGGAGGAGAGGCTCCACCATCTGGATCCAAAACGTGCACTTTCGTTCTGTCTGGATCACACAAAACAATTCCGGGAGGATGACCAGCTCTTAGTTTGCTATGTGGGTGCCAAAAAAGGTCGGGCAGTGCAAAAACGTCTCCAGATGGGTAGTGTTTGCATTAAGATATGCTATTCCTTAGCGAAAAAGGAACCTCCTGTGGGGTTGCCTGCCCATTCCAGCAGGGGGACAGCAGCCACTACTGCTTTGGGGCGCGGAGTCCCCCTTCTTGACATCTGCTAGGCAGCTATGTGGGCTTCTCTGCACACGTTTACCAAACAGTACTGCCTGGACAGCCAAGTCTGGAGAGACGGCTTCTTCAGCCATTCAGTTCTCCAGGACTTTCAGGTGTGAACTTTGTTCGCAGACCCGCCACCGGGGTTGGTATTGCTGGGGTATCTATTCTAAGGTGAGGAATCCATAACTAATTGTCTCTTTCAGATAAACAAGTTACTTGCCTTCGGTAACGATATATCTGTAAGAGACATAGGTTAGTTATGGATTCCTTACCGCCTTATCCATCCTCCCGGCTCTGCGAACTGACTTCTAGGGTAAGGCACTCCCTTTCAGGGCCCTAGTTTTCATGCACCAGTGGTCAGTGTCTTGCATGGCTCTGTGCTGGCATGGAATGTCGTGAAAAGAACTGACGTCAGCGTGCGAGGGCAGCGTCTAAGTAGATACCACAACATCATTCCGGCGACCACGACGCCAACGACTAACGCAGATTTGACCGACGCAACCTATCGTCGCGCAGAGGTACTGCTGAGGAATAAATTCTCGGATCCAGTCTGACGCCTGGGGATAATTCTAAGGTGAGGAATGCATAACTAATGTATGTCTCTTACAGATATATCGTTACCGAAGATAAGTTAACTTTTTCAATACGAGGTGAGAGGGGCCTGGAATCAGACTGCAACAGTGAGGCCTGTGATTGGATATACCTTTTTTGTTCTATTTTATTCTTTTTATTCGGTATATAAACATGAAATCCAGCATTAGTACATATACACTGAAGGAGTTAAATATATCGTACGTACATCAGTTCGTCTATGTAAACAAACAAAAAACATACAAAGAAAATCCCTGGTTTCATACCTGACTGCCTATGCAGTCATAATTTCCATGTTATTTCAAATACATACATCCCTTTCCCCTCATAACACCTCCCCTATACATCTAGGCTACGTTTGTGTGCCTATATCCAGTGCCCTTATCCAGGCTACCTATCTGGATCAATAACTAGTGATGTCCACGAACCCCTCTGGGCAGTGTCCCCGATGAGCATGATACTTTCATTTATCTTGGCGTTAGGGTATTGGGAACCTCCAAAGGATGAATTATTAAATTTGTTTTCAGTGGATCCCATATGTCCTTCGGCCGAGATGTAGGCGGAAGTAATTCCCTGTATGTCAGTCTTTGTTCCTGCCAGAATAACATATCTCGGAGCCATTCCTTGAACTTGGGGGCCCTTTCCCGTCCCCATCTGCAGGCCACTCTTCGCTTAGCCAGAAGGAACCCCAGTGTGACGTACCTCCTATAGGCTATGTCTATCTGTTCAGTGTATCCGAGCAAGGCTAGTAGTGGGGATACTGGTAGCGATATTATCATTTGTGGTATCGCTGTAAAAACCTACATCCAATATTAATTTATTCTGTCACAGCTATATGTGGCATGTATGGGGGTGGGTGGAACCAATATGTCACATAGTGAACTTGGGGATCTCAAATCCCCCCTGTGAATAGAGCCTGATGAGTATGTCCCATTTCAGTCCCGGATGCTTACCCTCCTTATTAATCAAATAATTTCCGTTTTTAAAGCAGCAAAAAAAGTCTGCTGGGGCAGTATGGAATATTTATGAATAGATATAATAACGTAGGAAGCATCACCATCTTGATAAGAGATATTCTCCCTGCCTTCGACAGGGGTAAAGATATCCACCCATTGTGTGACAGAGGCAGTTACAGAAGCTAATGCCGTGCCATAGTTGTCTCTCTTTAGTTCTGCACGATCTGTTGTGATTTTTATTCCCAGGTACGTCAACTCGGTCATGCACCATTCTATGGGATAGTGTAGTGAGAAGGGTGTAGTAGCAGCCCTCAATGGGAATATCTTTAACTTTCCCCAATTAATATGAATTGCGGATAGTTCTCCAAAAACAATAAACTCCCTCAGTATGGGATTAATATTCAAATTCAGATTCCTGACAATGTGACGTTATCTGCGTATAGGGAAATTAGTATGTGTTGTATGGGGTAGCACAGAGCTCTTTCCCGATGATACTGCCGTAATTTGGCCGCGAGGGGTTCACTAGACAGAGCAAATAGTAGAGGGGATAATGGACAGCCCTGCTGTGTACCCCACGTTATTGAGAAGGGCGGCAAACTTATTCCATTAATTGGACTCTAGCTTTCGGAAGATTGTATAGTAGCTTTTTCCATGAAAGGAAACTAGCTGGCATTCCCATTCGTTGTATGATTCCTACTAAGTAGTCCCATTTGACGGAGTCAGCTTTCGTGGCATCAAGGAAGACCATCGTGGCCGTTAATTCCGTGTCGACATCCTGCATTATAGAGAAAAGGGTGCGAAGAATGTGGGATGTCGCCCTCCCGGGGATGAATCCTGCCTGGTCATGTAATGCCAGCTTCTTCATCAGTAAGATTAATCTATTGGACAATACTTTAGCAAGAATTTTTGCATCATTATTGATTAGGGACAATGGTCTATACGAGTCGCATTGATTAGCCGGTTTCCCAGGCTTTAGTAGCGAAGTTAGGAGTGCTTCCCTCATGGTCTGAGGAAGGACTCTGATCTTTTGCACCTCCTCATACAGTTTTCAGTATTGGAGTGAACTGGTCCACATAAGCCTTGTGGAAATCTATCGGAAGGCCGTCTGGCCCGGGCGCCCTCCAGACTTCATCTGCATTATTGCAGTGCGAATTTCATCCTTCTCTAAAGGCGCAGAGAGAAATTCTCGCTGTGTGTCTGCAAGCCAGCCGAGGGCCACATTGTCTAGGTATGTGGCTAGGTACATTGGTTGATGTCTTCTAGTGGTGTATAAAGTGGAGTAATGTGTGGTGAACACTTGACGTATATCAGCAGGATCTCTATGGCTGTTACCTTTGTGGTCCTGAATCTCCAACACATAGATAGAGAAACGGGGTCTATGAATTTTGTCTGCTAGCGTCTTCCCTGGTCGCTCACCCTCTCCATACTTACGGGCTCTAAAATATTTTCCCTGGAATAGACTTTCCTGGTCTGCTGTGTCCTTATAGTCCGTTAATTTATCCTTGAGCTCTTTTTGTTTATTGCCGCTTGAAGTGCTTCTCATTTATTGTTCTAGTCGTTTCAACTCCTTTTCTAGCGTTTGTAGTGTTCTGCAAATATCCCGTAGTATGCCCAACCCTTTAGCTATGCATAATCCTCTAATTGTGACCCTGAAGGACTCTCACACCGTGGCTGGTTGCTTGCTGCTGAGTGGTGCATACCCTCCCTCACCGCAGGGTGTTAGTGTCTTCAGGCATCTGAGGCCATTTTCTGTAATTATGCCTTGTATTAGCTTATGTATCTTCCCCCAAAGTCTAGTGAAAAAGACAGGGTCATCCGAATTTGGACTGTAACAACTCAGCAGTGTGACCGACGTAGAGCCCAACCTCCCCCACATTATAGAATTTGTCTAGCTGGTACTGAATAACTCCAATTGGAACGTATGGGGTGTGTTTTTTAATCAGAATTGCTGTCCCTCTGGAATATAGAGTACGATGAGAAAGTTCAGTGCTCTGTCCATTTAGCAGCGAAGGCTGGAGCACCGTAGGGATCAAGGTGGGTCTCCTGTAGCAAGGCAATTTGGAAATGATGGCGGCCTAACTATGCCAATATCTGTCTGCATTTGCGTGGATCCCCAAGCCCTCAGACATTCCAAGTGAGCAGCTGTTTTCCCTGTAAATGTTTAGAGTGTGTCATAGTATAGAGAGGAATACTCTAATTAAGGAGCAAGGTGTAATCCTGATTACATTTGTTGATGTATGTAGTAGTGACATAATGTACCATGTTAGCTGCATTGTACTGTTCCCAAAGTCCCATTTCCCCCCTCCCACAATGGCATCCCAGCCTTGCCGGAATCACATTTCCCACCCCCTCCCAAGTATCGAATCCAAATGGAATTTCCAACCGGGGTGAGGGGATCTCCTTTTGATGTACGCCAGGGGCTGACGGTCACTCCCATCCCCCTAGCCGGTAGGGTGACTATTGAGGGGGGAAAGGGTGCCCGGTTGATATTTTTAGTACGTCTCAGTATTACACTTTTCTGCTTGATGTATCCAGTAGCGATCCTGTTGTCCATAACTAACATTGCCGTCTTTGATCAGCTACTTGAATGCAGCTGATTCATATGTTAGCTGTGCTGTAGTAGCTGGCTGACATGGAGCAGTAGAGTTCAATAAATTACATTCTATTTAATACTCCTCACATGAGTTGCATTTGCTCCAGTTAAGGGGATGCTGCTTGCGAGGGGGTTGGGGGTCTGGTGATTTTTTTTGTGTGAATCCTTACGCAGAGTACGCATCAGGAATTCGTCCACTTGTTGATTGATTGATTTATGATCTTGTATAGCGCTGAATCACCCTGAGGGGTATCTCTGCGCTTGTAACGGCCCTACTACATTGGCGAGCTGATTAAAAGAGGTGGGTTTTGAGGAGTTTTCTGAATTGAGAGATGGTCATACAATCCCGGAGATGTTGCTGTAATTCATTCCAGAAGACCGGAGCCAGATAAGAAAAGGCTTTACCGCCGCTACGTGATTTTTTAATTCTAGGGATAGAGAGTAAACGTTTAGATCCTGACCTAAGAGAGCGTAAGGGTGTGTAGTTAGTTATTGTGCTGGAGGGATAGGACGGAGCAAGACCATTTAAGGCCTTGAAGACAATACAGCCTATCTTAAATTTCACTCTTTTCCTTACCGGAAGCCAGTGGAGCTTAGTCAAGAGGGGCACAGACGGAGTCCTGAGCGGGGCTCCCGTGACTAGGCGAGCCGCCGTATTCTGCACAACCTGCAGTTTATTTAAGGAGGCTTCATTGGTTGAAAGAAGCAGAGCGTTACAGTAATCGATTCTACTCAAGATCAAAGCCTGTATCAATGTTTTCCTGGTCGTAGGAGGGAGTAAAGGAAAGATTCTCCTGAGTAGTCCCAAGACGTAGTAGCAGGTGCCAATCGTAGAGTTGACGTGGGCATCTAAAGTGAGCTTTTGATCAATTTTAACACCAAGATTTTTGATCACTTCTTTGGGAGTGGGGGCTGTACCCAACTCCTCAGGCCACCAATTAGGGGACCAACAGATGGCGGCACCTCCAAACAGCATAATCTCCGATTTTTCAGAATTTAATTGGAGAAAATTATTTTGCATCCACGAGGCAATAGGCATCATGCCCTGAGAGAAAATATGTTGGATGTCAGATCTATTTTTGTCGAAGGTGAGGAGGAGTTGGGTATCATCTGCATAGGAAATGGGATTAAAGCCTAAACTTCTCATAAGTTTCGCCAGAGGGGTCACATAGATATTAAATAAAGTCGGGCTCAAACATGAGCCCTGGGGTACCCCCCTGGTAACCCGAGAAGGGGCAGATTTGAAAGAGCCCAGGGTGACTGTCTGTGTTCGGTCAGTTAGGAAGTCAGTCAACCATTTCAGTGCGAGTCCCTAAACTCCCAGATCCTGTAACCTCTCCAACAAAATCTGGTGGGAGATAGTGTCAAATGCTGCTGAAAGGTCAAGCAGCACCAAAAGTGCCGCTTGACCATAGTCCAGTGCTAACCTGATATTATCAGTCACCTCTACCAAGGCAGTCTCCGTGCTATGTTTGCTCCAAAAGCCCGATTGAGAGACATCAAGAGAGTGGGTGGATTCAACAAACACTGATAGGTGTTTATTAATGTGTCTTTCTATAAGCCTGCTCTGCAAGGGAAGCAATGAGATGGGGCGGTAATTGGTCAACTCACAAGTGTGAATTTTGAGCATTTTACGGATGGGGATGATTTGAGCATGTTTCCATTCCAACGGGAGACTACCAGAGCTCAAAGAACTATTGAGAATGGTGCAAATGGGTAGTGCAAGTTGGACCGAGAATTTAGAGGATACTTTAGCAGGAATAATATCCAGAGGGGAGCCTGATTTGGTACAATTAAGAAGGGATATAACTGCCGTAACAGCAACAGGGGGAAAGGTGTGCAGTTGAGTGTGTATTTATGTGATTAGAATAATCTATAATAGTAAGGGAGGAAGAGGAATTTGCCAATATGATTTTCTGATAAAATTTCCTCTTTCTTTGTTCAGAAAGTTGAAAATATTTATCACATAAAGATTGCGAGGAAATGTCGATAGTTTCACAAGCTTTCAAGCTAGTGAAAGTTTTCAAGATTTGAAAAAGCATCCTGGAGGTATTTCCAGCTTGATCTAATAGAGATGCAATGTGAATTTTGCGGGCCTTTTTAATATTATTATGATATGTGGTCAAGGCGATCTTATAAATAACTTTGTTTTTGCTCATTATGAGAGTCGCCATATACGCTCTAGCTTTTTACATGAGCTCTTTTCATCTCGCAAAGCAGAAGAATACCAATCTGTAGGAGTGGTTTTTAAAGGGTGAGATTGAAGCTTCATGGGAGCTGCCTTGTCAAGGACATTAGAGATGACTGAATTGAAATGGAGAAGTTGTTGTTAAGCATTAAAGGATGCGGTTTCCCTATCCCAAGAAAGAAATGGAGAAAGAAAGTGATGAGGCGTCAGTTTATGCCAGGGTCTATACCAGCGGTTAGCCGGAATTATAGGCGTGGCAGCAATAATAATAGGACTAATGAGTTGGAAATTTATCAAGGAATGATCTGTCCAAGTAAGCGGTTTAGTGTCGCCACATTCAATGTCTTGAGAATTAGTTAAAATAAGATCCAAGGTGTGACCAGCTACATGGGTGGGAGCTGAGTTAATTCTTACAAGTCCAGAAGCGGCCATATCTCGCAAGCATAGCATCGCGTCCTTGGGTTATGAGTGTCTTCACTATGGATGTTAAAATCTCCTAACAGAAGAAAATTGCGAGTAGCAATTACGTGTGGAGAAATAAAATCTTGTAATTGGCTAGTGAAGTCCAATATCGGACCAGGGGGCCTTTACACCAGAGCACCTTTCCAACTGCATTGAGCCAAAAGGTCTATTCTAAATATTAAACATTCAAAAGCTTCTGTACACACTTGATCAAGGATAGTAATAGATAGAACATCTTTATAGATTATAGCTATACCACCACAAGCTCGGCCTTTCCTGTCAAGTCTCAAAATGCGATATCCCTCAGGAATGGCCATAGTGATGGTTGGGATGGAAGAGGTTTTTATCCAGGTCTCAGTGGTAAAGCCTATCTCCAAATTTAGGTCAGTTAGAAGGTCCCATATATTGACGGCATGCTTAGTGAGAGACCTAACATTAGCCAGGAAACAATTCCATTTAGTGTTTGATGAAGATTGGTCCGAGTCGATAAGTGTTGCTATTAAGTACATCAGAATTTTTACTAGAATGAGACTGTTCCAGAGAGATCTGAGAAAGATATAAATATACAGTACTCTGAAATCTGCAGGCCAAACATGAAAATGGGCCGTCAAATAGGTGATGCGAATGAATAAACAACTCGCAGGGAGCAGGCTTCATATTTAATATTTGGTCGCATGTATAGCTGTGGTGTAGACTAGGAGCCTTTAACATAACTGATTGAAAACAACCAGGGGTCCTGGCTCTTGGCTCTGGACGGGCGCAGATGGGCTTGCCTCTGGCGCGCCATTGGTGCGCCCGCTGCGCGCTTGCATCCCCCCTGCTTAAATAGCTCCAACCACTAGAGCACTGACCAAGATGGCGCTCAGTAGCTGGCCCTAACTCGGTATGAACCTTGTTTGACTCGCTAAGTAGCGAGATGTGTTTTACAATTTTAAAGTGCAAGTAAGAGGGCAATATATCATTTTATTAAATGACTAATAACGTAGCGTCTAAAAATAATCGTCCAAAATAAATTAAATAACTAAATTTAATAAATTAAAAAGCTATTACCTACCCTCGTGATAATGAGAGGGTGCGGTACAGCCGAGCGAAAGGTAGTAGAACAAAGCGAGTAATTTAAAAATCACAGCGTGCTCGGTAGCTTCTGTTGCGCATTTACAGTGAAGTGCTGCTTGCCCTGATGAGTAACTCTGAGGCGTGCAGGGTACATAAGAGCATAATCTATTTGCGCTTGTCTCCGCTTCCTTTTAGCCAGAATGAATTTCTTCCTAGCTTCTTGCACGGCAGTTGTAAAATCTGGAAATCTGGGTACACAGTGAATTCATTCCCTTCAAAACGGAGTTGCCGCTTCTCTCTAGCCAGTCTAAAGGCGACATCTCGATTGCGGTAATTTAAGTGTCTTTCGATTATTGGATGCGGCGGAATGCCTGGAGGCAGTCGAGGCCCCAGCGATCGATGCGCCCTTTTCTCTACCAAATGAGGAGAGACGGAGTCTTCCCCAAAAACGGTACCCAGTAACCGTTCCGTGTACTCTTCCATCCGACCAGTGTTCACGCTATCTTGTATCCCTAGTATCCGTACATTATTGCGCCAAGAGCACGCTTCCAGATCTTTGGTTTTGACCGCTATCACTCTCAATAATTTATCCATCTGCGCCATTTGCGTCTGACTGCCAGGCTCCGTCTCTGTAATACATTCCTCGTGTTTTTCAAGCTTGTGTAGTATGGAGTCCATGAGGTTTGTCATAGTCCATCTTAGTCTCTATGGAAGTGAGAGTATGCTTCATGGCAAGTAGGAGCGCTTTCACATCATCGTCCTGGGCTTGGGCAGCCTCTTGGGGTTGGTCCATTTCTTCGTGTTCAGGTTCTTCTTGCTGTGCGCACGACAATTTCTTAGGCTCAACGGTTAGCTTTGCTTGTTTCCCATCTGTTTTCCCCATCGTCAAGCACGAAATGTCCACAGCCAATGCGAAGTTCCTATTTTGCGGTCATTGTATACAGACAAAGACCCACCTTTTTTTGTTGGAGACTGAACGCAGAGTGCAGCTGCTTTGTAGTATCTTTCAGAAAGTTGATGTTGCGGGTCCACTGGTATTGAGGGTAATGAGTTCATCCGAGGTTGTTGCTGGATACTCCCGGCACTCACTTGTCTCACTAAGCTTCTACCGGCCGTCAAACTGTACTGTTTTAGAGGTATACTTGCCGTGCTTGATTATAAAGCTGCCTTGCCACACTGCTCTGCAGGGGCTCTATGAGTATATTCATGCCAAAAGGGGAGCGCTTCTGCAAGGCTATTGTCTATTTGCCAATTTTTACGCTGTAGAGCATTGTATATAAGGTGTATTGTAGGTTGAAGGCAGGGCCTTATTTATAATGAGAGCCACACATACTCTTATACCGCTGGCTGCCTCACGCTCATACCGTGCCTCTCGCGGCCATGTACTGGGTTGCGGTGGGTGAGGGGATATGCCTATTATAAGCCACAGTTTCTCTGTGGCCACTGCGTTCTACCCCTCTGTCGCGTTGATGTGCCACCTATGCTGTCCGGAGCCTTCTGTCTGTCTTCTCCCAAGCGGTTCAGTTGTCCACACCTGCAATGTAGAGTCAGGTGTAGACGCGCTTCACTTGCCTTTTGCTGCAGCCTTGTCCTCAATAATTTTGTGGAAGGGGAGGGGCCTGCTGTACATTGCAGTTTCCTCAGTGGTCCCATAAAACATTAGTTTTACTTGTATTTTTAATGTTGAAATATTCCTCTGTATGAGTTTACAGCTTGTCTTTGAGAACATGGTCCCTATGGACTGCCTCCATATCCAGTGATTATAATGAGGCTTATGAGGTAGGTAAATATGCTGGTCCATGATCAGAGGGCACAATTGGGTGGATCTCAACTGTACTAATGTCTGACGTCAGTCTTGTGCTCACTATGGTGTACTGAAACATTGAAAAGGTTCTGAGTGCGTTCAAGAACTGCATACAGTGTCTGGCTTCACTACTGAATCCACTCCAATATATTTTGAATTCTCAAGTCCTATCTAACCTACTCAAGCCAACATTCCTACCAGGTTAAAATCTCTGGTCACTATAAAATCACCCATTCCCTATTAATGTATGCAAAAAAACTAGTTAGAAACTGGCTTGCCTTTCATTGAGAATTCACTGTGGCTACTAACCATTTTCCTATTACTAATCCTGCAACAATCAGATATTCGCCTTTTTTAATCTTTTTAATCTAGACCCTAATGTTCAGTGTCTTATAGAAGGATAGGGTGACCCCATTATGTTTTGTTTTGGAAGATAACAGTCTAAGGGGTATCGTCTAGCCCCAAGAGTATGGTCTCTGCCTTTCAGATCGGGTTTCTGGAGTGCAGTGATGTTGTGATTTCCTTTCATTATGAATGTCAAGCATTAACCCCTTTGCGCATTGGTTTCTTTGTGAGGAAAAATAAATGTGCAATATTATGGCCCTTTATACATCTTGGATGAGAAAGACATTATACAGACATCCTTGGCAGAGTTGCACAAGATTTCAGCATTGCATCACAGCCTTCAGACCTTCAGGATCACATAAGACTTCAGTCTTTAGCGGCATTACAATTAATATGATGGTTACAATTGAGTGCTAAGGTCAAAAGAGCAAGAAAACATGTTACTGTTTCATCTGCAATTACATACCAGCCTTGGCTGCCTGGCGCGGGGGCCATCAACGTGGCATCCTCGCCCCCCCCCCCCCCCCCCCCTCAACAATGATGGTCTCTCCCTCCTCAGTTCCACCGTGGAAGATATGCAGATCTCACCCCTATATTTGTTCCGGCGCCCCCACTTATGATCCCATTTTCGTGGCACCTTCTCACTTCATACACACTTTTTTCCGCAATCATGGCATAGTCCATGTCTTTTGCCCAGTCACTTAAGTGCGGTGCAGTGTCCACCCCCCCTTCTGGGCGATATTTTGTTTTGCTATGCTCCAGCCCATGGTAGCCCACGACTGCTCCTTCTGGGAGAGGTCAGTTGCTTCCTAAATATTTAAGGAGACCTAGTGTGGGAGATGGTTGTATGGGTTTGTCGCAAGTCCTGACCAGCTGCCGGGTGACGTCTTTCCAGTATTGTTGTATATGGGGGCAGTCCGAAAGGATGTGTATGAATGTGCCAGTCTGATTACAGTGCCGGTGGCAGAGTGGGTCAGACCTCCTACCCAACCTTAATAACTATATCGCGTTGAAATATACCCTGTGGAGAATCTTAAGCTGGACCAGGCAAAGTCGCACCGGAATCGCCACCTCTCTGGGAGAGGCCAGTACCTCTCGCCAGTCTTCGTGTGGTAACTCTCCCAAGTCAACCTCTCAGCTCGATCTGAGTTTCAGCATTGGGTCGGTTCGGTTGTTGACCAATTTCTTAAACGTGAGGGAAATAGCCTTACGGTCCATTGGGTCCAGCAGTAGCCTGTCCTCTAGCGGTGAGGGGTATCCTTCGGGAGGGCCGAATTAATGGCATGGCTAATCTGGAGATATCGAAAAGCCTCCGACGGTGCTAATTGGTACTTAATTTGGAGGTCCGCGAATGTTGCCATCTTTCCTTTCAACCACATGTCCCCCACCGTAGAGATCCCGATCATGTCCCATTTATCAAACCCCGAGCAGGTGCTGAGGCGGCCTAAGATGTCCGGTTCCCACAAGGGGGTAGCCTTCGTTAGGCGTCACTGCCATCCCAGCCTTCGCTGGACTCCATGCCACACTTCCACCGTACGTGCCGTGGGACCAGTGAAACATAGTTTCCTATGGTTCGTATACAGTGCCCTATTGTAGCCCCCCTTACCCATTAGCCAATGGTCAGTGCGAAAGCTGGGGTCGTCATGTGATCCAAACACCCATCTGTTAATGGCTATCAAGTGCGAAGCCGGATAGTAGATGCGCATGTCCGGCAACCCTATACCCCCGTCGACCCACCCCATAGTGAGCTTATTAATGGCAATGCGGGGCGGTCTGTTCTCCCACAGCAATTCCCGTACTGCCGCTTCAATTGCAGAAAATAAGAATTAGGAACCGGATTGGAAGCATTTTGAAGGGCATAGCGAAAGCGTGGCAGGGTGATTATTTTAAATCGGGATGCACGTCCCAGGAGAGTAAGGGGCAGTGCCCTCCAATGCATGACATCTGATCTAAACCGCTGAAGAGGCCCCAAAAGATTTCGTTCAAAGAATGGCGTGGCCTCAGGTGTAATAAAAATGCCCAAATATCGGAAACCCTGGGCCGCTACTGGAAGGTGATGGGGTTTTCTTGTTCAGATAGCACAGCCTGTTATGGAGGGGTTGCAGCAGCTCTAGGGCATCAGCTGATGAGCACGAACAGCTCTTCAATGTGTCTAAGGTAAGTTAAGAAAGTGTATTAAGGTTAAAATGATCCTTGACACTTTACTCCTCATGTTAGGGCACATTTGATTTGATGCTCGTTGCACATATGTAAAGGTAACTTGTTTTTCTCTTTGTCACTTTTCCAAATAAAATTAGATATTGTGTTATGTAGAAGAAAATTGGCACTTCTCTACCCCATCGCCGACTGCTTGGCTTGTTTTCCATCCATTTGTTATGACATGGTGAAGCAGTGTGTTAAACCTTGTGCTATGCTACAAAGCCACACTGTGAAATGTACTATTTCTTTGTCTTTTAAACTATGTTTCATAGCTGTAGTGTTAAACTGCTCAAATGCATTTTGGTGTCTGAATCACTGTATAAATGTTAAAATAAGGATGAAGAAGTTATTTCTTTGTAAAGAACATTCTTTGGGTTATTTCATTATGTATTTATTCACACAAATTGCACAAATGAAGATTACAAAATAGTTGCATGTGTAATTTCAGCTATGTTTTTTCCTACAGGAGGGAAAGTAAAAGGTGTTGATCTTGAAGCACCAGGAAGTATTAATGGGGTTCCACTAGTGGAGGTGGACTTGGATTCATTTGAGGACAAGCCCTGGAGAAAACCAGGTAATTTGTTTTCCCTAGCAAAATATCACTAACCTTTCATCAGTTTAACAGTGTTGGGCAAAAAAGCCAGATAATTTCTTCGTTGAAAAGTGATCAAAGTGCTGTCAGTTTAGGGAGTGAAGAAAAAGTTAACCTGTAACAAACAAAAAAAGGTACGCTTTAAGAGACGATGGTGTAAGAGATTGCATGATTTAGATTTACCTGGAAAAATAATAAAACCTATTATGGGAGCTTGGTTAGCTGGAGGGGCAGGGGGAGAGGTAAGTGGTGACATTGAGTGATTAAGAAGCTGATGTGAAACATCATAAGGACGAGGAAACTGCTATACATGAAATATTATGTGTTTAATTAAAAGATTTACATTATCTGGATAACTGAAGCTGTGAAGAATTAGCAATATTTTGCAGTGTGCTCCTAATCTAGATTCACCTGCTATACATCATTACACGCGTTAGTGAGTGAGGGAACATCATTTAAAAAATGTATCTTTATGCCTTTGAGCATTGACCATAGGTGTAGTATGTATGTCGTACAATGACATTAACCGTAAGCTCACTGTGCCCCGCTGTAAGCCCACTAGATTCAAATTTGATTTTCAGCTACTTGGATCGGAAGCATTCGCCTAATCAGGAGTAAAATTTAATTTTCCACTAAAACTGTACCAGACAGTATTCACAGTAGCCTTAGGAAAAAGACTTTCGCAGTGGAGCAAACCAAGTGGAGAGGATTTGAAAGAGACCAAAAATTGACTTGAAGAGAAGTTTAAAGTTGACATGCCTGCAAGAATACAGGGTCTTCTATAGTGACCCTCGGATAGTGGATGTTTCTTTTTCTATTTAGGATGTTTTTATTTCTTGATCTGACTGCTTTAACAGTGTTACTCCCGGTGGGCTTGCGGAGTGTTGAAGGTCTCTGCCTCCCTCACAATTTTGACAACATTATCTTTATGAACTGTACTTCTTTTTTTTAACCAAACTGTGGCATTGATAGTTTAAAGGGGTATAGAATGTGAACTCTCCTTACCAATATTTAGGTTTTAGTACCAAAAGTGACAATTCAAATGTCGTTTTGAGCGAATTAACACAAGGGGGTAAGTCAGTCAAGTTAGCACAAGCATAAAAAAAATCGCACTTTCATGAAAAACTATAAACCTTCAATGCCCTTAATAGAAAAGAAATCTCTGAACTGATACCTTTAAGATATGCTTCTGTTTCCCAGACAGTGAGTAACAGCGCAAAGATCAAGTGCTGAACAGACATGACGCTTATCATAGAGAGTTAGATCAAGTTTGTACGAATGCCAGACTTGTTTTAACCCAGAACCGGGATTGATGGCAAAATGGTAATAAATACAATCGGAGGCAAATAAACAACAACAAAAAAAAAAGTTATCTATGCCTATTGGCATCGAAAAAATCTTTGTCTACTTACATTTTCTGTAATCAGTAAAAGAGTAAGCAAAAATAAATCTTTGGGAGGAACCACAGCATTGTGAAATCCATAGAGCAATTCAATATGTCCACCACAAAGGGGATACTTAATCTGCAGATGATGGTTCAAAATCTGCAGAACACAAAGAAAAGCATCAGTTAACTAATGAAAAAAGGAATAACTATGGAAACTACAAAAAACAAGAGGATTTAATTTATAGCTATTATCAGAAAAAGATTAGTAAACTGTTTGCTACCCACAGGTCTAACCCTTGATGGAGAGAGACACTTGATGCGGTTGGCTAGGAGATGGAGATGAAGTATTGACACAGTGGTGCATTTCAATCTCCATTGTCACTCAACTGGCATTGACATCATCAATGGGAGGATAGAGAAGCATAAACATAAAGCCCTATTCTTTTTGCTTGTAATCAAAATAATATCCAATTCTTTTTTACTGCCATCATTAGGCAGAGCAGATACTCACTCACCGTTTGGCCACAGATTCTGTCATTCGATGGCAGGCATGCCTATTATTTTCAGTCTTGAGACCATATGAAAAAAGTTACATAATATATACCTTCTGATTGTGACCGCGTCTTCGGCGCTAATGTAGATGGTGCTTTGAAAAGAATAAAGAATCTTACTGAGATAGCGAAAGCACTGAGGGCATTACAGCGGAGTGGTCCTTTGTGCTGCTCTGAGCTAACAAAAATGAGACTAGTCTACAAATCAAAGTAGTCTCCAAGGATGTAATCTGCAGGCAAGTAGATGAAGCCAGCATCTGCCAAAACACTAACCATTTTTTAGTATCAGTGGAAAGAGTAGAGACCTGTGTTAAAGAGCCTCTGCCATTGCCACTGAAGCCACATAACCATCTGACAGTGGTTTAACTATGACAGCAGAGAGAGTTCTCTCCTTTTCTCTCAATGTTCAGCTCTACCAGGAGACACAAACTTTAGTGAGACTGTTCTTAAAACTGGTGGAAATAATGAGATCATGTATTAATCTGATAATAAAATTCAAGACCAGTACATAACCACTCTTCAGTCAGTGGACACATTTGACTGGCCTAAGAAGTTTGAGTAGCTGTGAATTATCAAGGTTCTCATTCCAAATGGCTTTCATATATATACAGCTTGTAAGTGCTATATCATTATCACATTACAGTAGCTACCATCTCATCCTGCTCTAATTCACTTGCCCTTTGCCGGTGCTTTTTATTGTGTATCTGAACTACCTACCCCTAATTCAATAGCTCCCAGCCTCTCCTTTCCTTCACGCTAATACCCTATCTCTTCTAGCCTGTCTATTCATCCCACCAATGCTTTGCATGTTGCCAGATAGCCCTCGTTAAAGATGTCCTCTAATTGAATGCTTTCTTTAGAGTACAAAACAAAATCTGACAATCAGTTAATCACTGGATAAACCACTAACCTTTGTGCTGCTTACATTCAAGCTCTTCAATGAATCATCCGGGTTAGTAAACACCATACAAATGTAATTACAGTTTAGTAGCACTATCATTGGCTCAACAACAGTGGTTTTCTCCCCTGATTTGCATCTTGAGTATAACATCAGAAATTTTAAACAGTCTCAACCTGCTTTTACTGGAGAAGCACTAGTCCCTTTACCCACACTTTTGACTTGGCAGCCTGGCCCAAGACATCTTTTAAAACTTCCTCAGAGCCGCATGGACTTCAGGGAGTTTTGCAGGCCTGCAAACTGGACAAAGACCTTTTGTTCAAGTAATTTTGTTATCTTTGCTACAGCTACTCAGCAGCCATTTGATGGGCACACCTAAATCACACCCTTATCTGCAATCTGTCTACAGGAGTACCAAACATCCTAATCATTAATTATTTTCTAAAGGGGAAACATTATGTAAATTAGGTTTACCTTCTTTTCATCCTATATGCAAAGAGGTTTTGCAATGTTTGATCTTAAAGTGCATTTCCTTGCAGTTGTAAATGAGTAACTATTAAATTCCTGAATATCCAGGTACATCACAAAAAGCTATTACATACTCATCTCAAGTTTGTACACAAGGTGATTTTATCTTTTTACATGAGCCATAAATTAATGAGCCCTTTGTCATTTTTTTCCCTCCAAAATGGTCATCAGCGGAATAAGGAACATTCTCTGGAATGCTTACAGGCAGTGGTTTATTTTATGGATAAGTCTAAATCTGCCAATATCAGTATTTTTTGTTGCCACATGCTCTACATGTTAGACCAGTAGCAGAAGGCACAATTTTACATTGATTGCAGACTGTATAGTTATCTATAACTCTTTTTTTTTGTAAACCGCTCATTATTGATTTTTAACTTCAGTGACATCAAATTCCATAGTCTGTTCTTTTCATTATATATGAACATGGAGCAGGAGCACTGTCCGATCTATGATTCTGGATGTGTTTGTGGCTTTTCCTTGTGTAGCAAACCGTCCTAGTTGGCATGCTGCATTGTTGTTGGTTAATGGTCTCTCTGTCAGTTCCATCAACATAGCGAGCAGAGACTCCCAATAAGTTTCAATATGAGGGCATTCCCATAGCATATGAAAAATGTCTGCCAGGTCTGTTTGTCACCTAGGGCACACAGCCAGCATCCCTAGGCCCATTTTGGTGAGTCATGCTGGAGATAGATAGATAAGAGTAATGTAGGTAGTTAAGCTGTGTTTATTTAAACTGTGGGTTCCTGCTCACCGTTTTTGTCTATTCCAGTATTCGTCCTCATTTTTTTGTCGTAGCTATCCTCCCTCACCCGAAGTGTTTTCAGAGGTCTCGTGGGCTAACAAAATGCAGGAGTCAGAGCACTGTCTATACATGTCACTGCCTTGAGGTGCATCCCGTGTTTCAGTAAGGTAGCTAGATAATGGGTCTCGGGGTTGGGCAGGCTCCTTCCTCTCTCATCCAAGTGGCACAAATCCTTCTCTATCGAGAGGCATCTTCTTTGGATCCCCCAGACCAGTTCTGAAACGATGGATCCCAACTACAGAAAAAAAAATTCAATAGGATCAAGGGAGGGGCCATGAAAAAACTCAAGAGTCTGGGTTGAACTACAATTTTAATGATGTATGCTTGACCAAGTCTCATTAGTGGGAACTGAAGACCGAATGGGACAGCCTGTCGGACGCATTTATCTAGGATTCCCCTTTTTAGGCCAAGATCAGTGTGTATCATATTTGTGTCCGTTTCCCATCTGACGGAGTCTCTCATATTAGTAGGGTGTTCGGTCAATGCCATACTCTTAAGAGGGAATGAAAGGACTTGTCCCAATTGATCCTGAGGTCTGAAACATCACCAGATACGCTCATCAGTGGTACTATTTGAGGTATGGAGACCTCAGAGTCCTTCAGAAACAGCAATGTATCATCTGCTTGCCATGACGCTGCGTGGTACCTGCAACCAATTTTAATACCCCCAGTCTGGGCTTCTAGCCCATAGCATGCATGCCATTGATTCGAGGGACCATAGGGGATGGAGGGCATCCCAGTCTGGTCGTTTATGTGTAGCATCCATTTATCAGACAAAAACTTGCCTGTGCGCACTCTGGCCAATGGTTGCGTGTATAGCAGCCGTATCCATTTCAATATGTTTCCTTTAATCCTCAAATAGATAGGGCCATAATGATGTGTCACCTACCTTCTCTATGTCCAGGGAAACCACCAATGGGGACCTGTGGCGATGACTAATGTAAGGAAAAAAGCTTTTTCCAGGATTGCCCCCAATTTTTGCACCCATTTTGACTATTAGGTACTGGTGTAATGGCTCTAAAATATCCTGAGCCCTGCTAAACAGGACTCCGTGCATATGCTCTGACCCTTAGCATGATGCATTTTTATTGGCTGGTCCCCAATTGGCATAGCCCAACTTGCTTGTAAATCCTTAGTATATGATACCAGGGTTACCTAGGGCCTGTAATTTGAGGTGTCTCTCGTGGATGGCAGCACTAGCTGTGCCACCACGAGTATGACAAGGTAAACCTGAGCTTTCAGTCTACCTCAGCAGTTAAACTACTAACTTCACTTGCTATTTAAAGTAATGGCTAAGCCCAAACCTCCCGTTTTAATGTCACCCCTAAGGTAGGCCTAACAAGCCCTAAGGCAGGGTACTGTGTATTAAAAAGTGAAAGATATTTTTTAAATGTTCCAGCAGTAAAAACCATAAATTGTTGTTTTTACCGTCGAAAGGCTAGTAGCCCCATTGACAAGTACAGAGACACAGGCGGGCATCTCAGCCCTGCTAGCTTATGAAAGAGACTTCTAAAGTTGGTACTGTAAGGTGTGATAAGAATCAGTGTGTTTAATCAGATCTAATGGTTAAATCTAAAATTATGTCACTGGTCGGCAAAGTCCAACTTTAGAAGTTGCCACTTTAAGTTGCCCAAGGTTTCCAGTGCCTGGTTACTGTTGTACAAAGGGTCTGTCCTGCAGACTGCTTTCTGCTCTCTTGGAGATACAGTCCTAATAACTCACAGGACAGAAAATAATAGGGGCCTGCTCTGGTGAGAGGTGTTACCTCCCTTCTGCATAATGCCACACAGGTGTTGACCCAAAAGTAACCTCAAAGGAGGAGTTGCCGTTAAACAGCAAATGGGAAACACATAGGAGAGGGCTGCTCTATTGTTTAGGCAGACTAGCTGGCACCTGTGAAGGAGAGGGGAAATCTGTTGTAAAAAACGTTTTTTCAGTGGCATGTAGCCCCTTGGTAGCCACACCTCTGGATTGGATTGAGCATAAATTGTGTAACCCTGGCACCCAGAATTCCGACTTCGACTTGAGCGGAGGAAAGGCCGAAGGACTGCTGCTCTGCTGCACCATGCAGCTGTCAATGAGGGTGCGCCTGCCTGGATTGTAACTGCTGAACCTGGTGTCCAGCAAAGGAGGAGGACTGGATCTTCTTTGTCCTGCTTGAGGAGTCATCCTCTCTAGAGCCTATCCAAAGCAGAGAGACTCTGAGTCAGTTGGCTGACTTTCTGTATACAGCACAGCGCTACAACAGTTGAAAAGTGTGCTGGGGCAAGTTGATAGCCCAGATTCTTTAAGTAGCTGCCATGCAGCACTAGAGACCAGGACCTGACGATCAAAGTTGCATGGAGTTTACTTGGCCTCGGAGAGTTGTCTGTGTGCAGACTGGTAGCCTAGAAGCAGAGTTAACTTCAAGGGAAGGATTTGGCTGTGACCGCGTTACCGGGCGATTGGTAGCCCAGTGGAGACTGGACTTCTACCAGCATCTAGAGGACTTTGAGGGATGTCAACACTGTGACCAGGACTGTCTCACCCCCTTCGGTGACCGGATAGCTGCAGGATGCCCCCTACCCTCCCCCATCGACTGCATCACATCTACAGCATCCTTGAGCATCCTCAGCACCCTTCATTCCTTTGCATCAGGACCACTTCCATAGAAATCCTTTGCAAGGGGATAAAGTGCCTGGAACTGTCCGGAGACTGCTTAACCTGTGAAGATAACTGATACTGAGGACCTTGCTGGTCCTCCTCGCTGGATTCCTAGTAGACTTGGTCGCCCAAAGTGACTCCAAGTGACTGAGTTACAACTAGCCCAACTTTTTAATGAAATGGTTTGTCAAATTGGTTGAATTAGTCATTTGATTTAAATGCTTTGATTCACTATACCTTATAAATTCTATATATCTGAAAGAAACACGTTAGTTAGATTCCTCACCTCAGAATATCCCCAGGCGTCAGGCTGGATCCGGAAAGATTTTCGTCAGCAATACCCTTGCGCGTCGCTAGGCGTTGTCTGCGGCTCCGCGTCCGTCGTCGTGATCGCCGGGATGACGTCGTCGGAGTACTTAAATGCCGCCCTCACGCGCTGACGGCAGTTCTTCTTTTTTCCGCGCCAGACAGCGCCGATCCAGGAAGAGCATACCCTTTTAGTCATTTTTTGACTAAACTCTTTTGGTCTATTCTCGTTGACTGATGTCATTTACTGACCACCACCGCCGGTGCCTCTACTGCCTTGGGGCCGACCACGATGCCGAGTCGTGCCTCGACTGCCCGGCCTTAACTTCGAAGGCTAGGCGGGAGCAGTCCCGCAAGCTACTCGAGCTCCGGCTGTCGGCTCCGCGCCGTTCACTGTCCCGGTCGAGGAGGAGGTCAAGGGACCGGTCGCGGAGCCGCAGCCATCACCACCACTCGTCTGGTTCCAAGTCTTCGGGTAAGTCGAAGCATAGTAAGAAGTCCAAGAGGCGACATCGCTCTTTGGGCTCCCCTCGCCGGTCGCGCGACTCGGCTGAGGGTTCGGGTGGTACCACCCACGCGGCTCCGTTGGAGCCACAGGAGTCCCGTCCATCCCCATACCCGCCGGTCCCTGGGACTGACGCGACTCCGGCGGAGATCAGTGCCTTCCTCATGGCCATGAGGGGCCTGACTCCGCTGTCGACGCTTGCCGGCGCGCCTTCGGGCCCCGCGGGCTCAACCGGGATGCCTAGCGAGCCGGCGGCTCTGGTTCCGTCGTCGACTCCGGTCCCGACGCCGCAGGCCCCCGCGGGATCCAGGCCTGGATCCCAGTCGGCGCCGGTCGACATTACGACCCCTCCACCGGTGCCGACTCCGGTGCCACCCCCGGCGCCGCCTTCGGACGACGCCGTTCCCCGGTTTAGTCCCGGGCCCGGCGTCGGAACGGCGCCGATGGGTGGCAATTTCATCTTCCGCCCGGCTCCGATCATTCTTCCTGTCTACCAGGAATCGGATGACTGTGACGACCGCGAGGGGTCTGAGGACCCTCTGGCCCGGCAGGGCCAGTTATCTCAGGACTGGGCAGATGAGCTGGGGGGTGCCAGTGGTCTTGACACCTCCCCTGACTCTGGCTTCATCTCTCCTCCGACCGTGGCTTAGGAGGAGGGTGCTGCATTTACTGTGGTGCTGCGCAAGGCGGCCGAAGCCCTTAGGCTGGAGCTACCTGCTGTGGCCGTGAGGACTAACCTCCTCACTGAAGTGCTCCAACCATCAGCAAGCTCCTTTGAGCTTCTGCTGCAGTTTAACGAAGCACTGGTGGACGTTCTGAAGTCCACTTGGTCCAAGCCCTCCACAGTACCTCCTGTGGACCGGAACGTGGCCCGGCGCCACCACCCTGCACCGGGCGACCCCAGTTTTCTGTCCTTGCACCCCACGCCCGAGAGCCTGGTTATCCAGGCCTCTGCTTCCCAGACCTCGTTCGCATCCGCTCCCCCGGATAGGGAATCCAAGAGACTAGAACAGTTTGGCTGGTCTCCTCCCTTAGTTTGGGACTGCGGTCTATTAACACCGCTTGTCTCTTGGACCGTTACTCCCACTCTCTGTGGGATACGGTGGAGGACGTGCTGCCCCAGTGTCCGGAGGAGGCCCGGACACAGCTCACCCAGGCTCTTGCCGAGGGGTGGGATGCAGCACGACACGCTATCCGATGTAGACTGGACACTACGGACTCGCTGGGTAGGGCCATGTAGACCACAGTGGCGCTTCGCTGCCACGCCTGGCTGCGGTACACAAGTTTTTCTGGGGATGTCCAGAGCACCCTCATGGACATGCCCTTCGATGGCAGTCGCCTTTTTGGCGACAAAGCGGATAGTGCGCTGGAGCGCTTTAAGGTCTCCTGGGCTACGGC
This sequence comes from Triturus cristatus, assembly GCF_964204655.1. NCBI lineage: Eukaryota > Metazoa > Chordata > Amphibia > Caudata > Salamandridae > Triturus > Triturus cristatus. The sequence goes on along the minus strand of NC_140582.1, from coordinate 802,106,925 downwards.
CAAGTCCTTGGGCCTCTCGGCCCGCACCCACAAACTTCCGCTTTTCACCCCTTTCGTGGCCAAGGAAGGGGCGCCCCCTCACGTCCGCCTAGCCACAGGCCGCAGAACCAACCTTCATGCGGTCGCGAACGTGGATTCCGCACAGGCGGTACAGGGGGACAGCGTGCCGGTCTGTCCACATCTACCCAGGCAGCATCCGCCTCAAAGCCCTCCTAGTCCGTGCTTTCAGGCCCATTCCACGCCAGTGGGAGGCAGAGTTCGCCATCACTTGCTCCACTGGCGTTCCATCACGTCGGACAGGTGGGTGCTGCAAATCGTCCGAAGGGGCTACTCCCTCCCCTTCGAGGCAACCCCTCCAGCCCTGCCACCGCAGTACCACCGCATGTCGGGGGATCACTTTAATCTTCTACGGGAGGAAGTTACGGCCCTCTTGGCCAAGGGGCCATCGAGCGCGTTCATGGTCCAGAAGTAGGTCGTGGTTGTTGTTCCCACTACTTACTGGTTCCCAAGAAGGGCAAAGGGGGCCTACGCCCTATCTTGGACCTCCGGAACATCAACGCCTTCCTCCGGAGGGAGAGGTTCAAGATGCTCACCTTAGCTCAGGTTCTGGCTGACATAGACCCTGGAGACTGGATGGTAGCGCTGGACTTGCTGGACGCTTATTTCCACATCCCCGTCCTGCCGGCCCACCGGCGTTACCTGCGGTTCACGGTGGGCCAGGAGCATTTTTCAGTTTACCGTGCTCCCCTTCGGCCTCACCAGTGCCCCTCGGGTGTTCACGAAAGTGATGGCAGTGATCGCAGCTCATCTGCGCAGATTGGGGGTTCCAGTCTTCCCCTATCTCGACGACTGGTTGTTGAAGGCGGGCTCGCCCCAGGCAGTCGTCTCCCACCTCCAGACTACGGCCGGCCGACCTGCATTTGCTGGGGTTCTCCATCAATGTGCCGAAGTTGCATCTGAGTCCCTCCCAGAAGCTCCTCTTCATCGGAGTGGTTCTGGAATCTGCGCAGTTCGGGCTTATCCTCCGGAACAGCGGGTCCGGGATATTCCGGCTCTGATTCCCATCTTTCGGCCTCTATCCCGGGTTTCGGTCAGGTTCGTGCTGCGGCTTCTGGGTCTGATGGCCTCCTGCATCCTGTTGGTGCATCACGCCAGATGGCGAATGCGGGCTCTGCAGTGGGACCCGAAGTTTCAGTGGGCCCAGCATCGAGGCAACCTGTCCGACCATGTCTTGATCTCGGAGGACAGTTGCAGTGGTGGCTCACGGACCGCGATTGGGTCAGTGGCAGATCCCTCTCCCTACCCCCACCGGAGCATGAAGTAGTGACAGATGCGTCCCTCCTGGGATGGGGAGGCCACATGGGAGAGGCGGAGATCAGAGGACTCTGATCTCCGGCTGAGTCTCTGCTCCATTTCAACCTTTTTATGCTGAGAGTGATCCGACTTCCACTGAAGGCATTCCTTCCCTCTGTCCGGGGAAGTGTAGTGCAGGTGTTCACGGACAACACCACCGCCATGTGGTATTGCAACAAACAGGGCGGGGTGGGGTCGTGGATCCTTTGTCAGGAGGCTCTGCGCCGCTGGACATGGCTGGAACATCAGGGCATCACCCTGGTGGTTCAACATCAGGCGGTCCCTCTGAACGCCAGAGCAGACTAACTCAGCCGCCGGTGCATGATGGATCATGAATGGCATCTAAACTCGGACGTGGCGCAAGGCCTCTTTCGGCAGTGGGGAGAGCCTTGGTTAGATCTATTCGCCACCGAAGAGAACGCGCAATGTCAGCAGTTCTGCGCGTTGGAGTTTCCAAGGCGGCACTCGCTCTGGGACGCCTTTCGTCGCGAGTGGAGTTGCGGTCTGGTGTACGCCTTTCCGCCTATACCACTTCTGCCCAGAGTGCTGAAGAAGATCAGGCACGACCGGGCCCAAGTCATCTTGGTGGCTCCGGATTGGGCAAGAAGGTACTGGTATCCCGAGCTACTCAGTCTGTCGATCGATCCCCCGATACGACTGCCTCTTCGGGAGGACCTTCTGTCACAGCAGCAGGGGACGGTCCTCCACCCGAACCTGTCCAGTCTCCACCTCCATGCGTGGAGATTGAGTGGCGACAGTGGATGCCATTTGACTTGCCTCCTGAAGTCTGTGATGTTATTCTGGCAGCCAGGCGTCCCTCCACAAAATCGGTATACGCCTGCAGGTGGAACAAATTTGTGGCATGGTACACAGCAAAGGCTGTGGATCCCCTTTCCGCCCCTCTTTCTGAGGTTCTCCTCTTTCTTCTTTCCATGGCCCAGCAGGGATCTGCTCTGGGCACCCTCAAGGGATATCTTTCAGCTATCTCTGCTTTCCTACGGCTTCCTGATCAGCCTTCTCTTTTCAAATCCCCTGTTGTTTCTCAGTTCTTTAAGGGCATTACTCACATGTTTCCTCCTGTCCCTTTCGTAATGCCTCAGTGGGATTTGAATCTTGTATTGACGTATCTGATGTGCGCTCCCTTTGAGCCACTTCATAATTGTCCCCTTCGTCTGTTGACTCTTAAGACTGCTTTCCTAGTGGCCATCGCCTTTGCTAGAAGGGTGAGAGAGCTCCAGGCTCTCTCTTCTAAGCCTCCTTTCCTTTCTGTCCATCCGGACAAAGTTGTTCTCAGGACTCGTCCTTCCTTTCTTTCTAAGGTGGTGACTGCCTTTCACATCGGGCAGTCTTGTTACGCTGCCCACCTTTCCGCCTCTGCATCCCTCGAAAGACGAAGAGAGGCTCCACCGTCTGGACCCAAAACGGGCGCTGTCCTTCTATCTGGACCGCACCAAGCAGTTCCGGGTGGACGACCAACTCTTTGTCTGCTACGTGGGCTCTAAGAAGGGGCGGGCGGTGCACAAACGAACCATCTCTCGGTGGGTTGTTTTGTGTATCTCAAGGCCTGTTACTCCTTAACTAAAAGGGAACATCCTGTAGGGCTGAGGGCCCATTCCACTCGGGCCACAGCGGCGACCACTGCCCTGGGCCGGGGAGTCCCCTTGCAGGACATTTGGCCTCACTGCACACGTTTGCCAAACATTATTGCCTGGACAGCCAATCCGGAGAGACGGCTTCTTTGGCCGTTTTGTCCTCCTGGACTTTCTGGTGTGATCTTGGTTCGCAGACCCACCACCGGGGTTGGTATTGCTGGGGTATCTATTCTAAGGTGAGGAATCTAACTAACGTGTTTCTTTCAGATGAACAAGTTACTTACCTTCGGTAATGATATATCTGTAAGAAACATTAGTGTCGGTCTCTTGCATGGCTCTGCGTTCCTGGCGCGGAAAGCTATGTACAAGGACTGACATCAGCGCGCAAGGGCGGCGTCTAAGTACTCCGGCGTCATCCCGGCGATCACGACGCCGACGACGGACGCGCAAGGGTATTGCTGACGAAAATCTTTCTGGATCCAGCCAGATGCCTGGGTATATTCTAAGGTGAGGAATCTAACTAACTGTTTCTTACAGATATATCGTTACCGAAGGTAAGTAACTTGTTCTTCCAGAACCCTCTGGTGGATCTTTGTAATTGTGGATCTTTGTTGTTGAGGGTCAACCTCCATCGGGTCATCTGTGGCATAGGTACTTGTCCCATGGGCTCCTTTCCATTAGGGGATGCTGTACCACGCCTCGATTCTGGAGTGTATAGGCACAAGCACTATTATAAAATCAGACTATATAGCCTTTTGAGGGGAGCGTATCTGCTATCTTGTCCTGCCAAGCTGCATCACGCCCCTAGTACATGAGAGAAGTTAGAAGGCAAGCCAAGAACACATTACTGGGTAAGTAGCTGGACCTCATTAGCTTTTCAGTAGAAATATTTCCTTATGTGAGTTAAGGGTGCTCCATGGTCTTCTGTAAGTTACAAGCATTGGGAAAGGCAATAGATTGCTCCTTTAAGAACAGAGCTGTTTAAGTACTGGCCTGATGTATACATCTACCTGTGGGTCTCTCGCCTCTTGAATTACCCCTTGTGCAGCATTCCAGGGACACCTTTTTCATAGCTCTCCAACGTTGGTGAGGACGTAACAATGGAACAGCTGTGCTCGCGACTCTGCGTGATATCATCGAAGTCATAAGAAGACCTCATCAGCGTGCTGATGTCAGTTTGCTCTTTTCGGCGCTGTCGACGTGTAACGGTTTTCCTAGGACACTCCATTTCTTTGTGGTTTTAACATTGTTACAGTCTGTAATCGTAGCAGTGCGATGACTGCCCAGGAAAAGTCAGAGTTCAAACCTTGTAGGGAATGTGGGGGACATATGTCCATCACAGACACCCAATATGATTGCTTTCTGGTGCCTATTGTCTGACCACGATGTCGAGGGATGCTCTTCATGTCGCCGTATGAACCCGAAGGCCCTCAAGGTGATTGAAGCGAAACTGTTCATGGCTCGGGTGAAGAAGCAGAAGAGGAGTTTGAAAAGGACAAAGTCGAGGTCCAAGTCTACCACGCTGCACACCTCGAAGGTGTCGTGGAAACACAAGAAGCGGCATCATGGCTCCAGGTGTTGCTCTTCTAAAGACTAGTTGCCGAAGTCTAGGTACCCAGCCCTACAGCGTCACACTAAGGATGAGATCTCGCCTTCTTCTTCAACGCAGGTGACTCCGGCTCAATCTCCGGCTGTGAGGGAATGGTTGACATCTAGGGAAGCAATGCAGGTTCCTTCCCAGGAGCGAAGGATGGATTATTCACCGGTGCCGTCGGGTTCCGGTCTGGATGCCATCTCTACTTCGTGCAGCATCTCCAGCTGTCCCTGGAGGGCCTCCATCGATGCCGGCTCCGAAGTCACCTGCGCTGCGCCTCCAGCCGCCAATACTGAAGATAAGGTCAAGAAGGGAGGCACAGAGGCTTCTGGAAGATTAAGGATAACAGGCGTAACTGGAAGAGGCAGAGGAAGGGGAGATGCATGAATTTGAAGGGCTTCATGAAGCTAGTGGGACGGACACATCACCAGAGTGTGAACTCTCTTCTCCTAAGGCTCCTCTCAGAAGATTTCTTCCTATCATTCTGTCATCATGAAGGTTGCTGACCTTCTGGATTTGCAGTTGCCCACTACAGAGGACAAATCAAACATTCTGATGGAGGCTCTTCACTCTCCATCAGTGATAGAACCCTTGCTTTCATTCAAAGAGGCATTCCATTCTGGAAGTATGGAAAAAGCCTATGTCTGCCCCAGCTGTATCCAGAACGGTGGCAAGGCGATAAGGTTGCGCCTGGGGATCTAGACTTTTTTTGTCAACTCACCCTTCACCAGAGAGCTTGGTGGTTCAGGATTCGTGTTCCTTGAAGCAATCTTCAGGTTTGTTTCCATCCACTCAGGTCGATAAGGACTCGAAGAAATTGGAGCAGTCGGTGAAAGGTTTTTCCATCAGCGAGTATGGCTTTAATGTCTACTAATGCAACATGCCTGCTGGGATGCTTATACATACGTTGATGGACTTGGCTAAGGAAGTGATTCCTAAACTCCCAGGGGAAATCCAGGGCCATTTTGCAGACGTGCTGTCGAATACTCAAGCGGCTGCCCGTCAGGTTATTCAGTCTGGGCTTGACACGGCTGACTCTTTTGCAAGGGTGATGGATTCCTCGGTGGCAGCTAGGAGGCATGCCTGGCTGAGAGGATCAGGTTTCTCTCCAGATATTCATGCCACACTTTTGGATCACCCTTTTGATGGCTCTAGACTGTTTGAGACCAAGGTGGACTCAGCGCTACAGTGCTTTGAAGGCAGTAGTACTACTGCTAGATCTTTAGGTTTGCAATCTCATCTTGAGGTTTTTAGATACCAAAGATTTCGGGACTTTGGAAGGGCTAATCCATTTCGGGCCAGACAGCAGCAACAGGCGAACCCACTGTATAGAACATACAGAGGGAAGGGTAAAGGTTATCTGCAGGGATCTGCTCACCAACAAGTCTCCTCCTCCTCCTCTTCAGCTCCCCCAAATGGCTTCGCAGGCAAGCAGCTCTAGATCCCCCATCTTAGAGCAAGTTGGACCTGTGGGAGGTCGGGTGTCCCTTTTTCTCCAAAATTGGAAATCTGTTACATCAGATCTTTGGGTTTTGAATCTTGTATTGTAGACGTGCAGAAGCATAGAGTTCATGCAATGGCGTAGATTAGAGTGCTGCATAATGGCGTGTAATTGTGCAGAGTAGAGAGGTATAGATTGCAGTGGGGTAGAGCGGCATAGGGACAGAGTGCAGTGGTGCAGTGTGTTTCAGAGTGGAGTGAAGTGGAGTGGCTTGGAGTGTAATGGCATAGAGTGCAGTGGTGCAGAGTAGATTAGAGTGGTCTATAGTGGATTGGCATATAGTAGAAGGGCGTACAGTTGAGTGTTGCAGACTGGATTTGTGCAGAGTAGACTGGAGTGGCCTAGTCTGCAGTGGTGAAGAGTGCAGAGGATTAGAATAAAATGTACGTAAAGTGGAGTGGTGCAAAGTAGGGTGAAGTGGCGCAGACTAGTGTGTGTCACAATAGTGTACCAGAGTAGAGTGAAATGGCGTAGAATGTAATGGTATAGAGTGCAGTGTAGATCAGTGTCATACAGTGGACTGGCGTAGGGTTGAGGGGCGCGGAGATGAGTGTTAGAGCAAAGTGCATGCAATGGCAGAGCGCAGTGTTGCAGAGTGGCATAGAGTGGAGTCCAGCAGAGTTGACTGTAGTGGCGAAGAGTGGAGTAGAATAAAATGGGCGCGGAGTGCATTGCTGTGTGTGGCGTGGAGAATGCATGGTGTGGCTACCACTGCCATTGCAGACCACACATTTTCAATTGAAATGACCATTACATTTGCACAGACATACAGTTTTAATAATAAAACTATTATACAGGCCACAAGCAATAATGTGTGGAAATTGCATCACCTGCTGTATTGATTTGTTTTGATCATATTAAAAACATTGTTTCCAACACACTTCAGATATAGCAAAAAGTGTGCTTCATTTGTGCGTTCATAATTCTAATATATTCTGAAAGACTTGCACAGTTTATTTAAATGTTGTGTTAGAAAAAGTAACTTTCCTACCACCAGTATTCGGCAAGATGGTCCCATAAAAAGTAAACATCATGCTCCCTCTCGCGGAAGACGGAGCCGGACATTTGAAGTTTCTTTGAATGCACAGCGAATGTGAAAAGATAACGAGATATACAAGCCTGTTTACAGGAAGGAGCACTCGTGGAAGAATACAAGGGGAGTTGGAGTGAAAAAGCTTTGCTTGCCTGGAGAGACATTCTCACCCTGGAGAGGCTAAAACAAATTAAGCGACCAAATAGAAAGCCTGAAAATGTGAGTTACAAACCACAAATCCACTGGATTCCCAGGGAATCTTTTTGAATGTCCCCAGGATGTCTTTAACATACCAGACTGCTTTGCTGTCTGGTAGGCTTCGACCTAAAAATGTGTCCTAGGGGCTAGTGTAATTTTTTTTTATTCCTGCAATCCCTGGGCACATGATTAAAATCAGAGAATTACATGCTCTGACCTGTATGTTACAAAAGGCCAACATGTTTCATTGCGAAGCATTTTAGAGATATTTTTCAGTGTGAGGGGTCTGCAGTACCACCCATTAGTTCAATCTACAGTAGCATTAAAAAATAATACATGGCAGATAAAAAGCATAAAGTAGGTGTTTGCTTTAAGGCAGACAACCGTGCTCAGAGTGAGATTTGTCCACCGGATGAACGCCTACAGTGGACAATTGTATCAGCTGCTGTTTAGACATTGGCTTCATGACCACCTGTAATGTATACAACCACTTAAAAGTTCAAGGTTCAAGGAGATAAATTCACTGATAGACCCAAAAAATGATCTGTGGCGCTTCTTCAGGAGCAGAATGGGAAGGAAAACGTGCCTACCCAAGACCTCTAATGTGTTACAAGAAGGCTCCTTCTAAAATGGAGATTTCAGGATCAAAATGATCGTCCAACACTGTACTCTATTTCAGGACCGGAATGGGGAAGGGAAATGTGCATACCCAAGACATGTGTGTTACAAGAAAGCCCCCTCTTAAATGGAGTTGCCGACTTTTTCAATGATCGTCCAACACTGTAGATCAATCAGTTTGTGCCCCTCTGTCAGACAGAGGCACTAATAACAATGGGGGTATCCCAGTAACATGCAGAACCTGGGGATAGTCAACAGTAAATGGACAGAGGTTCTGCCACAAAGAAGGAAATTGAAAAAAGTGTCTGAAAAATTACACAAATAGCAACCAAAAATAGAAAATCAAAACATTATACATAGATAACACATAAACAAAGGCTTATTTTCAGCATCAATATACACTAGATCACCCTAGATAGACATGCGGTTTTCATTCCAAGCATAAATGTGTCTATTTTGGCAAAACCGCTTGTGCAGTTAACGTCTGTAGGAAAGTGGCTCTGTATATACTGTTCCCAAATAGGTACAGTGTGTACAGAGTCCACAGTCTCCAGAGGTTTGGCAGAGGCTAAAGTTAGATATAACCTTACTCTCTAAAGTGGTAGCTTGGTCGAGCAGTAAGGCAGTATCAGAGGACAGTATAAAGCATTTGTTGTACACACTCAGTCAGCAAATGGTCTCACACACTCAAGAACTCAAGGCCAATGGTTTGTATATAAAAATATATGGTTGTTTTATTTTAGAACCAACAATAGGTATCAAAATATACTTTTTCAGAATGAGATGCTTTAGTTAAATACTTTGCAAAAGGCAATTGACTTGGAATGCAATAGTTAGTTTGTTGCAATAGGCAACACAATTTCAAACACAATAATACATTACGCTCCATGGGAATTTTAAGTTAGATGCAATTGATTCCTTTCAGGATTACTTTTCTAACTCCAGGACTGGATTCTAGATTCAGTCCTGGGACAGTTCTTGGAAACAAGTGAGTAAATACGTTTTAGTTACTGTCGTGATTTTTAAGTAATATTTTGCTATTTTAAAAGTTGACACGTAGAAACTTTTTCTGATCAAATTACCAATGTTATCCTATGGGAGGAAATTCACTTAGCAGGTTAGTGGGGTTATGGTTACTTTTCTAGGTCCGTGTTGGATCCTGGATCCAGCACTAGTGTACCACCTGTAAGCAGTTGAGAAACTGTGTTTAAGTTATACAGGTGATTTTTAACGAATATTTATAAGTTTGCAAAATCAACACAAGAAATTTCACAGAAAAAGTCAATGGTTTCCTATGGAAGAAAATTGAGTTAGTGGTAAGTACGGTTGTAAGTACTTTTCAGGGTCAGTGCTGGGCACCAAGATCCAGCACTGGGATCTCTCCTAATAGCAGGTGAGTATTTCCGTGTAGTTACTCGGTTGATTTTAGGTGATTATTTTAAAGTTTAGAAACTCCACACTTAGAAGAAATTTCAAGAGAAGCCAGTTAATGGTTCCCTATGGAAGAAAAGTGAGTTATCGGCTTTTGGGTAAGTACTTGACTGGCAGCGTTAATGTTCTGGGCATAGACTCAGGGTCTCCCAGGGTCCGGTAAATACAGTTGTTACACCCTCAGCGGCACAGGGGCAGCCAGGTGCAGAGTGAGTTAGGCCCCATGTTATCCTATGGGAGGCAGGGGGCCCTTGGTTGGTGGTTGGTGGCTGCTGGCTAGCAGGCCACGCGGCTGTGGGAGCTAGGCTCCTGGTCACTTGCTCAGGGCAAATGGGGAAGTAGATAGGAGTAGAAGTTGCACTGCCAGGGCCACTCGGGCGGCTGGGTGCAGGGTGCTTTTGAGCCTTCGGGCGCTCAATGGATTGCAATGGAAAAGCTCAAGGACGAACAAAGGCTGCAAGCTTGGGGACGAAGATTCTTCAGGTGTGACCACCACTTTGAGAGGTAAGTTGGGTAGTTGGAGGATAGGTAGGTACCCAGGAGTTGGGTACAGGAGGGCGCCGGGTGCAGAGGTGCCTTTTGGTGTCGAGAAATCTTACCCCTGTTGATCGTGGTTGGGGGGGGGGGGGGTCTTCAAGATGGCGTCTTCAAGATGGCGAGAGCCCGGAGATGTGCTTCACCTCGCCTCCCCCACCTGAGGGGTGGGGTTGGCAGAGGCTGGCACACCCCCTGTCCTTCCTTGGGGTTTCCGGCCAGTCTACCCGCTAGAGTGGGGGTTGAGAACAGGTAGGGGCGAGTTGCTGAGTTCAGCAAGTGGCCTGGATAAGCTCACAAAGGCGGCAGGCCTTTGAAGCTTCCCCTGCCCAGCCTGGGGAAGGAGACCTAGCACCTCGCCCAGGATGTGCATTGTTGCAGGCTCAGGAGAGCGGATGGCTCTCTACCCAGGGGTCCAGAAACATTTCTGCTGTGTGGCAGCCTAGGCAGCCCCTCAGACCAGACGTGGATTGTAGGTTAGGTTCAGGGGGCATCTCTAATATGCCCTCTTTCGTGCATTGTACATTAAATCCTGCACTGGCATCAGTGCGGGTTTAATGTGCTGAGAAGTTTGATACCAAACTTCTCAGTCTTCAGTGGAGCCATCATGGTGCTGTGGAGTTCATGTTTGACGATCTCCCAGCACTAAATACTCTTAAATGGCAGCACTGCACAGGAATGGACCTCGGTACTGTTGGGGCACAGGGCTCATGCTTCTGTGCCCACACCACTGTCATAGGGCACCCAGCTAGAGGGGTGGCTGATGTATGCCAGGGCAGTGTATGTTGTAGGCATGCCATGTCGGCTCTGTTTTGTCCTGTACCCAGACACTCAGCCTGCCAAGGGCAGTGTGTTTGTGTTAGGGGACAGGGCCTCTAAGGGTAGCACAATAAGTGCTGCAGCCCTTAGAGGCCTTCCCTGGTCACAAGGCCCTAGGTACCTAGTGTACCATTTACCAGGGACTGACATGTGGCCAGGGTTTGCCAATTTGGGTTGTATATTTCAGTATAGATTTTAGGGAAGGAACATAGGCCCTGGGCACCTGATTTTCAGGAGCCCAAGGCACACTCAGTCAAAGTACATTCAGCAATTCAGCAAAAAGTGGGGGCATACCATGCAAGAAAGATGGCACTTTCTCACAAAGTCGCCGTTTCAACCCCCTATATATGTGTGAGGGCAGGCAACATCACCGTGGGGTCTTCATCAGGACAATAACCCTGGAGTGTACAGCCTGTTTGAGAATATTTCTCATGGAGAGATGATGAAAATAAATTGCGCATTCTCCCTCAGAGTCAATCGGAAACCTCAAAGCCTGGAGTCTTTACACCAAGGACAAATCAATAAAGGAGCCATTCAAAGGCATTCATCTACTGCAGACCTCTTCTGCTTCACACAATCACTACAAGGAGCAACTAGTGCTTCCTTGAATCCTCCAGCGTTGTGTGAGCTCGGAAATCTGATCGTCCACTGTAGATCCATCAGTTTGTGTCCCATGGGTCAGGCAAATGTTATGACTTCCACGTAAAGAGTATGATAGACCTACCGTTCTCTGCTCACCTGGGTCAAGCAGAGAAGGGTATGATCTACATGGTTGGACGATAATTTTAATTCTGAAAAAGTAGGTAACTCCCTTTTAGAGAGGGCCCTCTTGTATCCCATTATAGGCATAACATAACGTGTATTTGTAAAGTGCACGTTCACCACTACGGGTATCTTGGCGCTGAATAACAGATGTTTGTTGTTACCCAACTCAATGGTACTCATTTTATCGACCTCAGATGGATGAAAGGCTGAGTGGACCCACCGGGATTTGAACTTGTGACCATGAGGAGGAACACAGGCTCCTGCAGTAGACGCATTAGTCCACTGAGCCACCAGACCCTGCATGGGGTAGGCTCATTTCCCTTCTATACAGAAGCAGTACCACAGATCATTGTTAGACCACTAGGGCGCGAAGCTTGTTGACCCAATTATACCTCACCTACACATATTGAGCTACTCTGGTACATACTGCATAGTAGCCTCACTATTTTTTTCATTTTTAACTTGGTCAGGAGAATCTTTTTATATTAAAGAATGATTTGATATCCCCCTCTACAGTTTTATTCACCTTTTTCAGTCACTCCCAACCACTTTTTGGAAACCTTCATACTCTCATCTTTCATCAGACGACATCAACAATAAAAGATCTCTGCCAAAGTGACACTTTTGAGGGACTCGTAATGCATTGCAGCGCTGGCCTAACGAGAAGCACCTTCCCGATGATGAAGCATGACCTCCCTAAGGGTGTGTGAGGGTAACAAGGAATAGTCCTTAGGATTGTCCTCTGTGTCCTGTCCACAACCTAGTTCTCTCTCTTTCTCTATGAAGAGTACCCCCATTGTTCAACTGACCTTTTTAAAGATGCCTGTTCCTACAGGTGAGTTGCTGTGTTAAGGACTGCGAACAAGGTAAAGGGACGAAGTAGGTAATGCTAATTTATACTAGACTAACTTAATTTATCTTGTCACCATTGTAGATCTTGATAAAACGCTAACATTGCATTGTCTTCATTGAAGATTTATGTCTCAGCCACGTTCATTTTCTTTGTTTTTAGGTGCCGACCTCTCGGATTATTTCAATTATGGTTTTAACGAGGATACATGGAAGGCATACTGCGAGAAACAGAAGAGATTACGTATTGGACCAGAAGCATTACCTGTTACTTCAACAACAAATAAAATTTCGGTACAAGAATTAGAAATTCTTAAGGATTACTTCAGTTTCTCATATGCAGACATTCTGTGGAGCCTACTCATCCTGTTTGTATAGTTTTTAAAGTTTATAATTTCATTACTTTGTTGTGCAAAGTTAATGCTGTTTATTTTGATCTGAGAAGTTTTCAGTTGTATGACATATGGTGCTTAAAGTAACACAACACCACACAACTGTATTGTATCAATACAAACTTTATTTATTTTAGTACCTGGAGTTAAATTGTTTTTAACTTATGAATGTTTTTTTAAGTTCATGCATCTGAAATAATGCATTTTCTTGTTTGCAAATGCTTTTCTACAAAAATGTCTAGTTTTTGTTTATGTAGACATTGCTATGCATTTTATATCTGCTCCATTATTGACTTCAGCAGAAGCTAAAGCCTAATAAAGAATCTTAAACTGAACAACAGAACTGAGATTTTGATCGAGGGGCCAGCGCAGTTGACTGTTGTAAAAAAATGTGGCAGATGTTCTGCTTTGTCTTAAATACAATCCACTTAAAAAACATTTTTAAATGAAAAACTTTGTCATTAAAACTGTATCATGGTTGAAGAATGATTCCTCTAACCACCATAGCCATTACCATCTTTTTCACCCAAGCAATCACAAGATTAATGATCAGTACAGCACAGGAACAGGATGTACTTTCTCAATGTGATTTTGTTTCACAGTACAAATAACTTTTAGAGGTTGGTTTAATCATTGTTGGAATTCCTACATAACCCATTTCTGTCAGTACGAGAAGTGTGCGTGCGTTGGGCATCTGTATAGCTATTTGGAATAGGTTCTATCTTCACCTCAGGTGGAAGTGCTTCTCAATGCTTCATTGTTCTGATGCGTACTTCTACCTGCAGATTTCACTGCTTTTGAATACCAAAAAAAGTTGCAAAAGCTCTCCTGCAATGGTAGGTGGTGCTCAGCTGTATCGACTTTTGGTTTCTCCGGACATGACACCACTGAGTCGGTATAAGAGCCATTTCGACTCCCTGACATCAGTTATCTTTTTTTCTTGTCTTTCTATTGTTTTCCCAAGGTGCTCTCCGTGGCACATTTTTGTATTTTTGCTTGATGAAAGTTCATAGTGTTCATCAGGATATGTCAACCCAAGCAGTGAGGATTTAAACCCCACTGTTCATGCCATGGAAATGTCCATTTTGAACCCTCACGGGGTTGGTTTGTGGTACTTGGGGCCTAAGCATAATTCAAAGTAGTGTGGCCTCATGTACCCCAAAGGCAGCAGTAGATTACTGCGCTGTTCCTCTTCTTGGGTGCCAAATCACCCTCAGAGCCAAAGTTTAGTAGAAGTCACCCTAGCATCCGATCCCGCTTCGGCCTCTGTGCCAGTTAGGGAATTCACCCAAGCTGCCACTGTTACATAGCATCCCTTCTCTGCATGTTGTGCTCTTGTGCTACATGTAACCTGTGGTCCCCCTCCGGGATAACCACTGGTGGAATTCCCACCACCCCACACGTCTCACCACGACAGAATGACCAGCTGACTCCAGCTGGTGCTAATTCCACTAGTAGCTCCTCTGCTGGCACAGTGCCATCTCCGGAGCCACTGGCTTCAGGATCCATGCCAATGACTATTGTGATCCTCTTATGCTCTGTTCGTGGACGAAGCCCGGTATAGGTTAACGTCTCAGTTCAGGCCTTTGCTAATAGGATAGTACTATCAACATATGGATGATAACTTTGACATTGACATAGACTCTGACCACATCCAGATTCTAAACATCTTTTGGCATGACGGCAGACAGTAAGGTAGCCTATTTGCTCCCTCGTATTAACAGTAACACTGACGACCTAGCCCTCTAAAATGCCAGCGGGCTTGAGACCTATGCTTGTCCGCTAGTTGGAATTTTAATGCCCTGCGCAGGTGTCATCTGCTCAGGTGGTTTTGTTTATAGCAGTACTGAAGACTGCAGCGTGCCGGTTTGGCACCTATATAGGTACAGCACACTTCACTTCCGGTGCTGCTGACTGTGAGCCAAACGACACTACCTATTGGCATGCAGAGGTACTGCTCGAAATGTTTCTGAATCCAGTCTGACGGCTGGGGAATATTCTAAGGTAAGGATTATGTAGCTAGTTAATCTCTACCAGCTGAGGCGTCACTGAAGATAAGTAACTTATTAATCTTGCTCGCCATTCAGGTACGGGAAATACAACAAATGTGGTATGTTAGCAACAAGGGTGGTGTAGGCTCATGCCCTCTGTGGAAGAAACATGAAGTCTAGGCTCAGGGTTAAGGAATCTGCACTGTTGCCAACCATTTGACAGGCTCCCTATAAGAGCATCGTCATGAGTGCCATCTGCATTCAGAGTTATGGTCGATCTTTGCCCTCTTTGGGCACCCCTCCGATGGACCTCTTTGCCACTTGTGAGAATATGATTTGCCCTATATGTTGTGTCCTCGATTTTCCATTGCTACAAGCAATAGGATTTGTTTTTCCCTTGCACAATGCATTTCAGCCCATTCCTCAGATTCCTTTAGTGCTGAGGAAACTGCCCTGACGTTTTTTGTATACGTACCTGTTAGTCCTGCCTCTCTGTCCTCCCCTTCTGCTCCTGCTCAGTGTGGACCTTCTCTTGTAGTTTGAAGGACAGTTTCTGTGACAGATCTTTCAGATCTTCAATCTTAATGCCTAGAGATTTATCAGGGCAATTTGAGTTCTTTCCATACATCGTCAGAGGTGTTGGACATCATCTTGTCTACGTGTTGCCCTCCTTCAAACTATCTGCTCTGTGTGTTGAGCCATTTTGCATCCTACTGTGCTGGGGATGTTGATCATTTTGAGGCACTTCAATCAGATATTGTGCTTTGCGTTTTCTTTAGCCCAGCAAGGTTTGACACTGGGCACTTTTCAAGGTTAGATTTCAGCTCTTTCAGTCTTATCTACCAAACCAACTTTCACTATCCAAATTCCCGTTTGTGGTAAGGTTTCTCAAGGGGTTGTTTCCCCATCACCATTAATTAGGCTTTTGTGGGACCTGAATTTGGTTCCCATGTTTCTGGTGTGAACTCCATGTGAGCAAATGTGTAGCTACTGGTTGCAACTGTTGACAATGAAGATTGTTTCTTGACTATTGCACAAGCTCAACATGTGAGTGAGCTAAAGGCATTGTGGGCGCACCACCAATTCATGTCTTTATTTCCAGACTAGCTGGTTGAGAATGTAAACTCAATTTCTCTTAAAGTTTGCGACCCTGTTCCTTGTGAACTGCCCCATCACCCTGCCTATCCCCGCACCTCATCCCACTGAGGAGGATAGATTCCATCTGGATTGCTGTAGGGTGGTCGGCTATTAAACAGGATCCTAGAATTTCAGAATGGTGTTGAGCTATTCATAGATTGTTGGTGTAAAAAAAGACCAGACTGCAATCTTGTATTTGATCTACGCCTGTACCAGGCACTCTGAAGTGCACAGGGATGTGTTGCAGAGTTTCTGGTGACCATCTCTTCAGACCCATCACCTGAGAAAGACTATTGTATTTTTGGGTAAAAGGTGAGGAAAATATGTTGGCAGAAGTATCCATTAGAAGAACAAGTTGCTTACCTTCTGTAACAACCTTTCTGGTGGATACTCTACCTGCAGATTTCTCACAGTTCATACCCACTTCCCTTTTCTGACCAGTGGTCTTAGTTATGTTAGTAAGTTTGAATGTAAAATTTATATTTAGGCCCGCAGCATAGCAATTTGTCATTCCATTTCTCCCCTCGCTGCCTATTACATTGTGTAAAAACAGGGGTGCAACTGATGCCAGGGTGGGGCTTAAAGGACTACATTGATGTCCTCACTGGAAGAATGTGATTTGTGATGGAGCTGAGCAACATCTACTGGCACAGGAGAGCTGTTGCAATGTTTTTTCAGATCCAGTTTGAAACTTGGAGATATCCCAAAGGTCGGGAATCTACCTGTAGAGTATCTACCAGAAAGATTGTTACTGAGGGCAAGTCGTTTGTTCATTCGGGCTTTAGCAGCCCACTGTTCTGAAATAGTTCGCTTTTTAAAGGTTTGTTATAGATTTAAAAGCGGACTATGAGGATATATTCGTATTGTGGCTGGGCCATGTATCCGTTATTTCTGTGCACTGACTTTGGTAGATAATGTAATGGGTTTTATTTGGTGAGCTGAGGATAATAAGGAAGTTTACTTTTGTACAACCTCAGTGAATTGCAATAAATCTTATCGTTTTCATGGGTCTCCCTTTACCTTTCCTGTCAGCAGGGATAGATGTTGTATCCTGTTCGCTTTTATGTTTTTGTAAGTGTTTGTTTGTTATAGGCATAATAAAGGCCAAGAATAACAAAAAGGAACAGACATAAGAAAATATTTGAGACGTCAGTGCAGAGGTACCAAAATAAACGTCTTCAAACAAGCAGCTGAAACATAACCTCCTTTATTCAGCATCACCCCAAACAGTAACATGTTGCTCAGTTAATGGATTGCTCATTGTAGTCTGGCATGAGCTACTACCCTAGGTCTAAAGATGCAAAAATCCCCAGATACTCCTAGAGATACAAAAGCTTTCTCATTAAACAAGGGGGGAGGGGCTGCCAAGGTGGTCAGGGCTCATTAATGCTTGGTGAAAATAAGCACTTATCAAATAGACCTAATATCAGTTTCTTGCATTAAGTTGGACTTGCTACCCAGAAACAGTCAAGAGCAGGAAGCACCACCATCAATGTCCAGCCCAGTGACCTTGAACTAACGATTGAGATGAATCCTGCTCTAGGAACTCAATTAGGACTAGTGGCTCAAGTAAGGAATTGAAAACCTTATGCATGCTAAATATCCAGTGTCTAAAAGGAAGGTTATACTATAAATACAGTGCTATCAGATCTCCCTTGCTAAGACTTGTCAGGACCAAGGTACAAATCTCTAGAGTCACCCGCTGGATACCAGAAACTGTATCACAAAAGATCCTTTTAAATTCAAAATAGACTATTGTCATCATGGGACGCAGTGACCCGAGATTTTATAAGAGAAGTGCTCCTGGTAATTGAGTCTGTAAATAATACATTCATAGGATGCGAAATACATCAGTTCTTTTTTTTTTTTTAAACAATTTTATTGAAAACCTTGCATAAAGATGGACAAGATAGTGTTTGAGTTCCCCAGAGTTAGTTGATTTAATGGCTTCTGCAATTTTTATTTGTTATATCTGTATCTAGTAGGTCTGGCAAGAGTTTTGACAGGGTCTACCTATGAAGCAGTTTTTCTTCGTAGGGGAGTCTCTTCTGTTTGTGCATCATATAGTGGTAAAGGATGACACCGATTCCTTAGCAATATTTGCCTTTGCCAATATCCACCTGGCCGTGGTCCTGGATTGCAAGGATTGCCATCATTGATTCTTTCTGTTTTAGTTGTTGTGCCATCGATTCTGGCTGCCTCCCCTTGCTCATAGATCTTCTCCCTATTACAGGAGAGTGCATTTCAGCCTTAGATGTGAATAAGTAGTTAATGTCGTATTTCACGTGTGTCAAGTCCCTCATGATGTCCGGATAGGGTGCATAGAAGTATTCACTGGTAAGTTTCTTTACCCGCCCCTCAGTCACTCATCATTGAGCCTCAGATATAGACTTTATTGTTGATGGGATTTAGGTATTTGAACACATTCATCCTCCAGCCACTTCACATAGGCATCAACAGACGGAAATCAATCTTAATCGCTGTAGGAAGCTGGCTCTGTATATGGTATACCACTAAGTGGTTCTACCTTGCACAGAGATTCCCCCAGTAGTGTAAAAGGCTCAATGTAAACCCAGAGTGCTTTATTTGTGGTAGTGTGGGCATAGCAGCCTTAGGCGTAACACACACAAGTGTAAAGCATTTGTCATGCACTCAGTAAATAAATGACACTTAAAATCGCCACAGTGGTAAATTCTATCTCTTCAGTCATAACACATTCTCTGACTTTGAGCGAGAAGTTACTAGTTGATACGTAATCAATAAATATTGTTTCACATTCTGTGCATATAGGCCAAAAATGTATTTTTTTCCTGCTGTCTAGTTGGAGCAGGTGCAGGGAACACCCAATGTATAGTTTGTCATCAGGTCGCCGAGACCTGTCTTTATCACTGCATTGTTTCCATCTATCAAACTCCTTGTCCAGTTACTTTTCAGTTTATCATATTCAGTTGTAGGTAGGTGATTTTCTTGCAAGACTGACATTTTTCCATAAATAAGAGTATTTTCTTGTTTAATGTAGCATGAAAGACCACTGACATTCATAGACCAAATGGAAAAGTCACTGTATGTACATGTTGCTGACTCCGTATATGACACCATGTATGGTATTTGTTGTTTGAAGGTTGGGAGTAGATCGTCTCTCAAAAATGTCAAGCATGATAAATGTTTACAGAAGAGAAGAGTGGGAAGTGAATGGAGAAGTGAATATTTACAGTTCATGCTGTAAAACTGCATGTAGGGGTAGCGGGCTGGAGACTATTATTGGGCTATCGTGTATGTTTGTATATATATATAAAACACACACCCACCCACACCCGATCTCTCCCCAAATCACAACGCTTCTATCCCTTGGCGATGGACTGAGTGAACGGCACAGCATCAGCTACTTCAAGGTGCAATTTTTATTATTTAAGTATATAAATATATATATATATATATATATATATATGTGTGTGTGTAGCCCAAGATTAAATCCTTTTTATTGTACTATATTGCTATGCAGATCTAGATGAAGCAAGGTGGTGGTTGGTGAAACTGAGATGGTTACCGGTATGATAAAGAAATTCTGTAAACAAGGGAGCACAAAGATATGGCCCTGGTGTGTCACAGATTCACAGTTGATTTAACTTTCTCCTTCATTCTGGAGTCATCGCTCATATGACCCAGTGGCTTGTTTGCAGCCAATAATCTCTTTGGAAAATGTGACTGTAAAATAAGTTTTTTCTTCCCTTCTATGGGTGTGGACCATGTTTTTGGGTGATCTTGATGATCTATCTAGTTAGTTGATGCCAAAGAAGATGAGCCAATATCTGATAGTGTGATTTGCTGTTGTCTTGTTCTCTATTCTGCTCTAGTTTGAAAGGAGTTGTGAACGTAAGGCCTATCAGATGGTATATGCATTTTGTCAGAAGAGTTTGCGGGCTGCTTCCTGTTCAGGGATCCCAGAAATGCTCACAATGTCAAGCCTGTTCATATACTCTAGGTCACTCACTTCTGAATAGGTTCTACAGGTTATCACCCCAATCTGGGATGTGTAACAACTTATTTTATACTGCTGCTATTCTCTCGAGAGTCCAGTCTAGAGTTAAATGATGGCATGTGGAGTCATATTGTTTTGATTTCTCTATTCTTTTTGCAGTGGTGTGTTCTATAATTCCCAAGGAAGTATTCATGTATTTGAATTCTGCCATGAGCAAGTCAGACGAGATGGAACACTTTGTGGCCAATGTCTTCATGGTATCGTTCCGCCTCCCCTCTGAACCTGGGTGATTTGAACCTGGGCATATGACTGATGGCAGAATTAAGTTCCACCCCACACGGCAGTAGCCAAGAACCTTTCTGTCCATTTAGGATCAGCTCATGCAAAGCTCAACAAAGCACTTCCGAAAGAAGAGTTCCCAGGGGGTGGATGGTATCCTGGCATTAAGCTCTATACTCTGCAATTCGACTTACTCTGAGGTTTTGTAAGTGTAGAAACATCGAGCTTCCTCAGTTCTGTGAGTCTATAAAGATTACTTATGTATGAGATGGTGCTGATCAGATCTCTCAGCAAAGGCAGATCATACAGGAGTCCACTGAGTTTTGCTAGCAAGTAGGACATTAAAAACATGGTCACTTGGGAAGCGTGCCTTGATAAACAATAGGCAGGCTGTCTCTTTCGAAAATAATTCTCTAAAGAAAAAATGGCAAAATGGCATGTCCAAGTAAGGCCACTCTGGCTAATACTTACTCCAACAGTGGATCGGTACAGCAGAGTCTGGCTGGGGAAGATGAGACTGCTTCAGACCTCACAGAACACACTTGGAACAAGAGAATGAAAGTTATAGAGCACAACATTGTTGCTGCTGAGGGTGTACTGGGCATAGGCAGAAAGAGGACTCCGCACCTGTGCCTTATCCTCTCAGAGCTACACTCTGACCCCCCCACCCCCTCAATTGACCTAGGCAAAGTGATACGGAGTGCCATGTAAATGTAGGGGTTGTGGTCACCAGATGTAATTAAATGCTGCTGTCATTATTCTGTGGCAAGCTCTTGGCATTCCCAATCGGCTGGTAGGGAAGAGCAGCTCAGGCGATCAATCACAGTGCTAGATGGGCAAGTTCAAAGGCCTAAAGTTAATCAGCGGTTCCAGGACAGTTTTAAATGTGAAACCCCATGTGAAATGTGAAACCTCTCATTCACACAGTAATTGTTAAAGCCATCTACAACATAGTCCTTACAAAACACCTGAGCAACTCTATGCTTAGTAGGACCCTGGGTATTTGTATTGATCTTAAACCATGGCTCAGGACATGTTACATAATATAGTGACACAATTCAACCATATTGGTCATAACACTAGCCTTTCAATCACAATATTTTTAATAAGCCTTCACATGACACACAATCATGAAATCAATGGATAATACTATAAAAAAGGTGAATAAGTTGTCAGTGCCCCCAAGTGATCACACCATGTGCAATAAAAAAGTTGAATAAATGTTTGCATAGCAGTGAGCAAGATCAGATCAATATTACTGCGTCATTTTCATCCAATTCAGCACCATGGTTTTCAATGATTGCATAGAGGCTAGTCTACTTGCTGTAGTTTCAGTGGCATTCTACCCTGTCAATTACTCTGTCTTCTGTTCTGGGAAACATTACTAGACACGTGAACAGACCACTATCAAACGGTCCGTTAGGGATGCCAATATAATAAAAATAAAAAATGCCTTAGATGGAAGAAATCACCATCAAATGCCTCCAGAGATGCAATGTGCTGAATGCCAGTGTCATGACTGTCTACTCGTACTATTGGCAAGCTGTAATAAAAAACGCAACAAGGATCAACATAATAGACCAGCAGTGAAAGAATGATCTCCCAGTAAATGTGCTAAATATGGAAATATTTACATACCCAATGAACTGGATGGTCGAATGAAGCGGCTGGGCAATACTATGGCTAGGCAGGCAGACGATTGATGTGCCTGGCAGCAACTGAAGTTTTAAGAAATAAAAAGGTCGCATTGTGCAACTGTGCAAAGAGGGAAATGTGGGAGATTTTCATTATAAATAACTGAGTTACTTAAACAGCCAAAACATAATTATAAAACAAATGGGGAAAGAAGATAAAATAAAAGGTACCTAAATAGAAACAGAAGAAATACTGCCACTAAAGCCACATGCAATGTTCGAAACGAATGTAAAACACAATATTAACCGATTATAATGGACAAATAGTTCACAACCACAGCATTATATTTGTATTGTGGTGGATGTGATTGGTGTGTCCACAGTAGTGGTAAAGTAAATTATTCTGGTGCAAAAATAATGTTGGGATACGTCTCACGTTATTTTTTTCAGTGAGATTCGCAGTGCACTAATGTCTGTTCCATTAGGAGGTGACTGGTTTCACTTTGATCGCTGCTTTTTTGGGAGAGGAACGTAAGCAGCCATGAACACCGATCCAAGCTGGAGAGGTATGCTGGAAAGAGTGTTGGGGAGGATGGGGTAAAAAGGGTGGTCCAGGCCCTAGCATCAGGCCATGAACCAAATTCCTTTTGGGCCCCTCTGGGTCACAGATTGTTAGTTCCACATTTCCCACTCTAGTATTCCTAAACAAGCTGTATAATTCCTTTTTTTACATTAATTTTTTTGTTAAATTTGAAGCTGGCATCGCTATCTCAGCATTGGGCTATGGAGAAACCGTTGCATGGATTCTGCTGGGAAAACAGAACTGTGGATTAGGACAACAGGATGTCAGAGTGTCGGGACTGTGTCTCTACGATGTCAGTACCTGTCGACCCAATCCTGTCTAACTCGCAGTGCCTCACCTGAACGCCTAAGCCTCCAGGAGTAACGGGTGATTTAGGCAACCTCGAACATGATTCTGTGTCTCCAAGGGAACATGGTGTATGTAGTTTCGTCATCCGCATGATGAGTGTAGCTGTAGTTTTTGCAGGGCTGCATGTCCGGTGCTTCAGTTGTTCCAGAACAGTCCTCTGCCCGAATTCTACTCCCTGCGCCCAAGGGGACGTAACAGTTTATATGATAGAACTATTGTGCTGGAGTTGCAGCTGTGCAAAAATATTCTACCTTTATACTACTTGATGCCTTCCGTCCCGTAGTGTTGTGAATTTTTTATAAGGGTATGGAAGGAGATGTGTTACAAGGCACCTTCTTCAGTTGTATAGAAGGAAACCCTTCCAGGTTAAAATAGCCCTCACACGCTGAAACCCGATTCAGTGTCATGCTTCATCATTGGGGTCTTCCCGTCCCTCTACAGGGCGGGGCGGGCTACGACCTACGTAGACGTGGGAGCACTTTCTATCGTGATAGAAAATATGTGTAGTGCATAGTGTGGTAGGGTCGTGGATAGAAGAATAATGTGAAGACTTAACTTCCTGGAAAAAATAACTTTATTGCCTTCCCTAGCTGGAATTATTGCTCAAAGAGGAGTTAGCCCCATGAGCTGGCATGGTAGGTGGGTGCGCCCTTGTTCAGACAATGCTCAGGCTGCACATTCACCAGGTTATTTCCTTCCCGTCGCTCACCGGACCATCAAACAATGCCATATTACCAAGAGGGTAATCTTTGAAAGCCTAAACTAGGCATTCTATACACATGTACCGCAGACCAATAGGCTGATGTACACAACTCAAATTTTCAGAAGAAAATATAGTAGGGATCGTTTTTTGGTCCTGACGAGGAAAGCCAGGGGTATGGCTTTCTGAAACATGTTGACCCAGTAGGAGGTGACAGAGATAGATACACCTTCCACACTTCCCCTTTTTAATAATACCAGCTAGGGAAGGCAGTAAAGTTATTTTTTCCTATCCGAAATGGAGCCAATTAGAAGTGTTCTATTGTGAAGCAGGAGGGGATGTACTGGTGAAGGTACTGAAGGAGACCCTGAAAGTACTTATGCTCATCTCTTCTAACTTCTAATTCATTACCCTATAATTTCACCTGCCAGCTCACTCTTTCATGCTGATGACAGATCATAGGCTATGTAACTGTGTAATCCGAGAGACATCTAGCCCCAGATTCCTCCCCTTTGAATTATCCCCAGGCGCCAGACTGGATCCCAAAACTTTTTTACAGCAGTCCCTCTGCGCAACGGTTCAGGGTGTTGAATGACTATAGCGAAGTCGACAGTCCATGTACGCCCTCCCCTGATGCCAGTTTCTGCCTTTCCTCGCTTCCAACACCGATCCGGAGAGCGGTTCCTCTGGCTGTTTTTTTGGCATATCTCAACCTTTTTTCGCGATGGAACAGTGTGCTTTTTTGTGGATGTCCTCCGGGTTCAAACTCTGTAGGTCCTGTGGACGGCAGATATCGGCCCCAGACCTTCATACATAATATTTGTATGTTGTGTCTTGGTTAACACCATGACTCTGAGGAGTGTGACTCATGGTGCCAACTAAAGGCATTGTGGGAACGCTGCATGAAGCTCTTGGCGGCGTGGTTGTCGCACTCTCTATGTAGTTGGTTGCCACTTTCTCGTTCCAAGGGATGCTCGAGGGCCTGCTCATGAAGTCCTTTAATCTTGATGGCCTAAGGTAAGTCGCGAAATAAGCAGTGGAAATCGTGGCACTCCCCGACTTCGCGGCGTACGCGTTCTGTCTGACGCCCTACCAAATCTCCGGTTGAGGAGTTTGGGCTGGAGCCTACCCCGCGTCTTCCAGTATTCCCTGGAGCCAGGCCGACTCTCCACTAGATGAGGGAATAGTATAATTCCCTTCATGCCTTTTTTTTGGATCTCATCCTCCCTCTGGTGTGTGTCTCAGCCGCAAGGAGGCCAGAGGAGCCATGACTGAATTCACGCTGGCGGGGTCTCCCTCGGCATCTGCGAGGCCCTCTGGATTTGGAGTCTGATACGTGTATGCTCTGGTGCGCAGCCCTTCGGGGTCCCACCTGCGATGCCAGTGTCTGATCAGCCAGCTCCAGCGCTGATGGGCGCTATAATATCTCTCCTCTACTTGTCGCCACATCGACGCTGGATGGCATTATAGGCAGCGCGTTGGAGCAGTTCTCCGGCTACTTTCCTCCTTCTTTGAAGGAGCCCCCTATTGTTTTTCCTTCAGGAGAACAGGCTTTTGATGGAGATGGAGAAGAAATAGGGTTTATTCTACATATAACTGATACTGCTCATCCGCCTCTGGAGGTTAATTGGATATCTGAGCTGAGTGAAGGTAGTGGCCTTGAGTCCTCCCCTTCTTCTGGCTTGTTTTCTCCTCCCAGCCCCTAGATATCTGGCCTTCCTTCTCCGGCTGCCTGCTCGTCGCAGCTTTGTGTTTCAGGCTGCTACAGCCTCCTCTGACATCAACACCCTTCCTAACGTTCCTCCAGACAGGGAGACAAGGGGTCTCAAATCTTTAGGTCAGCAAATTTGTTTCTGCCACCAGTTTTGCTTTACAGTTGCTTAATACCGCTTGTTTTGGTTTTCTCATGGGTTGTAGAAGTTGGTCTTTTGCCTTCTCTCTCTGCTCTTGGATGAGACGCGTAACGATCTTACTCTGTTACTGCATGATGGCTGACAAGCAGCTAAATTGCTGATTCGATGTGGCATGGAAACTCCAGATTCTTTTTGGCAAACCATGATTCTTTTAGTGCCACTTCATGGGCGTGCCTGACTACGAACCTCTGGTTTTTCGGAGGCTGTTCAATCCTCCTTGGTGAACATGACTTAAATGGTGAACATCAGTTTGGCGCTCACACCGATTCCGCTTTATACCGTTTTCAGGACAGTCTGGCGGAGCAGAATCTTTAGCCCTGTTTTGCTATACCATCTGCTCCTATTCTGCCTCCTATTCTGAACTTGTACGGGGTATGGTCTCCTTGATTTCTCTCAGATGTGAGCCGTTCTAGTGCCATGCCCATTGACTTTTTTTCTTTTAAACAACACCTACAGGTGGTACCCAGTGAGGTGCTCCCGCCTCCTGCAGGTGTTTTTTATTGCGTCTTAAACTGTCAATGACAGGTTATGTTCCCCGTTATTTGGGATGCATATTGTTTTATGGCCCTGTTGGGCTTCAACACCTATTGATGCAAGGTGTTCTTTTGCATTTCTAACCCAGGTTCTGATTGATGTATTTTGCTTGTATTGTGCAGATGCACTGTTGCCTTGTTCCCTGTCCTACAATGTACTTTGTCTGTATGCCTTACAGACATACCTACATATGTTTCTTCAAATTGTGTACTTTGGTAACATGGTGCAAGGGGTTTCTTCTAGAATTCCCCCCCCCCCCCCCTCACATGTTTTGTTGAGTGTATTCTTCTCATTAGCCAGGGTTTTTTTCCCTTACAATCTATCTGGTGCCCTTTCTTTCCTAGTGGACACCAGGGGAGAGGGTATATTTCTTTAGTGTCTTTCAGGTGTTAGCAGTCCTTGTGTTAGCTCTTGACATGCACAGGCAATGAGGACTCTTACCGTTTCTATTACTCTCAAGGTTCCTTGTGCATGTGCCTTGTCCATATCTTATCATGGGTGGACTACTCTGCCAAGACTCTTCTATGCCACTGCATGGACTGTTTTTAATCTGCTTCTGCCATGCATAAAGCAGTTGTATATTTCACTTTTCTGAAATGTTTTTTGTACTTTGTTGGAAACATTTCCAGGACAGTTCCGGCACCAACCCCAACATTTAGTTACTGAACTGGTTGTTCTTGAGATGTTGCCTTCTACCCCTCTTAGGGGTTTATGGCTGTTTTTCATCTTGCGTTTCTTCTCGAACATGTGTTCCTTCACCTCCCTCTCTTGGGTTTGGTTAATAAGGAGGCTTTGTGATGCTTACAAATTCTTTTCAAGAGAGTTTTCCTTCACTTTTAACGAGTGCAGATGAGGTGCCACCAACCTGGGGTTCGTTAACCCTTGGACTAATGAATATGAAAAATTACGTTCTTGGGTGACGCCAGGATCCTCAAATACCAATCACAATCATGTCCAAGTTGAGCATGGAAAACGTTCTAGACCCTACCATATGATGTTTAGAAGAAAAGGCATATATGTACATTACAAAGTCCACCTTGGCCCCCTTACATGCACTATCTTGGTGGAAGGGTGATGCCTCTGACAAGTGTGACTCAAGTCACAGTTGACAACACTGGGCAGTTTGTGCTTGGTCAACAGAGGCTGAGATGTGATACAGCCTCTCAGGGCCTGTGTTTTTAGCTACAGAAAAAAGAAAGCTGAATTGACTCTGGTTCATTGTTTGAGACTTTGTTGCTGTCTGTATGCCCAGTCCCCCTTCATCAGTCCTCGTGGAAAGTTGTGACCATAGGTAATTTTTCAGCAGAGTAAAAAAAGAAAAAATGTGAGTGGATGCTACAGGTACATGTCCACCTGCCTTCTTACTCCTCTAATCTCTACTCCTCAGCTGTGTGTTGTCTGAATGTTTCTTGCACATTATATCCCATTGGACATGCTATTCATGTTAGCACTGGATTTCTAAAGCTGACCTGAGCTCTCTGTACATGCAGTGCCAGGTGAATGAGCACTCCTAGCTAAACTGCACTCAGGTGCAATTTTTTTGATCCTTCGCTAACGAGCTTATTTGAAGTCCGTGTTTATTTTGTATTTTGCCTTCAAATTAGGAGTTGGCAAGGAAGAAGACGCCTGTTTTAACAGGCATCGATTTGGGTTTTCTCTTTTATTGCGTTGTTAGTCCCACCAATTAAGTAAGTTTTCTTTGAGTTTAAAGGCTGTTAATTCAGGTTATCAGGGATGACTCTGGGATGTCTACTTTACCTAATGCTGCTAGGGATTTTGAGGTAATCTGCAGCACAACTGTGTAACAACGTGCCTTCTTTTTTCAGAGGAGCCTTCTAAGTATAGCAGTACCATAGCGTGCTTCAAATTGCCTTCTAGACTTTATCCTGCTGACTCTTCCACTTGTGTGCCCTTGTGACACAAGGATGTTCTGCTTTTCCAACTTTTCCTTATCTGAATGAAGTGCTAGTCAGTTATGGCCTATCTTATGGTAATTTACTTCCTGACTCTGGGCAATGTTGGATCTTATTCAGACTCTGCATTTTCACTCATACCCATACCAAAGTGTTGTGATTTCACAGGACTAATGCTTCCTTGTTAGCAAGTGGCCTGTTTCTTTGTCTGAAGCGGTGTTAGGTGCATTCTCATATGAAGGCCCTCTTAAATATTAAGTCCAGCCCACACCTGGTCTTATAGGTGGCTC
Source organism: Triturus cristatus (assembly GCF_964204655.1). Classification (NCBI taxonomy): domain Eukaryota; kingdom Metazoa; phylum Chordata; class Amphibia; order Caudata; family Salamandridae; genus Triturus; species Triturus cristatus. Next base: position 802,078,945 of record NC_140582.1, on the reverse strand, counting down.
CTGTAGTTCTCTGAATTACCAAATGAATTTACAAATGTGCACCACAGACTTCTTGGAGTAAGTCTGTGACCTGAGGCCTCTTCCCTCTTTGACCGTTTCCTCCTGTAAAATGTATGTGTGAGAAGGCAATATATTGCCATCAAATGCATCCTGATGTCTCTGAAAAGGCAAGCATCTGGCATTATCTCATGTCAACTTTGTCCCCTGGAATGCCCAAACAGACCTGCTCTGTGGGCTGGCTTATGTTCCAGTTTTCTCTTTTCTACTCTGGATTTGTTTGCACATGGGCACAATTAAAGGTGCGCACTACTTGTATCATGTACGTTGTTGTTGATCGTTTTTACAATTTGAAATCTGTTTGATTTTCAACTGCTAGATTGTGTTATTTTAATCCTTTTGTTCTCTCCAATGACTTCATAGTCTTCTTAATATATGTATAACTTACTACTGAATTGGTTCCCATTGAACAATTGTGAACATTTGGAAACCGGACCTCCATCCTTGCTTCAAGCTGCTGCTACTATTATCACTATTATCTGTGAGAAAGCTTTTAATTCAGCTAGATTTTTTTACCAAATACATTGTGCAGCTCTTCGCATTTACATAATCTCGTGTAGTAATTCAGAACAACATACAACACTAACAGTTCATAATTTACGTCGAATATGCCGGACATCTTAGGCCAGTGGTTTCCAATCTGTGCGCCGTGGCACCCCAGTGCGCCGTCAAAACTAGCCAGGGGCTCCGCACATCAAGTACACAGTTTGGGAACCACGGGGCAGGTGAAAGTGAAAGACTTGCATCTCCTCCAAGGACCGTTTTCGTGCGGTCCTCTTTCTATTGCTATGATCGTGAGCATCTTGAAATAGCTTGCGGTCATTCCAAACTGAAGATTTTCATGTGTTGGAGGCACACCGGGCTCGCTACAGTACAGGATGAGTGTTCTGAGGCACAGAGGCCTCTTACAGTTCTTGTCCTTTCCCTGATGGTTTTCTGCAATACAGCGGTGCTGGGCAACCCGAGGCTGAAGTATTTCTGGCGTGGTGCAAGAGGTTGTTGTTTTGCAGCCTGCTGGGCCCATGCTCATCCAAGTCCCCACGCCAGCCCGGACACAGTTTGTCAAGAGATTGTTGACAAAAAAAGTCAACTTTTCAGCTCCTGCCCTCCGGTCCTGTGTGCTTCAGGGAACAAGAGGCAACAAGAGGCACAGTATTGTCTCGTCACTTGATAGTCTGCACCTATGCATAGATGTACTTCTGATTGTGCAGGTTTAATATTCCTTTTGTGAAACTGATCCTTTAGATATGACTGAGACTAGTGTCCATTCAATTACAGGGTCATAATGCACCCAGACACTTCCATCCCAGCAGAGGCGCAGGCAGATTGTGTCCAGAATTCACTCCTGTCACCGCAGACGTTGGGGCAGATTGTGAGCCAAACGCAGAGGGAGGAGGAACAGTAGGAGAGGGAGTAGGAGGGGCAGAATCAGAAAGGAGATACAGAGGATGAGGGAGTGGAACTGAGAAGCAGAGAAGTGTATAAAGATAGAAAAATGAAGTAACGACAGACGGAACAAAAATGATATGTAGAGGTAGATGGGATAAAGACAGAGAGAGGCAGACAGAGATGAAAGAAGTGTTACAGGCATACATAGATAGAGACGGAGAGATAGAATCAGACAGAGATAAATAGTGATAGCGAAGGATCCAAACACGAATTCGACGCACAAGGGGCGAATAAGAACAAGAGGAACTTGTCTCCATTCCAGAATCAGACTCCGAGTTGGAAGAAGACTTGCCAAAAGGTTAACGTACCGCGAGTACTGAACGCCCCTTAACCCAAACTCCAACTCGTCCAAAACAAAAGGCCTCGGTCCCACCCCCTCCTTTGGGCCATGGTCGGCACCAACAAGATGTTTGACGTTCTGCTCTCCGGCTCGGCACCGAAACACGTTTCCAAGCCTTCCGGCTCTGGATAGAGTCCCTCGAAGTCTGGCATTGAGCAGAAACTGTCAGACTCCAAGCTGAAAACCGCTTCGGAGACTAAATCGTTGACACCGAAAACAAAGCCCTCCTTCAGCACCGAAACCTTCAGCGCCGAAAAGTGATTCTATCCCGGCTCCGAAATACTCCGCGCCGAAACCTAAAACTGCTCCTCCGAAGCTGCAGGATCCGATTTTCGATGCCCAAAGCCTAAATCAGACCCAAAACAAAAGGAACTTTATATAAATCCAGATTCAGGACGTGTTCTTACAAAGTCACCTCAGAAATGCAAACTGAGTCACAGGCCGCACCTTTCTTTATTCCTTTAAGAGGAAGAATGTGGGTACTTACCCTTCCCCTCCTCCTCTTTTACCACGTTCCCCTACACCAACCTCTCCACCTTTGCATCGTTTACTGATTACACCAACTAACTCTCCAACACCTGATGATAATGATGGAGATAGTGGGGACAATATTTTACCGATAGACCCCTGGAAGGATTATCACAGGGATTCACCTACAGCCAACGACCCAGATCTTCACCCTGCAAGCCTTCCCCTCCTGACGACAATGTAGGATATCTAGAATTACTTGCTAGAGCTGCAGAATATCGTGAGGTACAGTTACACAAGGTATCTTTAGAGGAAGGTTTCGTATTTGAAACTCAGTACCACACGAAGGACTAGTCACACAATACCTATGCTTAAAGACGTGATGAGACATGCCGATGACATCTTTAAAAATCCAGTGTGGGCTCGCATTCTCACCTCCAGGATTGATAAAAAAATATATAAGTCTGCTCCCTCAGATCCACGCTTTATTAAAGGGCAGTTACCACTAGATTTTGTTCTCTAATGCCCGTAAACGGGCCAATTCACAGATTACAGGTGATGCTCTCCCTCCAGACAAGGAGTTAAATCTATTAGACGCCTCTGGTAAACAAGTAGCCACCCAAGCAGCAAATCATTGGCGCATTGCCAACACCCAGGCCCTACTACCCAGATATGATAAGACACCCTGGGACGAAATGGAGCAGTTGCTACAACACCTCCCAGAAGAGCATAAAACAAAAGCCCAGGATTTAGTCCAGGAAGGGAAGCTCATATCCAATTCCTTAATAAGATGCGCTTTAGATGCTGCAGACACCACAGCTAGAGAGATCAACACTAGTGAGTTACTAAGAAGACATGCATGGTTGAGGATTTCTGGTTTCAAACCAGAACTACAACAATCTATTTTAAATATTCCTTTTGACAAGGAACATATCTTCGGGCCCGAAGTAGATAAGTCATTCCCCCGAGCCTCCATCTATTATTGTAACGCTCCTTGTTGCTTACTACAGCCTTTGCTAAATTGTTCTCATGTTGTAAAATTTTGTCTCAATTATAAATGACCCAAAAAGATTGAATTTAAAATGTCACTAAAAATAAGCAAAAATTAGATTTTAAAACGTCCTTCGCAAACATATTATTTTCCCTTCATATTGAATGATAGGTAAGGATAGGGCAATGTAACTGCATAGGCTGCTGAATTTAAACTGAGAATAGAGTACTGTGCCTTCGATGGAACCCTGACCTCCAGTGTCCCAGCATGCCCTGCGGGTGGCAGTTTACTTTTACTTTCTTTTCCCCCCACTACTGCTGACAAAATCCTAGAGCCGGACGCCACCTTTTTAAGCCTTTTTCATCAAAACTGTTTCAAAAGTGGTTCATTCTACGTTCTTTAGAGCGAAGAGTATTCTCTGATATTTTCCTAGCAGGAAATAAATATATTTTTTCGCAGAATGAAATACCTTTTTGTGAAATGCCCAAAATATGGCTGAAAAATGCCCAAAACAGGCTGCGCAGGATCTGTATACTAGATTTGCTGGATTCACATGATCATAAGATATGTCACTGCTGGAACCTCTCCTCGCGTACTTTTGAGAGAGGGAGTCTTCATGGCTAAGTAGAGCGCAGAGGAACACAATATTTCCTGGCTGTAAACACATCTGAGGGGCGAGAAGGGACTGATCCGCTTCTACTAGTGCCCTATCGCACCCTCTGAGGACTCCTGTTAGAGTAGAACCAAAAGAAGTTCCAGTGAAACACAACTTCCCCGATCGATATCTAGAAGTGGTACAGCACTTGCTCACCTTTATGGGCTGGTTCGTAGTCAAGGAGGAGGAGACTATCTCTGTTGAGAGGTACTTCTACGTCTAGATATCAGTCAATGACGAGAACTTCGATGGCGAGACATCATTCTGCTATGTACTAGAAAGCAGCGGAATGGCTTTTGCTCATGCAGTCTTGCAGGTTCCCATCAGCATCTGATTCAGAGTACTACAGAGCCTACACTCCATGTTGACTGGCTTCTTCAGTCCTCATGCTGTATTCTCCTACTTCACGTCCCATACCTTCTACACTCACACAAGTGCCAGAGAAGTCTTCCCCTCCTCCTACTCCTCTACAACCGGTAATTTCAGCGGAATTCCCACCACCAAATATGATAGCCAGTGCTTATTGGCCACCACATTGACCTGTACAAGTGGCAACTCCTCCAAGTCACTTTATATCGCCTTCACTGCATACCAGATATTGCAACAGATCTAGGTCGAGAATAACGTCAAGAGCCCACTTAAGTCATTACCATTCAAGATCTTATAGATAATCACACTCCAGGTGAAGACTGTATTCCCCATCCCAGTAGAGGTCTTCAAGGTCACATCATGCCACCACTTCTGCTTGTCTATATTCTCATATATTTCTTTTTAATATCAATTTTTATTAAAGACAAAAACTGCAGCAGAAAAGACAGTACATAGGCAATACAGCTGTAGATACAGGCATTAAAGTACAAGCAAAATGTGCATTATCATTATGGAGCATCAACTATGACCCCAAGCAATAGGCAGGTTAGTAAAGAGGGTTACATTTATTTCCACAGTTCTAGGAATCACCACATCTGTTCATCGTTTGTTGGCGCGGGGAGTTATGTCACCCCGTCTGTCTGCCCCCTCCAATATTGCATTTCTCTCCCGTCTAAGTTCCACCGTGGGAGCGATACAGATATCCCCCCTGTATTTATTCCAATGCCCCCACTTTTGATCCAATTTTCGAGGGCAGCCTCTACCTTTGTATACAGTTTTCTCCGCTACCATAGCATAGTCCATGTCCTAAGCCCACTCCCGCAACTGTGGTAAAGTATCCACCCCCCACTTCGGGCAGTATTCCTTTTCGCTACGCTCCATCCCATAGTGGCACACGATTGTTTGGTTTGAGTGAAGTCTGTTGCCTCCCAGATGTTGAGGAGGCACAGGCGGGGAGATGAATTTATGGGTTTACCACAGTATCTAGTCATTTGTCGGGTAACATCTATCCAGTATTTTTGTATGTGAGAGTATTCCCATAATATATGTATGAATGTGCCTAATTGGTTGCAGTGCTGAATACAGTTTGTGTCTGGTCTCCTGCCTAATTTAAAAAGCAGTTTAGCGTTGAAATATGCACGGTGTAGAATCTTAATCTGGACCACCTAGGGTCGCATCGGGATGGCAATCTCACGGGGGAAGCCAGCGCTTCAAGCCAGTCTTCATCAGTAATGGCCCCCAGGTCTGCCTCCCAATTAGTACGCAATTTAACCATTGGAGCAGGCTGGTTGTTGATGAGTTTCTTGTATGTTAGGGAGACGGCCTTGCTGTCCATTGGGTACAGCAACAACCTGTCCTCCAGAGGGGAGGAGTCTGGGAGGGGGGCGTCCGTAGGTAGGTCGCAGTCTATGGCATGGCTAATCTGAAGATACCGGAAGTGCTCTGATGGTGCTAGCTTATATTTGAGTTGGAGTTCTGCAAATGAGGCCTTTCTGCCCTTGACCCACATATCCCCCACCGTGGAAAAAGCGATCATGTTCCGCTTCTCAAATCCTGCACAAGCACTGAGGCGTCCCAAGATGTCGGGCTCTCACAGGGGGGTAGCCTTTGTAAGGCGCCCACGCCATCCCATCCGCCATTGGACCCCATGCCACACTTCTACTGTACGGGCTGTAGGGCCGGTCAAACATAGTTTCTTGGGGTTAGAATATAGCGCTCTGTTGTAGCCACCCTTCCCCATTAACCACAGATCAGTGCGGAAGCTAGGGTCGGCATGGGATCCAAATACCCATTTGTTAATGGCAACTAATTGAGACGCCTGGTAATATAGGCGCATGTCCGGCAACCCGATGCCTCAGTTGTGATAAAGATGCCGAGGTATCAAAAACCCTGGGCCGCTACAGGGATGGTGTATCCCCGAGGACTCTGCGGCGGATCACCCCAAAGGGAATACTTCTGGGATTTGGACCAGTTTATCTGGTAACTAGAGTGAGCCCCGAATATATGGAAAATGTGAAGAACGTGGCGAAGTGAGCGCGCCGGTGAAGCTAGATAAAGTAAAATATCGTCCGCGTATAACGATATGCGGTCTTCATGTTCATCCGTCCATTTAAACCCTCGGATACCGGGGTCCCCCCTGATCCAGACTGCTAAAGGCTCGAGGGCCAAGGCAAAGAGGAGCGGCGACAGTGGGCAGCCCTGCCTAGTGCCGCGACACAAGGGAAAGGAGCCCGAACGAGGGTTGTTCAACGAGATGTGGGCAATGGGAAGATTGTATAATAATCTGATCCACCCAATCAGCTTGGGCCCAACACCAGTGCGAGTCAGAACAGCCAACAAATAATCCCATGCCACGGTGTCAAATGCCATTTTTGCGTCCGCGCGAGTAAGTTACGTGCCGTATTGCGACCTGGCATAAACCCCGACTGGTCCGGGTGAATCAAGTCAGTGAGATAGGGAAGTAGACGGTTACCCAACAGTTTGGCCAAGATTTTGGCCTCTACCATTATCAACGAGATAGGTCGGTACGATGTGCACTCGTCCTCTGATATGCCGGGTTTACAGATGACCACAATGGTGGCCTCGTGGATATCTGCTGGGAGGAGGCCGGTCTCATAGCATTCATTGTACAGATTCAGCAGGTGAGGAGCGAGCTTCGTTGCCATGGGTTTCATGAGTTCGATCGGAAGCCCATTGGGGCCCATCGCGATAACTACCCGGTTATCTTGAGTTGCTTTACTAATCTCTTCAAATGAAAAATCAACGTCTAAGGCCTCTATCTTGTTGGGAGACAGTTGGTACCTCGATAGTAGCAAGGAGATCTGCCGCCCATGGTGCTGGTCAATCCCGTGGAATTTTGTAAATTTGCTCATAGTATTTGACGAACGTCTCTTCAATGCCCTGAGGGTCAGTGATCAGAACGTCATCCGGCCACTTGATTGATCGCACCCACCTCGCCGACTGCTCCTTACGTTCCAGCCATGCCAGAAGTTTCCCTGTTTGCTCACCCTGTTCATATATTCTATGACTGGAGGCGAGAGTCTGCTTAGTGGCGTCCTCTAGCAGCAGCTGTTTATAATCCTGTCTCTTAACACTAAGGGTATGTTGAATATCCTGATCAGGGTTCTGCGAGGTGGTGTGTTCAAGTGCCAAGATCTCTTTTTCCAATTCAGTTTCGCGCCGGTTGCGCTCCGCCCTATGGCCAACCATCAAAGACCATGCTCTCCCCTTTATAACTTCCCCAAATGCGCCCCAGAGCGTTCTTTCCGACTGCACAGACCCTGTATTCTCCTCAAAATAGTAGACAGTGTCTTTCCGTAGGCTGTCCCTGATTTGTGGGATCTTTAGCGCCCATGGCTGAATCATGATGGGGCCTGGTTGCACAGCACGGTGAGCTCCGAAGACTGCTGTGACCGGGGAATGATCAGATACACCTCGTGCAAGGCAGGCAGAATTGGTGAAGTCCTGTATGTGTTGTGCTTGGGTAAACAAGTAATCAAGTTGTGATTGGCTGCCATGCACACCTGATTGAAACGTGAAGTGTGTCCTGAGGGTGAGACCATCTCCAGATGTCCACCATCCCCAGGGCATTAGTAAAGTCATGCAATTGCGAGTTGTGTTCAGAGTCACGTCTAGGCGGGGACCGGTCTATTTGGCCATTCATTGCCAGGTTAAAATCTCCCCCATCTCTAAAATACCAATGAGTAAGTTCAATAGCATTGCACCCACATCTGTTAATGTCATGCGTTGAAGGCCCGGTGGGTCATACACGGAGATAACATTGAGAACTCTGCCCTCCCAGATGCCCGAACAAGCTGCATATCTTCCCTGCGGATCCGTCCACGTGTCTTGTATCATGTAGGGACAGCCCTTTTGCAGGAGGATCCCCACCCCCCTGGACCCCGATGTAAAACCAGAGTGTGCAATCATACGATAAGCCTTTCTATCCAGGGCTTTACAGGAATTACCTATTAGATGAGTTTCTTGGAACAAATATGAAAAGTTAGAACAGAAGTTGCGCACTCAAAATTTCTCCAGGTCAATATTTTAAGCAAAATTACTTGGTGCAAACGAATTAATCCCCCTGAGTAGGGAATTCAAATTGTAGATAATGATAGCACGTTCCTGAATAGGAAAATGTCTTTCGTTTTGCACTCAATCTCAGAGATATGATCTCTTTTGTGAAATTAAACTCGGGTAAATCGGAATTTATTCAAGTGTAACTTGAGTTTATTAACCGTTGTTCAAAGTTAATGAAGTCAAAGAATTGTATTCATTCTTTATCAATGCATCATATATCCAACTGCCCAATGCATTTCGGGCTTTTTTTAAGCCCTTCTTCAGGGGCGGTACTAGTTGGTATGGTGATGTATAGGTTCTCCTGAACCCGGGACTCTGGTTGTCTTATCTCTACTAGATGAGTCATCGGAAGATGTAGTGTCTATATCCGATCTTTGTCCTGTGTGTTGACGTTGTTGTCTTTTGTAAGCATAGGCTTCTGCCCATGTGTAGACCTCTCCTAATTTATAATCCGTACTGTCACGTTTGAATTTTCGTGTTTTCCTTTCATTAATCTCTTTAGTATATTCGTCAAGTTGTTTGTTAAGATCTGCAAGTGTTGCATTCCAATCAATGTCAGAGATTTTACTAGAAATTTCTTCACGAAGTTCATCAATTTCTTTCTGAAGGTCTACAAGAAGTTTGGATAACTCTTCTACTATTAATAATATTAGATCCAGTGAACACTTATTGAGTATTGCTTCCCATTTTTCTGTAAACCGTGGATTATTTTTACATAGAGTCGATTTAAGGGCTATTCTTAACCCTCTTGGGATCCTTTGTACCTTGTGGTAACGTATTAATGTGCTCACATGGGCAGAAGCCTATGCTTACAATCATGAATCTAAGTCCCTGACCTCTCGCCATAAAATCCTAATAGCGGTTTAATGGAGTGAACAGAGTGGACTTGATGAGTGTAACCCTCAGCGACGCCCCTCCGTACTGCTTCTATTGTGTTACAGCGCTCTGTGGCGCCATGAAATGTGTAATCATCGAACTGGGGGTTGATACTGGCCACAATGCATTGATACCAGATGTAGTCTCGTCCCAAGCTGTGAGTGTGTAAACAATGACTTAGTCTTGCTGCCATGTGTCCTCCAATGACTGCCCCCAAACAACGTAAACCCAAGAGTACCCTCAGAACAACAAACTCCTCTGCCTCCCTGCTCAGCGGGACTAAAACCGCCCGCCACCCCCAACATGCAGAGTGCCTGTCGCCCACCCATGAACAATTTAAGGGAACACAGGTGACCCCACTCCTGGATTGCATATCGTTATAAGACATTACTTCGCTCCCCGTCCCAACCCCACCCCTAAAGCACTATAACATACAGATGCTCATATCGACTCCCACAAAGTGCCCTGTGGCACCCACATCATCAATAACAGTGTAATAACAGTTGTATCCTGATCCAGAACTGCTCAACATGCTAAGCGAACAGATCAAACAGTAGCGTAGGCACTATGGACAAGTACTAGGGTAATCCCCCGCGACCAGGCGGCCCGACGGCCCAGGTAGCAGACATCCTCCCCCGCATTCCCCCTATTACTGTTCGTGTACGGAATCACCATATGGAGGTCGTAGCGCCAAGACCATGAGGCAGCAGGAGAGCATTGTCAATCCCATACCATCTTACCAACCACAGGATCAGCGCCCTCCCGTGTGTCCCTGAGAGTCAGAGTGCGGAGGGGATAGTCTCTGTTGGCGCCAGTCAGTGTTGTCATCCGCTGCAGAAAATGCCTTTTTACCCTTCTTTTTGACCTATATTCTCCTATATTGACAGACTTCCAACCAGCGAGGATTTCTCCTGTTTATGATATTAACACATCTCCACAAAGTTTTTATCTGGTGTGTCAACAAATTAAACATAGACTTGCCTACTACCACAGCCATCACAAGGGTAATCTTCTAGGTACTGCACCAACGGTCTGTCTCCAGAGCATTGCTACTTCTGGTTTCTGGCATTTAAGGCTGCACCATACTGCCTACAGAAAAAGTACAGGCCACCAGATCCCCCCACTACCGGACACTGTTGTAGTTTCTGCTGAGAAGGAAAGTGAGAAGTTAGATTTCTTGGGCAGAAAAGTGTATGTCACTTCTGCTGTTACTATGAAGGCAGCGGTCATGTCTGCTCTTCTTGGAAGATATGATGGGTCACTCTGGGACTCTATTCAATGACTCATAAAACCTTCCCAGAGAAAAACACCAAGATTTCCAAGAAATTATCAATGAGAGTATTAAACCAGTTCGTCAGTGCTGCATCTCGTATCGCCATTCTAGCTGCACATGGATGCTGTCACTTTTTAGCTCTGTCGCTCTTCCTGGTTTAAACTCAGAGGGCTGAAGCCTAAAGCTCAACATCGGACCTTAAAGCTCCATTTTTCAGGGAACCGTTTTTTCGGTTCTCATGCTGAAGATGAGATGTCTCACAAGAAGGCAGAACTCCGCAATTTTAGGGCTATAGGACTGGAGAAAAAGATTGAATATAAAAGACATTCCCTGCGACTGCTGATATTTCCATCATAGGGTTCAAACCCCTCATTGGCCTCAAGAACAGCAACAGCCACAAGGAAGGTATCAACAGCAGAGTAGTCAGTCAAAAGGCAGAGGAGGTCCATAACAAATTGCCCTAGCCACTAAACACCAGTGGCAAGCAATGAGTGCCTTCTCTTCCCTCCTTCGTTATCTACTCCAGTAGGGGAAATCATAACATCTTGCTTAGAAGAGTGGAATAATATAACCAGTGACAACTAGTGACAAATGGGAACTGAATATTGTAGAAAAAATGGATACTGGCTCTTATTCAAGTATCCTTTACTAGCAATATCATGAAAGAATTCATCCCTGTTCCATTGGGAAGAACTACAGCAAAAATTCTCCATCCTCTTGCAAAAACCTGCAGTGGAGTAGGTTCCAACTTCTGTCAAAGGAATGTAAATTTATTCCATTGATCTTCTTCTGAAAAAAGGTCAAAAAATCGAGCTCAGACACATTCTCGACCTGAAAATAGCAAACCGAGTTTAAGTGAAGTTTTGGATGCTGGCTCTCTGTCAGATCTACCTTCATCTCCGCCAAAGGGACTGGCTTTGCTCAATAGGTCTGCTAAATGCCAATTTTCACATACTAATAGCCAAGATACATCTGAAATTTGTGAGGTTCACTGTAGGAAGAGATCATTACCAATACAAAGTTCTTCCTTTTTGGTCTGAAATCTTCATCCGGACCTTTTCCAAATATATGGTTGTCGTTGCAGCTCAGCTCAGGAAAATAAAGATATTAGACTACCTGTAACTAGACGACTGGCTCATTAAGACGTCCTCTTACCAACAAGTGTGCCAACAATATGAGATGACTGTTGTAATCTTCAATCACTGCATAGAAATCCCAAGAAATCCATCCTGTGACTGTTCAACCCCTATATTATATGGTAGCAGTCTTGGAGACAGTGTTTACAAAAGTGCTTCCTTCGGAAGAGAGACATCTACCGTCACAATCTGAAGAGAACATCCCACCCAACTGTGAGGCAAATATTCTTTCTCCATAGTCAATGGCATCCTGTATCTTTCTGGTCCTGAGTGTACATCTGTACTTGCGACCTCTGTAGATGGGAGGGCAAAGTGATCCGAACAAATCAAGCGAAACAGTCTCTCAAATGGTAGTGTCACTCAGAAAACCTTCTGGTGTGTTTGAATTTTCATCCAGAAATCTTAGCACAAACCATAGTGACCGATGCCTCCCTTTCTGGTCGGGTTACGCACATGGACCATTTACGGACTGAAGGCATGTGGTCTCTGAAGGAACAGAGTTGACTAAACAACCTGCCAGAGTTGAGAGCAAGCAGTACACCTAGCTATGAAGGCTTTTCTCTCATCTTTCAAGACTAACTCCTTCTTTGTTCAGACGGACCGTACAGCTACCATGCATTATCTGAACAAGCAGGGAGGAACAAGATCCAGACTGTTTGTACCCCCAGCAGTGCTTGGGGACACTAACCATCTGGAAATAGTTCATCTCGAATCTCCAGGGATCTCAGGATTACAGCTGTCCACCTGCTGGGCATCCAAATATTCAAGTGGACACTCTCACCAAAACCTTTCCAGAGAGTCATGAAGGGGTATTCAACACCGCCGTCCTGCGAGACATCTTTTGCGTCTGTGGTTTCCCTCAAATCCTGAAATAGACTTATTCACAGATGGAGGAAGCAAGAAATTCCCAGACCTTGAATCCATGTTTTTCCACTGAGGCACATTGGGGCATGCTCTATGGATCAACTAGTCAGGCAAATTTCTTTAATGCCTTTTCTCCAATTCCTTCCTGCCAAAAGTGACCATCAAACTGTCTCACTCGAAGGCCAGGGGGGAATATATTTACAAGTCCACGAACCTGAATTAGAACTCAAAATACAAATAGTACAAACAATAACTCAATGCCCAGCCAAATGCTTGGTTTTATAATAAAGTAGTATTTTATTTCTAATTATACAAGTGCAAAGAGGAGCGACATTCATTTGCCACAACACAATCCCCCCATGAGTTCCGGGGCTCTAGTAGTCGTCCGGTGAATCTCTCCTTCATGTTGTGTGTTCAGGGTAATTTCCCCATTCACTGTTGGCTGCATCGGGGTATGCAGACTAGTAATCTGTACTCAAGAGGTCTCTTTTGTCACTTAAAGGTTTGTCAGAATTATCTATGGTCCGCTGCACCTTCAGCAGCGAATCTTCCAGGGCCACAAAGGCCCTAGTTCAAGTATTACCCCCTCCTGCAGCACAGAAGTGTTCGGTGTTACAGCGGGGGCCTTCAGCGCAAGGTCTGATCCCTCCCGGAGAATTCCAGCTTCTCACAGTATGTGCGGCATCGTCTGGCAGGTGCAGGCACACTCTGGAGTGGCATGGCCACTTCCCAGCGATCGGAGCGGCGTCCTGCTCTCAACAATGCTCCAAGTAAAATTCTCCATGGAGGGTTGTGGGGGTGGGGGGGGAGAGATTATGTCCTTGGGGCCCCCCCCCAGTGGAGTCCCGTGAGGGCGTGCCATCTTCCTGGTCCAAGAAGATCAGTCTGGGTAGATCCTTTTGTGTGGCTAGTTCTGCCGGCCTCAGCCTCACTTCAGTCCCAGCCTCAAAGTCTTTAATTTGGTCCCAGCAGCTCCCCATGGCATATGGGGTTGCCTAAGTACCTTCTGGATGCAACGTAGACTCAGGTGCTATTGCCTGCACCACGGCGGCCCCTACTGGCATACAGGGTCGCCGGAATGAGTCTGTATGGACTCGATTCCCTCAACAAAGCGCTCAATACTTACCACAGTATACGGCAACCCTCTCCTGGCATACAGGAGTCACTGAAAACAATCTTGCATACTCAACCCCCCCCCCCCCACCCCACCCCCCTTATAGTTCTTTTCTAGACACCAAATAGGATTTAGGGTCTGGGTCTTTTAAAGTTTTATGCTGTGAAGTGGGCGCTTCTACTTTTCATCATCTTACTACATGAAAAAGATCTGCCATAGCAGGCACACCTCAGAAGCGGGTTGTCCACAACACAATTCATGAAAGTGACCATAGCGCACACCTGGATGTCAGCCACAGTGACCTGTCCAAAAAAAAAAGTGAATCCCAGAACCCCAGCCCTACTCCCTATGATTCTCTTATCAGCCCCATCTCCCTTCCTGAGATGTGTCCTGGCCCCTATCTTGTGATCTATCACTGCATTAAAGAGCAACCTCTGGAAATGTAAAGGGAGTCCCTCTCTTTTCCCTCCATTGTCACACCACTCACCCCCCCCCCCCCTCCCCCCCACCCCGCCAGCTCACAGGAATGCAACAATACAACAAATCTGTTGGGGGGGGGATTTATTGCCTGCTGTCTGTACAAGATAGACCTGAGCTTCCCAAAATGGAACCCAGGGTCCTCCATGTAATGTACTATTGCAGGCACACATACTCGCAGTACATTCACAGCGCAATTACAGTCCAGCACTGTTACCTCTTTGCAATGTACACTTGTATGTACACATGTAGTCAGTACACACTCAGCATGTGCGCACTGTTCAACACTGATGCTTTTCTATCTTTAACCAGGGTATGTTATTTACAAAACACACTCACTGCCAGGGCACACACTCACTGTGTGCACTCTGTACAACTCTTCACCCTTTATGTATTGCACTTCACACATGTACACCCAGCATATACTTTATCCACTCATGCACTGCACAGCGCTACATCTTTCTTGTCCTGTATTCTTCACTGGCATACATATGCTCAGCACATGCATCAAATGTATATGTACTACACAGTACTGCTCCATCCCTGTACTGTACCCTTCTTAGGCACACGTCACACCACACGGTCACTACTCCTGCGAAGAGCAGCACTCCACATCTACCTGATGTAGGCGATGGTGAGTTAAGTACTCTGTAGCGGAACTTTTAACAAGGTGAGTGAGCCTGTGACACAGGGCAAAAAGGTCTTGTTCACTACTTCTGATTACTACATGGTATGCTACCACGACCGTACTCATGCTTCTTTTCTCCTGGTAAAGGTGCTATCCTTCCACCACTATCAGGGTAGCACTTTAGGTGCCCCTCCCAGCAATCCATGAGACTGGTCATTGCACACCCACATAACTTGTGTTCACCTATGACAAAACACTCCGCATTAGGGTTCCAGACAACAGTACAGTTGGGCACTCAATGTGGGGGGACACATCACTTACCATGCAAAGGATTTATCCGTCCCAACACTCTCCTTATGGGTCCTCCTTTTGAACCTATGCATAAAACCACCTTACCTATTCTGGAAGAGTTAGGGCAATACAGGCCCTATGTTGCCACAAACCTTAAACAGAATTTCACAGTAATAGGGTAGTGATACAGACCCATCCTAAATTCCTCCCTAAATTAATGTCGGATTTTCATGTCAATCAGACTTACCTACATTTTTTCAAAACCCTGTATCTCTTGCAAAGAGATTTCTCCATACTCTTAATGTTAGGAGTGTGTTGAAGTTTATCTGGATAAGACTAAACTTTTGAGAAGTCAAAACAACTACTTGTAAACAATGGTCCTTTACGAAAAGGATTTGCCACGTCTGAAAAATGCTTATCTAGATGTATTGTCTCATGCATAATCATGTTTTACAAAAAAGCCAAACAAAGCCTTACCTCGGAAACTTTAAGCCCATTCCACCAGAGGTAAAGTGGCTACTGCTGCCTTACTCTTGAAATATTCAAATCTCTGAGATCTGCAATTTGGAGATCTGTTCACACTTTAACACAACACTATTGTCTTCATTCGATGCGAGCGCAAACACCCAAGTAGGACAAGCCTCTCTATCTTAGCTTAAATATCTTACCTTGTTTATCTCTTCCTTAGTGGGTTTTTGGGGGGTAAGAGCTAGCTGTTTTATTCAGTACCTATGAATATCGATGGAGATGCCCTGAGAGAGAACAAGGATTAAAGGTAAGAAACCATTCCTTCTTTCTCCTAGTGTTTCTAGAACAGGCATTTCTCCTCATTTTTCTGGGTTAAGGATAATCTAAAGTTTGGATACAGTGTTCCCTCAAGACTTGTGAGCCCCTTCTCTAACTTTCTCATTATGATTTATTTATTCTTCTGCCTGCTAATTACTCACCCTGTGAATATCACAGGTGCCAGTCTGAATCTGGAAACGTTTGGATAGCTCTCCCACGATGCTAGAGTATGCCAGGCCCATCATTATGTCACTGGATCTACGAAACTGAACCATTGGTTTGCTGACATCCGGTCCCTTCTGTCTTTGCCATCAACGCATTCCAGAGCACTTTTCCTCTCCTCAGCAATTTGTTGTTTTTCATCGTTTTCTCTTTTAACCTTTCACATAGGTGCAGTTTTCTTAAACGATGTTGCCACCAAAATGGTCTGGGCTCAAGCCCTGTCGATACTGCAATGATCAAATGTCCATCATAAATGTGTCTCTGGTGCCTCGGATCTGACCACTATGTTGATGTGTGTCAAGATTTCAGAAGATGCATCCCAAAGCTTTAAAGGAGCAAGAAGCCAAGATGTGTATGGTTGAAGTGCAGGTTGATCAGTCTGAACCAAGATCCAGGTTTTCTTTCCCTTCATCCAAATATTCAACTAGGACACTAGAGGAGGAGAAATTAATCCTGTTGTCATTCTTGGAAGGATAAGTCAACAAAGGTTTCCACTCCGCAGCTGAGGTCAGACCAGGCGCATGAAGAGGTTGTCCCAACGCCGATAAAATTGACTCCCAACAAGACTGGCGCCTACAGCGCCAGCTGACCAGACTTTGGCTCCAGAACCAAATTCTCCTAAGGTGCAGTCTCCTTGACCCTAGGGTGATCGGCCATATCCTGGGTTCCCAGCACCTGATACAGATCCTACTTGGTGCCAGAGTTTACCTGCATTTGATCCTAGAACTTCACCAGAGTACTCTCCGGTTACCAGATTACTCATTGGTTCATTGAATACTATACGCTGACTGGGACATACTCCTGGAGTCACATCCGAGATATTTGGTTTTGTAATTTTATTACTGATGAATATTGACTGAAACACTCATCCTACTCGTGACGAATATATTTTTGTACCATATGCTATTCAAGCAGAGTATACACTCAACATGCCCTGAAGAAGTCGTTTGGGCCACTTGCCCTAAGACGAAACACGTGTTGGCTGCAAACATCTTTGGTCTGTGAATAAAATATGAGACCCTGACAACTGAGACAATAAAGAAGAATATCTCTCACATATACAGATTGGATTGGACATTGATTTCTTCTTGCTCAGGAACAACCCATTGTGTTAGTGCCAGAGATGACTCCAATGATGCTACATTCCGGGACACCAGTGCTGATACCCTAAGTCCCTTTGGACCCGCTTGAACGATGCTGCATTCCGGGACACCAGTGCTGATACCCTAAGTCCCTTTGGACCCACTTGCCTTGATGCCTCACTGATCCCGATGAGAGGCACAAAGATTGGGGGTGGAGGAAATGTTTTTCTTCTGGGATATCGATCCTCCTGAGCAAACAATTATCATGAGTCAGCCTACAATGGACTCAGATTTTGAAGGATTAAGAGAATCCGGTGGCCTGGCCACATCATCCGAATGGCAATTGCTATCCATTGCAGGACCCCTAAACTACAGGTAACCTCTTACCACTCAGTATTACACAAAGCAGCAGAGATGTTAGATCTGTCGCTACCCACAAATGAAGTGAAATCATATATTCTCACTGAAGTGCTTCACTCTGCTTCTTATTACTTCACACTTCTTCTTGCTTTTAATAAGGCCATGACAAAACCCATCTTTGCCATTTGGGAAAAGGCACCTACTGCTACGGCGGCTTCAAGACCCATTGTTGGCCATTATAAGTCTGCTCTTGGGCACCCAAACATCCTTTCTTTGCATCTGTCTCCAGAAAGCCCAGTCATAAATGCTTCATGCTTCTCAAAACTTACCCAGTGTTTTTTTTCCAGCCACGCCATCAGACCGGGAGTCTAAAAAGATGGCGTAGTATGCTGAGAAAATGTTCTCAGTGGGTAGTATGGCAATTTAAGTGCCTCAATTTTACCAGCCTCCTTGGCATATATGTTAATGCCTTAATTAATTCTGGCCAGTCATTCATCGCCAATTTACCAACGGACATGCAATCTTATTTTTATGAATTATTTAATGATGTTCAAGCTGCGGCATGGCTCATAATTCAACTGAGCTTCGATACAGCACTCTGACAAGTGCAATGGGTACATCGATATTGCTTCAATGTCATGCTTGGCTGAGTCAGGTTTCTCTCCAGATGTTCAGAGCACACTAATGGACTTTCCTTTTGACGGCTCACATCGCTTTGGGGCTACAGCAGACTTGGCACTGGAAAGATTTAAGGATAGTAAAATCACAGCTAGGACTCTTGGTCTGCAGGCCCAACCCAACGACTGTAGAAAGTTAAAGAAGTTTCATGGCTCCAGTAGAGGCCATTAACAGTATGCTGCTCAACAAACGTATTAAGCAGATACCACCTACAGGAGCTACAGCTAGCTCTCAATACCTTGCTCCCTTCCCTTCGCGGACTGTTAGTCCTGATCTTGACGGACAACATAACCTGTGATGTGGTACATCAAAAAGCAAGGGGGATTGGGGTACTCTCTTCTCTGCAGATGTAACGCCCTGAACGTCTCAGGATCGTTTAACAGACACGACAATGAGGACGCAACCACTAGTGAAGGGTTAGTTGTTTTAATGAAGGCAAATATAATACAAAGAACAAACAAAAGTTATAGTCACTGGAATCCTCCAGGCTAAGTACGTTACCAGCCCACAGCACGGATGGTCCTAACCGTCCTCTGCATATACGCCGGTCCCGGCGTATGCCAACAGAGGGCAGAAATGAAATGGCCGACAATGCCAATCGGTAGGCTGTGAGGGGCACGAAGAGTGTTGGGGAGAATCGAGGAGTCAGGGAAACACCCAGCCGGGGTCTCTACCTGAAGGGAGCAGCCGCTCAACCTCTTCCTCAGACTGCACCGGGACGCGGAGTCACCTCCTGGTGATGCGTCACCGATACCCCAATCACAAGCAAGAAGACTGAACCGAGAGCAGCCGCTCGATCGATCCTGTGGACTTCCGAGTCTGTAACGCGGCAAACACCTCCTGGTGTGCGTTACAGCTGGCAGTCCCTGTGTCTCTGGTCGGGCTGGGAGTTACGACTCCAACCAGCAAAAGCGCCACTGCGCTTGGACTCAGCCGAGTCAAAAAGCGAAGCTCAATGGTTGACTGGTAGAGCTTCCGGGTCCTTCACAGGTGACGATGGGGCAAGACACGGCCCAGGGAGTAACGACTCGACCTACCTCCGTTCTTGCCTTACTGGAGCACCACTCCGGAACACTGCTCTTCACGAAGCAGGTACGTCGGTGTGAACACAATATCCGACAGCGTTGTACCTCCCGGTTCCTCCCTTTATAGGGCGTGTTTTCCTTGAGTTATGTAACAGCTCTCCTGTTTACATAAGGGCGTGTTTCCTTGAGTTATGTAACAGCTCTCCTGTTTACATAACCTCTCAACCGCTAAGCATCCTGGGAGATGTAGTCCGTTTTCGCTGGTTACCGTTTTCCTCCCCTCGTATGACAGGAATTCTTGACAGCAGAGATGCTCTACGTCTCTGGACAATCAGATGTGTGGTAGCCAATCAGAACGGATTGCAGAATAGGCTGTCTCAGCTGGCGTTATCTTATTAGGAGTGACACTGTAACCCATAGGTAGTCCAGGATTTTCTTCAAATTTGGAGGACACCTCAGGAAGACATATTTGCCACACACGAACGCTTATTGCCTGAAATTCTGCACATTTTAGTATTTCATTAAGAAAACCCTGGGGGGCGTGTTATGCTTCAAGTTGAACTTTGCACTTCAGTACACTTTTCCCCCCTCACCTCATGCTCTTGAATCCTCGTATGTTGAAGAAGCTTTGCCTCGATCACACCCAAGTAATCTTAAACGCCCGGGTCTGGCCATGCAGGGTGTGGTATGCTGACTTCACTGGCATCTCCCTGCAACCCCTCTGTCTGCCTCATAGGATAGACCTCCTTGTGGAGTTGCAAGGTCAGGTTCTAAACCCCAACTTCCGGAGACTCCAGAAAATGGGGCAGAATGAGTGCTCTTTATCGACACCCTGCAGTGATGCATGTTATTTTATGATCAAGAAGACACTCCAACAAATCTGTTTCTTGGCAAATGGGCCAATTTTGTTGAATGGTGTACAGAAAAATCCATAAATCCTCACCAGGCTCACCTGTCTGAGTTTCTCTGTTTTTCCCTCTCACTAGCCTACCAGGGCTGTGCAGTTGCATCTGTTAAAGGTTATTTGTCAGCCTCCTAAAAGGTCTCTCAAACAAGTACCCTTCTACTCCCTTCATAATGCCACAATGGGATCGAAATTTGCTACCTAATGTGTTCCCCGTTTGAACATTTACATAGTTGTCCTTTAAGATTAGTAACATTCAGGAGTATATTCTAAACCGTTATCACATTGGCTAGACAGGCAAGTGAAATTCAAGAGTTGTGTGTTAAGCCTCCCTTCAGACAGTTCTTTCCAGACAAATTGGTGTTGAGAAACCGGGCTGCCTTTCTACCAAAAGCTGTTGCTCCTTTCTACTTGACTCAGTCGATAACCCTTTCCCCTCTCTATCTTTCTCCACATGTATCTAAAGAGAAGGAAGGGCTTCAGCCTTTTGACTCCAAAAGAGATTTCGGCTTTTCATGAACAGAACACGTGAGTTCAGACTAGATGATCAGGTCTTAGTGGGCTACATTGGAAAGATGAAAGGCAAGGAAGTCCACAAGTAGTCACACTCAAGACTGATTATCCTGTGCATCAAGATCTGCCACAACATAACACACAAGGAGCCCAGAAGGTATCTGTGCTCATTCTATCGGAGCCACATTTTCTACCTTACCCCACTGATGTGAGTAGTACCTGTGGCATCTATTTGCAAGGTAGCAAAAACCTTTTACCGTAGTGCATAGGCACTCGTTCTGTTCTTCAGGGCTTTGTGGCATAGACATTCATGCACCCACCTCCAAGTTTGGGACTGCTTGGTTAATCTATTGAAATGGTCAGGAATATGGAAGTAGAAGTATTCATAAGAAGAGAAAGTTGCTTACCTTCGGTAACAATTTTTCTGGTTAATACTGTATCTACTGCATATTCCTCGCTAAACCATTTGGCTCCCAGTTGCATTGGGGAGAGGAGTTGGCCTAATGGCTAGGGCGGTTCACCTCGAATCTGGGTAACCGGGTTCGAGTCTCTGCAGTGACGCTGGACATCCTGTGATTCTGGGCAAATCACTTAATCTCCCCGTGCCGAACAAAAATTAATGTGTCCTCATGTAACGTAACTGGTGGTATGTAAAGCGCTCTGATACCCGATACCGGGTCGAGTTTTAAAACTCCATGTTGTTCCTTTTTTTTTTAAAATTGTTGTATGTACCAATGATCCTGATCATCTGTAATCTTCAGTTCAATTAACACAGCACCTATATGTTTGATATTGCCTCAAAGGCGTGCTAAAAACGAATGGCAACTGATGTCGGCACACAGATAGGGGAGTTTTATGGCTCCAGTGACACCACGCAGTGTCGCATGATGAGCTGTGATGGAGCCGGTGCCCCCTATCCAACTATCGACAGGTTTTTGCAATCAGACTGGTGTACGTGATGTTCCAAACATGAGGAATATTCAGTTAAAGTATCCACCAGAAAAAGCATTACCGAAAGTAAGTAACTTGTTTTTCTGATGGATACATCTGCCAGTGGATTCCTCACCTTGTGAATATCCCCTGCGCCAGCAACATTCGGAAACTTTTGTAGCAGTCCACGCCGATGAGGTCGAAGACGACGTCACAGAGACACGGCTTCGCTCGCGACTCCGCTGACGTCACCGGCTCCATAAGAAGACCTCGTCAGCATGATGACATCAGTTCCCTTTTTTCCGTGCCGTCGACGCCAACTGATTTCGGGAATCTCTCTCTGTAGCTATACTGGTTACTTAGTTTTCTGCTGGTTTCTCTTTGTCTTCTTCTGCAGAAATGTCGACGAAGAAGTCAGGATTTAAACCCGGTCGTGAATGTGGGAAACACATGTCCATAACGGATCCGCATGACGACTGCATTTGGTGCCTGTCATCGGACCATGATGTCGAGGGATGTTCTTGCTGCCGCAAGATGAGTTCCAAGGCTCTTAAGGAGAGGGAAGCTAAGCTCTTCATTGCGAAGATGAAGAAAGAAAAAAGATGGCGGAGAAAATCGAGATCAAGGTCGAGGTCGGCGTCTAAGTCGACTTCGGGGCATGCTTTCAAAACCAGGAAGCACAAGAAGAAGGAGGCGGCATTCATCGCGACGTCACTCGGATAGAGATGCGGCCCTGAGATCGACATCGCCCTCCCGACGCCGTAAGGACTTTATCTCCCTTGTCCGTTCCGGATTCACCTATTGGCCTGTCGTCACTTGTGGCTTCACCGGAACATGCTCCGGCTCCATCTCCGGCTCCGGCTTCGTCCCCAGTTCCATGTGAGGAGCCTCCGGCCCCGGGTGAGCCTTCGGCTCTGCTAATTCCACTGTCGGTGCTGGTCGGCCCGAGTCCGGTGATGCCTGAGCAATATCCTGCGTTTCCAGGACAGGACCCTACGCATTATCTTAATGCGATGTACGGAGTATTCTCCAGAGCCATGTACCCCTCGGGTGCACCTTCGGGTCCTATGGCCTTCAGTTTGGGAGTTTCCCAAGCCTATCCTCAGGCTCCCTTAATGCCATTTTTTTCCGGCGACGCCGTCTTGGCATCTACCGGCGCCGAGGACATCGACGCTGCTCCCTTCACCGGCGCCGACTCGACCTCGTTCGACGCCGGCTGTTCCTTAGGATCCACGTTCGACGCCGGCTCCGGCGCCGTCTGTTTCGGTCACGGCGCCGCCGACGCCGGTTATGAGAATCCGGTCTAGGAGGCAGGCCCAGAGAGTGCTGGATGAGCAAAGATACCTGATGGAGGAGGTAGAGGAAGGGGAACTCATGGAATAGGATGATGTTTTTGAGGAGTTGAAGGAGGCTAGTGGCCTGGACTGATCTCCTGAATGGGAGATTACTCCTCCTTCTGATGCTCCTTCAAAGGATATGGCACCTTACCATGCTGTTGTAAGGAAGGCAGCTGAACTTTTAGATCTGCAGTTGCCTTCTGCAGAGTTCAAGCCTAACATCTTAACGGAAGTTCTGCACTCTCCCTCTACTGTTTCTGAGCCTTTACTCCCTTTTAAAGACGCCATCTTAGAGCCAGTGATGGAGGTGTGGCGTAAGCCCTTTTCTGCTCCGGCAGTTTCTAAAGTCATTGCCAGGAGGTATAGGGCAGCTCCGGGGGACCCCGAATTTTTGACATCTCACCCGTCTCCTGAGAGTCTGGTGGTTCAGGCTGCATGTTCAAGGAAGTCATCAGGTTCTTTTCCCCAGGTTCCGAGTGACAGGGAAGCAAAAAAACTGGATCAGTCCGTTAAGAAGGTCTTTTCTTCGGCCAGCATGGCAATTAAATCAACGAATGCCACCTGTCTCTTGGGCTGTTATATACATGCTCTTATGGACTCAGCAAAGCAGCTAGCCCCAAAACTATCAGAAGAGGATAGGGTTGGTTACAATGAGATCCTTTCGGATGCCCAGGCGGCGCGTCAGGTGATCCAGAGTAGATTGGACACAGCTGACTCGGTCGTAAGAGTCATGGGATCTTCTGTTGCCACTAGGAGTGCGTGGCTTAAGTCATCGGAATGTTCCCCTGATGTCCAATCAACGCTCTTGGACTTGCCTTTTGATGGCTCTTGTCTTTTTGGCAAGAAAGCGGATGCTGCGCTGGAAAGATTTAAGGAGAGTAAGGCCACGGCTAAATCTTTGGGCCTTCAAACTCAGCCAAAAGGCTCATTTAAGAAGTACAGGGGCTTCGGAAGGTCTACCTTTCGTACATACAGACAGCCACAGCAGCAGCAACAGCAAAGCACTCTGTGTAAGGGTTACAGAGGCAGAATCAGAGGTCGCACTTGTGGCGGACAACTCTCCTCCTCTTCCTCAGCCCCTCCCACCACTGCAAAGCAGCCCTAGATCCACCATTCTGGATCATGTTGGTCCTGTGGGGGGGCCGGCTTACCCATTTTCTACAAGATTAGGAATCGGTTACTACAGACCTTTGGGTTCTAGATCTTGTAGAAAATGGGTACGCCCTTCCCTTTCGGGAATTTCCTCCAAATTACCCTCCTCGTCAAGGGGCTTGCTCAGAGGACCACCGTCTTCTCCTACAGGAGGTAGTCCTGACGTTACTAAAAAAAGGTGCGATAGAGGTGGTTCCAGAGCAGGAGAGGGGTCAGGGATGCTACTCCCGG
Organism: Triturus cristatus; assembly: GCF_964204655.1. NCBI lineage: Eukaryota > Metazoa > Chordata > Amphibia > Caudata > Salamandridae > Triturus > Triturus cristatus. The sequence continues at coordinate 802,054,657 of NC_140582.1, read as the reverse complement.
TATTTCCTGATTCCGAAAAAGGACAGCAGATTGCATCCAATATTGGACCTCAGGATCTTGAATCTTTTATCTGAAGCAAGAGAAGTTCAATATGCTCACCCTTGCGCAGGTTCTTCAAGCGCTGAATCAGGAGGACTGGATGGTGTCGATCGACTTGCACAATGCGTATTTCCACATCCCCATCCTGAAGTCGCACAGGAAGTATCTCCGTTTTGCGGTAGGGTCGCAACATTATCGGTTTGCGGTCCTTTCGTTTGGTCTTACTACTGCACCTCGAGTCTTCATGAAGGTGATGGCAGTGGTGGCAGCCCATCCCAGAAGGTCGGGTTTTTCAGTTTTCCCCTATCTGGACGACTGGCTGATCAAAGCAGAGTCGCCAGAGAAGGTGCTTCATCATCTGCAGGTTACGAATCAGCTGTTGTACAAATTGGGTTTTTCGATAAACGTACCCAAATCTCACCTGGTGCCCTCTCAGCGCAACCTGTTCATAGGGGTGGTACTGGACACTACTGTGTTGGGCATTCCCACCTCCACAAAGGATTCTCGACATACATGAAATGATTCCTTTGTTATACGATGGAGCGGTCGTTCCAGTCCTGAAGGTCCTTCATCTGCTCGGTCTGTTTGCTTCCTGATTCTGTTGGTCAACCATGTGCGCTCCAGTGGTGCCTCCGCAGGCAGTGGTATCAACACAAAGGAGATCTCAGGGAGTCTGTGAGGATCTCCAGAGAAGCTGCAGCGGATCTATCTTGGTGGAGTGTGGAGGGCAATCTGTCTCAAGGAAAGCCCTTCCATCTACCTCCATCTGTGGCCACAGTGATTACGGATGCATCCACTTTAGGGTGGGGTGTGCATCTGGGGGATCTGGAGATCAAGGGTCTTTGGTCTCCAAAGGAAAGGTTGCTTCACATCAACCTTCTGGAATTGCGGGCGATACGTTTGGCACTCAAGGCCTTTCTCCCTTCCCTTCGCGGTCAGTCGGTTCAAGTCCTGACGGACAACACTACCGCGATGTGGTATGTCAACAAGCAGGGAGGAGTGGGGTCTCTGCAGAGAGGCTCTGCGTCTGGTCCTGGGCTCAGGATCATCGGATTTGTCTGATGGCAAGTCATCTGGCCGGAGTTCTGAACGTACGTGCAGACAGTCTGTCAGCAGTTCTCCGCCGACCACGAGTGGAGGCTTCACCCTGAGGTGGTTCGTCACGTCTTTCGGATGTGGTGAACCCCCCGGGTGGACCTGTTTGCCACTCGCGAGAACGCTCACTGCCCGTCATTCTGCAGTCTCCAGTTTCCGTTGCAGGGAGTGTTGGGTGACACGTTTCAGTTGAGTTGGGGCTCACGACTCCTTTACGCGTTTCCTCCCATACCATTGATTCCTCGGGTTCTGAGGAAGATTCGCCAAGACCGGGCCCAAGTTATATTGATCGCCCCGGATTGGCCAAGAAGGGTGTGGTATACGGAGCTTCTCCACCTCTCCTCGTGCCCTCCGCTGCGTCTCCCTCTGAGGGCAGACCTCCTCTCGCAGTCGGAGGGGCAGGTTCTACACCCCCACCTCCTGAGCTTACACCTTCATGCCTGGAGATTGAACGGGGCAACCTGAATTCTTTTTCTCTCCTGCCAGATGTGGCATTTTTTTATTATTTCTGCCAGACGTCATTCCACCAAATCTATCTATTCCTATAGGTGGTCTAAATTTGTGCTCTGGTGCGGGGAGAAGTCAATTGATCCTTTGATGGCTCGTTTATCTGACATTCTTCAGTTTGCCCTTTCTCTTGCTCAGCAAGGTTTTGCTGTAGCCACTGTAAAGGGATATCTTTCAGCCTTGTCGGCATTCCTTTGTTTGCCGGATCAACCATCTTTGTTCAAATCGCCTATTGTTTTGCGATTTCTGAAAGGCCTTACAAACAAGTTTCCTCCTTCTCCTTTTATTGTGCCTCAATGGGACTTAAATCTTGTCTTAACTTGTCTTAACTTACCTGATGGGTTCTCCCTTCGAGCCGTTACACAAGTGTCCCTTGAGACTGTTGTCTTTCAAGACGGTTTTTCTCATTGCAATCACCTCGGCAAGGAGGGTAAGTGAGCTTCAAGCTCTAAGTTCGAGACCCCCGTTCTTGACTATTCATGCTGAAAGAATGGTACTCAGGACCAGGGCTGCTTTTCTGCCTAAGGTGGTAACTCCCTTCCATCTGGGGCAGTCCATTACCCTCCCTACCTTTTACCCTCCCCCTCACCCTTCCAAGGAGGAGGAGCGGCTTCACCGCTTGGACCCAAAGAGGGCGGTGAGCTTCTACCTTGACAGGACAAAAGACTTTCGAGTTGATGACCAGCTCTTCGTGGCCTTTGTTGGCTGCAGGAAAGGCAGAGCGGTGCACAAGCGCACGCTTTCCAGATGGATTGTCTTGTGCATCAAGATATGCTACTCTTTGGCTCGTAAGGAACCTCCAGAGGGTTTAAGGGCTCATTCTACTAGAGCGAAGTCTTCCACTTCTGCTTTGTCTAGAGGTGTTCCTGTGGAGGACATTTGTAGAGCGGCAACTTGGGCCTCCCTCCACACTTTAGCAAAGCAATACTGCTTGGATTCTGAGGTGAGGAGGGACGGACACTTTGCTCGTTCCGTCCTTCAGGACTTTCTGGTATAGAAGGGTGGACACCCTCCTCCAGGAGTGGGACTGCTGTGGGAATCTTTTCACAAGGTGAGGAATCCACTGGCAGATGTATCCATCAGAAGAACAAGTTACTTACCTTCGGTAACGCTTTTTCTGGTGGATACAGTATCTGCCTGTGGATTCCTCACAGACCCACCCACCTCCCCGTTGTTCACCCTTGTATACCTGCAATTCTGTGATGATTTTTCAAAATGTATTTGTTACTGTCTAAGGCATTGTTATTTCTTCTGCCTTCCTATTCACTCTTCAAACTGTGTGCGTTGCATTGTATATTGTGTATACTGTGTATATATTGCTGTCAGTCCATCCGTGTGCCTCGAAGGCACGGAAAAAAGGGCGGAACTGACGTCATCACGCCGACGAGGTCTTCTTATGAAGCCGGTGACGTCAGCGGAGTCGCGAGCAGAGCCGTGTCTCTGTGACATCGTTTTCGACCTCATAATCGTGGACTGCTACAAAGGTTTCCGAATGTTGCTGGCGCAGGGGATATTCTCAAGGTGAGGAATCCACAGGCAGATACTGTATCCACCAGAAAAAGCGTTACCGAAGGTAAGTAACTTGTTCTTTAGTGCCCAGTGCTGCAATTGCATGTAGCCAGTGCTCCCATTATCTCAGTGGCTTTGCATCTCTTTATGTTGTGGGCACTCACACAACCTTGACCTTCCACAACAGCCTCCCACTTACCGTGTAGTCCATCATACACCACCATTATCCATTTTTGTATGAGTCCACTCAATTAGATATCCTAGGAGAGCTGCCTGTTGGTACTTTGTCAGGCCCAGCTGGCCCCAAGCCACCCATTAGAAGATGCAAGGTGCACTGAGTGCAAGAACTCTGTTGGGCACCCGAAGAGGTTGCTTAGAAGGGAAGATGTATGGATGCTAGGCTGTAGCAACATTTTAAGTGTTGCTATGCTCTCCAACCGTGAAACGGTCTTATGTTTCCAGTTAGTCAGGTCTCTCTTGATTATGTTCTTTAGTATTAACTCTTTGGTTTCTTTTAGGGTAGGTGCTATTTTGATCCAAATTAAGTATTAAGTAATGGTTTTGTAGCCCATCTAAAGGTAGAGCACTCTTGTTACCTCAGTGGCTCGTTACTAGAGAGGTATACATTTTTGCATCTCTTTGATTTTTGGGTACTCACATAACCTCTCACTTAACGCGTGGTCTATCATACACCTCCCTTTATCCATTTTGATATGGGTCCACTCGGTTTGATGTCCTCTGAGAGTTGCCTTGTTGGTACCTTTGATAGTGAAGTCTCTGCAGCTGGGCTCAGCGAAACATTGAAGACTTCTGACTTAGATTAATTTTAAATCCTGAGACCCAATGAAATTCCCCCAGTTCTTCCCGGAATGCATGCTGTGACGTCTATGCGTCACTGATCAAAAGGAAATTTTCATCGGTGAACATGGACATGCTTAAATGTGTCCCCTATCCCATCTTAACACCTTTCATGCCATTGGTTGCTCTAATGGGGATCATTAGTGGCTCAAGGACGATAGAAAAAAGCAGTGACAACGGGCACCGTTGAAAAAGAAGATGCAGGGAGACTGGAAAGAATCTTCCTGAATTAGAATTACATCAAGGAGTGGTACAAGTAATCTTCCACAGATAGAGTACTGAAAAAAAAAAAGACCTTCTCGCAATCACATGCATAGTGACAGAACTTTGCTTCCAGTATTCCACACCACCAGTGTGAAGGGAATGCACTATTGATAAATTGGTCATGAACATTTACCTGCGCTTTTCTACCGATCCCACAAATAGTAGTACTGATTAGCAAGTGTGTGCAAACTTGGCAAATGACGTTCATAAACCCATAGTGGACTTGCCAGATATGATATTCAGATCTAATGAAAATGGCAGGCAACAGAAAATAAAGTTACTGGTTTTCCAAAACAACCAAAATTTTCAAGGAGGAAGTGTCTCATCCTGAACCAGCCAGACTCAGACTGGTGGCTTTTCTCCTTAAGACTGATATTTGGTCATTTCGGCCTACCAGGAAGATGTATGAACATGTGAAAGGAGGGAATGTGGCCTACCACTCATAGACAATGGGCAGCTGTGTGGACCATATTTTATACATGTGTACAAATATCAAATGATGTAGTAATGATCAAATATTTCATGCATCTGCTTAATAAAAATGTTTTGTATGCCTCTATACGAGCTCCCCTATCTGCCATAATTGCATATGCCGGAGGATCTTCAGAGAAGAATCATATTGTCTACTCCGCTAAATAAGATCCCAAAGGAGTAAAAATAATTTGTCCACCTAAATTAAACCCTATTCTGACGTGAAACCTTTAACTGGTACTAGTTTTTTTATTTATTTAAAAAATCAGTGCTCAAATAGTTTCCTCTGAAATCATTTTATTCTTAATCTTCTCCTTGTGTAGTGTTAGTAAATTAGACATCGAGCCTCGGATTCCTTACCTTTGAACTTCCAGGCATCAGACTGGATCTGGAAGATTTTTCTTAGCAGTACACCTGCGTGCCGGTAGGTGGCATCTGTCGAGTCCGCGTGACGTCTGTGTTGGCCGTCGTTGTGACGCCCGCGTCATCAATATAACTGACACGCTGACTTCAGTTCTTTTTTTCCACGCCAGCCAGCCAAATGCATTGAAGAGGGCTACCCCCTGCCATTTCTTGACAGACATTTTTCGACTTTTTGTCAACTTCTTTTAGTGTGCTAGGTATTTCTAGCAAGAAGGGCTCGGGGTTCAAGCCGTGCGGCGCCCGTCACCGTACCATGTCGTTCACAGACCACAACTTAGTGTCTCTCTGGTGCCTGGAGCGCGACCATGACACGAAGTTGTGCTCCGATTACCGGACCATGGTGTCGAAAGCTTTGAGTGAATGGTTCCAACATCTAATTGCTGCCCGGCGACTGGTGCCATGGAGTTAGCCTTGTTGATCTCGGTCTGGATCCCAGTCTCGGTCGAGAGGAAGGTCCGAGCACCGCTCTGGAGGATCAAAGCCCTCTTCTTCCAAGTAGTCAGGTAAGAGGCATCACAAAAAGCTCAAGAAGTCCAAGTGTGCTTCGACTTTGCCACGTCTGTCGTGTGACGAGACGGAGGAACCTCAGCGCTCGAGGCCTCGCTCCACATATGGGGTGCCTGGGTCAGTTCCACGTTTCCATCCCTTCCCAGGTCGGGGAGCGACCCCACCCAACTTAAGGAGTTCTATGATGCCATGTGCGCCATATTCGGGTGACCTGAGCCGGCTGACGTGCCCTTGGACCCCGCAGGGTCCGATGATGGAGTCCCCATGGGTTCCACACCTTCATCTCCGGCACCACAGCCTCCTACTAGACCCATTCTCGGGTCTGGACCGGTGCAGGTCGCACCTCCACAGCGATCTTTCCTGCAGCCGAGGTCCCTGCAGGCGCCTCCCCAATTCTCATTCCCAACTACACGTAGTCGGTTGGGCGTCCTCCAACGCTGAGACCAGAATGATGCGGCTCTGTGCCGTTTAATCTGCCATGTTCTGAAGGGTTAGGAATGGATGAGGAGGATTGGGAAGGTGAGCAGCACACCTTAGAAATCCCGCAACCCCAGGACATGGACTGGTATGAGGAACTGGGTTTTGCTAGTGGCCTGGACACCGATTCTGGCATGCTGTTTCCCCCTATCTGGCTATGGAGGAGGGGGCATCATTTGCTATGGTGGTGCGTAGGTTGGGCTGTGGAGGTCTTGGACGTGCAGCTCCCTATGGTGGCAGTCAAGACTAACGTCCTGGTGTCTTTAGCTCGAAACCCTTGCTGGCTTTCAATGAGGCCTTGACGGACGTTCTTCTGGGCACCTGATCCAAGCCCAGCACAGTGGCTCCAGTGAATACGACGATTGCCCCCTGCCATCGCCCTGCACTGGGCAACCCAGTTTTCCTCACCACCCACCCCACAAAGCTTGGTAGTTCAAGCTTCCACTTCCCGTGGCGAGTTCCCTTATGCACCCCAGACAGGGAATCCAAGAGACTTAAAAACTTTGGGAAGAAAATGTTCGATTCTACCTGTCTAGCATTGCGGTCGGTGAACGCTGCATGCCTCTTGGACCGGTATTCCCATTCAATATGGGACACGGTTGCACATGTGCTGTCCAGAATCTCGGAGGAGCACCAGATTCTACTCTCCCAAGCCATTTGAGACGGGAGAGATGCAGCGAAGCTCGCCATTCGATGTGGCTCGGACACGACAGACTCACTGGGTATAACTATTTCCACAATGGTGGCCGTATGACGCCGTGCTTGGCTGAGGACTTATGGTTTTTCGGGGGATGTCCAAGCTAATCTTATGGACATGCCCTTTGATGGCTCCCGTCTCTTCGGAGACAAAGCAGATGCCACACTTGAGCATTTCAAGGACTCGCAGGCAATGGGGCAAGTCCTTGGGCCTCACATTGTCTGCTTTTCGCTCCTTTCATGGCTATCAAAGGGGCTTCCAACTACGCCAGCCCAATTCCGGCCAGAGGGCCCCACAAGTTCTGCAACCTCTGCTGGGCAGTGGATGCGGTTCACCCGACCCAATTGGTCGGGAGGCCAGAAGTAGAGCCAAACCACGATCCCCTCCTTCACCGCAAAACCCTTGTTGTCCTATCCTCCAGGATCATTCACGGCCAGTTGGTATCAGAATATGCCATCATCTCCACCACTGGCGAGACATCACCTTGGACAGGTGGTGGTGCTGCAAATAGTCCGAAGGGACTACTCCCTCCCCTTTGAGACTACCCCTCCAACCATTCCTCCACTGTACGAATGGCTGATGGAGGATCACCTTGCCTTACTCCACAAGGAAGTCAAAACATTCTTGGCCAAGGGACCTATAGAGAGGGTTCTTGGGCCAGAAATAGACTTTGGTTGTTAGTCCCGCTATTTTCTTGTCAAAAAGAAGGATCGAGGTCTCCGAGCCCTCAACTACTTCCTCAAAAGTTAGAAGTTCAAGATGCTCATCCTAGCTCAGGTCCTGTCTGCCCTGGTCCCGGGAGACTGGATGGTAGTGCTGGACTTGCAGGATGCTTATGTTCATATCCTAGTCCTGCCTGCCCATAGTCGCTACCTGTGGTTTACGGTGGGCGACGAGCACTTTCCGTTTTCCGTGCTCCCCTTCGGCCTCACCAGTGCCCCTCGGATGTTCACAGAGGTGATGGCAGTGGTCGTAGCCCATCTGCATAGATCAGGTATTCTAGTCTTCCCCAAGCTCGAATACTGGTTGTTGAAGGCAGGCTTGTCTCAAGCAGTCATCTCCCATCTCAAGACTATGGTGAACCTCCTGCACTCTCTGGGGTTCACTATCAACATGCTGAAGTCGTACCCGATTCCCTCTCAGACGCTCCCTTTCATTGTGGTGGTTCTGGACACTGTGCAGTTTGGGCCCTATCCTCCCGGACAGCAAGTCCAGGATATTTAGGCTATGATACCGATGTTTCAGCCTCGATCCTGGATTTTGGTGAGAATTACTCTGAGGCTGTTTGGGCTCATGGCATCCTGCTTGTGGACCATGCAAGGTGGTGCATGTGGGCTCTGCAGTGAGACCTGAAGTTCCAGTGGGCAAAGCATTGAGGAAATCTCACCGACCTGGGTCAGATATAAAAGGACACTGCAAAAGATCTGCAGTGGTGGCTGAAAAACCACAATTGGGTCAGAGGCAAACTCCTCTCCCTTCCCCACCTAGATCTCACAGTAGTGACGGATGCGTCTCTTCTGGGATGGTGCGGCCATCTGGGGGAGGTTGAGATCAGAGGACTCTGGTCTCCGGCAGAAACCAAGCTCCATATCAACCTATTGGAGCTTTGTGCTGTCCAATTGGCACTGAAAGACTTTTTACCATCCATCAAGGGGAGGCTAGTTAAGGTGTTCATGGACAACTCTACCGCCATGTGGTACTGCAACAAACCGGGCATAGCGGGGTCATGGGCTCTGTCAAGAGGCCCTGCGCCTCTGGATTAGGCTTGAACAACAGGGTATTTCGCTGGAGGTTCAGCATCTGGCCATTTGTCTGAACGCCAGAGCAGATGAACTAAGCCGAATGTACCATGTGGATTACAAGTGGTGTTTCCATCCGGTGGTAGTACAAGATCTCTTTCAGTGGTGGGGAGAGCCTTGGTTAGATCGGTTTGCCTCCGAAGAGAACGTGCAATGTCAGCAGTTTTGTACGTTAGAGTTTCCAAGGCGGCTCTTGCTCAGCGACACTTTTTATTGCGAGTGGAATTCACGCCTCCTGTACGCCTTTCCGCCCATATCTCTCCTGCCCAGAGTGCTCAAGAAGATCAGGAGCAACCTGGCACAAGTCATTCTGGTGGCTCCTGATTTGGCACGAAGAGTTTGGTATCCTGAGTTTCTGGCTGAGAACATCGATCCTCCAATCAGGCTGCCAGTTCTGGAGGATCTTGTGTCACAGCTGCAGGGGAGGGTCCTACACCCGGACCTGTCCACTCTTCACCTCCTTGCAAGGAGACTGAGCGGCGACATTTGACAGGTTTTGACCTTCCTCCCGAAGTCTGCAAAGTTATTCTGACAGCCTGCCGATGGAACAAATTTTGTAACTATTGTATATAGAACGGTCTATTGGCCCCTTATCTACTTCTCTTTCAGATATTCTCCTGTTAATACTTTCCTTGGCCCAGCAGAGTTCTGCTTTGGGCACTTTAAAGTTCTATGTTTCGGCCCTCTCTGCCTTTCTTCCGCTTTCAGATCAGCCTACACTTTTTAAGTCCCTACTGGTTCAGAGATTTTTGAAGGGGTTAACCCACTTGTTTTCCCCTTCTCCTTTTCCTGTGCCACAATGGGACCTTAATTTGGTGCTTACTTTCTTGATGTGCACCCTATTTGAGCCGCAGCACAACTGCCCTCTATGGTTGCTCACTATCAAAACAACCTTTATGGTGGCAAATACCTCTGCCAGGACGTTGAGCGAACTGCAGTCACTCATCACAGCCTCCTTACCTGACAGTCTTTCCAGACAAAGTGGTACTAAGAGCTAGGGCACCTTTTTTGCCAAAAGTTGTAACTCCCATCTGGGACAGTCTGTTAATCTACACGCTTTCTATGCACCTTCGCACTCTACTCACTTTCTATGCACCGTCGCACCCTTCCAAAGAAGAGGAGCGTCTCCGCGCTTGATCGCACTAAAGAGTTAAGGGTGGATGACCAACTCTTTCTAGGGTACATGGGAGCAAAGAAGAGGTGTGCTGTCAAAAGTGGACAATCTCTCGTTGGGTTATCCTCTGTATAAAAATCTGTTGTGCCTTGGTAAAGAAGCAGCCTCCTGAAGGCCTTAGGGCCCATTATACAAGGGCAAAGGCATTCACCACAGCCCTTCAGTGTGGGGTTCCAATTGCTAATATCTGCCAAGCAGCCACATGGGCGTCTCTGCACACGTTTGCCAGACACTATTGCCTGGATTCTCAGGTTCGCAGGGAAGGCCTATTTGGCCGCTCTGTTCTGCAGGATTTTCTGGTCTAAAACGTTTCCGCAGTCCCACCTCCGGGGAAGCTAATACTTGTGTACATGTTCAAAGGTAAGGAATCTGCAGCTATATGTGTCTATCAGATGGACAAGTTACTTGCCTTAGGCAATGCCTTTTCTGGTGGGACATGATCTAGCCTTAGAATCCTTACTGACCCATCCTTCCTGCATCGCAGAATTGTTTTTAGTGTTAGGGCTGTTGCCCTTCAGGGTCCTAGCTGCTGTTTTTTAACACAACATGGTCAGTCACTTCATGGCTTTGCGCTTCTGGCATGGAAAGCCGTGAAAGGTACTGACGTCGGCGCGCCAAAGTGGCGGTTATATTGACAACGTGGTCGTCACGACGATGACTAACATGATGCCGCTGATGTTACGCAGAGTCGACTGACGCCACCTACCGGCGTGCAGGTGTACTGCTAAGAAAAATCTCCTGGATCCAGCCTAAGGCCTGGAAGTTCATAGGTAAGGAATCTGCGGCTAGATGATGGTTCTACCTGATAAGGCGTTGCCGAACGAAAGTAACTTTTCGATTGTGGTGCTGAGGATTTTTCCACTCCCTTATTTGGCTTATTCTCAAATGAAATGGCTCATCGCCTTGAGCTATAACCCTCTGAGTTAAAATTGAAGCGGCCAAGCTGTATGGTTTGAGGCTTTAAGATGACAAACATGATCAGTCCTCCTGTGTTTCCACAGTCCTAGGTGATATGAAGATGTTTACTCAACCATATTTTCCCATAATACTCCAGCTTTATCTGCCATGTGTTTGTCTAAAAGTCAGTGTTTTTATTTTGTAAATATTCAGGGTTAGGTATTATTGTTATTGCAATCATTTAGGGTCTCAAGAGAACGTTGGAGTTGAATAAATGGGGAAAGTATCAAGTAAAACTGTTGGTGTTTTGGAGCAAAGGGATGTGAGATGGCCCAATTTAGGCAGTGCCTAACCACTTTAACATATCAAATGTATATGGATGAAAAGTAATGGTGCCAAAACACAACCTTGATTAAGACTAAGGTTTGTAAGAATTATCCTGCTTAATCTTGAACATTCACCGATTTCGAATTTCACCCTTATACCCTTCTGAAGTAGTTTTATTGGGCTTTTAGTAGGGGGGGGAGGAGGTAGAAAATTTAAGCCGAAGCTTTTTTCTGTTTACTGTATGTAATGCTGCACAGTAATACGAGAAACTGGTATAAATTCAAGTCCCTGTATCTTCAACTTTCTGTGTGAAAGTGTTTGAGCGTAGCATTATCCGTGGTCTCCGAGCCTTTACCTGAAACTAGTTTGAAAAATTGGGAGTAGAGTTGCTGAATTTACTCATTCTTCTAATTCAAGTATAATTTTAGCAAACTGACCTCAGAATCTGTTAAGGCTTGGTTCTGTAGTTTTTCAGGTTAGCTGTGTTCAATTCAATTGTAACTTTATTCGGTTATTAAAACAAAACCACCATAAAAGTACAAATAAAACCACATGTTTAAGAAAATAAATTCATCCAATAAAACACCGTAATCACAATGTCATCACAAATCAGGATATTATAGATTTCCGAAGTTTAAAAACATTTTTAAGAAACGCAGAGATAGATACAACAGTTAGAAAGTTATCTAATCTTAAAACAGCTAAAAAGGCAGGACAACAACGATTTACTTCCATAATCTTTAATATCGGCACAATCCATCTTCGCCTAGGTATTAAATAAAGTTTACAGAAGAAGAGAATGTGACTGTCTGACTGCTCAGACAAATCATCACATGGGCATTTATTTAAATGCTTCAACCAGTTATTCATTTTAGGGAAACTAAGTGACCTGAATAATAAGTTTAATCTAAAACGAGTTAGTAAATACCTCTCGTAATCACTCATTTGTAACATAACATATGGCTGCATTTTGCTTGTGATCGTTATTAGCTGGTGTGCGACCACCGTTTTTTTAAACATTTCAGTGGCAGTTCTGCACTCTCCCAAGTATTTCATGCACTTTTCCTTCAAGGCTTTTCTATGGACATCGTGCAGAAAAGAAGGATCATCATAATAATCTGCCAGACCTATAGCCATAAGAAATTTCTTCACATAGCTTAACCATCCAACCTTGCCGCTATTATCTAGCCTCATCACATCAATCAGGGTTGTACGGTTAAATTCGCATTCCTAGGTGGTCCAGACCCTATGCCATAACAGAACCGGAGCGACCTTTATGATCTATTCTAGATATGGTTCCCCCAGTTCAGCGTGGCAAACATATGTGGAAACACTTTCTGGAACAGCTAAAAGATATTTCATGAAGGTGTTTTCTACCACCTGCAACGACTTCACATTTGCGTATCCCCACAGTCCTGCGCCATATGTGGCGATCGAAACACAGGTTGCTCTATAAACTGTTAGCAACTCCCCAATTGGTTTCCTGCCCATCTTATTACTGACATTTTTTAGAGCCATTATTGATTTACAAAACAGTAACCTTCTTGTCTTGATTGCATTATTCCATAAACCAGTGTGATCAAATAGAACGCCATGGTATGGAAAGGTTGGAGTAAAATCAACTGGGCTAGAAGCAATAAAGCTGCCTTTCTCCTTCTGTTAGCCCCAGGGCCACATGTCATACAGAAGGTCTTTGAGCAATTTATCCTCAAGTCAAGGCCAACCATAAAGTCAGAAAAGGAAGTGACTATACTTTGTATGGCCAAAGGTGTCCTACCCATGAGGACCGCGTCATCGGCGTACAATAACGCTGGGACTGATCTTTTTCCCCACCATCGGCATGTCCTTGCATTCCTTTAATAGTATTCTCTTGACGTCATTAATATAAAGCGTAAAGAGAAAAGGGGCCAGGACACAACCTTGCCTCACTCCCCTTGCAATACTGAATGGTTCTGTACATTCTCCATTTTTTCCATACCGGACTCTGGCACTTGCCCCTGAATAAAGTTCTTTGAGAAAATGTATGATTGACTTTTCTACCCCTAAATTCTCGAGGATCTGCCAAAGTTTGCTATGGGTGACGCAATCAAACGCTGGCGTCAAGTCAACAAAAGTTAAAAACATGCTGCAACCCTTAGCTTTGGTATATTTTTCTATGAGTACATGCAAATTCAGGCACTGATCAATGGTGCTCAGGCCTTTCCTGAACCCGTACTGTAAATCACTGATTATTTTATGTTCATCGACCCATATTTGAAGTCTGTTTAAAATTACACGACCGATAATCTTAATGGTGGAGTCTAAAAGCGATATTGGGCGATAACAGTGACAACTTGCCCTATCGCCCTTGTTAAATATCGGAACGATTATAGACTCGCACCAAGAAGATAGAAGACCGGTACGATATGTAGCATTAAAGAGTTGGGTAAGAATCGGACCCCAGAGGTCGGTGTTGTTTTTATATAGGTCCACCGGAACCCCATCGGGTCCAGGAGCTTTTCCCCCCAAGCTAGCTTTTAAACTTGCAATTACCTCCACTAAGGAAATGCCCGGGTCCAGAGTAGTCTTCAGATAATGGGAATCCTCCCATATATCTTCCATTGCTAAGATGTCTTACCCATGACTCACCATAGTATATAATACTGAGTAATGCTTCACCCACTCTGGCTCTGTGATAGCTACTTCTATCCTAGCCGTAGTATTATCGTTTAAAAAAAGGGGCATTTACTGCTTGCCAGAAAGCAGCAGTATCTCGGCGCATAGATGCCTCACACAATGTATCCCAAGCTTCCTTTTTTTAAATGTCTTTTTTTTTTTCAAGGACTTCTTATAAATATTTCTCAATGCCTTGATTAAGATGCGATCTTTATTGGGGGATTTTAAAGCATGTTTGAGGTTGCGATAAGCCTTAGTGCAAGCTGTATCAAACCAGCTTGTTTGCTTCTGTTTAGGGTTTTTCAATTCGACCCATAGGCTATTTTTAATTTGTGTGGCAATTATTAAAATGTTTTTTATAAAGTCAGCATCATTGATATTCCCATCCAGACAAGTATCACAATTCACAATCAGGTTGTGGAGGAAGTCATCCGGGGCCCCTTTCGTCCACTTTAAAAAATAACCATTTTTTCTGTGCATAGCAATATTGTCTAGATAAGGGTTACGAGTACAACTTCCACGTTGATCTTTGGACCTACTCGTAATTTCTAAACTAAGAGGAAAGTGGTCACTCAGTGGGTTGTCCAAAATACTGAATGCCTGTACCGTTGCCCCGTGTCTAGTAGACCTCAATATAAAAACAATCGTTGAGTTTACCCCTCTGCCATTAAATGTGGGGTAGAAGGGTATTTCATGTCCAGCCATTCTATTCACAAAACCCATGTCACAGTCAAGATAATTTCATGTAAGAGGTCCCCGCACTTAGTGTGCTCGAATTGACTTAAACTAATGTCATTATCTAGCATTACTCCACAGGTTCGTCTTTCTCCTCTTTGACATATTGAACAGTTAAAATCTCCACCCCATATAGCACAGACATATTTAGCTCTCCCGCCCAAAGTGGTTTTTATATCATTGGCCATGGTTTTTAAGGTATCATCCATGGACTCTGCGGGGACATTATTATAAAAATTTAGCAAAATCAAACTAGACGCTTTATCAACAATTATCCTGATTATGTGGTAATACGAATCATTAAAAACGAACTCAATTTTAATACAATGAAACATATTTGACACATATGTGCAAAGCCTGCCTTTGGCCCTGCCGTGTGAAGTACTAATAGCAGGAGAGAAAAAAGTTTTATAACCACATACATGATGTGCCACCGTGGACCAGGTTTCTTGTAGACTAACAATCACGTATTTATTAACTAAGTTAACCCAATTTTTTTCGTTGCTCAATTGTGACTTTAGACCTGCTATATTCCAATACAAAATTGACCACGTGACATTGTTAGTCTCACTATCCGACACATCCCTGGGACCTCCAGTCTCTTGCTCAATCGCTAGGGATATATTCACATCTATGCTACTCTCCTTCAGTGTGTCCACCTCAGTCCTAATACTTTTACTGTGTCTAAACCCATCATCCACCTGTATGTTATTTGGACCCTCATTGACATAACCTCCCTTTAATCTGACATGTCCTTGCGTTGATATATGGTTATCGGAGGGAGTATCCATACCCAGTCAATCAACATCCTCCAACCCTTGCAGCATATCGAAACGGTTAAATGTAGGTATATCAAACCTGTCTCTATTGCTGATCATAGGTCCCCCTTGCTTCCAAGTGGTTGCTTTCAATGGGGCTAAATATGTAGGCGGATAAAAATTACTCAAATCCAAAGTTTGGATACCACCGTTATATCCCTGGTGGTTCCAATCACAGATGTATCTCACTGCCCGTCTATCTCTAAAGTTGACTATTATGCAGTCACCAGGGAGGTCCTTTCATTTGTGTCCAACCCAATCTACTCTCCGAACATGTAAACGTTCAGCATGTATTTTGCCTGGGAGGGGTCTATTAGTATTCAACCAAAAAATAACCTTATTTTTCAGCTCTCGATAGGTTTCCCTTTTGTCCCTTTTAAGCTCGGGCACCCTAGTCAGTACCACAGTATATGGTGTGGATTGTGGGGTAAATCAATACATGGTAGGACAATCTTCGCTTTGGTCTTACTATAATTACCTTCTTTTTGATGTGTAGTTTTTTTCTACGTGCTCCCCCTCTACCCTGTCTTTTACTAACTCCCCCTCATCTTCTTTTCGGCCAGTTCTGTTGCAGTCCGACAGCCTATTTCTCAATAATAAATCGTCTTGTACATGGCAATCAGGACTCCTAATTAGAGGGTCAATTGAACTAAGGGGCACTAGTGGGATATTAACAACTAAAGGTGGGCCTAAACCATTTATTTCTAGATTACTAGGGGTCGGCAAAATTGCCGCGAGATTTTTTAATGAGTCAAAATTAACTAAGGCCATCTTTTCCAGACTCCCTATTTTTTACGTAAGATTTTTAATTCTTTCAAGTAGAGGTAATATTAAGGATTTCATTAATTGTTCAAATTGGGCCATAAGACATTCGGGAATTTGAGGCACTGTTCCCTGGGCTTGGGGAGATGATACTAACAGGGTACTTGGCGTAAAATCTAAGGAGCTTGGAGCAGTACTAATTAATGGTAGTTGAGACTGCGTACCTAAGATTCCGACTTTTTCTGATGTTTTAGTTTGTTTAAAACTCCTGCCCTTCTGGTGAATACTCCCTCACTTCCTCTTAGGGCCTAAACCGAACGCTTTGTTTTCAGCCCCCGTTTCTATCTGAGGGGAGTAATCCTCTGATGTATTTGGTGTGGGTAATTCGTTGGACCCATTAATAAAACCGAGCTCCATACTAGGCCGCCCGGTCAAAATTTGAGAATAAGTTTGATGGTGATATTGTTCACTAACCCCCACCAGTCCACCACTGTTGTTTATTTGAGTTACTGGGTGTTCCGGTGATGCTGCTAAAAGTATAGGGCCCAAAGACGAACGCTTGTTTAAAGAAGGTTCTAACGACAAGCGTCATTCTGTAAGAGCAATTTCATGCTCCAACACTGTTGCTGCCCTTGTAATAAACAAATCTAGGGTACCTTTAACTGACCTGCCTCTAACAGCAGAGGTACACTTCCTCCCTTTCCCTGATCTTAGTGCCATTAAATCAAGCCGATAGTTCCCTCCAGCCACAGCAAACATAACACAGTTGCAATATCAAACAATGTCAGCAACGAACTCACTTATCGACCAATGTTGGGAGGGGGGGCCTCCGTCGGTCTCTTACGGGCTCAGACGGGCCCACCCTTGGTCTTCGTCCGCGCTGAGTCCCGCATGCGTCCCTCGTTGACCCCGCCTCCCCAGACAGCACCAGCTGAAGTGAGTCAGGTGTTGCACCCTGGGACAGTGAGTCCCACCAGGGTGTGTGAGGGACAGCCCCCTCAAAGAATACAGCGGCAGACAGGACACTCTGTCCCTCCAGAAATTGCAGCAATGGTGAGGAACCCAAGTCTCTAACTTCCAACTGGGCTCTCAGGTGGGTTTAAAAACAGTTAAAATAAGTCTCGGTTTAGAGTCCTTTCAACGCTCAGCCATTGACCAACCATTAACCACTTTTGCTGTGAGAAGACAATTGCCGCACGGTTACCGGTCCCTTTCTTGTTAAACCGTTTTTTTTGGGGCTTTTTTCCCAAGCCGGACCTTCACCCCGGCTTCACCTCCCTCACCTCCTTCTCACCTCCTCCGTCGAAAATGATGAATGGGAGCTGCTTCTTTACCTCTCCCGGTCACTTTACAGTCTCCCGCCTTAGCACCGCTTGGAGAGCAGCCTCTTGCCGACGGGCTCCAGGAGAAACGTGGAGAAGAAACGCCAGAGCTCCGCGCCTCGGCTCCTGCCTCACCAACTTCTCTCAGCCTGCGTTAGCCGGTGAGGATTTTCAGTGAGGAAACTACCAATTAGTTTGCGCTGCTGACTTTCCTCGCATTAGAGCAGCATGACGGGCTCAGATCTCTCCTCTCAGCTCAACTCTCCAGCGTGCCCATTAGGTTTCGGTACGCACGGCTTTTCTCCCAAGCCCGGAGCCCGGATTGAAAATGCCCCTGCTCTGTTACTTTTTTGTGAATTGGGTGAAAAATTTACCCTCTCCTAGAGTCTGTTAGTTGGGATTCAAGTCAGGTTACGGTGAGTGCTGATAAAGTATGTTACAAAAAATCCGAGTTGGCCTTTAAAACATTAACGAGGGTTCCATTTGGGCAGGGAGCACCAGACGTTCTCGCAGATTTCAGATTGAGAATGACTGACTATTTTTTAAGAGCCCTCAATGTCTGCATTAATATTCGTGTTGATTTTCCAGTTGTTGGCTCAAGCATCATAACACAATTTAGATATAGGATATCCATTTGTCCACTTGGATTGCATTAACGTCATAATTGTACAAGTTGAATATTAAATGACAAAAACTCTTAGTCATGGATGTTGGACTGCTGAATAGGTCCGCACATTTTTGCTTCAAAATTGTTTTTAACTCCTAGTTTTTGTAAAAATGTAGTTTACGTTTTTGAACATATGTTAGAAAAAGACAATAACATTGTTGCCTCTAGTATTCTTTTGTGATTTTGTTTATCAGAGCAATCTCTTAAATCCTTGTGAGCCTGAGATCTAGTATGTGCCAATGATTTCTTGTTCTATTCTTATTGTGAGTTTTCCTCAGTACTCCATTTTGAGAATGCATTGTTAAAGACGTATTCAAGTGTTACCAAATTTTCCTAAACTTGTACTTTCCCATCTCCTGATTTGCTGGATGGTAATGATCAAGTAATCATGATGCCATATTTTGCCTTTCAAGTGTTCTAATTCTTTAATGACTGCTGTGGTCATATAAGCCTACTCATAATTATTGTCTCTTATAGTTGCTTTACTTTTCAGTTTAATTGAATGGCTTGAAGATGATCACTCTCTATAAGCTCGATGATTTGAAGAGACTTGATGTGACAAGGGAGGCGATGCTAAGATGTAATCTAGTGGATTGCCTTTGGATTTTACAAAATGTATTGGTTTTGGTGGGATGTCTGGAGAGATCTGTCCATTCGAAAATGGGTGTTCCAAAAGTGAGCATGACCTCAAATACAGAGGTCGCCAAGGCCAGACCAAATGGCATGCAACAAAATTGAAATGTGCCATTAGGTGTCACAAAAGCAGAAAAATGACAGGATTCAGTATCAAGTTTCACTTAATGTTGTGCACTATTTTACCTTGACCCACAGTGGTAATAGGATCTTCAGTGCGAGGTAGGGGGACGTTTTCTACCCTAATTACATTGCATATTGAAGCAATGCAAATGCATAAATCTCCATACCTTTTTTTGGCAAAGCCTCTGGGGAATACCAAGGTGTTGACTTGTTCAAAGTACACTCATCCTGCATTTTCTGAAAAAATCATATAGTTTACATCTTACGCTATACAGTGCATGTTTTATTGGGTTGCAACCTTCTTTTAACTACATGGAGTGTACAAAGCTAAAATCTTACCTAACTTGCTGTTGCTCAGCCATAGTTTTGCTCCAATTTTTAGTTCTCTTTAGTGTGAACTAGAGAAGCAGGACATTTCTTACTAGGCCTGATAGTCATACCAAAAATCAGTTTGATTCCATCATTCCAAAACTTTAATATCTTTATGTTCAACAACATACACTTGGCCTCTGATTTTCTTGTTCTTGATTTCTGCCTAAACGTATCCTAGCAAATCAGTTCTACTGCCTTCAAAAGCAGTGGTAATGACATAAGAAGGCAAAATAACTTTTCCAACACACCATGTTTTTGTACAACTTGCCCCTGTATCAATTAATAATTCGGCACTTGTCCTCTATAATGATTGCAATGTGAGAACCACTTTGAACTTGGTTAGAAAACTCACTACCCAGTTCTTATACTGAAAGAACTAACTTGTTAACCTTGCTCCTGGAGATCTTGACCTGTTTACCTCCTTCATATACTTTTCTAAAATGTCTGATTTTATTATACCTCCAACACTCAGGAGTTATGACAGGACAATTTTTAAAGTTGGACCTCGAGAGAGTTACCCTCACCTGTAACATTTTGCTTTGGAAGACTGTAGCATCATCAATTCCCCATAGGTACTGAACTTTTAGTGTTTGAGAGATTGAGGTATAGCTGATATTACTTTTGCTACCTAAGTGTTTTTTTAAAATATTTATTTTATAGAGTTTTATATAGCACAAACTAGACCCGAATATATCCGGTATCGGAGCGCTTTACATGAGCACCAGTTTCATTACAGATGGACACGCTACATTTTTTTTTGTTAGGCACGGGGAAATTAAGTGATTTGCCCATCATCACAGAATGTTGAGCGTCCCCAACTTCAAGGTAGACTGCTCTAGCTGTAAGGCTACATCCTCTCCACTAAATGTTTAAACACAAAATGTTAAGTTTTTTAGCATTTCCAGAGAGTTCTTTTTACCCTTGGCTATCAACTGTTTTATCTAAGGAGGGTTTTATGACCGGAATCACTCTTGAACCTTTTTTATGATTAGTATCCGAGTGCTAACTAGTCGCAGTTTATTTAGCAAATGAAACCCTCAATTTCACAATAATGTGCTAATAACTTTAATGCACTGATTGTAGGAAGCTGGGTTTCTGTTGCAGTAATTCCACCACCTTTTGCCAGACTACTGATGCACTTTGACTTGATGTGCCCTGGGTCCCTGCAAATCAGGTTCCCAGGGCCTGTGTTCTTTCCCAAAAGCTGTACCTTGTACACCCAATTGGCACCTCTCTGGCCACATGCCAAGGGCACTGTGGCCAGGGAAGGCCTCTAAGGCGTGCAGCACTTATTGTGCCACTCTTGGAAGCCCTGTACCTTTATATATGTACACACACACACTCACTCACTCACTCACTCACTCACTCACTCACTCACTCACTCACTCACTCACTCACTCACTCACTCACTCCTCCTCCTCCTCCTCCTCCCCCCAGGCTGCGTGTTTTGGTGCAGAACAAAGTGAAGAGTCGACACGGAAGAAAATCCCTGAGTGCCATGCCTACAACCCACTGCCCTGGCATAGGTCTGCCACCCCTCTAGCTGCGTGCACTATACCAGTGGTGAGGGTACAGGTGCATGAGCCCTGTACCCCTACAGTGTGTAGACAAATTTCTAGACATTGTAAGTGCAGTAATGCCATTAAGAGTATATGGTACTGGGAGTTTGTCATTACGAACTACACAGCACCATAATGGCTTTACTGAAAACTGGGAAGTTTGGTATCAAACTTCTCAGCACATTAAACCCACACTGATGCCAGTGTTGGATTTAATTAAAAATGCACACAGAGGGCATCCTAGAGATTCCCCCTGAAAAACGTCCAGCCTCTGGTGGGTTCCCTGACTTGTACACACCAGCCTGCTACCACGAGACATGTTTCTGGACCCCTGCGGTGGGAGCTTTCGCTCCCTGAACCCAGAAACAAAGCCTTTACTGGAGGAGGTGATCACACCTTCACAAGGCAAGGAAGAGCCATCTGTGGCAGGGGAGCTTCAAAGGCCTTGCAGACTTTGTAATGCGACCCCCAGCCTCTCCTG
This sequence comes from Triturus cristatus, assembly GCF_964204655.1. Taxonomy (NCBI): domain Eukaryota; kingdom Metazoa; phylum Chordata; class Amphibia; order Caudata; family Salamandridae; genus Triturus; species Triturus cristatus. The sequence continues at coordinate 802,033,486 of NC_140582.1, read as the reverse complement.
CTATCAAGATTAGGCCGCCTTCCTGTGTCCCCTTCTTTTCGGCGGGCAGACAGGTGGGCAAAAATTAGCCAGCCCAGAAGGTGTCCCCCACCTCTGCCAACCCCACCCCTCAGGTGGGGGAGGCGAGCTGAAGCCTACTCTTCATCTTTCAGATGGCGGACACTCCCCAATCAAAATTAGGGATTGTGCTCACTCCCCCACGTGGGGTGAGCACACCAAGGGTGTATTCACCCTACGGTCAGTAGCCCATTGGCTACTGACCTCGAGACCCCTAAAACGCCCCCTAAATACAGTATTTAGGGGGCAGCCCTGAACCAAGAAGTCAGACAAGCAACGACCAAGAAGAAAAGAAAAAGGCCCGGACAGCCTTTCCGAAGCTAAGAAAAGGAGGACTCTCACAGACTTGGCCTCAGCCCTCAAACCTGCAGAAGTGAAACCCCAGTGTGACCTGCAGCCAGCAACTTCAAGAACCCAGAGGACCTGCCCTGCCCTGCCCTGCCTTCCAAGGAAAAATCTGTGTCTCCTGTGAACACAGGATTTGTTCACCCACAGACTATAGCTCTGGCAAAATCTGCAAGTCTGCACCCATCGCCCACATCCCGAGTTCGACTGGCCCAACACAATGAGGAAGTCTCCCCGGTGATCCAGACCCGAGATCTAGTGATCCCTGACCTGCCTCCAGCCGATGCGTGCATCCTCAAACTGGAAGGTCCCCCCAACTCCGACCAGGAGCTGCTAAGAAGAAACAACCCTAAAAGACACCCCTGCACTCAACGCCCCACGGCCTTGGGTGGCCCAACTGACGGTGTCTAACGAACCCCTAGCATCCCAACTTACCTCTCCAAGTGGTGGTCGCTCCCAGAAGGCCTTCGTCCCAGAGTCTACAGTGTGTTTGCAAACCGGAGAATCCCCTTTGAAAGGAACAGGGCACCCGACGACAAAACTGCACCCGGCCGTCCTAGTGCCCCTGAGGGGGTATCGTTGGTGCTACTTGAACCCCCATTTGCCCTGAGCTTAAGTCCAGGAGCTTTGCTCCCACAACCTTGTGGCCTGCTCGTGAGCAGCCACCTACCGGAGGCCCCCTATCCCTCGCTGGATTACGTTGGGCCTCAGCATTCTGCACCCGGCTGCCCTAGTGCCTCTGAGGGTGCTTTGAGAGTGCATCCTCGACCCTGGGGGACCCCTGAGTCTAACCCCAGAAACCCAACTCCCACAACAAAGTACTTACCTCTGAACCGATAACACTATTTCCTCCCATAGGATAACCATGACTGTGTTCCTATGAAAAAGTTTCTAAGTGTGGAGTTGGAAAATCCGTAAAAGTCCCTAAAACTGTAACCAAATAACCAAAATGCTTTTACCTACCTGTTTACAGGAAATGTCCCAGTACAGTATCCAGGTATACTACACTGTGTAACTGTGTAAGAAAAGTAATCTGTAAATTAATTTACTTGACATCCCATTGAAAAGCCAATGCAAAGTAAATGTACAATATTTCAAAGCATTGCATGACCAGTAATTCTACTGTAATCAAACCAACGTATATATATTCAACTGGAATTCAAACAGTATTATAACTGTAAAGTATAAATCATTTACCTGTGCCAGGCTTGCTTGGTTCTAGGAAATGAAATAACTAAAAGAATATTTTTATACAAAACCAATTGGTCTGAAGTTCAGTCTGAGTGTTTGCAATCATTTGTTGACAGTGTGTGTACAACCAATGCTTAACACTGCACTCTGATAAAGCCTTAATGCTCGCCCACACTACCACAAATAGAGAGAAAGGTGCTATCTACTGTTACCTTTGCCTACCTTCAGGGTTCCACTGGACTCTGTGCACACTATACCTAATTTTGGTATAGTATATACACAGCCAGCTTCTTACACTGATGTCTATTGTCTCCTCAGGACCTGCACTGCTGTGAAAAATGCAAGATGGTGAACATGTTTTTCTAGTTGCCCAGGCAATATGACTAGTTTAAGTTTAGTGTGACTTGCCAGAGATGTTCCAATGTTTCCAGTGCAGTTTGCATGTAGTTCAGTTTTGATGCTGCGTAGAAACTATATTTCTCACCAACACAAGCAGGACAGCAATTTCGCTTATGAGTAGAATGCAGTAGCCTTTGTCATTTGCACAATTTAGAGAGCCCCTGTTAAGATAACCGCTGCAGAGGCACCCCTACCTTTAATTTCTCCTTCTATTTGGAGACTTACCTCCCCCCAGAGTTCTAGAATCTCCCCATATTGACATGCCTGCTCCTCAATCTGGTTCCTGTTCCCCTTCTTCACCCAAAGATCACAGGCATTCATTGCTAAAATGATAGCAACCCTCGGCTACTTCAGTGTGCAATATTTTTAATCTGCGTAGACAGGGATTTTATCATACTAAAAGTGATAATTGTTGCGTTGACGAACCCTTACTCATTGGTCAAAGACAGACTAGTTCTAATTCTACCAGCAATACCACATTGATGTTTGATATCAAGTAGTGATAGATACTGCCATCTCCAATTCTGCAGCCTCACTGTGAACCTTCGGAAGAGGGTGCTGGATAGTTTCCACAGATGTTCAAAGGATCCACCTGTCCACTGTACAAAACCTGTAAATGGACAGGTTCAGCATACTGACCCTTTTCCATCATATGTGGGAGCTGCATAACCATGGTGCCTTTCTGTTGAACCTTCAACCATGTCATTTTCAGATCTAGTCCTCTCCAAGAGAACAGTGTGAAACTTGTTTGCAACTTAGCCCTGGAAGGATCTTCTCTTCTTGAGGCAATGGTTTCCTTCTAAACTGGAATCACCGATGTGTATCAGTGTCTTCTAGTTCTTGAGGTATATGGGTTTTTTGTAGTTGACAAAGGAGATGGTCCTCAAATGCTACCCAACATTTTTGTTCTCCTTTCAGAAGATTGGGCTTAGTTCTTTACCCTTGCTCTCTCTCACTAAACCTGCCATGCTTAGACAAACTGCTCTTTTTCTTTGGTTGTGCCTCTCTCACAAAAACTTAAACTGTTCAAACAGCTGAGAAGACCGTTCAGCCAACGGCAGTGAGAGCAAATGCCTTGCATTGCCATTGGGGTCTGGAAAAAGTAATCTTTTTATTTTTTATTTTTTTGCATTCTTAAATTTATTTTTATTAGTTTAGTTTGTAGTTATGCATACATTAGCTTCAACATTTCAGCAATAAATTAGTACATCCGTACCTTAACAAGGGAAGATAGTCACATTTACATAATATCTGCTGCTCGATCACTATTGCGCCTCATTTCCAGTTCCATTGTTGGGGAAATACAAAGATTGCCACGGTATACATTCCATTTGCCCCATTTCCTATCCCACTTCTTTGGGCAACCCCGAATTATAAAAACTTCCTTTTCTGCAATCATACATTTATCAACTTCCCGTAACCATGCCTGTATAGTTGGAGAAATTATTGCCCCCCACCCCTTAGCTATTTCTCTTTTGACCAGGGTATACCCAAGTGTGGCTAGCTGTTGTTCCACCTCTGTAAGGTCCGTTGCTGCCCATATATTAACCAACCCCGGTGTGAGAGTCAATTCTTTCCCTAAGGCCACTTGGCTATGAGTCGTGGCCCCCTCCCATAACTGAAGAAGCTGAGGGCATTCCCATATCGTATGAAAAAAGGTAGCCGTACAGTTGCAACCCCTGAGACAGAGTGAGTCAGTCCTGGCCCCTATCTTTGCAAGTGTTACTCCCTTTATATATGATCTATGAAGAATTTTGAATTGTATCAATCTGAGGCGGAGGGTGATTGCTGCTTCCCTGGGGGACACCATTTTCAAGTGGTCCAAGATCCCCCTCCCATTTTTCTCTCAGCTTATGCAATGTGTCGGGTATGTTATTGCACAATTTTTTGTAAGTCAACGAGATGGCTTTGGAATAAAGTGGCCCATCAAGCAGCCGATCTTCCAACAGCGAGGACTCTGGCAGCTCTGCGGGGTTCGGCAGTGCTGTGGTGAGGGCGTGTCGGATCTGCAGGTATCTAAACTGCTCCCCCTGTGCCATCGCATACTGGTCTTGAAGCTCCTTAAAACTGACGATCGACCGCTTTTTGATCATGTCTCCAACGACAGAGATCCCAATAGTGTCCCACCTATCAAAGCCTGGTTGATGACCGAGAGAACCCAACCTTTGGGCATACCATAGTGGCGTTGCCTTTGTGAGGACGTTTGACCACCCTAAGCAGGAGTTAGCCCGATGCCAGATAGCCAGTGTATGAGAGAGAGGCCCTAAATATCGCCCTCGCTTCACTTTGGAGTACAGCGCTCCCAGATCACCTGAACGCCCAGTTTGATATCTGTCCAGCATATATGCTGGATCATTAGGAGAGCGGTAGATCCACTGGTTTATCACCACTAATTGCGAGGCCCAGTAGTAGAGTCTAAGATCCGGGAGGGCTATACCTCCGTCGTACCAACCTTTCGTCAGTTTGTTGGTGGCAATAGTAATCTTTTTTTTTTTTTTGATGCTGTTTTGGACCCAATTCTGTGTACATGCGTAGATCTTGTTTGATTGCTGTTACAGCTTTTGTAGACTTGATGAGAGGGGTCAATTAATTTCAATTAATTCCTGTTATCAAGGTCTACTTTAAAGCACTTCATCAATACTGTCACCCTATACAAGCTGTATTAACACAATATCCATCAAATGTATACAATGATATGCTTGGGTCTTAGATGTCAGTACTCTATAGTATCCTACATATAACGTTTCTGAATGAGATTGGTAATTCAGAAAGTAAAAGAGCTCTAATCACTTCTGGGATAGTAATAAAATCCCTTATAATGCACTTGCCTATTTCACACCGAAGTGTCCCAGTGCTATGTAAGGAGACCCTGATTTCCCCCCCCCCCCCCCCCCCCCACCACCACACAGCAAACTATAAATAAAAATGGCCCATTAGGTTAACCCAAACAACTGTTTTGTTTTCAGTCTTTTGCAGAACAGTGGTTCTGAAGGTTCCTGTCTGATTGAAAGAGTCCGGAAGTTCCATTGTTTGGCTGCTAAAAAGCTAAAGCATCCTCTGATCTGCACCCTTTTGACAGTGGGCACTGATGCTAGGAAAGACCCAGCAGATCTTAAGCTACTAGTAGGGACATAGGGCTTTAAAAAAGGGTACAGACAACTGGGACCCTTGTTCCTAAGATCTTATGGCAATGCACATGACTTTGAAGGTAAGACGTTTCTCAAGCTGTAGCCAGTGGAATTTTGAAAGAGCAGATCCCAAAGAAGACCACCTAGGGAGGGTCAGCAGCAGATGAGCTGCCACATTTTGTTTGCGCTGATGTCTTATCAACCGAGACTTAATAAGTCTGTATGTTGAAGCATGAACCTAATTTAGATGCACATTTTATGAATGCTTCTTCCAATTAGTGCGTTGAATGTAGGCAGTCTCGTTCAAATCAACGTTGCATTTTCTGCATCAAAAATGGTAGGTCCTATGTTACTCATGGTGTTGACTGTGAGCCCTCAGTGCTCTGGCATATGACCACAATCCTTGGGTTATTTTTTACGACCTGTGTGTTTGGAAGATAATCAAGATTAACGGCACTGAAGAGCTGCCAAATCTTAGATTTTACTAGATTTCGACTGTGAGAACTTGTCTGAGATTGAGTTAATATTCTTTAAGATCTTTTACCATAGGTCATCCGGTCATAGACCATGAATGTTTGTGGGTGCGTTGCTTTTATCTATGTGATTCCCTTTGGCTGGTGAGGCTAATGCTTATTGAGAGAACTGCCTTTTAGGTTCTACTTGGGTTGCCTATGTGCCTTAGTTTGCCTTTTATGCCTCACTCTTGATTACAAGGTGGAAGAGTTGTTTTTTATTCTCTACTTAAAACAAAATCTTTGAAAATAAGTACAGAAACCTGAGGCTTAATCTTCCATGGCTCAGCAACGTGATTTCTAGAAGTGTTAAGACTACAAAGTTTAGTAATTGAGTTTACTGAATCAGTATCTCTGCTGTGATGATAATGGCTACGATGTCGAAAGGGCATAAGCGTCACAGGGGAAATATCTTCTTAATTCAGAGACGGAACACTTAAAAAATGTGTTCTACATAGATGTTCTCAAATCAATCCAAAACAATGTGATGCCAAAAAGACCTAAACCAGCAATGACTCAAGCCAATCAATCCTCACAAATATCTGAAAGAAATACACGCTGCTGAAGAGTTTAGACAACCGAACAAATGATATTCTTTTAATTGAAGAAGCGCTACAAAATACTATTAACTTTTAATAGAAGAGGGGCTACAAAAGACTATATCAAAGTTTCTGGGTTTAAGACAAAAAAGTGAAAGACTTGGAGGAAAAAAAAGGCCATTTCTCTTTCAAAAGACAATAGAATTCCACAGGATTAGGACTGTGACTTGATTTTAAAAGATTGTGTTTGAAAGAACTTGAAAGGACACTCAACACTGAAGAGTCCAGCACTCTTCACACATCCATGTGGAAAAGGACACGTTTTGCCATTGCTAGTCGCAAATATTTAATTAAAGCATCAAACCATACAACATTCCTAAAGTGAGGATATAAAGCAATGAAAGTTGACATACGGGGTTGAGGAGACCACTGCAACAAATCATTTTGTGTCTTGAAACACACAACATGCTTGTGAGTGAAGGTCAATGATAATATGACACTCGAGGAGAAAGAAAGATTATTGCAGGGAGATGTAGAAGATGAACAAAACATTTGGGACCACACTAAAGGAGATGTCTGGTATAAAATTGCTCAAGTGGATTAGGTGAAAAAAAAGAGCAGGTGGATGTATGTTAAAAATGAAACATCCTGTTCCGAGTCTGTTTTTAACAATGGTATGCAAGGGTATGGATATGTTTTCTAAAATTATAACTCTGGTTTAATGGGCAAAGCACATAATCGTGCACAAGAACCTTATATCTCAACATTATTCTTGCCCTTATACGTTGCATCTCAAGAATATTAACTTGAATAGTGCACACTACTTTGTAATGTGTAAGTGATGAGAAAAAGAGCAAACGAGATGGGGACCAGATTAGAGGAACAGAAGGAAGCTACCATTAAGATAAGCTTATCACTTTAGTTTCCTCTGAAACGTAGCAAGAACTAGTTGGCTCTTCAAGCACCTTGGTTAGTAGGTTGCCCGATAGAGGTTTCATGCTCTGCCACCATTCATTTTATTTTGATCAGAAACTCTTGGTTGTTTTGGGTCTGACAATATTAGGATAAACCAGTACCTTATCACCTCTAAATTGCTGTATTCTCCACTTGGAGGATGTTCCCTATTCTTCTCCCCCTTCTCCGATGCTCTCATTTGTTGGTGGAGCACCTTATAGACCCCTCATATGTCTTAGGTATCCTTCAGTACTATGTTTGCAGGACCTCTAGCATCATTGACTAGAGACTCTTGCAGTGACTGTGTGCCGAGACACCTCAGTTTCGGGACTTGGACGGCAGTATCCAGCATCCCCAGGTTGTGTCCCAGAGAGGTAATTGCTGATGAAGCACAGAATCTGAACTTGCTCTCATGTAAGTGCTTTACAATGATCATAGCCTTGGCACCCCAACATTGCCATCTGCTGCCCAGCCTTCCTATTTTAGCCTTCCTCCATGCTAGCTTACCCTTTAAGATGCCCACTATAGAGATGACCTTCTGCTCATTTTTCTTTGTAGTTACGTTTACCGCTTTCAGTAAGTTCTAGAACAGTATCAGAGGGGAGACCCTCCTCATCTTCTCCCTAACTTTGCTGCTATGTGGAATGAAAGCATCCGTGGGTAAACAAGTTTTTTTTTTTTTTTTACTGGGCTTCTTGTGTTTCATTTCTTTCAGTAGCATGTTCGAGGAGCCCCCTTCTAAAACACAGGCTATCTGACTTAAATCATCTCCCAGACAAGCACACCCAACTCTTCGGCTTTTTAGGTCGAGCCTGGGCAGCGCATGCGCTGTTGTGCGAGCTATGCTGTATTCAGGTAGGGACTTGAAGCTCCGCCCACTCTCCGCCCATATTTTTCATTGGCTTGTGTCATTGTCCTCTGTAAACTCTGGCTGTTCATTAGTCAATAGGCTTAGTAGTCCCTCCTTAGTAACGCCTTTTCTTATTTTGTAACCTCCCATGGCGACACCCCCTGTAACGTGTGTCGTTACTCGGTAGGCTTTAATTACAGCCTCAGAGCACTAATTTCTCAAATAGCTCTGTCCTGCCTGCTGTTGCAGGCAGGACACACACTCTCCTAATGCTTTTTTTGTATTTTATAGCACTGGCGCAGAACGTATTTGCAATGCAATAGGTCTCACATTTGCAAGAGTTTAATCTACTGGCATTGTAAATGACAATGCCTTTTATTTATCTGTTTTAAAAACAACACATAAGTAGAAGGCATTGTCATTTATAATGCCAATAGCTCAAACTCACTTAAATGTGAGACCAATTGCACTGCAAATTCTTGTTTTTCTTTCAATACAGGTCTGCCTCTCCTGCTCCCATAACAGCCTCCCTTCGGCATGCATGTTTGCTCAGTGAGCTCACACATAAAGCCATGCCAATGGAGATGTGTCCTTGTCTGTATTCGGTTCTCCCAAGGGATTACTCGGCTACCTAAGAATGTGGTGCTTGCTGCCAGCATGTGCCCTCCGAGCATATGTATCTGAAAGAGACAATTAGTTATAGATTCCTTACCTTTAGAATTACCCCCAGGCGTCAGACTGGATTCGGAGAATTTTTATCGTCCGCTGTACCCTTGCGCATCAAAAGGTTGCGCCCGCGTTCGTCTTGGTCGCCGGGATGACGTTGTGGTAGCTACTTAGACGCCACCCTCATGTGCTGACGTCAGTTATTTCTTTTTCCGTGCCAGCCAGCGCAGATCCAGAGAGAGCAGTACCTCCAGTCACTTTTTGACTGATCTTTGTTTGACTTTTGTCGGCACTGTTTTTGAATCTTCGACTCCTGGTGCACGTAGGCATGCCCGTTTTCAAGGCTTGCGGATCCTGCTGAAAGCTGATGTCGGTGATAGATCTGCATTACGTGTGCCTGTGGTGCAACCACGACCCCAAAGACCTGCTCCGACTGCCGGACCATGAATCTGAGGTCTTTGCGGGAGCAGTCCCAAAAGCTTCTCGAGGCCAGTCTGTCCGCTCCGCGCTGTTCAAGGTCCCGGTTGTGCAGGAGCTCGAGGGACCGGTCGCGGAGTCACCACCACTCATCCTCAAAGTCTTCGTACTCCTTAGGTAAGTCGAAGCACAAGAAGTCGTCTAAGAAGCATTGTCGCTCTTCGACTTCGCCCCGTCAATCGGCTCACGCGAGGAGGGATACGGATGATGCCCATCCCGCAGCTCCGTGTGCGGAGCCCAAAGTGTCTGCTCCGATTTTCCCTCCTTTTCTGGGACCCGGAGCGACCCCATCCCAGCTTCGAAGCTTTTACGAAGCGATGCATGCCATTTTGGGCAGCCAGACTCCACTGACGTGCCTTCGGGCCACGCGGACTCGGTTGGGGGCCCTGGGCTCCAGGCCTGGATCCGGATCGGCACCAGTCGACCGGATAACACCTCCCCTAGCGCCGATTCCACTGGCACCACTTCCGCAGCTGGCACCGGTAGTGTCCCCAGCCGGTGTTGTCCCTGGCCCCCACCCTGACTTGGACATGGAGCCGGACTGACGTCGACCGACGCTGGATCCGGCGCCAATGGGTACTTTTATACCCCTGTTTTACCCTGGTGTTCCTCTCAGGCCAGATTGGCAACCAGAGGAGGGTGAGGAGGACTGGGAGGGTCTGGAGACCCTTTAACTGACCAGTTGGACGAACCGGACTGGAGGGAGGAGTTGGGGGAAGCCAGTGGTCTGGATACCTCCCTAGACATTGGCATGTTGTCTCCTCCTACTGTGGCTGTAGAGGAGAGAGCTTCTTACGCAGTGGTGTTGCATAGGGGGGCCGAGGCTCTCAACCTCGAGCTACCTACTGTGGCAGTCGGGACTAACCTCCTGACAGAGGTACTTCAACCAGCAGCGAGCTTTTCAGAGTCCCTACTGCCGTTCAATGAAGCCCTAACTGACATCCTTTTGGGCACCTGGTCCAGGCCCAACACAGGGTCTCCTCTGGATAGGATGATTGCCTGATTCCGCCACCTGGCTCTAGGCGACCCCCACTTTCCTCTCCCAACACCCCACCCCTGAGAGCTTGGTGGTCCAAGCCTCGACGTCCAAAGGCGCATTCCCTAACGCTTCACCTGATCGGGGATCCAAAAGGCTGGACCATCTTGGGAAGATGTTTTCTTCCTTGAACACCGCATGTCTGTTGGGCCGTTACACCCACTCCGTGTGGTATACGGTAGCGCAGGTGCTGTCCCAGTACCCGGAGGAGGCCCAGGCCGTGCTCTTCTGTGCAGTCGCCATGGGGAGAGACGCAGCCATGTTTACCATATGATGTGGAGTGGACACCGCTGACTCGCTTGGCAGGACGATTTCAACGTTGGTAGCCCTTCAACGCTACGCCTTGTTGAGATTGACTGTTTTTTTTCTGGGGATGTCCAGACTATCCTGATGGACATGCCCTTTGATGGCCGTCGACTGTTCGGGGACAAAGTAGACAACGCAATAGAGTGCTTCAAGGACTCTTGGGCTACGGCCAAGTCCTTTGGCCTCTCCACCACCCGCCCTGCGCAGTCTGCTTTTTGCCCCTTTCGTAGCTACGGAAGGGGTGCCCGCCACGTTCCACCCAGAGACACAGGCCAGCGCAAGCTGTTCAGCCCCTGCTCTGCTGGGGACCTGGGACCCACCGTCGTGGTTCTGGGGGCCAGCGAACGGGCCAGTCCACCAGTGTCCCCTCTGCAGCAGCCTCCAAACCTTCCTAGTCTGACATTTCAGGGCCACCGATCACCAGTGGGTGGCAGGATTCGCCATCACCTCCCTCACTGGCGCACCATCAAGTCGGATAGATAGTTTTTGCAGATAGTCCGAAGGAGCTACTCCCTCCCCTTCAAGACTAGCCCTCCAGCCATGCTACCTTAGTACCATCGCATGTCGGAGGATCATCTGGCCCGTCTCCAACAGGAAGTTATGGCTCTCTTGGCCAATGGAGCCAGCGAGTGAGTTCCTGCACCAGAAGTGGGTCTTGGTTGCTATTCCCACTACTTTCTGGTGTCCAAGAAGGACAAAGGCCTGCGTCCTATTTTGGATCTCGGGAACGTCAACCGCTTTTTCTGGAAGGAGATGTTTAAAGTGTTTACGCTAGCTCAGGTCCTGTCTGCCCTCGACACTGAAGACCGGATGGTAGCGTTGGACTTGCAGGACGCTTACTTTTACGTCCCCGTCCTGCCGGCCAACCTGCGTTACCTGCGGTTCACGGTAGGCCAGGAGCACTTTCAGTTTACCATGCTCCCCTTTGGCCTTACCAGCGCACCCCGGGTGTTAACAAGTGATGGTGGTGGTCGCAGCTCATCTGTGCAGATCAGGTGTTCCAGTCTTCCCCTATCTCGACGATTGTCTGTTGAAGGCGGGCTTGCCCCAGGCAGTCTTCTCCCACCTCCAATGTACAGCAGACCTCTCGCTGGGGTTCACTATAAACGTGCCAATTCCCTCCCAGAAGCTCCTTTTCATCTGAGTGGTTCTGGACACAATGCAGTTTCAGGCTTATCCTCCCGAGCAGTGAGTCCGGGATATTCGGGCTATGATTCCGATCTTTCAGTCTCCATCCCTGGTTTCGGTCCGGATGACTGAGGCTGCTGGGCCTCATGGCCTTCTGCATCCTGCTAGCAGATCATGTCAGGTGGCATATGCGGGCTCTGCAGTGGGACCTGAAGTTCCAGTGGGCACAACATCAGGGGAATCTGCCCGATTGCGTTCAGGTCCCGGAGGGCATTGCACGACGATTGCAGTGGTGGCTAACGAACCAGGATTGGGTCAACAGCAGATTCCTCTCCCTTCCCCAAGTGGAGTTCACAGTGGCGACGGATGCATCACTTCTGGGGTAGGGCGGCCATATGGGAGAGGGGGAGATTAGAGGCCTCTGGTCTCTGGCGGAGGTTAGGCTCAACATCAACCTTTTGGAGCTCCGGGTGATCCATCTTGCACTAAAAGCATTCCTTCCCTCTGTCCCAGGAAGAGTAGTGCAGGTGTTCACAGACAACACCACTGCCATGTGGTACTGCAACAAACAGGGCGGGGTGGGGTCGTGAAACCTATGTCAAGAGACTCTGTCTGTAGACATGGCTGGAACATTAGGGCATATCCCTGGTGGTTCAACACCTGGCAAGTTCACTGAACACCAGGGCAGACAAACTTAGCCGCAGGTGCATGATGGATCACCAATGGCCTCTTCACTCTGAGGTGGTGCAAGGTCACTTTCAGCAGTGGGGAGAGCCTTGGTTAGATCTGTTTGCCACCGAAGAGAAAGTGCAATGTCAACAATTCTAGTGTTGGAATTTTCAAGGCAGCACTGGGTAGGCGACCCTTTTTGTCGCGATTGGAGTTGCGGTCTTCTATACGCCTTTCCGCCTACATCATTTCTGCCCAGAGTGCTGAAGAAGATAGAGCGCCACCGGGCCCAAGTCATTCTTGTGGCTCCGGATTGGACATGAAGAATCTGGTATCCCGAGCTGTTACACATGGCCATCGAACTTCCGATCAGGCTGCCTCTTCGGGAGGATCTTCTGTCGCAGCGGCAGGGGACGGTCCTCCTCCCGAACCTGTCCACCCTCCACCTCCTTGTGTGGAGATTGAGCGGCGACAGTTGACAGTCTTCGACCTTCCTCCCGAAGTCTTTGAAGTTGTCTTGACAGCCAGGCGTCCTTCCATTTGACTGTATACGCCTGCAGATGGAACAAATTTGTGGCGTGGTGCGCAGCAAAGGCTGTGGATCCCATTTCAGCCCCTCTTTCTGAGGTTCTCTTGTTCCTCCTTCCTTTGGCCCGGCAGGGCTCTGCTCTGGACACTCTTAAGGGCTATCTCCCAGCCATTTCAGCCTTTCTTAGGCTTCCTGATCAGCCTTCTCTTTTCCTTTACTCCTTTTGTAAATCGCTTTTTTAAGGGCATTACTCATCTTTTTCTCCTGTTCCCTTTGTAATGCCTCAGTGGGACTTGAACTTGGTTCTTACTTATCTTATGTGCGCTCCCTTTGAGCCGCTACATAGCTGTCCTTTCAGATTTCTCACTTTAAAGACTTTTTTTCTGGTTGCCATCCCCTCTGCGCGCAGGGTGAGTGAGCTCCAGGCTCTTCCTTCAAAACCTCCTTTTCTGGCGGTTCATCCGGACAAGTTTGTCCTTCGAACTCAACCCTCTTTTCTTCTAAAATGGTTACTTCTTTCCACATTGGTCAAACCATCACATTGCCCACCTTCTTTCCGCCTCCTTCTAAGGAGGAAGAGAGGCTCCACCATCTGGGTCCAGAACGTGTGCTTTCATTTTATTTGGATCGCACCTAGCAATTCTGGGTGGATGACCAGCACTTTATTGGCTATGTAGGCGCCAAAAGAGATTGTGCATAAACGGACCATCTCTAGGTGGGTCATTTTGTGCATTAAAACTTGCTACTCTTTGTCAAAGAAGGAGCCTCCAGTGGGACTGCGCGGCCATTCTACCAGGGCGACGGCAGCTACCACGGCTTTGGGACGGGGAGTCACCCTCAATGACATCTGTCAGGCAGCTACGTGGGCATCTCTGCACACGTTCACGAAACATTACTGCCTGGAAAGCCAAGTCCGGAGAGATGGCTTCTTTGGCCGTTCTGTTCTCCAGGACTTTCCGGTGTGAACTTAGTTTGCAGACCCACCTCCGGGGTTGGTATTGCTGGGGTATCTATTCCAAAGGTAAGGAAGAGTTAACTAATTGTCTCTTTCAGATGAAAAAAGTTACTTACCTTCTGTAAGAGACACAGATTAGTTATAGATTCCTTACCGCCCCACCCATCCTCCACATTCTGTGAACTGACTTGTAGGGTCAGGGAATACCTCTCAGGGCCATAGTTTTGTGCACCAGTGGTCAGTGTCTTGCATGGCTCTGCGCTTCTGCCGTGGAATGTTGTGTAAAAGAACTGACGTCAGCACGCAAGGGCGGCGTCTAAGCTGCTGCAACATCTGCGTGGCGACCACGACGCCAACGACAAACGCGGAGCCGGCCCACTCCACCTTTCGACGTGCAGGCTTACTGCTGATGAAAATATTCTCCGGATCCAGTCTGACGCCTGGGGGTAATTCTAAAGGTAAGAAATCTATAACTAATCTATGTCTCTTACAGATATATCTTTACCAAAGGTAAGTAACTTGTTCATAAAGACATATTGGTTTCTCTGTTGTGTTCCTGCATGATGCAGCATATTGCTATGTGGCAGTTGGTAGAAGCAGGAGGTTCACTTCTCAAGAGTTTGTAGTTGCAAGGATTAATGGTAGTCTGGGCTTGACTTACCTGTGTCCTACAGGTTACAATACTCAAATAGGAGCATCCTCCTTGCCTTCTTCCATCACTTGTCCCCAGCTGCAGCAATCCGTTTTGATCTGGGAGCTGTCCTGAAGTTCAATGGAAACACAGCTTTTCCTGAGCCCAGTAAAGCTGTCTCTCCTGCCATTCCCCCTGTAGTTAATGTAACTTTAAAAGCTTTCAGAAATCTTAGTTGACATTTCCACATTGATCAGTAAGAAACATAGGACTTAAATGCAAATTCAATATACATCAAGACTTGGGTAAAACCTGAATCTTAAAGTAGCCACTGCAAAGAAATGGTTTCAAAATGTAGCTCCGACTTCTAGCCAATCTCTAGATAAGAAAAATGAAATTATTCTGGATGCAGTGGGTAAGAAAGTATAGGGTTTCAGCTACTCGCTGTTGTAGAGCACACTCAATGGCCTACTTAAGCTGATCCAATATGGTAAGGTAGTGGAAGGATATTAAGGATGCCATACTTAATCTGCCAGAGGACAAAAGAAAGAGGATAAAAAAATCATTCAAGAAGGTTAAAATACTTTCAAATGTTTGATTGGCATCATCACTTGATGTTAGAGCAGTATTTCAGTTAGGCACTATGCCAGTAGTAAAATGTTTGCTTGCTACTTCAAGTTTCATGTTTTAGACCTGAAGTGCAAAAATAAATAATAGACTCCCCTGTGGATGGAAAGCATCCCTTTGGCCATTTTGTTGATGAATCCTTTGAAAGGATAAAATAGGACAATGACATTGTTAATGGCCATGTGAGTCCTGTAAAATAAGGGATCTTGCCTTAGGGTAAAACTTAATGTAGTCCTCAAGACAGACAGTTGTAGTCTCAACAGCAAGGATACGCACAGCATATGAATGACACGGACCGCTAACAACCATGTTTTGACAGGAGTCCTCTCTGCTACGACAGTCCTTTCCTGTAAGGGTCAGAGGAAGAAAACCAGTTCCTTATGGGATCAGGCCGATTTTAATAGTGGTCACTGGGGCAGTAGCTTTAAAATTGTGAATACAATACCAGGTCAGAGAAGATCATTCAAAAACCTAATCCAGATGATAATAGTTATGACTGAAGCCTCACATACAGGTTTGGTGGGGTGAGCGAAGGGGAGGCAGGGCAACACTTGAAGGAAGTACAGGGATTAATTAGGTCAAACTTATGAAGACCCAATAAAACTCACAACTCTCTAGAGTTATTTTGTCATTAAAGTTATGTTAGAAGCAGAAACAGATGATAGCAGTGCAGATTCTCACAGACAACACACCTGTTTTAACTGAATACAATCATGCCCTGTATCAAAGGTCACTTTGTGCGTGGGGTCAGGTGAGAATGGGGTGGGGGGATGGCAGAATGGTCAGCTCACTAGCATTCAGTAATTGATATATCACTTGCCAGTAAAGCAGATCATCAAGGCATTAACGCTAAGTAGAGGTCAGGTGTTTCGCATGAATGGGAACCGAACCAACCTTTTGTTGGTGAAATATCTGCAATGAGGGTAGCGGCATGCAGCTACTTATTTGTTTCAACCTTAAGCTTGAGGTGTCAAGACTTTGCATCAAGATAATCTGATATCCTATCCAAGAGTAAATCACTATCGCTGACTTGGTCTGGAATCTTTGTGTATAGTTTTCCCCAATACTATTCCAACCTATCGTTGTCAACAAATAGTCCTGATTACGTGTGTTGACTTGCGTCAGAGTGGCACAACAACCACTGTTTTCTCATTTGAAAACTGGTACTGAGGACACTGGAAAAAACGTTTGGTTCCTGAATTGCTTATCTCAGAAGAGGGCAAAATATGCCATCTGGAATTGAGGAGTCTCAACTTGGCTGCATAGCTCCTGATGTCTTGGAGTGTTGCCATTTATATATTACAAGATGTCTAGAAATGTTGAAGAAGGCGCTTAGACCTAAAACACAAATGTGTAGTGAAGCAAGGTGGAAACATTTGGTGTGCTGCTTAATTGCTAAAAAGTGGCAGCCACATCAGTCTGATTGTGAAAGGCTTATTTTGGATAACCTTTTGTACTATGCTTCTCGAAGGTTACACTTATAGGAAATTCCAACATGTACAAATGGATAAAAAAAAATGGATCACTTTTCAATATACCAATGTATACCCTAGTATTTCTAGTCCGTAAATCTCGCTAGAGAGCAGCACAGCATTGAACAAGGGCCAGAGACCTTAGTTATGATTCAGGATTGTTTATAGAGTATCAGGATGTTCATGGAGGTATAGTGTTCTCTGAAGAGATGGGTTTAAGTTTTCTCAATTTCGCAAGGTGTCAGACAATGCTGATGGTAATGGGAAGGCTGGTCTTCTGGTTGCCCTACCAGGTAGGGGTAGGTGACAGATCTGATGTCCTTGTATACGATGCAGCTTATGTTATAGGTGATCCAGTCATTGAGGTTTAGCTAGTGTAATTTAAATCATTGTGAGGATGGGGAGGAATTTGAAACCCCTTTTCCCATTGCATAGATTGCCAAAACCAATATGGATTTTAAAATCGATTTTAAGACGTTACCATCTTTTGAACAATGCACAAAGCTATACTGAAACAACTTGCGCTCAAAGCTACCTATTTATTGCAAATCCATGCAGAGTGAGTGAGTTTCAAGCTCTCTTCATTATCCAGAGTTACAGGGATGTAAAGAAAGCATTATTATCATGACAAACCCAGAATGTATATCTAAGATTTATTTTTTGTCTTGTCATATTAATTAGATGATATAGTTGCTATATATCTGCTAACGAAGAACTGTACCAACAGAAGTGGCATTACATATGTTGGATATTAGGACTGTTAAGTATTAAATAGAAAAGTCAAAGGTAGTATGGCGAATTCAACTTTCTGTTCCCCTTTTTTCTTATCATACTACTGACTTGTGGGGTTAACGCAGTTGCTCCGGTAGCTGTTCCTAGATAGATTGTGAACTCGTTTCAGCTGTGTTTCTGATGAAAGAAAGTGCATCCTTTCATGTGGTCTTCCACATGCCTCTTGCCACGGTATAGATGTTCATTCAAGGAAGTAAACTGATGTTAAGTAGACTGTGTTTAACAATTTGTTTGCTACTACTGCCAGTTTGCTCCCCTCTCTATAGAGGAGAAATACTGCAGTACAGTTGATACACAGCATGTGGATCATTAATAGATTCATTCCACAAGTTAGTTATGTACTAGTAACAATTGTTATGTAGCTAGAGGCTGTTGTAAGTGTACATATGAACCTTCCACCTCTCCAGTGAATAGATACCAGTACATATACCATGCACAACAGAATTTTGGGGGATTATCCCGCCGGCTTCTACAGTATTCAGCTTGTTTTAGCCGAGCATGCCCTGCTGGTTATCTGGCTTTCGTTTGACCTAGGATCCCATCTTTTTTTTTTTTTTTAAGTTAGTTTGTCTACATATTCATTTGTTGTTCCTTATACACATCTCATGCTATTCATGCAATTATGATCATCAATACATTAGACTGGTCATTTTGTGTTTGCAACCTATGAGAGAAATAAAAACCTGCATGTAAATCAGCCATATTTTTCTTCAGCATTTTTTCACGTATTTTGGTGAGTCGAACACTTAATTCATACAGTGGCTACACTAATTTGACATGCTCAACACACACACACGTACTAGTTAAACCATCTAATCAATAGTTGACATCTTACTCATTACGTAGGGATGCCAGAAGGGTGATGACCACAGATAATGCTGCATCACTTACCTGTTATTTCACTCCTAGCAGTGGGGAAAGCCTTGACTTGCAGCCTGAATCCAGTTCTAAATGAACATGATGTGCTTTATTCTGCTGTTGCATTACTTAGACTGGATGTGTTTAAAACTAGCAAAGTTTTTAGGGTTGACTTCAACCAGATCAGAGCAGTTTGATACACTGTCATTTTGACCGTAAGCCCACAATGTTTTAAAATGTGCCCTTTATTTTGAATAATTTCTGATTTGCTAGTGCACTTAGAGGTGTAAAAGAGAGGTCAGAGAAAGACGAGGTAACGCCTTGAAATTGAATTGTTCGATAAGTTTGGTATTGAGTAAAACAGGTCTTTGGTCACAATCTTCCATTAGATTGGAGAATGTATTTTGTCTTAGTTTACTTTGTCTCCTCAATGCCATTTTGTTGCATGAGTGATTTATTTAAGGTCTGCCAATTTGTTTGATCTATCTTCCTTGAGACCATACACCTGAAGATTGCTATGCCTCTTCTATTTGTGGTTCAAGCCAAAGACTTTGATTTGAAATGAAAAAATAATTCGTCAAGATGGATTCAGTCATTGAGAGAAAATTCTCTCAATGACTGGATCCATCTCGCCAAATTATTTTGTCATTTCAAATCAGTCTTTGGACTACATACAGAAAGGAGATTAAAAAATGTTTTCCAGATTCCTAAGGCGAAACAACATGAGCTTACAATGCCTCAAAGGGGTCCTCAGACCAATTCAAAAGATCACACAAGTCCTTTGTGTAAGAGTCAGTATACAAATTGAAGAAATATTAATATTTAAGAATAAATTGCATGAATAAAAGCCATTAATGCTGATAATCGTGAACACATTCCACAGTGTCAAGGCTCCAAAACAGAGTATTTGAAGAAATATAGACTTTGTCACACCAAAACCATTAGGCATAAACCAAACCTAGAGTGGATTCAGAAAAAATATACCAGAATAAAGTTGAGATCCCCTTCTAAAGATGAAGTTGGAGAGCAACAAAAGAGTACACAAAGTTAGGTATTAGAGAACCATTATCCCCATACTCCAGACGGTGAAAAAAATCTCATGTATGACATTCAGAAAGAGGAGCAACTAATGGAACATTTCGGAAGCATTTTTTAAGCAAATTCACCATCTTAAGATATTGAATTTTACACTACTAAGACATCGCCACCAGATGACATCACTGTGTATCATAGTGTGACTTTGGTGCCCAATGGGAGTTGAGCTAGCAGAGTCATGTTATTTATGAGTGTAAAGAAATTTTCACTTGTCGATCTTGCAGTTTTGCAGCAAGTCAGTAAAGATTTCTTAAAACCGGTTCCTTTTAGATAAGTAGCTCCCAGAAAAGAAGTGTAGACTGTCTACTCAACCCCTAATGCAATAGGTTACATTTTTGTCCTGCCTTTTATCGGCGTAGCCAGGAAAAGAGCCCAGACCCCAGGCATGTACATTCTCCTGCCACATAGTGATAGTAAACATTTGGAAGCAGGAAAATGGAGTCGTCAGCAGCCTATATTAGCATGTAGGAAACTCAGATGCCTTGCTTGACAGATCCACTCTCTAACATTGGAAATATATGGATGTTGTGCCTTAACAGCTTTCAGAACAATAAGAGTCCTTAAAAGGGCAAAGTCAATAGTGCAAGAAGGCAGAATAACTGCAAATACTTGTTTAAAGTATACAACAGGCAGGCAACTATCAAGAGGATGCTCTACAAAAACGCTCCTGTCTCCAAATCTTTGGTTTCAAAAGTGAAGTTCAAGCAAATGTTGACACACCTGAGGCAAATGCAAAAAAAACCTCAAATTATACTGTAAAGATAATGTGAGTTTGCTAATGAGGGCTTCCTTTTGAAGAGGCAAGAAAGTGGGCTTCATAGATTAGCCTATAGTACAAAGCCTCAAACACCCCCAAAGGCCACTCTCGGTGGCACCAAAACAACAAGGACATGCCTTTTGATGGCGGTCGCCTTTTTGGTGAGAAAACGGACAGTGCGCTGGCTCGCTTCAAGGACTCCCGGGCTACGGCCAAGTCCTTGGGCCTCTCGGCCCCGCGGCCACAAACTTCCGCTTTTCGCTCCTTTCGTGGCCAAGGAAGGGGCACCTCCTCACGTCCGCCTAGCCACCGGCCGCAGAAACAGCCTGCACGTGGTCGCGGACGTGGTTTCCGCCGAGGCGGTACTGAAGGACAACGCGGTTCTGTCCACATCCACCCTGGCAGCATCCGCCTCAAAGCCTTCCTAGTTCGAGCTTTCAGGCCCATTCCTCGCCAGTGGGGGGCCGGGTTCGCCATCACCTGCTCCACTGGCGTACCATTACTTTGGACAGGTGGGTGCTGCAAATCGTCCGAAGGGGCTAATCCCTCCCCTTCGAGACGACCCCTCCAGCCATGGCACCGCAGCACCACCGTATCTCGGAGGATCATTTGAATCTTCTGCGAGAGGAAGTTTCGGCCCTCTTGCCCAAAGAGGCCGTCGAGCGCGTTCCGAGCCCAGAAGTAGGTCGTGGTTGTTATTCCCACTACTTTCTGGTACCCAAGAAGGGCAAAGGGGGCCTACGCCCTATCTTGGACCTCCGGAACGTCAATGCCTTCCTCCGGAAGGAACGGTTCAAAATGTTGACTTTGGCTCAGGTTCAAGCTGCCCTAGACCCTGGAGACTGGATGGTAGCGTTGGACTTGCAGGACGCATATTTCCACATCCCCGTCCTGCCGGCCCACCGGCGTTACCTGCGGTTCACGTGGGTCAGGAGCACTTTCAGTTCACCGTGTTCCCCTTCGGCCTTACCAGTGCCCCTCGGGTGTTCACGAAAGTGATGGCGGTGGTCGCAGCTCATCTGCGCAGATCAGGGGTTCCAGTCTTCCCATATCTCGACGACTGGTTGTTGAAGGCTGGCTCGCCCCAGGCAGTCGTCTCCTACCTCCAGACTACGGCGGATCTCCTGCATTTGCTGGGGTTTTCCATCAACGTGCCGAAGTCACACCTGAGCCCCTTTAAGAAGCTCCTTTTCATCGGAGTGGTTCTCGATTCGGCGCAGTTCCGGGTTCATCCACCGGAACAGCGGTCCGGGATATACAGGCCCTGATTCCCATCTTTCGGCCTCTATCCTGGGTTTCGGTCAGACTAGTGTTGCGGCTTCTGGGGCTGATGGCCTCCTGCATCCTACTAGTGCATCACGCCAGGCGGCACATGCTGGCTCTGCAGTGGGATCTGAAGTTTCAGTGGGCCCAGCATCACTGCAACCTGTCCGACCATGTCTTGATCTCGGAGGGCACTGCACAGCAGTTGCAGTGGTGGCTCACGGACCGCGATTGGGTTACGGGCAAGAGCCTCTCCCTACCCCTACCGGAGCATGTCGTAGTGACGGATGCGTCCCTCCTGGGATGGGGTAGCCATATGGGAGAGGCGGAGATCAGAGGCCTCTGGTCTCCGGCGGAGTCTCGCCTCCACATCAACTTGTTGGAGCTGAGAGCGATCCGACTTGCACTGAAAGCCTTCCTTCCCTCTGTCCGGGGAAGTGTCGTGCAGGTGTTCACGGACAACACCACCGCCATGTGGTATTGCAACAAACAGGGCGGGGTGGGGTCGTGGACCCTTTGTCAAGAGGCTCTGCGCCTCTGGACATGGCTGGAACATCAGGGCATCACCCTGGTGGTTCAACATCTTGCGGGCTCTCTGAACGCCAGAGCAGACGAACTCAGCCGCCGGTGCATGATGGATCACGAATGGCGTCTGAACTCCGAGGTGGCGCAAGGTCTCTTTCAGCAGTGGGGAGAGCCTTGGTTAGATCTATTCGCCACCGACGAGAACGCGCAATGTCAGCAGTTCTGCGCGTTGGAATTTCCAAGGCGGCACTCGCTCGGCGACGCTTTTCGTCGTGAGTGGAGTTGCGGTCTGTTGTACGCCTTTCCGCCTATACCACTTCTGCCCAGAGTGCTGAAGAAGATCAGGCGCGACTGGGCCCAAGTCATCTTGGTGGCTCCGTATTGGGCACGAAGGTACTGGTATCCCGAGCTACTCAGTATGTTGACCGATCCTCCGATACGTCTGCCCCTTCGGGAGGATCTTCTGTCGCAGCAGCAGGGGACGGTCCTCCACCCGAACCTGTCCAGCCTCCACCTCCATGCGTGGAGATTGAGCGGCGGCTGTTGATGCCATTTGACTTGCTTCCTGAAGTCTGTGATATCATTCTGGCAGCCAGGCGTCCCTCCATATGACGGTATACGCCTGCCGGTGGAACACATTTGTGGCATGGTGCACAGCAAAGGCTGTGGATCCCCTTTCCGCCCCTCTTTCTGAGGTTCTCCTCCTTCTTTCTTTGGCCCAGCAGGGCTCTGCCCTGGGCACCTTGAAAGGTTATCTTGCTGCCATTTCTGCCTTCTTATGGCTTCCTGATCAGCCCTCTCTTTTCAAGTCCCCTGTAGTGTCACGCTTTCTTAAAGGCATTACTCACACGTTCCCTCCTGTCCCTTTCGTAATGCCTCAGTGGGACTTGAATCTTGTCCTAACATTTCTGATGTGCGCTCCCTTTGAGCCTCTTCACAATTGTCCTCTTCGTCTTCTGACTCTTAAGACTGCTTTCCTGGTAGCCATCACCTCGGCTAGACGGGTGAGTGAGCTCCAGGCTCTATCTTCCAAGCCTCCTTTTCTATCTGTTCATCCGGACAAGGTTGTCCTTCGGCCTCGTCCTTCCTTTCTACCGAAAGTGGTGACCCCCTTTCATCTTGGGCAATCTGTCACCTTGCCCACCTTCTTTCTGCCTCCACATCCTTCCAAACAGGAAGAGCGGCTCCACCGTCTGGACCCAAAACGTGCGCTCTCCTTTTATTTGGACCGCACAAAACAGTTCCGGGTGGACGACCAGCTTTTCGTTGGCTACGTGGGTGCTTAGAAGGGGAAAGCTGTGCACAAACGGACCATCTCCCGGTGGGTCGTTTTGTGTATAAAAACCTGTTATTCCTTGGCAAAAAAGGACCCTCCTGTTGGGCTGCGAGCCCATTCTACTCGGGCCACAGCGGCTACTACTGCTTTGGGACGGGGAGTCCCTTTGCAGGACATCTGTCAGGCGGCGACGTGGGCTTCGCTGCACACGTTTGCCAGGCACTATTGCCTAGACAGCCAAGTCCGGAGGGATGGCTTCTTTGGCCGTTCTGTCCTCCAGGACTTTCTGGTGTGATCTTGGTTCGCAGACCCACCACCGGGGTTGGTATTGCTTGGGTATCTATTCTAAGGTGAGGAATCTAACTAACGTGTTTCTTTCAGATGAACAAGTTACTTACCTTCGGTAACGATGTATCTGTAAGAAACATTAGTTCGTTAGATTCCTCACCGACCCACCCATCCATCCTCCCCGTTCTGCGAACTGACATCTAGGGTTAAGGCTATCCTTTTCAGGGCCCTAGACTTTTTGGCACCAGTGTCGGTCTCTTGCATGGCTCTGCGTTCCTGGCGCGGAAAGCTATGTACAAGAACTGACGTCAGCGCGGCGTCTAAGTACTCCAACGTCATTCCGGCGCACGACACCAACGACGGACGCGGAGCCGCAGACGACGCCTAGCGACGCGCAAGGGGTATTGCTACAAAAATCTTCCGGATCCAGTCTGACGCCTGGGGATATTCTAAGGTGAGGAATCTAACTAACTAATGTTTCTTACATTAGTTAGTAACTTGTTCTTCTGTGCTGGTCTTATATGATATTCAGTGATGCTAAGCAATATGCTTGACCCTTGGTGAACTAATGTACTGTGCCGAAGTACAGATGTTGTAGCGCAACGCAAGGCTTGCTCAAAGACATTACCTGTGACTTGCAATTGCATGCTAGCCAAACAACAAGGCACTGTTAGCATGCCATAAATGGATGAGGCAAAGCGTCTACCTCTGAATGGTTGCTGCATTGCTTTGGCTTAGAAAAAAGCTGCTATCCCAATAAATTGGACACATGAGTATGATGAGCACCACCACACTGTATCATTCTGGTGGCGGGCACTATTACCTTATTCTGATTGGCTCTGTATCTCATAATTGGGTAAATTGTGCAGTCTGATAATGGACATGTGATTTATTGGTCCTTAGTTGCAAAGAAATTCTCTTGTACTTGTGATTTTATTGGACATGTACCGAAATGCCTTTTTGTGGTTGGCAGGAATAAAAGACTGTGCTGAACTTCTGCAATTTGGACACTTGGTTACTAGACCAGCTGTTTCTGTGTTCACGTATAGTAAATATTTCTTTCTTCATATGAGTCTTATGGAGTCTGTCTCTTTTTTCATGTAGGATTCTACAGTGGATAATCTTTTTTCTGATGTAGTCCTTTACTTGGATCTACAAAATGCCAGTTGTGAGAAGTTGGCCTGGTATATGATGCTCACTAGTTAAAGTGATCACCTTGTACCATGCCAAGCAACCCTTATGGTGTGGTTGTAAGTCAACCTTTTCGGACTAGCTGCCCTAGTGGTAGCGTAGGCTAAGCAGTCTTTGAGGCTAAACTCGTGAAGCGTGTTAAGCCAGCTGTTTTACCAAATGTAACCCCCTTTTATACCAATGAAAGGACACCACACAGATATATATTCAAAATATATATGTATTTATTTCTCAAAGTAACCCCTAGTCTCTTTATGAGCACAGGAGCACAAATCGTCAAACAAGATTATCACAGAATACACAGAAGTTGCACTTTATATGGATAGGCCCTGGTGGGCACTCGAACCATATACTAAAATAGTGGTATAAGTACCACGAACAGAAAAGGGGAAAGGCCTAGGGCCTCTAGAATCGCTGGGCCTACAAGGAGCTAACGTCAGTTAGTGACCAGGAGTTCCACGGGTGGCGTGTGCAGAGCAAATAGTCACACGCGTGCTCCCATAGGTTTCAATGGGTGCGTAAAAAGTACAAAGTTACTGCAAAGAGGATCTTCCGGATGGACTAGGAACTCAAGATTTGGAACACAGGCACTAGAGTTGTAATACTACACTTGGGCACAGCTGTGCCAGCTTTACCTCACCCACAGGAAGCGGGTGCATAGGCCTCGAAGTGCGTCAGGTTTCTTCTATCTGTTCCGTGGAGCTTGAAGACAAAGATGCTGCAGGCGGTCGGTCCGGGAGAGATGCAGTGGATCCAAGAGTGGATCGGAGATGTTGAAGACCTGTAAGCAGAGGGGACAGTGTTCACAGTCACTAGCCAGTGACCGGCGTGGCACCAGGTGGGTACCAGGCAATGTCGGGTGCAAACAGGAGGAAAGGTGTAGCTTGTCTCTGCAGCCACGTGGTCCCTGGAGGTCGACGACGCCCAGGAGTCGGTTCACGAGCTGTCCCACGCAGGCTCTCGCTGTCGGCGGTGTCGGCGACTTGATCGAAGCAAACAAGCCTTGGCAAAAGCAATTGTTGTAGGAGATGAAATAAGCTGATGGTTCTGACCAGCAAGGTCAGAAGGACTGCTCCTTTGGAGGGGAGCAAGGGCCAGTCTGGAGCAACCAGACCAGCGGTGTATTTCGTAGAGTTCGTCGCCAAGATGGCTACTAGCCAGCGGGCCAGCAACCGGTTAGGCGCGTCGAGTGGCAAAATGCAGAAGGGCCCCACGCAGATCGTGGAGATGCTGGAGGGCTCACCTTTGGTGCAGATGCTGCTCGGGTGTTGGGCTTCTCAGATCCCAAAGCACAACTTGGAGGGAGCCTCGGTTGTTGCACTTGTCAGCTTGTCGTAGTCGTTCCAAGATGGCTGGCTCCACGTGTCTCGGTGCCTCCACGGGTCTCCTCTTTGCAGGGACTGTGGATCGGGCGGTGAGAGGTCTGGAGGACCAGGTCTTGTCAGTCTCTGGGCTCGGGCTCCGGCGGGAGGCGGCGGCAAAGCAGACGTTGATTCGCTGGATGGTGCTTGCGTTAGCAAGGTGGTCACTCCCTGACCACAGGGGAGATTTGCTTCAGTCCTCTGTGTGGCAGAGCGTCGAAGTTCCCGTCTTCTTCTTAGTGTTAAGTTGATTCCAGGATGTCTGAAGTCTTAGGACACAGCTCCTACCTTTAAGCGGATTCTAGGGGCCGGACTACCTGCTAGGTCCCTCCCTATGGGTGGGACCAGGAAGGGGGGTGGTTACACCCCCAATCCTTTGTCCAGTTCGCCCCAGGCCCGGGACTGGTGTGCCCCAGGACCGGTTTGAACTGGCATATGCACCGAGGCTCCTTGTGAGCCACAGGCATGTCTGGTTTCTTTCAAGCCCTACCTGACCAATACACAAAATCCTGTCTGGGGTGGTGCACGCACCTCCCCTGGCAGGAAACCCTTTGTCCACACCTCCCAAGCTGGAAGGACTCCCAGCAGCAGGAGGGCAGACTTGTGTCTGTGGTGGCAGCATCCATTTTGTGGAGCTGAGGCTATGTCTGATTTTACCCGGGTTTCAGGTACTGTACATGTCGTGTCCCTCTAGAAGGGTGGAATGCTAACCCCGTCGCCAGAATTGGCGAGGGGTTAGTATTCCAATTCGTATGACACCTTACTCGACATGTTTTGATAAAGCCAAACCAAAGATAGCATTTAACCGCGAGGTTCATAATGCACTTAAGAGTATATGGTATGACGATATCTGGAAACAGTAGAAGGAAGTTGTTCCGACCACTGCAGACAGGCTCAGCTCATGCCAGAGCACCATCTCACATGGAACCAAGCACTCTGCCTTCAGGATTGTTAAGGCCTGCCATAGGAGTGACTTATAGGTTACCAGGTGTCCCATTTAAGGTTAGGTATAAGTATACTACACCTAAGTAAGAGGTGATTACACCAACTTACCCCAGCTGAGTGATCAGCCAGTTGTGTCAGATTGTTAGGCCAAGCCTGGGGTGGCATAATACATGCTTCAGCCCCTGGCAGGCCTTGGGTACACCAATGCCCTGGGTACCTAGTGTACACTGGTACAGGGGCTGACAGGGTGATCCACTTCCAATTGGTTATGCACCTAGGGTGCATAGTTTTAATTTAGTAGAGAGAACAGCAGGCTGGGGGTCTGATTGGCAGGCCCACAGCCTCAATATGTCAAAAACCAGTGAAGCAAAAAGCAAAAATTTGGGGTGACCATAGGATAGCAGACCCTACTCTCCTACACCAGTGGTCTGCACAACTCACCTGAGTCTGCCCTAGAGTCTCCGTATGGTCCCCTAGGAAAGTGCTTCTTTTGCGGTTATTATGCATATCAAGGCAAGAGGCTCCCAAGACCTCTGCCGCCTTTGAAATGCGACCCAGGCTTCCCACAGACTGGGGAAATGCCACCCCCTGCCCAGGGCGCCTTTGACACCAGGACAGGTGGTAAAATTGGCTAGTTTGGAGGTGTTTAATTTCAGGCCAGTACCACCCCTAATTGGGGCTACCTTATGTGAACACAAAAACTAGAATATCACCATCTTGGTGGATTTAGATTCACTGGGTCAGGTTTATGCCCACTTCAACAGGAAGTGGTCATATAGGGGGTGTAGTCACCCTGAAGGTGAGTAGCCCATTGGCTACCACCTGTCAGTCCTCTTAACACCCCTAAAAAGTGAGTATTTAGGTGACCCCTTGGTGTCAGCAATTCATTTTGACTGACCCAGAAGAAGACTACAAAAAAGCAGCGAACACAAGAACTGAAGACTTGCTGTGGACTTTTTGGCACCAAACCCTGCCTGTCTGCACTAGTTTTGACAACCGTGATGAAACCGACTCGTCCGGCAGCTGAACCTCTACCAAGAACCCCAGTAGATTGCCAGCCCTTCGCAAATTGCCGGCTGTCTCCCTTGGAGTAGAGGAGCTACTCCCCTGCAGTCAACAGGCACCAAAACAGCAGAGTCTGGTTTACCGTGCTGCGGCTTTTCAGTCGTAGAGACACAGCAGCTACCCAGGAAGAGTTCATTGTGCTCCAGTGGGTCCAGTCTGTCTCCCCACCATGTGAGAAGATGCCAGGACCAACCGGAGCTGCACAGCGACAATACCTGGGGTACTGACCCCTTGCAGCAACTAAAGCCTGTTTGAGTCCAGTCTGGACTCTGAGACTGAGCAGCCGTCTAGGGACATCAGCACCGCAGAGACTCACTTCCAGAGTGGCCCAGCTGTCCAGATTTTTGCACTGTCAACTGGCGAGACTGACCACCGCTAGGATCTGCAACGCACTAGTCCAGCTGACTTTACCCCTCTGCAGCCGAGTGCCCAGGCCTGGGTTCTTGAGAACAGACTGTGCTGCCTTGCTTCCAGGACACTTGTGAAGCGAGCTTTGTGTTGGGAGCTCACTGACTTGTCCCCAAGTCCCCCTCTGCAGCCTGTTTGTAGGTGCCCCCTCTCTCGCCTTTGCTTAGTATGCAAGGTCACCAACCTGACCAGCACCTCTGCATCCGTCCACCCCATGGCAGTTAAACTCTAACTGCTGGTGGTACTTTGGACCTTACCCCTCCCAAGTCCTGAAGTGGAGCCCTGAAAACCCACTGCATGTACCTGTACACTGTATGTCTTTTTCTCCCGTAGGAAAGAATTACGCGTGAAGACGCATTTAGGTGAACATTTTACTTACCTGTGAAAGTCGCTATTTTAAAAAGTACTTACTTGCTTACAAAGTACTTGGTATCAGTGTGTTTCATTTATTGCCTCTGTGAGTACAACAAATGCTTAGCACTACCCTCTGATAAGACTAAACTGCTCGCCCACAGTTCCTCAAAAGAGAGCATTTAGTGTTATAATTTTTGCCAGGTTAGCCTGTACTCTCTGCACAGTGTACCTCGTTAGTGCACTATATAAAGAGCCAGCTTCCTGCACGGTTCCTTCCACAAGAGTTAACGCTGTAACTACAGCTTTGCCTCAGGGTGTTGCTGTTTTGGGCATGTCAGGCCGCTATGTTGCTTTTGTCCACAAGTTTACCAAGCACTACTATGTTGATTGTAAGGTCCATTGGCAGGGCTTATGGTGTAAGTCCACTCATTAGACAAACCATGTGGTGGGGGCTAGGGATTGATTTGGTGAGGAATCTGCTTGCAGAGGTGTTTATCAGAATAATAGGGTACTTATCATTTGTAACACTTTATGATGAACATACTTATCTACCTTCAAATGCCTAACCACCCAAGTCCCCAATCTATGTTGAGGACTGTTTGGAATTCATAAAAGCTCAAGTTAGATTTTGCTCACTGCTAGTTTCACTTTGTCAGTTTTGTCCCTACTTCTGAGGGTCTGAAAAAAACCTAACGTCACTGTGCATGGGTGGTGCCTCCATGTTAGTAATTCCAGCATGGGATAGCGCTGTGACTGACACTGTAAGCACCTCCTACTGGCATGCAGGAGTTAGGGAAGCTCTTTGAATGGTGCTGGGAAAACTCTTTAAAAGTTGTGAAATCAGTGGGTAGATAGAGTATTGATCTGAAAGAGTGTTACCGATACTGAAAGATGATATTGAACTGGAGTATTCTTCATAAGATTCAACATGCCTGCAAGAACTGTGGCATGAACTTTTATCATTGAAATTTAATATTACATAAATGTTCTGTTAAAAATTAGCATGTGTGTTGGTTATATACTTAATTTGACACAAGTGTTCTCCTTACAAAATGCTATGGTATTGTTTAATTAGTTGTCCTGTGTGTGCTTCGAATATTCAGTTTCTCTTTTTACATTTGTGTCCAAACATTTATTTTATCCAAAATCTGTTAACATGCTAAATTTCTTTTCACATTACTCAGCCAAATAGATTATTAAAACACTTGTGGTCTGGTGTTTCCAATAGTGCAGTTCATTCATTTTACAAGGAATTAATAGTGACACTGCTTTCAGGTTTCACAGTTAAGTGTGACTGTTTTCATGATGTGTAGATGTAAGATCCCCCTAAAGGCAATTAGAGTTCTACTTAAATGACTCATAAGGAATCCTTTAATTGAATCTTCCTGACCATGACACTCCAATTCAGTATTAACCTGCTCTTGTGGTTTTAAAAAAAAAATCAGAGAATTTAAAATGGTCATAGTTGTGGATGTGTTGCCGCTGATTTATAAGGCTGGTAAGCAATAGTATTAAGTTTACTGTCTGCTGCTGAGATGAATTGGTTCAAAAATCAAATTTGGTTGAGGGTACAGTGGAGACAAGTAAATATTTAGGAGTGGTTGTGTGTAGCTGAGATGTTTAGGTTTGGGATTTGTTTTATGATAGCAACTGATTGTAGCTGGTAGGAAAGGGTTAATTGATTTTTATTCTCTTAACGTACTAAAAAAGAAACAAATTTATTGATTTACCGCATGGTATTTATAAATCAACATTTTCAATGAGGTTTTAGATTTGACAATAGACATTATAAATATAAGTTTTTGTTCCAACACATTCTAAACGGAGGTAAAACCTATTGAACACACTAGCGTTTGTTACTCGCTTTCTGAAATTCATTTGTTTTTGAAGAGTCGTGAATGTGCTCAATGTCTCAGAAGTGAATAAGGCCCTTTACAACGAATGCTTTCACTACGCCTTCCATTACAACGTGGTCGTTACAATGACCGCGTTGTCTCTACGCGATCAATTACATCGCAAGTCGTTTCAACGACTTGCTGTAGGGGGCGCGCTGTACTTGGGAATAGTATTAATTACTATTCCTACTCAAGTTTGCGCAACAGCAGTGAAGGTGTTGGATTTAAAACCCAACACATTCCCTGGTATTGCACGCCCCCTACAGCAAGTCGTTGATACGACTTGCAATGTAATAGATCGCGTAGAAACAACGCGGTCGTTTTAACGACTGTGTTGTAATGGAATTGCATTGTGTTGATAGCGCTGTTTCCCCTCAGAAGTTCCAGTTGAAATTTATATAATTATAAATCATTCTTTTTTCTTTCTTCAAGGTACAACAGGGTCGTGTTGGAAATTCTGAAAAAGATTCAGCTCCCCAGTCTGTCAAACCCGATTTTACGTCTCCTCCACCCCCTTACAAGCTAGCAATGCCACCTCCAAGGTTAGTTGTATTAATGCAAATGACTATTTTACTCCTCTCTCTAGAAGCAAATGGGAAATATCTGGTGATGTACTCTGGTTTGTTCTATAATCAGTATATCGGACAATTCTAATTCATTTAGCTGCAAAACATCAACTTTTCTGATGTTCTTGTCTTTAAATTCCCTTGAAAGTCGGCAATGGCGAACATTATAATCATGACTCTTCGGTTATACCAGGGGCTTGAGTGCCACCCCCTCGTCACCTGATGTACTTCTGAAACAATTGTTTATGTTGATTGATGAAGGCTGAATATTTTAGAAAAATATCGCATATTTCACAATGTAGCTTTCATATGCATAATTAATCCTGTTTAGGATGTTGCCAGGAAGAGTTCAGATAGCTCGTTTTGGAACAATTCTAAAGAAGTATTTTTAGCCTTTTACCATCACAGATCTCTATTGTGTTATCTGTTTTCACAAAGGGAGTGCGAGAGAAAATCCTAGTTGCATTTTCCCAGAAAATATTTCATACCCGATAGGGCAACTAGGCGAAGAGGAAAAAAACACTTGAAAGTGCCACTAAGACATCCAAAGATTTTGGAATCGACCCCTCACCCACCAAATAGTGCATGCTTCAGCATCGGTGCCTAGCCGCACCCTGGTAGGGTGGTACCACCAGGGCGGACTCTACCAAACTTGAGAGTTCTTATATAAAGTAATTGTCTGGATTAAGCAGGGATCCAGGAAGGTGAAAATGCTAAAAATGCCTTGCGGTATAACCAAAAAGAATTCCTTTTTAGGTCTCGCCTGAGCCAGCGCGCATGTGCTGCAAGGCATTAAGTAAGGGCTTTTGAGCACTGAACACTTTTGTTTTTTTCTGAGCCCGCAATTGGCTTGTGCATGTGTGTTTTTTTAAAATGCAGCACGCAATTGGTGCAAGGTGGGTGATTGTCTCGCCTTGTTTGTTGGATGGCCTAGGGTCCTCGGGCGCAAGCTTCAACCTTATCTGTCTCCAATTATCGCGTTGGCGGTAATTGGAAACAGATGGTGCTCGCTTTTTTGTTGTTTTGTTTCCCGTAAGAATGAACCTCGTGGTAACTATAACCCCGCAATTGGCTATAAACACTCCCTGGTGCTAAGATTTAGTCTTTGATAATGGAGACCACACCAGATGTCACAGGTTTGGCTGGATTTAGATATATTACTTTGCTGTTTTGTGTTTTTACTCTGCCCATTGTGTTTTGTTTCGGAATTGGTGAATTCGCAATGAGTATTCATCCCGTTACGTCTTTAAGGAGCCCATCCCTCTCTTGGTAGGCAGAGTTGCTGTGTGCCTACTTATGCCCCCCTCTTAGTGGCTTAACTGTTAGAGCTGCTTCTCTATACCGAACTATGTACAGTCCTGAGCCGTGTTCTCCCTACCTAATTGTGCACAATCCTGAGCAGGCTTCTTTCTCCCTAACAAACTGTGCGAAATTCTGAATAATTTTGACCCATCTAATTGTGCGCAATCCAAAGCAATGTTCTTCCTACCTGTGTACAATCCTGAGTAGTCGGCCCACTATGTTAGGTGTATAATCCTGAGCAGTGAGCCCGCTATGTTAGGTGCACAATCCTGATATGTCAGTTTGCTGTTTCGTGCACACTCCTGAGCAGTTCGCCCCTATTGTTCCGTGCAGAATTTTGAGTAATTAGCTCTTGTGGGCAATCCAAGGGTTCCATCTATGTTCACTGCACCGTCCTGACCAGTGAAGCCCCTCCCCCGCCCGGCCCCTATGCACAGTCCCGAGCAAGCACCTAGTGTCCCGTTCATTGCTGATTCCTTAAAAGCCAATCCTCCCTCTCTCTCTCTAATTCTCTCCTTCTCTCTAAATCTCTCTCTATCTCTCTCTCGCTCTAAATCTCTCTCCCTCTCTCTCAATCTCTCTAAATCTCTCTCTAAATCTCTCTAAATTCCTCTCTCTAAATTTCTCTCTCTAAATTTCTCTCTATATTTCTCTCTAAATTTCTCTCTAAATTTCTCTCTAAATTTCTCTCTAAATTTCTCTCTAAATTTCTCTCTAAATTTCTCTCTAAATCTCTCTCTAAATCTCTCTCTAAATCTCTCTCTAAATCTCTCTAAATCTCTCTCTAAATCTCTCTCTAAATCTCTCTCTAAATCTCTCTCTAAATCTCTCTCTAAATCTCTCTCTAAATCTCTCCCTCTAAATCTCTCCCTCTAAATCTCTCCCTCTAAATCTCCCTCTAAATCTCTCTCTAAATCTCTCCCTCTAAATCTCTCCCTCTAAATCTCTCCCTCTAAATCTCTCCCTCTAAATCTCTCCCTCTAAATCTCTCCCTCTAAATCTCTCTCTCTCTCCAAATCTCTCTCTCTCTCCACGCAGCGGTTAACAGAGAGGGCTTCGCTGTTCTGTTTCAGTGTTCCTTCAGCCTATCTTTTGCATTACTTGAAAGCGTGATTTTGTATATGTTGACATTCTAAACGCAAATTGCACCATCTTTTTAAATCACTACTAATCGTGCTGCTTTTAAACAGGCACTTTTGACTTTTAAAACCTGCTGCTTGAATAGTTTGCACATTGCATATTTGCACATCGTTGATCGAGTGATTTAGCTGCCATATTGGGGGAGTATTTCGCTGTTTTGTTTTCGGCTGGTATTCCAGACGCTCGACCCAAGCGGACCCGGTGTAGGCGGGTCCGCATTGCACCTGGGCTGACGCGTCAGTGGGGGGGGCATGGTCCAATGCATTCAAAAGAGGCGCTGGGACGGCTGCGCAGCGGGCACGCCGGCGGCGCGCCAAAGGCAAGCCCGTCTGCCCCCGGATCACGCCCAGCGCCAGGACCCCTGCCCCTCCAAATACATACCTTTACAGCAGAGGTAAGTTGCTAGCTCTGGACAACACCCTATGCAGGCCCCAGGACTGGGACCTATCCCGTGAGATTTCAGAGCTCTGGTCCTGCACTAGATGCGCTCTTCAGAACAGGGGGCTTTGCGAGGTGGCAGGCCTGAATAATCTGTTGGACAGGAAGCACATAGTAGATGCAGCGAATAAGGGTGGACTTAATGCGCACTCCGCGTCTAGAGCTAAACAGCCCCAAATGTTAAGCTGTATTTTGGTAACTGTCCGATCGTTACACAAACACAGTTATCAAATTTGTGATTTGATTGAGAGTGGCGCCCCTGATATAATATTTTTAACTGAAACCTGGACGGACAATACATCCGGTCCAGATTGGAATATTGCCTTACCAAGTGGGTATGTTGTCACTTCCCAGGATAGAATAGGTAAGGAGGGGGGGGATTGCAGTTGTTCATTTAGCACACCTAAGAATTCGTGCGGAAACATACCTAGATCTTCCCGCGGAAGTACTTTCTTTTACCATCTACGTAGGCAACTCCTATAAATTCCATGGAGTATTAGCTTACCGTCCACCTGGGCCCAAGTCCACTTTTCCTGCAATGCTTATGCATTTTTTAGAATCCCGGATGGATCACCATCCTTTTATTATTCTGGGCGATTTTAACTACCATCTTGAACTCACGGATCAGCCGGAAGTGGCTGTGTTGATTGAAAACTTAGCAGCATTAGGTTTTAATCAAGTAGTTAAGGGTCCTACTCATAGCCTGGGCCACACTTTAGATGGCATTTTTATTAACAACATGGACTTGGAGATTGTCAATATTATGACTCTTCCTTGGTCTGATCATAGGGCAGTCTATTTTAATATCATGACTGGAGTATCAGTATTCCCCCCCTGGTCCCAGGTTAGAGAAGCAAAAGATTAGACCATGGTCTCAGGTGACTGCGGACAATTTTCGCTCTGTACTGGGAGGTTCACGTCCCACTTACAGGAGAGATATTTCCGAGGAGGCATTGCTCTTGAATGGATGGCTGGTGGTGGCTGATGAGGTAGCACCTGAGAAGCTGCTTGGCTCCAGGAGAACCAAACCATCCGCGCCCTGGCACAATAACGAACTCAAGGCCCTGAAAGGCACCTGTAGGAGGGCAGAGCGTCGGTGGAGAAGGGACTACAGTGTTGAGGGCAAAGAACACTATAACTGCGCTCTCTCTGCCTACAGACAAGCAATAATTGTAGCCAAAAGTGCCTTTTTTGCGACTAAGATTAGGGAAGCCGGTAACTCGACCAAGGAGCTTTTTAAGACTATATCTGCTCTTTCTAAGCTCCCTCAGGATAACACCTATCGGCCTGACCAAGAAATATGCCAAAAGCTTGCCGTGTACTTCCAGGATAAGGTACAGGCAATTCACAACGATTTCATGAGCTCGTTCTCCAGCTCGGAGTGTCACGGCCAAAGGCAGGAACCTAGCCCCAAGGGCAATATTGGCCTTGGGAACTTTGCCCCTATTACAAAGGAGGAAACGTGCAGGCTGATTACTTTAACAAAATCAAGATCTCCCTTGGACCCCTGCCCCCCCTTCAGTTTTGCATCTTGCGGCAGAGTTGATTGCAGAGGAGTTGTCCCCGTTAATTAATCAAGTAATTGAATCCGGCAGTTACCCTTCAAGTTGGAAGAGGGCAATAATTAGACCACTGCTAAAAAAAAAAAACACTCTGGATCCCCATATTTTAAAGAACTATCGCCCAATTGCTGCATTGCCTATGGCTGCCAAGGTTCTGGAGAGGGAGTTAAACCGATCCTTAACGGAATATCTTGGTTCCCATGATCTGCTTGACTCCTCTCAGCACGGTTTCCGCGCTCAACACTCTACGGAGTCCGCACTTCTGGTGGCAGCAGAGAAAATTCGGAGCATAGTGGACGGGGGAGGTAGGGCAGTCCTGGTGATGTTAGATCTGTCGGCTGCCTTCGATACCTTAAACCACGCGGTTTTGATTCGGAGGCTCCAGGAGATTGATGTTCAGGGAACTGCACTGTCCCTCCTCTCTTCTTTCTTGGAAGGTAGGGAGCAGAGCTTGCTATGGGATGGTTTGCAGTCAAACATTTTTCACTTGCCATGTGGTGTACCGCAGGGTTCAGCCTTATCACCGACGCTATTCAGTATCTATGTAGCTCCCTTAACCAAGCTCATTAGGAAACATGGTTTTACGATAATCTCCTATGCTGATGATTCCCAGCTCATAGTTTCGGCTGCTGAACAACCGGATGACATGGCTTTCAATTTCCATAGCTGCCTGCCTGAAATTATGAGTTGGATGCGGGATAGCTTCCTGAAAATTAACACCGAGAAGACAGAGATTATAGAGTTTGGCCACGGTAGCCCCTTGTGGAATGGATCTTGGTGGCCGGTGGAGGAGGGGGAGTGCCCCTGTCCCGTGCCCAAAGTTAGAAATTTGGGCGTGTTTGATAACCAGCTCAATTTCTCAGCGCACGTGAATAACCTGGCATCATCCTGTTCCTTTTTAATAAGGACCTTGCGGAAGATCCTTCCTTTTATTGAACCTGACCTTCGCAAGACTGTGGTAGTGGCCCTTGTGTTGTCCAGATAGGACTACTGCAATGCCTTGCTGTTAGGGATAAATAAGACTTTGATGAAAAGGTTGCAGACTCTTCAGAATGCTGCAGCAAGACTTCTGCTAGAAGTCCCCAGAGATCAATCTATCTCTGTGGGAATCAAAACACTACACTGGCTCCCGGTTCAGCAGCGTATAGATTTTAAGGCTATATGCTTAGTACATAAGGCTGTGTTTGGGGGGGGAGCCAAGGATGTTCAGAAGCTTCTCATTCCTTATTCTCCGGGTCGGGTGCTAAGGTCCACCACTCAGTCTTATTAAGATAAATCGGATCAGGAAAGCTAGATGGGGCGGTAGAGCTTTTTCTTTCCGTGCTGCTGGTCTTTGGAACAAGCTTCCTTGTTCATTGAAATCAACAGATAATCATCAAGCGTTCAGAAAACTGTTAAAAACATGGCTCTTTGATGAGAACCTCTGAGGATGGTGTCTTCTCTCTCTGCTTACCAGCGCCAAGACGCTTCGGCATTCGTTGTGCTATATAAGTGATTATCCTATCCTATCCAAATCTCTCTCTCTCTCTCCAAATCTCTCTCTCTCTCTCCAAATCTCTCTCTCTCTCCAAATCTCTCTCCAAACCTCTCTCTCTCCAAATTTTGCTCGCTAAATCTTTCTTTCTAAATCACTCACTCACTCGCTATGCCAATGCTTGTTATTTGTAGGGTACCGTGGACATGAATACAACAAGTAGAGGGTTTTAATTGAGCATTAGTGTGTCAATTGCCCTTTATTTTTGCCAACATGTTTCTAACCAACAGCCGTCTGAGTGGCATCTGTAGATAATAGCACTGGTTGCCAATCCCTGCCAAATGTTTGACTACAGGATGGCACCTCAAGCTAGAGTCGAATGATTCTTGAACCACTCAATAATAGGGTACTTTTGAACTGAAAGTTTCATTTTCAGGTGAGAGCCTTAGGCATCATAAATGTGAATGGAGTGCATGTATAGCTAGGCAGGGAAATACATACAGCCCTGACAAAGGACCCAAACCCGGATGGGCTCTTGGCAAGGGCCGAAACGTGTTTGCAGAAATTCGGTGCAATTGAGACACTAATACTCAATTAAAACCCTGTTCTTGTTTTTATTCATGTCCAAGGTACCCTACAAATTCACCTTCCTGGATCCCTGCTTTATCCACACGTACTTTATGGAAGAACTCCCAAGTGTGGTAGAGTCCATCCTGGTGATACCACCCTACCAGGGTGTTGATAGGCTCCAGTGACGAAGCACGGCACTATTTATTGGGTCAGGCATCTATTCCCAAAAAATTGGATGTCTTAGTGGGACTTTATAGTGTTTTTTTACCTACTTCTTTTGTTCCTCTTTGCCTAGTTGTCCTAATGTGTATGACACAATTGTGTTTAACAATATTTATACTGAAGCATCAGCACTCTGAAGCTACTTGCACTGACCTAGTTTCCTTTGTCATCACATAACGGCTTAATATTGCAAGCAAAAGCAATGCTTTTTGTCATATGGTGGTTTTAATTCTGCATGTTTACTAACTTGCAGTACACTTTTCTTTCCACTTGGGTTAGAATCAGCTTGCTGTTAGGCTCTTAATGATCTGAATTGTGGTACTTAGTTTATTTTTTTAACTTCATAACAAAAGATGACCTTTACATTTTTAATTTAATTATTTTTTCGAAAGGAGATAGTGTGAAAACTTTTCATACTTTCTGTTGACTGTCAAACAACAATGTCCGTCTTGGATCCATACCAAGAGGACTTCACTTTGTTTGACTTTGAGAGATCCAACTTCTGTAGAACTTTAAAAAATACATCATAAAAGCAATCTTTTGCGTTATGAGAGCAAGCTAAAACAAATTTTTAATGTTTGCTCTCCCTCAGTAAGTGGAGATTTTCTTATTGTGCTAATTTGTTCTCATTTAAGGTTGTCCTACTCATTTGGTTTAGCAATTTAGAATCTCAGCATTTCTTTGTGATTAGTAAAATAGTTATTGCATATAATCTCAAACCATTCCTTCAAATATACAACCAAACAAAATGACAAACCAGATCAAATGCAGGCACAGCAAAATAATATAGTTGAGCTATAATTAAAATTACACCTCCTCTGGACGAGAGCACTGGAGTATAACGTTTGCTTCCTGATCCCAAAACATTATTTTACTCATAGGACCTATTCTTTATCTTTAGTTCTTAAACATGTTTGAAAAAATACAAATATTCCAGATAACTCTCTATGAAGTCCTACCATTATTGGAGAAGGACTATTTTCTCGCAACTTTTGCAACTTTAAATGTAAAAGATATGTACTTTAACATATTAATGCGTCCATTCCATCTAAAGTTTTAGGTTTGTCACGAAAGATGTTCATTATCAGTTCAAAGTACCTTTTACCATACCATACAACTAGAACCAAGGATTATAAAATGTCTGTTCATACTAGTAGTAACATCTAAGATATTCAGGCAGAAATGTGTATCCGTACTTAGATAATGGTTGGTGAAGCTTAGTTTGTCACTAAGAATGACGCTTAGATGTATTAGTATTAATAAGCCTGGGTTTCACATTCAACATAGAAAAGTATTTATTATCCCAATGCTCAGAAACAGCAGACTTTACTGGGAGTGGATGTGAATAAAGATATGTAACCAGTTCAGGACTGGTTAAGCAGCCTGTGGTCACAAGTGAAGGGGATTGGTATAATAAAAGGAGTTGCAATGGTGGAGAAACAATGATGTGTTAAAGGGAAGATATTACAAACGCCCAGTCCGAACAGCCATCATCAACATGGATGCATCTCACCTTAGGGGAGCAGAGTCTTTCCTACATCACCTTCAAGTCAATGATCAAATCAGGAAGCAGTAAAACATATCAACTGTCAAGAATCAAAGTGTATCCAGAAACCATGTATTTTTTAAGCTAAGTTCACAACAACCGGGAACAGATTTTAATAGATAACACAACTGCAATGTTTTCACCCTCTGTCAAGCCTAGCAATGGATGTTTGCTAGGAACATCACAATTGTAGTGCATCGTGTAACAGGAGAAGGAAATCTGTATTGAAACCTGCTAAGAAAGTGGTCAAGAACACCACACAAGTGTTAATTAAAGGAGACAGTAGTCAAGAATAAATTCATAAAGTTGGGCACGTCAGACAGATGTCTGTTTGTTGTAAAGGAGATGCAAAATGCGAACTCACTGGTCGCAAGCTGTACCATCCTTTTCAATCTGTTGATTAATTAGTAAAGGATATTTGCTTACACTTTTGCCAGGAGTTCATGAATCCCAATAGTAATAAACATGTTCTCAATGTCTTAGATGACATTAATTCTAATTGGACTCAGGTTGGCACATTAGACTTTGTTTTTACCTCTGATTCATCTGTCACAAGGCAACTACATTAAGATTCCTTTACGCAAGGATCTATTAATGTCTCTGGGAGGAAGGGTTTACAACCAAAAGATTTTCAGTTGGACTTCAGAAACCTTAGAACTAGCAGCGACAGAAACAGATCAAAATAAGGCCCTGCCAAGATGGCTCTTGGTTTGCATGGTCCCTAGTTTAGACTGTTCTTTTCACTGGTGCTGGCCCCCTCATACACAGTGAAGTACTGTTTTTTCTATTGGTGTAAGTGTGAGAACCATGGTTGGTAGGGATTTTGTGAATCCCCTCACATTCCAGAACATTCACTCGGACATATGAGGAAAATCTGTTTTTTATACAAAGTTTGAGATTTGCACGGGCTTCTGGGTAAATAAATAGTCACAAGTGCCACGCAGTTCACACCACCCTGGACTCTCTTGGGTATCTAGTTTTCAGGAATTTCACAGTTTAGCAGATTTCGCTAGAGACAATGTACACACTGGCATTGAAGTTCAGAAAGGAGAAAAATAATCCCATCCACTACTGTAGTAGAGAGACACTAGTTGGTTTAGCACAAGGGTGAGTGAAAAGTTCAAATTGTAAATGCCATTAACAAATGATCTCACAAAAACCAAAATGCAAAAACTACTGTAAATAAGATAATTGGAATATCAGAATACGAAGCCTATGACTCACAGCTCATAAGTTGTAAAGCCACGTCCAAGTACCAGCAACATTGCAGGCCATTCACATCGAAAGCC
This sequence comes from Triturus cristatus, assembly GCF_964204655.1. Classification (NCBI taxonomy): domain Eukaryota; kingdom Metazoa; phylum Chordata; class Amphibia; order Caudata; family Salamandridae; genus Triturus; species Triturus cristatus. Next base: position 801,992,833 of record NC_140582.1, on the reverse strand, counting down.
ATTCACACCACCAGCTGCGGGCCCAACACAATACAACACTCGCATCAAATAACCGGGCCAATTCAAGGGCCCTTCACTTTCATACTCGCACATAACTGACACTAGTCACACCACCACTCATGTAGTCATCCGGCATCTTACAGACAAACTGCCAGAAAGTCACTACACACATTGCCAGTCAATTGTCACTACGTGAACACCACCAGCCAGCTGCAGTACACACACTGCCAGCCAGACGTAAGCACATATTGAGGGGCAACTGCCAGTGTATACACACACACACTGTCAGCAAACAGCCAGTGCACACATGCTGCCAGTAAACTACCAGTAGGCACACATTACCAGTAAACTGCCACTACATGTATACCACCAGTCTACCACCACTACACAAATCAACTGCCAACCACTAGTACACACATACCAACAGCCAAACACTTCTAAACACACACATCGCAAGTCATCAGCCACTTCATAAACACAAACACCCTGCCAGCCAACCGCCACTAAACCCAAACGCCACCAGCCGTCTGCCACACACACATCACCATCAACCTCCATAATACTTACTTTTCTAAAACGCTCCCAAAACGAACAGTTTACTCACAAAACACATACAGAAAAAAATAAACATTCAGCTAAAGAAAGCACATTCATTTCAGGTTTTTTTCCAAATTCATAATAGCCCACCTATCGGAAGAAGATGAAAACTATGTTGGCATGCAAAACAGGTGGTACTAAAACAACTCAAACAATTGGCTAACTGTTGTCAAAACATAAAAAAATGTAAATACAGACTATAGTGTTAGTTGCCTTTTAATCTCAAGGTTGTTCCCAATATTTCAGTTGCATATGCTACAGTTTAAAAAATGTGGGCACAAGTAGGCCAGCATTAGAAGGATACTCAGGGCAGTACATATGAGTTCGAGGCATGTGGGCTGCTGAATTCATATCTGTGCATAGATCGCCGCCTAGTGTTGGGTCCGGATGATTGCACATTGTTGTCCTGGAAGAGTCTTCGAAGTATCACGAGATAGGTGGCTCCTCCCCTGGACCACAGTGCGCATGGGCATCCTCTCCATCCTCAGATTGTTTTTTTCCGCCATTGGGTTCGGATGTGCTTATCTTAGCTCAAGTTAGGAAAACTTTATTTAAGGCCAAAAGCCTTTAGGAAATATCCACACATCGATGTCCATCCGGTGTGTAAGAAATGTTTATCACCGGATCATGATGAGTCAAGGTGTATGGCCTGCGCCCGGTTCCGGTCAAAGAAGACACTTCGGAATCGACGGGCGGCTAGATTGGAGGCCAAACAATCGGCGCCTAACCTGGTTAACATATTCAGCACCGAGGATGAAGAAGTCGAGAGCGTCGAAGAGATAGACTCGAGCCATGCTTCGGAGCATGAATCCCAATCTGACGACGATGATGAGGTGATCTTCGAGGACGAAGACGTCGTCGACGAGGTAGGAGACGACGATGAGGCCCTTGGGGCCGAGGAAGATGGCGAGGAGCTAGGCCAATCCGTCGATGCGGAGGCCGAAGGAGACAGTCTTGATAAGGCTCAGGTCGAGGGATCGCCTGCGGGCCTTACCCAAGATCAGTCGGATCGTTCTACAGCCCCGCCTAAAGGCCCGGCTTCGAACATTTCAAAAGAGCCAACAATATCAAAAAAGACTGGATTCGATTCAGTGAAAGCGAAACCAAACACAGCACCGGTCAAATCGAAACCGAAAGTGCAACTGGTTCAGGTCGGATCGAAGGCATCGACGCCCTCCAATCCATCGACACAGAAAAAGGACATCGGAGCCGACCAAAGAAAGAAGGACTTCGGTACCGAGAAACCAAAAAAGGGCTTCGGCACCGAGACACGGAAGAAGGCCCTCGGTCCCGAGAAGACACAACGGCCTATGGCACCGAAGGTTGGGGCACCAACCACCAAGGTCACGGTGGTCGATCCGACTACGTCAACACCGAAGAGTGCGGCGACTGCCAAAATATCGGATCAACAGGGCGTCGAGCCCAAACTTCGGATCGAAAACCCGAAGGCTGGGAAGAAACCGGAGACCGCGTCGAGACCTGTCTCCAAAGAGCCTATCTGTTCCAAAGCACCGTCTGCATTCACGTTGCAACAGGTGTCGGAGTCCCTAAAGCGCATCAGGGAACGGGCAACCCTCGAACCAAAAATGGGTCCCGAACCACACAAGGTCGCCAAAGCTCACTCGGCGCCGGCACCAATCAAGTTTGGATTGCCGCCACCAGGGGCACCGAAGATGTTCGAACTTAGGAGGAGTGTCGAACAACCACGAACAGTGTCCACGGAAAGAACCGATGTCGAGGACTCGCAGGACCAGTTTATCGATGCCGACACTGGTAGGCTGTTGTTCCGCAAGCGGAGAATTGTTCCAGAGAAGGCTTTGGACTCATACAAGATTCCACTAAAAAGGAAACTGGCATCAGGTTAGACGCCAGTGCTTGTAGAAACATTCCAAACCTATCATCAGGAACCACCATCCTTTTCTCCTACACACTCGGAGGCGGATGCAGGAGAGGGCTATATTGGGGATGATACCACTTATCCTGTGGATAACGACCCTGATGACCAACAGCAAGACCAAGATCAAGCATGGGGAGACCCTACTGACCAAGGTGACCCACAAGATGCTCCTGACACTCATCTTTACAATATCAAACCATCTCCCACTGAAGATACTGCTGCTTTTAACGCCCTCATTGAAAGGGCAGCTGCCAATCACGGAGTGGAACTCCATTCTGACTCTGTGGAGGAGGATTTCTTGGTGGACACGTTCTCCACATCAGAAAGAACGGTCAAGACTCTACCAATGTTAAAAGGGGTTCTTAAACATGCTAAGGACATCTTTAAGGAAACGACCAGGGCACGGGTATTGAACCCGAGAATAGAGAAGAAATACAAACCAGCACCCGGAGACCCAATGTACATTAAGGGTCAATTGCCGTTGGACTCCATGGTAGTTTCTAATGCTCGCAAGAGAGCTAACTCGCAGACTACAGGTGATGCTCCTCCTCCAGACAAGGAGTCCAAAGTGCTAGAAACATCAGGCAAAAGGGTAGCAGCACAAGCAGCAAATATCTGGCGCATTACCAACACTCAGGCACTCCTGGCCCGATACGACAGGTCACACTACGATACACTAGAAACACTGCTAGAACACTTACCAGATGAATACAAAGAAGGAGCGGAGCTCCTCATCAGAGAGGGACAACTCATTACGAATGCGTCCATCAAATGCTGACACTGCAGCAAGGGCAATCAACACTAGTGTGATGTTGAGGAGGCACGCATGGCTGAGAATATCAGGCTTCAAACCTGAGATTCAAAATAATATCTTGAATCAACCAGTCAACCCAGACTTTTTATTTGGCCCCGAAGTTGACACTACACTGGAAAAGATTAAAAAGGACACAAACTGCGAAATCTATGGGGGCTCTACAGTCGCAGCAGTTTCGGAGTGGCTCCTTTCGTCGCCCCGGGAATAGAGGAGCAGCTAGAGGTCAGGGGTCCCAGCAGCAGTACAGTAAAGGAGGTACCCAGAGTACCTATAATAAAAACAATAGGGGTGGATATCGTGGATCCAGCACCAAAGGCAGAGGACGAGGACACAACAACACCAGGTCCTCCGCCAATAACAAACAGTGACGTCTTGTCGCTGCCCCCCGCCCTCATAACACCGGTCGGGGGGACACTCCAACAGTTCCTGCCAGTCTGGAGATCCATCACCACAGACAGGTGGGTCAGAGAAATTGTCCAGTACGGTTATTGTCTGGAAGTAACATCCAATCCACCCAACATACCACCAAGACACCGTCCTATGTCCGCAGAGCACTTGACATTATTGCGGCAAGAAGCACTAAGTATGCTGCAAAAAGGAGCCATAGAGCTCGTGCCTATGGAACAGCGGGGGTCAGGGGTGTACTCTCTGTACTTCTTAATACCAAAAAAGGACGGGTCTCTAAGACCTATACTAGACCTCCGCCCTCTCAACCAATACATTCTGTCAGAGCATTTTCATATGCTCACCCTCCAGCAGGTTCTGCCGTTACTCAGTCAGGGAGACTTCCTAGCAACACTAGATTTAAAGGATGCGTATTTCCACATACCCATACACCCATCACACAAAAAATATCTCAGGTTCACTCTTCAGGATCAGCATTATCAGTGCAAAGTACTCCCTTTCGGAGTAACAACAGCGCCCAGAGTCTTTACCAAGTGCCTAGCGACAGTGGCCGCACACTTAAGGAGACAGCACATTCACGTCTTCCCTTACCTGGACGACTGGCTTGTTCAGGCAAAGTCAGCCCAGCAGTGTGCCAGCCACATATCCCACACCATTCACCTTCTTCACAGTCTGGGATTCTCACTGAATTATCCAAAGTCACATCTCCAACCCGCCCACGTACGGCAGTACCTGGGCGCGACTATAGACACTCTGGCTGCCAAAGCTCGGCCAAATTTTGCGAGAATCAACAGCATGCAACTGCTGATAAAGAAGTTCAGACCACAACACTCCCTTCCAGCGCGAGTGTTCATGCAGTTAATAGGCATGATGGCCTCCTGCATCGTCATAGTACCGCACGCGAGACTACATATGCGCCCGCTTCAGGAGTGCTTGGCACGTCAATGGAATCAGACTCAAGGACAGTTGAAAGACCTAGTGTTGGTGAGCGGTCGGGCATACAACTCTCTGCATTGGTGGAATCCACAAAACCTTTGCAAGGGCCGACCGTTCCAAGAGCCTGTTCCACAGATAATACTGACGGCGGACGCGTCTCTCCAGGGATGGGGAGCTCATGTACTCAATTACACAGTGCAGGGACTATGGGCGACACAGCAACAGAAGATGCACATCAACCTTCTGGAACTGATGGCTATCTTCCTGGCAATGAAGGCATTCAAAGTGCACTTGTGCAACAAAGTCGTGTTGATCCGGACGGACAACATGACTGCCATGTACTACATACAGAAGCAGGGAGGAACACACACTCCACAGTTGTCTCATCTGGCTCAGAGCATGTGGAAGTGGGCCATTCAGAGGAACATGTTACTCATGGCGGAACACCTCCCGGGCAAGGACAACCAGATGGCGGATCTGCTCAGCAGACACAGCCACCAAATGCACGAGTGGGAGCTACATCCATCAGTACTCCAACCGTACTTCCAGCAGTGGGGTCATCCAGAGATAGACCTATTCGCCACAAGGGAAAACGCAAAATGACAAAGCTTTGCCGCCAGGTTTCCGCATCCACAGTCGCAGGGCAATGCGATATGGATGAACTGGTCAGGCAGATTTGCGTACGCTTTTCCCCCAGCACCATTAATACCGCTAGTGGCACGCAAACTACGGCAACACTCAATGACACTCATCCTGGTTGCTCCAATGTGGGCACGCCAGCCATGGTACACCACGTTACTAGAACTGTCCGTGGTGCCGCCTCAAAGACTGCGGCTAACACCCAAACTTTTAACACAGAACCATGGCGAAATTCAGCACCCAGATCCGCAACAGCTGAACCTGGCGATCTGGCTCCTGAAGTCTTAGAGTTTGGCTACCTAAACATGCCTCCAGAATGTATGAATATCATCAAGGAGGCCAGGAGACCCACGACCAGAGCTTGCTATGCGGCTAAATGGAAAAGATTTGTCATTTACTGTAAAAACAATGACATTAATCCGCTGGATGCATCCATTCAGAACATCATCTGTTACCTGTTACACTTATACCGATGCAATCTGGCATACAACTCCATCCGTATACATCTAACCGCAATAGCGGCCTATCTTCAGAACAGGCAGCACCTCTCTTTATTCAAAGTGATTGCCATCAAAGCCTTCTTAGAGGGACTCAAAAGAGTGATTCCTCCAACTCACCCACCGGCACCAGTGTGGAACCTGAATGTGGTCCTCACCAGATTAATGGGTCCAACTTTTGAACCTCTACATTCATGTGAGATTCAATTCCTCACCTAGAAAGTAGCCTTCTTAGTGGCAATCACTTCGTTGGGAAGAGTTAGTGAACTCCAGGCACTAACCATTCAAGAGCCATTCATACAGGTTCACGCAAACAGAGTTGTACTATGTACTAACCCCACTTTCATGCCTAAAGTGATATCGCAGTTCCACATGAATCAAACTATTGAACTGCCTGTTTTCTTTCCAAATCCACAAAATGTCGCGGAGAGAATGCTCCATACACTAGATGTGAAGAGGGCCCTCATGTACTATATAGACAGAACAAAGGATTTTAGGAAAACAAAACAACTGTTCGGTGCCTTTTCTCCACAACACTAGGGCAACGCCATTTCCAAAGCAGGGATAGCCAGATGGATCGTTAAATGTATTCAAATTTGCTATGAAAAAGTTAAACGCACATTAATGATGCCTCCCAGAGCCCACTCAACACGAAAGTTAGGGGCGTCCATGGCTTTCCTAGGGAATATTCCTTTAGAGGAAGTATGTAGAGCAGCCACATGGTCCACTATACATACATTTACAAAACACTACTGTGTAGATGTACATTCCAAACAACAGGCAGCTGTAGGACAGGCTGTTCTCAAGACCCTTTTTCAGACTGCTGCAGCTGGCACGGGCAGCCGCCGCTAATGGAGGGACTGCTATATAATCTATGCACAGATATGAATTCAGCAGCCCACATGCCTCGAACTGAATATGCTACTTACCAGTATGCATCTGTTCTTGGCATGTAGGGCTGCTTACAATCATATCGTCCACCCTCCTCCCCGGCGCCTGTAGCGGCTGCAGCACTCAGAATTACTGTATAGCATGGTCATCACTTACTGTATCTACTCCATCACTGCCACAATGGCGAAAAACAATCTGAGGATGGAGAGGATGCCCATGCGCACTGTGGTCCGGGGGAGGAGCCACCTATCTCGTGATACTTCGAAGACTCTTCCAGGACAACAATGTGCAATCATCCGGACCCAACACTAGGCGGCGATCTATGCACAGATATGAATGTCAGCAACCCTACATGCCAAGAACAGATGCATACTGGTAAGTAGCATATTCACTCTCATTCTTGAAATGCTCTACTGCAACAGGGGTGCCTATTACATACTGCTGAATCTGTAAAAAAAAGCCAACTTGGTATCCAGAGAATGTTCTTTGAAAACAAAGTAAGCACTAAAGGATGCTAAAAAGAAGCAAATGCACAGCCACCTTTTGTACCAGACATATAGCACTCAAGCAGCATCAAAGCCACCAATCTTTGATCTGCACTGTCTATGCCAACCATGTACTTATTGCAGTCTAAAATGCGCACTGGTCTGCTAAAAGGTGAAGTGCTCTCAATTGTTAGCATGTGGACATCTCTTCTGTCTGAGAATTTCAAAGCAAGTGGTTCATTGCTACCAATGCTCTGCCCCCTTTGAAGTTTCTAACACACAAGCTTTATAGGGTGTCCTTTATGGGTAGAGTGGATGGTGCCACATGCTACAGTGTCCATTTTGAACAATTCTTTAAATAACTGAAATCCTGTGCAGAAATTGTGGACACGTAAATGATGACCTCTGTGAAAATGTGTTCTAGCATGTTCCCACACATTGTTTCTCGGACTCCAGATGTGGAAGGATAACTATGGGGTCTGTTGAAGAATCCCTAGCAGTGTACACCCTGTAACTATATGCATATCCAGTGGCACCTTTACCTAATATTTACTGCTTAATACCATAATATGCTCTCTTGCTGGGTGTGTACTGTATGAAAACCAAACTGCCTCTGAACATGACTACTTACTCTTCCATATATAAATCTATCCATGGAGCATAGATCTCTGAGAAACTATCTACTAAATGGTCAAGAACAGGCTGAATCTTGACTGATTGTCACAGTCTGGGTGATCTCGTTGTAGCATTGTCCACGTAATGCAACACCAACTGCAGAAGCAGATACTGATCTCTGACCATGGTCACTGCAAAAATAGTTGCCATCAAGGTATTAATAGACCGATATAAACACCGCGATGGCTTCCTTGTTAATCCCATCAAAAATGTTAAACCCTTTCATCCTATAGAAATTTGTGGAAGCCCACCAGATAGCTCGAGCATGGGTCTTAATTGTGAGATTGTTGTTACTCAAAAATTGGTCTTTTTTAACAATATTGTACAAAAACACATCATCAATAAAGAGTTGGAAGAAATTGATTGGCAAAAATTTCTGTGTAGTTACTCTATGTCCTGCAGCAAGACTAAAGATAGGCAAAACAGGCTGCACCATCTTGGGGACAACTCAAGGTTCAGCATTTCCAATGGGAATTCCTCCAGCCCCTGGCGACAATCCAGTTTGCTCATGCTGCACAACAGGCATTTCAATGCTGTCCTCTAAATGAGACACTTTTATCTGCTCCGATGGTGGATTCATCATCAGATGATTCCTCTTGGACAGAAAATTCACTGCCAGAATTTTGGTCTGCTGCTTCAGATGCAGAGTCAGTTTCAGAACCATGTTCAGTGGCAGATTCAGAAAGCAAACCACCAACTTGTTTGGCAGTCAGCCATAATCACAAAATTGGTTTCAAACAGAGTACACTGCATACAATTAGAAATCAACCAACTGTGGCTGTATCAAACAGGAAATGTGACTATTAACATATAAAGCTCCAGAAAGAAACTGTCAATACAAACCACATATTGAACTTTCTATAACAAAAGAGAAACCTCTCACCACGGACAGCTAGACTGAGGATATACTGCACTGTATCCAGAACAGACACAGCAAGCACCAAAGATCCCACTAGAAAGGAAAACAAGAAAAACAATTATGCACAAGGCAACACCTTTTTTCAAAAACTCAATCATGAATTTTGAAACACAATAAACATAACCATAAACATGCTGGGAGTATTAGAAGTGTTTTTTAAAACAAAATTGAAACAGGACAGTGATGCTCATTTGAAATAACCATTAAGTTCACAAATGCAAATGATCAGAACAAACAGTTAACATTATAAAACACAATGAAGCTGCATTTACTTAATAATACTTACTAGTTTTACAAAGCAAAAAAATCAAAAGCTAATTAAATAGCACAAGTGCGCAGGACAACATGAAAAGTGCAATATTTGCCCCTCTCTCATCCCACAGCCAAAGCTTATTAGAAAGGAAACTCAAAATGGCAGTCACTTATTACTTTCAGTGGAGTAACAAAGAAACATTGAATGATGGTGCAGCCACTTGGAGTTCAGCATGCACAAAGCACCATAACACAAATTCACCACAGAGCAGTATGCAGAACAAAAGAAATTCATTATGAAGTTACCACCAGAAATCACGGAAAGAGAAGCGGGGTACAAATAAAATACCAACAAGCAGGAAAGAGTAAACACAGTGTTTTTGTAAATTCAGATCTACCGTATTCTGAATAGTGAAAGCATGGTTGTGAACCACGATAAACACTAACAAGTATATTTTTCATAAAAAACACACTCCAAAACATTTACAGGAAAACAAACATGGCAACCAAAGGCTTGCTTGACCAACTAGCACATTAGCCAACTCTGCAAAGGTATCAGAGGAATGGCGAGGCATCCTTCCCAAAGACAACCACTTCGGTCTCGTCCGAGTTCAGTTTGAGGCAGTTGGATTTCATCAAGGTGGCCACTTCAGTCGTGCATGTGGTGATCTTTTTCCTGGTGTTGTATGTCATTGGTTTATGTGAGAAATTTTATGTTGCGAGTTCGTATGATGCTAGCCAGTGTAGATGTTGAAAAACGTTGTGCTAAACCAGGAGGGAGCCCTGCGAGAGTGCAGATGAAGTCCTATGATTCAGAGGAGTAAGCGGGGTATGTTGATGGCTTGGGTTCTTCCCGATGGGGATAGAGCAATTCATTCGAGGGCTTGATGCCTGCTTCGTGAAGTTGTCGGATTAGAATGGAATGGGAGATGGTGTTGATTGTTGCCGATAGGTCTAGGAGGATGAGGGCTGCGGTTTCTCCCTGTTTAGGATCATCCAGATGTCATCCGTTGCTGCTCTGAGGGCTGTTTCCATTCTTGTGATTGGGTCGAAGTCCTGATTGTGTGGCATCTCGAAGTTGGTGTTTGGTGAGGTGGTCCGAGAAGCTCTTGTTGACTGCTTTTTCCAAGACAGAGGGGCAGATACAACACTTAAATCTTCAGAGGCTCCACCTTCATGCCCAGTGACTGAGCAGGGACACCTGAAATTTGAGCTGCCTGCCGAGGTTGTCGATGTCATTTTATCAGCCCATTGCCCCATCAGAAAGGTGTTCTACTCTAAAATGTACAACAGATTTGTTTTGTGTGCATTGCAGATTGTGGACCATTTTAAAGGAATGCCTCTTGAGGTCCTCAATTTCACTCTTTTCTTGGCTCAGCATGGCTGTGCACTTGGCACAGTCAAGGGATATATTCCTACCTTATTGGCATTTTTGTGCTTTTCTGATCAGCCATTCTATTTCAAGTCACCAATCATGATTAAGTTCTTGAAGGGGTGACTCGCATGTTTTCCCCCTACTCCATTTTTTTTATATACCTCAATGGAACTTAAACTTGGGTTTGACTTTTTTGATTGGCGCTGCCTTTGGCGATCTTCACAGCTGCTAGCTGTGACTGCTAATAATTAAAACAGTTTTTCTTGTGTTCTTTCCTAGGTTAGGCATGTCAGTGAGTTGCAGCACTGATTGTGTGCCTGTCTTTCTTCCCAAACTGGTTCTCAGAACTAAAGCATCTCCAACAAACTGGTTCTCAGAACTAAAGCATCTTTCCTTCTAATGGCAGTGAACCTTTCCATCTGGGAAAGTTTGTTTTCTTTTTTTTCTTTTTTTCACCGAGTTTTATATAGCGTGAACTTGACCCGAAGGTATCGGAGCGCTTTACATAGCACCAGTTGCGTTACTCGAGGACATATTAATTTTTGTTAGGCACGGGGAGATTAAGTGATTTGCCCAGAATCACAGGATGTTCAGCGTCATTTCAGAGACTCGAACCCGGTTCCCCAGATTCGAGGTCGACCTTCCTAGCCGTTAGGCCAACTCCTCTCCCCCTATTACCTTTCTTAACTTTTATCCTCCACCCCATCCTACCAATGAGGAAAAGAGATTACACCAGCAGGATCTCCAGAAGGCAGCCATTTGTTATTTTTATTGCATGAAAGAGATTAGGTCTGCTCAACCAGCTGTTTGTGGGGTAGTAGATAGCAAGAAAGGCAAAGTTGTTTATACAAGAACTCTGCCCCAAAAAGGAACCACTAGAGAAAATCAGTGATCACAATACCAGCACAAAGTCTTAAATATCAGCACTTGCCAAGGGTGTCCTCATATCTGAGCTTTGTTGTCGAACGACATGGGCTTCCCTTCATACCTTTGCTAAACATTATTGCTTGGATTCAGAGGTGAGAAAAGATTGTGATTTTGCATGCTTATTCTCCGGCATTTCTTTGTTTGGCCCATCTCATGCGACGGGTGTGGCTTTTGAATATATATTTCACAGCTGAGTATTCTGCAGGTAGAAGTATCCATCAGAAGAAAAATATACCTTCTGGTAGAGACTTTATCTGCAGATGCCTCTTTGATCCCGCCTGCCACCCCATACAGAATTATGTTCATAGGCCACAATAAAAAGGTTTCAGTTTAGATTGTTGTACTGCACTACCTCACGTTGATTGTCATATCCCTTTCTCTGCCTCTAAGGGCATGGATAAATGGACATAGGGTGGATGCAATATGTTTCTAGTGATGTCCCCCTTGCATTGCATCCACTGCTGAGACAGAGTTAATGCTCTCTACCATCTTGAGAGAGCTATGGAAAGGTTTCCAGGTCCATTCTAGCACCTGGAGATATTAATAAGCTGAATGCTGGTGCAGTTGTACAGTGATGAACATATGTGCACTCTTCTAATGAGTTCTGTTGGATGTTGTGAGTGTGTTGTTTTCTTAAATGCAGTATTCCGAGTGTGATGATGCCCAACTAGATTGCATTGCTGTGCTTTATTGAGTGCATTTGTATTCTTTCTAATATTTTCTGTTGAATGCTAGGTAATTTGGTGGAAGCTTTGTAGGTATTGTTAGCACATTGCCAGGCTTTCCTGTTGGTGTTTATTGTTGTGTATTTCAGTTGTTTTCTCAGTGATTTTCAAGATTTTCGAAATTGGTGTAAACTGTGTTTTTTCAGCTGCCTAACCATCAACTGTTTTTTCTAGTATTTGCATAACATGTTCCATTTTGCAGTGATTGTTCTAACACACTTTTACTTATAAGGTCTATTCAGAAATGGTTGATCAGAATTTTTCTCAGTTTCCAAGAAAATTGTTTGTGAGATTAGCTGAAAAGTGATTTACCAGGAAAGCTACTGGTTACTCTATTCCCAGGAAAAATATTTCCACAGACTACTATGGAGTGATTCACAAGGAATGAGTGATGTTATACGTTTCTTAGGAAGCGGTTTGAGGTTTACCAAAAGTGACTTATAAGCAACTAAGTTTTTAGTGGGTTATTGTAAATATTGTCGTTTAGCAATAATTTTTTTCTGATATGCCAATCAAAGATATATGAAAAAGAATAGGCTAGTTGAAAGTAATATTTTAGAAAAACTTCTGTTGCTTCATAAGTAAATATGACAGTTCTACATTAATTGGTTGGACGGTACTAACCCCATTCACAAGATGAGTGGAGCAGATACCAGTTACTTCAAGCAGGCTCATGGCTGGTCTCTGTTATCTTTCTGATTGGTAAGTTAATGTAGTTGCAGGCAGAGTTCCCTCTAATTAAATGTGGTCCTGTGTGGCAAGGGACCCTTTGTGCATGATTTCCCTGAGTATGTGCAAAATATATTTCGCTACGCTAGCGGTAGGGTTGACAGCAAGATAGAGGTGGTCCTGGTAGGCATTTATATTCTTCATTCAGATGGTACAATTGTAAGATGCTTTTACCAAAATGTTTTAAAAAACATTTATCTGAAAGAGACAGTTAGTTGTAGATTCTTTACCATAGAATTTCCCCAGTCAGTCTGGATCTGTAGATTTTTCATTACCAGTCGGTAGGTGGTTTCGGTCGACTGCGGGTCCGTCGTCTGTGTCGTGGAAGCCGGGATGACGTCGCGGTGCCTACTTAGACGCCGCCGCCCCTGCGCCCTGACGTCAGTTCTTTTTCTGCACCAGCCTAGCACAGATCCGCAGAGAGCTACCCCTTAGACGGTTTTTAGCTAGCTTTTTTTGACTTTTTGTCGGCGTCTTCTTTCGAGTCTTTGACTCCAGGTGCATGAGGGATGTCCCTTTGTCGAACCAGCTTCAAGTCCTGCAGCAGCTGTCAAAAGACGATGTCTGTGACGGCCCGCACTTCATGTACTTGTGGTGTCTGGAGCCCGACTACGACCGTAAGTCGTGCTCCGACTCCTAGGCCATGAACCCGAAGACTTTGCAGGAGCAGTCCCAAAAGTTGCTTGAGGCCTGTCAGTCAGCTATGCATCACTACCAGTCTTGTTTTATAGGAAGGTCTTGAGGCCGGTCACTAAGCCCCCACTCCTTGTTGCAGTCCATGTTGTCGGCGAAGGCGAAGATGCGTACGCGCTCTTCACCTTCTCCCCATCCGTTGGCTGATGCGACGTGGGATTCAGAGCATCGTCGCTCAAAGGCTTAATTTCTGGTGCCTGATTCAGAGACCAATCCGCGCCTCCCCCCATTTCCGGGAGCCAGAGCGTCCCCAGACCAACCTTGACCATTCAACGCGGCCTTACACCTTGTCTTTGGACCCGGAGCTGGACCGACCTCGGTCGACATCAGAACCGACGCCGATGGGTACTTTTGTTCCCCTGTTCATCCCTGGTGTTCCCTACCGACCAGAGGGTGGTGATGAGGACTGGAAGGGGTCGCTGGACCTTTTAATAAACCAGCTTGTAGAACTGGATTGGCGAGAGGACCTGGGTGATGTAAATGTAAATGTCAAGGTACTTATAGAGCGCACTGTCACCAGACGGACACCTTGCGGTGTTGCCTTTGCGGTTTCCTGGCGCTGATGCTCATACCGCTGTGGAACCCCTCCTGGCTTTCCCTGTGAGGTGTCCTCTCCTGGGCACCCCCAGGGTGAAGCTAGGCATCCTTAGCGCTGTTGGGGCCGGTGTTGGGCAAGCTATTGCCCAGAGTTGCAGCGTGGGGCCCGTGATTAGAATAGGCACCGAGGCGAGAATAGACAGGTCCGAGGAAATTGATCCCGAGCCCCGCCGAGGCGGGAATCGAACCCTGGTCCCTGGCCAGAACTCTGCTTCAGGGTCTGCCGCTCTAACCATTGAGCCACACTCTTCCACATGCCAGTGGTATGGACACTTCTCCATACACTATTATTATTATTAATGGCATTTATTAAGCGCATGGTTGCACAAGGAACAGTGCGTCCCCGCGCTGACAATCCCACTAACATCTCACGAGCATCGCTCACAGAGGTGGAGTACTTGGGCAGGAGAAACTATACTGAATTATGTCTTGGGGAAAAGATGGGTTTTCAGCCCTTGTCTAAACCTAATTTCGGACGGTTCCATCCTCAATTCGATGGGTAGGTCATTCCAGCCTTTACTGGCAAGGTGTCTGAAGGACCGTCCTCCCATCCTTGCTCTGTGAATCCGTGGAACTACTAATAACATGTTGCCCATCGATCTAAGAGGACGTGAAGGTTGATAAACAGGAAACACTGGTTTGCTTTCGCCCCTTACCATGGCTACGGAGGAGGAAGCGTCCTATGCTGTGGTGGTTAGAAGGGCAACCGAGGTCTTGGGCCTTGAGCTCCCTTCAGTTGCAGTCAGGACTAACCTCCTGACAGAGGTGCTTCAAGCTGCAGCTTCCTCTTCTGAACCCCTATTGCCATTCAGTGAGGCCCTCACTGAATTCCTTCTGGGCACTTGGTCCAAGCCCAGCACAGGGGCTCCTGTGGAGAGGATGATAGCCTGCCGCCACCGCCTGGCCCCAGGCGACCTAGTGTTCTTGACCCAACACCCTTCCCCTGAGAGCTTGATGTTCAAGCCTCCTCTTTAAAAGGTGGATTCCCTTCTGCTCACCCAGATAGGGAATCCAAGAAGCTGGACCATCTTGGGAAGCACATGTTCTCTTCCTCCAGCTTGGCACTGTGGTCGGTGAACACCGCGTGCCTCTTGCCGCTACTCCCATACCATCTGGGATACGGTCATGCAGGTGCCGTCTCAGTACCCGAGGAGGCCGGGCCGTTCTCTCCTAGGCAGTGGCAAATGGGAGAGATGCAGCCAAATACGCCAAATGATGTGGACTGGATTCCACTGACTCACTGGGCAGAACGATTGCCACATCAGTAGCCCTTAGGCGCTACACCTGGTTGAGGGTATCTGGCTTTTCGAGAGCTGTCCAGTCAACTTTGATGGACATAAGCTTCGATAGTCGTCGCCTTTTTGGCGACAAAGCAGGCTCGACGCTGGAGCGCTTTTAAGATTCTAGTGCTACAGCCAGATCTTTGGGCCTCACTGCGTCTTCTCGCCCACTCTAGTCTGCTTTTCGTCCCTTTCATGGCTGGGGAAGGGACGGCCAACCACATCCAGGCCAGTCTAACCACCGGTTCACCTAAGCTGCCCAGCCTCTGTGTGGCTGCAGACGTGGGACCCAGTGAACTTGCGGGTCCGGGAGCCACCCCTGCCCACCCTCCCCGCTGCAGCCTCCAAACCTTCCTAGTCTGATGTTTCAGGACCATCACTGGCCAGTGGAGGCAGGATTCGCCATCACCTCCTCCACTGACAATCCATCACGTCGGACAGGTGGGTTTTGCAAATCATCCGAAGGGGCTACTCCCTCCCCTTCGGGACTACTCCTACTGCCATGCCACCGTCTTACAATCGCATATCAGAGGATCATTTGGCACATCTCCGCCAAGAAATGTCAGCTCTCTTGGCCAAGGGAGCTATAGAGAAGGTCCATGCGCCAGAAGTAGGTCGTGCTTGCTATTCCTGCTACTTTTTGGTGCCCAAGAAGGACAAAGGGTTGCAGCCTATCCTAGACCTCGGGGTCCTCAACCGCTTCCTCCGGAAGTAGAAGTTCAACATGCTTATGTTGGCTCAGGTCCTTGCTGCCCTCAACCCTGGAGACTGGATGGTGGCATTGGACTTGCAGAACGCTTATTTCAATATCCCCGTCTTGCCAGCCCACAGATGCTATCTACGGTTCATGGTGGGCCAAGAGCACTTTCAATTCAGTGCTCCCCTTTGGGCTTACCAGTGGCCCTCGGGTGTTCACAAAAGTGATGGCGGTGGTCGCAGCTCATCTGCACAGTTTAGGGGTTCCAGTCTTTCCCCTATCTTGACGACTGGCTGTTGAAAGAGGGCTCGCCCCAGGCTGTCGTCTCCCACCTTCAGACTACGGCAGACCGCCTGCACTCGCTGGGGTTCACTATAAACGTGCCGAAGTCACACCTGACTCCCTCTCAGACTCCCTTTTATCTGAGCTGTTCTGGACACAGTGCAGTTTCAGGCCTTTACTCCCGAACAGCGAGTCTGGGATATTCGGGCTATGATACCGATGTTTCAGCCTCTACCCCGGATTTTGGGTGAGAATGACTGAGTCTGCTGGTCCTCATGGCCTTCTGCATCCTGCTGCTGGATCATGCCAGATGGCATATGCGGGCTCTGCAGTGGGACCTGAAGTTCCAGTGGGCGCAGCATCAGGGGAATCTATTCGACTATGTCCAGATCTTGGAGGGAACTGCACAACACCTGCAGTGTTGCCTAACGAACCAAGATTGGGTCTGAGGCAGATCCCTCTCCCTCCCCCAACAAGATCTAACAGTGGTGACGGATGCACCACTTCTGGGATGGGGCAGCCACCTAAGAGAGGCAGAGATCAGAGGTGTCTGGTCTACAGTGGTGTCTTGTCCTCATATCAACCTGATAGAGCTCCGGGCTATCCGACTGGCACTGAAGGCATTCCTTCCCTCTCTCAAAGGGAAAGTGGTGCGACAACACCACCACCACCACCATGTGGTACTGCAACAAACCAGGCAGGATGGGGTCGTGGCCCCTTTGTCAAGAGGCTCTCCGCATCTGGACTTGGCTAGAAAATCAGGACATAACCCTGGTGGTTTAACACCTGGTGGGCTCCCTGAACTCCAAGGCGGATGAACTCAGCTGTCGGTGCCTAGTCGGTCACGAATGGCGTCTCCATCCAGAGGTGGAGCAAGGTCTCTTTCAGTGGTAGGGAGAGCCTTGGTTAGATATGTTCGTCTCCGAAGAGAACGCGCAATGTCAGCAGTGTTGCACGCTGGAGTTTCCAAGGCAGTGCTCACTCGGCGACACTTTTTGTCTCGAGTGGAGCTTCAACCTCCTGTAAGCCTTTCCTCCTATACCCCTTCTACCCAGAGTGCTCAAGAAGATCAAGCGCGACAAGTCATTCTTGTAGCTCTAGACTGTGCACGAAGAGTCTGGTTCCCGACCTTCTGACCATGGCTATCGATCCTCCAATCAGACTGCCCCGTCGGGAATGATCTTCTGTCACAGCAGGGTACGGTTCTTCACCCAAACTTGTCAAGTCTTCACCTTCTTGCCTGGGGATTGAGCGGTGACAATTGACGGCTTTTGACCTTCCGCCCGCAGTCTGTGATGTTATCTTGGCAGCTAGGCGTGCCTCCCCTAAAACTGTATTCGCCTGTAGATGCAACACATTTGTGGCATGGTGCACAGCAAATGCTGGTGGCACCCTCTTTGCTACACTATCTATGGTCCTTTTGTTTATTCTTTTCTTCGCCCAGCAGGGATCTGCTTTGGGCTCTCTTAAAGGATACTTTCCAGCCATCTCTGCTTCTCTTCGGCTGCCAGATCGGCCTTCTTTACTCAAATCTCCTATCGTTAACCGGTTCTTTAAGGGCCCTACTCATCTGTTCCCTCCATCTCCTTTCATAATGCCCCAATGGGGCTTAGATCTGGTACTAACTTTTCTTATGTGAGCTCCCTTCGAGCTTCTTCATAACTGTCCTCTCATATTGCTGACTCTCAAAACTTCCTTCCTTGTTGCCATCACCTCTGCTCGCAGGGTGAACGAGCTGCAGGCTTTTCTTCTAAGCCCCCTTTTCTGTCTGTCTATCCAGATAAAGTGGTGCATCGGACCAAACCTTCATTGTTTCCTAAGATTGTCACGCCTTTTCATTTAAGACAATCACTCACTTTGCCCAACTTTTATCCACCCCTGCCTCCCTCCAAGGAAGATGAGACTCCACCGTCTAGACCTAAAACATGCACGGTCTTTTTAACTTGATCGCACAAAAGACTTCCTGGTGGATGATCAACTCTTCGTTGGCTATGTGAGTGTCAAGAAAGGTCGGGCTGTTAAACGGATCATCTCCCGTTGAGTTGGCCTTAGCATTAAATATGCTATGATATGCTTTGGCAAAGAAGGATCCTCCTGTGTGGTTGCGTGCTCATTCCACCAGAGCAACGGTCGCAATCACGGCATTAGCACGGGGAGTCCCAGTAATAGACATCTGTCAGGCAGCAACGAGAGCATCCTTGCTCACATTTACCAGACACTATTGCCTGGACAGCCAAGTTCGGAGGGATGGGTACTTTGCCCGTAAGTTACTTACCTTCGGTAACGATGCAACTGGTATAGACGTATGTCAGTTGTAGATTCCTTGCTGCCCCACTCATCCTCCCAGCTCTGCTAACTGATTTCTAGGAATAGGGACTCCCCTAAAGACCCCTAGTTTAACGCACAAGTGGTCAGTGTCTTTCATGGCTCTGCGCTTGTGGAAAGTAGTGTTGAGAACTGACTTCCGCGCGTATGGGCAGCATATATGTAGGTCCTGCAACGTCATCCTGACGACGGATGCAGAGCCAACAGACACCACCTAACGATGCGCAGGCGTTCTGCTGACGAAAAAGTCTGTGGAACCAGACTGAGGCCTAGGGGAAATTCTAAGGTAAGAAATTTACAGCTAACATATGTTTCTACAAGATACATTGTTACCAAAGATAAGTAACGTGTTCTTGTTTAGTTAAAAATGTAACCTCCATGGGGATGAAAACTGTGTTGACAAATCCTTTAAATGGCCTTAACTGCAATGTAATTACATAGACTGAATAAAAAATACTATTGTCAGTCTGTTCGAAATAACTAATGTCATTCTTGGGACTCCTTTAGATGACGGATATTGCCAATTAAAAAAAGTGAGATTAAAAAATACTCTTGCTAAATAAATTGGAAAGAATTGCGATACTCCTCTGCCATGGTTAAGATACAATTTGGTGATCTGTAAGTGCTAACTCATTACTACTAATTTATAGAAGGAGTAAGGAAATGAAGAAACTTGCTCAAGAGTTAGCATGATAACACATGTGAAATGTGACACTGCTCCCTGACCCTGATGATCCATAGTCCAAATCCTAATCCCTTGGCCTCGCAGTACCATCTCAATTAAAATGAATATTCGTGCTTTCCATGAACAATGA
Organism: Triturus cristatus; assembly: GCF_964204655.1. Classification (NCBI taxonomy): domain Eukaryota; kingdom Metazoa; phylum Chordata; class Amphibia; order Caudata; family Salamandridae; genus Triturus; species Triturus cristatus. The sequence continues at coordinate 801,973,381 of NC_140582.1, read as the reverse complement.
CACAATTTATAATGTTGGGGAATTTATTGCCACTCTTACACGGCAGCATTATGGGTTGCCAGTCAATTTAATAAGAAAGTATGGTGTATACAGATACCACTGGTGCAGTAATTACCTCTCCATGCCTAGCCCTGAGCACCGAATACAGATATTAGATTGTTTCCACCATTCGGATCTGCAAAATTATGAATGTGCAGTATTTTCCCTGCACAAATTATGTTAGACCTTAGATGTCAAAATTTGTGTAGGAGTGTCTTTTACTTTCGCCTTGTCAAAAGTGGGAAAACTGTGTACCTTCTTCACACACATTTGTACAGAATTACAATGGTAACTGGAACACGTGACCATTGCGCGGTGCGCTCTGCAGAGGCCAAGGATTGCATGACCATGTGTTCTGAACACTTTTCTGACCCACTCACTGAGGAGAAAAACTGATAGTGCCTTCAGCCTCAACTACAGAGCGATTGTGCCCAGTTATAAAGACCTGGAGACAACCTAGTTCAAAGTATGCAACATACAAGAGTAATAAGTGACACTAAAAAAACATAGAAAGAAAAATCTTGGAAATAGCTTACTTATTGCATTCCCTAGAAGTGTTAAACATGTGAAATATAATCAGAAACTAAATAGATTAGAAAGATTACATTAATGTTTTTTACATTCATTGTTTTAAAAATAGATCAGTGTTTTTGGTAATAGGGTTAAGGACATAAATATAGGGCCTGATAGGGACCCATTTCAATGTCCATTTTTAATTGCGACCCAGTCCACTTAAAGCCCTGCTGAGATGAAGACAGCACTGCATCTGGGTGCTAAATATTAGCAGGCCTGAGCTACGGACCTGACACTCATTCAACAGCCTCTTATTTTCATAGAAAGAAAGGCATATAAAGTTATCTTTAAGGGGAAATGTTCATTGATTTCTTTATTGTGTCACCGTCTCTTATTTCCCAAAAGAATGTGAGTGCCTGGCCGTAAATAAATCGCATATTTATCTGATAGAGACTTCTAGCCGCAGATTTACCTTTGAATTTCCCCAGGCATCAGACTGGATCCACAAGATTTATCGTGAGCAGTACCCCTGTGTGCTGTTGGGTGGCGTTGATCGGCTCCGCGCGGCATAGTTAGCGTCGTCTGTGCCAGAAGTGACGTCCGTGTCACTATATAGTCGCCACCTCGGCACGCTGACGTCAGTTCTTTTTCTTTCTGCGCCAGCCAACGCTGATACGAGAAAAGAGCTACACCTCTGTCAATTTTTGTCAGGATTTTGCGACATTTTGTTGATCTTTTTTAGAGGTTTTTTCCACCTGGTATGTCAAGGATGTCATGGAGGAAGACCGGTTTTAAACTCTGTGGCACCAGTCACCGTGCCATTACAGCGACAGACCCATACCTCATGTGTTTGTAGTGTCTGGCGTGCAACTACAACTCCAAGTCATACTACAACTGCAGGGCCACGGTGCCGAAGGCTTTGAAGGAGCAGTCCTTAAAACTGCTAGCGTCCCGGTATGCAACCGTGGAAGTCATGGTCCTGCTTGAGAGGAAGGTCTCAAGACTGTTCCAGGAGTCCGAAGGTAAGAGGCACCAAAAACATAAGTCGAAGCGTGCTTCAGCTTCTCCTCGTCCGTTGGCTGACGTGATGAAGGAACATTGGTATTCGAGGCCTGGTTCCTTAGAACCTGCGCCTGGGTTGACTCCTTATCTATTCTATTTTTCAGGCTCCGGAGCAACACCTGCTCAAATTAGAGAGTTCTATGAGGTCATGTCTCTTTTTTGGTGGCCTGACCCCTCCGGCATGCGTTTAAACCATGTAGGAAAGGATGGGTCATATCTGGTGGCTCCAGCCCCGGCTACAATGGGCCTCCATGTATCCGGACCAGCGCCAGTCGTGCCACTGCGACCTTACCTGGTGCCTGCCCCAACGCTGATGCTCCGGGCGCCAGCCCCATTGTGATCCTCGAATCAAACACGGACCCGGTGCTGTATCAACTGTCAGCCATTCTGGTGCTGACAGGACCCGGTTTCCTAGGTCAGAGCCTGAGGCCAATTCTTAAAGGCTAGGCCTCGGGGAGGAATGGGTGGTGTCGCTAGACCCTTCAGAATTCTAGCCTTATGATCAGGATATGGATTTGTGTAAGGAACTGGGTGATGCCAGGAGTCTGGATACGTCTCCAGATACCGGCATGCTTTCTCCCCCTACTGTGGCTACTGAGAAGGGAGCTACAGACGCAATGTGGGTGCGGAGGGTGGCTGAGGTGCTCCACCTTCAATTTCCCTCGGTGCCATTCAAGACCAACATCTTGACCGAGGTGCTGCAACTGGGAGTCTACTCCTCGGAACCCCTACACCCGTTCAATGTCCTCACCGACATCCTTCTGGAGAGCTTGTTCGAACCCAGCACAGGAGCTCCTGTGAATAGGCTAATTGCCCGCTGTCACGGCACCGCTCATGGGGACCCAGATTTTCTCACCCTACCTTGGAGAGCTTACTGGTCCAAGCCTTCACTTCCAGTGACGCGTTCTCTACTGCTGCCCTGGACTACCAAGTTCTTGGGCCTCTCGGTTGCCCCACGTCCTAAGTCTGCCATTTGCTTCTTTTTTGGCCACAGAAGGGGCTTTCAGCCGCGCCATACCTATCCCATACACCAAGCCCCACAAGCTTCCCAACCTCTGCCTGGATTAGGACGCGGTTTCAAGCTGCCTTGTGGGTTGGGTAGCTAGTGTTCTGGTCCAGCAACCACCCCCGGCAGCTGCAGCCCCCAAACTTTCCTAATCTTGCCCTTTTAGATCATAGGCGCCCAGTTGGTGGCAGGATCCGCCATTACCTCCACCACTGGCATTCCATAACTTTGGACAGGTGAGTTCTGCAGATTGTTCGAAGGGGCTGCTCCCTCCCCTTCAAGACTGCCCCTCCCTCCATGCATCCATCTTACAACCGGTTGATGGGGCATAATTTGTCCGTGCTCTACGAGGAAGTAATGGCTCTCCTGGGAAAGGCAGCCATAGAGGGGGTTCCCTGTGCCAGAATAAGACTGTGTTTGCTGTTCCTGTTCCTTTCTGGTCCCCACAAAGGACAAGGATCATAGTCCTATCCTAGATCTCCAACCCCTGAACTACTTCCTCAAAAAGGAGAAGTTCAAGATGCTCTCATTGGCTCGGGTCTGGTCTGCCCTTGACCCAGGAGACTAGATGGTAGCTGTGGACTTACAGGATGCCTTTGTTCACATCCCCGTCCTGCCTGCTCTTTGGCACTGCCTGCGGTTTACGATAGGCCACAAGCATTTTCAGTTCACCTTGCTCCATTTTGGCCTTACCAGCACCCCTTGGGTGTAAACCAAGGGGATGGCAGTGGTCGCAGCTCATCTGTGCAGGTAAAGGGTGCCAGTCTTTCCCATATCTCGACAACTGGCTGCTAAAAGCGGTCTTGCCCCAGGCTGTTGTCTCCCACCTCCAGGCTACGGCGAACTTCCTGCATTCGCTGGGGTTCACTATCAATATGCCAAAGTCACACTGACTCCCTCTCAGACGCTCCCTTTCATCTGAGCAGTTTCAGGCTTGTCCTCCCAAACAGCGAGTTCAGGAAATTTAGTCTGATACTGATGTTTCAGCCTCTATCCTGGGTTTTGGTGAGACTGACTCTGAGGCTGCTGGACCTCATGGCCTCCTGCAGGTGATGTATACGAGATGGCATATGCCGGTTCTGCAGTGGGACCTGAAGTTCACTGGATGCAGCATCAAAGGCATTTTTCCGACATGGTTCAGATCTTGGATGGAACTGCAACAGACCTGCAGTGGTGGCTATTGAACCGTGATTAGGTCAGAGGCAGACTCCTCTCCCTTCTCCAACCAGATCTCACAGGATGCATCACTCCTGGACTGATGAGGCCATCTGGGATAGGTGAAGATCAGAGTACTCTGTTCTCTGGCTGAATCTGGACTCCACATCAACATGCTGGAGCTCCATGAGATCCAACTGACATTGGAATCCTTTCTACCCTCCATCAAGGGAAAGCTAATGCAGGTGTTCACGGACAACACCATCACCTTGTGGTACTGCAAAAAATGGGGTGGGGTTGTGTACCCTCTGTCAAGAGGCCCTGCCTCTCTGGACATGGCTGGAACAGCAGGACATATCCAACCTGGTGGTTGAAGACCTGGCAGGTTCTCTGAACACCAACGCGGGCAAATGCCACTCCTGTCCAGAGTTCTCAAGAAGATCAGGAACAACCGGACCCAAGTCATCCTTATTGCTCCGGACTGGGCACGCAGCGTCTGGTATCCTGAGCTTCTGAACATGAGTGTTGATCCGCCGATCCTTTGGGAGGATCTTCATTTGCAGCATAAGGTGAGGGTTCTGCACCCGAACCTGTCAACTCTGTACCTTCTTGCGTGGGGATGGAGTACCGACAATTGATTGCTTTTGACCATCCTCCTCAAGTCTGCAATGTTATTCTGGCTGCCAGGAGTCCCTTCAACAAGATGGTACACACCTGCTTTTAGATTTGTAGCATATTGTACAGAAAAGTGTGACTCATTTTCTGCCTCCCTTTCTGATATTTAGCTTTTTATTCTTACCCTTGTCCAGCAGGCCTCTGCTATGGGCACTCTAAACAGTTATCTTTCTGCTCTGTCTTCCTTCTTGCGGCTGCCTGACCAACCCTCTTTAATTAAGTCCTCTATTATAAATACATTTTTGAAGGGCCTTGTACATTTGTTCCCCCTTTTCCTTTCATTATGCCTTATTGGAGCCTTAGTTTGGTCCTCACATTCTAGATGTGTGCTCCTTTCGAGCCTGTTCACAGATGCCGCCTCAGGCTGCTCACCATCAAAACAGCCTTCTTTATGGCGATTACATCGGCCCGGAGAATGAGTGAACTGCAGGCTTTATCTTCCAAACCTCCATTCTTATCAGTTTATCCGGAAAAACTGGTGCTTCACTATAGTCTCTTTCCTGCCCAATTTGGTAACACCATTTCTTGTGGGCCAATCTGTCACCTTGTTTACCTTCAATGCTCCTCCACTTTCCTCTAGGAAGAGGAGCAACTCCACCGTCTGAACCAAATTAGAGCATTGTTGTCCTATCTTAACCGCGCATGAGAGTTCCGGGTGGACAACCCACTCTTCGTCGGGTATATTGGTGCGAAGACAGGTTGGGCGATGCAGAAACGCACTCTCTCTCAATGGGTTGTTTTCTGCATCAAGATCTGCTATGCACTGGCAAAGAAGCAGCCTCATGAAGGCTTATGGGCTAATTCCTCCAGAGCTAAAGCTGCGACCACTGCATTAGCACTTGGAGTCCCAGTGCTGGACATCTTCCAGGCAGCAACATGGGCTTCCCTGCACTAGTTTACCAGGCATTACTGCCTGAACAGTCAGGTCCTCAGGGACGGGCATTTTGCTTGTTCAGTCCTGCAAGACTTCTAGCTTAAATTTGTCAGTAGACCCACCACCGGGTATGGTATTGCTTGGGTATCTATTCAAAGGCAAGTAATGTGCGGCTGGAAGTCTCTATTAGATTAACAAGTTAGTTATCTTTATGTAACGCCTTATCAGGTAGCCGCAGATTCCCTACCTACCCACCCAGCCTCCCCTTTCTGCGGACAGATTACTAGGATCAGAGATGATCACTTACCGGGCACTAGTTTGGAGACACACTTCATGGCTCCGCACTTCTAGTGTAAAAAGTACGTCAGAATGGTGAGGAGGAGCCTATGTAGGTGACACAGATGCCACTTACGGCATGGTCGCCACGGTGCAGCTGATCGACGCCACCTACCGGCGCGTATGGGTACTGCTCACGAAAAATCTTCCAGATCCAGTCTGACGCCTGGGGAAATTCAAAGGTAAGGGATCTGCAGCTAGGTATTGTCTCTATCACATGAGGCTTTACCAAAGGTAACTTGTTCATCAAAGGACAAGTGACGGCCTCATTAGATGCCTTGGTTTTACAGCTCTCTAGGTTCAAGGTGTCCTCCCTGCAATTGTTGATGTTCCGCTTTATTAGCGTTTTGAAGAAGAAAATGCGTTTTTAAAGCCGCCATACAACCAAACACCCTCTGTGCTGCAACACTGTCTAATAATTTACATTATAAACAAAGGTGCCTTCTCACACTATCCTGTCCAGCCTTTTTTTTAAATGTGCATCACTGAAGAAAGCATCATCCTGCCAGCTGCTGCATCAGTCCTATTCAGTCCCTCCATTCAACACCATGGATAAATAATGGCATACCCATGCCTCCCACCCTTCACAAATGACACATGGTAATGGTATAGGGAGGTAAAGAATCTCACTCCTTTCAGGTAGCACATTGGTGAGAATGCAACGCACTGACTGTCTGCCTTTCCTTTGCCTTTCGGGCATGCCTTATTGTATTTAAGGAGCTTCTCCCTACTGACAATCAATTGAGCGGAAGGTAAATTGGAGGCACACACCTTAAAGGGAACATAGGTTGCAAGGATTCTATCCCTTCGCTATTCCAGGCCATTTGCTGGGAGTACCTCAGATACCTCAGATACAAAGGATGCCTGAGCAAGGGTGATCTCCTTGAAACAGGAAAATGTTGTCCTGCCCTGGTCAGGTGACCAGGCCATCTTTCATTGGAACTCAATTCTGTCATGTAGCAAATTCATTTAAAAATGTATAAATACAGGCCTAGAATGCATTAGGAACCCAGAAAAAGAGAGAGGTATGACTGTTACATCCAAGAAGTAAATATGAAATTTGCTAATCCTAGTTTGATGAAGTACATCCACTTTATATTTTTCATGACCGACTCTTGGGTTATTTGTGCTTAATTTTATTTTGTTACTGGGTCTTTGGTGGGTGGAGATTTAATTGTTGACAGTACGTATTGTACAGATAAAGAGCAAATCATAGGCCACCAAGTTATAGGAAGTACTAAATGTATTTTTGCTTATGTAGTGAATTTTATCATTGTCTTAAGTTAAGAAACTAGCAGAAGCTCTTTCACTTAGTAAACTAATGAACTTCCCATGCTCTTTTTCTTTTATAATTCCTCCCCCTTATGTTTTTTTACAAGAGAGACATGCTTCTAATCGAATATAGATACTTAGTCTTGTGTACTTTTTTACAAAAAAGAACACATTAATTTTGTACCGTAGAAATGTTTTGAAAGAATTCATTTTTGTAATCCACATGTTAGAATTCTTCGGTCTGTTATGGTGTAATGATGTGTGATTAATACCCAACATTATTTAATTCTCTGTTGAAGTGTTCCAGAGAAGCTTGGATATGATTCTGGATATTCATCGGCATTAAATAGTAGGAAAATGACTACTGCCATAGATGTTATTGGACAGACCTCAATTTCTCGTGTGGAAGGAAGACGGCGGGCTGCCAATGAAAACAGCAATATTCAGGTTTTGTACTACCGATTACAGATTTCTTGTAATTGTAAAACTTACATTTCAGAAATGGAAGACACCTGTGATTTGTTATTAACATATTAAGTGCACTATTGCAGAGTAGCTATACTTTTTTGACAGACGTAAAACGTAGTAATAATGCAGGTTAGTTTTTTCCCTACCTCACTCCCACTCCCCAATGTATTGCACTCCTTTCTTATCTAGAAATGTAGCTTGGAAAGCATGCTCTTGTATTGGCGCATCCGTTTCCATGCTTTTGAAAGAGATTATCTCATGCTTTTCTTTTTATTGTCAGGGTATGGTGAAAACATCTAATCTTACATGGACTCGTTGCTTAAGAATTTGAGCACATTTTATACAGATTAATTTAAAAATGGCGTAATCTACCAGACTTGCTTAAGTTTCATATGAAATGGAAATTGTAATGAAAGCTTGTATAGCAAACTTCAATAAACCGATTTATACAACAAAAAAATAAAAATTGTAATGTCATGCCTAACCATTTCTCTTTCTACGCCACTCTCTAGTCCCAATACATTTTTTCCTGTAGCTTTTTGCCTCATTTCTTCCGGTTTTAAGTGATTATAAGATTTAAGTATTGGATATTGTCTGTTTATCATAGCAACATTTCTGTTTTTCTTGCTATCTCAGTTACTGATTTGCTCATGTTACAGAATACATTACTACACTTTACATATGTTAGCAAAATGTTTTCTGTAACTGTTTACAAATGGGTACTGGTGAAAGGTTGATTTTAAGATTGCTGAGCTTTTCATTTCTACTCAGTATAGCAGGGAACGCCAGAAGAAAACCTGTGCAACTTCTTCTGAAGTGCTGTTTGTCTACCAAACAGAAATGTAAGCTTTGTTAAGAAGTATGAAAACACAGACTCATGTAACCAGTAAAAGGACAGTTTGGGTCACAATACACAGAGTACAATACATAAAAAATACTGAAATGTAAACGCCTGAAGATACAGTTATTAATTCTGGAACTTTATTCTCAAAATGAATAGCAATGAATGAAAACAGAGTTAATCTACCAGTCACAAGCCTACATGTAACATACACCTAGAACCTATACCTAACCCTGCCCAAATTCTAAGGCTAACAATAAAATTAACCATTGCTGTTTCTTCTTACTCTAAGACCATTGCTAACCCTAGGCCATGAACCTAAATGTAATGCTCCTCTTAGGCCTAAGTCTAGCCCTAGTTATAGGTTTTATGGTGTGTACTGATTCTAAGGCTAACACTGATTTCGTAATTAAATATTAATTAAAAAATACTTTCAGCATGAAATATTTCAAAATTAAGCTGTTTCAACTTTACCTTTTCAGCACTGGCTTGACAGAGTAGCTTTAATATGTCTGTTTTGAAATCTACATAATATATATAGGTTGGGCTTTGGCTTTCTCAAACAGGAGTATCTTTATTCACTCATTATTTATTGTCTGTTTGCTGTATTATTCTGCTGCGATTGGAGTGTTTGCATTGCAGTGCATGAGGGACTATTTTGCAACTCGAAAGGACACTGATCCATGACTCCTTAAACTCTTTATCTCATAGATGCTTTGTTCACAGAAAGTAATTGCTTTTTTGGCTGCAGCAGGCAAAAAATATTTTTGTCATGAAAATGCAAGCTAGACCTAACTTTGTCAATGCTTGTTGATATCTGAGTTTTATCTACCAATCCCTTGCTGAGGACGGGGGAGGGAACCAGACTGACGTGGGATGCCATGGAATGCATCCTTCCATTAACAACTAAACGAACAAAAGAGCATCCACAAAGAATGTATCAATTTGTAAGGCAACCTAACAAATCATTTGTATGTGTTTGGAGAAGATGCAAAATATTTAAAAAAAATATTCGGCGAGCCCTCCCACCAACCTAAGTACCATGCTTCATCATGAGGCTGCTGCATTCGTCAGGAGTACTGGTAGTGTGGAAGCCACAATTTATAAGTGCAAAATCTTGGTCCTCTTTAAAAGATACTACTTTATTGCAGAACTGCTCTATAGATTATTAAAATGAAGTCAGGGTGTGTGTTAGTGTTATTCTTCCAACATTATATGGGTCACCATGTTTCAGCCCTAGAATTGGGTTCTGGCCCTTATTAGTACTGGGATCCCCAAGTATTGTGTCAAGTCGTTCATGCAGCATACAGCAGCCACACACAGTTTTCATGCCTTAAAACCTAATATATTAATCCTGTTTTGCGCCACTAAGTAGTGTTTCTGCAAAATAAACCGAAAATTAACACATGCACAAAGCAAAACTTAAAAGCGCATGTAACAGAAAAGCTTCTGGGTATATAATGGCATGTATGGGCTCTGGTTTCACTGCAAAGGCATATGTGTAGGAGTGCACAGCGCACAACACACCAGTGTGGCAAGACAGTTTTATGTTCATAGTGTAATTCACAGCGAATAGTGACTATAATTATTTTTACCCTATAATAAAGGCAGTTAGGGCCCCATTGAGGCTCACCCGATGGGAACCCTTTTAGTCTCACACTGTGTTGGTAGGGGATAACAATATGTTAATTTCTTTGTCTAGCAGGGCCTAAGCTGATACCCGAAAAAAACATAGTCCTAATAATTACTTTATTAAAGGGTACACCCTGCCCAGCACTTGACTCTATGCATATCTTCTAAATGTTAATGTGAACTGGACGGTGTGGTGGGATATTGATGAGCTGGAGAACGGGAGAATAATTATTGTTAATGGTTTCCTCTGTGTGTGACGAGATATGCACAAGAGTGCGAAGAGGTCACTACATGCAAGCAGACTCATGGGAGTTGTAGTTCTGTAACTGCGCATTTCAGTATATCGGCATTAACTGGCAGCAGCAAACTGATTGGAGACATTAAAAAGATATAGAAAAACTGTGTTTCAAAAATGACAACTTGGGCCATATTGTAGACTACGTGGTTACATTTATGCTGTTGGCCATTATTTGTGTTTCATCTGTATTGTTTTATTTGTTATGGCTCACTACCAATGGTTTGCTGTGATGTCTCACTCTGGTTACAGGTCTTTAAAAGTCCCAAAACGAATATTCTTGGGAATTTTATAATTGTCTGCTGTGTAATAACGTAAATTATTATTTTTTTTTTTTAACTCTTGCAGGTTTTATCTGAACAGTCTCCACAAGAAGTTGACAATAACAATTTTATTAAACCTATGCCACCGTTTTTCCCTCCTGGTGCACCTCCTACCCATCTGCCGCCACCTCCGTTTCTCCCGCCACCTCCATCTGTCAGTAATGCGCCACCACTGATTCCACCCCCAGGTGAGCACTGTGTTTGTTGCCTGAAGAGGAACTCTTATCTGGGACATAGTTGGGTAATCGCGTGCTAGCTATTGTCCTGTATCTCTTTACAAGCCAGGTATTAAGTTAGGAATACTTTGAATTCTTATTCTGCATGTGTCATTTATTAGCACACAGTTACACATTTGATATATTAATCATGGTGGTTTGAAAATGTGTTCCTATTCAGACATGATTGCTTTCAGTTCTATAGTATCTGCTATGGATCAATGCCCATGGCCTCGTGAACCGTATTGTTGAGATTTCTAATCCTCATTTTTCACTTTCGTATTAGAAGAGGAAGGTAGTTATTCAATTTAGAGTCAACTAACCCATTTTTGGGTAAACAATATTTTTTGATGACAAACGTTCCAAGATAGGTTAAATTGGGCGTAAGTTGTTAGGGCTGTCTCTTAGAAGGGCAGGGTGCTATAATCCGCACAAGAGTTACACTAATCTCTTGAGCTCCACACTTTTCGTACTTTAAAAATTTGGAGGATGTTCCGTTGTTTACACGGCCTTCCTGCCAAAGATAATTTCAGATTTTTACGTCAAAGGCCTAGTTCTCTGTCTTCCAGCCACGCCTTTTTCTATTTGGAGAGAAAAATTATTTGATCATTTGGATGTGAAAAGAGGTTTAGGTTTCACATAAGGCCACCAACCAATAGTGCAATATTTACATGTTTCCTGCTGAGAGTTCATGCTCATCCTATTAGAATAACGCTGTATTTAGTGGTTCTGCAAAGAAATCCCCTATGAAGAAGTTTGTTGAGACAGGCTTTGAGAACATTAGTCTCCATTTGTTAGCCCCTGAGCAAATGCTCTGTTCATCCAACTAGTAATCCAGAGCCTACTTATTAAGAGTCTAGGGTTGAACTACAGAATAGGGTCGTTTTGCCATAAAAATTCTGTACGTTTAGCCTTTGGGCCCACACAACTCCAGTAGCCGTCCTCCATACTAGACTGTGCTCTGTAACTGGCATGCGTTTTTGATGGAGCTGAGGTAAAGTGATACATGGAATCATATGTCTGGCCATGTCTTTACAAAATATAGTAAAGCCATGTACATAGTTTTACATATCCCCTCATTATGTGTTTGTGTGATCCCAAAAGTGGGAGCCCATAAACTAGTATGGCCAGAGCTATGTTGCTACATATTTCATTTGAATTGTATTTTATTTGCTTTACATTAGTAAATCTATGTAATCCAGTTGACTTTAGAGAGCAGTAGTAAAATTGGAGGGGCCACATAAGATGCAAAAGGTGGCCCATGACGGCAAGAGTAGCGGACTATTTCCAAAAGACTAAGGTTTGCATTACATTCTACATACCTGAATGTGCTGCAAGTGGGTGCGTGTAGCACACTATCTGGAGCAAAGCTCTGCAATTAAGTCCAAGGACTTAACTATTTTCTTAATTTGGGGATACAAAGTAGACTGATGTCTGGTGCTCTGTGGTCCTCTCAGTTAAAGAATTTTGAAATCTGGAGCACTTTCTGGCAAAGGCACACTGCCTTGAATTACACCCGTTTTGCAGTGGTGCATCAGTGGAGAGCTGACAAGGCAGGTGAACTGTGCTGTTTATGACCCATTTGTGACTTAAGCAGCCGTATTTTGTATTTTTTTAAGTTGATCGCAAGGTCTACTCAAAGTCTACTGCCTTTGTCAAGCATAGAGGGGATTGTGATATTTGCAGTGGTAGTTATCCATTGGAAGGAAAGAAAGGGAAATATTTAGATACTTTTAGGTAGAAGAACCTGCATTTGGTTGGGAGGTAAGTAAGATGTTGTAGAAAAGTACCCCTTTTTGACATGCCCCCCTCATTTTTTGTCTGGTAAATATGATTTCGATTGGAATTGCATTGGGTTTCTGCTAACCAGGTCCTCAGTGCCAGAGCTCTTTCCTAAAACTGTATAGTTGTTTCCCCCAATTGGCAAAACCTTTAGCACCCTCTGCAAGTCTCTAGTAAGTGGTACCCCTGGTACATAGGGCCTGACTTACTTAAGAGGGTCCCTAAGGGCTGCAGCACAAATTGTGCCACACTAAGGGACCCCTCACCAAGCACTTGCAAGGCTGCCATTGCAGGCTGCATGTCTTGGTGCATACAAAAGTGAAAACACGACAGTCCCCCACTCAAAGCTAGCAGCCTCTTTTCACTGCTACCGTTCTCTAAAGAATAAAATTGGGCACGGACTATGTTCTACACCTCTGCAACTGTCCCCCCTAGTGCTGCTAGTGGTGTTCTGCTGGTGATACCTTGGACCTTGCCCACTACTCACCTTAATTCCTGGAGAAGGGTGCCGTAAGTTGCTGTACTATACCTGAATGCCGCATTGACTTTTCCTCCCTTGGGATAACATTGGAGCTTTCAGAAATTGCATTGTCTCAACTTTTTGAACTAAAAAAAATTCATACTTAAAAACGTACTTACCTGAACGATTTTCTTCTGAGGCCTAAACATATATAAAGATACCTGCTATTTTTTATAAATGAGTGTGGATCATTTCCTTGAGTCGTGTCTCATTTATTGATCATTGTGTGTATTTCTAGATGTCTTGCACTCTTCTGTGAAAAGCCGAACGCTGATCAACCACACTACCCACTAGCAGAGCACCTTAGGATTGCCTTAGCAAACCCCCAAGTCCAGTCATAACGGAACCAATGGATTCTTTACATGATATATTTCATTTTGATATATAATATAAATCGCTAGCTTCCTACAGATGTTGGAGTCACTTTGAAGCCCATTTTCTTTGCTGATTTCTATAGAGGCAGCATGATGACTTTGGGAAAGTGTTAGAGGAGTTTGCTCCAAAAGTGGGATCTTTCAACAAGTGTAGAATCTCAGCTTTGAGGTTTTTAGGTTAATTTCATTGCCACTTGCCCAAGCTTTTATTTACTTTTGGCAGCATGCAAAACTGGGGGCTCGTCTTAACTGAATTTACTCTCCAGAAGAGAAAAGATTTTGGTGAGGTTAGCTTTTCGGATAGAGACTTCTACCCACAGATTCCTCACTTAAGAACATTCTCCATGCTTAAGGCTGGATCAGGAAAATCTTGATCAGTACCTCTGCGCTCCGATAGATGGTATCAGTCGGCTCCGCATCTGTGTCGCCTGTGTCATAAGTGACGTTTGCGGTGCCTAAATAGGTTCCAGTCTGTTGTGCTGACATCAGTTCTGCACCAACAGTGCTAATCTGGAGATCTAACTATGTTATTTTTTTTGACCACCGTTTGCCGGCTTTTGTTTGCTATTTATTTAGCTATAGCTCCCAGTGAGCTAGGGAAATGTTCCCTGCAAAACTTACAGTATTTAAACCTTTTGAGGAATGTCTCAGACAGATGTCTGTTTCATCCTCACTTGGTCTGTTTCTAGTGCCTGGGGTAGGGTCACAACCCCAAAGCCTGCATGGAGTGCAAGCCGATGCATCCCAGTGCGATTCGGAAGTGGACAATGGAGCTCCTCGCGGCAATGCAGAAGGCGGCTCTGTGCTTTTCCCATTCCAGGGATAGATCTCGGGGCAATTTCTAGAGCGTTTCAACAGGCGATCATCTTCGCTTTCCAGGACGTCTTATTCCAAGTCGAGTGAGTCCAAGAAGCACAAGAAGTTGTCGTCAAATTATTCTAAGGTTTCCCTATCCAAATGTTGTGTTTCTATGCCCAGCTCCTGCACTCCACCTGCGGAGCCGGCGTCTGGGCCCCATCTGTGCTTCCCGGGAGTGATGTCCACTCAGTTGCAAAGGTTTTATGATGCCATGCAAACCATCTTCGGGCAACTGACTCCTTCTGGCGCACCTTCGGGCCCACAGAGGCATGAGGAGCCCCAACTGGGTTACTGCCATCGGGTTTATTCCCGATGCCAGCTGAGGCCTCTGGATCTGCCTTGACTGCCTTGGGCGCCGACACCCTCCTGGGCCCCAGTAACTTTGGCGCCCACCCTGATGCAACCAGTGCTGCTGGATGGCGAACTAGTACATAGCTGTGACTTGGCCCTGACCTGACACCGCTTGATGTCGACACCTGGTCTGTCCAGACCATATCCACCCCTGGACTTGCTGTCTTATGACAGGCCTTTCCTGATTGAGGGAGGTGATGAAGTCGAAGAGTTTTGTTCCTTTGGGGATGACACTGACCAGGAAGAGACCTGGTATGAGGATATGGTTGTCCCTAGTGGCCTGGACCCGCCCCAACATCTTGCATGTCTTCCCCTCCCAGCCCTGTTTCAGAGCAAGTTGTATCCTTTGCAACAGTGATGCGCAGGGCAGCTGAGGTACTTGACCTAGAGCTGCCTACGGTTGAGGTCAAGACCAATATTTCGACAGAGGTGCTTTACCCACAGGAAACTCTGCTGAACCTGTGCTCCCCTTTAATGAGGCCCTCACTGACGTTCTCCTGGTGGGCCTGGGCTAAACCTTGCACGGAGGCTGCTGTGCACTGCATGATTGCCTGTCTCCATAGCCCCTGTCCTCCCCCAGGGGACCTGGCCTTCCACTCTCAGTATCCATCCTCTGAGAGCCTGGTGGTACAGACCTGAACATCCAAAGTTAACCAGAAACTCAATCCCTTCAACCCCACCGGATAGGGAACCCAAGAGGCAGGATACTTTTGGAGATATTACCCCATCAACACTCAAATCGTCAACATGTTTCTGCCTGTTGGCTCATACGGGTCTGTGGCATTCTTCAGGACAAACACTTGATCTGTGCGTAGTACACACACTTTAGGTACCTGCAAAACAATAATAATACGGTTTTACTATATGATTCATCATAGGCTGACCCACAAGGGTAGTGAGTGTTGATGGAGTACTAGCTCCTCTTGTCTCCATTTGTTTTTAATACCAAGTGGTGTTTTATTTAACATAAAGGTCCGTTTGGCATATCACATTGTTTTTTAATTATACTGTCACGGGTCCATAGCTTCTTAGAAGTGCCTCCCTGACCTCCGGATGTAGGGCCGCTTGTCATCAAACCGAGTTTTTGAAGAGCTTCGGGAGTCCTATTATGAAGCATGACACCTGGTGATGTGTGAGGACATCCCATCACATTTTTGTGTATGCCCAGGGATAGGCGGTTGTAAGGTGTAGTGTTCGTTTCAGTAGTTTCTCGGGTGGCTTAATTGTGTAGACGGCTGTGACTGGAGGCCAGTTCACCCTTGGGGCCCTACAGCCTCTAGTTCCCTATCACAGGTAGTGTCCATGGTATAATCTCTGTGTTGATGCTGGACACCACGTACTCTAGGCAGGGTCATGACCTGTACAGTGGTGATCTGTTGCCATACCTGGTTGCGGTTCACTGGGTTTCCAGGGATGTGCAATAATCCCGTATTGACATGACATTTAATAGCTCCTACAGAATCAGCAGGCCATGGTCGGGACACCGATCTGCGTTTGCAATAACAGTCTTACCCCTCAGCCCAGCAGCCGACCTAGCACTTTCATGGACAGGATCGCAAACTTGTAGATCCCAAAAAGGGCAGATGAGTCATGCTCAGCACGTAGGCCAGCCTCCCGCCACTCTGCTGCTGCAGCCCCCAAGCCTCATTAGCAAAACCCTCCACCTAGCATAGTCATCCTGTAAGTGGAAGTACCCTCCACCACTTGCTCCAATGAACCAACATAACCTCTGACAAGTTGGTGCTCCAAATCATGCGGAGGGGTTATGCCCTTCGCCCTTTGCCACCATCCTCAGAACGGCTGACAGAGGACCATATCTACTTTCTCCATCAGGTAGTGCATGCTCTGGATGCCAAAAGAGACATCAAGAGGGTGCAAACGCCAGACGTAGGATGCTATTCCTGCTGCTTTCTGGTGCCGCATAAGGGCGAAGAAACTTAGTGCTATCTTACATCTATGTCCTGTCAAGGCCGCTCTAAGGAAAGAGATATTTAAGATGCTGTCCTTGGATCAGGTCTTGCATGCCCTGGGTGTTCATAAAAGTGATAACAGTGGTTTCAGCTTAAATTTGAAGGTCAGGGGTTCCAGTCTTCCCCAATCTCGACAACTAGCTGCTGAAGGCACTCTCACCTCAGGCAGTCATTGAGAACGTCCTGCATTTGCTAGTGTTCACAATCAACATGTTGAAGCTACACCTGACTCCGTCACAGATACCACCTTTCACTGGAGCTGTTCTGGATACAGTGCAGTGCCGCGCCTTCTCTCTGAAGTGGAGAGTCTAGGACATTTGGACTGTGATCCTGATGGTTCAACTTCTGTCTTGGATCTTGGTGAGACTGACTGATGCTGCTGAGCCTGATTGCCTCTTGCATCCTGCTGGTGAAGCACACCTGATGGCACATGGGGGCTCTGCAGTGGGACCTCAAGTGCCAGTGGGTGCAGAATTAGGGGAATCTCTCCGACCTGGTCCAGATTTTGACAGAGACTGCAAAAGATCTGCAGTGGTGGCAGTTGGACCAGTGGCTGTCCCCTCTACCTTCCCAACCTGGAACTGACAGTGGGGACCAATGCATTTGCTTCTGGGTTGGAACAGCCACCTGGGAGAGGTAGAGATCAGAGGGCTCTGGTCTCCCGCCGAGTCCCATCTCCACATCAACCACGTAGAGCTGAGGGTGATTCGCTCGGCATTGAAAGCCTTTTCTCCCATTTATCAAAGAAAGGTTGGTTCAGATACTTGCAAACACCCCGCCATATAGTATTCCAACAAACAGAGCAGCGTAGGGTTGTGGACCTTGTGCCCGGAGGCCCTGCGCTTCTTGACCTGGCTGAAGTGACAGGTATATCTTCCTGATGGTGAACCACCTGACAGGTTAGCTGACTTCCAGGTCGGACTAGCTCAGCTGTCGACTCCTGGCAGATCACGAATGGCAGCTACACCCAGAGATGGTGCAAGTTGAGACTGCGAGGAACCTTAGCTTGATCTGTTCACTACTTCCGAAAATGCGCATTGTCATCACTTCTGCTTGTTTGAGTTTCCAAAATGGTTCTCGCTCAGAGACGCATTCCATGTAGATTGGAACCCAGGGCTCCTGTATGCCTTTTCGTTGATACTTCTCCTGCCCAGAGTTCTCAATAAAATCAAGACCGACCGGGCCCTAGTCATTCTAGTAGCTCTGGACCGGGCAAGGGGAGTTTGGTATTTTCAACTCTTCTGCATGAGCATCTGTCGTCCAATCAGATTACCTGTATGGGAGGATCTTCTGTCACAGCAGTAGGGCAAGGTTCTATACCGGAACATGCGCACACTCTACTTTCATGTGTGGAGATTGAGCGGTGACAGTTGAATGTTTTTGACTTCCTCCCGAGATCAGTGACGTCATCTTGGCAACCAGGTGTCCCTCGACTGTATGTGCCTGCTGTGACTTGGTGCTCCTCTCGCCATGTTGACCCTCTTTCAGCCCCCTTATTGTAGGTATTACTGTTTGTGTTGTATTTACCCCGACAAGGCCTTGCCCTGGGCACCTTTAGAGGTTTAGGCTATATCTGCTCTCTTGAGGTTGCTGAATAAGCCTGCACTATTTGTCACCCATTGTGACTCGTTTTCGTAAGGGCTTGCAACATTTGTTTCCTCCTACCCCTTTCATCATGCCCCAGTGGCATCTTAATTTTGTCCTCCCGTTCCTCATGGGCTCACCATTTGAGCCTCTGCATGGTTTTCTGCTCTGGCTTCCCACTCTTAAGACTGCTGTTTAGTTGGCCATTACACATTGGTCAGGAGGGTCATCGAGCTTCAAACTCTTTCAGTTAACCCTCCGTACTCCAGCTTTTACCTGGACAAACTGGTTCTGTGGACATGTGCCTCTTTTCTGCCACAGGTGGTTACTCCCAAGCATGTCGGGCAGAACATCACCTAGCTTACATTTTTCGCTCTGCAGCATCCTTTTAAGGTGATACTCCTTAGCCTGGACCCAAAGATAGCGCTCTCTTTCTACATCAAATGCAAAAACAACAGTTGATGGACAGAATGCAGAACAATGTCGTACATTCACCCCAGTACAGAGATCTGTGCCTAAATCCATCGTTTTTTTGCTCACCATGCCATTCCAGTTTGAACTCAGCCATATGCAAATCAGTCTTGACCTTGTGCCTCATGGGAGCAGTTACCCCTCTTCAGCCAGGATAGCTTGATTCCAGTGGCATGGAAAGCATGGGGCCCAGGTCTGGGCATACCCGTCCCACTCGGGGTGACAAATGCAAAAACAACAGTTGATAGACAGAATGCAGAACAACTAAACTAGGGTGGCATGGTGAGCAAAAGAATGATGGATTTAACCCAGATCTCTTGACTGGGGTGAATGTTTTGATTTGTTCTGCATGCCGTCCATCAATTGTGTGTCTTTTGCTCTTTCTACATCATTCGCACTAACGATGATCTAGTGGACTATCAGCTCTTCATTTGGTACACCGCAGATTCCTTATAGACCCGCACATCCTCCCCACTCTGCCACCTGGGTTCCTTCCCCTAATATCCCGTTAGATTCTGCACACTGTTCAACCAATCAGTGTGACGTTCCATCGCATTTTTGGCGCGGAAATAGTCACAAAAGAAATTCATGCCAGCGCACCGGGTTGCGCCTATATAGCCATCTTGCATGTAACTTCTGATATAGATGTCACTGACTCGAAGCGAATCAATGCCACATAGCAGCTCGTAGAGGTACTGCTCCTGATTTTCAGATCCAGTCTGATGCCTGGGGAATATTGTAAGGTGAGCAATCTGTGGTTAGGTAGAGTCTCTCCCAGAAAAAGTGCTACAAAGTAAATTAACTTGTTCATATTGGGGGGGGGGGGGGGTAGAGATTGGAAAAGAGGCAGGCACACTATTGTGGAACGTGACATGTGAGTGGGAAAGAGGTGGAGTAGAAAACATAGAGCACAGTCCGTACCAGCCTGTATTCCAAGAAAGAGCGTGGTCATTTTAGAGTGGTGGCTCATTCTGTGTCGAAGGCAGGCAGTGCACCAGCTAGGACGGGTCTGTTGGTCATGTGGCTTAGACAGCAGCTGAGAGGTCCAGTGGGTTAAAGGCATTGCCAATGTGTTCACCAGTAGACATTAAGAAAAGACGGTGGGACAAATTTTGGTTCCATGCCTTAGTTAAAAGCAATGTTGGAAAGGATAGTTGATGAGTGTGGTAAGAGCATTATTGAAAAGAGTCATTGATGTGTGTGTAGTGGAGCTGCTGTTCTGCTGCCCACACTGTTAACTGCATCTGAGTGGTCATACTTCGGCTTTTAAGGAATGTGGATCCAGGCTGTTGGTGGCACAACTCCTGTCCAGCGATTTGTGAGGTGAATTATTTTGGCTGAGCAGGCTAATGAAGGGGAACTGAATTATCTCTGTATTGTAACTAAAGTCTTAATTTGATTGTACATTGAAGAGAGTAGTTGATAAGATTCCACAACTGGACAGGAAGGATGCATTCAAGGACTATGTAAGTATCAAGCCAGTGTTTGATCTGAGTTGTTGGCAAAGTTGAGGGTATAGTGGTAGATTGCCAGGACATCCATCACAGAGGTTTATATCAAACTAAAAAAATATCGTATTGTTGAAAAAAACAAGACTAAAATCCTTGTTTTTAATAGCTTTCATATAAATTGTGTGCTCATTTTCTCTAGGACAAGTAGAAAAATATAGGGGAATCTAGATTTATTATCATTGGGTAATGCTTGTTTTGAGTGCCAACATTAGTAAAAATATGTTAAAACACTTTTTTGCTATTCTTGAATGCTTGAATATTTGGAATTTGCTTGCGAACCCCGATAATTTACTCACTTATTAGCCTTTGCTGCACAATACTTTTTTCAGTAATCTCAGGTTAACAAGTCAGAGGATTTTCGAAAATGTTTGGGCAATGAATTTTCCTCTTGTGGACAGACACCTGTATTGAGCAAACACATTATACGTCTAAGAATTGCATTTGAAAAGGGCATGATTATCCCTAGAAAGGCAGCATGCTGCTTCTCGCAGAAAAGGACTTGCATGTTGTGTGATCTATAATCTGAATAATTATCTGGTGGTCTTCATTTAAACTGAATACATATTCTGCTGCAAGAGTATGTAAGAGTTGGATATCTTTTCTGGTTTTGTTCATTGTAGTTAAAAAATCTGATAACTTCTAGCCGCAGATTCTTTACCTTTGAATTATCCCCAGGTGTCAGACTGGATCCAGAATTTTCATGAGCAGCACCCCTCAGCAACAGTAGGTGGTGTTGATGGACTCTGCGTGGCAGCATCGGTAGTGTCCGCACTTGAAGTAACGTGCGCTGTGCCAAATAGGTGCCACCCCTGCGGGCTGATGTCCGTTCTTTTTCCATGCCTGTCTGCGCAGATCTGGAGAGAGCTATCCCTTAAGTAACTTTTTGACGGAGCTTTTTTCGGTGTTTTTTCAAATATTGTTTTATTTCTTCTGGTGTGGCAGGGATGTCCACTAGAAAGACCGGTTACAAGCCCTACAGCACCATTCACCGACAGATAGTGGTGATGGACCTGCATTTTGTTTGCCTCTGGCGCCTGGAGAACGACCATGGCGTGAAGACTTGCGCCAAATGCCGCACCATGGCCTTAAGGGAGTGGTCCCTCAAGCTTCTTGCCATCCGATGTGCACTGCAGCAACAGTCTCGATCACAGTCAAATGGAAGGTCCCGGGTTTGGTACCGGTGTCCCAAGATCCATGTCGCATTCCAAGTCGTTGAGCCACTCATGTAAGTCCCACAAAAAAAGAAAAGTAAGGAGTCGAAGCGATCTTTGACTTAGCCTCGTCTGTTGACCTGCGAGACAAGCGAGCGTCGTTAGCTCCTTGTCGACTCTGTGCTTCCTCGAGTTTCCAAGAGCTATAGTGCCCCCCTCCTCAAATCTAGGCGCCTCATATTTGAGCGGTCCGTTCCAGCCAGCGTGCCTTCGGGCCCGTGAGTTCAGTAGGGGCCCCTACTGGTACCACGCCAGCAGTTCCTGCGCCAGTCAGGCCCGTAGGATCCATGAATTGATTCATACATGTGCCAGGGATGGTCGAAGTGGTTCCGATGCCAATTCTCCTGGTGTCTCATCTCCATTCAAATCCTGACTCCGGCATGGAGCCGTAGAGGCGTCTTCTGATGCAGACTGTGGTGCCAAATGGAGCCGTGCCTTCTAGGCAAGAGCCTGAGCCCTGTTCCTGAGAGCTAGGCCTCGGAGAAGATTGGGAGGGGTCGCTGGACCCTTAAGAATACCAGCCTTTAGACCCCCCAATGGACTGGTGTGAGGACTTGATGGAGGCCAGGGTACTGGACGCTACCCATGTCTATGGAGGAGGGAGCGTCCTTTGCAGTGGTGGCGAGAAGGGTGGCCGAGGTCCTGAACCTTAACCTACCCTCTATAGCAGTCTAAACGAACATCTTGACAGAGTTGCTTTAACCAGGAGTGAGCTCCACCCCCCTTCCCCCCCACAACCATACTGACGTCCTGCTTGAGACTTGGTTTGGCAGCACAGGGGTTCCTCTGACCAGTACAATTGCCAGCCGCCCCCTCCCTGCCCCAGGGGACCCCAATTTACTCACACAATGCCCCACCCCAAAGAGCATGAGGGTCCAAGCCTCTACCTCCCTTGTAATTCCTAGCACATTCCCGACAGTCCCTTAGGATAGGGAATCCAGGAGGCTGGACACCTTAGGGAACAAGATATTTTTTTCCACCAGCCTGGTACTGATTGAGTTTGGGCTGTTATTGTCATGCTCGATGTGATTTTGTTGCACAGATGCTGCCCATGGTCCCGGAAGAGGCCTGGGCCATACTCTCCTAGGCTTATGCCAATGGGAGAAACACAGCAAAGTTCACAATCAGATGAGGATTGGATACCACCGTCTTGCTGGGCAGAGCGGTTTAATCGACAGTGACCTTAAGCGCCACGCCTGGCTGAGGACAACTGGCTTTTCAGGAGATGTCCAAGCATCGCTTATGAATATGCCCTTCGATGGCTCCCATCTTTTCGGAGACAAGGCGGTTTTAACGCTGAAGCGCTTTAAGAACAGCTGGGCTATGGCCAGTTCCTTGGGCCTTTCCATGGCCCCTGGCCACTCCTAATCTGACTTTCTTGGCCACTGAAGGTGCTTCAAGCTGCACCTATACCCACACAGCTACCTTCGGTGAACAAGGTTCCCATCTGCTACATGATTGAAGACGCAGTACCCACAAATCTCATGGGTCTTGCAGCCAGAGGTCGGGCCAGTCCACCACAGTCCCCCAACAGCCACAGCCTCCAACACCCTTAAAGTTTGCCCTCTTGCCATCATGGGCACCTAGTGGGAGGCAGAATATGCCATTACCTGCCCCACTGGAGTCCTATCACGTCAGACCAATGGGTTCTTCAAATAGCTTGAAGGGGCTACTCTCTTCCCTTTGTCACCCCTCAACCCATGCCCCCTGTTTGTGACAGACTGACGAAAAACCATCTTGCATTGCTCCACCAGGAAGTGACAGTTTTTTTGGCCAAGAGAGCAATAGAGAAGGTGCTGATTCCAGTAGTGGGCCGTGGTTGCTATTCCTACTATGTTTTGGTGTGCAAGAAGGATAGATCCTAGACTTGCGCCCTCTCAATTTCTTCCTCAAGAAGGAGAATTTCAAAATGCTCACGCTTGTTCAAATCCTATTTGCCCTGGACTCTGGAGACTGAATGGTAGGGTTAGAAGCATATTTCCACATTGCCATCTTGCCTGCCCATAGCCTTTACCTGCAGTTCATGGTCGGCCACAATCACTTTCAGTTCGCCCTGTTCCCTTTTGACCTTACTAGCTCCCCTTGGGTGTTCACCAAGGTGATAACGGTGGTTGCAGTTTATCTGCATAGATCAGGGGTGCCAGTCTTTCCCTATCTCAACGACTGGCTTGTAAAGGTTATCTTCTACTTCCAGAATAGGGCAAACCTCCTGACTACCTCTCAGACGCTCCCTTTCATCGGAGATGTTCTGGACATGGTGCAGTCTCCGGCCTATCCTCCCAAACAGCGAATCTAGGATATTTTGGTTATACCACCAATGTTTCAGCCTCCTTCCTGGATTTCAGTGAGACTGACTCTGAAGTTGATGACCACATGGCCTCCTTTATCCTGCTTGTGACGCATGCAGTGTAACATTAATTTCCAGTGGGCGTAGCATCAGGGGAATCTCTCTGCCGTGGTCTAGATCTCAGATGAAACTAAAAAAGATCTGTAGTGGTGGCTAATAAACCACGATTGGCTCAGCAGCAGACCCCCCTCCCTCTCCCTACCAGATCTCATTGTGGTGACAGATGCATCACTTCTGGGATGGGGCGGCCATCTGGGAATCTGGACTACACATCAACCTTCTGGAGCTCCGGGCGATCCGGCTGGCCTTTAAAGACTTTCTAGCCTCCATTAAGGGAAGGCTAGTACAGGTGTTCATGGAAAACACAATCACCATGTGGAACTGCAACAAAGAGAGTGGGTGGGGTTATGGACTCCTTCTCGAGGCCCTGCGTCTCTGGACATTGCTGGAACTGCAGGGCATATCCCTTGTGGTTCAACACCTAGCGGGCTTTCTGAACACCAGGGCTCACAAACTCATCTGGAAATGCCTAGTGGATCACTAATGGTGTCTCGATTCGGAAGTGATGGAAGATCTCTTGCTGCAGTGGAGAGAACCCTGGTTGGATCTGTGCACCACTGATGAGAATGCACATTGTCAGCAGTACTGAGTTCTGGAATTTCCAAGGTGGCTCTCGCTCGGAGACGCTTTATATCTTAAGTGGTTCTCAGACCTCCTGTAGGCCTTTCCTTTCATACCACTCCTGTCCAGAGTCCTCATGAAGATCAGGAACGACTGGACCCAAGTCATCCTTGTGGCTCTGAACTGGGCTTGGAGCGTTGATATCCCCAGCTGATGAGCATGGCCATCTGTCCTCCGATCAGGCTGCCTCTTTGGGAGGATCTTCTGTTGCAGCAGTAGGGGAAGGTTCTCCACTCAAACCTGTCAACGCTATGCATTCTTGCGTAAAGATTGAGTAGAGACCCTTGGCTATTTTCAACCTTTCGCCTGAAGTCTGCAATGTTATTCTGCCAGCCAGGCGCCCTCCACCAAAACAGTATACGCCATTCATTGGTGCTAGTTTGTGGCATGGTGTGCAGAAAAGCAGGTTGACCCTATTTCTACACCCCTTTCTCATGTTCTTCTCTTTATTCTTTCCCTTGCCCAGCAGGGCTCTGCTCTGGGCACCTTAAAGGACTACCTTTCTGCTATATCAGGCTTTCTGCAGTTGCCTGACTGACCATCACTCTTCAAATCCATTTAAATACATAGGTTCATGAAAGGTTTGCAACATAGGTTTCTTTCTTCTCCCTTTATCATGTCTCAGTGGAACCTTAATCTAGTCCTCGTGTTTCCTGATGTGCGCTCCCTCTGAGCCCATACACAACTGTCAGACTCCTTACCATCAAGACGGCCTTTTTGGGGGCAATAAAATCTGCTCGGAGGGTCAGTGAATTTCAGTCTCCATCATCCAAGCCTCCATACTTACTAACCAGAAAAGCTGGTTCTATGAACTAGAGCTTACTTTATGCTGAATGTAGTCATTCCCGTTCATGTAGGCCAGTTTATCATCCTGCCTACATTTTGCGCTCCACAGCATCCTTCTAAAAAGGAGGAGCAACTTCATCCACTGGACCCCAAAAAAGCATTGTCATTCTACCCTGACCGCAGAGAGAGTTTCAGGTGGGCGACCAATTCTTAGTGGGTTATGTCGAAGCAAAGAAGGGAAAGACCTTGCAGAAGCGGACCATCACCCGGTGGATGGTGCTTTGCATTAACATCTGCCTTGCATTGGCCATGAAGCAACCCCCTGAGGGCTTGTGTGCTCATTCCACCAGAACCAAGGCTGCGACCACTGTTAGCACGCAAAGCCCGGTCCTGGACATCTGCCAGGCAGCAGTGTGCGCTTCTCGGCACATGTTCACAAAACACTACTACGTGGACAGTCCGGTCCATCGGGAAGGGCACTTTGCCCGTTCGGTCCTGCAGGACGTTTGCTATGAAATTGTTTCGCAGACCCACCTCCGAGGAGGTATTGCTTGGGTATCTATTGTAGGGTAAGGAATCTGCGGCTAGAAGCCTCTATCAGATGAACAAGTTACTTACCTTTGGTAATGCCATATCTGGTAGAGACTCTAGCTGCAAATTCTTTACCCTACCACCCATCCTCCCCGTTCTGCAAACAGATTTCGCGGAACAGGGTTTTTTTTCCTTTCAGGTTCCTAGTTTCCCACACCAGTTAATACTTTTCTTCGTGACTCCACACTCCTGGCGTGGAAAGTGGCGTAAAGAAACTGAAGTCCGCACGCTGGGGTGGTGCCTATATAGGCACATCACTTCCAGCGTGGACGACACCAAGCGGACCTTATCGCCACCTACCGGTGTGCAGGAGTACACATCACAAAAAAGTTCCGGATCCGGTGCGACGCCTGGGGATAATTCTATGGTGAGGAATCTGCAGCTAGATAGAGTCTCTACCAAATAAGGTGTCATTGAACGTAAGTAACTTGTTCGATATTGCTCCTTTACTCAGTATAAGCAGTTCAGATTATTTCCAAATGCTTCAATTTGAGCAGCTAGGTTTGCACTGCAGCGTTAGCCCTCTGTTCATTTGGCAGGCTCTGAATGTTCAAACATTATCCATTCACATTTATACATCTGAATATAACCAAGGGGAGATATGGCGTTTGCGCCTGCAGACCTGTGATTTAATTGTGCTGCTGCCAGCATTTTATCTTCAAAGCTGTGACTAAAATATCCTGTTTCACCGTCCTCCTTTATTTTGATAGACCTGTTGCGTAACACTGCCTAGAACTCTTTGCCAGAAATTAAGTATTCTAAATGTAAAACATCCTCTAGAAGCCTTTTTGAAAAATAACCCCTCTTTGAAGTTGTGTCCTGCCCAGTATATTGGCGCGAGTTAAAAGTTATGTAACAGAAAAACCTGGAATGCTTTCCGAGCGTACGTGTGTAAAGGAAGTATTTGATTAGGTAGTGAATAATTCAGAACTTCTGAAGTACTACAGTACTGGTGTATTTGTTAACGTCTACTTTAAATATGTCTGGTAAGGAGATCTTGAAGAGACATAAAAGTAGGAATTTAAGTATAGTCACTGGATACGAATAATAGATTTTGAAACTGTTATATTGCGGATAAAATTAAATTTACTTTTCAAAATGTGATATAGTGCAAAATAAGTATTGGATGCAAATTGGCCACAGAAGCTTTAATGTAAAATGAAGTGTGGAAACTAATTCAGAAAGTGTGAGCAGTTCGGTTCATGAGGATCACGTTGGTCCTACAAGTATTATTTTCATTTTTTTTGCCAAGGCTTAATTATGTTAATTCTTGTATAGGAGCCTTTCCTCGACTTCAGAGGGAGTCTCAAACATTTGGGATATGGTTCCTTTTTTGTATGCTAGTGACCATTCCTGTTCTGAAAGTCTTCAATCTCAAAAAGCGGATGTTCTTGTGTTAAATGCCCAGTGGAGGATGAGGTCCCTCCAGGGGTAGGTACCTCAGATGGCAGTTATTCTAACATCGGTCGAGTCTCATGATATGGATCCGTCTTCCCATATCAGTCACAGACACCATCATACCAGACACCTCCTAGCTGGGCTAGGTTGCTCACATGGGGGAGTGGAGGAGGCAAGGCCTTTGGCCACCAGCAGGATGACTGCGCTTCATCTGCATGCCATCTGCCTAGCCCTGAAGGCATTTCTCCCTCCATCTCTATCTTCCTTCTATCTTGTGCCGTGATGTAAATGTCCTCTTGGACAACGCACAGTTGCCCATTACCTCAACAGGCTTGGAGAAGTGGGTTCCTAGTCTCTGTGCTTGAAGGCTTTGCCACAGACTTTTGTTCGGTGGCAGCTCACTTGGCAGATGCTTTGAATATGACACTGGATGCCTTTAGCCGCCTTTCCCCTAGAAGATCATGAATAGGAACGCCGGCTAGTTTTGCAAGGGTGATTTTCTCTCTAGAGCTGTGGTACTTTACAGAAAGTGTCTTATGTTCTGCGCACTTTACCATGGTTCTCTAAGGATGTGTGAAGAAATAGTGTTTTTATATGATGTGGTTGTGACTTCAACTAGTAATACACTTACCAACCCCTTTAGGACCAGTAGGTTTCTTTTGTTAAACCCTCGAGCTCAACCTTGGTTAGCTGTGACTCTGAGCGGCAAGGCTTACACAAAGGGAAAAAGTGTAAACCATTTAAACAGCACCACAACTATTTCAAAAGAAATCAATGAGACTTAAGAAATCCCAAACTATTTTTTTTTTTAAATATACTGTATTTGTATGTATTTTAGATACCAAATTAAACTGATCTACCGCAGAGTTCTGGAGATGCAATATTTAAAAGGTACAGTAAATCACAGCTTTTTACTCGACCACGAATATGGACTGGCAAATTCAACAAATTTATCACTTCATAACTTTTTGAGCAAAAACTTTGACTAGTTGTATTGCAGTCGGTTAGAGTTACTTTAAGTGACCATCTCCAGGAAGCAGCCAATCAGGGAGACCCTCCATGCCCTCAAACATTTACCTCGAAGGAAGAAGAAGTCTTCATTAAGTTCCAAGCACTTCTGTCCCTGTGCTATAGGTGCCTATGGAAGTGGTCCTTATGCAAGGGATAGAGGATGCTGAAGATTCTGTGGCTGCGGTGCGGTTCACGGGTCTTTCTGTGGCTATTCCTCATTCCACAAACTCAGTGAGACAGTCCTGGCCACAGAGGTTGATGTCCCTCAAAGTCCACTCGGTCCTTGTAGAAGTCCAGTTAACACTGGGCTACCAGTCGCCGGGTATCGTGGTCACATCCAGATCCTTTCCTGGGTGATAACTTGTCTTCTGGGCGACCAAGCTCCACTCAGACGACTCTTCCAGGTCCAGCAGACTCGAGGGCAACTTTGAGTGTCGGTTTCTGGTCTCTGGTGCTGCATGAAGATGAGGTGCGGCATCTGGAAGATTTGGGCTACCAACTCACCCCATCAAGGTTCTTCAGCTGTTGTGACCCTGGGCTGCGAACAGGAGGTGAGCCAACTGACCCCTTCAAGTCCAACTGGGCTCGGTAAATGGCTTCTCTACAGGCAGGACATAGCAGGCACAGTCCCTTCTCCTTTGCAAGCCACCAGTTTCCGCAGGTGCAGTCCACTTCAGTGCAGCCTCTTTGCCGGATCTTTGGTGCAGCAGGGGAAGTCCTTCAGTCCAGGTGAGATGTGAGTTTGGGGTGCACTTTTATACTCAGAAAATGCCCTCAGTGTCGGATGCAGTAGTCAATAGGCTATCAGGTTCTCTCCCGCCTGATGACCACTTCCTGCAAAGTGTGGCATCTGGCTGTCTCAGGATGCACCACCCTGCCCACTTCCAAAATGGCAGAACCCCTCTCTTGATGTCCAGAGCTCCTCAGCCCAACCCACAGGTGTGGCTACCAAGGGAGCTGCACGACCGTGGAAAACCGGTTCAACAACTGATTTTCCCTTCCTTGTCCCTAGTGCCAACTAGTCTCCCTAAGCAATAGAGCAGCCCCTCTCCCAAGTATTACCCATAGGCCCTACAAAGGTGGTTTCTCGTTTGAATCTCGCCGTTTGGGCCAACACTTGTGTAGCTTCCTGCAGGAAGGAGGAGACACCTCTCTTCCACACAGACATCTATTGTAACCTCTGCTGGGAGTCGTTAGCTCGCCTTCCCAGGAGGACAGAAAGCTATCTCCGAGACAAGGCACCATGTTCACATGTTAAGGGCAAGGAGACTAAAGACAACAAAGTGGCTACTTTGTCAAAGTTGCACACTGCAACAAATTATGTCAATTTCGACCTGAGAATCAAGTCAGGCTTAATCTACCAAATTGTTTGATATTTTGATGTATCAGCTCCGGTTGTACCGTTCAGGTGTTTGCACAGCTGATGAGGTCAGCGTGTAACCCTGTACTCGCCAGTCTGGCGACTAAGTTTTTCCACAGTAAAAACAAGAGTTTCACAGTTTTACTGCCGGAACATATAAAATACATGCACTGTCCATGAAATTTGCTGCACCCTGCCTTAGTGCTTGGTTGGACTGCCTTGGGTTTGAATTGCACAAGACACACAAATGATGGATGGATTGCAGACCAAATCAAACATTCACCCCCAGTCAAGACTTCTGGGTTAAATCCATTGTTCTTCTGCTCACCATGCCACCCCAGTTTAGACCCAGCCAATGCAAATCAGTCTTGACCCTGTTACTCGTGGGAACAGTCCAGTCCAAACTGCCAAGCCAGGTCCTCCCTGGACTGGAACTAGCATCCTGGGACCAGATTCGGGGTTTCACCCATCATCAGCCAGGCTAGCTTGGATCCAGTGGTACAGTGAGCCCAGGGCATACCCAACGCACTTTTGGCAAGAAAGCAAAAGACACCGAAATGTCTTGGGCATGTTGCGGGGAGGCTTGGCTTTGCAATTGCTCTTTATGTTGTTATTTAAGCTTATAACTCGCACAGATACTCCAAGGAGTGTCCCGGCACGAAACTAGAGAGAGGAAGAGAGACAGAATTAAACAAAGAGATGCGTCTTCAGGTTTTTTTGGGGGAAAAGACAGAAGTCTTGAATACTGCGAAGAGCCAGAGGAAGCGAGTTCCAAGCCATAGCCGCTCGGACAGGAAGACAACTGCCCCCCACTCTCGAAAGCCGGAAGCGAGGGATGTGAGCCAGAAGCTGAGATGATGAACGAAGGTGTCTCGAGAGGGTGTAGAACCGGAAACGCTTCCTTAAATAAGTGGAGCCTCAGGCATGCAGAGCACGATGGACCAGGGTTAGGGCTTTAAACTTGACTCGTTCGGCCACAGGCAGCCAATCCAGTGAACGCAGAAGCTGTCGAACGCTGCTTCTCATCGGGATGTTAAAAAGAAGTCTCGCTACAGCATTTTGGACAACCTGCAGTCTATTGAGTAGGTAACACGGAAGGCCGACATACAAAGCATTAACGTAGTCTATTTGTGAAAGTATCAGGGCCCGAGTCACCGTTTTCTTAGCTAGGAAGAAGCAGGAGAAATTTCTAGGGGTCTTAAGTATCCCAAAGCAATTCCCCCCTAGTATCTTAATCTGGGTAGAAAAGGAAATATTCTCTTCGAACCAGACTCCAAGATTCTTAGCGGGTTGCCCTGTCGAGGCTGGCATGGGGAATTCGGCTGGCCATAATACTTCCCTGAACGGGGGGGGGGGGGGGGAGGAGGAGGAGGAGGAGGAAATGTCCTGTAAAGGAGAATTTCTGATTTGTCCTCCTTACATTTAAGCTGTGCTGAGGAGAGCCATTGAAGGACTGCTGACAAACAATTTCTGGCCCCGGACATGTAAAACACTGATGTTCGAGGCATATGAGCTGCGGATCACACACTTTTGCATAGATCGCCATCTGGTGTTGGGCCCGGATGTTTGCAGTTTGTTTATCCTCTTGGAAAGTCTTTGGAAGTCACGAGGTCGGTGACTCCTCCCTTGGTTCGTATTGCGCATGGGCTTCGGCTCCATCCTCAGATAGTTTTTTTCCGCCATCGGGCTCGGATGTAATACT
This sequence comes from Triturus cristatus, assembly GCF_964204655.1. Classification (NCBI taxonomy): domain Eukaryota; kingdom Metazoa; phylum Chordata; class Amphibia; order Caudata; family Salamandridae; genus Triturus; species Triturus cristatus. The sequence continues at coordinate 801,942,167 of NC_140582.1, read as the reverse complement.
TCGCGCCCCGGTTCCGAACATTCCCTTTCGACGATCGAAGCGGAATCCTCGCTATTCGCGGTATTGTTCAGATCCTGATCTCCTCAATCACCTTCTTCTTCGACACACCTTCGATTCCAGTCATCGACGGCGGCCTTTGGGCCTATCCAAGCTCTGGTCCCGGCTGATGGAAAGAACTCCATTCAAGAAGTGCCCTCGATGTGGGTCCAAATTCCCCCACACCGATCTTCATGAGGTGTGCAACCTCTGCCTCTCCCCTGAACACTGCAAGTCTTTCAGATCTAAAAAGACTATTCGAGATCGAAGGGCCAGACGAAAAATGGCGCACTCCTCGACTTCCGTTCCAGTCGACATCTTCGGGGACGATGTCGAAGCTCCGGGACAGCAGCACACCGAAGAGGACCTAGTCAGTGCTTCCGAAGCCGACGACTCGGATGTGGAGGACATCACCCCGGCGCAGAGAGTCGTGAGTAAAATACCCCCTCCCACAACCGCGCCGACACCCAAAAAGGCTTCGGTCACGCCTTCGCCTCCAGGCCTAGGCAAGACTAAATACACTGCTTCGAACACCCCACCTTCGGGCCCGGTGAAGAAGCCTAATAAGCCTTCCGGCGGCTCGGGCTCGAGGCAGCTTGCCAGCGGTGCCGATAAACACACATCGGCACCGAAGAAGAGATCGACCTCTACCTCGACACCGAGCTCCGCACCAAAGCCCTCGGTGTCGAAACCCAGCCTCTCGGTGCCGACCAAACATCATAAGGCCCTCTGCACTGACACTTCCGCGCCGAAGCCTGTCTCGGCACCCACCAAAAAATCGGAGGTTCCAAAAAAGCACGGCACAGACGAGCCTAAAAAGCCATCGGCCCCGAAAACTTCGGCGCCGACCGAACAGCCAGTGTCGCAAGAACTATTTACACCGGATCCTTTGCAAAAGACACTTACCAAGGATCCAAAAACTGGACATTTGGCACTGTCTTCTAAAAAGAGACATTTGGACAAACCAGCTCCACCTCCACCTCCAAAGAGGAAAGACTGTGCTACCTCCCCTTTCAGAGTGCCTTCCCCACCTCCTCCACCCTCTCCACCTCCGCCCCCTCCGCCTCTGCCTCATCGCTCTCCGACCCCGTCTCCAGACCATGATGATCAGGGGGACCCATACTACGACCCAGCAGATGTGCCACAAGACCCCACCCCTACAGGATCCCCAGAACCATGGGATGATAATAATAATCCAGACATTCCAGATGTCCCACAAGATGACCTTTATCCATCCAGGCCATCTCCACCAGAAGACTCATTAGGTTTTCACCACCTACTTCAGAGGGCGGCACATTATCACGGGGTAGAGCTACACACTGACCCAGTAGAGGAAGATTTCCTCCTAGACACCTTTGATACTGCACATAGGTCTCCTTCTATACTACCTATGCTCAAAGGGGTAATAAAACATGCGCCAGAGGTTTTTAAAGACCCAGTCAGGGCTAGGGTCCTCAACCCACGCATAGAGAAGAAGTATAAAGCTGCCTCCACAGATCCTGCCTACATCAAGGGGCAAGCGCCACTGAATTCCCTAGTGGTATCCACTGCAAGGAAGAGATCAAATTCCCTGGCGTCAGGCGAAGCACCACCGCCTGACAAAGAGTCAAAGCTCCTGGACGCGTCAGGAAAACGCACTGCGTCACAGGCAGCCAATATATGGCGTATCGCCAACACTCAAGAGCTATTGGCCAGATACGACGGAGCGCATTATGATGAACTGGAAACCATCATGCAACATCTCCCAGAAAAATACAAAAATAGGACCAATGAATTAATTCAAGAGGGTAAGACCATAACTAACACCTCTATACGCTGTGCCTTAGACGCAGCAGACACAGCCTCCAGGGCCATTAACACTAGTGTCCTCCTCCGTCGCCACGCTTGGCTGAGAGTTTCAGGCTTTAAACCTGAGGTACAAGCCTCCATATTGAACCATCCATTTGATCAAGAACATCTATTCGGTCCAAAGGTAGATGAGGCCCTCAAAGATGAAGAAAGACACAGATACGGCGAAATCTATGGGAGCCCTACAGTCACACCCTCCTAGGCGCTCCTTTCGCCGCTCTTCCTTTCGGGGCACGGGCAGAGGCTACTCCTCAGATAGCGCGTCCACGTCCGACAAATCCCCTGCTCAATCCACCTTCACAAGGGGTTATCAAAGAGGCGGCTATAGAGGCAATAACAATAAAGGCAGAGGCAAAACAAATACCGCCCGCTCTGCCACACCGCCTACCCAATGACTTTCCCCTGCTCCCTCCAGACCATCCCACTCCGGTCGGGGGCAGACTACAAAATTTCCTTCACGTCTGGGAGTCCATCACATCAGACAGATGGGTGACCCAAATTATTCGTTCAGGGTACTGCCTAGAACTCACATCTACCCCCCCCCCCCCCCCCCCCCAACATTCCACCCAGGCATCGCCCAATGTCATAAGAACATTCCACGTTACTAAAACAGGAGGTAATCTCCCTCCTACTAAAAGAGGCAATAGAACAGGTCCCCGCCAATCAGCAAAATGTAGGGGTCTACTCCCTATATTTTCTAATACCAAAAAGAGACGAGACTCTATGACCTATCTTAGATCTCCGGCCTCTAAACACATACATACATTCGGACCATTTTCACATGGTAACACTTCAGCAGGTACTTCCGCTCCTCTCCCAGAACGACTTTCTCACCACACTGGACTTGATAGACGCATACTTTCACATTCCGGTACACCATGCCCACAGAAAGTACCTCAGATTTGTAGTGGACGGGCATCACTACCAGTTCAAGGGGTTACAACAGCACCAAGGGTATTCACCAAGTGCCTAGCGGTAGTGGCGGCACATCTCAGAAGACAGCACATTCACGTCTTCCCATATTTGGACAACTGGCTGATAAAAGCCGCGTCCTACAACCAATCTGTACACCACACCGCCACTACAATCCAACTACTTCACCAACTAGGCTTAACGGTAAACCACCAAAAGTCCCAGCTAACACCATCCCACATAAAGCAATACCTCGGTGCCACCATAGACACCTCAAAAGCCATAGCCTACCCCAATCCGGCCAGGATCGCAAGCATTCAGGCTTTGCGTCAAAAATTCATACTTCAACACTCCCTCCCAGCAAGAGTGTTTATGCAACTGATAGGGATGATGGCCTCTTGCATTTTCATAGTGCCTCATGCAAGACTCCAGATGCGTCCACTCCAAGAGTGCTTAGCGCGCCAATGGAACCAGGCCCAGGGGCAACTGACAGATCTGGTGTTGGTAGACGGTCGCACCCATCGCTCTCTGCAGTGGTGGAACACCACAAATCTTTCCAGAGGTCGACCATTCCTGCACCCGGTTCCACAAATAATCCTGACAACAGACGCATCGCTCTCCGGCTGGGGAGCTCATCTACTACACCTCACAGTGCAGGGCACATGGAAGCCGCAACAAAAGTTACTCCACATCAACCATCTGGAGTTACTGGCAATCTTTCTAGCCCTAAAATCCTTTCACACACAGATTTTAGGCAAGGCAGTCCTTATTCGCACAGACAACATGACCGCCATGTACTATATTCAAAAACAAGGCGGCACACACTCTCCACAGCTCTCTCAACTAGCACAGAGAATATGGAGATGGGCAATTCCACACAAAATCTTTCTCCTAGCCCAGCATGTCCCAGGAGTCCAAAACACCATGGCAGATCTGCTCAGCAGACAGACGCAGCAGATCCACGAGTGGGAACTTCACCCGCAGGTTCTTCAGCCGTTCTTTCAGATGTGGGGGCATCCACAGATAGACCTATTTGCCACCCACGAAAAAAAAAATGCCCAAGCTTCGCCACCAGATACCCACACCCATTGTCCAAAGGCAATGCGATATGGATGAACTGGTCAGGCAAATTTGCGTACGCCTTTCCACCTCTCCCACTAATTCCATTAGTGGTGCGAAAGCTACAACAGCACTCCCTCTCACTGATCCTAGTAGCTCCAACATGGGCCAGACAACCGTGGTACACCACGCTGCTGGAACTCTCGGTAGTGCCACACCAAAAGTTGCACCTCTCACCATGCCTCCTAACCCAGAACCATTGAGAGATCAGACACCCGGACCCAGCTCAGCTCAACCTTGCCATCTGGCTCCTGAGATCCTAGAATTCGGATACCTTAACCTTCCCCCCGACTGTATGAACGTTATCAGAGAAGCTAGACGCCCTACCACTAGAGCCTGCTACGCTGCCAAGTGGAAAAGATTTGTTGTTTATTGTCATAACAACACAATCAACCCTCTAGACGCAGCCATACAGCATATCATATGCTACTTACTCCATCTACAAAGATGTAACCTAGCATATACATCCATTCGGCTACACCTCGCAGCAATTGCCGCTTACCTACAAAACAGACAGCACCTATCACTTTTCAGCGTGCCTGCCATTAAAGCCTTCATGGAAGGCCTAAAACGAATAATTCCCCCCAGAGTGCCACCCTCACCTGTGTGGAACTTAAATATAGTTCCCACAAGGCTAATGGGACCGCCTTTCGAACCTTTGCATAAATGCGAACTGCAATTCCTCACATGGAAAACAGCTTTCCTTGTAGCCATCACCTCCCTTAGAAGGGTCAGTGAGATACAAGCACTTACTATACAAGAACCTTTTCTCCAAATGCACCCGAACAAGGTTGTCCTCCGTACCAACCCAAAATTCCTACCCAAAGTCATCTCACCCTTTCATCTAAACCAATCGGTAGAATTACCGGTTTTCTTCTCGCAACCTCAAACTGTTGCAGAAAGGGCTCTACACACACTGGATGTTAAAAGGGCCTTGCTTTACTATATCCAGAGAACACAACCTTTCAGAAAGACAAAGCAACTGTTTGTCTCTTTCTCTCCACCTCATAAAGGCAACCCCATCTCTAAATCAGGGATAGCTAGGTGGATTATAAAATGCATACAGATTTGCTACCACAAAGCAAAACGCATGCTATCTGTTCCCCCTAAAGCCCACTCTACAAGAAAGATAGGGGCCTCTATGGCTTTTCTAGGGAACATCCCATTAGATGATATCTGCAAGGCAGCTACATGGTCAACACCGCACACTTTCACTAAACATTACTGTGTAGATGTGCAAACCAAGCAACAAGCTAGTGTGGGCCAGGCTGTACTAAAAACACTATTTCAAACCACTGCAACAGATACCGGTGGTCGCCGCTAAGGTTGGGAACTGCTATATAGTCCATGCAAAAGTGTGTGACCTGCTGCTCATATGCCTTGAACGGAATATGCTACTTACCAGTATGCATCTGTTCTTGGCATGTAGAGCTGCAGATCTACACACGCCCACCCGCCTCCCCGGCTACCTGTATCTGTTCCAGTCTATCTTATTTAGATACAACACACATGGGTTTCTTCACTGTTATTACTACGCTCCATCTTTCCCTGTTGGTGAAAAACAGTCTGAGGATGGAGCCGAAGCCCATGCGCAATACGAACCAAGGGAGGAGTCACCGACCTCGTGACTTCCAAAGACTTTCCAAGAGGAAAAACAAACTGCAAACATCCGGGCCCAACACCAGATGGCGATCTATGCAAAAGTGGGTAGATCTGCAGCTCTGCATGCCAAGCACAGATGCATACTGGTAAGTAGCATATTCCTTTCCTCAGTTAAACAGAAGCTGGGTGTCATCAGTGTATGCTATAAGTTTGGCTCCCAACTGTTCAGCCAAGTGAATCTGAGGGGTGACATAAATTAAACAGAAGAGGGCTCAAAGAAGGCAGATCGATAGGTGAAAAAAACGTCAGGGAGGGAGAATCGACATGCGGCACCTCTGGGGGCGAGAACCTAACCGTAGAGACTTTGCCTAGGGTAAAGGACGCCTGGATGGAGCGAATTTTATCAATAAAAAATTTGAGAGTTCCTCGCACCAGGCGTTTGACGAAGGAAGTGAAATGGATTTAGCTCTAGGGGCCATAAAGCTCTGGACAATAGAAAAATTTTATTTAGAATTATCCCTGGCTAAATCAATACATTCTGCATAGTAAAGGCTATTGGCCTGCGCTATTGAGGTGTAATACAACTTCTGGGCTTTCCTAAGAGACCGCTTCGCTGAGGGGCAATAATCCTGCTGCCAACAGCGTTCTAGTTTTTTGCAGTGTTGCTTCTGCATTTTAAGCTCAGGCGAAGACCACGGCTTAGAAGGAGAATCCCTGTACCGTTTGCAGAGGGACGTAGGAGAAAGGAGATCCACCGCCCTCTTGAACCAGCTAGAGAAGCTTTCAAGAGCGCACCCTGCAAATCATCAGAGGGCGCTGGTATTGACTCAGCCAGGACTCGGCTGAGAGTCATCGGGTTAATTTTGGCAAAGGCCGGGCCTTGAACAGCTCGGCCTGGGACAATTTTGCCTTCCGGGACCCAGGAGAAACATGACAAAAAATGATCGGACCATGGCACCGGGAAAGGATCCTCAACCATAATGGGGAAGTTAGAGAAGATAGGATCAAGAATATGGCCGCCTGAATGAGTCTGTGCCCTGACTTTTTGAGTAAGCTGGGCAAGGTTTAAAGAGTCTAAGAATTCACTGGTATCCCCTACATCTGCCTGTTCCAAATGAATATTGAGATCCCCCAGAAAGAGAGAGTGCGGAAAATGTAGAGCGCGTGGAATAATAACATCCGCCAAATTTTTAAGAAAAGGCCCTGCAGGCCCAGGGGGCCTATAAACCAAAGCTCCACCCAGGGTGGCGTGAGGGGAAATATTGATACTGAAATCAAGGACTTCACCCTCTCGTAACTGTGGGGACTCCCCACGGCGAAAGGCCTACTTATCCCTATAAATAACCGCAACTCCGCCGCCCCTACCGACTTTGCCTGGGGAATCTTATATCCAACGGGTATAGCCATTTCAATAATGGGATTTGAGGATTCATTGAGCTAGGTCTCGGTAATGAATAAGAGATCAAGCTGTTTATCAGAAAGGAGATCAAAAATATTCTGATGGTGTCTGCCTAATGAGCGAGTGTTAATCATTGCTGCTTTAAACATAGGCCCCTTCTTGCTGCCACTAGAAACGGTACCAGAATGCTGGGAAACGTCTGAACCTAGGCGCAGACAGAAATTGCATCTATCGCAGACAGGTGGGGAGCTCCAAAACTTCCCACCTGCTAGACTGGAGGCAAGGGTGTGGGCGAAGCATGAGAAGTTCATTGCGGCTGTAAGCCCGAGGAGCATTATGGCACAATGGGAAATGGGCAGCTTGGCCTGCGCTGGCCGCATCCGGGAAGCTGACGGGTGTCTACCCCGACATTTGAAACTGCCCTTCCTCTCTGCACTGGGAGACTCGTTGTACTTGTGTTATACCCAGGGTGTCACAAACAGTGCTTCCGTCCCTGGGGTGACCCTCTAACTTAAACTCCCTGGGTACCCAGAGTACCTTATACCAGGAACTTGTAGGTAAGTTAGTTTATGCCAATTGGATAGAAGCCAATGTCACCTGCATGTTTTAGGGTCTCCATGCAGGGGTGTCTAGTTGCCTGGCCTTCATGCACTCCAAGTCAAAAAACCAGCAGCATCAGTATTGAAAACTTGTGGGTGACCATACAAAAAGAGGCATAGCCTTACAGGATGCCTTTCACTTAAGGTGGTCACAGGGCCTACATTATTCAATTCCAATAATCTATAGGGTTATGCAGAAAGTCCACAAAGATGGGGTGTAGCTACTTCTCATTTCCCTAGGCCTGGCAAGTAGAATTTGGCATGGCGATCGGTTGCAACTCAGTTTTCAACCTCCTCTTTTGGCAGCCTTTACAGTGAAACGTACTTGGCTGCTTATCATGATAGTTCACAATATTTCGCAAAACTGTGTCGCTCTGCAAATATGATCCGTATTTCAATGTTTGCAGTCAAATAAATCCTCTCTAGGGTGAAGTTGCTATATGTGAGAAAGTGGCTCTGTGTATACTGTTCCTTAATAGCTACAGGGTGTACAGAGTCCACAGTCCCCAAGGGCTTGGCAGAGGCTAAAGTTAGATATAACCTTACTCTCTAAAGTGGTAGCTTGGTCGAGCAGTAAGGCAGTATCAGAGGACAGTGTTGTACACACTCAGTCAGCAAATGGTCTCACACACTCAATAACTGAACTCTAGGCCAATGGTTTATTTATAAAAAATATATGCTTGTTTTATTTTAGAACCAACACTTGGATTTAAAATATACTTTCTCAGAATTAGATGTTTTATATAAATACTTTTGCAATATGCAGTTGACTTTTGTAAACAGTTACAAGTGGTTGCAATAGGCAACTCTATTTTAAACACAACAATACATTGAGCTCAATGGAAATTTCAAGTTATTTGCAACAGATTACTTTTTGGAATTCCAGGAGTGGATCCTAGATTCAGTCCTGGGTCAGTACTTAAAATCAAGTGATGAAAGTCAACTTAATTACTGTAATGATTTTTAAACAATATTTAGCTATTTTAAAAGTTGACAGAAAATATTTCAAAGAAAACAGTCAATGATTCCCTATGGAAGAAAATTCAAGTTGCAGGTACAGTAGGTTTTCGTTACTTTTGTAATTCAGTACTGGGTGCCTAGACTCAGTACTGGGACCTTTATCCAAAACAGGTAAGTAATTACGTTTTCAGATATTATACGATTTTTAAAGAATATTTAAAGATTGCAGAATTTGACACTTAGAAGAAATTTCACAGAAAAACAGTCAATGATTTCCTATGGAAGAAAATTGGGTTACTGGTAAGTACAGTTGTAAGTATTTTTCAGAGTCAGTGCTGGGCACCAAGATCCAGCACTGGGAGCTCACCTAAGAGCAGGTGAGTAATTTTGTTTTCGTTACTCGGCTGATTTTTGGTGAATATTTTAAGATCCACACTTAGAAGAAATTTCAGGAAAAAGCCAGTCAATGTTACCCTATGAGGAAAATAGAGTTATCGGTTTAAGGGTAAGTACTCGAGTGGCAGAGTTGATGTTCTGGGCATAGACTAAGGGGTCCCCCAGGGTCAGGTAGGTACAGTCGGTTCACCCTCAGCGACTCTAGGGCGGCCGGGTGCAGAGAGAGTTAGGCCTAATGTTATCCTATGAGGGATAGGGGGGCCTTGGTTGGTGGCTGCTGACTGGCAAGCCACGCGGCTGTGGAAGCTGGGCTCCTGGTCACTTACTCGGGGCAAGGGGGGAAGTAGGTAGGTGTAGAGGTTTCACTGCCAGAGCCACTCGGGCAGCTGGGTGCAGGGTGCTTTTGAGCCTTCGGGCGCTCAATTGATTTTAATGGGAAATCTCTGGTTTAGAAAAAGACTGCAAGCTTGGGGACGAGGATTCTTCAGGTGCCACCACCACTTCGAGAGGTAAGTTGGGTAGTTGGAGGATAGGTAGGTACCCCGGGATTGGGCACAGGGGGCTGCGGGGTGCCGTGTTCAGGGGTGGCTTTTGGTGTCGGGAAAACATACCCTCTGTTGATTGCGGTTGGGGGGGCACCTTGTTCTGAGGCTGCAGGCTTCTTCAGGAGTGTCGAGGGAGGTCCTTGGGTGCCGGACTCGGGGTCACAGTCGCCGTGGGGTTGTCCTCGTGGTCTTTGTGCCCTGTGGCACTGGCCAGGCTTGGCTGGTGCAGAGTGTGCTGGGTTCGAGGTTCCGGGCTGCTGCCAGGGATTAGAGGTAGGTTTTGAGTAGAGCCTCTACTCGTGGGAGTCCCAGGGGCTTAGAGCCAAAAGGTAGCCAGGTCCTCCGGGGTTTGTATGGTTGCTGGCCACAAGAGATGCCGGGTTGGAGCAGGAGCAGGTTCGAGGGTCGACAGGCCGGTAGGGCTGGGGCCAAAGCAGTTGGTGTCTTCCTCTTCTTAGCAGCTGCAGGGCAGGTCTTCTTTCTTCTTGCTCTTCTTTGTAGTTTTGAATCTGGAATCTGGGGAAGGAAGGTTCAGGGTGCCCCTAAATACTAGATTTAGGGGCGTTACAGGTAGGTGAAGGGCAGGGACCAATGGGTCCCTGTCCTGGGGTGGGTACACCCCCTATCCTGCCTCTCTCCTGTGGGAGGGGGGGGCAGTAGCCTAGTCCTGATAGGGTAGGGCTCCCCATCTTCAAGATGGCGAGAGCCCGGAGATGTGCTTCACCTCGCCTCCCCCACCTGAGGGGTGGGGTTGGCAGTCTTGCACATCCCCTGTCCTTATTTGGGGTTTCCGGCCAAAGCTTCCCGCCAGAGTGGGGGGTTGCAGTGGCCTGGGGAAGCTCACAGAGGCGGCAAGCCTTTGAAGCTTCCCCCTGCCCATCCTGGGGGAGGAGATTTAGCACCGCGCCCAGGATGTGCATTGTTGCAGGGGCTGTCCTACCCAGGGGTCCAGCAACAGGTCTGCTGTGTGGCAGCCTCAGAGCAGACGTGGATTGTAGGTTCGGTTTAAGGGGGCATCTCTAAGATGCCCTCTGGGGTGCTTGGTACATTAAATCCCACACTGGCATCAGTGTGGGTTTAATGTGCTGAGAAGTTTGATACCAAACTTCTCAGTCTTCAGTGTTGCCATTATGGTGCTGTGGAGCTCGTGTTTGACGAGCTCTCAGCACCATGTACTCTTAAATGGCAGCACTGCACTTAGTGCTCAGGAATGGACCTGGGTACTGTAGGGGCACAGGGCTCTTGCTCCTGTGCCCACACCATTGGCATAAGGCACCCAGCTAGAGGGGTGGCTGATGTATGCCATGGCAGTGTAGGTGATGGGCATGGCACACAGGGATGTGTGTCATGTCGACTTTGTTTTTGTCTTGCACCCAAACACTCAGCCTGCAAAGTCAGTGTGTGTGTGTAAGGGTACAGGGCCTCTTAAGGGTGGCACAATGAGTGCTGCAGCCCTTAGAGGCCTTCCCTGGTCACAAGGCCCTGGGTAGCTAGAGTACCATTTACCAGGGGCTGACATGTGGCCAGGGTTTGCCAATTTGGGTTTTGTTTGTTTTAGGGAAGGAACATAGGCCTTGGGCACCTGATTGGCTTGAGTCCAGGGCACACTCAGTCAAAGTACATTCAGCAATTCAGCAAAAAAGTGGGGGCATACCATGCAAGAAAGATGGCACTTTCTCACACAATATCACTGTGATGAGTGATTAAACGTTAGAACAGGATGTGCAGCTTATCATTATGAAAAGCAGGCCCTGCGGGATGGTATCCTGAAGGAACCCAGCAGTGTGATTGTTCCTCGTGTTGACAGCAGAATTCTCGGCTGTCTTGTCTGTTTTTCAGTTCTTGAATTGCCTTTCTTGTTCATATTGTCCCTGGTGGATCATTTCTTGAAAGGTTTACTCTACATGTTCCCTCTGACACCAGTGTTGTTTCACTGTGGGTCTTACATCTAGTTCCAATCTTATCGCACCACTATTTGAACCACTGCATAGCTTTGCTATTAGTGTTTTAACTCACAAGCGGTCTTTCTGGTGTCAATTACTGTAGAATGGTTGGGCTTTGCATGCCCCTCCTTTGTGCAAAAGGTGGCATTCACCTTCCACATTGGCCACGTTGTCACTCTTTATCCTTGTATCCCCACGTCACCGTTCCAAAATGAAGGAGTATTTACACTGGCTGGATCCTAGGTGAGACATCTTTTTCTACATTCATCTTACAAGATCATTTCGGGTGGATGACCAGCTTTGTTTTGGTTTTGCTGGGGAAAAGATGGGGAATGCAGTGACCAAGCATGCTATTTCTTTTTGGATTACTCTTTGCATTATGATTTGTTACACCTTGGCTACGAAACACATGTTAGTTGACATTAATGCCCACTCAACAAGGACCTGCCCTGGCCATGAGGATTTGGTTACTAATGTTTTCCAATCAGTTACTTTTTCTTTGCTGCATACGTGACGGCTTGGGTGAGGAGTAATGGCTACTTCACAAGAGATGTTCTACATACTTTCTTGTTTAATAGGCACAACTAAATCAGATCTCAAGGTAGGTACTGGAATGGCACTTATTCACAAGGTGAGGAATCGGTAGGAAGACATATCTATCAGAAGAATAAGAAACCTATTTTAGGAACAGTATTGCTGGTAAATATTAAATCTTCCCTCAATGTCCTCTTAACCTTCCTTCTTCCTCTTCTTAAGTAGTGATGGTCCTTCTAAGGTTCCAAGGTAATATCCAAAATGTGCATTCTGGTGTCTTAATTCTACAGTAAAGCTGCTTAGCTCCTCTAGGAACACCTCATTCGGGCATTGTAGTAACTAACTGACATGAGCACACTAGGCAACGGCATACATAAACCGGTCATGTCATTTCCTTGGTGGATGGAGCCACGACTTAAGTCGTGTGGTGCCGGCACTGGAGAGCTATTGCTAAAGAAAAGTTTCAGGATCCAGTTTCGAATATTGGAACATATCAGTACTCACCAGTGGAATGCTTACTGAAGGAAAGCAACTTTTTCTTTCGGTCTTGCACCTGTAGGACCTGGAGAGCTACAGATCCTTTTGGCATGAGCAGTATTTGGCAGCAAAGAAATAAATACAGGGAGACATTGCCCTAACCTTCCCTTCCTAAAGAGCTGAATGGTTTCTAGAAGACTGCCCTGTGTGAGATAATGGGCCTATTATTTCATTCTTCTATTTGCTGCCATACCTCTTACAATAGGAGAATTTACGATGCACTGTGAACAGGCTGAATGTTGTAGTCTAGTCATCTTTGTTGTTTAAAGTATATTTTTTATTATTTTTTGAGGATAAGTTTGCAAAGCCAGTCTGCTCCCAAAATGGGCGCTATTCTCTTCAGCTTCCAGAAGGAGCTCTTCATCTTGGCTTTCTCCACAGTCAACAGAGAGTCAGGATTATGGCGATCTGCTGTCCATTCTTCAAAGCACATCCATATTTAAAAGGTGCCTGAAAACCTAATATGACAGCTTCTCAACATCCTTTATCCGTTATCAGAAATTGAATCGAATTCCTGGATCAGAACCCACATTTCACAATGTAGCCACCAGATTACAGAGGTCATCATGTACAGCCATTTGTAAAGGCTACCGTTTCAAATTTTTAGATTTATGCATCTGCCCATAGTAGTTTTCTTTTATCAGCGTTCATTTATCCGTAATCCAGGCCTGTCATAAACTACTTAATAAATATTTCATTTGAAAGCATATGGATGTTCATGATTTCTTTTTGTAGTTTAATAGATTCTATCAGACAAGTCTTTTAGATCTAATTTAAAGGTTTTAGATTGTTTTTCATTTTACTTAAGGTCACCATTTTGGCCGGGCACAAATATGAACTCACAATTATTTTACCAAATGGCCTTCACATTTTCTAACAGTTCTGCAATGTGTTCTTTATAGACACAGCCAAAATGGGTTAATATGTTCTTGTAAATGAGGATGTTTCTCTTTTTTAAAAGCACAGTTCTTTTGTGTTATCTGAAAGATAAAAGGATGTGTATCAGTTTTTGGATTGTATCAAAATAGTCATGGTTCCATAATCAATGTTGACAGATTTTTGATAAAGTTAGACATTTAAATCAAATTGTTAGTAAAGTCAACCACTGTTCTGGGTTGCAGTTTAGAACTCTAATGGACAGCACCACTTTTCTGAAATCTGCATAAGAGCCAATCTGTTGATTCTTTCTGCAAACAGATTATCTTGGATACTGCTTGTAACCTTGGTTCCACAGGTCAGAAGTCATCCTTGAGAACTTTGTTAAACTTCATCCACATTGCATTTTACAGTCTTTAATTTGTTTTCTGTCCCAAGCGTTTGAATATCTTTTAAGATCCCACAAACATTATGAATATCAGCTGTATAATCATATCCGGACTGACCACATTCCCCCTTTCAAATGGAAGTGCCACACTATACTACAATACTAAATTGGGGTTGTCTCATTAATCTCCCTCCCTCTCATATGATGTTTTTAGATTGAAAATGTTTCCATTTCAAGGCTATGCTTATTGAACAAGTATTATTCTAAGCATACAAATAGTAGAGGCCCAAACAGAAGAAAAAAGGTTGATATTAGCTAACCTTTTTCTTCACAGTAGTGTCCATAGTTATCCTACTGTGTGCGATTTCCATATGCCCCGCTGAACAGGAATAAAGTGCCTGTTAAAGTGCATGGTTGAAATGGTTTACTCCAATGACTTATTTAACTTGCCTACAAGTCCCTTATCTATGATACACCCAGGGACTGGTAGTTAAATGCCACCTGTGGACGGCAGCACCTACTGTGCATTGATCTAGGCGGCTGCCTAGTCAAATAATGATCCAAATTCTGCCAAACAAGTTGTTGAGCAACTATGCCACGTGGAATTATATTGGAAGCTCCCTTTTTTGCAATTCTATTATCTCATGATATCCAGGCTCCTACCATCCGAACGCTCTGGAAGCGACCAGAGAGCCCTATCGATCTACCCAGCCATCAGGAACAACTTGTACACCGGTATGCTTCATGAGGCCTCATTCCCGTAAACCGGACCAGTGTAAGAGTAGTCCCTCCTGCTTTGAGAGACTGTGCAGCATTTGGAATGTTGAAATCACTTACCTTATCTACTTGCATGCATGATATCTCCAACCCAAAGTAAGTCAGATTAGTGCAACACATCGTCAGACTTCATGGGAGTTATTTTGGTCGTCTCCTGACCACATATGAAAAGTTTCTGGAAACATATGACATCTTGATATGTTGCAGAGCAGCACTACTTTAATAAAATCCGCTTCTCTTTTAACAGAGGAGTTTGGCAATATAGACTTACTTGCTTTAGATGACCTTCAGATTTAAGAAAACATAACTGGTTCTCTTGACTTTTTTCCTGCTATAGGAAAAAGTGCATACCGTTCAGCCTTTAAAAAAAAAAAATGAATGTGGCCTAATTAAACCTGTTATTTGGAGCAAGTGTAGGAGTAAACGCAGATTAAGTCAGTGCGAAGTTCAAATGCTATGCTTTAGCCATATTAGAGCTGCTTCTTCTCGCTCTTCTGGATGGTGATCGTCCTCTAGAAGGTCATCTTCACACTAGGCGCCTATGTTAGGAGATTGTACTTGGAGTCTGCCTCAGTAACTGTGTTTATAACTAATGCGCGTGCGAGTCATGGCCTCCTCACACTCATTTAAATGTGATAAATGTGCCCATACAATTTAATTTCATTAAATGTGTCTTGTTTGTTTTTATTTTAGGGATGCCGATAACTGTGCCACCACCAGGTAAATGTATCGCACAAATTAAACCATGTCCACCAATTGCAAAACTCTAATGTATTTATAAAGTACTTGATGAAAACAGCATGCGATTTGTATGCAAAGGATACATTTTCCACTCTAATACAACATTCTCTGGACACTAGGTTGTTTATATTCCCCAAATATTTTTTGCAGAGTGACACATATGTGAGCTGCAGGTATTTTTTGCAGTTGAATATTTTTTCTTGTTTGAGTAATTTAAAATTTCTTCTTGGTGTAATGTAAAATATTGTTGTCTTGTACACGTTTGCCTTTACGTTTTCTTTATTATAACTGCATTTTAACTGTGGACATTATACCGTTACAGCCATCAAATTTGTCACCTGATGGCTTACAGATGGGTATCATTCCTGTGCGCACAGCGTTTCACATTATGGATACATCAGTACAACAGTACAAATACTGAAGATAAATTGAGCCCAAGTTCTGCCTGAGGAAGTCATTGATACCCGAGCTCCCTCACCTGAAGTTACTTTCGTTCATGTTCTGAGCCCCGCAGATTGATTTGACTCCACCTATGTCCCAGCTTCAGCTCTTTTCTTTTTTTGGTTTTTGCCAAGATACAGATTCCAACTCTAGAAACAGTTCCAAAAAGACCAGTCAGTGTCTCTTTATCAGCCTGTACTCTAAGAAATACATGCTGGGTTGAAGTTTTGCGGGTTGTTGCCGCACAGGAGCAGCCGGTGAACGTGATGTTCTATGAGAGATTAAGACATTAATTTCACTAGTTCATTCCAGTATGCTTACTTTTATGGGAGGTGGTCATGGTTCAGTGTTTTCCAGACGGAAGGGCAAGGTATAAAATTTTTCTGCATGTTTAACCATTACCAAACTAAGCTTAGTGAAACGGTTCTTCACTAAAGTGATTCTTGTCATCACCCAGTTTATTATAACGGGCATCCTACTGTGTCATCTTTGCTATACTTTTTGCTACGATTGGTTTTAAAAGAACTACTTTATTGGTGGAATTTTAGTGTATATATGGGATCATTTCCTTCATTCTGTACAATGAGTGATTCTAATGCTGAAACTCAAAGATTTCAACTAGGTTTTCCCCCATAGTTTTCATTTAAAAATATCATCTAAGGGATGCAGAAAACTGGTCTGCGACATATATGGCTATCATTACAGATTTTCCAGTGGTTTGACAAGATAAAGTTGATCTTTTGTGATGGCTGCCTCACCTATTGCATTTCACAGGGGCTATACTGGATCTGGAAATGTTTGCAAAAGCTCTCCTGCACCAGAAGGTGGTGCTGGCTCCACTCCTGGGTCAGTTACAGCGCAAATGTAACATCACTGGAGCCATATGGCAGGACTATTTACATTGTTTTCATAATTATGGTTTTACAAACCGTTCTAGACCAAGTTCCTAGACCTTAGCCGGATACTTCTCTCTCATTCTGGAAAACTGCTGCCCTCTCCGTTAGCTGCATTAAACACTTGTAAGTCAGATACCCTTGTGGACCTAGAACACAGCTATAAACAATCGCTGCTCTTCTGAGATCTGAGTTCTAATCTCATCTCACACTTATTTCCCACCTGTATACGATTTGTAATTCTCATTATCTGAATTTTTATACTTCCTGGGTTACTTCACCTTCAACATTCTGTAGTGCTTTTGTGTTATCTTACATATTCCAATTCAAATTTCTTTTTAAAGTTTTGTCATACACGGGATGTAGTCCTCTTACCTAAAAGTCTATACTGTTCTGCAAAATATATCTACAAGTCCTCTCCCTAGCTTAGTACGGGTCTATACCCTTCAGGTTTTAAAGGCAATTGTTTCTTGTTGTTGAATCACTACTGATGCTTAACGTTAGCCTTTTAGGTGAAAAGCCTAAATGCAGAGACTTGAGTGCAAGAAAAGCTTATGCAATCTGTTTGGATGTCCCCTAGATGCAAGGGCTAGTACATATGAACAAAACTGCTTGTGGGCCATCAGAAGGTACTCTGTCATTGCAAATGGAGTTTTGTGAGCCGATTAATGTCTGCTCAGAATCAAGTGTGTAGAACGATGTTCAAGCATTGGCGGGGACTTTGTTTCGTCCCCAACTAACATGACCACCAGACTATTGTATTTGACGTCCCTTTTTCTTAGCCTGAAGAAAAGCCTGGAAACTCCTCGGATGGATCTGTTGATAGATTGCGTGGCAGCTATGCTGGTGGTTGCGGTTATTTCTTTTTCATAAGGCAAGTTAGCCTACTGCAACTGCTGTAAAGGGCACTCATTTTGTGATAATTACACTACATATAACATGTTTTGCTGCTGCAGCCATGGCTTATGTTAATATTATACCCATGTGGTGTGCATGTGCAGTAGTTCCATTTTTTAGATGCGTCTTACACTAGCCTATACAATCTGGGTGAGGGTATACTTTGTCAGCAGCCTTTGGCAAAGGTAAAATAACCAACAAAGACTGGAGACCAATTTAGAAAGGAGCTAGTGTAAATTAAATGTAAGCAGAGCAGTCTCTTTCACCTCATGACCGAAACAAAATCTAAAAAGCGTGTGACAGTGGACCTGAGGCAGCAAAGGACAAGGAAGTGCATTGGCTACAGAGGGCAGGCTGTGTAGCCTGCTGTTACTGCATAGGTTAATATTAGTGAAGGGTCTTACATTTCTCATCCTTATGGTGGGGAATGTTGTGAATATATGAAAAATCCAGTGCTGGACAATCTTTCCGAATTAACATAAACTCTGCCAATATGGGAGTGAAATAAACTATAGTTGTCAGATTGCAGAACGTAGGTCCATAAATTGAGCTATGGTTCCTACGATCCTCCCGATATGCGGTTAAATATTTCATGAAAGAGGGCTGCTGGGGGGGGGTAGGTTAGGAACCTCTCTGCAATACAGTGATATTTCTGGGCAGTGTATTCACAGGCAGTAGGCCACTTATAACATTTTTAAAAGCGATAAACTCATGGGTTCTCGTGCCACAATTTGCCTTGTATATTGTGCATAATGAACTGTATATAGACAACATTCTTGAGAAACATTCACCACATACGAATAACAGAAATATTTCTCTAGAATACCTTTGTATCACTCTGTTTATATCAGAAACCATATGACCAGTGAGTTATATAGAATATAGGACATAGAGAAATCAATTCTCACGGTTAATAATGAAATATATGTTTGATTGGCATTTAACTTTTAGATTAAAAAATAAGAGCAAACGTGTCTCCTCTATATTCATTATCCTACCAGGAAATGATGTAGCATCTGTCATATAATCGTTCATGCCATTATGCCCATGTGCGCTATATTGCACAGCCATAATTTAAAAGGGGCTGGTGAAATGATTCCAAATTGATAAAATAACAGGACTTTCTGCTAACATGGAAATATGGGCCCCATGTCCCAGAAAGCATTTGTCTGAGACATCGATAGATACATGAGTTTCTACTTGAAATAAAATTTTAAATCAAGATAGTATTGATTAGTGGTTAATTAGTCATCATATAGTGGGCATTTGGAGAAAAACATACGATCTTATAATGATTTACAAGAGCTTGTTATTATTTTTATTGGGTTCTGATAATGTATTACTATTTCATAGAATACCACGATGAATATTTTTTCTATGTCAATAGAGGACTTCCTCGACTCTTACTATTTTTACTGTTTACAATTCTGGTCACTGATCTTGGAAAAGCATTAGCCGCTACCATGGTACACCGTAGAATTATTAAATAAAATAGGTTTTTGCATTGCAATCCTCATGTGCTGGCCCCAGTTTGACAACTTTTCTCCACACTTTGCAGATTTATTGCACTTGTTACATTGGTTGGTTGGTGAAGGATTGAAACGTTGGTGGCATTTGGTCAACGGGGTGCAAAGAAAAAGGGGGACGGGAGGGGGCGGTCCCAAAACACAATTGCACTCCAATGCATTGTACATAGGCTTTTGTATTTCAAGTAGCAGCAAAACAGCTGAACGGATTGTACTGAAATTTCACAGCAATGTACATTATACTATGTAGATGATACGTTTTAGTACTGCAAGTGATGTTATGAAGTGTGTATGAAGTTGTAAAGGTCAACAACTTAGTGATATCTATGTAGCACAATGTACTAAATGTAGCAAGGAAGCCCGAAAAATGAACTAGACTGCATATGTAAAGTTTCAGATTTACACATGAACAACTGAAAAACCCTTTTATGGTCACATACTAATGGAAACCTATAAACAAATACATAACAAATAGAATACATCTTAATCGACATAAGTTCTGTTTGCATGCTTTCTGGCTCACAAAATAAAATCATCTTCCTTATGTACTCCTGTGCAGCAAAATGAAAAAGTGGCCTCGCAGTGAGCTACACAAACTCCTATTCGAAGGACATTATAATTGGCCACTAGGAAAAAAAATCTCAATTTTTATGACAATAGTAATGATGGTCTTTCATTTACTTTGGGCATCATATATAGCACAATTCTACTAAAAGTAGAAAGGAAGCTCAAAGAATAAACTAGACTGCATATGTAAAATTTAAGAATTACTACATAAACAACTAAAACTCACATTTATGTTGACATGATTATGTAAATCAATTAACAAATACATAACAAATTCGAGAGAGAAAAAAATATAACTTTTATTAAATCTGATTGCCTTGCTGTAGTTTTAGTTTAGTATTCCCAGAGATAGGAATTCCTCAGATTTTAGCTTCCTAATAACTTTCCACCCATTTGACGAATCTCCACAAAACTTTCCCGACCTACATCATTTTGAGATGATGTAAATTTTTGTGGTGAATAATGAAGGGGGTACACAAATAAGGGGGCTCCCAAAATGCTTTTTTCATAGACAATTTATTTGGCGTAGTGCGAAAATGGATGAACACATTTACATGAAATTTGGCAGGATTATACATTATGGTGCACAGATTATGCTTTTTCGGTTCTGCAGCAAAGTAGGGTATTTTATAAAAAAATTTATAAGGCATTTAAACTTTGTGATATGTCACAGTGGTACTTTCGCAGAATTTTGTGAAACTGCCACAGTACATGGCCATAAACTTATTTAAAAATATATATAAAAAATAAATACATTTCTCTATCTATTGTTACTAATTGATAGGGACCTACTACTTAACCTATATCTAAGGCCCGAACACTGAACACAGCCAAAGTTCCATCCCTTCCACGCTATTCCACTGTATGCCACTACACTGTATTTTTTTTTTTTAACAGAATTTTATTGATTTTGCATACGAGTATGGGGCCAAGAAGTCACGCCCTGTTAGTGAGCAAAATTACAATCAGTGTACCTGGGATACAAGGATGGCAACATATAATTTCAAGGCTTCAGTCCTTGTAGGTTGTGAGATTAACATGA
Organism: Triturus cristatus; assembly: GCF_964204655.1. Classification (NCBI taxonomy): domain Eukaryota; kingdom Metazoa; phylum Chordata; class Amphibia; order Caudata; family Salamandridae; genus Triturus; species Triturus cristatus. Next base: position 801,921,589 of record NC_140582.1, on the reverse strand, counting down.
TAGTTACTCGCTTTTCTGCCCCTGCATTTGTATACAATTTCAGCTGCAAGCGTCCTTCCCCCAACTGCCCCCCTCCCTCCCACTCCCCAGGTGTGTCACTTTAGTCCAGGTCGGTAAGGTATGGTAGACCTACTTTAGTCAGTGGGGTGTTGACAGTGAATGGGATAGCGCATGAGCGGAGCACGTCCCAGTTGGGTAATACAATGCCATCTCTGTTAGTGAGACTTCAGATCCTAATAGCCCTGTCTCTGTCCGCACGCTAGTCTGTGGTCGCTGCGGGGACCTCTATGGAGGTGTCTTCAGCATTATCTTCGGGGGATTTGAGTGCTATGACTAGTGCTTCCCAAGCTCTTGCCCCATCTAGCGCCTTCTCACTCCCTGTTCGTTTTGCTATCTGCAACCTGGTCACCCCTTCACATTCGGCCCATTTAAGGAGCTCTGGTTTCCACCGTACTATGCTTGGACCCTGCTTCACTTTCCAATACATGGTGATATTTCTCTTGCCCAGGAGTGGACCCAAATCCAAAAACTTCTGGTGATTTTATTCTTTGATGTGTGAGGGAACCAGTATAGAATGCAGTGTTTCAGGGTCGGTACCCAGTAGTGGTCTAGGAACACAGTCCCAGAACATGTGTTTAAAATCTGCGCCTTCTGCATTGCATCGCGGGCAAGCCACCGAGTGGGTTGGGAAGTACTTATTGGGCTTATCCGGAGTAAGGTATGCTCTATGTAAAATATGGAAATGCACTAACTGGAACCTTGCATTCCGGGTGCTCTTCCAGGCTCTCTCCACAAACTTCCCCCAGGTCTTCTCTGGGATGTCCTCCCCAACATCAGTTTCCCACTTGAGCTTCAGGTCAGTCAGGGGAAGAAGTGATTCCAACGTCATGCGTCTATGTAAGCACGTTACTGCTTTGAATGTACCTGCTGCCATTACCACGTGCTGGCAACCCAGTGATGTCTTTGGCTCAGTGAGGCCCCCTCCCCAGTGTTTCTGATAGCCGCGGTGAGGGCTGTATAGAGCAGAAAATCCCCCCCTGGGCAAGTCATAACGAGCTTGTACATCATTAAACGGGATCATGGCTCCCTCTTCGTATAGATCTCCTATGCTAGCCAGCCCCTGTGTTCTGCCCAGACCGTCAACCTCTGCCAGTTACTACCATGGGGCAGGGCCTTACACATAAGTAATGGGATTTCCGGTGCATAGGGGCGCCTAATTTTAGCCCGCAGCAGATACCTGTTCCAGCACTTTCGTGCTATGCTGAGTTCCACGGTGAGGGCTGAGGTCCTGACAGGGAGCCGCAGGATGATGCAGGATAGCAGTGGTAGGGAGCCAAATTCCTCTCTGCGCTCTTCTTCCCCCCTGGTGGCATTCGCTACCCATTGCGTGAGCCATTGAAATTGCGCTGCCAAATAATAGGTCTCGTAGTCTGGGACCGCTAGTCCGCCCTCTGCTCTTGGTCGCATAAGAATAGGAAGCGCCACTCTGCATCTACCAGTGCCCCATCTGAAGCCTTTGATCAGCGATCGGTGTTGTACGAAGTGTTTTGTCGGGATCCAAATCGGTAATGTCCCGAAGTAATATAATAACATCGAGAGGGTAACCATTTTAAGCAGGGCCACGCCCCCCCCCCCGCGACTGATAACAGCATAGAACCCCACAATTCGAAGTTACTTTTCGCTCCTCTGATGGACTAACCTATGTTTCCCTCTAGGATGTCTTCTTGGCTATGGTATATTTGTGTGCCCAGGTATGGTAGGCATCTGTCTTCCCAGGCCACCCCATCTGTTTCATGTGGGCCTATTCTGCCCCTTCTCGCAGGAAACAGGCAAGACTTCCTCCAATTCACTTTCAAACCTGCGACTACTGTGAGCCTGCAGCAGGTTTTTCGCTCCTACGAGTTCCGCTCCCGAATCAGCTAGAAAAAGCAAAAGGTCATCGACCTATAACGCTATATGATGGATCTGCCCATGTACATTAAGCCCCTGATATGCCCGCCCAACCTGGCCTGTGCTGATAGTGGCACCATCGCCAGGGCAAACAGCAGCGGGGAAAGGGGACACCCCTGACGCTTTCTCCTGCCCACGCTGCAGGCGTCTGAAATGAGCCCACCAGTTTTAATTCTGGCAGTGGAGACGAAATACAGGCGAGCCGTCCAGCTCACGAAGTTGGTACCCAGCCCCATTTTCTTCATCACATGAAATGGGAAAAACCACTCCAGCCTGTCGAACACTTATTCTATGTCCGCGGCGAATATCGTCGCAACGTCAGAGCATTAAGAGTCCGCTTCTAGGACTCGCACGAGTCGCCGGGTATTAAGCGCTGTGTTTCTAGTGGGGATAAACTCGGATTGGTCTTTGTGTATCAGGGTAGTCATATGAGGGAGCAAGCAGGTAGCCACAATTTTATTTAGTGTTTTGTAGTCTAAATTGAGCATGGATAATGGGCGATATGCAGTTTTATCCCATGCCTGTTTACCCGGTTTGTGCAACGGAATGATAACCGCCTCTCGAGTAGATGCAGGTAGTTTGCCAACTCTCTTAGTGTCAATTTATAACTGTACTAGCTTGGGGGCCAATAGATCAATGTATGCTAGATAGAATTCAATGGGGAGACCATCTGTGCTTGGGGTTTTATTTCGGGCAATGCTCTTAATAGCCCCCCGCACCTCTCGAACCTCGATTTCTCACCCCAGTGTGACTGCCGTGTCCTCGTCTAGGGCTGGCAGGTTCACGCCACGCGTGAACTCATGTAGGTTCTCTTCCGTTGGGGTAAACTGACTCCGGTAGAGGTCAGTATAGTATGCCAGAAAGAGATCGTTTATTCCCTACTGACCATATCTCGCTGACCTGTTCTGTTCCCTAAGCTCCAAGATCACCGAGCCTCTTCTGGCCGGGTTGGCTAATCAAGCCAGAAGAGCTCCTGCTTTGTCCCTTTCCGAATGTGTTCGAGTTATGTACTTTTTATAGTCAAAATAACGTAGCCGCTCTATTTGTGTTGCTACTGCCTCCCTGGCCTCCAGCAGCTCCTTGTCTGGGTTTTCAATCCTGTCTTTTTCCAGGGCGCGCAGTCGCCGGTCGTCCCTCTCTATGTCTTAAAGGATCGCTTTCCAAATGCCCATCATCTCTGAGATGCATCTCCCTCTAATGACTGCTTTACATGCGTCTCACTCCACTAGAGAGGATGTGGCAGTGCCACCGTTATCTTGGAAATAGTTAGTAATAGCTGAGCCTATCGCTGCGAGGAAAGCTTGGTCTTCTAAAGCCTTGGACGCAGGCGCCAGGTGGAGATCTTGGGACGCGCGCGGTACCATTGTAGCTGTACCAGCACAGGGTTGTGATCAGAAAGCGTCCTAGTGAGGTATTCGCTGCTGCAAATCCCCTCATGAACATCAGGGGAGCACACAATGGCGTCCAGCCTAGCGTGTATTTCATGCAGGGCTGAGAAGAAGTAGTCGTCCCAGTTTTCAGGGTGCTGTGCCCTACAAGAGTCTATCAAGCCCCATTTCTGTTGTCAGTCATGGCGCGCCATTGCCAGTTTGTGCGCGGCTGCATCAGGGAGCGGGGGTGGGAGTGGTCAAGAGTGACATCTGCAATTGAAGTTCGCCAGTTTCCCAGAAAGATGTGCAAAGAAGGCTGGCTGGTCCGAGTTGGGCGCATATATACTACCTAGTGCCAGGTCCCTGCCATCCAGCCTCCCGATCACTACCACATATCTGCCCTCTGGGTGGATGAGCTGACTCGTGCATTGGAATGGGATACCTGCTCTTACCCATATTAGTACTCCCCTTGCGAACGCGGAGTAAGTGGTGTAAAAATGGTTGAACCCTCCAGCGGCGCTGCAGAGCCTTCCCTTCCTTTGCGAGTGTATGGGTTTCCTGAATCTGAATGCCTCTGCAGACCAAATAGGAGTGTATCTTATAGCGTCGTATCATTGAGTGCTTTCCCCTCACATTCCACGTGATACAGTTCAAGCCTAGTGGGGGTCTCATTGTCGTATAATGTGTTTGTACCCATTAAAAGACTTCCCTCTCGTGACACGCCTAGTTCCCCCTAACATTTCCCAACTTAAAGAACATCCCCAATTCCCCTCCCAGGACAGGTACCAAAGAATTAGCCCCCGTCCAAACAGTACTAAACCATACCATCATCCAAGGACAGTGGCAGGGGTGGACAACCGACAGTCACAGGTCCAAGTTCCCCTCACCACCGCCTCCCCAGTAAATGAGCTAGTCAATAACTTCCAGACCTGTTAAACAGGATCCATAGTTCATTGTGGGGAGGAATCGAGTCTGTGAGAACTTCGCCAAATACAGAGATATATCAGGCCGCTGGGATCTTCTGCACCTGTTGCCGCAGTATGGTCCTCACATGATATCGTCTGCAGTTTGAGGTGTAACCTGAGGCAAGACTGTTCCCAGGCTGTCTTTGTCACTATGTTCTGGAGAGGTTTCTGATCTTCCTGTGCTGCGTCCGCTCCCTCGAAGAAAGGCTGGGACTTTTTTGGCTATGCGTCACCACAGCCTGTAATGCTTTACGGCATTCTAGGCTGAGTTCTCTGGGCGATGGGGCATTGGATACAGTTTTATAGCTGTGAGGGCTCAGTTGCGGAGAGTTCGGAGCGTAGGTCGATGGAGTGCCGACCCATGTGCTTTGAGCAGGTCCCAAGCCTCTTGTGGCGTGATGAAAAAGCGAGTGCCTTCTGGGTCTACCACCTGGAGTTGTGCAAGGAATAACATTGCGGAGGGCAAGTGCAGTTGGCGTAATTTTGCTTTGAAAGCTGTAAAGGACGCTCTGTTCAGTTGGACTTCTCTCGTGAAGTCTGGGAAGATCATTATGGCACTGTTGTCAATGCGTAGGTCTTGTGTTTGGCGGGCGCTTTGCAAGATGTGGTCCCTGTCCAGAAAGTGTAACAGGGGTGCCACGATTGGTCTGGTAGGCGCCCCTGGTTTTGGTGGTTTAGTATAGAAGGACGATAGCCCCTCTGGAGCTACCTCTGCTCGGATCCAGTCCTCCAAGAAGCGCACTACATTTGTCCCTTCCTTTTTTTCTGGCACCCCAATAACGCGAATATTGTTCCTGCGGGATCGCCCTTAACTGTGTTCATCCCGCATTTCCAGCACATTTACTTTAGCCTCTAGGTCTGGGAGGAATCAACGCATCTCATGGACTTTCTCCGGAAGGCCTCCCAGTTCTTTTTCATTAGTGGACACCCTGTCTTTGAGTTTACGGTGTTCATCTTTTAGCAGGTTTAGGTCTGTGCCAATAGCATCAATTTTCCCCTCCAGTACCTTTCTGGAGGCTGTAATTGCCTGCGTGATGTCTGTCAATGTGGATTTCAGGGGCGGTCCAGTCACGACCAGTCTCTAGTACTCTGTCCTCGACGTCTGACTGGGCACGCGGCGTCCACGCTGAGAACGGTGAATCCTCTTTTTCTGTTTTCTCACCATCGCAGCGGAGCTACTAATGGGTTTTGTTTTCTGCCCACCTCCAGCGCACGCTGCAATGTTGAGGGCCATTTCACTCAGGATTAGGCTGGCCCTTTAAGGCGACCGCTATGGTACAACAAGTTAGTGAAAAGCTTCCAGTTCCCAAATCCCTTCTGGGGGTACACGTCTGCTCGCTTCAGCAGTGCAGCGATGTGGGCCCACCTATACCTTGGCAGGTCCGCACCCTTTCCGGGAGAAATATACGCAGCTACCACCTCCAGCTCACAAAGTAAGGGCAAGAGACAGTCGCTCACTCTTCTATCTGGTTTCCCTGGGTCCGTACAGTTAGCTGGGGACATACCAGCCCTCGTGTGCAGCAATGGGTAGGGCTCTGTTATGGACCAGCTCCTCGGGCTCCTGAAGGCTTGCACGTTGTTCAGCAGTATGTTTCAGAGGGTCCCAGTGGGGGGAGTTCAGGCCCCCCTGTGAACGTCGACAGCCCCACTAGCCTTCTGTCCACCCTCATGTCTTTTTAGGTTCTTTCGCAAGGTGCGTAGCGCTTCACTGCTAGGCCTCTTCGTGTCTCCCACTGCAGTTTTACCAACTTCGCCGCAACGAGATCGCCGCTCTGGATGAGATCCAGCAGAATGCGGGTACCGCCACCCACCAGTAAACGTGTCTCCAGGCCCTGTCTAATTTCCAGTGCGCTCCCGGGAGGCAACGTAAATGGCTCCAGTAGAGATCCTCCTTCTCCCGAAGGAGTGCTCCGGCAATGTTGAGCCCTCCCCCGCGCATGCTCTCTCCCGGCTGCTCGCCCCAGGATCCCACAGCCTCAGCTATAGCGTTAAGGTGGGTCTGCTCAGGCAGCGCAAGCATGTCACTTTCGCCAGCGCTCCCCAGGTGCTTGCCGCTACTTACAGTGCTCCGGTCCCCTTCAGGGAGTCGGGCACGCCCCACCACTGCAGCAGTTATTTCTCGGCCTCCGTGACGTGGGAGCCATTTTGCTCCCGCTATATCGTGCGCGCCTCACTTGAGTCTCACAGTCCCTTCTACGGTGGCCTTGCCTCGACGATAATGCTCCAAGGCTCTCTGGTGGGGGTGGTATAGGCTCCGTTGCTGGCCTCTGTCCTTTTGTCTGCGAGTCAGGGCGGCTTTACATTGTCGGTCATGGCATGGGCGCCATCTTGCCGTCGTCTTTGTTGAGTCTGTACGCTCCGACTGTGGCTCCGACTGCGGCTCTTACAGCGGCGTTGCAGTAGCCTCGGGGCTCACTTCTCCTTGCTGTCATTACCGGGTGACCCCCGGTCTAGGAATCTGCTCCCCCAGGCTTGTCCTGGTATCAGGATGATTGATTACACGGACGCGGCGGTCTGAGCTCCTCAGCTCGCGTCCGTTCCTATCGGCTGCAGGCCACGCCCCGATGCCACTCCACTGTATGCTGTTCTACCCCAGTTCAGTCTACACCACTTTTCTGTACACTACTCCACTATACGCTACTCCACTATACACTATTCCACTCTACACCACTCCACGCTGTTCCACCTATGCCAATACACTGAACACTACTCCACTCTGCCACTCCATTCTACGCTAGTCTGTTTGAATGCTACACCACTCTGCTCTACACTATTCTACTCTACGCCGCTCAACTGTATGATATTACAGTGTACGCAACTTCAGTCTTTGCCACTCTACTATATGGTATTTCACGCTACCCCACTCCTCTGTACGTCACTCCACTGTATGCTATAACACTCTTCCCCACCCCACAATACACAACTCTAGTCTACACCATTTCACTGTATGCCACTTAGCTGTGCGCTTCTACACTATACTCTATTACACATTATGCCACTCCACTGTACGCCACTCCAGTCTACTCTACTCCACTGTACACTACTTCAACGATATATTATTCCATTCTACGTCACTCTATTCTACTTAATTTCACTCCACTGTATGCAATGCCACTCCAGTGTACTCTCCTTCACACTAAATAACTCTACAAAACTCTGCTACACTCTGTTAGACTCTACTCTATCCCCGTACACTCAACAGTCCAAATTTGTGCCCGAATTCTACAACACTCTCCTCCACTTTATAACAGTTTCCAACACTGTGCAATACAGCCCTCCGCTCTACTGTATGAGACTCCACTCCAGTTCATAACAATTTCCTGAACTCTACGCCACTTCAGTGTGCACCACCCACACTAATCCACTGTAATCCACTCCATCCTACCCCACTCGACTGTACGCCACTCTATGCGCTTCTACTATGCCACACCACTGTATGCTGTTCCACTGTACAACTTCAGTCTTTACCACTCTACTGTATGGTATTCCACTTTACCCCCACTCCACTGTATGCTGATACACTCTACCCCATCGCACAACAAGCCGCTCCAGTCTACACCACTTCATTGTACCCCACTCCGCTGTACGCTACTACACTATACGCTATTACACTATACGCTATTACACTCTACACCACTCCACGCCACTCGACTGTACGCCACTTACCTGTACACTACTCCACTCTACATCACTCCAGTACCACTCTATATAACTCCACTCTACAGAACTGTACTACACTCTACACCACTCTACTAGCCTCTACTCTATCACCTTACACTCCACTGTCCAAATTTGTACTCTATTCTCTGCCCGTACACTCTATTGTACAACACTCTACTTAACTCTGACCGTTTCAAACACTATACGACACAGCATTCCACTCTGCTGTCAGATGCCACTCTAATTCGTAAGTTTCCTCGACTCTAGGCTTCGCCACTTCAGTGTACGCCACCCCACTCTAAGCTAATCCACTCTACACCACTCCACTCTATGCCATTCCACTCTATGCCATTCCACTCTATGCCACTCCACTCTTCTACACCCCACTGTACAGTATCCCACTGTACGCTATTCTACTGTGTGCTACTCCACTGTACAGTAATCCACTCAACACCACTAAAGGGTACTCCATTCTACGCCGCTGCACTGTTTTGATAAATAATAAATCAATAATAAATGTATGACACTCTCCTTCACTCTGTATAACTCCACTCTATTAAAGTCAACCACACTTTATGGCACTCTACAACATTCTACACTACTCTATCCCCATACACTCCACTATTCAACTCTATGCGCCACTCTATGCCTGTACACTCTATTGTACAACACTCTTCCAATATTCAACACTTTTCTATACAACACAGTACTCTACTGTACGAGACCCCACTCCAGATTATAACAGTTTACTACCTACGCTACTACACTTCACACCACTCTACGACAGACCCAAACACAATTGTACTTTACTCCACACTACGTTACGCCACTCTACTCTACTCTATGTACGAGACTTTCTCACTCTACGCTGCTGTACAACAATCCACTCTAAGCAGCTCCACTGTCTGGCACACTATTGTACTCTATCCAACTACACTATAAAACGCTTTACTACACTGTATGCCACTCTCCAAAACTTTACTCTTCTCTATGGAGTTTTAATGGAGTAGAGTGTCGTACAGTTCGGGTTCAGGTTCAGTGTTGCTGAGTGCAGAGTCGTACAGCAGAGTGAAGAACGATCTCATATAGTATAGTGTTGTCAAGTAGAGTATCTTTATTTCTGAGAACACAGTGCATGTTAGAGTGGTGAGTTAAAGTTGTTTTTTTTTAAAAACATATTTATTAGCAATTTTGCACAAAATCACATCGCACAGTGTGCCACATACATAAGTGGCAGGCCGTCTGCTTGTTAACATAATATGTCTTGCTTTACATCTACATACAAGTTGCTCAACTGTTATAGTCATTTGGACACTTCTACAGCTATGCCGGTTCCCAGGTGTCTGTCCATCTCGGATTCCTGTCTGGGGTATATTTTTGGGAGGGTTAAAGGAGCGGCCATCTCTACCCTCCAATGGTATTTACCTATTTGCTTATCTGGGAGGGGGAGGGAAGGGGGGGGTTTCATTGTTGTGTGAATTCTGTAGAGATTGGGTGGGATTTGGCACCCCGCTGCACCTTCTCCATCTCCTGTCTGATCCGCGGTTGAGGGGAGTGCCTCCAGCATGTGCCCCTATTCATCCAGGTCACGCTCTGCATGCTCATCTTTGCATAGAATTTTCAAGCGACACTTCAGCTACTCCCCACTCCTGCATGTCAGCCCTCCATTTGTCGTGGTGAGATATAGTTGGTGTCTGGTTAGCGAGCTGAAAAGAGTGTGTAATGAGGTGCGCTACTTATAATAATTATAATAATAATTTGAGGGTGTTGGATAAATTGTAAATGAAAGTTATAACTGTATAATTTTTTATGTTTGTGTAGTTTAACCTTAGTTTGTATAGGGAAACAAGTTTTTATAACTAAGCTTTAACCATATATATATATATATATATATATATATATATATATATTACCTACTGGCGGTCGCCAGTAGGTAGTTATAGTTAGGACCCTGTTTCCACAGGAAATCCGCAACATTCTATTTTGAATAACTTTGGCGCCGGTCGACGAATCCTCGCGAATTTCTCAAAATAGGTGGGGCGCTACGCTCCGCTCCTACCCTGAAAGTCTCGGGGGGATTCGTCAAGCGGGGGCTGAGATAAAAGGGGGGTCCCAAAACGCGTTTTTCCCATGCATTTTTCCATAGGACCTTTAGACAGGGCTACAGCCCGAACGGCTGAACAGAATTACTAGAAATTTGGCAGAGAGGTAGTCCTCAGGTCAAGGAAGTGCCTTTTGTAGGTTTGGTGTAAATCTGTTCAGTAGATTCTGAGAAAATAGCCTTTAAATCAATATATATATCTGAGCCAGCTTACGGTACGCTTACCGTAAGCTTACCGTACGCGTACGGTGGCGTGCGCGAGCGCGATTCTGATTGGCTGTTACATCTAAGTAAACATTCGAATCGGTCGAAACCAGGAAGCGGCGGCCGCCATTTTCTCTCTCGCACTCTGAGGGGGGGGCTGTAAACAAAGGCAAAAAACATATAAAGGGGCTGTTTAGACAGCGCCCATGCACATAGCCATGTTAGTTGAGTCCTCAAAGATCCCCCAAGGCCAAAAACGGTAAATTTTTATTTTTTGAAAATTTCGCCGATTACGCGTACGGTGCGCTTACGCTAAAAATTTTAATAAAAAAAAAAAAACACTCTCTGTGCATGGCATATTATTGTCATCACTTACAAATTAAATTTAACAGATTACCTATCACAAGGAAGCGCATAATATGTCCTCCATGTGCGCACGGTGCGTAACGTGGGCCCGCGGTGCGCATAGCGCACTGCGTGCCCACCTTGCGTGTACGGCACTAACTGCGTAAAGTGGGCGCGCGGTGCGCGAAGCGCACCGCGTACTCACTGTGCGCGAAGCGCACCGTGCGCGCACGGAACGAACTGCGTTAAGTGGGCGTGCACGCCACGAATGGCGTAAAGTAACTTAGCATTTAAAAAAACGTACAAATTCACTGAAAAAACCATAGGTTTCACACACGTTATAGTTAGGAATTAGCATTTAAAAAACCTTGCAAATTCACTGAAAAAACCATAGGTTTCAGACATGTTATAGTTAGCGGAAATTTTACTGATAAAAAACCAATGAAATTCCCCCGTTATAGTTAGTGCAGGCAACTATAACTCACGCGACCGCAATCTTCTGCTGATGACATATGTGTCTTTATGAAAAAAAAATATTTGTAATATATGTATAGCTAAAAATTTATGGAAGAAGACATGGGCAAATAAGTGTCTAAATACAGTATTAGCATCAGCAGAGGATTGCGGTCGCGTGAGTTATAGTTGCCTGCACTAACTATAACGGGGGAATTTCATTGGTTTTTTATCAGTAAAATTTCCGCTAACTATAACATGTCTGAAACCTATGGTTTTTTCAGTGAATATATATATATATATATATATATATATATATATATATATATATATACTGCAATTGAGAACCTCGAATTAACCATCAAGCAAGAATAATTCTGTTGCACTTTTTGTGCTGCACCTATCCCCTTTCACATGAAGGTTTTCATACTGCCAGAGTCCAAAAAGCTCAGCCACATTATAGTTCCAAGGGATTTGGTCTGACTGCACAACACAAGTTGCATCCCCCGTCTTGCTGCTGCTATGTTCTTCCTATTCTTTACCTATGTCCATTTCCCCCTTTCTATACCTGTTCCTACAACTATTCACATCTACTCTCCTCTACCATGGCCTAATAATGATGGGGCAACTATTACATGACCAAAACCTCTGTAGCATTACATTGGTTTGCCCATTAGAGGTAATGGGCCTCCCCCTACTTTGTTTTGCTTCTTGTATGCATTGGCACTTATATAGCGCAAATAGAGATGGTCAGCAACAGAGTGCTGTTCAGATTGGGGGGGCGGGGGGGGGGGTGCTGTTCATAGGGAGATGGATTTAAGATCATTATTATAGTTAAAAACATTGTGCTGCTTTTCAAGTTGAGCCCAGCAGAACAAGTCTGTTCTCTATATTTGGTTGTAATGCTTAATGAGAAGTTTGTTTTCAGAGATGCATTTTCCAACTCCTTTCTATAGCTTATTAGGGATGGGGTGAGTCTGTTTGGTGGTGGGACATTATTCCAGTCTGACTGCATACATAGCTTGAAAAACTTGTTTTCTGGTCTATTCCTTTTTCCATAGTCTGACCTTCAGTCTGATGAAGCCATCTCAGTGCGTTTTATTGTCCTGTGGGATGATTCTTTTTTGCCATATACTTTCGAATGTTGATTTTAGTGCATTATAGATGATGTAGAAAATCTTGAATGTAAATTAAACCTGCAGGGGACAGACTTTAATTTTTTTCAGGGTAGTACAGGTAAGGCACTTTTTGAAACCTATCAAACAGATGCTCACAAGTATTTCTTACTAACTCAGACATTAGGCACTAGCTTTGTGATTGAAAGTTGGCCTTCCAAGCCACCTTACCCTGCAGTAGCTTGCTTCAGCATTCCTGGCCCAGCTGAAAGACTAGGAACAGTGTACTGCAGTCGAAATAAAGATAGACTGCCAGAGTGGTTTTGTTTTTTTTAAAAAAACAGTGTGATGAATTGCATGCTATTGAGAATAACTTTAAGATTCTAACTGTGTCTACTGTTGAAGGTGATTTGCTACTTTGTCTCCGAGTTAGGCTTAGAGTGTTGCAGTAACTTTAAAGCTGAATGCCTCTTGGCCCAATGATGCTAGTGACACCAGGTCAGTGGCTCTACGACAGTGGATGATCGATCTCGGTACTGATGGGTGGCAGGCAGAGGTCTACAACTTGGGCAATTGGGATGTGGGACGACATTCACAGATGTCATTTACAGAAACCACACTCGACCATGTTTGAGCTTAGAAATCTGGCTGCCAGACTAGTCAGTTGAGTGCTGAATCTCTGTTTGTCATGTTAGTCAGTGGTTCCTCAAATGTGACTTCTGGGTACTTCTTCCAGCTCTTATGCCATGGAGAGTGGTAATGGTCACTGTTCCACAGTGGCAGGCGCTTTGAGAGACTAGGTCAAGGGGGTAGGCTTAATTTAAAGGTATACAAACATAGGCACTTGTGGCAGGGCAATGTCACCACTCAGCTTGCTTGGGCAAGTGGAGAAAATTTACGTATCCATCTTCCATTCTTTGGTAAGGGATAGAGATGGATTATTTTATGCTCTGGGTCTTTTTCTCTGGACTCGTGCTTGTTCAGGGCTTCAGTGGACACAGATAGTAGGGCAGGCCTACAGATCTAGAAGGGCATCAGTGTTCATCACAACCTGGAGAAAATGAACAAAACACAGCTGCACGTTCAGGAAGAGCAAATTCATAATCTGCAAAGGCCTGGATTGATGTAGCTTTTCAACAGAGCTAGGGGTCCAGGTTGCAGTAGAAGAGGAGGGAAAGTATAGGATGCCCATCTTGAGTTCAGCATTAGAAAACAACAAATGGCGGGAAGACAGTCTGACATACATGATTGTAGAAGGGCAATTAGGAAAGAGAAAACTAACTGGGTATTGTCTGCATATAAGTGGTAAGAGAATCCTAAGGAGGAGTTTGTCAGATATGATTGAAAAAACGAGAAGACCCAAGTTTGAGCCTTGAAGTACACTGACCTGTAGTGAAATGGGTAGTGAAATACCAATTGCCAGTTGACTGAGAGTACTAGCCCGAGATACAGGGGAAGAGCACAGTTAAGGCTGGAGTCTGCAATGCCAAGTGTTTGTAGGTTGGAAAGTAAAATAGAGTGGTAAACAATGGTGGAGGCTTGCAGGTAAGTCGAGGAGAGTGTGGCTGGATGAGAGGTGGTTGTGAGTATGCAGTGTAGCGAGCTGTATGTGCAAGAGACACTGGCCGATACTTGGAAGATAAGATAAGATGAGGGAGGGGGGGCAGTAAGGTTCCACATATTTGAGTGTAATAGTTGGGAGAGTTCCTTTTAGACAAGTATGTCTGCCACTGTTGAGGGAAGAGTAGAATACATGGAGACTGATATACTGATATGTTTATCGTGGCACGGTCAGAGAAAGAAGAGTCAGTGGTGTGTACAGTGTTAGTGTGTTGAAAATCAGTATTAGGGCTACAGACTTTGCCTTGTTATGGACATGCATATAGTATGTGTATTAAGCATCACATAGTGAGAGAGAAACTGCGAGAATAGTGCAAAGTTGATTGTTAAAGTGCAAATGTAATTCAAGTACATTGCCACGATCTTGAAAGAAGGAGGTTATAGCACTTGGAGAATGGCAGAGCATTTGAATGTAGCAAACCTCTTGAGCATGTCAGAGATAAAAAGGACATAGTGTTCGCTAGAGTAGTACTTTCTGTATTCTAATGTTTAATCATTAGTCTGTCTTAATTATAGATCTAGTCTGCTGGCAGCATGTGGAAATGCAGTATCCGGTTGTGTGATGTGTGGCAAGGAAAAGTATTTGTGATTGTGGAGGCCTGAGGTTTTAGGGTGCTGGAAGGAGCATAAGTGTGGTATTGTTTGACTGAATGTTAGTAGTGTGTACTGTATAGCTGGTGGGAACAAAATCAAGATCTGGAGTCTGAATACAGTTGCAAATACCAATGAGTGAAGACTTGTCCAGGTGTGCAGCTGTAAAAGGGTGCAGTATTAGCAGCAATTTCTGAACGATCCAGGTATTGATTAATCTCAGTGTCCAGTGCTTGAAAGGACATGGTGGCTGACTCCATGCCCGACTGTGTCCTAGCATCCCAACTAGGTGACACCAATATCTAATGCTGACACTTTTCACTCTTAGCATACTTCTCTGGAGCATGACTGTTCTTGATGGTGCCTGATGTTCTGCGTATGAAGGAGGCTAGTGGAACACAGGAACGAGGAAGCCAAACACTCACATCCCATTGGCATATGAGGCCAGTGAATCATAGGAAATTTACACCAGTGTTTGTGCATCAGTATTAAGTGAACTATAAAGATATGAGGGGCCCTTATAATATCAATACTGGACATGGCTGCACCTTTTTAGGTCTCGTCTAGCGACGCAGCGCATGCGCTGCTTGCTTGCGAGATCTATTGTTGTCGGATTTGTTTTGGAAGTGGAGTTGGTGACCGCCCTGTCTCCCTTAGGCTCCACCCACCCGGCCTGGACTTGTCGTCATGTGTGCTGCGTTTCTTCACGTTGTGTCCTTGCCTCACACTCGAGCCCTCCTTCTCTGAGAGGTTTGCGTCATGTCCCACCACCGCAAACCAGTGCTTGTTACCTCAGACCCAGACCCTTTCTTCCTTTGTCACGGCCCTGTTTCCATCGCCTCTCCCTCCCTTGCTGGTGCAGGTCCCAAAAAAAGAGCAACTGAATTTCCATGGCGACAGCCAGACAGTTGAGAAATAGTAGCAAAACGCAGTTGCCCCATATTTACTATGAACTCTGGCACTGACAGAACAGACAATGGGCAATAACACGCCATTATGTTGTGAGAAAATGAAATGCTCCAGCAGACGGATGCCACAGTGCCCGATTTATGTGCCCCTATCTCGGCCCAGATTTCTCTCTCGCTTCCTCTGCTGTTTGCCGTCTCGGTCTCTGCCGTCTGTTGTAATGCTTTTCAGTTTCACTAGGTCTTCGACTTGTTTCTGCTCACTCCTCTTTCGATCTTTTTCTCTTTCGCTCGACAGCTTTTTCTGACTTTCTGTGTCTCTCCTTTCCCCCCTCGTTCTGAGATTTCGCTTTTTTCCTTGTTCTTTTTTTTTCTTGCTTTGTCTCACTCCGTCTCTCGTGCTCTTCCTCTTTGGTCCCATGCTCTCATTCCTATTTTTCTCACTACTTCTCTGTCTTTTCCCGTTCCTTCTTCCTCCGATTTTATTTTCTCCAGTTTCTCTCCCCTTCTCGCTTTCTATTTGATTTCACACTCTCGTTTTCTTCCATATCATTTTTTTCTTCTGTTTTTACTTTCTTTCTCTCGCTGTCTCCCTCGTTTCCTCTCAGTTTCCCTTTCTCAAAGGCTTTGGAAATCCTTTTCGCAGTCTGTTGTTGAGCTCTCTCTCTCTTTAGTATATCATACTCTTTCCCATTCTCTGTTCCTTCTCCCCGTCTTGTCTCTATTTCGCTCTACTCGGTTTCCTTCTATTGCTGCCCCCTTTCAGGGCTTAATTTGTGCCGGTGGAGCCCACCAACACCTATTATTGGGGACTGTCACTTATTTTTCCTTATTAGACATTTCCCCAGAGAAAGAAAATGTACAAATGGGAAAGAAGGAGGAAGAAAAATAAAAACAGAAACACCGTTGCAAAAGGAGATAGCCGGAACCAGCAAGAGAGAGTTAAAGGTGCAAGAAGTGGATTAGAGAAGCATGAGGTGGATTGAAGACTGCACAGCCTTGGTAAAAGGAGTGCTGATATTTAATAGCATCGGACGCTACTTCTGAGCTGAGCTTTGGGAACCGGCACTCATTCATCTACACATTAAGCACTGCTCTCTTACCTTCTCTCATGCATTATCTTTGCCCCTTTCTTTCTATCCTCTCAACCCACCACCCTATCCACATCAGTTTCCCTCCATACAACTATTGTCAAAACGTCAACATAACATTCAACTAACAAAACAGCTGCCACATTATTACGAGTGTGGACATTTTCGCCAGCAAAGTCCCTGATTCTCAAAATGTTCCATCCTTTGGGAAGCTTGTGAATTCGCGGTTTTCCTTTACCTGCGGAAAGTCCATTCATCTTCTTGCGAAGTCATTTTCTCCAAGAAAATTAATGCTGTAGAATATTTGCAGTATTTTTCTTTGCATTTTACGAACTTTTATGTGCACTATGCATTAGAGAATCAAAGAACATTCACTGTTTTCTGCATATTTCTGCAGACACATCTTGTTTCATTAAACAAAAATATATGCAACAAAAAATGTCACAAAGTCACAGCCCCAGATTTACTAAAGGTTTGTACTGGTACTTGCATGTCGCAAAGCATTTCTGAGAGTGCACAAACTGCAGACACACATCAACACTCGTACTCAAAAGCTATTTTGTAGTGAACCTTCACTCACACATTGCTCTCAACACCTTTTGCACCAGACCCCTATTAATGTATACTAGTGGAGTGGAGTCTCTGGGGTTGGCCAGCACAAGGACTTGGGTTTTGGTCAGGCCAGAACTCCTAAATTAGCATTAGTTTCTTTGCCCTAAACCTTATTGACAAGTAAAAGTAGCACAAGCGAGGAATCAAGAGGTATATTGCCTGATATACCTACATATAACATGTTTTACCCTAAAGCACACATCTTACAATACTGACCCGTGTGATGCAGTATATTCCTATGAGTCTGTACTGGAGGGTATACTCCAGTAAAAATCCCAACTAGGAAACACCGGCTCACCTTTGTATCATAGTGTGAGGCTTAGCTACACGGAGAACAGCCAGATCGAAGGCAAGTACTGCTGATGTCATTGGTAGGCGACTCTTACTAAATCTGGTGATGCGATGTTTTCTACTCTGTCAACGCAGTACAGCCATTTTTCATGCAGCTCCCATTTGCATGAAAGACAGGGCCTCAGTTTTCAAAGGGATGATTCTAAGTGAGAAACTTTACAACCTACACATGTTTCCCTATACCTTTGCAGAGGTCGCAAAAACATATTTACAACTTCTTACACTTCTACGCATTATTGCTTTTGAGTTCTCTATCACAGTCTTTCTTTCATTTTTAGCACCCTGTTTCCTCCCACTGCTAAATCCTTTGCGGAATCATCGATTACATGATCTACTTTGAGAGCCGTGGTGTTGTGTTTGAAGCAACATTGCCCATGAAGGACACTTGTTGTAAAGTGCTGTACAAGTTCGACTTTGACTGGTTGTTTTGGTAGGGCTTGGTGCAATGAGTTGCAGCACGCTAGCTGGGATCACCCCTCCTTTACAAAAATTGATGCTTGGTCATTTGTGCAAATGTAAGCAGTGAAAGGGTGGAAGGGTGGTAGGTGTTTGAAAGTGATTGTGAGGTAGTTATGTTAGTTGCATTTGTACAGTCGCCTGTCATTTTATGTGGATCTGGCAAGGCTGTCAATCTAACTTGACAAACCACTTTTTTAGGTCAAGCCTAGCGGCAGTGCACATGCGCTGCTCGCTCTGCAAGGTATGCTGTAATAGAGTATGCAGTGGAAGCCCTGCCCACTCTCCACCAATATTTGTCATTAGCTTGTGTCATTGGCCTTCATAAACGCTGGCTTCTGATTCATAAATAGGCTTGTTAGTCCCTCCTTGGTACCTCATTGTCTGCATTTGTTATTGCCTATAACGACTGGACTTTTTACTTTGCTTGTTCCACGGTCTGCATTATAAGTGGGTGAGCACTATTTTGTTTATCGGCACTGATGGGGACAATGGCGGCTGCTTTTTTTTGTATTTGAATGCTGAGCACAGTGCCTGATTTAGGGACACCACGCTCAGTTTACATTTTATTTTAAAAACTTTGATGTTGAACACGACGCCCGCTTCAGGGACACCGTGCTCTATTTATTTATTTGAACTTTAATACTGAGCACGGCCCCGCTTCAGGGACACCACGCTTGGTTTAATTTATTTTATTTTTAAACTTTAATAATGAGCACGGCGCCCGCTTCGTATCACTTCGCCCTTTTTGTTTTTTTAATCTTAGACAAGCGAGAGAATTCTCGAGGGTAGGTCAGGCAATAGCAGAGTTGTCATGGGGCTAAAAATATTTGAAAAGCACGACACGAATTGAGATACATAAAACAACATTTTTGAATGTCTGTAAATTTTATTTATGAGCCAATTAACCCCTTCAGCGCTGCGCGGATTCCCCCGCGGTGCTGAAGGGTTCGAGCGCGGGCGGGGCCATGACGGAACGGTTCCGTCATGAGCACAGCTCAACCGATGCTCATGACGGAACCGTTCCGTCATGAGCATGGAAGGGGTTAAAGAGGAACACACGTTTTGCAGCGTGAATCTTTCTGGATTCACTATGCTGTGCATTATTCCGCGATCTTGTGGTTGGGTCCGGATTCGTAGTCTTTTCTTTGTTTTTTTTTTTTTGTTTTTTTTTTGTAGCCCAGGTGGGCGGCGACGACCACCATTTGGTGCACCTTCCGTGACGTCGTCGTGCTTCCTGCGGAAGTCCCACCTTTGGGGCGCCATCTTCAGATTCTTTTTTCCGCCGTTGGGTCTGGATCGTCATCGAGAAGCTCCAGTGTTACAACCGAAGGAAGAAGAAGGAAAAGCGAGTTTCGTCGACAAATACTGCAGAGATATCATTGGAAAGGAAGATATTTCATCAGGAACGCGAAGAAAGGAGGTTCAGCGCCCTTTTCTTCGACGAACTTGGAGAATGCGCACTCAGAGGCCCTGAGCGCAATGGACAAGACGCCATTCAAGTTCTGCCCAAACTGCCACCACAAGTTCGCGCAGAAGGACCAGCATCCAGTCTGCAACCTCTGCCTGCCAGTCGAACACCAGAGTAAGGACTGCAACGCCTGTTCAGCCTTCGCGCCGAAGACGCTCCGGGTGAGGCAGCGGCAGAGAAGAGCCAACGCCAGCATGGATGGCAAGGGTAAGGCCCCGTCTCTCTACGATCTGGGCCTCTCCACGGACGACGAGGACAACATCGCCGAGACAGCCGAAAACTTCACGGTCGTAGAGACCGACAAGAAGAATGAAGACTAGGTAAGAGAATCGTCGAGCGCAAAACAGAAAATACCTCAAACACGAAGGTGACTCGAAAAAATCAGAGTCAAAGTCCACGAAGGGAGCCCCGGCGCCGAAAACTTCGACGACCAAAGGGGGAACCATGGACAAGAGGCAGAGCGGATCCTTCGAAAAGGACTCCCTGGTGCCGAAAGACGCCGAAAAGCAAGGGTCGTCGAGGACAACCCAGGAATCAGGGCGATCGACGCAGAAAGAACGGTCGACGTCGACGCAAGTTTCGGCGAAAAGACCCGCGGTCGACGCCGAAAGCATCTCCGAGATGGAGAAAAAGAAGAGGCGGCTCGAGGCCGAAATGGAGAACATCCTTCAGAGGAAGAAGGAGTTCGACGCCAAGATGAAGGAATTCAAGATTCCAACGGTTTCATCGACGGACGTCGTCGAGGTCGAGGACGAATTCGACACCGAGGGCCTGACGAGGGATCTCGAAGAGGAAGACGAGACCTATTATGACGAGGAAGCCGAGGAAGAAGACCAACAGTCGGTCTACGGCTCGGCACCATCTACCAGCCACGAGATCGAATGGCATGATCTCGACGCCGAAAACCCGGAGGAGCCCGTGGACACATACCCTTCGAGGCCTTCACCACCCGACGACATCGGGGTGTACAATATGGTGGTCAGGAGCGCAGCGACAGCCTAAATGGTGGTCGTCGCCGCCCACCTGGGCTACAAAAAAAAAACAAAAAAAAAACAAAGAAAAGACTACGAATCCGGACCCAACCACAAGATCGCGGAATAATGCACAGCATAGTGAATCCAGAAAGATCTTCAAGCTGCAAAACTACACCGACAGGTAAGAAACTTTTCGTTTTATGTGGCCAGCACGTTGGAGCCTGGATTTCTAATTCAAGATAAATGGTGCTAAAATGAAACTACAAGTCCCAGAATGCTATTGGCTTTATTAAAAACTAGGACTGTCGAATATATTGGAAACTGGCTTTTACGGTCCGCAGTGCCTGAACAGCTGAAACACAACAACGTTGTTTTACACATACTTGAAACACGCCTTCAGACGTGAATCTTGCAGTGTTGTAAGTTACTACCTGTAGTTGAAGTAACTCGGTTTGCCTTTCAAAGGAGTGCACACCATCCACAGGGCTGCTGATAAGTGTCTTTCTGCTTTAACTTTGAGGCACACATTTATAAGCACAGTATGTATTTTTCACTCCTGTAGCAGGCTAGCCTTTCCATTCAGAGCAGGCTCTGACATTTTAAACAGGATATTATCCTAGTGTCTTGCATACAAAATGTGTGTAAGCACCAGCTCCTCATCCTTTGTGCCCCATCGCAGGCAAAGGGGAAGCAGTCAGAATTTTAAATGGCGTCCTTGTGGGATACAGAAGGCCTCAAGGATGTCTGGTGATGGGGCTGGTCACCGGGTATGGGGAGCTGGGGATGGATGTAAATTGGCATGAGGCCTACAGACTGCATCAGAGATGCCACCACCAGTGTCCAAAAATGCCTCGGGGTTACCTCCTGCTCCCTGAAACCCAGCGCACAGTACACGTCCACCTTGAGAATCAGGCTATCTTAATTCACTTTAAGCGCACTTCTTTCTAAAGCCTTTGACTTAGCTAAATGCTTTTTAGTTCAAGTGTGTGCAGCGCACGCGCTGCTCTGCAAGGCATGCTGTATTCAGGTAGGGACTTGAATCTCTGCCCACTCTCCGCCCATAGTTTTCATTGGCTTGTGTCATTGTCCACTGTAAACTTTGGCTGTTCATTGGTCAATAGACTTAGTCCCTCCTTAGTATCTCCTTGTCTCATTTTGTAACCTCACATTGCATCACCCCCTGTTACGTGTGTTACTTGGTAGGCTTTCATTACAGCCTCCGAGCACTATTTCTCAAATAGCTTTGTTTTGCCTGTTGTTGCAGGCAGAACAAGCTCTTTACTAATTTTAAAAAAAAAAATTATAGCGCGGCGCCGGACGTATTTGCAATGCAATAGGTCTTGCATTTGCATGAGTTTAAGCTATTGACATTGTAAATGACAATGCATTATTTTTATCTATTTTAAAAACTGCACATAAATAAAAGGCATTGTCATTTACAATGCAGATAGCTCAAACTCTCGTAAATGCGAGACCTATTGCATTGTGAAAGCTTGGTGTTAGAAAGGTGGCAGTAGTTGACATCTGCTGAGGCCTGCATCAAGCCACCCTCTATCCTCTTATGGAGCCTTCTCACTTTCAAAATCTGTTAATTCTTTTCTCAGGAAAAAGATGACGATTGTTTATGCTGACAACCCCACCAAAGTAAAGTTATCTCCCTTTGTAAGTTGGCTGTGCAGATTTGAAAGTGGAATATATATATATACAGTTAAGTTTCCCTCACCGCTGGCCATCTTTGGGGCTCAGTCAGTGTTTAAACACATCTCCGTTTGACTTGAATGGTATTTAAATACACAGACCTTGAATTAGGTGTTGAAACTTTATTGGGCTGTGCTTAAACAAATCAATCTCTTGACTACGTTTATTCAAGTCATGTTTTTTAATTTAAATTAGCATATAACAATAATTGATTGGGTAAGCTCTACCCATCCATTGTAAGCTTTAGAGACCTCGGTACATCATTTATCATCATAATGAGGCAGTGAAATCCCATTTTGTTTTTATACATTTGTTCCATGAGGCCATTAAGCTCTAATGATCTGTTAAGCATAGTCCTCAAGATCCTGTTGCTTCATGTGATGCAGCTCTCCTAGTTGTAATTTTGTGGCAAAAATTATGACAAGGAGAATTAGTAATCTTGAACTGTTAGGAGATTGTTTACTCCTAAAATGTGATTCATAGAACTGTAACTTCCTCTTTTCCAAATTGTTTATACACTGTTCGTTTGAACTGCAAGGCTTTTTTTTACAGAAGCTTAAACCAAGACTTCAGTTGTGATGCTCAAAAAAGCATGTTTCATCTAACTTGTGGTGTTGCTTAAGTAGATGAAAAAACAGACAGAAGAAAGGTGTAGACACCAATATGTTCAACTCCATGAGAGATGGGAGCTATGACACTTGTGTGATTGTTATTTTAGGGTCATTCCTCAGGCACCTAGATATTAAAATAACTTTGAAAACCTAATATTAGATGTCTAAAAACGTAGGAAGCATGTATTCTACGACTTGGGAACACTGGTTTAAACACTAACTCAATCCAAAGTGATGACACTGGCAAAAGCCTTGATACCTATTAGACGGCATCCACTCATATTCCGTGGGACTGTAGGATTCTTAATTTAAATTTCCCAACTGTGGAGATAATTTGAAGTCTTTCAGTATTGCAAATGTCCATTAGCACTACCAGCAAATGATCCATCTAGTAAGTGTCAGAAACAGCTGGGGACACTTTGCTTCAGATGGAAACATGAGTTCAACCAAGGAGTGCTAGCAGAACATGTTGCTGTAAGTGTGTATGTGTATTTAGAAGATGAAAATGTTAGTGGTGAGCTCATATTTTCACTTGACATTATTGATTTCCCAAATATAAAACAAAAAGCCCGCAGAGCAAAATAAAAGATCAAAACACATGGGGTGCTTTGGGGGGTATGACAAAGACACATAGTGCATCAGGCATATAATGCAATGAGGCGCAAAAATGTGTAAATCTTATGCTACAGATTTCAGTAACATAAAGAAATGTAAGTTAATACACACCATATGCAATGGGTAGGCAGTAATATTAAACACATATATAAAAAAAGAATCATAAAGTCACCAGGTGCATGTCAGTTCCAATTGTTCTCTTTATTACAGAATGTCTTTTTTGAGAGTCCGTAGATGTGTGCAGTTGTCCCAAATACCTGTATGCTTGTTTGACGCAGGTGTGAGTAGCTTGAAGAGCATGAATGTGCTGTTGCTATACAGAAAGTCGTGTGACCAAGCTTTAAGCATAGGCAGAGGTCCCCTTAAAGAAAAGGCCACATTATCCTAGGCTACCAACAAAAGCAAGTAAATTGCTACATATTTCCTCTTTAGGAAGTTCCGCAACAAAACCAAGTAGCTCTAGCAAGGTGTCTGTTTCCAAGAAACCATCCACCTTCACAGATGATGTGCTGAATTCTGTGGTCTAACATTT
This sequence comes from Triturus cristatus, assembly GCF_964204655.1. Classification (NCBI taxonomy): domain Eukaryota; kingdom Metazoa; phylum Chordata; class Amphibia; order Caudata; family Salamandridae; genus Triturus; species Triturus cristatus. The sequence goes on along the minus strand of NC_140582.1, from coordinate 801,897,899 downwards.
TGCAATTGGTAGAGTCAATTGGGTCAAATTAGGAAAAAGTCAGAGAAAACTGTGTACACGCTTTTAATTTGTCCACAGAAACACAGGGAAATGTTTTTCGCACTGGTGACATACCGAGGCACCTTTGGTTAATTGCTGAATACTTGGCTGTACATAATATTGTAGTGTTTTTTATATAATGCCATTCCATGTACAATGAAAAGTAGCACATGCTTATTAAATGATTGAATGTGCTATATTTTAATTTAATTAGATTTATTAAAATGCCTATAAAATCATTTTATTGAAAAAAAGCAAACAAATACGCACATCAAATGTACATACCATGCAATGCAGAGTGATATTTCTGTGTAATATAGTCTAAGCCAATAACTGAAATCAATTAGTCTTTGTCTGTTCAAGGAGATGCCTCCAGTATGTTCACAGTAGAAAAAGATTGACTGACATTGATCTCATGCCCCTGATAGTTCTTCCAGCCTTCTCTAACCAGTAGAGAACCAGACCAAGCAGATGAGTTTCATGCATTCGAACTTGCTAAAGGAAACTAAATGTGCACCAACATTAAGTGTAGTAAATTAGAAGAGAAGAATATTCAGGTGGTGAACTAAGAAAACAGTCATATATTCCTCAAAGCAGCAAAGGGGGAGCCTTGGTTTCTCTTTCCCTAATTGCTTCCAAGGACCAGAAGGGTCCCCAAAGGTTATCAATTGCAGAAGGCAATTGTCTATTGAATCCCCGCTCCGAAGTAGGATTATGTGCAAGTTTTGTCCATCAAAGGAGGAGGAGTGCAGACCAGGTCAATAAAAATCAGATGTTGTGACTAATCTGTATGGAAAATGCAAGTGTTGGTAACAATATCAGGACAGGCTATTTTACTGAAAAATTATTGTATGTAGCATAGCCTCAGATCATAAGGGACCGACCTTACAACCTCGGTCATAGGAGCAGGAACTCCATCCTGTGTATGTAACTTTCCAGAAGAGACAGGACTGGCTACCCACATCGATCAGATCACTACAGCTATTAATATTTCAAAGAATGCTCTGGTCAGCAGTGTCTATTTATGAAAATCTACAAAAATGGACAGGACCACCATCTTGAGTGCAATCGCTCCCAGGAAAGAAATCAACTTTAGCCAGCTTGTCAGCCTCGTCCTCTATTTTACTGACTGCTCTACCGTAATTTGTGTGAGTATATACATTATTCGAGGTTAGTCACCTAGAGATAATCACAGATTGGTATGGAATCACAAATGATAGTAACCAGTTTGCAAGAATATGAGCTAATATCTTGTTACTGATATTGATCACGGTCAGTAAACTGTATGAATGCACAATCCTTGATGTTCTTGTTGATCCTGAGTAGCGCCGCGTTAACTGCCTCTTTGGTGGTGGATGGAGAATGCCATGTTTCATTACCTCCTTATACAGTCAGAGGACATGCGTATCTGGTAAATCCGTGGATTTCTTATGAAAGGCAACCGTGATCTCATTAGTACCTGGTCCTTTCATTGGCAAAATCCTTAATAGCTAGCTGCTCAAATTTCACCTAGTATAATTGGTTTAGGGAGTGGTACTCTGGCCCCATTCATGAATATTATTACTAAATCACCCTATACTGCTCAGTCTGGCCACTGGATAAAGACAGTTTATACTGGTATAAATCTGATGAATCCAGAAATATCTCCCGCATTGCCACGTTTTCATGCATCACCAGGCTCCCCATTGTTTCATTGTTAGGTGTAGAAGTTTGCTAAGCCATGCTGTAGTCCTTCCAGGGCAACCTGAATCTTCCACAGTGTCTTTGTGTCATTAGAGAACTCAAAGCCAGCCTCTAGCCATGCTAGGTTGATCTTTCGCTGACACAGTTGCTGTCTACAAGTCTTCAAAACCCCAGCATCCTTGGCGAGGCATACTCTTCAAATGTGTAATTCTGAAAGTCTCATAAAGAGTACTGATCTTGGGAACTGAGTGACTGTTGTTAATTAAAATTAAATACAGCTTTCCTGCTATAATAGAGAGTAAGTAATGAATCTAAGCAAAAACACCAAACAAAAGCTTTAGGTCATGTAAATCAGGTGTATGTCAATAAGGCTCTCACTTAAGATTCTTCTGGAGCTCGCTGAAGAGTAGGAGCTTTGTTAAACCGTAAGCGTATACCTGGCAGGGTGAGGGCATGATGAGCATGTCAGTCTGACAAGAGGTCACATGCTAAGCTATCTGGCGGGGCAGGGTGTTTAAGGCAGATCCATTTCTTATTAATATGCTGAGAGAAGTTGAAAATTCTGAAGCTCCTTCAAATGTGAGATGTGATGAAAGGGTGCTCTATAGAGAATAACTATGGAAGAGGCATATCCTACTTCTATACCTCACAGGATATGTCCAGGGTGCTCCGTTCTTTCTGGTTGCATGCTACTGTGGGATGAGTTCTGTTTGTTCACTGGAAGTCAGCATAGGGGCTTCAAGGCAGTTCTGATGTTGTCTTGCTGTATAATGCTGAGATTTTCAGAGCTTGGTGAGATGCATTTCCACTAGTCCTATGTACAGAAATCTGCAGTAGACCTGCTCCGGACGCAGGCACTGAGCTCTAAGGTAATTTTGTGAGAAATGTATTTAAAAAAACAGAAAGACTGCTCAACATTTCAATAGACTGTGGATTAATTACTTGTGCTAGCATATTTCAATTAAAGTTAGGGTAGAGTAGCAGCTGCTACCCCCAATATGCCATTTTGGACACAGCGACAGGTAGGGAAAGTAAGGAGGACCCTAAGAGCCCTATTTACTATTGGTAGTTTCCTCTCTTTGCCATTACCATAATCCTCCCGGAGACCGCTGAGTGGTGAGAGTTAGTGCTAGGGGTCAGCCTTGTGGTATCATCTGAAGGGTCACAGGACGAACTTTTGACATCTCTTCCCTTAGAATTCTGCACAATAATGTCAACATGTACTGTGTCATTTCCAGGAGTTAAGTTGTGTTATTGACATTTGTAAAGTGTGCATTCTGGCAGTTTATGAACTTTCAGTGCTAAACTTTGAACACACTCCCCATATCGGTCTCTTGTCTTGAGTCACATCTTTCTTTTCGTAAGTCCTTGAAGACCTGGCTCTTTGCCTTGTAACTCTTTCTTACAGAGGGTTGATGCTCCTGTCCTCCCGGCTGTGGAACCGCTGTAGCGCCTTGACGCCTTTTGGCATTTGTTTGCGCTTTATAAGTTGGTCATTCAATCAGCGCTAGTGAAGGTTTCAGTGCTTTCAAAATCAATTTCTGAGAATTTCATTGCTAACTTAAGTCTAATTGTGCTAGTAATGATGACCATATCTGTTTAAATTCTAAATCTTTACAATGGTCCTTTAGAACCAATTTTACCTTCAATCCCTCATTCTGTTACTAAAGAGACTTCTAGACATTCACTATCTTCAGAAGAATAGGCATTATGACCTGATTAATACAGATGCAATTATGATCTTATCTGCACCTGAACAGGTCCTTGATGAACTTCAGAATTGGGCATGAGGCCTGTGTGAGATTGAGGTCTCATCACAGCACCTTTTGTAGTTGGAGCCTCTACTAGTGCCTGATTCTGAAGCCATTTTGGAGGAGTGTTTTTAGCCTTCACCTCCTAAAAAGTATTCTCCCTGGGTTCCTTTTCTTGTAGGCAAACCTCTGCCTAAGCATATTCATAATTCGATGCATAATGCTATTGAGGCTCTGAACTATTCCTGTTGGCTTTCTGTCATCTTTTACAGGTATTCACTTTCGGCTTTGGTAAGTTGTTTACTCATCAAGGAGCCATCCTAAGTGAGTACAAATTGATGATTGGAGACTGGAACGCATTTAGTGTAATAAATATTTAGATGACAAATACAAACATTCCCCAAATCAACCCCTTTATTTTGAACAGTAACTTGCCAACTCAATTGGTGGCTGTTATTTTAGCACTCCAAAAGGGAATGGTTCAGCTCTCAGCAACATCTCATGATAAACAAGCACTGGCATAGCCAATAGGTCTCGCCTTTTGGACCTTATAAGTGTTTAGCCATGCAACAGTTGATGTTGTTTCACCAAGGATATTGTGCTGCATAACTGAATACTTATAAGGTCCCAAAGGCGATACCTATTGGCTATGCCAATGCTTGTTTAATCTAAGTTGTATCACAAGCCATCGGATGCCACATTTGGTCAGCAGCAGGTGTTCTTTTCTTTTCATTTTTGTGGCGTTTGGTTGCAATGAAATATAAATAAATGCAAAATTTGCACCTGCTAGCACAGGCCAAACCTGGTGGATTTGTCAATGCTTGTTGTAAACTTTGGGGAGAGAAATAGCAGGCACAATGCAGCAAAGATCGCCTTCGACACTCAGCGAGCAATCACAATGCAGAGGGGAGGCCGTCAATCAGATGGCATGATCCCTGCCTCTCCCACATCAAATACCTACCACGGTAGAACCTAGTGCTTAGACTATGATCCATTTACCATTAAACTATACAAGACCTTTACAACTAGACTTCTAAGCAGGCTCAATTACACCAGTATATGCAGATTAAAAATATTACATCTAATGGGCACACACTAAACCCATGGCCAAGTGTTTCCCCTGATTCATTAAGCGCTAAAGCTCGAACACAGTTCTCTCTCTTTCCTGAAGCTCAGGAGGCATTCTTCATGTACTATTGCTCAAGACGTCCATGAATAATTGCCTGCTGCAGAGATACCAATTTCGGCCCAGAAAGTCAGCACAATGACATTGATTGGCATAACCAATGGGTCTGGCTTGCATTGTGTTGTGCCTCGAGTAACACATAAAAAAAAAAAATCGGATGCAATGAAAAAAGAAAACGGCATTCTATGTGCAGTGCATGCAAGAGAGAAACAATTTAATGTGTGATGATTCAGTGAACCTTTGGGTTGTAAAATAGTGATTGTTTTGGCTCACGGAGAACATCAAAGCCGCCGTGAAAGTGATCGCGATCAAGCGCGGCGCGCGCACATGCACTGTAGCTCTAGGTAGCATTTTTTTAAGCCCTCACAAAAAGTCTCGCCAGTCCAGCGCATGCGCTGGGTCAGGCGAGACCTAAAAAGCCAAGGCATGAGAAACTCAGAGCAAAAAGTCATAAAACCTCAAAAAGAATTCCCCAAAATTGTAAGCTGCTTCAAAGCAGCTTTTAATTTTAAGAACTGTAAAAAGGTTTCGGAGCTTCTTTGTCATACGCCTTGGAATATTGGCTCTTTTGGTTGAAGTTGGCAAAAAAGCAGCTTTTTTCAGCAATTGCAAATAATTAAGGACTTAGCCGGCATGATAGCTTGTGTTACCAATAGCGCAGTTAACAATAGGCCAGTTTTCATGTCAGAAACCTATGGTAACTTTTATTTACACAGTACAATATTCAACAATTGAAATGCTGCTCTTTGTGGCTGCTAAATCATTGAACAGTATAACTTTGAGTTCTTGAAGGCAAAGGATTAACCACCCTTCCTAATCATGTCCAACTTAAAGGGCAGGCAGCATTTGTAAGCTGAAGCAACCATTTTTTGTCAAAAACAAAATCAAATGATTCTGTATTTGCGTCAAACCAAGATTGAACTAAGAAGTCCTGCTTAGCTTCAGATGGGGATGTACAAGGCTCTTCTAGCCATCTTGGAGCATGCTTCCACATTTGTTGTAAAATTCAGATTATTTTCTTTTTTAACACTGATTCTGTAGACAATTGGATACTTATCATAGTTAGATATGGCTTGTCTAGAACTTTCCCTTGTGCTGACTCAGGTGCTCCCTGATTTCCGACGTTCTCTCCAGAGGTTCTATAACAGATTCGAAAACATCTTGTGAGAGAACACAAGATTCCAGAAAATAGAGTTCAGGGATTTTATTTTAGACATGTTCTTGTTCCCAAGAACACTGGGGTCAGTATTAGATCTGTATTATCTGAACTAGCTCTGTCTGGTAGAATCCATCCACTTCATAACTTTAACGAAATCCTAGGGCAGACGTGAATACAGCCCTGTGGTCTCGTAAGTCCCTCGTTCTGAGATTAGGTGGAAGTGTATTTAAGGGAGAGGATCTGTGGATGATGAGTGATGTCCTGCCATATCTTCTGTATCTGGCACACCAAAAGGGCTTGGAGCTAACTTCAAGTGTTTTGCTGGTTGGTAAGACTGGTTATGTATCCAGGAAGTGAAACCTTATCAGTAGTCTTGTGTACCAATATCTGCAGTAGTTCTCTTACAGCTAACAGTGAGCCCTCGGGTGCTTTGTGTGGGATTTGCAATAAGGAAGCCTCCTCAAAACTGTCATGTCTTGTGGAATGCTCACTTCATTGCAGCATTCATGTTACATAATATGCCATGAACTAGTTTAGGTTAACCTTGTTCAGCACCCTCTATCCCTGATAGCCCCTTGATACCTTTTCCACTGCCCTTTGTTTCCTCTCATGTCGAGGGTCATGACTGACAAACCATAGTCTGATTCTGCTACCTGTGATGTTGATGATGCTAGTATCAAATAAAAATATTTACATTGGTCATTTGGTACCAACTTTACCTTCAATATGTTTTCCTGTTACCAAAAAGACATCTTCTCATTCATCATTGATAGCATCTGAAGTTGACCGTCAGAGTATAGCATTATCAGTATAGATTCTGCAATTTTTAGGTCAAGACTAGGAGACAGTGTATGTGCTGTCTGTTGTGAGACAGTTTCTTACCAGGAACATGGAGGTGCTTAGAAACTGCCCATTGCTTACCATTGGTTGACTTTCCTGTCACTCTTGTTTGCTTGCTTCCTACTTGTGTCTCAGCTTGTCAGTCTGGTGTTTGTCCCTCTCATGGAGCTTGTCCTTTTTACCATCTCTTTGATTGACTGGTATCTCTGCTTCCACTGCTTGCTTTTCAAGCACTACTTTTTTCTTTCCTGTTAAGCACTCCATTATAGTGCATGTGTTTTAGAGCTGTTTTCCTCATGTACTTCTCCCCCATGCATTTTAAGTTGCTTTGTAACCCTTGTGCTTTTACCTGTTCTCTTCCTGCTGCACTTTACCTGTGTGCTTCTCACTATTGCTTAACCGCCCCCTGTGTTTTTCTCTCCACGCTCACCCTCCTCTCTCTCTCCACTGTTGCTTCATCCGTCCATGCCCTCTGTATTGCTTTCTCCTAACTTAATTTGCTAGCGCTTCCCACCACCCTGCCCCATGTCGCTTATGCGTCCTGTGCTGCCTCCGTGTCCTCTGTTCTCTCCTGTGATGCGTTTGCGTTCCCCTGCTCTCCCCTATTTATTTTTTTAGCTCCCCTCACCTTTTAAAAAGACAAAAAGATGCTTTTGGGCATTTTCTTTTCTATTTAGTTACTGATCCAACTCAGATCGTTAAATAAAACGAAAAAAAGAGCACCAGTGTCAATTTGTGGATACACACATGCATAGTGTGTGCACCTACAAAATAATGAGGGTGGTCATGCCAAAAGATATTCTTTGTTTGCTTTTATAATCTTAGCTTTGCTGCATAGCATTGGGGAAGTTGTGTAGCATGGCTATCCATTAGCAAAGCCTATCGATCCAAAGGCAAGAACTATTGACTTTGCCAATGCTTGTGTTTTAAACCCTCCTGCCAAAGTGTTAACTAAAGTGCTGGCCCAACTTTACATTCTGGGGATAGGTTTGATTCCATATTTCTCAATTTGAATTACTAGCTAATCAAAGCTCAACCTCCAGGGTCTTGTCAAGAGAGCGCGCACCTTGTTTGCTGCATTCTTAAGAGCTGTAGTGCATTGATGCCTGTATCCCATGAGAGACGCCAAGGTAAAAGATGATATGATGAAGTATTCTCAACATGTAAAATAGGTATGTTTTTGTTGATAGGTGCCGTTGGGGCAGTCCCAGTTCCTGGGATCAGGAAAATAAAGGTACCTGGTTTTAACATGGTTCACAGTTTTTGGTGCCAATACGTTTCAGATAATTTAGCATCAACTTTCATTAGGCAGTGGCCATACCTTGATTTTGCGGTTACAGGATTATGTGAGTGTCTTCAGCATTGTTGGAGAAAGTAATGTTGAGAGAGTTTACCAGATCAGGAGGAGGGGATAGGTTACAATTTGATCATGAGGGGTTAGTTGTTGAACCCCTGGGAACCTATTTGACAGGTGAAAGCGGAAGAGCTTTATGAAGATAGCTGTTTGGATATATTCTTGATTTAGAATTGTATTAATTTTAGGACTGTACTTTAGATCCTTTTGCTTTATAGTCTTGAAAAGATAGGTTTGAAGCTGAGCACTGTTCGATTATGTGCAAAGTGGAAACTCTTAGCATAAACAGATATTTTTAGATCATCTGAGGTGGCAATTGACTGCTACTTCAAGGTCTCTCATCAATTTTTTTTATAGTGTTTGGCTAGGACAACACAGAGTTCTCGAGTGCTATATGCTTTTTGAAGTACAGGCAGGATGTTAGATGTCTGTGACTATTTTGAAGAGCTCTTTAGTTGGGCATGCAGGATCATACATGCATTGAGAATAGTGTGTTTGTGAGAAAGTGGCTCTGTATATACTGTTCCCTAATAGGTACAGGGTGTACAGAGTCCACAGACCCCAAGCGTTTAACAGAGGTTAAAGTTAGAAATAACCTTACTCTCCAAAGTGGTAGCCTGGTCGAGCAGTAAGGCAGTATCAGAGGACGTGTAAAGCATTTGTTGTACACACTCAGTCAGCAAATAGTTCCACACACTCAATAACTGAACTCTAGGCCAATGGTTTGTATATAAAAAAAATATATGCTTGTTTTATTTTAGAACCAACACTTGAAATTAAAATATACTTTCTCAACAGGAGATGTTTCATAAAAATACTTTTGTATATGCAATAGACTTTTTAGTAAACAGTTACAAATAGTTGCAATAGGCAACTCTATTTCTAAACACAATACATTGAGCTCAATGATAAATTCAAATTATATGCAACAGATTACTTTGTAGATTACTTTTGTAATTCCAGGCTTGGATCCTAGATCCAGTCCTGGGGTCAGTTCTCAGAATCAGCTGTTGAAAGTCGACTTTGGTACTGTAATGATTTTTAACTAATATTTAGCTATTTCAAAAGTGAGCACTTAGAAAATATTTCAGAGCAAACAATCAATGGTTCCCTATGGAAGGAAATGTAGGTTACAGGTACAGTAGGTTATCGTTACTTTTGTAATCCAGTACTGGGTGTCTAGACTCAGTACTGGGACATTTATCCAAAACAGGTAAGTAATTACGTTTTCAGATGTTATACGATTTTTGAGGAATATTTAGAAATTGCAGAAATCAACACTTAGAAGAAATTTCACAGAAAAGCAGTCAATGGTTTCCTATGGAAGAAAAATGAGTTAAAGGTAAGTATAGTTGTGGGTACTTTTCAGAGTCAGTGCTGGGCACCAAGATCCAGCACTGGGAGTTCACCTAAGAGCAGGTGAGTAAGTTCGTTTTTGGTACTCGGCTGATTTTTGGTGAATATTTTGAGTTTTGAAAAGTTCACACTTAAAAGAATTTCCAAGAAAAAGCCAGTCAATGTTACCCTTAAACCGCTAACTTCATTTTCCTCATAGGGTAAGTGCTCGACTGGCAGAGTTGAAGTTCTGGGCATAGACTCAGGGGTCCCCCAGTGTCAGGTAGGTACAGTTAGTTCACCCTCAGCGGTTTCAGGACGGCCGGGTGCAGAGAGAGTTAGGCCCAGTGTTATCCTATGAGGGATAGGGGGGCCTGGGTTGGTGGCTGCTGTCGAGCAAGCCACGCGGCTGTGGGAGCTGGGCTCCTGGTCACTTACTCTGGGGAAGTATGTTAGAGTAGAGTTTTCACTGCCAGGGCCACTCGGGCGGCTGGGTGCAGGGTGCTTTTGAGCCGTCGGGCGCTCAATTGATTTCTATGAGAAATCTCCGGTTTGGAAAAAGACTGCAGGCTCGGGGACGAGGACTCTTTGGGTGCCACCACCACTTCGATGGGTAAGTTGGGTAGTTGGAGGATAGGTAGGTACCCCGGAATTGGGCACAGGGGGCCGTGGGGCGCCGGGTGCAGGGGTGCCTTTTGATGTCGGGAATCTTACCCTCTTGTTGATCGCGGTTGGGGTGGCACTCTGTTCTGAGGCTGCAGGCTTCTTCAGGATAGTCGAGGGGGTCCTTGGGTGCCGGACTCGGGGTCACAGTCGCAGTGGGGTCGTCCTCGTGGGTTTAGTTCACTCCGGTACCGGCCAGGCTTGGCGGGTGCAGAGTGGGCTGGGATCGCGGTTCCGGGCTGCTGCCAGGGGTGAAAGGTAGTTTCTGAGTAGAGCCTCTACTCATGGGAGTCCCAGGGGATCAGAGTTCAAAGGCAGCCAGGTCCTCCGGGGTTTCTGAGGTTGCTGGCCACAAGAGATGCCGGGTTTGGAGCAGGATCAAGTCCGAGGTCGACAGGTCGGTAGGGCTGGGGCCAAAGCAGTTGGTGTCTCCCTCTCCTTTGCAGCTGCAGGGCAGGTCTTCTTTTCTTCTCGCTCTTCCAGAATCTGGGGAAGGAAGGTTCAGGGTGCCCCTAAATACTAGATTTAGGGGCGTTACAGGTAGGTGAAGGCCAGGGACCAATGGGTCCTTGTCCTAGGGTGGGTACACCCCCTATCCTGCCTCTCTCCTGTGGGAGGGGGCAGTAGCCTAATCCTGATAGGGTAGGGCCTCCCATCTTCAAGATGGCGAGAGCCCGGAGATGTGCTTCACCTCGCCTTTCCCCCCCCCTGAGGGGTGGGGTGGGCAGGCTGGCACATCCCCTGTCCTTGTATGGGGTTTCCGGCCAAGCTTCCCGCTAGAGTGGGGGGTTGCAGTGGCCTGAGGAAACTCCTAGAGGCCTTTGAAGCTTCCCTTTGCTCATCCTGGGGGAGGAGATTTCTCACCTCACCCAGGATGTGCATTGTTGCTGGCCCGGGAGAGCAGGGGCTCTCCCACCCAGGGGTCCAGCAACGTGTCTGCTGTGTGGCAGCCTGGGCACCCTCAGAGCAGACGTGGATTGTAGGTTAGTGGAAAGGGGGCATCTCTAAGATGCCCTCTGTGGTGCTTGGTACATTAAATCCCACACTGGCATCAGTGTGGGTTTAATGTGCTGAGAAGTTTGATACCAAACTTCCCAGTCTTCAGTGTTGCCATTATGGTGCTGTGGAGCTCGTGTTTGACGAGCTCTCAGCACCATGTACTCTTAAATGGCAGCACTGCACTTACAGTGCCCAGGAATGGACCCGGGTACTGTAGGGGCACCAGGCTCCTGCTCCTGTGCCCACACCATAGGCGTAAGGCACCCAGCCAGAGGGGTGACTGACATATGCCTTGGCAGTGTAGGTGATGGGCATGGCACACAGAGATGTGTGCCATGTCGACTCTTCATTTTGTCCTGCACCCAGACACTCAGCCTGCAAAGGCAGTGTGTGTGTGTAAGGGTACAGGGCCTCTAAGGGTGGCACAATGGGTGCTGCAGCCCTTAGAGGCCTTCCCTGGTCACAAGGCCCTGGGTACCTAGGGTACCATTTACCAGGGGCTGACATGTGGCCAGGGTTTGCCAATTTGGGTTTTGTTTGTTTTAAGGAAGGAACATGGGCCCTGGGCACCTGATTGGCAGGAGTCCAGGGTACTCTCAGTAAAAGTACATTCAGCAATTTAGCAAAAAGTGGGGGCATACCAAGCAACAAAGATGGCACTTTCTCACAGTGATCTCATGACTTTTTAATGGAATCTGTCGCCAAACCTTTAAAATTTTGCCAGATATGGTTGTGTTTATAATAGATGTTGTGCATGTATAGATTTGTCTTGAGGATCCCTTCTCTCTGAATTTTGTCACTGGTGTAGATTGTCTGTGCTTTGGTAAGTTTCTAAGTGGTAGGATGAATGGTACAATTTGTTATTTAATTTTCGAGAAATTAAGGTCTTGGACTAATAATTCCATCGCTGATTTAAACTGTCAGTATCTAAATGGGGTGATGAAAGCCATTCTGCAAGTCATTATTTCCTGCCTTAAAGAAGGTGAATACTGATAGATTGTAGGTTTGTTATAGAATATAGTTTGTTTTTCCTTGGTGCAGTTTAGCACTCAGTTCTGCAGCTTATTTACCATCCTTTCTTGGTTCAAGCATGGCATCACATGGCTAAATCGCAACAGCAAACCCAGTTCACGCGGATTCTGGCTTCCAGGAGGGGTGTTCTTGTATTTTCGCACTCTGAACTAGCCAAAGTTCCTGAAAACAGGAAAACAGTTGGTGACAACACATAGTTCTGTTTCTCATCAGATGAGCTACAGATAAATAACTTGATGCTTGACCATGGAAAATATGATTGCAGGTCACTGTTAAATTACTGTTCTATTTTTGATGATAATTCCAGCATTGCATATCCTATTGTAGATTGCAGGATATTTTAATGTACAATCAGTGCTATGCAGAGAGTTTTTAATAATGTAGAAATTCTATCTTTTTGTATTTCAGGTTTTCCACCTCCTCCTGGCGGTCCACCGCCATCCCTAATACCTACCATTGAAAGGTAAGTTACCGTTACTCTGTTTAAACTGCCTCTAATACACAATTATCACTTACAAAGCAAGATCGTCTTGTTAACTTAATTATATGCTATCTTAGTACATGTTTTATACTTACTGGCAGATACACCGGGTTTTACACATTTATTTTGGTCTATGTATGTTTAGTCCGCTAACTCGTTTTATTGTGCTTAACCATCTGTTACCTCCCGACAAAAATACTGCACAAGTCTCTGTAGTTTAAAGATTTTTTATCATACTGGAAAAGGTTAATGGGACTTAATTCTTAGAAACTGGTTTAAGCTAATCTTAAGGCACATTTTGGAAATAAGCTTCTTAAACTTGCATTTCACACAAAAGCGATGTTGACATGCCAGCAAGAGACTGATTATTTTAACATGCTATTTGTGTCTGGCTCCTTAGCATTTGTAATTTGTAGGCATTCCTTGAGTGGGGGAAATATTATGTTGTGGGTAGGGGAGCATAAGCACCTTTAATATGGGGATAGTGCCAGCACATTTATATGTTCCTGTCTGCCGGAGTTTTTTGTTTATTTTTTGTGTAGACTAGAGTCCGGTAGGATCAGGGTGCGTGACCTTTTAGGAACTGTTTACATTGGACTGTTCTTTATTTTTTGAATTGTGAATATATCTGTATATTAGTCCTGCAAAACCTCAGTGCAGGTATAGTTGAAGAACGTTTGTTACTTTCAACTCTTAATTTACCTTTTTCTATTGTTTTGCAAATCGTCAAATTGCTTGCTCTTGTCCAGTCTGTATAAGATTCACTAAATGTGTTAAAAGTATCCTGCTAGATTAGATGGCAGCAGTGGACTTAATTTGAAAATAAAATGGCAGTTACTGTTCATTTGGAGATCTGGCACTGGGATGGTGTCTGAGATGGCAAATCTAGTGTAAAGAACACTGCTATTAGAAAACACACTTACATGAAACCTACTGCTGAAACTTTCTGCGATTATACAAAGTAAATGGGATGTGATGTGTCTTTTAAAAGTACTTAGTAGTCTATGAATTGTTCACTTTGAGTAGCTCTTTGGACTTAGAGTTTAGGTCTAGAGTTCTGAGTGGCTGATATGGCTAGGGTTCTGATTGGTTCCTAGGGCTAGGGTTTCTATTGGACCTGAGACTTAGGGTTTAAGTTCTGATTGGCTTATAATGCTAGGGTTCTGGTTAGTTCCTATTGCTAGAGTTCCTATTGGACTTAGGGCTTGGGTTTTGATTAGTGGCTAGGGCTGTGATTGGTTAATAGGACCAAGACTTCCTTTGGCTCTAGGGCTTAGAGCTACGTTTCTGATTGGCTTGGGTTAGGGCTCAAATTGGCCAAAGTCCTCCTGATCACGAGGGCTATTTAACCTTAGGGCTCATGGTATCTTAGCCTGGACATTGGGGCTAAGGGAACAAGGAAAGTTGCAGAGTATATGGCAAATCTGCCGAGATTGGGGAGCACAGAGGTTGCCGCCTCACACAAGATTGGAGGAAGTTCACCTTCAGCAAGCGCTTCTGCATAAGGCTTCAAAGGGTGAGGCGTTAAGATATGCTTGAACACATTCTAAAAATTGATGGAGAGGCCATCAGACCCTGGTGCCTTGCCCTCGTATAAGGCATCTATGGCAACAACTATTTCCTCAACCGAAATAAGGTGACTCAGGGACCTATTGATAATCCTGGTCCAGCCAAACCAAGGCCACCTTGTCGAGGAAGGCGGATATATGGGCAGCAGAGTCTGTAAGCCGTAGTTCCTAGAGACGCTGATATGTCACACACTATGCAAGGACATCATCACTGTCAACCTGTGGCGAGTTAGTCTGTTATGTAATAGTATATATGTTCCCCTGTCGCTTGTCACGACGTAGGAGCCAAGACAAGGTCTTACCTGGCTACCCTCCCTAACTGTATTTGTGCGCTTGAGCATATTTACCAAGGGAACTTATCTCACGGTCTCTTTGGGTATGCACGGGTTACCCAATGAAAAGGTTTCTTGAGGAGTCAGGGTTGTCATGTTCTGAGGTTGCACAATCCATTTGTTACCTTGTCAGGTTAGGGGTACAGATGGTGCACTGTGAGCAAGCAGGACTAAGGCCACATATCTGGATGGTGTGCATGGAGTCAGTCTTGCACAGTCCTGATGTTTATGTTGTCCAACAAATGCACAGTTTTTACTGAGAAACTTGAAGCCGTACGACATGCTAAATCTCTGAACTCTTAAAGCAGGTGGTGATAACTATATTTTGCTTTCCTGGATGAAATGGGAATGGCTGTTGTCTCCAGGTCTTTGAGCTTCTGCTCTAATGATGCAAATTGTCTCCATATATCCCAGAGAATGCCACCATGTTTAGCTATCCCTACCCCCCTTTTAAAAGCTTTAGGGCCTCGCACATTGTGGCATGTTTAGGAGAGAGCTGTGCGGAAATGCCGTTGTGGTTTGGGTGAGGAAGAGTTCAGAAACGTCAGCTTTAATTTGACCGGAGAGTGATCTGAGAGTGTGCACTGTAGGTGGGAAACCACTGTAGCCCGTGCCCACCAGTCAGGGGTGGAAAGCCAATAACCCAGTCGAGAAGAGCAATTATGCAGATCGGAATAATGTGTGTTCTCTGTTTTGGAAGGGTGCGTCTCCCACCAGAGGTCAAACAGCCCAAAAAGATTGATAATATCTTCCAGGACTCTTAATGATTCAGTATGAAGAGGGATCGCTAAGAACTCAAGCTGCAAGATAGCATCCCAATCCCAAATACTAAGAATCCGACCAATTATAGGTCGCGGGAAGAGAGGGGGGGGGGGGGGTCACCCATGGGAGGTTTGGGCTCTAAAGATTTGTGTGCCCTTTCCACAATTAACACTCCAGACAGGCTGTCGTGTCCTAACAGGCCGATCATAAGCGTTTTAACAAACGAGGTCATCCTGCCAGTGTCTGTGGATTCTACCAAGCCTGCTATGCAGATGTTGTTCTGCCAGGACTTGGCTGCTACATATTAATTTTTCACCGCCACAGCGAGGGTCTGCTTCTCTAGTCATGACAGTTTGGATTTGGTTTCAGAGAGTTTGTCCTCTAGCCCAGAAATCCTCCTTTCTGCGCTATCTATTCTGACAGAGTATTGGTCTAGCTGTTCCATCAGTCCATCCAACCGAGTGGTCATAGTATCAGTATTGGCATCCAGGGATTGGAGGCTAGTTTGAAGTTCTCTAAGGAGCACAATAGCAGAGTTGGACACACCCAGGTGGTCCGGCGAGTAGGCAATGTCCTCCCTGGACTCTGATTCAGTGCGCCGGGGTGCTTAACCTGTCTGAAATTGGTTTTTACCATTGTGGCAATTGCTGGGCGAATGGAGGAGCTGGAATAGACGTTGTTGTCCCTCAACAATAAACTGTCCATGCCTAGGTGGGCGGACTCCCCCTACAGCAACCCTCAGAATAAGCTCAAATATAGGTACACAAGTCTGGGGGAACTGCAGGCAGATCAAGGGGGTCCAACACAGTAGCTAAAATCTGTACTGACAGCGACGGTCCGAAAAGTGCAGGCCTCCTACAATAATGCCCAGCCATCAGCGAGCCTACCAGGCCCAGGACCACCCGATATCAAAAAGGCCCATTGGTTCAATTCTGGCCACCCACCGGGTCTCTGGCTCCAAAGAGAGCAGCTCACTTGGCACAATTAGATATCCCACCCACTGCGGGTCGTCCACAACAGCCGGGGCAACTGCAGCACAGGTCACTGCTTCAGGAGGCCTCACTTGTGCTCACCGGTGTCTGTGGAATGAGCCAATGCCATGAACCCTGCTCTGCACTGGAGTGGTACAGGCTGCAGGTGCAGCAAACAAGGCCGCTGTCTCCCTTGCGCCGTCACTGGGCCTCCCCTTGCTGCCAAACGTGGTGCACTAACAAACCTGTGTTGAAGCATGTGGATAGGAGCGCCCGGCAGGCGGGTGGGATGGCCTATGGGTCATTGGTGGCCCCTGTCGTGGTTTGACCTCTGAGGCCATCTGTACTGCAGCAGGCCACTGCTCACGATGGTGGCCACACCTTCTTGGCTACTGGTGTACATGCCTTCCATTCTAAACCTTAATCCCTTCAAACACACACTCCCTGTTCATACAAAACACCATCTTTACCCTCTACTTACTCCTAGCAGACCCCTTTCCAGCACTACCAATCCTATACTCAACCCTCTCTCATATCATCCACCAACAACACCCTCCTCCTCTTTTTGCCCAAAACAAGCAGCCAAACAAACTTTACACTCCACCACACATATTACTTATTCCTACTACCAAATCCAATACAAACACTCATAACCCCAGTCCTTCTCCTCTCACAAACCACATACTCTCCTTCGACACACACCATTACCCCTAACCATCTTCCAATTACCAACCATACTTTACATCCAAACCCTTCACAGACATTCACTACATCAGTATCGCATCTAGCTACTCCACAAAACCTAGGACACACACCAGCACATCACAAACACACACACACAAATGTCTTACTACATTCTGTCACAAAACCCCCTCATGACTAAAACAATAATAATGATCCTAAACCAACTTTACTCCCGAATTTTTTATCTTCGCCAACTCCCACCACAAACACCCCAACACAACAACACTCATTCACCCATGTCTTATCAATTGCACAATTTAGAGCCTTAAAATATGACCCACATGCTACACCACCACCCCTAACCTATACACCTTTCACCATAAGCAGACACAAACAAAATAAACAACATTCCATTCTTCCCAACTTCGCATCTCCTTCTCTATTACACAGCAAGACAACTCTATGAAAACAGTCACACCACTACCAAACAAATCTCTAGACTGCCTACTAAGAATTGCTCGATTACTCTTTAAAGACTAGCCTCACATCTATGACCTACTCACTGACACACAACCTGACTTACTCTTCATAACAATCATTGTTGGGAGATCACATGGCTCCAGTATTGCATGAAACTGTTCCTCCAGGCTATCGGACTGTCACACAAAATCTTATAGGCAAAAGAGGAGGCGGACTAGCTGTTATAGTCAAGAAATAATAAATCTCACCAAAGCTGACAATGTTTCCATACAAGGTTGTTTGGCCCTCATCACCAGATGCAACCCTACACCAATTTCCTCCTGTAACTTCCTTGTTCTTTACAAACCACTATCCGTGGACCCTGTCTGGCACCTCTGGATATTCACAAGGTGAGGAATATGCAGTTAGAGTATCCACCAAACCGAGCCTTACCAAAGGTAAGTAACCTGTTAGTTTGAATTGACACACAGTCCATTGGCAACAACTGACTTCATTGAACATCTGCAGGCCCATAGGAATGACTCCATCACAATGATGATAAATATTAAAAGTACAAAGCAAATAATAGCTGGAACCAAGAAGGAAATAACGAATGTACAACTACCAGTGTGCCATAAAGGACTTAGTTAGGCTCTCAAACCCTAATGCTAAGGCTTACAGAGCAGACGACTGAGGCTCCTTTGTCTAGAAATCCACATGCTTCACAAAGCTAATGTGAGGATCTAGAAAGTCAGTTCCTTCTGGACTGGACATGGAACCAGAACCTAAAGATGGATATGGAACCAGATCACTTTGAGGGCTACTTAACTGACTTTGTTACCACAGGTTTAGGTAAGATAGAGGAGGTTAAAATGAAAACAGAAAAATTTTGTAGGGTGCAGTCGAATAAATGACACATTTCTAGGCAAAGTATCGCTCCAAATACATTCTTTCTTTTAAAGAAATGTGCTTAGCATTGTTTTCAAAAAGAGCAAGAAATGTTCTTTCATGAATTGAGCATACTCCTAATTCAGCACCTTTTGTAGTTTGTACTTGTGTGTAATGAAGCCAGTCATGAACCACTTTGTTTAAGAAATTATATGATGATGATGCACGTAGTCTTTCAGCCTACCTAGCGTCTAGCTAGAACTAAAGCCTACCTCATCTCGACTCCACAAGATGTTGCAAAAGTCCTACGACTTCACTTTAGTGATGAGGAAATTAGAGTGATCATAAAGACGAGATAAAAAGAGTCATAAGAGGGAAGAAGAACAAGATCAGTGTTTTAATGGTGGTGAATCCATTGAATCAATCTCAGAAACGCAAACGGAAATTAAACCTTTCATTGAGATTTTATGCTTGAATGTACACATGCATTGGTAATAGGTACTAGGCCATACACGGATGAAGGAAGAGCTGGGTGATGAGCATATTTGAACAGTTGTTGAGTGTATCCTAAAACCATGAACTATCTAGAGTCTAGCTAAGCTAAAGCCCTGACAAAAGAACAGTTAACCCCATGTCTACAAGGCTCTACACCCTGTTAGGAAGGCTAAGTAGTTTAACTGTAGTTTGGCTGTTGTAGTTTGGCTGTATTTGTAACTGAAACTATTATACTGTTTTCAAGGGCCAGCTATGCTGAACCCAAGGATTGAGTTATTACCTTTTCAGAAGACCAATGCATGTTTGATTTTCAGGGAATGTCTACAAGAATTTTAATAGAACTCTGAGGTATCATTATAGATGGTTTTTGACACAGACAGACTGGTAGGGTGGCAACCTTCCATCACAACATGGTGGACACTATGTCTGGTCCTGATGTTTCATGTGATGGCCTAATGCGTTCTTGGTGTTGTTGTCATGCTTTGTTTTCACTCAACTACATTATCTAAAACAACTGAAAACAGTTATTTGCTGGTGAAAAGTTCCAGATTGGATGTAGAGTCTGTAGTGACCTGAAATAGGTTGGTCACCAAACAGGTTCGTGAGCAATTAGCTCTGGAATGCATGTTAAAGCATTTTTGCTGTGTGAAAGTGTGGCATTTCTACCATGTTTCTGTAGTGCATCTGTCCACGAGAGGCAATCCCAACAAAAACTGCCGCTATAGAGCCTTGGTGAAATGAGCAGACTTTGAAGGGGTAGCCAATTGTTTTGAGTATTCGACCGATGCAGCCCAGTAAGCAAACATTCTCAGTATTTTCTCAGTAATAAAAAAAGACTGAGTATGTTTCTCAAAAGTCCCCTGGAGAAAGAAAAGTGGACACTGTGCCCACTCATTCTCTAATGTATTATAGAACAGTCACTTTATTTGTCATAAGCCTCACAGAGGATATATACATGGGGCAAATAGGCAGATGGCTCACAGCTCCAAAACATATATATGTAATTTTATTTCCTGAACAGAAAAGTGTCCTTGAGTTGTCAAAATGTATATTTGTACATATTCCTGAAATTGCAAAGTTTGGACCATTAAGGCACCAAGCATGGTTCAATTCTAGGGCCATCTGTACCCACCACTCCGTTGTACCAATGGCCTTCTATTAACCATCTTTGATGGTTCACTGGTGTTTATATTGACCTCATGTCTAATTCACAATAAGGAACTAGCGGGATGTAGGATGACACTGCTTTTTGCAAAGAATTTTGTTTTCTGTTGTGGAGTATGACATTCTTGTGATTACAAGCGGTCGAATTCATCAGCTTTTTAGGTCGAAGTCTAGTAGACAGCTAAAGACATCTTGGGGACATTCATAAAGCTCCCATGGGATTATATTCTGCCTGTTGCTTACCATTGTCTTTATGGATTGTGTAAGGAAACTGGCTTTTTGCAGGTCCCCACCCCCTCCATACACAAACACACACACACACACACTTTATGCCCCCATTTGGACTACTAACTGCTGGGTTTTTGACTTTGAGGGTGCACTGAGGCATAGGAACCAAACCCCAGAACCAGTGTTCTGTCCCACTACAAAAGATATGTCGAATTGGATGTCCACAATTGGTAAGCACGGACTTACTTGTAAGTTCCTAGTATATGGTACCCAGGGTACCAAGCCATGTAAGGCAGAGTGTCCACCCAGGGCTGCTCACTGTTTGCACCACACTGTGTGTAACAAAGTACAAAATGGTTCCCAGCCAGCCACTGCAGACTGGAAAGACAGTTGTCCAGAGAAGGCCACTCAAGGTGTTAGCCTAAAAGGCAAGCTTTAGTGGGGAGGCTGCCTTTAAAGGGCACCCAGGGATAACACTCCTGAGCAGGCTGCCTTTTGTTCATGTAGACAAGTTGGAGACTGGGCCATAGAGGGAAAACCCATCCTCAGACCAGTTTTCCCATGGGCGTGTAGCCCTTAGGTAGCCACACCTCTGTGGTGGGCTACAAAGCTCCTCACAGTAGAGGGAATGTTCAGACATTTTGAGAGTGGCAAGAATATTGCATTCTGGAATTGCCAAATGCCACAGATCGCTGGAACTTTGTCACGAAAGAAGAGGGGACCTATTAGCCTATTGGCTAGTGACCGTTTTGTCCTCTCAGTACACTTTCCCAGGATATAATGGGCACCCCTGGCACCTTGAACTTTAGTACACGTTCGATTTGGAGAACACTTTAGGCTAGTGAAGTTTGGACTGTGCCTGTGGCTCAGGGAAAAGTTTTTCCCAGCCCCAGATCAAAATAGCGACTCCAAGAGTTAGTCCGCTGACTCCCTGGAAATGCAAAAGGGACATCAATGCTGAGGAAGCCCAAACCGGCAAAGCAGTAGCCACTTCTGAGGAATTACCGGTGACCGCCGCCGGGCGCACCTAGAGGCAAATATGAGATAGCCAAAAGCTGCACTTGAGTCTGCAGGACCCGGGAGTGCTAGCAAAGTCTGGATGCGTCACCCAAGAGGGACACTAACCCCCACCAAAGATATCCGCTGTGACCGCTGTGTTGCGAGATTGGCGGGCTCAAGCCACAGCTGGCCTTCTACTGTCGCAAAGAGGAGATCGTGAGACCCTGAGTGCAGTGTTCAAAGTCGCCCCACCCCACCCACGGACCAACGAATCATCCGCAATTCGCCCCGTCGACTGCACCGCTCCCGGAGCATCATTGAGCATTTTTTCTTCCTGCATCCCCCCGCATCTCCATTGTCTATGGTGATCGATTCCTAAAGTCTGGACCTGGACTGGAAAAGTCTGGTGGCCAGGTAACTGTCCAAGGTAACCTTACTGGAAGCCTACACCTACACCCTGTTGGATTTGGTTGCCCAAGTTGGGCTGAAGTTACCAAACTAACTATTTCAAACTTTCCAAAAGTTTGCACAGTTTTTGTTGACCAAAACTTGGTTTGCAGTTTGATTAAAAGTTATATGATGCTTCTAAAATCTGTATCTCGGGAACCCTCCGGTGAATTTTAATGATCAGCGACTCAAAAAATTCATGAGAACATGCTCTATTTGTAGAAATTGTAGTTGTCTCCTTCTTGTTGTGTGACTATCTTATTTCATCGTTTGGTGCTGTTAAATGCCTTACTGCTCGAAGCTACAGCTACCCTTAAGTTTTGCAAACCAGCCTAACTAGACCCAGGACAGTTTTCTGGCTTTTTATTTTCTGACTTTAATTGATTTAGGCTGTCCAGCTTGAGTTCGTCCCTCCAAAGGAGAAAAGCCTTTTCACACCACCTCTCCTTGTATTCTTCCGAAAGTGCTCCTTTCTGTAAACAGGCCTGTCAATCTTTTTCTTGTAATATTTGCTATGTGTTCAAATAAATAGGTTACATAAAGGGCTCTGTCTTCAAGAGAGTTTCTGTTTACTATAATTTTTCTGACTTCAAATTGAGAGGATATATGTGCCAATTTGCCTCAATACCGAGGGTAGGAAAGCTTTTTTTTTTTCTAGTACACA
The DNA here is from genome assembly GCF_964204655.1 of Triturus cristatus. Classification (NCBI taxonomy): domain Eukaryota; kingdom Metazoa; phylum Chordata; class Amphibia; order Caudata; family Salamandridae; genus Triturus; species Triturus cristatus. Next base: position 801,875,716 of record NC_140582.1, on the reverse strand, counting down.
ACATTTAAATGAACTGTAGAAGTATTTCAGAAAATATAAGAATTAGGAAAGCACAAATAAAGCAATTTATTTGTTAATTCTTAAGTGTGTGGGAAAAAAATACTTTAGTATGATTTAAGCAAGAAAAGACCACTCTTTTGCCACACCACTCTTTTGCCACACCACTCTTTTGCCACTCCGTTCTGTTCTGCACAACTCCACTCAAGGCTACTCTGCAACACTGCCTTCTGCGCCAATACGCTTTACGCCAATGCACTTTGCACTCTGTACCATTTCACTCTACGCCCCTGCACTCAAAGCCTATCCACTGTAGGCCACTGTAATCTACTCTGCACTCTGTACTTTATGCAATTACACTCTTCGCTACTCTATGCAATTACATTCTGCCCTACACCTCTGCACCACTCCGTTCAACGCCACTTCTCTCTACTCTACGCCACACCACTCTATGCCTGTCTGACTCAGTTGGAAATCTGTATTACTACACGTGCTAACCTGTTGAATCCAGCCGGTGGGGACAATGGTAAGATGGTCTGACCACTCCACTCGGTGTTCTAGTGGGGTAACAGACTATACTACTCGCCAGGAAGCACACCCAAGGGAATGGAGGAGTGGATAAAACAAAGAAACAACAGCCTACGGGCGCTTGGCAATGGGGATTGGTCTCCCTGCTGTGTCAACTGAATACATTTCTAGGAACAGTGAGAGATGAGCTAATTCCACTGGTGCTAACAGTTGTCAGTAAAAAAGGAGATGAGGGAACAGTATAAGAAGCAAGCTCATATGGTCATCCTCTTTCAGCAACTCTTATGCTCCCCATTCACTGTACATACTCATTTACATGCCCAATGAGACTGTTGAATGGTTAGCGGAAACAAACAAGGAGTGGAATGTTCCTCAGTCCTGGGAAACAATGTAGTCTCGACTCTGACCTATTATTCTTAGCAAGGCTCAGTTGCATACCATTTCCCAGTCGCATAGCATATGTCAAAAAAGTACAGAGAAAAGGAAATATTCTAGTTTAAAGAGTTACAAAAGCCAGCTACACGCACGCATGGCAAAACATAAAAGGAGAGGTTTTGTAGCACTTAGCTCCCAGTTTTCGCGCCTGGTAGTACCTCCGTGACTGCATGGTCTTCCCATGCGTCTATGGCTGAGAGGAATCCTCAGCCGTCTGCCGTAGAGCTTTTGAGCGATGTCGGCGTTAAGTGGTTGTCCCTTTAAGAAAGCCAAGGCCGGGAAGGAGCCTCCATGCCCTGTTAGGTCCTCAGGAAAATTCCCAACATTGCATGGTTGTGGGAAACGTCTAGTAATGGCAAGATGTGCTCAAAACCAGAAAGCGTGTTTAGAAGAAGCACACCGGCCCCTCGTTACCACACCTCATTTAGTCTGGCAGGGCTCGACTACCGAAATAAATGCACTGACCAGGATACAAGAGCATCTTCTTTGCTGTAAGGAAAAGTGACTAGCACGATTAAGGGACGTGGCCTTTATTCCCCCAAAATGAAAATGGCTGACAGTACGTCGGCTCTCACTCAAACATCCCATTTCCAGGCCAGAGACTCATGGAAAACTGAGTCCGAGTCCTAGCGTGCACAGTAGAACAATCGGGGGAGCATACTCGCTAGCCAGAAGAAGCCATAGAAGCACTATCAATCATCTCTTTCCCTCATCACTATCAGCCTCCGCTCATTCAGTGTAAGTATATTACTTTGTTTTTAGGGGTGTGTATTGCCCCACCTGCCTCGAACCGAGAGGAGCATATCCGGAAATTCATTGTAGCCTGTATAGGGTCTAAACAGTGCTGCTTCACTCTTTGCTACTCCACTCTGCCAATGCACTCTATGTCCCTGTGCTCTATGTCCATGCCCACGACGCCATTGCACTCTGCACCACTCTGCCCCACTCTGCCCCACTCTGCCCCACTCTGCCCCACTCTGCCCCACTCTACCCCACTCTGCCCCACTCTGCCCCACTCTGCCCCACTCTGCCCCACTCTGCCCCACTCTGCCCCACTCTGCCCCACTCTGCCCCACTCTGCCCCACTCTGCCCCACTCTGCCCCACTCTGCCCCACTCTGCCCCACTCTGCCCCACTCTGCCCCACTCTGCCCCACTCTGCCCCACTCTGCCCCACTCTGCCCCACTCTGCCCCACTCTGCCCCACTCTGCCCCACTCTGCCCCACTCTGCCCCACTCTGCCCCACTCTGCCCCACTCTGCCCCACTCTGCCCCACTCTGCCCCACTCTGCCCCACTCTACTCCACTCTACTCCACTCTGCCCCACTCTGCCCCACTCTACTCCACTCTGCCCCTCTCCACTGCACTCTACGCCTCTCCACTGCACTCTACGCCTCTCCACTGCACTCTACGCCGCTCCACTGCACTCTACGCCGCTCCACTGCACTCTACGCCGCTCCACGGCACTCTACGCCTCTCCACGGCACTCTACGCCTCTCCACGGCACTCTACGCCTCTCCACGGCACTCTACGCCTCTCCACGGCACTCTACGCCTCTCCACGGCACTCTACGCCTCTCCACGGCACTCTGTGCCTCTCCACGGCACTCTGTGCCTCTATACGTCACTATACTTAATGCCACTGTACTCTATGCCACTCTGCACCACAGGACTCTACAGAATGCTACTCTACAACACTCTACTCTGCACCACTGCACACTCCACTTCTGAACTCTATGCCCTCTACTCTGCACTCTGTGTCAATGCACTTCACTCTGTGTCACTCTGCGGCACTCTACTCTGCACCCTATGCCACTCTACTCTGCACCCTATGCCACTCTACTCTGCACCCTACGCCATTACACTCCAATACACGACACTTTGTTATTCCACTCTGACACTCCTTGCCACTCATCCTTACTGCACTAACTGTTAGTCATTCTGAACAACAGACACTCTAGTGTGCAACATGGCTAAAACACAGTGGCACAGGTGAGACCTATTAGCTTTGCAAGTGCTTATTAATTCCGCATTTAGAGATGCACACAAGTGAATCCTATTGAAACCTAGCACCAGAAGTACAATGCCTTGATAGTGCACATAGCAGGATTTTTGTCCATCACTGATCTTCACAAGTGCTGAAACAGATTTACAGCAGTTGCTGTTGCTTCCGATGGTGCTTTCAGATGACAGTCCAGGCCGGGTAATGTGTGTACATTCCAGTGCCTAACAGTGTGTCACAAGAAAAAATCGACATCTTGTAAAATCTATTAGGACAGATTTGAGGGGGAGTCAATGAAACGTAGTGTTTGCTGTTGATCATGAAATGTGTAGCCTGGCAGTGCCCCTGGTGGATCTGTATACAGAATTGGGCATTTGAAGGATACCAGACAAACATTTTAGAGTAGAAGAGAGCTGGTATGGCCTTCCTAAGGCCAAATTATGCATTTACTGTGCTCTTAGCATGGCCGCAGGCCATGTCCAGCCACATTTTGATGTGATGTTGAGCACTGGATCAGGACACTGTTGTGTGTTTGGTTTTGGTGTGTATAGTTAGCCATCATTCTATATTTCCATCCATCTTTTGATCTTTATAGGTTGCAAACATATAGATAAATGTAGATAGAAACATAAACACGCACTTTCTTGACATTGTTTTACATTTCAAAACCAGGTCTAACGCTGTGGGCAGCTATAATGTTCACGTTTACAATTGCTTGGCACAAGAACTCTTTCTGAATGAAATCTTCACATCCGTCTAGCTTACTACAAAGGTGAAAATATAAATGAATCCAAATGTGATTTCCGAACAGGTGGTCTTTAAATAGACCACTATAAATAAAATATGACACTACAGTAACTTAACATCTGGCAAGCACAGCTCTTTAAATGGAGGCTAAGTTGCATGCAGGAATACATAGGCTGGAAAGCTAAGCAAGCAAGGATTAATAAGACTGTACTTTACTTCTGATACTTTCTATAGTTTCCGCTTCATTAATTGTCATAATATGTTCTTCTTTATCACGTTTATAAAAAGAATTATTTAGGATCACAGTCATGCTATGAACAGTAGAGGTATCTAGGAGAGGCTGTTTGCTAAATTTGTCAAATCTATGTGAAATTTGACTTGGATGTATAAGTAACTTTATTCTCCTACACGGAATCTTTTCCAGTGTCAAACCTTTTAGAAGGCATCAGCAAGTAATAATAAATATAATGGATAAGAGCAACAAGGAATGATCATGGGAAGAGGGTTCCTGATGAGGTTTATCTTACCTATTAAGTGTCAATAGACTTAAGTGCCAGAAGTTATTTTGTCAGTTCCACCACTAACTGCTCAGCCAAAGTTTTGTTGTGTCATAGCACCTACAAATACCTTGAACATGCCACAAAACACATGGAGATGTTTTATGTAAAATTTGCTTTGCTCTTTGCTGATGGCTGTTGGAGATGCACAGAATGTTAGGAGTCATGTTCAGTGGCCCTTAAATCGTTTGTGCTTTCAACAGTAGCCAAGGGGTGTACAGTAAACTACAGTTTTCAAGATCTGCAATGCACATGTACCATAGTTCAATATAACTGTGGAAGAAATAAGTGTTAAATCAATAATTTGGATGTGTACTGGTACATCTTTTTCAGTTCGAAAAACACATTAAGTGTTATTAAATGGACACCAGGAATTCCACTAAAGATATCAGTCAGTCAGTCAATAAGTCTTTATTCGATTAACATCATAAAAGACATTCTATACAAGTTAAAACGGTTCATAAACAGTACAATTCATATTACAATACAAGATAAAAATTCTAAAATCATGTAAAATATTTCATGGTGAACAAATCATTAAGACATAATGTCAAACATAATACAATACAGTGAAAAACGCGCCAGTCTAACCTAATAGTCCATAATAATGGAAGCGGCTGGAACCTTATGGGACACATATCACGGCTTGAGTTTCCGTACCCTAAGAATCCATGCCCAACTAATGAATTTGGCAACACCTATTACTACAGGTTTTGATGTGTCTGTTTTCAAGATTCTACTAGCAATCTGTGCAGAACGAGTGCTCATTAATCTGCAGACGGGTCGAAGCCAAACACGTCGAGGAAGTAGATAAGTTGGACAACAGAAAAGGAAATGGTCCATAGATTCGATCGTATCTACACAGAAGGGGCACTTATCGCTACCAAGAGGACTCCAGCTTTTGGTGAGTCCTCGCAGTGGTAGGGCGCCCACTCTAAACTGGTGAGGTGATACAGTTTGCGATCAAAATGTTTCAGAATGGTATCCCAGTAACCCTCATAGACAGACTCATCCTTAAAAGCAAAGAATGTGGCAGTCATCGAGGTGCCCATAAGGGAAGCAAATCTCCTGTTCTTAATAAAGCACCAATAGGCATCCTTTAGGACATTTTTCGGCGGGAAAACTACAGTATCTGGGTTTGCCCAAAGGTCACCCATCCCAAGGTCAATCAACAGGGTTTTAATACCGGACAACCAGGGTATCCTGTATGAACCCTCCAGCCCTTTGACCTCCAGGAGGGCTTTAGCATAAATCGATAATTCAGGTGTAGTCCACAAGCGACGCCAAAACGCCAGGGGTCTACCACTAAAGATATTATGTTCAGTGACAATTCCTGATTCAGGTGGTAACAGAATTAGCAACAAATTAGAATTACAATTAATGTGGAAATATTTAACTCCAGAAGTTGCCATAACTGCATTTCACCGGCTTTAAGCTGGTGAAATTCTCGGATAATAATCTGATCAAAATAAGGAATTGCCAAGGAATAGGGAGCAGAAACACTAACTCGCATGGTAATCGTACATTGATGATTGGACTAAATTCAGCTCCTCAAGAGGAAAAATGGCAGGCAAATATCTGTGAAGTGTTTCTTGCTTTCTGTGGTTCGCATTTTAGTCCGAACCAGGGCTTGAACTGTTGTTCTGGTGTCAGAGTGAGGACTGTATGGTTTTAGTTTAAGTAGGTGGAGTTGAAATGAGGAGGATGTAGTTAATTTAGCTATGTGATCCATTAGGTTGAGGAGTGGTGTATAAGAGAGCAAAGAAAATTGGTATGAGGTACCAGAATGGGTAATAACCCTTGAGGATGTAGGGATTCTAGCCACTTGATATAGGTGGGTGAGAATTGGACTCAGAACACACACAGCTTGTTTGGATGTATTTTCAGAGAGATGCCATCCACATCCAATTGGTTATATTTTCAAGAAAGATCTTCAGGTTACCCATGGTGGCTGGGTTGTATACACTTAATAAATTGATGTGCAAAGATGCTTTTGTCTTTAGTTATCGTGGCTAGGGTTCCATTTAAAAGTTGAATAGACACGGTCAGAGGATAGAACCTTGAGGGACATCCCTTTGGCGAGTATTTTGGGTGACTTTATCAAATTCAGTTTAACTGACTTTGATCTTGAGGTTGGAAAGGATTGGAACCAATTCACGGCTCTGTTTGAATCCATTTCTTGAGGATAGAATGTGTATGATATGCTGGTAGTTAAGGGTATTTAAATCTGCTGAGAGATCGAGCAGTACCAGCAGGCATGCATCCTCATCATCAAGGATTTTGAGCGTCATCCAGTACTTGAATTGTGGCTATCTCTGTGCTGTGTTTGGAACGGAATCCAGACTGGAAATTATTGAGAAGGTTTGTTTTTGGAGACGTGGGTATGGAGTTGAGACAGCTGCTTTCTTAATAGCTTTTCCTGGGAACGGAGGTTGTAAATTGGTCTAAGGTTTTGTAGTTTGCTGGGGTAAAGGTTTGACATTATAATGTGCTATCCGACTGGTTTTGAGAAAAGAAGTGCCATTCCTCATGAAAAACGAATTCTTCATCGCATGTTTGACCACATATTTGACCTTACACAACTTTGCTTCATTTCATTTATAGTCCCCTTGTTTGTAACGTCTTTTCAGTTTTCATAATCTTGATTATTGAAGGATGGTGATACGCTTGAAGGAGCAGCTTTTGGATCAGTGGTTGCATTTCTGTAGCTTATTTGAAAACATGTCACATCTAAGCGAATTCAAGTAGCCCCTTTCTAATGTAGCTTAATTGACAGTTTTATAAAGTTATTTACTTATTTCTGTAAATGAAATGAGTAACTAGCCATGGACACATGAAACAGAAGTGAGTAGTTTACTTTATTAGATCACATTTTCGATCACATATTTGCAAATGCAAAAGTTCTGATCGCAAACTAAGAAACTGACCTATCAACCTCCCCTTCCTTTAAAATCTATGGCCCTTCATGTTTATGCTTTAAGGAATACAGTAGTCTGATCTCTATAGCTACCTAGCGAGTTTCAGTTGCTTAGTATAACAGCACAATGATTCCTAGGAATTTGAAATAAACATATTTATGTACACAGTTATTAAAGGAATGTGGTGTTGACCAATAAAATCTAAATATATGGGTTCTATTCTTGGTGTCCGCGCTTGGCTAGAAATGGTGTGAATTTAGGTAACTGACTTTATCTCACATTGTTTATGGTAACTTGTATGAATTGGTTTCATGTAAATATGAACCCCCCCCCCCTACATTGTGCTCTCTGAATTACACGATTTGATCCCCCATCACATGCTTATTTCTATATGTCCTCTCAGGCACCTACACCATACCATTCTAAGTACCACACTTCAAGTTTGAGATACTCTCCAAACAAGTAAATATTTCTGCTAGCCCTCAGCTGCTCCTTTAAGCTCTGCCCTAAGTTTAATAACTTAAAAAAATAAATACAGGTCTGTCTCAAATAAATATAGTTAATTTTCAGGATTACTTTTACACTCCCCTGAAACTAATAATCTGTAGAGAAGAGAAATGTTTAAATCTTGACAAATATTTTAGGTAGACTTGTCCACTGATCCAATCTATTTTTACTAAAGTCTATAAGTGTGCTCAGTTTGTGTCAAGTTGAAAGCGTAATGTTCTTCTTTTAAAACAGTGGCCATGGCTCTGGATATGATGGTCGATCCGGTCCCGCATTTCCATATGGTGGTGGTGAGTACACAAATACTGGAATAATTCAAATTGTGTTGTAGTTGTTTTAAATGTATTCTGTACATAACATAGACATGCCACAGGGAAGCAATCTAGTCTTTACTCTGTTTCTAAAGACCAAACATTGTTTTTAGACATGATAATCACATTATAGTCTAAATTCCATTTGCTTTAGTTAGTTCTGAATACCATCTTTCCGAGGTCCTCTGAAAAAATTATTTAAAGCCTTTTAGACTTCAAGGGAAAGAGTCACTACTAGTCCTTTGTTGAATATTTTCATCTTGCTGAGACCAGTGTCACTTCCCAGTTATCTCTCAATTTTGTACTAGCATAAAGTTGACCCTGTCAGAATTGATGTTGGTGAGTAAAAGTGTGTTTGTGTGATTTGCCCTTGCAAATCTTTGGCATTTACATTCAGCAAAGCAGCGGGCCTGCACAGGGCACATTGTAATAAATGTATGCTGGTTTTGGGAATCGATTGATGCCTGGTTTCTTACCTGCACGAAAAAAGAATTAACACGTGTTTGTTAAATGCATTAATTTAAATACAAAACTTTTTCTCTTAAAAAAAATACATGCATTTGAATTGCATAGTCCCGATCATTTCTAATTTTGTTACTACGTACCGCTTTTAAAAGCAACTTTTTGGAAGTAGTTCGGCAGGGCATTTTCGATACTATTTGGAAGGTTTAGAATGAGCTATGGTATCCAGAAAATCACTTTCTTTTTCCAAAACAAGTTGTTGTGCCTTTACTGTTTTGCCTACAAAGAGTCTTGTTTCATTCTTATATTTTTTGACCTGAATGAAGGATTGATTTTTTTTCAGCTTTTAACTTACATCCTTACATAGTAAGGGAAAGTCTGTTGTGATTAATTCACATTTTATAAAGGGTTCAACAGGCTTTCTGCCTTATTCTTGAGGCGAGCTAGAAGTTGTCTCTCCACACTAAGCTATTTGAAACTTATTGCGTGCTACAAGGCCAGCTAATGCTTATCTCGCTATTTGAATATGTCACAGGAATTTTTCATGAATATTTTGCTAAATATTAGACATTTCCTATGTGCCCAAATATGTAATCCTGGAGCTACAGGTCTGGAATTTGACTGAAATTGATATGAAGCCTTTTTCCTTTGTTCCTTAAAGTTGTAGCTAATTAATAAGTGATCAATCCTTAAATAGGATGTGTGGATGTCTGAAAAGCCAAAAAGTGCGCAGACCCAGAGTTAAGCTGTTTCTAAGCCTCAAACTCCTTTATTGTTTTAAAGTTTATTTATTCAGTAACGCGTTTGTCTTCCTGGCACTGTTTGACATCTGACCATGCGGTAGTTGTCACTGTGCTAGGGGTAGCTGTGACCCTTGGTTATTAGACACCTTAACTTGTACAAAGTACTCAAACAAATCAATTAAGTTCAAAAGACATATATTGATTCATATATGTAGAATGTAAATACACATATACTTGTGGATCATTTCATGAACAAAACACATCATTTGTAGTATATCCACAAACTAGTACACTTATATCAGTAGATAAACAAAATACATTTTTGGTTCATTCAGTTTGATACATAAGAGAGAAAAGATGAGCCCAATGCATTTCGGGACAGACACGTCCCTTCGTCGGGGCAATCTAAGGACAAAAACACAATAATAATGGACATTACTAATAAAATAAACACTTCGTGATACTCAATGAGAACCATTAATGATAATGTAGCAAAGTATGAATCACACTCTATAGGGAGTTAACACGTGCCACTGTTTGTAGGAATATAGCGATATATGTACTAAAAAAGGGGGACTTTAAATGTCCTCGTGGGTGTTTATTCCAAAAACTCAATAGAGGGCCTGATTTTGAATTACTGAGAAATGCAAAATGGGGTGGTTGGAATGCTTGCTTTTATCTCAGAGACTCATGTACTTGTGTAACTGTGTTATGAAATAGCAATCTGTCAGTGCCAGGTGGTTGTCTCCACGTCCTGTACAGCGCTAAGTGCCCGCCATTAGATGTATTTAGAATATAATGCAGTTCGATCTTGTGTAGGCCTAGAGGAAATTCGTATAATTTCCTTTGCACAGATTATGCTGCATGTCCTAACAATTACACAATATTACGTTTATTGTACAAAATGTAGGCTTCGGCATTTTCATCCATTTTCAACACAAAATGTGCCTTTGCTTCCATTTTTGGAGGGAGTGTGCAACTTAAAGAAAGGAAAAAATTGCGCATGATGGAAACAGCAGCCTCTCGTGTTAGGTTCCTTCGACTTTGTACTGTGTTCCCATAGTAGGAATTTTTATGCTATTACGGGACGCGCCATGATGGTGTAATCTCAGGTATTTTGGGTGACAGTTGTGATGCGAAAAGGCGAAGATTAGGGGTGAGCTCATGAAATTTCGTCCGGGCCTAGTTTTGAGGCTCCTGTGATGCTTTCAGGAGATTAATTTGAAGTGTATGTGTACCCAGCCCAGCACAACCAAAAAACATTCTGCTAGAATTAGTGCAACAAGTGACAGCACTGCATATCCTGAAGCAGCAGTAAGAGAAAACAAAAAAAGGCAGGCCCTGCCTCGTAACATACACTAGTGATCATGTCTAACTCCTAATAATTTAATCTACCTCAGAGAAAATGGGATAAATGCGTGGAATGTCATGTTTTTTGAGAGCACACAATTACTTCTAGTAACCTCTGGATTTACCACTAACCTTCGGTTCTGGAGTAGCGTGCTGCTACCCATAATGCAATCCAGCGCCTTGTGAGGGGTAGGAAGCACTATGTCGATGCAATTACAATACAATACAGTTATGGCCTGGTGTTTTCGGAACACCAAGAAGAGACAGGCAACTTTAGCCCAGCAAAAGGAACCAAAGACAGAAGGTGGATATTGAAAAACGAATAGTTTCTTACCTGTCGGTGTAGTTTTGCAGCTTGAAGATCTTTCTGGATTCACTATGCTGTGCATTATTCCGCGATCTTGTGGTTGGGTCCGGATTCGTAGTCTTTTCTTTTTTTTTTTTTTTTTTGTAGCCCAGGTGGGCGGCGACGACCCACCATTTGGTGCACCTCCCGTGACGTCGTCGTGCTTCCTGCGGAAGTCCCACCTTTGGGGCGCCATCTTCGGGTTCTTTTTTCTTTTCCCCCTTTTTTTTTTTTTTTTTTTTTTTAAACCCTAGGCGATTGATTAATCTTTCTTGTCCATTTTTCTGTACGTTTTCATTCCTTTTGATCTTTTCCATTTTACCCCCTCTTCCTCCAGCCTCATCTTCCTGGCGGAGGTGGGTGGGTTCGCTAGTGAATCCAGAAAGATCTTCAAGCTGCAAAACTGCACCGACAGGTAAGAAACTATTCGTTTTGCAGCGTGAATCTTTCTGGATTCACTATGCTGTGCATAGACTTTGTAGCGGTTTTCCTAATTTTGTGGCGGCTGGGTGGTAGATGAGCGTTGGTCGTTGAAAATGTGTTGAAGCACTTTCTGTCCAACCTGTGCTTCCTTGTTCATCTGAATGTCCACGCAGTAGTGTTTCGTGAACGTGTGCACAGATGCCCAAGTTGCCGCGAGACATATGTCCTGGATGGGCGTGTTCGCCAGGAAGGCAACGGTGGCCCCCTTCTTCCTTGTGGAGTGAGCCTGAGGCCCCTCCGCTAGCTCCTGTCCAGCCTGTTTGTGGCAGAATTCAATAGTGAGGGCAATCCATCTAGCGATGGTGCCCTTAGTCACTGGCCTACCCATGAAGCTAGTGGCAAAGGACACAAACAGCTGCTTCGACTTCCTGAGATCCTTGGTTTTCTCAATGTAGTGCATCACCGCTCTTCTTGCGTCGAGGGTGTGCGGGGCCTTTTCTGCGTTTGAAGTCGGGTTTTGGAAGAAACTTGGTATCTGAATACTCTGATTCATGTGGAACGCCGACACCACTTTGGGCATGAAGTGTGGGTCCGTCCTCAGGACTACCCTGTCCTTGTGAATCTGAATGTAGGGTTCCTGTAGTGTTAGTGCTTGAAGCTCGCTCACTCTGCGAAGTGAGGTGATGGCCACTAGAAAGGCCGTTTTCATTGTCAACATTTGCAGTGTGGCCTTGTGAATGGGTTCAAACGGTGCCTTCATGAGCTCTGTTAGAACTACGTTTAGATTCCATGCCGGCGGCGGCAACCTTTTCGGAGGGGCCATTCTTTTTGCCCCTTCCATGAATCTCTTCACCACCTGCGAAGTGAAGAAACTTCCACCCTTTTCACCTCTGGTGTATGCAACGATCGCCGCTAGGTGTACCCTTAGGGAGCTCGAGCAGAGGTTACTCTTTAGAAGGTGTGTGAGGTACCTCAGTACTGTTGAGTCTCTTGTCATTCTGTTTTGCAGGCCCTTCTTCCTGCACAACACAGTGAATCTCTTCCATTTTGCGCTGTAGCATTTTCGTGTAGTTGGTTTCTTTGCCTCCCGTAGCACTCGCATAGTGCTCGGCGGCAATCTTAGGTGTGCGAACTCTAGGTCTTCAGGAGCCATGCCGCCAGGTTGAGGGTCTCTGGCTCTGGATGCAGGACCTCTCCGTTTTGCATTGAGAGCAGGTCCTTTCTCCTCTCGAACCTGTATGGATTGCCTTGTGCCATTTCTTGAATTTGTGAGAACCATGTCTGCCTTGCCCACTGCGGAGCCACTAGGATCAGAGTCATGTTGCTGGTTCTGCACTTGTCGAGCACTCTGTGCAACAGGGGTATCGGTGGAAAGGCGTAGGCAAATGTCCTCGACCAGCTTATCCATAGGGCATTTCCCAGGGATTGCTGATCTGGTTGCCTGGACGCGAAGCTTTGGCATTTTGGGGTGTTGCAAATAGGTCTATTTTGGGAGTTCCCCATCTCCGGAAAAGCTTCTCCGTTTCCTGGCCATTGAGCTCCCACTCGTGCGATGCCGAGGTCTGCCTGCTTAGCCAGTCTGCCTCCACATTGTCTTTCCCCAGTAGGTGAATTGCCAGTAGATCTATCCTGAGAGGTATGGCCCATCTCCAAATCTCCTGAGCCAGAGAGGAGAGAGGGAACGACTGTGTTCCCCCTTGTTTGTTGATGTAGAACATTGCCGTGGTGTTGTCCGTTTGAACCAACACCCTCTGGTTGTACAGGTGCCTCTGGAATGCCTTCAGGGCTAGCAGGATTGTTTTCAACTCGAGGTAATTGATATGGCGAACCGCATCTGCTGGAGCCCACAGACCCCTCACTCTGAGGTTGTCCATGTGCGCTCCCCACCCCTTTTGCGATGCGTCCGTGGTAATGGTCATTGTTGGGTTTGGTGGTGTCAGGCTTCTCCCTGCTGTCATGTTGTCTCTGTTCCACCAAGTTATCTCCTCCTGCACTGCGTGCGTAACAACCACTAGATCCTCCCAACTTCCGTTTGCTTGTGACCATTGCTGTTGTAGCCATTCCTGGATTGGTCTCATGTGCAGGCGTACATTCGGCACCAGCTGGATACACGACGCCATCATCCCCATCATCTTGCTCACTGACCTCACTGTCAGAGCTCGCCCCTTCTGGTAGAGCCGCGTCTCCTTCAGCAGGGCATCTGTCCTCCTGTCGCTGGGCACCACTGTACTGTTCAGGGAGTTGATTTTTGCCCCCAGGAAAATCTTCACCTGCTCCGGTTCCCGCGATGACTTCCCCCAGTGAATCGAGAACCCCAGATTCGTGAGAGTGTCTGTTACGCGTTTTGCGTGCCTCTCGCACTTCTCGCGTGAGTTTGCCTTGACCAGCCAGTCGTCTAAGTAGGGGTAGACGTGTATTCCCTGCCTTCGTAGGTGGGCCACGACCGCCGACAGGCATTTTGTAAAAACCCTTGGCGCCGATTTTAATCCGAAGGCCAGGGTTGTGAACTGGTAGTGTTCCTGGTCGATGTTGAACCTTAGAAGGCCCTTGTGTCTTCTGTTTATTGGGATGTGCAGGTAGGCATCCTTGAGGTCCACGGTGACCATGAAGTCCCCGTCTCTTATTTGGGGCAGTACCTCCTGCAGAGAAGTCATTTTGAACCTTTGCGTTCTGATGAACTTGTTTAGGTACCGCAGGTCCAGGATGGGTCTGAGGTTCCCGTCTACTTTCGGGACCACGAAGTAGTTTGAGTAGACCCCCTTGTTGCGTTCTCTGAACGGCACTGCCTCTATGGCTCTCTTTTCTAGAAGTTTCCGTGTTTCTTCTCTGAGTAGGGCCAGTTCTTGAGCCGATCTCTGCCTTCCCTTTGGCTTCCTGTTTGGCGGTTTTTTCTCCAAATCTACGCAGTATCCGTACTGCATGATGTTCAGTATCCACTTGTCTGTGGTTATACGCCGCCACTCCTGAAGGTAGAACCTCAGTCTTCCGCCTACTGGTGTTGTATGCTCGTAGGCTTTTGATCCTTTTCTCCCCCCCCCCCATGTTACTGTTTTGCGCCTCACCCTTGGGGGCATGTCGAGGGTAGGCGTCCTCTTGCGTGCTGAGTCACTTTGATGAGGACTGGTCACCTCCTCTGGCCACGTCCGTTCCCTCTCCCGCGAAAGGACTGGCCCCGCGGTTGGTACTGCCAGTTTTGCTTCTGTTGACCTTGTCCGTGACTTTCACCCTGCTGACCCTGCTGGAACGTCTGGTGCGACGCCCCCTGCTGGCTTCCTCCCCTACCGTAGGGTCTCCTCAAGGGATTGCCTCGCCTCATTCCCCTCAGCTGTAGGGCCCCCATGGACCTCGCCGTTTCGTTTTCTTTTTTCAGCTGGGTGAGCTTCTCGTCTACTGTTGCTCCGAACAGTGTCTCTCCGTTGAAGGGGGTGCTAAGGATGTTGTTCTGCACCTCCGGTTTGAATCCCGAGATTCTTAGCCATGCATGCCTTCTCTCAGTGACCCCTATCGCCATGAGTCTTGCTGAAGTCTCTGCCCCGTCCAACGCCGTCTTTATACAGGAGTTGGCGATGTTTTTGCCTTCGTCCACCAGATGTGAGGCTCTCTGGCGGTATTCTTCAGGGAGGTGCTTTACTAGCTCCCCCATCTCGTCCCAGTGCTGGTACTGGTGTCTATTGAGGAGTGCATTGGAATTCGCCATGCGCCAGTGCATTGCGTCAGTGCATTGCGGCGTTCCTCTCGACTTTTCTTCCTGTGAGGTCTATACTCCTGCTCTCTTTATCAGGTGGTGGGCCCGAAGTTGCTGGTACGTTGGCCCTTCTCCTGGCCGTGGAAGCTATGATGGAGTCGGCGGTCACGCTACCTTTGATGTAAGGGGGGTCCAGGGAAGAGTGCTTATACTTCTTCTCAGTCCTGGGCGTGATCGACCGGCAGGTCGCTGGTTCCTTGAAGGCTTCTCTCCCCTGATTCATCACACTTTGTAGCATGGGGAGGAACTGGCTCCTCGTCTGGATGGGGAGCAGGGTCTCGAGGAGAAAATCGGCTTTCGGCTTCTCTTCGTCGAGTTTGACGCCGAAGGCTGTCGCTGCGCTCCTGACCACCATATTGTACACCCCGATGTCGGGTGGCGAAGGCCTCGAAGGGTACGTGTCCACGGGCTCCTCCGGGTTTTCGGTGTCGAGATCCTGCCATTCGATGTCGTGGCTGGTAGATGGCGCTGAGCCGTAGAACGACTGCTGGTCATCTTCCTCGGCTTCGCCGTCCTAATAGGTCTCGTCTTCCTCTTCGAGATCCCTCGTCAGGCCCTCTGTGTCGAATTCGTCCTCGACTTCGACGACGTCCGTCGATGTAACAGTTGGAATCTTGACTTCCTTCATCTTGGCGTCGAACTCCTTCTTCCTTTGAAGGATGTTCTCCATTTCGGCCTCGAGCCGCCTCTTCTTTTTCTCCATCTCGGAGATGCTTTCGGCGTCGACCGCGGGTCTTTTCGACGAAACTTGCGTCGACGTCGACCGTTCTTTCTGCGTCGATCGCCCCGTTTCCTGGGTTGTCTTCGACGACCCTTGCTTTTCGGCGTCTTTCGGCACCAGGTAGTCCTTTTCGAAGGATCCGCTCGGCCTCTTGTCCATGGTTCCCCCTTTGGTCATCGATGTTTTCGGCGCCGGGGCTCCCTTCGTGGACTTTGACTCTGATTTTCTCGAGTCACCCTCGTGTTTTCGAGGTATTTTCTGTTTTGCGCTCGACGATTCTCTTACCTCGTCTTCTTTTTTCTTGTCGGTCTCTACGACCGTGAAGTTTTCGGCTGTCTCGGCGACGTTGTCCTCATCGTCCGTGGAGAGGCCCAGATCGTAGAGCGACGGGGCCTTACCCTTGCCATCCATGCTGGCGTTGGCTCTTCTCTGCCGATCTCTCACCCGGAGCGTCTTCGGCGCGAAGGCTGAGCAGGCGTTGCAGTCCTTACTCTGGTGTTCGACCGGTAGGCAGAGGTTGCAGACCGGATGCTGGTCCTTCTGCGCGAACTTGTGGTGGCAGTTTGGGCAGAACTTGAATGGCGTCTTGTCCATTGCGCTCAGGGCCTCTGAGTGCGCATTCTCCAAGGTCGTCGAAGAAAAAGGCGCTGAACCTCCTTTCTTCGCGCTCCTGATGAAATCTCTTCCTTTCCTGTGATAACTTCGTAGTATTTATCGACGAAACTCGCTTTTCTTTCTTCTTCCTTCGATTGTAATTCTGGAGCTTCCCGATGACGATCCAGACCCAACGGAGGAAAAAAGAATCTGAAGATGGCGCCCCAAAGGTGGGACTTCCTCAGGAAGCACGACGACGTCACGGGAGGTGCACCAAATGGTGGGTCGTCGCCGCCCACCTGGGCTACAAAAAAACAAAAAACAAAGAAAAGACTACGAATCCGGACCCAACCACAAGATCGCGGAATAATGCACAGCATAGTGAATCCAGAAAGATTCACGCTGCAAAACCTCATCTTGTAGACGCAGCACAATCAGGAGACAGGAACGGCAACAAAACACATACCACTGTTCAAATTGCCTGTGTTTGTTTTTTTTAATCTATCAATCACATGAAATGACTAGGCAGGGTTTCCAACCTCTTCACTAACAAGAGCAACTTATGTTCAATCAAAATCATCCTTAGCTACTAATGTTATTAGTGTTGTACACGTCAGACAAGATTATATTAGTGGCTACCGTGTGCAAGATAACAGGCCATGATCGCCTTAATGCAGAATTGCCAGCAGTAATATAAAAAAGTCTTAGTCAATTTGGAATGCCTCTACAAGGGTAATGCAGAACAGCCTCAGCTGCAATGCCCCCTGGCGCCAAGGTACTAATATTAGTAAAAGTCTCCCAGTGCTGCAGGAGTTGACATTCAGATATCCACTTTAAATATATTTTGTAAATTATAGGTTCTGAAAATACATGCATTTTCATATTAAATACACACTTTTCAATTTTAGTATACATATATTAATTCAACCAAACAAAAGCTTCTAATTTAGTAGTCTGGGCTGCACACTGGAGAGTTACTGACAGGTAGCTGGGGAGCTACTCTTTGGAGTAGCCTGGTAGGGTTTTCTAGGAGTGCTGATCATGTTGGAAGAAGAGCCCAGTAGTGGCCGCTGAAGAATCACAGTGGGCCTCAGACTAGTTATTTAATGATAATGGCAAGGTTAGACAACCTACAGAACTTATTTCATCAGTGAACCTTACGCACTACTGAATTAAAAGATGTTTTCTCTTTGCTGTGATTGAGCAGTCTCTTTGATAGTCCCATATGAACATAAATTCGAGACTCTTAAAGAAAAATAATCAAAGTAAGAAAACTTAACTTACTCTACATTTTGCTTTTTACTAGGGACTATGAGCAGTTCTTAAATGTAAACTTTTACTTTGTTTTTTTTTGGGCAATCTACATGAAACTAATCAAAACCAACAAGGTTCTTAGAGAAAAATCACATAGCTGATTTTGATGATAGTTGGTATGCAAACAAGCTATTGAGGTGGAAACCGTATGTCGTCAATTACTGTAGTTACCCAATAAAGAGAAAATAAGACTGACAAAATCTACTTTGGTGGTCAGAAGTTGGAAGTAAGATTTTTTTATAAGATTCCAGAAAAACATCAAGGAAATATTTACAGTAAGTAGCTACACAAAACCGTTTTTCGCGGCCAAAAGTCTTAAACCGCCAAACACCTGGCATATCTTATTGACAATATGGCAAGGAAATTGGCAATCGAGCCTAAGGGGTTTTGCTATTCCTGGCTACTTTCTTGCTCACAGGAAACTTAACAGGTTTACTGTATAATGAACACTAATATATCCATAGGTGCAGCATGAGCTTATCTTTTATATCTGTGTTATCACATTGATTACCTCTGGCCGTTCCTCGTTGGTCAGAACATCACCTTGCTGGTGTCCTATGCTTTGCCTCACCCTTTTAAGGAGGAGGAGGTGGAGGAGAGACCACATCAGTTGGACCCGGAGAGCTCTGAGCTTTCACATAGATCGTACCAAAGAACAGCACGTGGACGATCAGCTCCTTGTGGGGTTCTCAGGAGCAAAAAAAGACAAGGTGGTGCAGAAGAGAAGCATTTCCCACTGGATCGTGCTCTGCCTTGAGATCTGCTACGCACTGACCAAAAAGCAGCATCTGTAAGGACGATTTGCTCATTCTACCAGGACCAAAGCTGCTACCACTACTTGTCATGCCGAGTCCCTGTGCTGGACATTTGCCAGGCAGCTACATGGACATCACTCTATACATTCACAAATCATTATTGCCTGGACAGTCCAGTTCACCGAGAGGGACATTTTGCCCGCTCGGCCCTGCAAGACTTTCTGATTAGAGTCCTGCCACATACCCACCTCCAAATAGGTACTACTATGATATCTATATAAAAGGTGAAGAATCGGTGGCTAAAAGTCTCTGTTAGACCAACAAGTTTATTCCTTTGTTAATACTCTTTCTGGCAGAGACTCTTTCTAGCTACAGATTCCTCACCCACACTCCCATTCTTTCCGTTCTGTGATTGAACTCTATCCATTAATCGGATTCCAAGTCTAGGAATCTGCACACTGGATAAATCAATTTGCTTTTGGGGTTTTGATTCTGGAGAAACACTCAAAAGAAACTGACATCAGCCATGCTGGAGTGCCACCTATGTGGGCTCCGAGCAACCTACCTGTGCACAAAGGCACTGTTGAAATGTTTCCGGATCCAGTCTTAATGCCTGGGGAATATTCAAAATGTGAGGGATCTGTGGCTAGATAGTCTCTATTAAAATTAGTATTAAACAAAGGTAAGTAACTTGTTAGATTTGTGTGTGTGTCTCTGCTTTTGGCACCCTATCAAATCAGATCAAAAAAGTAGTTTTTAAATACAGGAACTTGCTCAGCAGTGACACACTGTTTCTTAACAATCCCATGTTTGCTTTCAAACCTGGCACTCATTTCAAAGATAGACTAGTCTTAGCTTACTATAAACCAATCCAAGTTTCCATTCAACAAAGTCTGCACCTACCACCAATAATTGGACATTACTGATGTTGATAGAGTATGTCTTGTGACGGTGGCCTTGTTTTGAAAACCTTTACCATTAATGGTTTGATTTTTGTAATCTAACTGCCATGCAAAAAAATTAATTTCTGCATCCAATGCCCAATGTGAATGAACTACCTTATATTGGCAAAACTACACAGGAGAGTCGTAATCAATCACACATCCGATGTCTCACTGTACATGCCCACTTGGTTAATCATTACATACAACAAAAACATTTAGAAAGAGATGAAAGGTTCACTTCAAGGAGAACTATTGCATCCTTTCATTACTCAAAAACAGGTGCATATAGAAAGTAAATAGTGTAGCTAAAGATTTGGAAATATCAGTTGAATAGCATTTGAAATCATTGATAATATCTGAACCCAATGCATTTGTTAAACGTTTTTGTGGTTATCGATTGTACTATGTTCATACTAACTGTAAAAACTCTTGGTTTGAACATGGTTCAACATGGCTGCCATTTTAGCCAGCCTCATATATTACACATGTGATTTTAAATAATCACTCCTCTTTCTTTGTATGTAATGTTCTTGTCCTTTTTTAATGGTTTTATACATATATACTGGTTATGTAATGTGTTCTACCATATTTTGTGGCATTTTTGCACTACATATTGAACTCCCAGATTTATAAAACAAAAAGGTGTTCCTTACGAGAAAATGAACTCTATCTGTTCTCGCATATATATGCTCGATCTGTGAATATCCAGAATGCTCCTCTTTTCATAAATGTTCAATCTCCTATGCATTCCCTCTTTTTTCTGGGTTAAAATGCTTTCACATAGTGCGCTCAATGCAGATGGTGCCCTGAAAGTGAGCTGTCCTACTGTATTGCACCTGTACGATTCATTCATTTTTGGGGAGTCTTCCGAAAATAATGTGAGTGTGATCTGAATCTACCTATTATGGTTAAACAGCCATTGATTTTTTTTTTTATGTTTCAGTACCTCCATTAGCCAAACAGAATAGACTACATGATTAATCCTAGGACCACTAGCGAAGTAGTACATGTCATACAAACATTCCTGCTGTGATTATATGTGAGCATTTAATTTTTAGCCCAGCATTTAATTTTTAGCCCACTGTTTCTTCACAGTCTGATATCAATTAATCATAATCTTGTCTCATAGAATGACAATAGCACAATATGGCCCAGTTCTCCTACTGGAGTCTGGTATGTTTTATCCCTATAATAGGAACTTATTAGTTGCATGTTGGTTAAGCTTCATACCACATTCTCGATGCACAGATTGAACACAACACTTTTAGTTTGAAATGATGCCCTTGTGTTGTACACGTTTGCATTGTCACTTATTTTCAAATCACTCTATATAGGCCGACATATGACATCTTCTCTTTTTTGCCTAGAATTTAGGTAGGGATCAAAAACTTTCCTCTATGCATTTTAGATCTGAAGATGGTCTTACATAATTCATACACAAGAGCTTGAAGCATTTTCGGTGGTTCCACTTCTTTGCTCTGAACATGAACTCTGGATCAAAACATGTAACTAAAGTTCCACATTCGATGGACTGATTCCCTGTTAAGAGTAAACTGATCATACATTTATCTAATGCTCCTTCAAATATATGCACTACGTTCTATATGTACATGACAAATGAACGAGTTTTGCTGGTTATGTACCCCATGTCGATATATTCACTTTTTTCTTACTTCTTTGTAGAGTTCATTAGCTGAACTCTTCTATATTTGATTTGTTTTGGTTTGTTCTGTTTTATGTTTTGTTTCTTGGATTGCTCCACAGATTGGTTGTATATGTCTTTGTGCATAGCCATACATATATATAAATAATTGCGGAACAGTTGATGTAAATGATCTCCTGATGACCAGATGTAGTATATTCAGAGGTAAATGGACAAGTCCTTTCTAATGGCTACCTTAAATCCACCCAATTAGCTTCGATGGTCATCAAATTGGTTAGATCTACTCTCTAATATCGAAAAGTTTCTTAAGCCCAAATGAATATGAATGACGATTGTAATACCTGTACTTGCTCTTGCTTGCCTACCTATTAATCCAAAACCCTGAGACTCACTAAAAGAGACCTAAATGACTTATCAGGGGCTCCAAAGAATTATGTGCATGTGTCTTGGTAAATACTACTGCCAGCAAAGACACTAATTTAATGTTACACTACCTCAAACATTATGCCATGAGTGTCTGGGCTGTCTTAATTGGACTTAATTAGTTCTATTGGTAAGGCAAACAGAAGCAGTAATAGAGGACAAATCTGCCTCATACCATTTTTAATTGTGTTTTCACTGTCCTACAGCCATTTATCCCTACTCCTGTCCTTGCGGGTGCACAGGTTGCAAAAATCCAACTTATAAATATTTTGCCGAAGTCTATTTGCTTTAGCACTAGCCTAAGGAAGCCCTCTCTTGGCACGCTTCACCACTTTGTTCTTAACCATTATCGTGTGTATATTAAAATGGTGACCATGCGTTTTTTTCCCCAAAAATGTTTCTGGTTCTGATTTGTGGCCTTAACAATGCAGCAGTATAACATTTCAGCCCTAAAGTATTTTATAAATATTATGTTTTGGTGAACAGAGACCATCATGTTCAGACTAACTGTTTGCCATATTTGTCTCCATGTATCCAAGGCACTAGCAGTCTTTGGAATGAGGGTGACCATGTGTACCCTTGTTTGAAGGGTACATTGCTTGTCGCAGAGCTCTCATTGTGGTTGCTCATTTTGCATCTAAGCACAGTGTTGTTCAAACCATGACCTTTCTGTTTCCAACTCAAATACTTCACTTGAAAGATAGAAGGATATCAAACAGGGAAGCAGGTACGTTCTTTCCTCCTACTTGAGAGAACTACCTCTCTAATTGGATCATCCCTAATTTCTGAGCAAGATTGTTTAACTTTCTTGTCCAGCTAGTTATGTAACACTAATACTTGTATTTGTTTAACTATTTAATCAGTCGCAAACGACCAATCATTTCTAGTATGGCACAGGCCTTTGTAATAATCAAAACAATGTAGTAGGATAAAGGGCCCCTTTCTCTAAGGTTAAACCTATGTTTTGGTGAGTAACTTTAACTCTGAAAGTAAAAACATCAGGGTTGAAATGTATTTTTTTTAACTTGATATACATAATACACCAGAGGAGATGAATCGGGGACTATGTTTATCCGCAGTATCAGGGATCAGGGGAGGATACTTCCACACCTGCAGCTACTTTCTTTGTGTGATGCTATGTAGTGCAATTTGCATACCCACGATGCGGGAGCCAGCGGAGATGAATCACGGACTACGTGTCCCAGGAGTCAGTCCTCTCTTACTGGGTGCTGGAGCAGGATATCCTGCTTAAGGCCACTATAGGAAAGAAGAAAGCAGATGGGTGCTGTTTGACCACTGCTCCCCCCTCCACAGGCATTTCCATCGACTGTATGTTAGTGAGGGCTTAAGGAGGGGTTAACAACACTGAAAATGCCCTAACGGAGAGGAGGCTGTCGGTCATGGGTCAGTGCCACCTTCTCACCACCATTGGGGGGGATAGGGGACCCTAAATTGAGGACCACGGGGACATCAATTCCACTGCCTTTATCCCCTGGGGGAGCAACTAGCATTACTGATGTTGATATTGTACTACCTGCAGATTCTATTCTGTTTGATGACCAGTCCCCGTTGGTTCATATTAAATCAAAGCGGGGTACCCGAAGAGGGAAGACTTCCACGTTAAAGGCTGCACAGGCAGCCCGGTCATCCCAGGACACCCAGATTACGCAACGTCTGACAGATATATTTGACTCCCTCTTAGGAGGCTCGTTAATTGGTGAATGTTAGTGGGGAGAAATGTTGGGACACTTGTAGTGGAAAAATCAAGGAACTGCTCAGAATTGAACTCCTACCGTTGATGGAGCGGCTTCTGAATTTAGAGCAGCTGATGGAAACCCTCTCCAGCCCACGAGATGCTCAACAACATGGGAACCCCCTGTCCAGTTCACCCTGTTCTGGCCATTAACCATTCTTCTTTAGGGGGGCCATTATTCCCCCTCAGGTGGGGTATTTTATTAGTTCAAGCCCCTGTGGACGAACGTAGACTTTGCCTAAGAGCAATCCGATAATCTAGTGCAAGTTGCCAGTGCCAGCTGCTGCAATAGGGTGGGAATTGATCTTCTGTAGCGACCTCCCCCCCCCACATGCAAAGAACAATGCCCTGCCCGTCTTTCAAGGCAAATCGTACTCTTCTTTCGGAACGGAGAGGCTGTCCTCTCATTGGTCTCAGAAGGGGACTGTATCATCATCAATTTCAATTCTCCGTCTTTGAGCAGGAGTGTCCTTTTTGGTCCATCTGCTCTGGAGGGAGCAAGGGGTTCCGCTTGGCTTTTTCTACAGGCCCTTTACTGAGATGAAGAATCTGTGGCAGGCAGAGTCCGCACATGGGTGTCCAAGTCGGAATTTGGGCATGGAAGGAGGGTCCCGCTGTGTGCATACTGCAGCTGAAGCTCCGGCACTGATTATGGATCCACAGCCATGTTTAAGAGCTCTGGCTCCCATACCCTTATGACATAGTTTTGACATTCTTTGCAATGTGGCTTGACTTTTGAACATCACTGATGGTGGACCTTACTCCATGATGTCAATTCATGCCATTGATTCTAATGCCCTGTGTGGGAACCTTATATTTAAAGAGTTCATCTGGATCCAATCCATGGGGATCCTTCTTCGCCCTTTAATATTGAGCTGGAACATTGTTGGCCTTAAAGACAAGATCAAAGGCTCAGCCTGGCTGGACTTTGGGTTACCACAGGAACCTTGGGAAACAAATGTGGTTTCTTTCCCTGGTTTTACATGTTTTTCCTGTCAATCCACTCCCTCAGTCATGGAAGTTCTAAAGAGGGGGGGGGGGGGGGGGCTCTCTAAGTTGGTTAGTATTAATCTGAGTGTGTCAGTAGTAGAGTCTGGAAATCCGGCTTTTATGGCCATATTGATTAAGGGGATTTGTTAAGCAGTTTCTTTTTATTTGTTACATTTTTGTAATAATTATTTTTTTAATGTTACTTGTAGTCTTTTTAAACACGTGTCTGCTTTCCTAGCTTATCTAAAACCCAGGGGGCCCGCCAAACTGAAACATATCTTCTTTGCGGGGGACTCAACTGCAAACATTGGGTCCAACAAAATGCCTCAGGAGCTGGATCTCCTGATGCTCCAGCTGAGGCGACCGGATCACAGAGGGGAGGAACTGGAGGGACACCTAGATGCGGATGATCTCATAAAATGTCAGGGAGTGTTTTTGTAAGAAGATGGCATTGCTCACATTTAGGGGACATGGTCATGCCTCATCATTGAGTACATAATTTCATCTTGCGATTTGCTACCATGGTTAGCTCAAGGAGGTACTCTTGCCATGGAATGGAGCGTCCATAATGCCCTATACTTGGAAGGCCTTTTTTCAGTGCATAAGGTGGTACCTGCTAAGACCTCAATCCCTATCAATCAACACACAATGGATGGCCTATGGTTGGTGTGGCACCTGAAGGGTCCGGTGGTGCACTAAGGTAGCTTCTGAAATCTAATTTTACAACTTTTCTGTTACGTTTGTCAGGTGCGCAAGGGGATGTGATGGCTAGTTATTTTATTTCTTTAAATCGGTGCATCAGATAGTCCTTGTTGCAACCTGTTAAGAACTGGCTGGAAACGCACAGGTGGTTTCACAGTCGTTCTGTAGCCAACCGGCACCTCAGGAAAACTTTATCTGAGAAACCTAAGGACCAGATAGCGGTATGTGAGGTCCGCAGGGCGTATAAATGTGCCATTAGGCGCAGAAAAAAGGAGCTGCTTCAGAAAGACTGGGATAACTTTGAGCTAGCTTCCCAGTCTAAAAAACTACTTTTTGGGGAGGAGCTGGTAAATAGGATTAAATCCAGAGATGCTCCATCTAATTAATCCTCTCCTGTGTCCTGATGTCGCTGGACCCGATTGAGTCTGATGATGATGGAAGCTCCATGGGGCAGCTAAGAGCCAGACAAGCTAACGTACTGACTTCGCATATAATCTTGGCAATAAGACAAAGCAGCAGTGGTGAAGCCCCAGGCCCGGATGGAGTTCCTATGGACTTGATCATGTGTAACATAGAGCTGTGGGAGCCTCTGTTAACGAACACCTTTAATAACTCTGGCTAGGACGAATCGCCGAATCCAGGTCCTTTTCCACTAGTGTGCAAATTTTTAAGAAAGGGGCTCGAAATTCATCTAAGTGTTACCGCCCCATATTCTCAATTGATAGATCTTTAAAAATCATTGGGAGGGTGGTTTGCAACCGGCTTAAGTCCTGGGCGAATGACAGTAACATCTTATGGCCCTGTCAATTTGGTTTCCGTAGGAGCTTGGGTACAGTTGAACTGTGCTTTAATCTGAATATATTATTAGCAAATATACCATCGCCAAGCACTGCCAAGTCAGTGTGCCTTGCCTTTATGGGCCTGTGACTGTGTCAACAGAACCAGACTCTGGATAATGCTGCTGGATTTTTGGGGGGGGGGGGGCTAGTTAACCTTTTATATTATCGTCATGAGAATCTGGCTACCAGGGTCTGGTTTGGCAAAACAAATTATCAAACTCATTCCCGCTTGTTGGGGGCTGCCCCAGGGGTGCATTCTGGCCCCACTGCTCTTTGTGGTCTACATTAACAATCTGTGTTCCACTTGGGTTACAGTTACCAGTCATATCCCTAAAATCAAGACTACTTTTGTTCCTGCATCGCTCCACGCAGATGGTGGGGTTCTAATGGTACAGACCCCGAGGACACTTCGTTTACTTGTAGAAAACGTTGTTTCCTTTATGAGTGAATTTAACCTGGTTACTAATTACAGCAGGTCACAGGAAAGAAATCCCTGTCTGAGATAATGCTGAAGGGATATTCCCTGGGTATGATTAATGATTTTAACTATTTAGGGGTTTCTTTTAGTAGTGCAGGGATATGGCATGCACAGATCAGAAATGCATAGCTAAAGCTTAGCAGAGCAGCCGGAGCAGTTTTAAACCTACCCTTCGGGGATGGTAGGGGCACAGTTTCCCCAATTCTTAACATCTATAATGCTCGGTGTGTCTCTGCTTCTATCTATGGGGCAGGGATCTGGGGGTTTGGCAATACTGACGCTCTACAGTCTGAGAAGACCCATATCTGCAGGTGGATGATGCACCTACTGCCCTCAAGTTCGAATTTTAGTATGCATACAGAACTCAAACTCTTGTTTATCATTGACCTGGCCAAGCTGGTGCCAGTTTTAAGGTAGATTAGTATTTGGTCCAACCGCGAGGCAAAAGTAAACAGGCAAAATATCATGGATCGCTTGAATTCAAATAATGACTTGCAATCCTGTGGTTAGCCTGTGTACGTAAAATGTGTGACATGCTGAATCTATCAACTCTGTTTGTCTCACTGGACAAAATTAGGAAATCAGAGAAGGTAAAGACCAAATTGCTGCTTTTAGACCACTGTCATTCCCAGCGATTTATAAGTGAAATGAACAAAAAGACTGTTAAACTGTAATTTGACTTCTTCAAGTTTGAAAATTATGTAGTGTATCTCACTTTATCTTTGTCACAGTGGGAAAGATCTCTCCTTTTCTGTTTTAGGGCTGCTTTTCGGGGTTGGGCACACAAGCAGCGCTCTTAGGAAGTTTGTCACTGTGACGATCATTCAGATCAATACCTGATCCAGTTAATGTTTTTCTGTACCTTTTTTAGATTGTAATTTAAAGCTTTTTTTTAAGCCCCTTTGTAAGTATTTAGGTTTTAGGAAGAGTATGGATGCATTGTTCCATTTCCTTTTGTTAAATACTTAAGAAGTGTGTCAAGGGGTCTGTGCCTTCTTAAAAGCTGCTTTAAGATCGAGGAGATCTATGTAGGGCTAATAGGATGACCTATCCCTTCTTAGAGTGTGCATTGGCTCATAGATTACAAGTTATTATTTGCATATTGGCATGGGTTTTTTGCAGGGTGGGAGTTGCTGCTATTCGACAAATTAAAAACAATTGTATTCTTTTACCAGCCCTTTCTTTTAGTGATTTGTAAGTTTTTTGTGTCTTTTCAGGATATACCGAATAAAGCAATCTTGTCTTACTGGCTATATACATAATAAAATCATTATTGGTAATCCTAATCGGTTAATTAACTATAATTTCAAGAAACATGTTGCTACAACTCTTTTATTAATAATGTATTTTCCCCTTTAGTGTCATTTCCTCACATGCCTGGTTCTGCTGCTCCATGGGCAAATCTTGTGGATCCCGGCAAGCAGTGGGATTACTATGGAAGAAGAGACAAAGAGAGAGACCGAGAGAGAGATCGTGATAGGGAACGAGATCGTGAGCGCGATAGAGAACGAGAGCGCACAAGAGAAAGAGATCGAGAAAGAGAGAGAGAACGGGACCATAGCCCAAGTGGAGGGGTATATAGCAGGTGAGTGAACAATTCATTGAAAACTTTGTTTCTTATGACATAACCTTCATAGACTACCAGGTGGGGTTAAACGCTGTCCTACCAAGAACTATGAAGAGTGCGGTTTATCAGAAAATAGAAAAAGACCGAGCATAGCTTTCCAATATGAGGTTTCTATTCTTATAGGTTCTTTGTAAAGAGTAGAAATATGTGAAATTTGATGAGCTGCAGGAACACCCCAAACTACCTTTTAAGGAAGACATTCAAAAGATTGACTGACTGAAGTAGGGACTGCATCATGCCCATAAATCCGTTTCTATGGCATGCTCTAGGGAACTGAACAGTACTCTGTGTGATTTATTTCTCACACTTCTATTTGTAAATTATTTTTTTCAAAAATTGCAGTAGAATTTTTCCTACATTTCAAATTGTTCCCCTTACTTTAAATACATCCTGCCCCTTATTTGAAAAATTGCAAGCGTTTTACAGAATTTCTGTGTCCTTCTCTTTTCTATTTGCCATTTGTAATTGCTTATGACTGCTTAAGAGAATGAAAGTACTTCCACAAAGGAGTTAAAAGCAAACATGTGAGCATCAAATACAATGATTTAACATTTTTCCTGTGCCTTGTATGCTGCTTTAGGCATCCTGTTCACTCATTTCAGTTTTTTTTGTCATCTGCCTTGGTGTCAACTGGCTCTTGTCTCTCTGTCTTCGACTGGGGCTCTCCAAATGTAGGGACCAATTCTTTGGCTACTTTCACGTTAGGAAACCCATTCTTTTACAGAGCGGTTTTTTCTTTGCATGATTAAATCTTCATATGCGCACCTAACATCTTCAACGAATGATATTTAGAGATGTAATATAAAAACCCTACAGAACTTAGTGTGTTAGCAGCATGGAGGACTGGATGAGGTATGGTGTTTGGCTGGAGTTCAGAGAACCGTTCAGTATATCAAGCTTAGTTTGATCATTTAGAAATTAATCTTGTGTACCTACCAGAGGAACTACTCTCATGTGAGAGAACTGTCACTATACTTGAATTATAAAATATTGTATGGCTTTTAACTTCCATCCAGCATTGGAAATTTTCGCTTCCAAGAAAGAACTGAGGACTGGTACACTGAGTGGAACACCAACACATCTGCTAGGAAAGTAATGATCCATCAAAGCTGATAATGCCCTGGTTTGAGGCTTCAGCACCTTGTCATTACCAGAGCAGTACTAGGTTCCTGTCCTGAGGTTTATCGGACTATAACTGGTTCCTTCCAAAGGCGTTCTTTAGTACCCACTTATTGTAATACGAAATGCAAGAGCTATAAAACACATCTCAGAAAAATCATTGTGCAACTTTTCTCGCTATTACTTTGTTTACCCAGGCAGAACTATTCTGTATGTGTATCAGATTATATAACGTTATCAATATTGCATTCTCCTTTTAGAAGGAGTTTACACATATGTCGACCAGTTAATAAAATAAAAATATTTCTAAAGTGGAGGTGTTTCTTTTAGCAGTGTAGATCTTCAATGTATTCCAGTTTGATTTAGCCATCATTTGATTATACTCTTTTATTGTTAAATAAATGCACATGCTTTCCCCTGGATATTTTGGGTATTGTCACAAGATAACCATCTTACATTGCAGTCAAACTCTTATTCTTCTTGAAAAATGGGAAGAAATGTTTATCAGGACTGCAAATTATTTTTTACCCATTTCTGCAGTCTTTCTCAACCACAAAGTGATAGATTTGAGCTATCATTGTTATCAGTCAGACAGTCTGGACCCCGAAATCCCCGAATACCAGAATCCTGTTAAATAACAGACTTTTAAATGCATATATCGTGTTTTCCCTCTGGGGAAACCACCTTGATCTTTATACTAAAAAACATTCACCTAGTTTACTGGAATTGTATATCATTCTTTATTTTGCAAATTAGGAGGTATTGTCCTGGTTCCATATTTACCTCGGACTCACTGAATCATGATCATATTATCTGTTTTACCTCATCTTGGCAAATACTGCCCTCGTGGTCCGCATTTCTTATATCTTACTTGAGAGGTGCAAGTGGCTTATACATTTTGAATCTTGAGATAATTTGAATCTTTTGGGTATTGAAAACATGAGGAGTTAGGATTTGCTCTTGAAAATGTAGTGATAATGTATCTTGAAAGTTAAAGTTACTGAATGTGCAGCGTAATCCATTATCTCTTTTAAGAGTAACAAAAATAGCATTCTTGAATGCCTGAAACAATGGCTTGGGGTCTGCCTGACAAAGAGGCTAAATCAATGGTGGAAAAAGTATTCCACCAGTTTCTGAATCAGTCACATTTGAGAAACAAAGAGGTAGACCAATGGCGGTGGATAGCTCAGCAGAATGAGGCTAGCTAGAAGAATCAGATGTCCAATCGATTTGAGAGATGGATACAGCTGCATTTTGCACAAATTGAGGGGAACAAACAAAAGGATTACAATAGGGTCTGATCAGAAGGTGAAGCATAGAATAAAATCAATAATGGGAATTCGAATCATGAAATTGTAAACATACTTGAAGTATTGTACATTTGAGAACATCCAACTTCACAGGGGGTTCTGTCTATACCCTGTAATGTGAACTTTATTCTTTGCTGCTGGAGTTCTGATTCAGGTAATGGTTTACTAAGTATACTTCGCCGAAAAACAAATTCTGTTAACTATTGTATGCACATGTTTCACAAAATGTTTCACTTTTTTTTTTTTTTTTTAAGAGTAGGCAGTGGTCCCTGGAGACATTGCCCGCGATTAAAAAATGTTTTTGTCAACATTCACAAATGGAGAAGGGTTCTTTGTGGGCCCCTTCCCGTTTGCGAATACCTTATCACTACCTTTCAGTAGCTGGTAAAGTATACATTTTTTGCAACCAGATTTCGGTTGCAGAACATTAATCCATCCCTCTGTTGTATCCTGCTATATATTTGAAAGAGATGCCCTAAACACACCCCTTTTGAAATACCAATTCTCTGTGTAGTCACAAACCCAAATTGTGAATCAGTAACATGTAATTTGGATAGCTTAGATATCAAAAGGACTTTTTTCTTTCGCAAAAGGCCCAATTCTGCAAATGGGACCTTTTGCGAACACTATAAGCATCGGCCATTTAGCCCTCGGATACATCCAGTGGTAATCTCCCTCATCTTTCCTGGATGTGTAATACTTAACAGAGAGAGCAGTCCATATCAGAGGATCTTTGCACACAGTAAAATGGAGGATATTGATCTTGAAATCATATGCAGCACATGCTTTGGTTTAGAATTATTTATATTTGTCTGTTGGACTATTGACACACAGTTCAAAGTAAAGGATTCAAATATGTCACATTATCACACATCATGCACATTTCCAGTAAATAGTACAACACCATAAAAAAAAAAAAAAATTGCGAAACTATTGCTCAATATTTGTATCACTGGCCCGGGGAAGGAAATAGGAAAGCAGAAAGACAGAAAAAAGCATCATAAACAATCTGCCTAAGAAACAACTGCAGAATCTCCAACACTGCCTTCCCTCCCCGCCCTCTCGAAAGAGGACCCTTGAAATAATTGACTCAAGATTCGTCCCCACCTACTACAGTCCCACATCACATTCAGCCCTTACAGACTCCACCTATCTGAAAATGTAAGGCTTTCCTCAATGATCTACATTTATTCGTGCAGGGAGGTCCACTGAAGCAAGGAGACAGACCCCTCACCACGATCTACTTTTTCAGAGCTAGCAACTCTCTGTATATAGAGTGACAGAGTTCAGGTCAAGAAAAAGCAGTAGTTGATTCTCACCAGGAACACAGTTTTCTTTTGGATCCGGCTATCAAACATCTATCTTTTCTCTCTGGAGAGTGGAACTCCATCCCTCCTGCTGCATCGTTGTTCCTCAGAATTTCGTATGTGTGTCTCACCAACTGCAGTTGTGGCTGCCACTGCGTTTATCTACATAATTCTTTGTCTGTCACCTTAGCTAGCAATTTCATCGGAATCCTTAAGGGCTCTCCCAACAGTAAGGTGTGCATCCATCTCAGGTTGTCAAGGAGCTCTAGTCTTGCATCAAATTTCACAATATTTTCCATGCACGAGATTTGAAAGAGACCAGATCCTATACTGTATATAAAAAACTGAGCCATTTGGTTCTCAAGCGCAATAACCCTCTGCACTGTTCCTGCAATCCTACCAAATTCTCTCTAATTACCCATTTCAAAAGCAGCTCAATAATTGATGTTTTCATACTAGGATCTGTATTTGATTTGTTGATGTATTGCAGCAGTGTACTTTCACAATTCATGAATTCTGCGTTTTCTGTGTAGTTCGCAGATTAATCCTTTTGGCTCTTCCTACACCCAGCACAGTGGAATGTAAACACATTTTTTTAAATTAAAAAACAGGGCAGACTGAGGTTAATAAAGGCAGTGTCTGGCTATGGCTTCTAGACCCCTTCCCACTGATGCCTGGGTATCTCTGCTATGACCTCCAAATATACATTAGTTACCTAGGGGCACTGCATACTGGGTTTCAGGTCTTTGTTTGGCCAAATTTGCACACCAACCAGAAATTCAGTGGATTATCTTCTGCTTGCGTAGGTCACAGTGATGTCTCATTTAGCTCCTTTCCACCGCTGGCTGGCTTAATTCCTGTGCCCATGAAGGGAAACTGCTGTGGCCTTGTAGAAGCTATGGATTGCAAAAGATGTAGTTACGTTTAGATTTTATAGCTCCCTGATGTTACTGCTGGAGCTGCTGATTCTTAGCTGCTCCTGCCGCTCATTCCGTGTGTTGAATGCATGCGTGTCAACAGTAGCATGGGCTTTGCACCAAATGAAGAGCATGTTACATCAATAAGACTGCAGAAGCGGAGTGGCAAGCACAGAAGACTGTCTTGAAGAAGTATTATGTTCGAGGCATATGAGCTGCAGATTACACACTTTTGCATAGATCGCAATCTGGTGTTGAGCCCGGATGTTTGCAGTTTGTTTTTCCTCTTGGAAAGTCTTTGGAAGTCACGAGGTCGGTGACTCCTCCCTTGGATCGTATTGCGCATGGGCTTCGGCTCCATCCTCAGATTGTTTTTTTCTGCCATCGGGCTTGGATGTAATACTTCGCGCTCCGGTTCCGAACATTTCCAGTTCAACGATGGAAGCGGAATCCTCGCTCATCGCAGTATTGTTCAGATACAGATCTCCTCAATCACCTTCTCTTCGACACATCTTCGATTCCAGTCGTCGACAGCGGCCTTCGGGCCTACCCAAGCTCCGGTCCCAGCTGATGGAAAGAACTCCTTTCAAGAAGTGCCCTCGATGTGGGTCCAAATTCCCCCACAACGATCTTCATGAGGTGTGCAACCTCTGCCTCTCCCCTGAACACGAGGCTCGAGACTGTCTGGCCTGCAAGTCTTTCAGATCGAAAAAGACTATTCGAGATCGAAGGGCCAGACGAAACATGGCGCACTCCTCGACCTCCGTTCCAGTCGACATCTTCGGGGACGACGTCGAAGATCCGGGACAGCGGCACACCGAAGAGGACCTTGTCAGTGCTTCCGAAGCCGACGACTCAGATGTGGAGGACATCACCCCGGCGCAGAGGGTCGTGAGTACTATACCCGCACCCGCGCCAACACCCAAAAAGGCTTCGGTCACGCCTTCGCCTCCGGGCCTAGGCAAGACCAGACACACTGCTTCAAACACCCCACCTTTGGGCCCGGTGAAGAAGCCAAATAAGCCTTCCGGCGGCTCGGGCTCGAGCCAGCCCTCCAGCGGTGCCGAGAAACACACTTCGGCACCGAAAAAGAGACCGGCCTCTACCTCGACACCGAGCTCCGCACCAAAGTCCTCGGTGTCGAAACCCAGCCCTCTCGTGGGGCTTGTTGGGCATTGCAGTGCCAGCCCAATGATGAAGCATGCCACCTTCGGTGGGTGAGAGCACTCGCTCATGAATACATGCTCCCAGTGACTACATACAGACTACACTGAGAGTGTGCCATACAGTGTGGAACAGCATATCCCATGTTTTACGATATTTGTGCTACAACAATAGTTTTGTTGCTTCAAGCTATTCTGGATTCACATGCAGCCTGCCGAGCTCCACAGTGAAGAGAGTAGGTCTCAAAACAAACAAAATTACACAATGTATCGGAGACACATCTCGAACAGTGGGGAGAAATAATTTGAAGATGATGACCACTTAGTGGGCCGCTGTTGGCTTACATTCCATGGCGTAGGCTCAATGCGAAAAGTGCTTGGTGCGCGGCTCCCTTGGCTAGGTTTGACGGCTCCCCAGGGAGCCACGGTGCACAGTTTGGGAACCAGTGGCGTAGGGCAATGGGACATCCAAAAAAAGGTTTTACATATATATTTTTTTTCTAATTAAGATAAGTTAAAAACGATGCAACTGTTCTCTCTGAAACTAGCTCAGAAAGTCCGAGTTGGTGTGCTGAATCCAATGTGTTGGTCCCATTGCCTTGCCCTCAGTCTCCTGCTGCCTGTTAGCTTGGTGACTCATTCCATCTCTCCCCTGTGTCCAATTGTGCGATTCTGTACGTATGTTTGTAGTCAGAGACTTGGAGCAATACCATGTGCTGGAAACCTGGCTCTTTTATTAGTTATATGAATGTTTCCTTAGACAGAACAGCTATTCTCAAGTGTATTTTCGCATCTTGTGTTGGTGGCAGCCAGGGGGCAGCATTGGGCCTCGTCCCCACATTTTTCAAATGTGCACGTTTAACTCAGTTTGTTGCGCCGTGTTTCCAGTGAGGCAGAGCCCTCGTCGTTAGGAAAACCACGTGACTGCGCCGGCTTCTGCGTGCATTATGGTGGCACACGTGGTTATGATTAACCTCTTGTGAAGCGATGGGGCTCTTTTTAATAATTGTTTCATGTTGCTTATTGCGAGCGGTTTACGAAGATCCAGTTTGTCTTAAGTTTAAGAGGGCTAAAGAGGAAACATCCTTTGTTGAAACACTTGAAATGGATAGAGCGCACAGCCTTGCCGAAAATGATGTAAAAAAATCGAGTTATTTTTACTTGTCAATCTGTGATCACGTGGTCCTATGATGGTGGAGTGGTTCGGTGGTGGTGAATGTTTTGTGTTACAAAATTAGAGCCAACGTCTTCGAGTGAGCCCGTGTTTCCAACATCTGTGTGTCAGGCAACTTGATGGACTGCCAAGAAAAAAGGCTGGTCATTCAGGGGTGCTGGAAATGAACCTTAATGCTTTCCAGGCCACGAAAAAGCCTCTGTGCGCCTGCCAGGTATCAGAGGGGGAGGAAGAAGGCCCCCCCTCTTTTTTATGTGACTAAAATGTCCGCCATCTGCAGCCAAGCTGCTGCCACATGGCTGCGTAAAGAAAGTAGAACGGCCCTGAGGTAATAAAAGCTGGTTTTTGAAAATGAGAAATGATGGGATGGGGGAGAAGTGAATGGTTTAAAGTTACAATTCACTCCGATACGCACACACTGTAAGCAAGTATTTTATACAGTACATTGAAAATAACACCACCCACGGGAGAATCGTAGAAACCGCTAAAGAAACTAGCAGTTTCCCTGATTTGGCGCCTTTCCTAATGTTTTAGTCCGAAGGCTCTCTACCTTATATTTAATACGATGGTTAACTTTATTAGCTCAGTGAAACGGTTGATCTTGGGCTCTTGTTTGTGTTGAGATTTAAAATTGGAATGCTGGGGGTGGGGCAGAAGACGGAGGCTAATGTATTGCATCTTAGTTCTTGCTCTTTCTCCGAAGAGGAAGTCCATGTTTATATTCTCAACGAGGACGTTTCTTTCTCCCTTTTCTATTTGAGTGGAATGTTTTTGTTGCATTAAAACCAGACCTTTTCCTCCACGGAAAAAGGCTGTATGCAGAGTTCTAAAATCAACACTGATTTTGTTGGTTCCACTTCCGTTTGATGTATGTGGGTTTGTGGCTCCAACTTTAGACCGTAAGAGGTATTTTTCGTTTCAAATTGGGGAAACCATTCTAACTCCTTTGAAACCACTAAGCAGAATATGTTTAGTAGATCTGATGAGAATTCAGCAGACATTTCTCGCTGTGGGTCTCGAAATCAGGTCTGTGTGTGTTCTATTAATGCATCAGTAACTTGCTCCAGGTAAGGGAAAATTCCGGTTATAGCGGGAATCCAAACGACACCAAGGGAGACCGTGTGAAGGAATTATAAAGAAACCCGGGGGTGGGTGCAGGTCGACGGGGTAAATGACCTGGACATTGAGTACGGTAAGGAAAAGGTCACTCGTTCTAGCTAAGGGGTTGGAAATTGCACAGCCGAGTGCGCTCAGCATTTCCATAGTTTGAACCAAAATGCTGACTTTGTCCTTGGCACATTGAAAACTGTTTTCTTGTCATTTCAGTGTATTAATTTCAAATTGTTTTTTTTGGGGGGGGGGGCATATTCATCGTTTGTATTATTTTTGATTTCTATTATTTTGCCTTTTTATAACTTTTACCTGTAACATTTTTAAGAAAAAATAATTACTTTTTAATTCTTTATCCTTGTGTTGCTCCCACTTACTTGTTACACTCCCTACAGTTGTGAACCTTTTCATGCCTTTCCCAACCTTTGTTCTTGTCATCTGCTTCCTTTTTTCCCCTTCCCTAATCTTTGTGCACTTGTTGCTCTGTACATCCTGGTCTCTCCCCTTTACAGTCACACTTCTCCCTGCTCGTGGTCTTTCTGCTTTTCACAACACAATGAAAAAGATTCCATATCCTTCCCATGTGCACTTCTCTCTCTATACACGGAAAAGGCACTGTGTTGCACACCTTGACCGAAGAAAAGAACATACCAATCAAAAGGACTGTGCAGTGCTTGTCTTCTGGTAAATCTTTTGATTCCATGACTATATGAAATGAGAGCATCTGAATCTGTTGTTCCAATAGTAATACCTGGTGTGGGTTCAGTAGTCGTGGCGTCTGCCCCTTCTCTCATACCAGAATTATAAAGAAGAGGCTCCTCCGGAATGATCTTTTAATATCTTTTATTGGAATTAATAATCACCTCATCCACCTGTCGACTCCAGGGTATTCCCACAACTGCCAACCCAAGAACCCCACAGACTTACAAACTATCAGATCAATCATGGCATACCCTCGTTCCACCCCTGACTTCCATCTTATGTCAGATACCACATATCTCCCTTCTTTAAAACAACAATAATAATAATAATTGAAACCAACATTCATTCCCTCATCAACGTCCGACTGCCAAACCACATGACCAATACATTTACAAGACCCTCTATACAAAATATTGTAATAATACAAAATTCATACAATGAAAGAATGTTCACTTTACCCTAAAAGAATATATACACATACCTAGGTTACACAACTTTAAAATTATTCCCTTTCCCCCAGTTCAATCACACAAAATCTTTGAGCTGAGCTGGTGCTTTCTTTACCCTCCTAGATCACGCAAAACAATTTTTTTTCACTTATTCTCACCAAGGGGGCCTTCCATTTTCCTCCCATGCCTTTGAAGAAGTAGACTGTTGAACATCTCTCAGAACCATCACCCTTTTCAAATTCCAAGTACGTCCATCACTCACATTGACCACATTATTAAATATCTTGATCACCCTCATTGGTGGTCCAAAACATTTTCCTTGTTTCACGCCTACTGGTAACCTTATCCTGACCCAATCACCCACTGTCACCACCATCCCCTTCAGTGCCTGTCTCTTGTGCTCTTTCCTTTGCGACACAAAAAGAGATGGTGGTATTGTTATAGGATGCCGGCGCCCACGGTGTACGTTCACTGGGTATATTTCTTCCTATATTTGTTTAGGAAGGTTTTCTCCGTCGGCATTGCGGTTTGTTCCCTGGCCCTGGATTTACTCCCTCGTCGTGGACCAGTCGGTTTGGACTTCTTAACAATATTGGCCATTCTGCTCGACATGGGCCCTACCATCCTTCAATTGAAAATAGGACTACCCTAACAAGTTTCACTCCCTCGTCTTGGACCAGTCGGTTTGGATTTTTTAAACAAAATTGGCCACTCTGCTCGACATTGATCCTACCATCTTTCTATTGAGAATACGACTACCCTTACAAGCAACCGCCCTTGTGCCCCATCGATCCTTCCCGCGCTCAGGTCGGACGACCATCCTTTGTTCTGTTCCTCTTGGATCCCGAATCTTGAGTCACACAGTGTCCCTTCAACAACTTTATTACTCGTGTCCTGCATGATTTGCATCAGAAGCATTACTCTTTAATCTATGACCTCTGTCCTGATGATGACCTGAAATCATCCAGGTCGAAACGCCGTCGACTACACAGCCTAGAACTAAGGCCTCCCTGTGGTCAACCAAAACATCCCAAATAATTTCTTGTACTTTACTGTATATATTTATCTTGTTTGTTGACCCTTGTACCCCTTTTTCATTTGCGCCGTTTATGCTGTTTTTCACACTTCTGTATCACTGCGTCGCTCACTATTCACTAGCACGTTCAGTTTTTTACGTTGTGTGCTTAGGTCATTTTACAAGTGAATGTATTGTAGTGCTTCTTTAACAACTTGCACAATTGTATAAATACCTTTTTCTTACTCTACTTATACTGTGGTCTCCCTTCTTGCCCCTTGGTTCTTATGTGATTTATCTCACTTGGTCAAAAGTGGTTCCCCCTCCAAAATATTCTCCAGTTGAGACATTGTTTTTTTTTTTTGTTTGTTTGTTTTTTGTTGTACATTGCGCCCGGTCTCTCCTGGGTTAACGGGTTATACTCCTGTGTATTGTTACTCCCTATATTTCAAGGCTTCATTGTCTTCAATTAGACTTATTATCGTGTGGCGTTAATTCCAACCCACATGGCTCACGTGGGGAAAAAGTAGATGGCAGGATCCAATATCACGACGCTCCCTCTTCGGTGTATGCGTCAAATCACGTTAAAATCTCCTGTGCTGTGTCCTTAACCCACACGCCGTCACCTCGAGCAGTTTTCTCTGCTGCCTCTCAATCCATTCATGATTCCTCTTCAATACCCTCTCACCAATCCACTGAGGACACCCCAGAGATTATGGATGTCTTCCCCTGAACAATTCAAATGGCACACTCCCTGGAACCGAATGTGGGGCAAGACAATATATCTCCACCCTTGCTTGAATAATTTCCCTCCAATCTGTTTCCTCCTGTTTAGCTATCTGGATGGCTTCCCTGAGAACCCGATTGAACTTTCCACTACACTATTGGATTCAGGGTGGTAAAGAGCGCACAACTGAACTTTCCACCACACCATTGGATTCAGGGTGGTAAAGAGTGCACCTCTTATTATTAATTCACTTCTGTGACAGAAACTCCTCCATCTCACACAAGACTAATTGCACCCCGTTATCCGTTAATAGCAAATCAGGTATGCCTTCCCTAGCAAAACCTCACTAACAAATGTTACTACATATCTGAAAAAGACTATTAGTTATAGATTCCTTACCTTAGAATTACCCCCAGGCTTCAGACTGGATCGGATCCAGAGAATTTTTGTCTTCAGCAGTACCCCTGCACATCGGTAGGTGGCATCGGTCGACTCCTCGTTCGTTGTTGGCGTAGTGATCGCCTGAATGACATCACAGTATCTACTTAGATGCCGCCCCTGTGCGCTGACGTCAGTTCTTTCTTTTTCCACGCCAGCCAGCGCAGTTCCAGAGACAGCGGTACTCTTAGTCACTTTTTGTCTAAAGTTTTTTCGACTTTTGTTGACGTCTTTTTGAGTCGTTCGACTCCTGGTGCGTGTAGGGATGTCCCATCGACGTACCGGCTTCAAACCTTGTGACCCCTGTCACAAATTGATGTCGGTCACGGACCCACACCTCCTGTGCCTCTGGTGCCTGGAGCGCGACCACGAACCGAAGTCGTGCTCCGACTGTCGAGCCATGACCCTGAAGTCTTTGTTGGAGCGGTCCCAAAAGCTTCTGGAGGTCCAGCAGTCAGCTCCGCGCCGCTCAAGGTCCTCGTCGAGAGGGAGGTCGTGGGACCAGTCATGGAGTCACTATCATCATTCATCATCGAAGTCTGTCTTCGGCTAAGTCGAAGCACAAGAAGGTGGCGAAGAAGCACAGTCGCTCTTCGCCTTCTCCGTGGCCGACAAGGGATGCGGAAGGTCGTCGTCCTTTGGCTCTGCCCGCGGATCCTGCTGGGACGGCTCCGAGCTACCCTTCCTTCCCGGGAGCCGGAGCGTCCGCTGTCCAGCTTCATGCCTTTTACGAAGCCCTCCACTCCATCTTTGGGCAGCCCGACTCTGCCGGTGCGCCTTCAGGCCCTGCGGACTCAGCTAGGGGTTCTAGGCCTTCGATGCCGTCGGCTCCATCCCCAACGCCGCAGGGCCCCCAGGGATCCAGGCCTGGATGCGGATCGGCACCGGTTGACCTCACGACACCTCCCTCAGCGCTGATTCCACTGACGCCTCCGCCGCCGGTTGTGCCCCCGGTCGGCATCAAACCCAGACTCCCCCTCGATTTGAACACAAAGCCAGACCAGCATCTATCGGTACTGGCGCCGACCAGTACTTTTGTACCACTGTTCTATCCTGGCATTCCTTTTCACCCTGAGTGGCAGCCAGAGGAGGGTGAGGAGGACTGGGACCCTTTGGCAGACCAGCTAGAAGAGCCGGACTGGAGAGAGGAGTTGGGTGATGCCAGTGGTCTGGATACTTCCCCAGACCTTGGTATGCTTTCTCCCCTACCGTGGCCTCGGAGGAGGGAGCCTCGTACGCTGTGGTGTTGCATAGGGTTGCTGAGGCCTTGGGCCTTGAGCTTCCTATGGTGGCAGCCAGGACTAACCTCCTGACTGAGGTGCTTCAGCCGGCAGCGTCCTTCTCGGAGCCCCTGCTGCCGTTCAGTGAGGCTCTCACCGACATCCTTCTGGGCACTTGGTCCAAGCCCAGCACAGGGGCTCCTGTGGATAGGATGATTGCCTGATGCCACCCCGGGCATCCCCATTTTCCTCTCCCAACACCCTACCCCTGAGAGCTTGGTGGTCCAAGCCTCAACCTCCGAATGCGCGTTCCCTACTGCTCCCCCAAATAGAGAATCCAAGAAGCTGGATCATCTTGGGAAGGCGTTTTCTTCCGCCAGCTTAGGGCTGCGGTCGGTGAACACTGCATGTCTCTTGGGCCGCTACACCCACTCTGTGTGGGACAGGGTTGCGCAAGTGCTGTCACAGTGCCTGGAGGAGACCCAGACTGTACTCTACCTGTGCGGTTGCAGAGGGTAGAGACGCAGCAAAATTTGCCATTCGATGTCGGCTGGATCCTGCTAGCTCGCTAGGTAGAACGATTTCTACGTCAGTAGCCTTGAGGTCCAATGGCTTTTCTGGGGATGTCCAATCAACCCTTTTGGACATGCCCTTTGATGGCCGTCTCCCGTTTGGCGACAAGGCAGACAATGCGCTCGAGTGCGTCAAAAACACTCTGACTACGGTCAGATCCTTGGACCTCGCTGCCACCTCTCGCCCTGTTCAGTCCGCCTTTTGTGGCTACAGAAGGGGTGACCCGCACGTTCCACTCAGGGCCACAGGCCGGCGCAAGCTACTCAACATCTGCACGGTTGGGGACGTGGGACCCAGTCCGTTGGTCTGTGGACCAGCGGGCAGGCGAGTCCACCAGTGCCCCCTCTGCATCGGTTTCCAAGCCTTCCTAGTCCGACCTTTCAGGGCCATCAGTTACCAGTGGGTGGCAGGATTCACCATCATCTTCCCCACTGGCACATCATCACGTCGGACAGGTGGGTTTTTCAGTTAGTCCGAAGGGGCTACTCCCTCCCCTTCGATACTACCCCTCCCTCTATGCCACCAACACTCCATCGCATGTCGGAGGATCACTTGGCCATTCTCTGTCATGAAGTTACGGCTCTCTTGGCCAAGGGAGCCATCGAGCGAGTCCCTGTGCCAGAAGTAGTTTGTGGTTGTTATTCCCACTACTTCCTGGTGTCCAAGAAGGACAAAGGCCTGCATCCTATCTCAGATCTCAGGGACGTCAACTGCTTCCGCCGGAAGTAGAAGTTCAAAATGTTGACATTGGCTCAGGTCTTGTCTGCCCTCGACCCTGAAGACTGGATGGTAGCGTTGGACTTGCAGGACGCTTATTTTCACATCCCCGTCCTGCCCGCGCATAGGCGTTACCTACCGTTCATGGTAGGCCACGAGCACTCAGTTTACTGTGCTCCCCTTTAGCCTTTCCAGCACCCCTCGGGTGTTCACGAAAGTGATGGCAGTGGTCGCAGCTTATCTGTGCAGATCAGGGGTTAGTCTTCCCTATCTCGAGGACTGGCTGTTGAAGGCGAGTTTGCCCCAGGCTGTCGTTTCCCACCTCCAGACTATGGCGGACCTGCTGCACTCGCTGGGGTTCACTATCAACATGCCGAAGTCACACCTGATTCCCTCTCAGAAGCTCCTTTTCATCGGAGCAGTTCTGGACACAGCGCAGTTTCGGGCCTAATCTCCCGAGCAGCGAGTCCAGGATATTCAGGCTATGATACCGATGTTTCTGCCTCTATCCCGGATTTCGGTGCGACTGACCCTGAGGCTGCTAGGCCTCATGGCCTTCTGATTATGGACCATGCCAGGTGGCATATGGGGGCTCTGCAGTGGGACCTGCAGTTCCAGTGGGCGCAGCACCAATGTCGTCCAGATCTCGGAGGGCACTGCACACCAGTTGCAGTGGTGGCTAACGAACCTGGATTGGGTCAATGGCAGATCCCTCTCACTTCCCTTGCCAGACTTCACAGTGGTGACAGATGCGTCACATCTGGGATGGGGCAGCCACATGGGAGAGGCAGAGAGCAGAGGCCTCTGGTCTCCGGCGGAGTCTGGGCTCCACATCAGCCTGCTGGAGCTC
Source organism: Triturus cristatus (assembly GCF_964204655.1). Lineage (NCBI taxonomy): Eukaryota > Metazoa > Chordata > Amphibia > Caudata > Salamandridae > Triturus > Triturus cristatus. The sequence continues at coordinate 801,833,053 of NC_140582.1, read as the reverse complement.
AGGGCGATCCGTCTAGCACTGAAAGCATTCCTTCCTTCTGTGAAAGGAAGAGTAGTGCAGGTGTTCACGGACAACACCAGCACCATGTGGTATTGCAACAAACAGGTTGGGGTGGGGTCGTGGGCCCTACGTCAAGAGGCTCTTCGCCTCTGGATGTGGCTGGAACATCAGGCATGTCCCTGGTGGTTCAACACCTGCCAGGTTCCCTGAACGCCTGGCAGGTTACCTGAACGCCATGGCGGACGAACTCAGCCGCCAGTGCATGATAGATCACGAATGGTGTCTATACTCTGAGGTGGTGCAGGGTCTCTTACAGCAGTGGAGAGAGCCTTGGTTAGATCTGTTCGTCAGCAAAGAGAACGCGCAATGTCAGCAGTTCTGTGCGTTGGAATTTCCAAGGCGGCACTCGCTCGGCTACGCTTTTCGCCGCGAGTGGAATTGCTGTCTTCAATATGCCTTTCCGCCTGTACCACTTCTGCCCAGAGTGCTGGAAAAGATCAAGTGCGACCGGGCCCAAGTCATTCTTGTGGCTCCGGATTGGGCACGAAGAGTCTGGTATCCCGAGCTCTTGAACATTGCCATAGATCTGACGATCCGACTGCCTCTTCAGGAGGATCTTTTGTCGCAGCTTCGGGGGCGGTCCTCCACCTGAACCTGTCCAGCCTCCACCTCCTTGCGTGCAGATTGAGCAGAGACAGTTGACAGCTTTTGACCTTCCTCCCGAAGTATGTAATGTCATCTTGGCAGCCAGGTGTCCCTCCTCTAAAACGGTATACGCTTGTAGATGGAACAAATTTGTGGCATGGTGCACAACTAAGGCTGTGGATCCCCTTTCTGCCCCTCTTTCAGAGGTTCTCCTCTTCATTCTTTCTTTGGCCCAGCAGTGCTCTACTCTGGGCACCATTAAAGGCTATCTTTCGGCCATTTTGGCCTTTCTGAGCCTTCCTGATCAGCTTTCTCTTTTCAAGTGCCCTATTATAAATAGATTTCTTAAGGGCATTACTCACCTCTTTTCTCCTATTCCTTTCGTAATGCCCCAGTGGAACTTGAATCTGGTCTTAACTTGCCTCATGTGTGCTCCTTTCGAGCGACTACATAATTTTCCTCACACCTATCTCCGACCACCTAGAGTAAAGATCAACCATCACCAGTACATAATACTGCCCAAACGTATTAGATACAGGACCCAGTATATCCAGTGCCACTTGTTCCCACGGACCCTCTGGTTGTTTCATCATTGCCATGGATTGACTTCTCGTCACACATCCCTTATTGCTATTCCTACAGGCCAAACAGTCTCTGATATCTCTGTCTCCACCTTTGTGTCTAATCCTGGCCACCAAAATATTTGCCTTAACCGCCCCTTGGTCTTGCTAAAACCTTGATGAGCCTGAGCTATTAACTTAATTCTCAATCCTCGAGTCAGAATACGTTTAGTTCCTCTTCACAATAGTCCATGATGCCAATATAGTTTCTTGCATCCGAAAACCCAGACCATTCCGGTGCCATTTTCTTGCCAAGGCTCCACCCCTGCTCCATCTGTTCTGAAACCATGTTCAATACTTCCATCATTACTCAGATATTCCTTCTACTCTTGTTCCGATATAATCCCTTCTGCTACCTCACACACTTTATAGTCATCCAGATGCCACTGATCATCTTCTGTCAATCCATCATCATCCTGATGATCTTTCACCTGTACCAACCGGGACAACCAGTCTGCCACCCGTTTCTCCAATCTTGGAATGTCCTGCACTCTAAAATCAAAATCCTGCAGTGACTCCACCCTTTTACTAATTTGTCTTAAAACCACACCAAGTCCATTTTTAAACAAAAATTTCCTTTAGAGATTTAAATCTGATAACACCTTAAATTGACAGGCCCACAAAAATGTCCTCCATTTTTTGTCTCCCCAAAAACACAAAGTGCCTCCCTCTCTATCACAGAATATCGGTACTCTGAACCCTTGTGACTTCTTGAAATGAACATTACTATATTTTCCTTAATATCTTTTTCCTTTTCTTGTTTTAGCACCGCCCCAAGACCTTCAGACTTGCATCTGTTATATGGTATGTCTTATGAATCATGTTAAAACTTTCAAAAGAGGGCACCTTGGCTAGAACCTTCCTCCAATCACAGTACTCTTTTCCTCATAATTGACCACAAGAATGTTACCCTCCATTGCAACAAACCCCTCATGGTATGGGCTCTGCTTGAAAAGTGTGGATTGAACTTGTGATAATATTCGGCCATTCCCAAGAACTTCAGGAAACTTCAGGAAATCATCTTTATTTTCTTGGATAGGAAGGTTTTTTATGGTGTCCACCAATTTTTTATTTGGTTCCACCCTAGCTCCCGACAATCTAAGTCCCAAATATACAATCTCATCGGACCCAAACCTACGTTTGCCCTTATTCAGGGTCAAACCACTCTCCTTAAAACATTTCAATACTTTCCGCAACCTACTGTCATGATCTTTCTTTGAAGCACCAAACACCAGCACACCGTCTTAATAATTTTATTGCCCTTGACCCCTCCAACGCACACTTCATCACTCTCTGGAAAGAAGAGGAAGCAGATATCCAGTCAAACTGCATCCAATTAAACTTGTACATGCCAAAGGGCGTTTTAAAGGCCCTAAGATTTGGAACCCTCCTCCAACTCTATTTGATGATATGCACTGCTCAGGTCTAGAGTGGAAAACACACGCCCCTTCCAGTTGAGTCATTTCGGTGATATTAAGCAACTGGTTCCGATCCACAACAACTGAATTAATCAGCCCCCTTAGGTCCACACAAAACCTAATCTCCCCTGAGGGTTTTTTTGCCAAAACTACCGGCGAAATCGATTCTGTTGCTTCCATCTTCTGGGTAATGCATTCCCCCTTAAGTCTGATTTTCCTCCCCTATGACTTGTTTCTTAGATAGAGGAACTCCCCTCACCTTGCACACAACTGCTTTAGAATTATCATCTAACTCAATCTTATGCACATACCCAGTGAGACAACCCAAAGCATTGTTAAAAACTTCTGGGAATTTCTCAGCCCATCCATGTGAATATGCCCTTTCTCCCACACCCTGCACATCCCCAACCTGACATCCTGCACCACTTTGTTATGCCTCCTTCCTCCTTAATACAATAGGTGTATCACTATTGGGATCTAGCATTACTTCCAGATTGCCTTGGTGGCCCCAAATAACTATGCTGTCCCCTTTACACGAAACATAAATATTTTCCTGCAGTTAAATGCCCTTTATATTCCAACTCAACCAAAAAAATAATATGCTAATCTTATTGGTTGGCCACCATATGCCAATGGCCTTATGTCAGGTGTGAACATTGTCACCCTAGGTGCCAGCATTTTGTCATAAAACTATTTAAGAACCAAAGTAATTTTTGCACCCGAATCAAATAACGTTTTCAGCTTCATGCCATTCACACAAACCACATCTACAGGCACCCCTTTCCAGGATAATGAACCTGCAATACAATTTGTCCACATTGTAATTCATCATCATACTTGTCATCTTGGTCACTATCCAAACCCATCATTTTTACTTTATTATTCTTGTTCTTTGATCTAAAATATTTTGCATAATAAACCTTAATCCCACAAGTTCTACAAATCAAGCCCAAGGCTGGACACTTTTTATCATTGGCCATATGACTACTTACATCTCACCTATAACATCTTCCAGTGAATTTTTTTCTAAGTTCACTCTCACTTTTCTCACCTTTGACATCTTCCAGTTTTACATTATTAATCCTTGGTTCCGCTTTCTTCCACATTGATTCTTATCCTTCTTAATTACAGCAACAAATTCTAATGAATATTCAATTTTCTTTGCCACCTGTAAGACTTCCTCCAATTTAGGATAAACTTTTAGCCAGATCTCATCTCTCACCTTTCAAAACAACACCCCAACATAAATTGATATTAATTCACTATTCAAGACTTCCTCCAAATTTACAAGTGGAAGCATTCCTTCTCGGGTCAGTTACATAGTTCTCCACTGACTCTTGTGTTCTTTGTACCATCCTACCAAAGTTTAATCTCTCCAATACAGAACTTACCTTTGGTAGATAATGCTTGTACAGTGTTTTTATGCACACCTCATATTCATTAACTCCATCTGCCTCTTCCTCCTGCAGATCAGGTATATGTTCATATATCTTCTGACCTTTTGAGCCTAGACAATACAGAAGAAGAGAGGTTGTTCTTTCCGCACTTAATGAGAATCCACAAACCCTTGCATGGTGCAAAAAAACCTTCTTTTACTTTGACCATGTTAAAACTGGTTCCCCTGTTAATTCTGCATTACACTCTAATACTGTCACCCCCACCCGCTTGGAATAAAGTAGAAACAGCCCTTCACAGTACCTGGAACCTCTACAAAATGAGTGTCCTCTGATGACAAGCTAGCCAGCCAAAACGTTGTAGACCAGGTGCTTGCCTCACCACAGCCACTCCTGAGCAGGTCAATGAAAAGATTACCTTCAACTTTCCAGGTGTGTGTATCACCGCTGGAACGCTAGATGTACTCCAGGTTGGTTACACTCTACAACGAAAGCCCATCAAAATACAAAAAAGTGATACATTTGTGCACAAAGGGGCGAGATTACATCAGGTGTGTAGATCACCGCAGGTACGCCTGTATCCCCACAACCTCATAAAAGATTACTTCCGGTGTGCGTGTCAACGCAGGCACGCCTATGATCCACCAGTCGGTGAGCAGTCTAGATGTTTTGAGGTGTGGGCGTCCGTGTAGGCACATCAGGACACACCAGGACTCCAGTTTGTGGCGAAAGCACGTTAGCAGAAAAGATAACTTCCGGGTCTGCAGACATGCCAATGCTCCCCCAGTTAGTGAGCATTCTAGATGTTTAATGTGTGCGTGTCACCATAAGCATGTCAGGACACGCTTGGACTACAGTTTCCGCGAGATTGATTGGGTCCTCTCGTCACCGCACACGATATAAGAGATTGAAATACAGAGCTCCATCAGCACCACACTTGTTCTCATCACCGAGCACGTCACAGAGCACGCTCTGATTTTATACATCCTTGCCCCATATAACAGGTAAAATTTCACTTACTGTTCCCTAAAATCCATCAACTGCTGAGCATACTCTGCACATAGACCCTAAAGGCTTGAATAGTCCACACCGCCAGCCGAATCCATATCCCATAAAATAGAGCGCTTGGTGTTGAGGTGTTAAATTCACTAGGTTCACTTGTCACAGCGATCCCTTTCTTCACACTTTGTTCCTCCAACTCGTCACCATTGTAAAGAAGAGGCTCCTCCATTAATGATCTTTTAATATCTTTTATTGTAAGTTGTAAGTAATCAACGCCTCATCCACCCGTCAGCTTCAGGGTCTTCTCACAACTGACAACCCAAGAATTCCATAGGCATTCTACATTGCACGTCTATCATAACATACCCGGAGTCCACCACTGACTTTCATCTTATGTCAGATACCACAAGAATAAGATGAGATATCTGAGTTCAGGTTTGGCACTGAGAAGCAGTTCACTCGAAGCTGCCCTTTTGATGAAACCATAGTAGTTAGTACCGAATTCTGAAGCATCCGAATTGGTAGATGGATAGTGATTGTGTCCGTGTTGCTATCCCTCCTGTTTCAGGAATGAATCGTTTTCCTAGATCATAAGGTTGTATGCTTCAATATACCTAGGCATATCCCTTAAAAGAAGTTATCTACTTTTGCAGTATTTCCAGGGAATACGGTCCAGTTTTAGATACCCATAAACCATCTGGCAAGACGAGGCTGAGCCAGCTTACCAACTCGACCCAGGGAATCAGCCACACTGTAACCTGTGTAACTCCCATGACTTACCTGAAGGGCTAATGATCAGTCCTGTGAGTACAGGATTATACTAGTGAGTTCCAAAGCACCATTTCCCTTGGATGAGAACACACAAGATATTCACACTATATATTTAAAATAAGCTTGTTAATGATGCCCTAATCTAGTGCACAATATATGAATAGATGGTACTACAAAAATAAACATAATGGTTGGAATTAAACATGCAATTACAGTATTAAAAAGAATTGCAACACACTAGATGGTGTTCATTAAATCAAAGTACTTTGTGATGAAAATCCCTTTCAAATCTCCAGCACCGAAGTGCCCATATGAGTTTGCCAGAGGACCCCCAACATGGATGCCTTTGCTGTATGATAGCTATTTTTGAAGAGCTACTGTGCTTGGAGATAGTCATAGCTCGGCTCTTTTGTGGCATTCCAAGTTGTGAAAGCACAGATAAGGCTGGCTACGCCAGTCATTGCCTTCTGTTAACGTCTGCAGCATGCAGTTGCTCGAAACTCCCAAGGAAAGCTGAAGATGTTTTCCTCCAAAGATGCCTTTGCATCAGACATAAATACCCTTCATTCGGTGTGAGAAGGCCAGTGAATAGTGATATAAAATGCAAGAGTTAGCATATGAGTATTCACGTTTACTATCAAATGATGGAAGATATACGAGCAATTGGTGCTCTATTAACCAAAAATGAAGCAAATGCTATATAATAACATGCAGTTAATACTAACTGAAACGTGTATAAATGAGAAATGTGCATACACTTGCACAAATCAATGAAATGCAATGAAAGACACATAAGCAGGAAATGACCCAGCGTGCATCAGAACTACGCATAGTGCGGTTCAGTGACTCCCATTTAGTAGATGGGATCCCTTACATTGAGCTCTCTTTGGGGCAAGAATTTTCCATCGAGATTGTAGTACCTGTCGCTGCCTATCTCGTTGTCCATAGATTATCTGGTTTTCCAGCCAATGTTCTTGGTCCTGTGGTGTCGTAAGGAGTCTGAACATGTATAGTGCTATATGCTGACTAAAACTGGTTTTGGTGGGGGCCTCAGAGAGAGCAACTTCATTAACATTCGCTATTGCTCAGTTCCAGATAGGATCTCATTGAGTTTCCCTCTGTGCTTTCAGTGAGCTTTTAGGAGACCAAGAATTCTCTGTTACTTTAACACTTGCAACAGCGCATCTTTTAAGAGCGGTGGGGATGATAATGAGTCTCTAGTGTTAAACTCTTTGGGCCAGATGTACGACCTTTTTTGCATGCGCAAACAGGTTTGCGAACCCGTTTGCGAATGCAAAAACAGCATGGGTCATGTACAAAGCCTATTTAGCGAGTCGCAATTTATTTGCAACTCGCTATTAGGAAGGGGCGTTACCTTCTTAATAGCGTGCGCAAGCCCATGTATGAATGTTTTGCGTTCGCAATTGTGGGTGCAAAACACTCTCAATATTGCACTAGCAAAAGGGAATGGGTCCGCTTCCCCTTTGCAAATGCATGGGAAAATATTTTTTAAGGGCAGGCAGTGGTCCCAGGGACCACTACCTGCCCTTAAAAAAAATTCAACCAAAATATTTAATTTTTTTCTTTATTAAATGCATCCTGTTTTCCTTTCAGGAAAACAGGATGCATTTTTTAAACAAAAACAGCTTTATTTAAAAGCAGTTCCAGACATGGTGGTCTGCTGAGCACAGGAGGCCACCATACCTGGGAGGGCCCGCCATTCCCATTGGGGTCGCAAATTGCGAGAGGCTCATTAATATTCATGAGCCTCTCAATTTGCGACCCCATTGGGAATTGCTGTGTTACACACTGTAGTACATCCAAAATAGTGCCTTGCAATTTGCGATGCACTATTTTGGGCGTCGTACATCTGGCCCCAATTTCAGTACTGATCAAGGTGTCGTGGTTGTCATATGTCTCTGTGTCAGATAGTGAACATCCCACCCCAGTGATAGGCCTAAACTATTTTTAACCTAAAGTCTCTGAATTTTGAAAACAAAACGTGGGGCTTGTGTATAGTGTGAGATGTGCTAATTTCAACATGCAAAGGGCACAATTGAGCAATCAAGTCCTAGAAATAGAAAGGAGATCTTCATGAGAAAAAAAGTAATCAAAAAAAACACGCACCAGCTACTGAATAGCCTAATGTAAATCATCATTATTATTATTAATAAAGACCATATAATTCTGTATAACAATCTGTACTTAACAGCAAATAGTCTGCAATCTGTTTTATCAGTTGTTCTATTAAGGTACAGACACAGCAAATCATTCATGTTGGTAGCTATCTGGAATTGGGAACTTCAGCCCGAGAATCTTAAACATACATGGGTGGGGTTTTGAACCTGATTGTGTCCATACTCCAGAATAACCACAGTAACGTCAGCATTATGCATGATTCGAAAATGCACTCTTGCTGTGAAATAAGACAATTACTCAATTAAAAGTTGTATCTGGTAATGATGGAATGCAGTTTACAATTTTCACAGTGTGACATCTCCTTAGTTAAAAAAAATAAACAACTTTTCATTAATAATGGCATGCTTACAAAAGTGAAACAAAATCCCTAGACTCGAATGCTGTTTTTGATGTACTGTGTCTTCAGATAGTGTCCCTGCTCATAGTTTGAAAGTAGAAGAAAAAGATGCAAATTAAATGTGCACTAAACGAATATTCAAAGTGTGGTTGTTTTAAGAGTATAAAATAAATGTAAATGTGTTTATAATGGCACCCTGCACATTGTCATATACAAATAATTTTCAATGACTGGTTAGTGATTTTATTTGGAAATGAGTATATCTGGCTTGCATCCAACAGCCAAATAGGGCCAAGTCACTCACTCGTTTATAGTTTAATAACACTTTGTACATTTCAACTGTATGTTGCAACTACATAGCACTATTTATGCTCTCAGTAAACAATGACCATCTCTTTTTGGAAGGCCAAGGGCGATTGTGATTAAGGAGAAACTCCTTTTGAAATTGGAAGTAATACAACAAAAAGGGGAATGTGAAATGAATAGAGATGCTGACAGTACAAACAAGCATTTGCAATGCAATAGGTCTCGCAGTTACGCGAATTTAAGCTATTAGCATTGTAAATTACAATGCCTTTTATTTATGTTTTTAAAAAGAAAACACAAATAAAAGGCATTGTTATTTGCAATGTCAATAGCTCACACTCGCGTCAATGCGAGACCTATTGCATTGTAAATGCTTGTTTTTGCTGCTATAGCTTTGCAGCATTGGCAAAACTCATTGGCAACGCAAATAGGTCCTAAAGTGGAGACCTATTGACTTTGTCAATGTTTTAGTACAAGCAAATCAGTGCAAATGGTGTCCTCCTTTGGTCGTTGTTGAGAATATTGGTGACAAATTGACCAGAACCAGTGTAAATGCCATGATATCTCCCATGCTGCACTTTAAGGTATCTTTAGAATCTAACATTGATTCCGTCTGACCTGGAATAAGTCGTGTTCTCCACCTGCTACCTCAGCAGTACCATCTCCTTTGAACATCCGCGTCAGGAAACAAGTTATTTTGCACAAAGCAAGGGGCACAGTGTTATCTACCGCATCCTTACAGAGCCAATTTCAATTTCCAGGTGGCATGTCTTGTAGATGCTACTTCAAAAGGTAAAAGGTGATCGCGCAACTCGCTGACTGACCTGTGTAATCTTTTAGGGCATCTGGACTCCAGTGTATTGTCAGAAGAATTGTGTGTGTGTGTTTTTCTGCATTCCCATCTGCAGCCTGTGAAAAGGAAATGCGCTTAGAGGAAAGGCTCTAATGACCCGTATGACCATTCTCAAAGGAGCGTTTAGCACACTCTATCATGGCGTCAAATCGCTCACACCGCCTCTAGAGACGGAAATACAGTAGCATGCGCACACTGCTGCAGAATACGAGTTGCCATCAGAGCAGGACAGTAAACTGGAGGCCTGCGTCGTTTCACAGCTGAGTTGCTCGAAGACAGGCTGTCCATTACACGCAGCAGCCGCGGAATCTGCCCCCGCTCCCCCCCCCCTCTCATTCCAGCCCTTTACAAGTGTAACTCCTTTATCGATAAGACTCTTATTTTGCTGTCCCTGCTCGGAGTGTATAATGCGTTTTTTGATGCCACAGCTCAGCATCCTGAAAAGATGAACACTGGATCTGAACATACAAAGCATGTTGATTGCTTCTCCTTTCTGTGCAGCATCTCGCTCCTTTGGGATGCTGCTATCTGCAGTGTTTCATTTTCCTCCACTCAGAACACCGATTTGTTCAGCTCTGTGTTTCCTGGAACTGTGTGAGTTCAGCAGACTTAAAAGCGGTAGGAATGGAATAACTTTACAGAGAGCATAAATGCGCAGATGCCTGGGGCACTATCTGCGACTCTGTAGCACTCGCATCATCTTATTGCAAATGTATTTGAAAAGAAAAATGAAGACTTTATAAACAAGCAATGGCTAAACCAATAGGTCTGGGTCTAAGGTACAAATGCATGGAATTAGAAACACAAGCTTAGCACAGTATCGCCAGATATATCTTCAAACAAGAGACAGACTAGACTGCGGTAACATTAGGAAACGAGTGGTGCGCGCTCGCCACAGCGAGCGATCTGTTTTCAAATATCGCGCCCGTGTCTGGGTACGATAATTGAAAACAGATGTCGGCGTGTGGGTAACAGACACCTATAGGCCATGGGCGGAGCAACGTGACCGCCTTTGGCCTATTGCGTGCTGTGTTTCTGAAAAACAAGCATTCACAAGCCAATCCCGTAACACCAAAGAAAAAGCACGAGCGTGTGCGATTCCAGGGTCCGTTTTGGAACCCCCCACAAAAGGTCTCTTGCCTGCACGAGCAGTGCTGCGCACTGCATCGCTAGGGGCGAGCCATAAAAAGGAGCAAAGTTCACTCGCACACTATCAAAAACTCAAATAAGCATAGAGAGATTTGAGTGAGCATTAAATGGTAGGTGCATGAGAAGTGGAGTGGTTGTGGGTGAATAATGTATCTTCCCCACATGAAACAATAATTGGAAAGGTCAAAATGAGAGATGTTTGTGGAAAAGGTTGATGCCTCGTTTTATCTCCCACCCCCACCCCTTCCAAAAAAAGTATCAAAGATCTTATGGAGATTGTTGTGATGGAAACCTCTAACCGCAGATTCCTCACCTTAGAATATTTCCCAGGTGCTGGACTGGATCCGGATAGCTTTTTGATGCAATGCTTCGCACACTTCTAGCTGGCATTGTGCGGCTTTTGCTTTGGCTCCATACCTCCCATGAAGTGACAGAGCAGAGCTGCATATACTCGATACTCTGGCGCACTGTCATCGATTTCTTTCTTTCTGTGCCTCCAATACAGATCCAGAGCTCTGCTCCTAAATTTGTCAGGTCACCTGACAACTTCCAGACTTTCAATACAGTATACTAGGAAAGGATGTACCCACCAATACATCAGGATTCAATCCTGCCGCAGGAAACAGATGTCAGTCACAGATCTGCACAATGTGTCTCTTTGGTGCCTGGTCACAGGGTGCAACCCTTAAGTCATGCAATAAGTGCGCACTTTTACATCCAAAAGCAATTTGTGATTGGGAGAGACAACTTTGTCAACAAACTCAAGAAGTAGTTGTGGCCTTTTTATAGGTGCTCCTCCTGTTCCCATTCATAGACCCGAGCTCTGTCCCAGTCACAGGACTATTTCCCATGACACTTTCACTTCTTGCTCGAAGTCCTGTAAGTGAAAGTCCAAATCGAGCATTAAAGCAAAGTGGGAACTGACCCAATCCTGCAATTCCAGGGCGAAGGCACAAGTGCATCAAAATCCAGTTCCCATTCTGTCGAAGTCACCGGCCACTTAGCCAATTCCACTACTGATCGGACACATCTTGAGTTTCTCGGGCCCTCGCTGCATGCAACAGACAAAAGTCTGTTGCAGATATTTCGTGCACTTTGGGCCCCAGAAAACCATATGGGCTTTGTCTGGTTGCTGCCAGCTGTACATGACCCATACCGAACCAGGTACATACTTCTACCTTTGCACCACGATCCATGCTGGATCCCGCCACCCCAGCACTAGTGTTGCTTACACTGCACCAGAGGATGATTCGGTGTCGATGCCCATGTTGCACTCCAAGCCAACATCAGCCCGATCTTGACTGATGTTGCACTACGAAATTACAAAAGTGCAAGCGATTGTCATGCAGCCTGACTCTAACCCTATGACTCTACTGCATCAAAACTATCAGCAGAGACTTGATTATCTTTTTGATTCTGACTCTGACCCTGTGCCAGAGCAGGGTGCACCTCAAGATGCTATTGTTGATGATGGTGATGGGGTAGCTTACTTCCCTCTTATTATACTAATGATGCCTTATACCTTGATTTACAAAACGCTTGTTGGTTTGACACTTTCCCTGAGACAGAACTTGACTTGTTACACAGGCCACAAGTGGTGGACAATCTTTCATTCACAGTAGTGGTTCAGAGGGCAGCAAAAGTGTTAGACGTACCACTGCTCTCCAATTTAAACTAAGCAAATGTTTTACCAGAAATCCTGCAGCCTGAGCCAGCAACTTCTGAGCCTGTTTAATGATGTCCTCACAGATACTCTAATGGCTGTTTAGTTGAAACTACGTTCTTGCCCCCCTGTGAACAAGCAGATGGGCAAGCCTCATAGACTTACGCTTTGTAACCCGAATTTTCTCACACAGCATCCTACTCCAGAGAGCCTTATTCGACAGTTCTCGACCAGTAAAGTGAAACCTAATTAATTTACCATTTCCCCTCTGGATAGGAAATTTAAACTGTCCGATGCCTTTTAAATGTATGTGTACATCCGCCTATTTGGCATTAAGGTCTTCAAATACTGTCTCCCTCTTGGGACACTGTGCCATGGTCAGTAAGATCATGCCAGTAGTCCTGGAAGATCTTCGGGCCTCGTAGGCCCAGACTATTCATGGTGGGCAAGACACGGCCAAGCACGTTATAGTAGCAGGTTTGGATACCACAGATCGCCTTGGCTGGGTGGCTGATAGCTGTGTGGTCCTTCATCGACATGCTTGGATCAGGTTCCCTGGGTTCTCCAGGAATGTGCATGCTTCACCGATAGACAAGCAGTTTCATGGTTCTCACCCCTTTGGTGCTGAGGTGGACTCTGCTTTGGAATACGTTTAAGGACAGCAGATCTGCAGTGCATTCCTTGAGACTATTGGCCCCAGCCAAATGATATCCGCACCAGTTCAGAAATTTAGGGGACTACTAAAAGGTCTAGTGAAGCGATGGACAGCCTTACTAACCAGTGATGCAACAAACAGCCCAGTCCTTTCAGTGTTGCGACGCAAATCTGGAAGGCAAAGTGCAGGCCAGAAGGTCCACCAGTCTTTCAACTCCTCCGGTCCTGGGATAGCGCCCAACGCCCTACTTTAGTTTGCCGTTAGCAGCGCATGATTGTTTGTTTATTTCACCCAGTGTGGGGCAGGATCCGCCAGTTCCTTCTGAAATGGTGATCCATAGCATCAAACAGATGGCTCTTGCAGATTATGCAAAATGGTTATACCATACATTTTCTTTGCTCTCTACCCAATACCCAGAATGGATTTCAGAAGGGCATCTGTTTAAACTTGTACAAGACGTATGCATTTTTTTTTCTCAAAAGGTGGTATAGAAAGGGCGGCGAATTTAGAGGCGGCCGGTTCTTACATAAAATTTTGGAGAATTGGATACAAGCGAGGGAATTTTTCCCGACGGAAATCTATCGAATTGAGATCGGTGATCTACCGTTATAGTAAGACTGTGACTACTTGCTTCTAAGGATATCTACACTGGTGGAGAAAAAGCCACTTTGATGCAAACTAGATAACACTAATCATCTAGTATCTACTGTTGAATTGGCCCGGTGAGCTTCATCCTAGGCCAATTAGATCCAGGGTCTCCTTAGACTCTACATCTCCTACAAGACGCCAGCTGTGCGCATACTCAATTTTGGGAAGTCAGTTTTCGTGATACATACCCACCTTATGTGGTTACGTCCAACTTTAAGTTCTTGTGGCATAACAAATGAGATTGACGAGGCATTAAGGAAACTTATTGAATTGAAAGATCGATTCGACTAAACTAACTGCATTAGTTAATAGTGTGAGTTCCGCCGTTTGAAAATGCCATCAGCGCCCTGAGGAAGGAAGGTGTATAAGATTCCGAAACGCGCGTCGGCGCAATTGGTTTTTTGTATTTTTCTTTCTGTTTTTGTACATGATTGTTTTTTATGTCTTTATTGATTTTTACACTTTCATGCACTGTATTAATTGTAATTGTCTATAATGTGTTTGTGTAAATTGTTTATGCACCTTTAGTATATGTAATGCTTCGTCTATGCTCATGACTCTTCCAAGTTAGATGAAGAGTTACACTGCTGCCATGTTTTTGATAAAAAAATCTAATGATTAATTCGAAGAGAAAAGTAAATATATATATATTTTTTCATAATAAAAACCAAAGAATGGTATAGAAGACTGTTCGTTTTTCTGTCGGATAGTCTCTTCGCAAAGGGGTTTCTCTTGTGTTTATTGGAATTGTGCTTTTCCCTGCGACTTTACCCCGTAAATGTTACAGACAGGGACCCTCTGATGTATTATTGGCATAGGAAGGGTGACCGGTCTCTGAGAAATGAGGGGTTGATACTTTATTTCCTCATCCAAACAAAAGATGGTGGCCTCAGGCCTATCTCGGACCTCCTTCCCCTCAGTGCCTTCCTATGGAAAGGTAGATTCAAAATGCTCATAGTGGCCCAGATCTTCTCTGGACCCAGATGATTAGATAATGTCCTTTCATTTACCTGTTTGCAGTCCCATAAATGTTATCTGCACTTCAAGGTGGGCCAAAAGTATTTTTAGTTTGCCGAACTCCTCTTTGGTCTCTCTGCCCATTTTTAGAGCTTGACAGTTGCTGTATTCGTGTACTGGGATGACTGAATGCTGAAGGCAAGCTCTTCACAGTCAGTCATGGACTACCTACGAAAGGTGGCAGAACTTTTGCGTTTGGCCATAAACAAGCCGGAATCTCACCTGATTCCCTCACATAGTCTTCCAATCATTGTAGCAATCCTGAATATGGCAGAGACCTGAACTTTCCCTCTGCAGCAACAAGCCCAAGACATTTTGGATATAATTCTGATGTTTCAGGTTCACTTGTGGATCCAGGGGAGGGTGGCCCTGAGGTTTCTTGGCATCTTAGCTTCATGCATTCTCTCGGTCAACCTGGCCAAGAGGCACATGTGAGCCTTACAGTGGAACTTGAGTCCCAATGGACTTGACACCAGAGCCTCTTTCTCAAGACCATCCATATTTTTGTGTTAACAGCTCAAGATTTCCAATTGTGGACGACCGAATGCAGTTTGGGAAGCCATTCTCCTTTTCCCACCTAAAGACAGCGGTGCCATCACATCTGAGTTGAGGGGAGCGTAACATCTGAAGGAGTTGGAGAGCTGCTCCATATCAGTCTTCTGGCGCTGTGGGCCATTTGTCTGACTCTGAAGGCCTTACTGCCTTTCATCAAAGGGAGCTTGTGCAGGTTCTCACTGGCAATACTATTACCGTGTGGTACTGCAACAAATCGGATGCAGTATGGTCTTGGATATTGTGCCAGGAGGCCTTCCGTTTCTGATTGCTGGACTTCCAGAGCATTGTTCTGATCACCAATCACCCAGCAGAGTCCCTGAATGCCAGAGCGGAGAAATTGAGCAGACCATCGTTTGGCAGACATTGAGTGACGTTTACCTCCTGAAGTGGCGCAGGGAATCTTCCACTGCTGAGGGCAACCCCAGCCAGATCATTCCTCCACTGTCGATCGCACAGTGGCAAACATTTTGCACATTGGACTTTACAGAAGAACACATGTTAGGCAATGTATTCTACTTGGCATAGTACAAGGGACTCCTATTCACCTTCGTTCCAGCGTTCTAAAGAAGATCAAGAACCTGAGTCTACTCAACGTACACCTCCATGTGTAGTGATTGAGCCGCCGCAATTGATTGGATTGGATTTGCTGACTGAGCCCTACAGGCAAAACTGTTGAATGTCTTTTTATTTGTTAAGTCTTTAGCCCAACAAGGCCTTGCAGTGGGTACTGTGAAAGGTTATTTATCGGCCAACTGTCCTTGTTCAGATCACCTGTTCCGATGAGATTTATTAAAGGTTTAGCATACATGTTTTCTCTCTAGGCCTTTGTGATGCCACAGTGCAACCCTTAATTGTTTTTGACATTTCTCGTGTAGACATTTCAGTCTGATGAGTAGCTGCTAGCTGCATCTTCCGACCTTAAAGAGTGTCTTCCTCATTGCGATTAGGTCAGCTTGTCGCATGAGTGTAACTGCTATACATTACCTTTTTCTTGGAAAAATTGATGTTAAGGACTCCGTTGGTCGCCTTACTGAAATTGGTGACTCCCTTTCATGATGGGCAGCGTTCTATGCTCTCCTTTACCTCTCAAAAGAGGAGAGGCTCCATCGGTTGGACCCCAAAAGAGCTTTAAGCTTTTACCTAGATCATACCAAGGATTATCAAGAGAACAATCCGCTATTTGTAGGGCTCTCTGGAGCAAAGAAAGGGAAGACTGTGCAGAAGAGGACCTTGTTAAGGTGCATAGTCCTATGCATTACAATCTGCTGTGCTCTAGGACAAGAAGCAGCCCCTGGAAGATCTAAGAGTCCATTCTACCAGGGCTAAGGCTGTCACTACTGCATTGTGGCGAGGGATTCCCGCCCTCAACATCTGCCAGGCTGCAGTGTGGGCATTGGTGCATCCGTTCACAAAGCACTACTGCAATGATTCCCAGATCTGTTCAGTTCTGCAGGACATTGTGGTTAGAGTCCACTCCACAGTTCTTCCATCTTGGGGAGGTACTGCTTTGGTATCTAGTGTAAGGTGAGGCATCTGCGGTTTGAAGTATTAATCAGAAGAACAGGTTACTTACCTTCGGCCACTTCATTTCAGGTGAATAACTATCTGATCACAGATTGCTCACTGACCTCCCACCTCACTGTTCTGTAGAGTGGCCTTTTTAAACATCTATAAGTGTCCCCAAGTTAGTATGCAGCACTCTGCATCTGAGGGCGCTAAAAAGGAACAGTCAAAACTGATTTCAGCTTTCCGTGGCTCCAGTCTAGCATGTCCTGGCGGTATGAAGCCAGTGCCACAAAATGTCATCTAGTGGTTCGCCAGAGCACTGCTACAAAAAAATCTCCAGGTCCAGTCTGGTGCTTATGGAATATTCTAAAGTGAGGACTCTGCGGTTAGATGAGTATCCACCAGAAAGAATGTTCCTGAGAGTATGTAACTTGTTCTTTTGGGTATCAATAAGTTTCTGTGTTAGTACCATGTTTTAGAAAACAAACAAGATTTAATTTGTCGATTAGGAACACATTTTTATTGTAGGCAGTAACGGAAATACCATTTTAGGGTGATTGTTTTTGTTTCCTACTTTTCTGGTTGAGTTATTATTACATATAACCCATTTGGATGGGCAACTTCTGTCCGCAGTTCCGTGGTAATAAACAGGTTTCCATATTGTTTTAGCTGTATGGCTCATTAGTCCTTTGAAGAGATGTTGTTTAGTGACAATCAACATTGAAAACTACCTTTATTGTTGCATTTTTATCCTTGAAGATGATCTAGTTGCAGTTCCTATTATCTGATGAACCCTGTACCATATTATATTAGCATAAGCACGCCTCCAGATTCATCCTTCCTTCTGTCTAAAGTTCTTTCAGACTTTGTTGGCGAGCTAGCCTGTCTAAATTCTTTCTCCTGGACGACTGCTTTCATGCTCACACATTTCAGGGCCATGGTATCTTCCATGGCGTTTCATTGTCATGTTCCAGTGAATGTGCTCTAAATTCTTCAGAGTTGAAATTGAGTAATGATAATGGACTTTGTGCTCCACAAAGCTTGCGGCAAATAAATATTCTGATGGATGTAATGGCTCATATCTCGTCTTAGCACAGGGTTATTATACCCAGACAGAAGACTTGAATCACTTGAGCGTTCCGAGTTATGTTGTCCTTTACTCTACTCTGATTTGGAGGATTGTCTTAGACACCAGAGTGATATTGGTACAGTGTGCCTGGGATGCTTAGACTCACTCATAAGGTTTTCACGTTTGAGGCATTAAGTACAGTGTGTTCTGTTCAACCTAGTGTGAGTATGCCTCAAGTAAAGGTTATTTTTCTTTTCTTTCAGAGTTGATCCTGTGCCACTGAGAAGGTAAGCTGTTTAGTTATGTAAATATTAAGTTTGCATTGTTTTTAAATAGTCATAATGTTCACAAATTGCTGTGCTTAATTATTTGCATTTCTTTTAAAAATAAAATGTTAAGTCCTCATGATGCAAGATTTCAAAATAGTGAAAGTCCTATTGAAAACGTTAAGCCCACATGCACTGTTACGTTTTTCCTTGTGTAATTTAGTAAATTAGTTGCACTGTAGTATGAATATTAGAATTCTCAAGCTAACTTTGTTAATGTGACTACTTTGTGCCAATGGTCACACTTTAAGGATGCAGTAACATTCCAGTAATTAAGTTGTGCTATATTCCTCCATTTCACATCATATAGTTCTCTATCAGATACACATTTTATATGACTAGCGGCACTTACGGCCCATTCTGTTTTGGCCTGTTTCAAGTTGATCATGAACTTTCATTTCAGAGGGGTGTAAATGTAAATGTAAATGTATGTGTCTTGTAAAGCGCACTGCTGCCCTGAGGCGTCGTGGCGCTGTAGACCGCTGGGGAACCCGTCCTGGCTATCCCTGTGAGATGGTCCCTCCTGGGTATCTCCAAGGTGAAACCAGGCATCCCCGGCGAATGTGGGGGGCCGTTGTGGAGATGAGGCAAGCTAATGCCCAGAGTTGCCGAGTGTGTTCCTGGTTAGAGTAGGTACAGAGGCGAGAATTATCGAGTCCGTTTTTGACCCTGGTCCACGACCCTGCCGCGTCGGGAATTGAACCCTGGTCCCTGGCCGATTCTCTGCTTGCGGATCTGCCGCCTCTAACCAGTAAGCCACACCTCTCCACTAAATGGGGGCACTCTGCCAGCAGTGGCTGTTCTTGCACTACATCCTGGTAGATGCAGTTCATAGTGCTATTAAATTACAAATAGAAACATGTTTGACACCAGTGTTGGCACAGCCAGTGCTCAGCATTTCTTGGATATGTGGTTCTGGGTTCTGTCCGTCGTCAGCAAAAAGTATCAGGTATGTTTGTATGTGCTTGAAATGTAGGCTGACAAACCTTCATGAGATGCAATTGCAGGCTTGGGAGCAGTGCTACACATGAAAAACTAATATCAAAAAGTAACAGTAAAGTTAACGTGCTTTGGGGTAACCAGTCCTGACCTGCTGCCAACATGCGCTTTCATTCAGCAGTCTCTGATCACAGTTGGTTCTCAATGTTGTCTACTAGCTGAGAGCAAATGATATTTTGTGAAAGTCCAAGAAGACTGATAGATGAAGTTGAATCTAAGACCCAAAGCATGAAAGATTATTTCGGAATTGGTTTTGCAGATACAAAATTTGAGCATAGGTTTAAACTAGATCAAGTTTTTTTTTTTTTTTTTAAGAACAAACAACTGTTTTAGTGAATTGACCAATACAGATCTTATATCATCAACCAGCTGCAAAGGTAACTCCCAAATACCTTTCTTGCCAGTGAATGATCCAGTTGCAGTTCCTATCATCTAATGAATCCTATACTATATTACATTAATTTATTTTATTTTTATTTTAGAAAATTTGTTAAGCGCACGAATACCCGAGAGTGTCTTGGCGCTGAGTGTTCACTAAAGATGTCCATGAGTAGTTATTGTTTGAACAGCCAAGTTTTTATCTGTTTGCGGAAAGAGAGAAGGGAGGTAGAAGTTTTGATGCAGCGTGGAAGACTATTCCATAGTTTAGTAGTGGTCACTATAAAGGACCTGTCGCCCCATAAGACCTTCTTAGTCCTAGGGATCTGCATAAGACCAGCAGTAGAAGATCGCAGGGATCTGACTGGGTTGTAAGGGCAAAAAGCATCCTTTAAAAAGGCAGGACCTTGGAGGTGAATTGCCTTATACGCGATGCAAAGAGCTTTAAATTTAGTTCTTTTCTTCACTGGCAACCAGTGAAGCTGTTCAATGGTGCCAGAGATAGAAGTGTACCTAGGGGTGGCCGTAATCAGTCTGGCCGCAGCATTCTGCACCAGCTGCAGCTTTTTTAAAACTCCTTCCTGAGCATTGACAAAAAGCGCATTACAGTAGTCTATGCGAGATATAACTAATGCACTGACCAGGATTCTGGCCATGTTCATGGGAAGATAGGGTAGGAGTTTTTTAATCATTCTCATAGTATAGAATGATGATGACACTACTGCATTAACATGGTGAGTAAAAGTAAGCTTAGTATCCAGTAAAACTCCCAAATTTCTTGCCTTGGTCACTGGAGAAGGGGGAGGTCCCAGGACAACAGGCCACCAAGTGGGTGACCAGGCTGGGGAAAGATTGCCAAACACCATCACCTCTGATTTGTCAGAGTTAAGCCTCAAGCAATTTGTAGACATCCAGTCACTTATTGCTAGCATTCCCTGATTAAAATTGGAGGCCACTTCGTCTCCATTTTTATTAATGGCCAAGACAATCTGGGTGTCGTCAGCATAGGATGTCACCGCCAGGTGGTAGATTTTTATGACCCTCGCCAAGTCCGACACATAGATGTTAAATAGTGTCGGACTTAGCGAGGATCCCTGGGGGACACCACAAGGGAGAATGAAGGGAGGTGAACTGTAACTGCCAAAGGCAACTGATTGTACTCGAGCAGCAAGAAAAGAGGAAATAAGATCCCTGGCACCATCCGTGATCCCTGCTGCTGTGACACGGTCGATCAAAATAGAATGATCGACCGTGTCAAAAGCCGCCGACAGGTCCAGCAAAATGAGCACTGCAGATCCTCCACCATCAAGAGTCATCCTGATTTCATCCGTAGCCTTAATAAGTGCAGTTTCTGTTCCATGTCCCTTCCGAAAACCAAATTGTGAGTTATCCAGACAGTTGTTCTGTTCTATGAAATCTGAGATTTGGGTGTTCATAATCTTTTCCACAATTTTGGCGGGGAAGGGGAGGCAAGCTATAGGGCGGTAATTAGCGACTAATGCAGGGTCTAAGGAACTCTTCTTAATGAGAGGTTTGATAGTCGCTTTTTTCCAGATGGATGGGAAGACATGAGATGAGAACATGGCGTTAAAAATTTCTGTAAGTTTTGGAGCTATGATATGTGGAAACTTTTTGAGAATAGGAGGAGGGCATGGATCTCCCGGTGAACCAGAGTTCGTGGTAAGGATAAGATGAGATACCGTTTCAGGGACCACCTGAGTAAATTCTTGGAAGGAGCGAAGGGGAACAGAGTGGGGCAAATCGGAGCATGTCTGAGCAAGGGACTTATAATCGTTAGGGGTGGGAGACGAGAGTTCAACGCTAGTTGTTTGAGCCTTGAATTGAGTAAAGATGTCCGTCACTTTTTTTTGAAAGTGATTCGCCAAGGAATCACAGAGCTGTTGCGTAGCTATGATGGGGGCAGTTGTCGCTTGACCAGAGAGACGGGTTACTACCTGAAACAGTTGTTTAGTGGAGTCGTGTGCAAGATTGATTTGGGTACTATAGAATTTGCTTTTTTCCATGATGATAAGTTGCTTGTAATTAAGGATCATGGCTTTGTAACAAGATTTTTGCTGAGGGTCATAGTCTCGTCTCCATCTACGTTCCTGACGTCTACATTTTTGCTTTTCTTGTCTGAGAGCGTCATTATACCAAGGAGCAGATTTAGAAACCCTGTTGATAGATTGTTTCTTTAAAGGAACTGTCATATTAACTGTGTTTTGTATCCAATTTGTGTAATTATTAGCTCCTAATTCAGGGTCAGTCACAGTAGGTGGCAAAGACGTTAGAAGTAAAGACTGAGAAGCAGAAGTATCAATACTTTTCCACGCTCTAAATTGATTAGTGAGTGGGGCATTTTTAGGCTATTAACATAGGCAGACCTCAGAATTAAGTCTTCCTTTTGCCTAAAGTTCTTCCAGACTCTGGAAATTTTCTCCAGAACGGTATTTATATTCGTACTTTTCAGGACAATGGCATCTTTAGTGGCAGTGCTAGAAAAGGGGTAAATTTGGAAAGGAAACCACTAAATTGTTTCCCGCTTCGCAGTTCAGTGGGTTTTGTTGCAGAGATAATTGTTTTACCTTCGTGTCACAAGTTCAAATCCTCAAAAGCTACACAGTAACCATGTGTCCAATTAAATAAACTGCGTGAGACATACAAATCAAACTTTTGAATTCTTACATTGGTTAACTCAACCTTGTATTGTTCTAATGTGGATAAAATAGATATCAATTTCGGTAGATAATATCATTTGTTACTGTGAGCTCCTGTATTTGCAAGGGTTCACTATCAATGTGCTGAAGTCACACCTGAGTCTCTCTTAGATGCTCCCCTTCATCGGATCTCTTCTGAACACGGTTCAGTTTCAGGCCTTTCCTTCCAAACGGCGAGTCCAAGATTTTCAGGCAGTGATACCGATGTTAGAGCCTCTGTCCTGGATTTTGATGAGTTCGACCCTGAGGCTGCTGGGTCTTAGGGCCTCCTACTTCATGCTTGTGACACATTCCCAATGGCATATGCGATCTGTGCAGTGGAACCTGAAGTTCCAGTTGGCGCTGCATAAGGGAAATGTCTCCAACTTGGCCCAGCTCTTGGAAGGAACTGCACAAGAGCTGCAGTGGTGGTTAACAAACCACAACTGGGTGAGTGGCAGACCCCTCTCCCTCCCAGATCTGCCAGTAGTGGCAGATGTGTCACTCCTAGGATGGGGTGGCCATCTGGGAGGGGCGGACTTCAGAGGGCCCTGGTATCCGGCATCCTCTTGACTCCACATCAATCTTCTGGAGCTCTGGGCAATCCAGCTGGCATTAAGTCTTCCTGCACTCCATCAAGGAAAGGCTAGTGTAGTTGTCCACGGACAACACTACCATGTGGTACTGCAGCAAATAGTGCGGGGTGGGGTCATGGATGCTTTGTCAAGAGGCCCTGCATCTCTGGGAATGGCTGGAATGTAAGGGTATTTTCCTGATGCTTCAACTCCTGGCAGGGCTTCTGAACGCCAGGGCGAACAAACTTAGCCCCAGATGCCTAGCGAATAGCGAGTGTCGTCTACATCTGGAAGTGGTGCAAGGTCTTTTTCAGCATTGGGGAGGACCTTGGTTAGATCTGTTCGCCAGTGTCGAACGCACAATGTCAGCAGTTCTGCGCACTGGAGTTTCCAAGACGACTCTCGCTTGGAGACGCTTTTCATCTCGAGTGGAGCTCAGGCCTCCTGTACTCCTTTTTGCCCATACCACTACTGCCCAGACTTCTCAAGAATATAAGGAGCAAATGGGCCCAAGTCATCCTTGTGGCTCCGGACTGGACTCCGAGAGTTCGGTGTCCCGAGCTGTTGAGCATGGCCATCAGTTACGCGAACAAGCTGCCTCTTCGGGAGGATCTTCTGTCCCTGGGCAGGGTTCTCTATCTGTACCTGTCAACACTCCTCCTTCTTGCGTGGAGATTGAGTGATGACAGTTGACAGCCTTTCACCTTCCGTCTGAAGTCTGCGATTTTATTCTGACAGCCACGCGTCCCCCTGACAAAACAATATATATACCTGCCATTGGGGCAGGTTTGTGGCATGGTGTGCGGAAAAGCAGGTTGACACCCTTTCTAATGCCCTTTCTCATGTTCTCCTCTTTATTATTTCCCTTGCCCAGCAGATCGCTGCTCTGGGCACCTTAAAAGGTTATCTTTCTGCTATCTCAGCATTTCTGTGGTTGCCTTATCGGCCATCCCCCATTAAATCCTCTATTGTACATTGGTTCTTGAAAGGTTTGCAACATATGTTTTTTCCTTCTCCCTTTATCATGCCTCAGTGGGACCTCGTCCTGACTTTCCTGATGTGCGCTCCCTTTGAACCCTTGCACAACTGTTCTCTCAGGCTCCTTACCATCAAGACGTCCTTCCTGGTGGCAATAACACCTGCCCTTAGAGTCAGTGAGCTTCAGACTTTGTCATCCAATCCTCCATACCGGAACATATACCCAGATAAGCTAGTTCTACGAATTAGAGCTTAATTTCTGCCAAAAGTCATTACTCCCTTTCATGTAGAGTAGTTCATTACTCTGCCTACTTTCTTTCCTTCTGTCATCTTAGTAGCTAAATTGCAAACATTGCTGTTCTCCTCAGATCTCTCTCCATAGCAACTGCTGGCTCATTTGGCTACATTTTACGGGCTCTGTTAAAGTACCTGACCTGCTCCTGGTAGACGTCTTTCTTCCTCAGATATAATGGCTGAAAAGAATAACATCTGAGTTTTGTTTTCCCCCGTTTTTTTTTTATTATAAATTTTATTGGCATTTAAGTTATATGAATACATTCCAATAATATAGTGGTGAAGCATACAGTGGTGCTCCTCAACAAATCCCGAAATAACGTCTATAAAGGCACAGCTTATACAATAACAACAATTAAACATCCCAATCCCCTCAGCAGTAGGTCCGTCGTGTGTTATGGTGTGTGTCTTGTCCCTTTAGTCTTCCTCCATTAATCGCTATCATCTGACACCTGCTCATCTGGGGTAGGATCACAAATATCACCCCGAAATCGATTCCATTTTCCCCATACCCACGTCCATTTTTTGGGACAGCCACGATGAACATATACTGATTTTTCCGTCACCATCGTATGGTCCATGTCTCGACACCATTGCTGATACGTCGGGGACACCCCTAAACCCCAGAGTTGTGCTACATTTTGTTTGGCCAATGTCGTTCCCAACGTCACCCAGTCCTGGTCTGCATGGTTTAAATCTGTGGGCTCCCAGATATTAAGTAAACAGCGTTTTAAGTCCGGGCGGGACCTCTACTCCGGTAACTTGTGACATTGTGCGTAGAACGGCCTCCCAGAAGCGAGTGATTATTGGGCAGTCCCAGGTTGTATGCCAAAAGGTGCCTTCAGCGCCACAGTGCCGGAGACAGAAAGGATTGTCTGACCTGCCTAGCTTGTGCAGCAGGGTCCTTGTGTAATATATGCAATGTAAAATTTACATCAGATTTTTTTTGGAGGGGGGCTAGGGGGTATTTTTTTTAAGTTGCAAGAGAGATTACACACCAAAATAGGAGATTGCCACATAAATCGTGTTTGTATGAAATTGTTATTTTTAAGGCAAATACATATCTCCTGGAAGTAGTTACTATTTGCTCACCAGAAGTGTAGCTACCACAGAGGCTCTTCATGCAAATTCCTCTTTTCCAGAGATATGCCTGGCAGTGATGTGAAAGATGCTGCTTGTTTGTGAAACTACATTTTTTAAATAGATGTAAAAGCTGAGCTACAATGGGGACCCCTACGCAGGCAACACTGCTTTATACTCTATTTAAACTATGCTCATCTACGAAAGGAACACTGTTGAAGATTGACACCTTTGCTTACTGAAACCTTAATTAGCTAGCATTGGCATCTTTAATAGATTAACCTGTGATCTGTCCGCCTTCCCAGCAAGGCAAATATCATATATAGTATTTTCCATTCTTTTCGAACCTGAAATGGCCTTCTGTGCAGCTGGAGGCCCTTCCACTCAACTACTGAGAAGGAAACAACCTAAATGATGAGGTGGATGGGCTGTAGTTTTAGATAACGTTTTAATGTTGTCTCTAAACCTGCTGTTTCATGTACGAAGGATTTACAGCCTGATAAAATATTCAAAGCATGTGAATATGAATGATATCAACAACAAAAAAGTTAGTTACCGCCGGTTTTGGTGGTGAGTTTAGTTTTCGATTCTGTTTTTTAAAAATCTTTAGTAGGCCAATGAAGAGTTCGACATATTAAGATGTTGTCTCCCTACCACTAAAACAAGGACTGGTCCTGCCCTCCAGTAGTTTGCTGGCCTTGAAGTTTAATGTCCTTAAGGAGCAGAGGAGACTTCATGGTTCCCGTACACATCTTTGCTAGGCTGTCCTTGTCAAAGGCATTCGTCTCTGAAAACAGAACCATGTCACCAGGTTCTATGCTAGTTTGCCAGATAGTTTCAGACCCATCAGAACACAGCAGCAGCTGAGCTAAAAATCATGAGCCTATATCAGCTATTATGTATCAATTGCACTTGTTACGAGTGAAAGCGAAATCACTTTTATGATTCTGGGTCTTATTTTTAAATGTGTTCATAGTATGGTGCTTGCATACCTTGCATTAAGTATTTACGAGGGAGCACTTTGAGATCCTTGGGCTCCCATCAGTTAACCTTCCTTACTTGGAATTCTATGAGAAGGTAGGACAATCCATTTGTGCTTATATTGCATGTTCTGCATAGTCGGTGCAATTCTCACCCGCCTTGTCACAGCCTCAATCTGCTATTATTTATTAGATCTCTGAGAACCTGTTTGTTTCCTTAACTAGGTTGTCTTCTAAAATTGAGACCAATAGTTGCCTCAAATTAAAAGTGCTTACGTTCCTGCTGAAGCACTCCATAAACTTTGAAAAAAAAGAAAATCTGAATATCTTGCTGGTTCTTCTTCCCGACTGCTGATGCAAGTACCCACTTCTCCCTCAGTTGCCAACTCTGACGCCTACTCCTTTAATGGCACGTATATGGACTCTGTTTCTCCAGCATGCTTCAACTAACAGGCACTCCCATTCAGTGACCCTCTTCGATCCCTGTCCATCCTCTGTGAACACCAGCTCTCTGGAGTCACCTGATGACCACTTCCTTCCTGGCCATGTAATGTACTTAGCCGCTTACTATCAGTCACGCTCTGAAGCTACTACTGCTACCTGTGTATTCTCTGCAGAGGCTGGCTACTCGTAATCAACTCTCACTTCCACCCTTTCCCATGAAAGTTCTCAAAAGAAGTGAACTCAGCTCAGCCACATTGGAGGGAGGAGAAGCAAATGAGTGAACTTCTCTGTTTCATTTAATGTGAACGCAAGATAGCTTTCTAAAACCAGCTTAGATTGCAGCCTTGAAGATATAGAGTTAGAAGTATTGAACTTTAACATATTTACTACATGATATTGCTGATTTATTGACTCTAGACCAGAACTTCCAGACAAGGTACTAGATCAAGAATAAGGGTTAAGCATATTTTAGATTGCGGGCACGCGGGGCTGCTTCTGCACAGTATGAGTGTATTCTCAATTAATGTAAAGTTTGATAAGCGAGACTTGGGCTACTATACTGAAGTTCACTGGAACATATTTGTCATTAACATTTGAAAAGATGTTTGCTAATCAGATCATGCAAACGTAACTCTTTTCACAAACTTAACTCTTACTTGTCACCAGACTGCTATAGCCAAATGATTTTCTTTCTGTTATAGTGATGAAGAACGTTATCGATACAGAGAATATGCTGAAAGAGGCTACGAACGTCACAAAGAACGCGTAAACAGCAGAGAAAAAGAAGAACGACACCGAGAACGAAGGCACCGAGAAAAAGAAGAGCCGACTAGGCACAAGTCATCTCGAAGGTATATTTTACAAGAGCATCATCTGAGCTGAAGATGTGCAAAAACATGTCCGCATTTGCAGATGCAATGTAACCCCGTAGGCATGCTGATCGTAGATGCTTTCAGTACATCCCATCAGTGATGAACCCCTTTACCATTTTTTGTGTGCCTGTCATTTGTGAGGAGTGTTCAAGCTAGCTTATTTTGACCCCAAATAGATGTTTGGCTTTGTGTTTTAAAACCTACAGTATGTGTGCACATCATAAGGCATTTGACGGAGTGAAATAATAGATAAAGAATGAGATTTGAAGTCTTGGTCTCTGATCAATAAATGAATGAAAGGGATTTGTAAAGCTCATGACTACTCCGAGGAGCGTCCCGGTGATATCATCTCAGAGTGAGGTTAGCAGAAAGACGTGGTACTGTGTTGAAAATAGATGATTTTTTAGAATAGCACTCATTACAACGCGTACCAATACAACGCAAACCATTACAACGCCGGTATTAGTATGCGTTGTCAATTACGAGATACCATTACAACGCAAACTTTTACCCAGACTATGCCTTTACCATGCATGCCATTACAACACAAAAACATGCGTGGTAACGGTATAGTCGTGGTCAAAGTTTCTACAGTAAGTGACAGTCCTCTCACTACATTTACACTACCCAGCACGACCCCCCTACACTACCCTAAACCCGAAAAAAAAACAACCCTACACATATACCTAAACACTACCCTAAACCCTAAAACACAACCCCAAGCACGACCTCTACACTACACAAACGCCACAACTCTACCCTCAACCCTAAAACACTACCCCAGCACGACCCCCTACATTGCACAAACACCACTACACTACCCTAAAACACTACCCGCAGCACGACCCCCCAACACCAGTCCTGTCCCTACACTCAAACAGTACCCAGCACGACTCCCCTACACTACCCTACACAAACACAACACTACTCTAAACCCTATAACACTACCCCCAGCACGACCCCCTACACAAACACCACGACACTACCCTAAACCCTAAAACACTACCCTGCACTACACAAACACCACAACACTACCCTAAACTCTAAAACACTACCCCCAGCACGACCCCTACACTACACAAATACCACTACACTACCCTAAACCACTACCCCCAGCACGACCCCCTACACTACACAAACACCACTACACTACCCCAACCCTAAAACACTACCCCCAGCACGACACCCCTAAACCCTAAAAAAGTAACCCCCACCCCATGCCCAATCCCCCTTACCTCTCTCTCCTCGTGGTTCCTCTCTCCTCCTGGTTCCTGCTTCACTTTCGTCTCAGAGGGGCGGTGCACGTCATTATGAGGAAACGGAACAGCCTCTGTTTTCTTACAACGACGTGGATTGTCTCCATGTTTTTTAGAACGCATGGTCATTTACTATACATACCTTTACAACAAAATACGTTGTAAAGGTATGCGTGGTAAATGACCATGCGTTGTAAAAAAAATGTGTAGTAATGACTTTGCGATGTACAACACATGCATGGTAATGCATCCGTTGTAATGGTATCGCGAAGTAAAAAACTCGTTGAAATGGCTGTTTATCGATTTTTCTTTTTAGAGCTTTACAAAAAGATGGCTCATGTAAAATAGACAAGCGAGAAAAGGGAAGCCAGTTCAGTTTGCCACCAACCAAAACCATGAAAGACCGACCACCAAGTCTAGGACACAGTTAAATATTTGCTGAAACACAGGAGCAATAACTTCACTAGCCCGTCTCAGAATAGCTGGTGGATACGGATCTCTGGGTGACCTGGACTAACAATGCCAGAGGGCCTAAAGAGTTTGTTCCAAAGAGAGAGGCCCAAATTTAGTCAGATTGCAAACAATAGCATTGGATGGCTGGACCACTCCTCCACTGCACACGGTGGATATGTCTGCAAGATGCACGGACAGAGTGGCATGGATTTATTTAATCCTTTCCTCAAAGAATACTGAAAGCTTATCACATTAGTCTGAGGCGGCAAGAATAGTCGGACTGCAGACTTTGGGGTTCAAGAAAGAGATTGCAGTTTTGAAAAATTCTCTGGTAGAGTTGTTAGCTGACTCAATTTGTACTGCAAAGAATGCACTCAAAGTGGTTTTTAATTGCCTTGTGATAGTGCTTTAATGCAAGATTCTTGATCCTTTGTTATAACCCGCCCAGCAAAGTTGCTCCAGTTTTTACACCCCTTATTTAAAGACGTATGTTCTGGGAGAGCCATGGAGTCAAATGGACCTTTTTTTTTGCCAATAGAACTTGGTTGGCTGCTAAACTATTGGTGGCCCCAATTATCAAAAATTATATTGCTTCCAGATCTAGGTCCAAATTCCCTATCTTTTGAGTCGGAGAAGCAGCACGCTCCGAAGACTTGATTTTATTTCTTTCGCGATGTTCAAAAATGCACCTACTGCTTGATTTAAAGGTTGCGTAGTTACTGCCCCAACTGAAATGGATCAAAATGGTTTGACCATGTGGTTTATGTGTGAGTGGTAAATTGGAAAAGATTAGGTCCAGCCTACCAAGGATGCAGACTTATTTTCTACAATTAAGAAGAAGCTATAGATTGGAACTCTTTAATAAGGAAGCAAGGCTGCTCTGAAGTTTATTTAATGCTATACAAGTTTGAAAACCCATTATTGGTATTGCAGATGTGTCTGGGGGTTACAATGCAGCACTACCTTTATTCGTCTTCACTGGTAGCTTCTTTTAACCTTGTTCCACATTGCTTATCTTTACCCACTGAAGAACAAAGAAAATCCTGACACTGCTCAAACAGCATCTGCAAGGACTTCCAAGGTTGATGTCCTAACAACCAATGGAAATAAAAGTTTAAACAGTTTACCTCTTTAAGGATCAGGGAGTCTTAGAGGAATGTCCTTGTATGACATTTCTCTGACTTCGCTGGTTTAGAGGGTACATCAAATGATTAAGAATAGGTCCAGGAGCTGCGAGGTCTGGTGAGACTCCAGCTTGTCATTATAACAAAAGGTTGTCCAACCTCAGCCTACAGTCTCAAATAGAATGACCTCCTTTCCAGGAAGAGAATCTTACTTATCTCTGCTAAATTTGAGCACCTATTTCCTGAAGACTGTGCTTGTGCCAAAATTACACCTTTCATTAGTGAATCAGGAGTCAGCAAGTCTTCAATCCAGAGCTCAGTCCAGTGATAAGTGGGCACGATTCAGATTTAGGACCTTGTCAAAGAATATATATCTGTTCGCTTGCTCAGTGGGTCACATTGCAAGAATCTCCAGGCATACAGATCAATATTATGACGCTACATCAACCTACCCTTCTGTTTGGCATTAACGGAATATGCTGAGTGAATCTTCCTACAGGATTAACAAGATTGCCAAATGACATCTGATTGACTTGTTCTATTCATGCGATCTCTTGGTATTTCATTCTGGTTCTGCCCCAATGGATGCACAAGTTCTTTAAATCAGTAACAAGGAAGCTAAAAGCTCCCCTCTCAAAATTAAAGCTACAACTAGATACACTAGGTAGCTTCTGAGTTTGTGCGTTTCCGAACCATACACTTTCCATTGTGACTGTGTGATTTTAAGGAGTCATCCCAGCTTTCTCATGAGTTTCAGCTGTATGAGATCTTTATCCCAACATTTATTTATTAGCCTATGGGTCTCCTTGGCTGAGGCAACACATTGAGGTGTGGTGGCTACCATTGCCAGATGGATCACTTGCTGCATTCCACACTGTCGGGCTCTTCATGTGGCAGGCCCTCTATCAGGAGCTAAAAACCTCTCCACCAGACATGTAGAGAAATAAGCAAGTTTGTATGCTCATGAAACTTCATGGAGAAAAACACAGTGAAACCTGTTCACCCTTCACTAAGCTGTTTGATGCTTCCCTCTCCTCTCTGTGAGACAGGGAGTAGAAGTAAATTTAAGTTACGATGATACTTACTCCTTGAACCTGAGAGAGTCACAGTTTGTCCTCCCGCCATCCCTCAGGCAGATACACACCCCACCCTTACAATCTGCTCATCATACCCACAAACGTGTTGTGTGATGGAAAATTTTAGCCTCAGATAAAAAATCCTGAGGTGCCAGATTGGATCTGACAGATTTTTCAGCACACCCCTGTGCACCATTTAAGTGGTGTTGTGTGGTTCCATGTTGTCTCCGCTCTTGCCCAGAAGTGGCAACTGGAGGTGCCACGAAGAGCGCTGACATCTGTTCCTTACTTTCTGCGCATTCGTTCATTTACTTTGAGCTAGCTTCATTTTCTTGTCAGTTGACTAGCTTTTTATCCTTAAAAGTTTTTACCACTGAGGAAATATATCTCCTCTTGAAGGGACTGTTGCAAACAAATGTCTGTGACCGATCCCCATAGCCAAGCTGTACATTGCCTTGAATTGAAGTAAGTCATATAAGAGATACTCTTGCTCAGAGTCAAGGGTCTGGGCCCATTACTGCTCTCTGAGCTAGTCTTGTGACAGGTTGTTGTCGCATTCTAAGTATTTGGATACGTTAGTCCATAACGACACACAAGAAGTCCTAGCAGGTATTGTCCTAACCTTGCCCCTCTCCGTCTGAGAAGTTGCAGCGATGTCAGGGTACCTGCATTTAATTCCGATGTACCCTCAATTTCTGGGTCCATCTGCACCACCTCAACAGATTGAGGCATTTAAGAAGGCTGCGTTCCGCATCTTTCCTTTGCCACCCTACCGG
This sequence comes from Triturus cristatus, assembly GCF_964204655.1. NCBI lineage: Eukaryota > Metazoa > Chordata > Amphibia > Caudata > Salamandridae > Triturus > Triturus cristatus. The sequence continues at coordinate 801,800,939 of NC_140582.1, read as the reverse complement.
TTTCCTCTGGCACGTCTTCCGGCTCATTTATCCACAGAAGCCTCCAGTCCGATTACTGCTGGCGGATCTGCCATTTGCTCACTCTGTGTCTCTCTAAGCCTGCTTGTTTCAGCTCTGACACCAAATCCAACTCTACATCTAGCATCAAGATCATAAGGCCAGTTCCTGCGGCCCGATGTCTGAACTTACGCCACCGACCATGTAGGAAGGTGTAGATCCTATAGTTCTGTATGACTCAGACCCAAATCCGTCTAAGCCTCTATTTAAGCGGCATTCAAGTTCAGTTTCTATTCCACCGGCCCCCATACATTCTGACTCTGATAAGACAGCACCTTTGTCTAAGAGCCGTCCACTATTGCTACACAGCTATTTGAATCTGACTCTGACCAGAGCCAACCAACATTTGGTGTTGGTGGGGGCAAATTCTTCCCACAATATAATTTTTGTGTGGAGCTTGTAGTGGGTTCGACACCCTCACCTTTTGGTCCTTCAACCGAAGAATCTGCTTTATTCACCATGGTGATTAGACAGAAGTGTTGCAACACAGACAATCCTCATCTGAACCTCTACTGCTGTTCAATGAGGCCATGACTAACACCCTCATCTGCACTTCAATTAAAACCTGCTTTTGCCCACCCGTAAACACATGTGGCATGTCGTTCCAGATCCATCTGCGTGACCCTGGCTTAACACTCAGTAATTTCAAATAACCCCCGGAGATTGAGTAGAAAAGAACTGAAGCATTTAGGAAGAGGTTTTCTTCCTCTAGCCTTGTCCTTGTGTCATTCATTACCAGCTGTTTGTGTGTAAGGTACTCCCATGCATTATGGGACTTGGTTGCTGAGATCTTACCAGCAGTCTTACGGAAGGTCTGTGGCAATTTGGCCAGGATGAGGCCAAGTATGTCGTTCAGTCAGGCCTGGACATAACAAACTGCCTACTCAGTACTAGCGTGGATCTTCTGTGCCAAGCGCCTGAGTTCTGCAGGCTTCTCTTGTGATGTTTAGATGTCACTCATGGCTATGCCTTTGATGGTTCTCGTCTCTTTGGTGAGAAGGTGGACTCTGTCCTCAAGCACTTTAAAGACATAGAGCTACTGTGTACACCCTTGGTCTTTTAACAATCTCAAATCAGTATACCCAACTATTTTGCCCCTTTCGAGGCATGGCTGAGGGTTTTGCCTTCGAACAACTTCAAAGACCACTGCACCAATTACAGGAACCTCACCCACTTAAGGGTTGTGGATCTGTCAGACTGATTCATGGCCACCAGGGGCAGTAAACTTCCCAGCACCTCCGGCAACAGCCTCCAAGCCTCTTGGCGGCTCACAACCACCCATGGAAGGCAGGACCACTCATTTTCTCCACATGTGGCAATACATAACGTCAGACGGTTAGGTCCTGCAGATAGTCCAATGAGGCTGCAACATGTCATTTATTTCTTTTTCACCACCTCTTCCGTCTAGATTACAGTGACTTTTGGAGGACCATTTGTCCACTTTACTTCGGGGAAATTCAGGTTCGTTTGGGAAAAATAGCCTTTGAGCGAACCTTGCTCTCAGAGATCAGAACCGAGTAGTCTTCCTGTTATTTTGTAGTGCTTGAAAAGTTTGTTGTCCTTCGCCCTATGTTAGATCTTTAACCCCTCAGTGTGTTCCTGCAGAAGGATAAATTCAAGATGTTCATGCTGGCACATGTTCTGTCCGCCCTGGATCTAGGGAATTGGATGGTGGCGTTCGACCTGCAGGATGTCTGTTTCCATTTCCCCATCCTGCAGGTCTGCAGGCACTGCTTGCAATTCAAGGAGGGCCACACACATTTTCAGTTTTCCATGCTCCCTTTCAGCCTAACTAGTGCTCCTCAGATGTTCACAGAGATATTAATGGTGGTTGCAACATAGCTTTGGAGGTTGGGGTAACAGACTTTCCCCTACCTCGACAACTGGCTGTTGAAGGCGGGTCTGCCACAGTCAGTTGTGGGCCATCTCCAGACAGCGGTACATTTCTTTACATTGCTGGCGTTCATAATAAATGTGCTGAAGTCACACCTGACTCCTTCACAAAGGCTCACTTTCACCTGAGCCATTCTGGATATGGTCCATTTTCCACCCTGCTGTCTGGAACAACACATCCAGGAGATTTAGGCTATCATCCCAATGTTTCTGCCTCACTCCTTGGTATCATTGAGGATGACTGAAGATGCATGGCTTACTGGCTTCCTGCTCATGAAGTATGCCAGGTGGCAATTGCAGGTACTGCATTGGGATCTGAAATCTTAGTGGGCTCAGCACCAAGGGAACCTGTCAGACCTCATCCTGGTTTCGGAGGAGACTGAAAAAGGTCTGCAGTCCTAACTGCTCGACTGCAATTGAATCAGTGGCAGACCCCTCTCCCTACTCTACCCAAAGCTGATGGTAGTGACAGACACATCTACTGTGCTGTGGAGGTCATTTGGGGGTGGTATAGATCAGAGGACTCTGGTCTCCAGCAAAGACCCACTTTCATATCAACCTGCTGGAGTTTTGGTCCATTTGCTTGGCTATGAAAGCCTTCCTGCTGTCCATCAAGGGGAAGCTGGTTCAGTTCCTCATGGACAGCACCACTGCCTTGTGGTATTGTAATAGGCAGCAGTGAGGTCCTGGGATCCGTGCTATCATATCCTGTGTCTCTGGACATTGCTCAATCGTTTGGTCATCTACCGAATTGTACACCATGTGGCAGGATATTTAAACACATGGGTGAACTATCTCAGGTTGAGATGCTTATCGATCAGGTATGGCAGTTACACCTGGAGGTGGAGCAGGATGTCTTACAACAATGTGGAGAGCGCTGGCTCGACCTCTTCGCCACTGACAACAGTGCGTAATGTCGATACTTTTATACGACTGGGTACCCAACGAGCCTCCTCAGAGACTTATTTCACCTAGAGTGGAGCATGCGACTCCTAATCTTCTTTGCCTCCTCGCTGCTGCCTCTCCTGCCCTGACTTCTGAAGAAAATGAAGAACGACTGGGACCAAGTTATCTTAGTTGCCCGGGATTGAGCCAGGAGAGTGTGGTACCATGGTGCATCTGAGCATGAGCATCTGTCCTCCAACCAGTCTGCTATTTCAGAAGGATCTTCCATCGCAGCTGCAGGGCAGGATGTTGCACTTGGGTGTGTACACTCTACACCTCCATGCATGGAGATTGGGCAGTGGCAGTTGACTGCATTCGATCTGCCTCCCAAAGTTATGGATATCATTTTGGCGACCAGGCGTCTTTCTACAAAATCTGTTTATGCTGGACACTCAGACACATTTTTGGCTTGGTGTGGCATCTGTAACCCAAGGCAAGCTAAACTGCTGGATGTATTACTGTTAGTTCTGTCTTTTATCTGGCAAAAATATGTAGTGAGCACTGTTAAACGTTATTTGTCCGCCCTTTTGACCATTTTGTGTTTACCAGGCTAACCGCTCTTGTTCAAACACCGAATTGTGAAGTGTTTTTTCAAAGCTTTGGTCCACATATTTCCCCACAAGCATTTTGTCATGCCACTGTAGGATCTTAATTTGGTCCTTACTTTGCTTTTGTGTATTCCCTTTTGAGTGGTTGCACATTTGTTCTCTGCATCTCTTGACGCTGAAGGTGGACTTTCTCATCACAATAACCTCAGCTCTTTGTGTGTTTGAGCTTCAAGTTCTCTCAGTTCAGCCAGCTTGCATCACCTTCTTTCCAGACAAACTGCTACTGTGTTCTAGAGTGCCTTTTCTCCTATAAATCTATTACTGTCGGGCAATGCCTCACTCTTCTGATGTACTTTGCCCTCTGCTTACTTATCGATAGAAGAGGAGAGAATGCATTACGACAAAATAGTCCGGTTTTATATTGATTGTACCATCAGTGGGCAGTTAGTTCTTTGTGGGGTTCTATGGGGCAAAGAAAGACAAAGCAGTGCATAAGTACTCCAGCCAGATTGATAGTCCTTTACATTAAGATCTGCAAAGGGATGGCCAAGAAGCACCCTTCAGAAGTATTGAAGGCTCTTTCCATCAGGGTCAAGGTTGCTACCACTGCCTTAGCATGTAGCGTGCTCACCCTCAATATTTTTTAGGCTGCAAATAGGCACTAGGGCACACATTCACTAAGCACTATAGCCTTGACAGCCAGGTCAGACAGGAAGGGTATTGTGGTAGTTACGTCCTGCAGGAGATTTTTGTCTCAGTCAGTGCTCTGGGGAAGCAATCCTTTGCTGTCTATTCTAAAGGTGAGGTATCTGCGGTTAGAAGTATCCATCACAATATCGTTACTTGCTGGTAGATGCTCTAACCACAGTTTCCTCACCGCCCTCCCAACTCCCCATTCTGTGGAATGGAGTCTTTACCATCTAAAAAGTTCCCAAAGTAGAGATCTGAATAGTTGCCTGAAAAATTAGTTTTTGGGCTCTGTGTCCGAGGGCTCAGACAATATCCAAAAAGAAACTGACGTCGGTGCACTTGGGCGGAGCCTATTTGTGGCTCCAGTTGTCATTGCTTGGGTGGAGCAGAGCCTCACGGTACCACTTACTGGAGAACAGGTGCTATGCTAATTAAAATCTCAAAGGTATCCAATCAGACACCAGGGGATATACTAATTGTGAGGAATACGTCCTGCCAAATGAAAGCTAGTACCCTGAGGATGATGAGAGTGCGCGGATTAGGAGTATCTGATAGAGACTTCTAGCCGCAGATTCCTTACCTTAGCATCATCCCCAGGCTGGATCTGAAATTATTTTGCGAGCAGTACCCTGGCATGCTGGTAGGTGACGTAGTTCGGCTCCGCATTGCATCAGTATTGTACGTGCTGGAAGTGACGTGCACGGTGCCTATATAGACACCACTCCAGTGCATTGATGTCAGTTTTTTTCTTTCCGTGCCAGTCATCACAGATCTGGAGAAGAGCTACCCTATATTCATTTTTGGTTAAACTTTTTTGTACCTGAGTTTTTTCCTCCTGGTGTGGCAGGATATCAAGGAAGGCAGGCTTCAAGCCCTGCGGTGCCTGTCATCGATCGATGTCAGTGACAGACCCGCACCTTGTATTCCTCCGGTGACTGGAGAGCAACCATGACCCGAAGGCCTGAGCAGATTGCCATGCTGTAAACCCGAAGGCCTTCAGGGAGCTATCCCTCAAGATCCTGGCGGTTCAACATACGACACTGCAACAATCGAGTTCCCAGTCCAGAGGAAGGTCCCGGGAGCGGTTGAGGAGTCCGAAATCATCGTCACACTCAGTCATTGTGTCATTCGGGTAAGCAACCACAAGAAAAAGAAGAGTTTGAAGAGATCTTTGACTCCTCTAGGTCCATCGGTCGATGAGCCGATGGAGCGTCTGCATTCGAGGCCTGGCTGTGTGGTTGTGACATCGCCTGAGCTGGCTCTGCATACGCCCAAGTTTCTGGGAGCGGCTGCAACTACCACCCAGCTAAAATAATTCTGAGTCTATGCACCTCGTATTTGGACGGCCTGTTCCCTTTGGTGCAACTTCGGCCCAGTGCGTTCAGGAAAGGCCCTTATTGTATCAACGCCAGTGGCTCAGTGCCTGTCCGGCCCGAGAAATCCACAGATGGAGCTGGATAGGCACCGGTCCTGAGGCTGCCGCTCCCGGCTGCGCCATCCCCATTTATATCCCCCGACTCAGAGCCAAAGGGGTGTCGCCCGACTGGCACCAACTGGAGGCATGCCTTTCAGGCCAGAGTCTGAGTCCTATTCTTATGGGCTAGGGCGAAGACTTGGGGAAAAAATAGGAGGGGTCGCTGGACCCTGAAGAATACCTGGCTTATGTCACTTTGGACTGGTGTGAGGACTGGTGAAGTCAGTGGACTGAACACTTCTCCAGGTACTGGCATGCTTTCTCCCCCTAGCATGGCTACAGAGGAGGGAGCGTCATTTGTAATGCTGGTGAGGAGAGTGGTTGAGGTCCTAGACCTCCGCTTTCCCTCAGTGGCAGGCAAGACAAATGTCTTGACAGAAGTGCTCCAGCCAAGAGTGTCCACATAAGAACCGCTTCTCCTTTTAATGAGGCTCTTACTGACATCCTGCATGAGACTTGGTCCAAGCCCAGTGGCTCCTGTGAAAAGGACGTTTGCCTGCCGCTGCCACCCCACACCTGGTGTCCCAAACTTCCTCAAACAGCACCCCACACTGGAGAGCTTGGTGGTCTAAAGCTTCACCACCCCCATAACTCCTGGCGTATTTCCAACTGCATCACCGGATCGGTAATCCAAGAGGCTGGACAACTTTGGCAAGAAGATGTTTTTTTCCACCAGTCTGGCACTGCAGTCTGTGAACTCTGCGTGCATTTTGGGCTACTATTCCCATGCTCTGTGGGACACTGATGCCCTGGTGCTGATGAAGGTCCTGGAGGATGCCCAGGCTGTACTCTCCCATTCTGCTGAAGACTGGAGGGATGCAGCGAAGTTCATGATTAGATGTGGACTTGACATGACCAACTTACTGGGCAGAGTCGTTTAATCGATGGTAGCTTTACGACTTGAAAGAATCTCTCATACACGTGCCCTTTTAGGGCTCCCGTCTCTTCGGAGACTAGACAAATTCAGTGCTGGCGCGCTTTAAGGACAGCAGGGCTACGGCCAGGTCCTTGCTGCCCCCTATCTGTCTTTCACCTCTTTTGAGACCACAGAAGGGGCTTCCAGACATGTCTGTATTGCCCAGCCACTGCAGTGCGCAAGCTTCACAGCCTCTGTGTGGCCAAGGAAGCGGTATCTACCTGGCCTCGTAGGTCTGGCAGTCCACCCCAGCAGCCGCAGTCCTCAAACCTTCCTAATCTGCCCTTTTACCATCATGGACACCCAGGGGGCAGCAGGATTCGCCATCACCTGCCCCACCCGCGGTCCATAACATCAGACAGGGGGGTTTTGCAGATCGTTTGAAGGGGCTTCTCCCTCCCTTCATGCCACCTACTTACGACAGGCTGACAAAGGACTACTTAGGGAGGTTGGAGTTCTCCAGTATTGGGGTGTCTTTCATAGATTCACATGCTTGAATATTCCCCGTCGTCGAAGTGGGAGTCCCACGGTACATAATAAAGCAATGTAGTAATAACATACGCCTATTAGGCATAAAAGAAAGAAAAAACCATAGAGTTTTCATAGATAGACAACTTGTCACTTCTATAACATATCACTGTCGTTATGTTCTAGGCCAAATCCAGCCAATCAGGCGTCCGCACCCTCTAGAACCCTCTCCCCAGAGACTCAGGCTCTCAGATTTTCTACCGCACGTCGTGTGAAGGGAGTCTCCCTGAGCTTGCTCAGTTTTTTCTTCTCATACTTCACAGAAGATTGAGTTTATGATGTCTACAACCAAGAAGTCCCTCTTCAGACCTTGTGGGAGCTGTGGTAAACTGAGACTTCATTCTGAAGATCCTCACAAAAAATGCATTTATTGTTTATACCCTGAACATCAGGTAAAAGACTGTAAAATTTGCAGAACCTTCTCACAAAAAACTTTGAAGGATAGAGAAGGGCGTCTCCTTCTGTGGCTACAGAAGTTAAAAACTTCAGAAAATCCTGTTTCTGATGTGGAGAGTGTATCTTCCATTCAAACTGCTCCCTCTTTGAAAAGGTCCTGTGACTCTCAAAAGGTTTCTCCTAGACCTAAGGTGATGAAGAAACATCATGGAGAAAAGATTTCTACACAACCTTCTACTTCAAGAGGGGTGATTTCCCCCCCCCCCAGGAGTCTCTGTTTCATTGACGCCCCTGAGATCGGATTCTCAGGCGTCTAAGATTCCATCTGCGCAGTTTTTACCTCAGAAACTGCCTCTCTCGTCGACGAGCTCATCAACGCTTCCTCCGTCGACGAGAGCTGCCGTCGTCGCATCTACTTCGACGACCTCGGCATCTATGTCTATGAAGCCAACCATGATCATGTCGTCGGCGTCTTCACCGTCGACGCTGGTGTCAGTTAAGGTGAGACCCATTTCATCGACGCTACCCTTAACTTCGTCGTCGACGACTATCAAACAGAAGAAGAAGCAAACGTCGTCGACGCGTGCTTCGTCGTCGAGGAGTGGTTCGTCGTCGACGGTAGCTCTGTCGTCGACGGTAGCTCTGTCGTCGACGGTAGCTCTGTCGTCGACGGTAGCTCTGTCGTCGGCGATGACCTCGTCGTCGACGGTGGCTTCGTCGTCGACGGTGGCTTCGTCGTCGACAGCAGTTCAACGTCGAATTTCAGTGCCAGCAACAACGGCGACGACTCCAACTCTGGATTTGCTACCATTAGAGACTTCCAACTCTCTGCTTCAACGACGGCATTCGTCTCTGGATACCCTGATGCCACTTAAAACACCTGTACAGCCTCCTGAAGTGCTGTTTTCATCTGACAATAAAGACTACGAGGATGATAGATTTCGGGCTGCTCGCAGTCCTTCAGAACTTCGAATTAAATGTCAGGACTCGGATGATGATGAGGAAGACTTGCAACAAGATGATTTCTCATCTTATGACACACATCCAGTTCAGGAACCTCATATGGCACACTGGCCTTTAAGTCTGATTTCCAATTTACAGTACATGCTGGATGATTATAATCGCCGTTTTCCGCGGTCTGGCCATACCACTCCAACGCCGCAGACACCTCAACAACCTGTTTTACATAGGGAAACAGTAGTCACACCTACATCAGTGACCAGAGAACAATGTCTTGGGGTTCCTCCAATCACACTGGAAGATATTGTCGAGGAATAAGATGATGACGCTGACAAGGAGGAAGGTGAGCTGGATGATGCTTCCCTCCTTTCTGACTGGGACAACTATCAGATTCAAACACCTTCTCCCGCTGATCCATCCCCTTTGGATTCTCCCCCAGTTGACATTGGTGGTTTTCATTTGCTCATGGAAAGAGCAGCGAAAGGATTTCACCTCCCTATGACAACCAGAGAGGAGGATTGTTTCTTATGACTTTAAGGACCAACCTCAAAAGCAGGTCCGCTGCATTCCAATCATTGATTTTATATGGCAAGAGGGCCTTAAATTGATGCAGACTCCTAATTCGATTCCAGCCATCCTTCCTAGGATAGACAAAAAATACAAGGCTCCTCCAAATTCTCCTGCCTGTTTGACTTCACAAACAAAGCCTGATTCTATTATTACTCAGGCAGCCCAACGCCGATCTAGGAACCCTTCATCTCCTTTGTCGGCACCTCCAGATCGCGAAGGTCGACGGCTGGATGGTATAGGGAAAACAATTTCCACTATGGCGGCAGCTACGGTTCGAGCGGCCAATTCTTTGGCGATCTTGGGCCGCTACGATCGCCAAATGTGGTCGGACATTTCATCTCTGATTAATCTCATTCCTGAATCATCCAGGCCAGAGGCTTTGAAAATTCTCCAAGAGGGAGAAAGAATTTATTCGGAGATTATAGACTGCGCCATTGATGTGTCCTCTTCTGGCTTCCGTCTTTTGGCTGGTGCTGCAGTCCTCAGGCGTCAGGGCTGGTTACTGGCCACGTCTTTTCGTCAAGAAGTGCAAACAAAGATCCTGGACATGCCTTACGACGGCGAGTCCCTTTTTGGCCAGCATATAGATGATGCCCTTCAAGCAATTAAGAAGGACACTGACACAGCTCGTGCTCTAGGATCTTTACAAATCAAAAAACAGCTTTTTCGAGGCGCAAGAGGTCGTGGTTCCTCTTCTTCCTTTCGTGGTAATTCCAACCAATACAGGCAAGGACAAAACCGCTATTCCTCACAAAATCAGCAATCTTATTGGCAGCAAAATTCTTCCAACTACAGACAATACAGAGGCAAATCTTCTTACAGAGGAAAGGATTCCTCAAAGAAACAATGACTCTCACTACCCTCAGTCACGGACTCCTCCAAAACTTGAAGGTCGAATCTCCCGCTTCTTCTCCAAATGGTCGCAAATAACCACAGATCAATGGGTTCTCGATATTGTGCGCAGGGGACACGCTTTGGAATTTATAAAGATTCCTCCAAATACTCCACCAAGCGGTCCTCCTCCTGCACATTTGAAAGAGCTACTGAAGCAGCTAAACATTTTATTGAGAAAGGGCGCGATCGAAGTGGTGCCAAAACTACAGAAGGGCAGGGGGTTCTACTCAAGGTTCTTCCTTATATAGAAGAAGTCGGGAGAATGGCGTCCCATTTTGGATTTGCGAGCCCTGAACAAATACATAAAGACACAAACTTTCCGTATGTTGTCCCTACAAGAAGTCCTTCCTTTTCTCTCTCAAGGAGAATTCATGACAACACTATATCTACAAGACGCTTATTTTCATCTTCCCATATTGCCAAGACACAGAAAATTCCTCAGATTCAGGGTGGCCGGATGAGATTTTCAATTCAAGGTCCTGCCATTCGGCCTTCGTTCTGCTCCCCGAGTGTTCACAAAAGTCCTTGCACCGGTGGCAGCTTACCTTCGCCTTCAGGGAGTTCAAATCTTTCCCTACTTAGACGACTGCCTTCTAAAGGCGAAGTCTTTCGAACTAGCGTCCAAACAAACTCTGTTTTGCAGATCTCTTTTCCAATTTCTGGGCCTCACACTGAACTTGGAAAAATCTCAGTTGCACCCAGCTCAAAACAGATTGATCTTGGGAGCCATTCTGGATACCACTCTAGGAAAAGCTTTTGTGTCGCACGAACGACGACAACGTCTTCGCGATCTAGCGGCCTCTATCCATCTAAAAGAGTTTGTTTCTGTCCGACAGTTGAAATCTTTCCTAGGGATGTTGTCGTCCTGCATTCCTCTAGTCCCTCTCTGCCGCCTGAAGATGAGACCTGTCCAAGAAGAACTGGACAAGCAATGGGCTCAGGTCTCGGGCACTTTCAACGACTTAGTCAGAGTCACCCATCGCTTAAAAAGAGCTCTTTTGTGGTGGACTCACGAAGATCATGTCTCCGCGGGGCGTCCTTTTCTAGCAGACACTCCACAATTTACCCTCACCACCGACGCATCTCTCGAGGGTTGGGGCGCCCACTTGCAGGGCCTAACTGTGAAGGGCAAGTGGTCTATTCATCAAAAGACGAGACACATCAACCTGTTAGAATTACTGCTCATCTTTCTGGCTTTAAAAGCTTTCAGAACCATCATTCACGGAAGCACGGTATTGATCCGGACGGACAACACAACGTGCATGCACTATATCAACAAGCAAGGAGGCACAAGGTCCGTTCTGTTGTCCCTTCAGGCTCAAAAGATTTGGTATTGGGCGATTCAACATCACATTGCCCTCACAGCAGTACATGTTCCGTGAGCGTCCAACATTCTGGCGGATTCCCTAAGCAGATCCTCCACGACCAATCACAAATGGGAATTGCACCAACCCATTCTGGATCAAATATTCCAGCTATGGGGTCCCCCAAATCTGGATCTTTTTGCAACCTATCTGATCCAGAAATGCCAGTTCTACGCAAGTTGGCTTCCCCAACCAAAGTAATGCGGGAATGCCTTTTTGATTAACTGGTCCACAATTTATGCTTACGCCTTTCCGCCGATACCTCTAGTCCCCAAGGTTCTACGGAAAATGAGGAAAGAACCCTGTCGGCTCATCCTAATAGCCCCCCGATGGCCTCGACAAATATGGTTCACGGAACTGCTGCTACTGTCTCAGTGCGAACCAATCATGCTTCGTCCTCTTCCGAATCTTTTGACCATGGAACACGGTCAAATTTGTCATCCCGATCCTGCGTCCCTACACTTAGCGGCTTGGAACCTGAGTACTTTGAATTTGTGAATTTGGACATCCCTTTGGAGTGCAGAGAAGTCTTAGCAAAGGCTAGAGCTCCTTCTACTGTAAAAACTTATAAACTCAAATGGAAACGATTTTGTTCATGGTGCAGTGATGCCAAAATTCATCCTATACATTCCAAGCCAGAGCAACTTTTACCTTTCTTTTTGCACCTAGCAAAATCGGGTCTTTCATATGCTACCCTTAAGGTCTTTTTAGCGGCAATCTCACGGTTCCGTCAAGATGGCTCTAGCTCCCTTTACTCGTCAAGAGTAATGCAACAATTCTTCAAAGGACTTTTTCGGATGTTTCCTCCGATACGTCGGCCTCCTCCTCCTTGGCATTTAAACATTGTATTGGCGCAGCTCATGAAATCGCCATTCGAGCCAATCCATAAGGTCAGCCTCAAACATGTCACGTGGAAGACTTCTCTTCTCCTAGCTCTTACATCCTCACGCCGGGTCAGTGACTTGCAAGCATTTACCATTAACCCACCTTTTCTTCAATTTACTAATGACTCTGTCCTGCTTCGCACCAATCCGGCCTATATCCCTCAAGTGCCATCTGATTTCCACCTCAATCAGCCGGTTGTTTTAAAAACATTTTTTCCTAATCCTCAAACTTTTGCAGAAAAGTCACTTCATTCTTTGGATGTCAAGAGATGTCTCAAATTTTATCTTCAGAGAACTGCTGCCATTCGTAAAAATGACCAACTCTTTGTCGCCTACGGACGCATGCGACAAGGTCATCCTGTCACCAAACAATCTATAGCACGTTGGATATCCTCTGCTATTACCTTTTGCCATCAACAGCAGGAAAACCTCTCGCTGCTGCCGTGAAAGCGCACTCCACAAGGAAGGTTTCTTCTTCTACTGCACTTTTTGCTGGAGTCCCTCTTCAATCCATCTGTAGATCGGCGACATGGTCCAGCAGACACACCTTTACGAGACACTACTGTCTGGATGCTGCAGACAACACGGACACAGCCGTGGGACAAGCAGTCCTTCGTAATCTTTTTAAATAAGGTGAGCCTCTGATGCTTCCCTCCTCCTGCATACAAGGTACTTTTATTTATTTATGTATAAAATGTGTATATATATATATATATATATTATCTACTGGCGGTCGCCAGTAGATAGTTATAGTTAGGACCGTGTTTCCATAGGAAATCCGCAACATTCTATTTGGAATAACTTTGGCGCCGGTCGACGAATCCTCGCGAAAGTTTCAAAACTAATGGGGCGCTACGTTCTGCTCCTACCCTGAAAGTCTCGGGGGGATTCGTCAAGCGGGGGCTGAGAAAAAAGGGGGGTCCCAAAACGCGTTTTCCCCATGCATTTTCCCATAGGACCTTTAGTCCAAGCTACAGCCCGAACGGCTGAACAGAATTACTTGAAATTTGGCAGAGAGGTAGTCCTCAGGTCAAGGATGTGCCTTTTGTAGGTCTGCAGTAAATCTGTTCAGTAGGTCCTGAGAAAATAGCATTTAAATCAATATATATATCTGTAAGCGCGCTCCGTGCGCTTACCGTGCGCTTACCGTACGCGTACGGTGCCGTGCGCGAGCTCAATTCTGATTGGTGGTTACATGACTGTAAACATTCGAATCGGTCGAAATCAGGAAGTGTAGGCCGCCATTTTCTGTCTCTCGCACTGAGAAACAAAGGTGGGGAACGTGAAAAGGGGGCAACGAAGAGAGTTGCAGACCCCCTAGTGTTTGTCAGGGGGTCCAAGAAGGACCCAAAAGTACGAAAAATACATTTAATAATTTTAAAAAAAAATCGCGGAGTGCGCGTACGGTAAGCTTACCGTACGCGCACGGCAAAAAAAATAAAAAAAAAAAATAAAGAAGTAACAATCACATTTATTAAATAAATTAAAGGACCCACAAGGGAAAAAACCCCAAATGTTACTGTGTAAAAAAAAAAGGGAGGCGCGCACGGCATGGACTGCGCAACGTGGGCGCTCGGTGCGCGAAGCGCACCGTGTGCGCAGGGTGTGCGCACAGTGAAAAACCAGAATAAAAAATAAGTACATAACTTGGCATTTAAAAAAAACGTACAAATTCACTGAAAAAACCATAGGTTTCACACACGTTATAGTTAGGAATTATCATTTACAAAACCTTGCAAATTCACTTAAAAAACCATAGGTTTCACACATGTTATAGTTAGCTGTACATTTCACTCGTAAAAAACCAATGAAATTCCACGTTATAGTTAGATCAGGTAACTATAACTTGCGCGACCGCAATCCACAATGTGTAATTTCAGATGTCATCATTGATGTCATGAGTGATGTCACTGACCATGTCATGAGTGATGTAATATGTGACGTCATGAGCAGTTTATTGTGGGCGCGCAAGTTATAGTTACCTGATCTAACTATAACGTGGAATTTCATTGGTTTTTTACGAGTGAAATGTACAGCTAACTATAACATGTGTGAAACCTATGGTTTTTTAAGTGAATTTGCAAGGTTTTGTAAATGATAATTCCTAACTATAACGTGTGTGAAACCTATGTTTTTTTCAGTGAATATATATATATATATATATATATATATATATATATATATATATGGCTTTTATATGCATATAGTCTTCTGCACTGTATATGCTATTGTTTTGATTCTTATGTACCTTGTATTATTCTGCTATCACTGCTCACTACTCTTATTCAAGCATGTGAATCTATGAAAGACACCCCAATACTGGAGAAGAACAAAAGTTACTTAGCTGTAAACTGTGGTTCTCCAGTATTGGTGTCTTTCATAGATTCACATGCGACCCACCCGCCTCCCCTCAGAGGCTCTATTGTTTATTTGACTTTATGTCACTCTTGTGCTACGAAAATCTGAGAGCCTGAGTCTCTGGTGAGAGGGTTCTAGAGGGTGCGGACGCCTGATTGGCTGGATTTGGCCTAGAAAATAACGACAGGGATATGTTATAGAAGTGACAAGTTGTCTATCTATGAAAACTCTATGGTTTTTTCTTTCTTTTATGCCTAATAGGCTTATGTTATTACTACATTGCTTTATTATGTACCGTGGGACTCCCACTTCGACGACGGGGAATATTCAAGCATGTGAATCTATGAAAGACACCAATACTGGAGAACCACAGTTTACAGGTAAGTAACTTTTGTTCATCTTCGTCCTATCCTCAACCTGTGCTCTCTGTTTCTTCCTCAAGAAGGAGAGGTTCAAGATTCACACTCTTGCTCAGGTTCTGACTACCCAGGAGATTGGATGGTTACGTTGGACTTGCAGGATGGATACTTTCAAATCCCCGTCCAGGTTTTACCTGCGGTTCACAGTGGGCCACAAGCACTTCCAGTTTGTTGTGCTTCCCTTTGGCCTCAGTAGCACCCCTCAGGTGTTCACTAAGGTGATGGTGGTGGTTGCAGCTCATCTGCGGGGATCAGGGGTGCCAGTCTTTCCCTATATCGACGACTGGCTGTTGAAGGCGGGCTCACCCCAGGCTGTCGTCTCCTACCTCAGACTACGGCAGGCCTCCTGCTTCCCTGGAATTTACTAGCAGCATGACAAAGTCTCACCTGATTCCCTCTCAGACCCTCCCTTTCATCAGAGCTGTTCTGGACACGGTGCAGTTTCGGGTACAGACTGGTGAGTCTAAGATATTCAGGCTATGATACCAAGGTTTCAGTCTCTGTCCTGGATTTAGATGACACTAACTCTGAGGCTGCTGGGTTTCGTGGCCTCCTGCATCCTGCTTGTGACACATGCCGTCTGGTATATGCAGGCTCTGCAGTGGGACCTGAAGATCCAGTGGTAGCAGCACCAGGGGGATCTCTCTCACATGGTCCAGATATTAGAGAGAACTACAGACGACCTGCAGTGGTGGCTTACAAACCATGATTAGGTGAGCAGCAAACCATTCTCCTTTCCCCTACCAGATTTGACAGTTGTGATTGATGCGTCACTCCTGGGATGGGGCGGTCATCTGGGAGAGGCGGAGATCAGAGGACATTGGTCTCTGGTGGAATTCGGATTCCATAACAACCTGTTGGAGCTCCGAACGATCCAATTCGCATTGAAAGTCTTTCTACCTTTCATCAAGGGAACTCTAGTGCAAGTGTTCACGGGCAACAACACCGCCATGTAGTTCTGCAACAGAAACGGGTGGGCCCTTTGTCAAGATGCCCTGTTTCTCTGAACATGGCTGGAACAGCAGGGTATTTCACTGGTGGTCCAACACCTAGCGGGCTCACTGAATTCCTGGGCGGACAAACTCAGTCCCTGAATTAAAGAACATTTGTAGAGCGCGCAGTTACTCAGAGTGTCCTGAGACTCTATCTAACTGCAAATTCCTTACTGACCCACCCATCCTCCCCTCTCTGCAAACCGATTTCTAGGGACCAGGCTGTTAACCTTTCAGGGCTCTAGTTCTTCCACACCAGTGGTCGGGGTTCTTTGTGGCTCCGCGTTCCTTTGGTGGAAAAGAGACTGACGTTCCACGAGCTACGGTAGCGCCTATAAAGGCACCGCACATGTCATTTCTGGCACAGATGACGCTGTTGACGCCACAAGGAGCCGAACTATGCCACCTACTGGCACGCAGGGGTACTACTCACGGAAAAAATTCTGATCTAGTCAGACTCTTTCGGAATCTCTACCAGATAAAGCATTACCGAAGGTGAGTAACTTGTTCAACTGAGTCACCATTAGGGAGCCTCCATCCTTTGGTGTTATGTATACACCTTCAGGGTAATAATGGGAGGCAGCAGACTACTGTACATGATAAGTCTATCAATAATTATGTTTTCTTCCAGTTGCTTACACTACATTATATTTTTTTGTTCCAAAGTACCAGCAGGCGTCGACATGACAGTGAAGAAGGGGACGGCCACAGGCGGCATAAACACAAAAAGTCTAAAAGAAGCAAAGAAGGCAAAGAAGCAGGTGGCGAGCCTCTTACTGAACACGATAACAATGATGGTGCGGCTGGGGATTAGCCAGCGAGATTTTAACTTACTGCATATACTACTGGACAGTTATGGAAAAAATAAAATTTCTGTCCGATGTTGCAGGGATGGATGATAAATTTCATTTTTTTCTGGTATTAAAGTGACTCTTAAAATCTGTTCTGTTAGCATGTAAACATAACGTTAATTTGTTTTCAGTTTATTTTGCAAATAAAAAGTGATTTTTTCATGTTCTATTTTCGGCTGATTGTTTGAATTTATATTGCATTGTATCATAATAAATTGTATATATGTTCTCATTCCTCTTGCACCCAATCAACCTTAATAGAAATTCACTCACATTCCGCATGCACTTGCGACCAGTGGGATCGAACCCTGCTTATCTCATACATGAATCTCCTGATTCCTGGATATACAAAACTGCACTCTGACAATGGACGCAATGACCAGAACTCAATGGAAAGGTGTCCATGACAGGGAAATAGAGGTTACGGAATGGGATACAATTGTGCGAGACCCCAGGTCCCTAGAAACTCTTGATTCTGCTACATTCAGCTTGCTTATGTTCACAACACATTCCTGACGCCACATAGGCTTTATGTAATTGCAGGGACAGGTGATAAGGCTTGTTCTCGGTGATTACTGATTGATGCAGACTTAACACACATAGTCTGGACCTGACTGACTATAGAAGAATATTGGTGGAAGGTGACAACCGATCTTGAGCATAAAACTCGTAGAACTCACTTCTATGTTGTATGGACATGCATAATAGGTGTGTACCCTCGCCAAAGACACTGACAAGTGACTCTAAGTTCATAGACATTGCAGTAGTAATAGCAAAGCGTGCCATTGCAATGCCCTGCATTTGGCAGAGGACCATCCACATAGCATTGGAAGGCTGAGGTGGAGAAATGGGCGATAGCAGAGAGGGCGGCTATGAAGGTTGAGGAGCAGGAAGGAATGCGTAGGTGCCCAGTGATCGATAGATTGACTGGATTGCTGACAGCATTCTGTGGACGTGGTGAAGACTACGACCCTGTAGAACCCATTATTGAGTAAGAAGCAAAGGTAGTGTTATGACTTTCCTTCAGTGATGGGGGTCAATGATGTGAGGGCACACCTATAATTAGTTATAATCTATATTGAATGAGAGTAGGAATAATACTGATAATGGACAACACAATGGTCAGCGGCTGGGTGCATGCAAAGTTTAATCTGCTATTTTTAATTAAACGGTTTATGTTTATGTACTGAATCCTACTTATAATGTGTGGGCTTAAGTTGTACTGTGGACCTGGTGTGGAATGAGCACCACAATACAATGTACTCTATTATTTGGAATGTGGAAATTCTGAGTGCAATCAGCTATGCTAAATTAAAAAGCATTCATTGACATGTAATGGTATAGTTGATTATTCAAGTTGTACAACTCTTGATAAAAACAAGTCTAAAGAAAATCTGTTAAAAAAAGGATTTTCACTCCATTTGAAGACCCAAAGCCTTTGGCAAGGGATTTTTGTTCATACAAAGTCAGTCTGTTAATAGCAGCAGAATTTCCTCATACGTCAGTTCTGGATACTTCTAACTGCACAGTTCTCACCTTTTGAATGTTCCCCAGGTGCGCGACTGGATCTGGCAAATTTCCAGAAGTACCCTTGTACGCCAGTAAGTGGCATTGTGTGTGTACCGACCGACGAAGTTCCTCTCCGAAAGTGACACGCAGAGATGCACATAAGCACCACCAAAGCACATCAACCACTCTTGCTTTATTTATGCTCCATCAGACGCAGATCCAGAGCTAACCCTCGTCTCATCACAAAACTACTTACTCAAACAATTTCAATGTTTATGCAAAATGTTACCTCTTAAACCACAGGGTTCAAAACTTGCAGGCACTGTTGTATCAGATTTGTCTTCAATGCTTGGGGTCGGAGCACAACTCCAAGTCCTGTAGCCCTCCAGCATCTGTTGCAGGGAGATGTGTGGGAAGCACATCAGTTGACGTGGAAGTTTTCTCCTTCACTTCAGGTTTCCCCATACCATTAATTCCTTGGATACGAGTAAGGTTTGCCAGGACCGGGCCCAAACTGTTATCTGCCCTTACTAGCGAAGAAGGGTGTGGTACACAAACCTCCTGCACCTTTCCCTGTGTACTTCTTTCAGAGTGAACCTTCTCTCCTAATTAGGGGGCTAGGTCCTGAACTCCAGTCTCCAAGGATTCATGCATGGAGATTAAATGGAGCCATCTGAGTTCCTTTTAGCTTTCGCCCGTGGTGATCTACGTGATCCTATCAGTTTGTCATCCCTCTTCTAAGTCAGGCATAAGTTAATAGCTGGGTGCACAAGCAGACGCATGAATTCCTTAAAATTGACCTTGGCTAACATTCTTCCGTTTGTGTTGCCCATCGCCCAGCAAGGTTGTGTGGTTGGCATGGTCAAGGGGTATTTTGTGACCTTGCCTACCTTTTTATGTCTCCCAGACCAACCCACGGTCACCTGAATTTTTTGTTAAGGGTTTGACAAATTTTTCCACCAGGCCTATTTGACGTGTCTCAATGGGACCTAGCTTTGGTGTTGACTCTCGACTGGGACCTCGAGCGACGCGGAGCCGACTACCGGGCCTCCAACAGCTTTCGGGACCGTTCCCGCAAAGACTTCAGATTCATGGCCCGGCAGTCGGAGCACGACATCAGGTCGTGGTCGCGCTCCAGGCACCGGAGGCACATGAGGTGGGGGTCCGTAACCAACATCAGGTGTTTACAGGCCTCTCACTGCTTAACCCGGTCCCTCGATGGAACATCCCTCGTACACCAGGAGTTTAAAGACTCAAAAAAGAACTTGACAAAAGTTGAGAAAAAATGTAGTTTAATACTGATTGCAGGGGTAGCTCTCTCCGGATCTACGCAACGCTGGCGCGGAACAAGAAAGAACTGACAGCGCGCAGGGGGGGTGGCGTCTAAGTAGACACAGTGGTGTTATTCTGTCAACCATAACGCCAAGGACAGATGCGGAGTCGACCGACGTGCAGGGGTACTGCTAAAGAAAAATCTCCGGATCGAGTATGACGCTTGGGGGTAATTCTAAGGTGAGGAATCTATAACTAACATATGTCTCTTACAGATGCATCATTACTGAAGGTGAGTATCTTATTCATTAGACATTAAGCTGAATTCACGGGCGGCCCTATGTAGGTATTTCATATTTACTACTTAATACAGGCTTGCTGCCACCATGGGGAACCAGTTGGCTGGGATTGCACCTTCTCACATCCTCTCTGTTGACAACTACTCCTCTGATATACATGACTTTGAGTATGACAAAAGTCTTGGGAGTACTTGCTTTTTCAAAGTAGCACGCGCCAAGCATAGAGAAGGTCTTGTGAAAGTGTTTGCAATCCAGGACCCATCTTTACCACCATCCAGATACAAGCAAGAGGTTGAAGAGATAAAAATAAGACTGTGCTCGGCCCAGAACTGCCTTCCATTCCAGAAGAGCGCCTTGTCTGAAAAAGCTGCGATGCTGTTTTGGCACTATGTGAGAGACAATCTTTGTGACCGAATCAGCACCCGACCCTTCCTTAACAACATTGAAAAGAGGTGGCTGGCATTCCAAATATTGACAGCTGTGGATCAAGCCCGCAAATCCGGTGTTCGTCATGGAGATATCAAGACTGAAAATGTGATGATGACAAGTTGGAACTGGGTTCTTTTAACTGATTTTACCAGTTTTAAACCAACCTATCTCTCTGAAGATAATCCAGCAGACTTTAATTATTTCTTTGACACATCCCGACCATGGACCTGCTATATTGCCCCTGAGCATTTTGTAGAGGGTAGTATGTTTGCCACTGACCTTGAGTCTCTGAAAGATGCGTCAACCCCTGGTTGACTTGGTGAACAACAGTCAACGAAGTAGGGGAGATTTGAAACGTGCAATGGACATCTCTGCAGGTTGTGTCACAGCAGAGCTGTTTACAGAAGGAGTCCCTTTATTTGACCTGTCCCAGCTCTTGGCATACAGAGAAGGGGATTTTTCTTCTGAACAGGTGCTAAACAAAATTGAAGACCATAGCATCAGAAATCTGGTTACACAAATGATCCAGCGTGAGCCAGAGAAGCGAATGGATGTTGAAGATTACCTGAAACAGCAGAGGGGAAATGCCTTCCCACAGATCTTCTACACCTTCCTGCAGCCATATATGGCTCAGTTTGCCAAGGAAACCTTACTGATTGCAGATGAACGAATCCTCGTCATTCGTAAGGACTTGGACAACATCATCCACAACCTCTGTGGTGGTGATCAGTCTGAGAAATCTGAGGGCGAGACTAAGGAAAATGGGCTGCTCATTCATCGTGCTTGCAGACACTTAAGGGCTGTGATTCCAAGCTCGCTGCACTGGAACTTGTTCTCCATTTGGCACCACGGTTGAGTGTTGATGTTTTATTAGATCGCATCACACCCTATCTGTTACATTTTAGTAATGACACCGAGCCCCCGGTGAGGGCAGAAGCAGTGAGGACGCTTACAAAAGTTCTAGCCCTGGTGACGGAGGTCCCACGCAATGATTTCAACATCTACCCAGAATACATTTTGCCTGGTATTGCACATTTGGCACAGGATGAGGTTACCATTGTCCGTCTGGCATATGCTGGGCATTTGTCAGTAAAATTTGGATGTCTTTCTGCATGATTCGTCAAATGATTTGAAACATTGGAAGAGTAGCGCATTTTGTCAGGCTCCGAAATATCTCTTCGTCCACTTGCCTTTGCAACTGATTGTTTTATTTTTTTTAAAACAATTTTTATTAGTTAGTTGTACACCTTATGTCAACACCAACAATATTCTCACAGACACAATTGTAACAGTGGAATGTATGAGACAGCACCCTTGATCGTATTGTTACCCCGTTAGATCTATCATACCCACCCACCACAGTGTTCTTCTTTGGGCCCTCGCCACACCCGGAGGTCAGTGTCCCCTATGGCGTTATGCCGCCAGTGTACTAGTCACTCAAGTCCGGATCTGAGTCTACTGGAGGGGGTTCACAGATATTGCCCCTAAACGTGTTCCACTTCCCCCAAATCCGCTGCCATTTTCGGGGGCCACACCTGTTGATACACACCGTCCTTTCCGCGACCATGGCACCATCCAGGTCTCGACACCACTGCAAGTGGGAGGGGATGGACTGCACCCCCCAGTGTTGTGCAATATTCCTTTTCGCCAACGCTAGTCCTATAGATGCCCAGGTTTGTGTGGCGTGGTTAAGATCTGTAGCGTTCCATACATTAAGCAGACATTTCCGTGGTTCAGGGGGGACATCGTGACCTGTGACCCTGCAGATTGTTGCCATGAACTCCCTCCAATATACAGCAATGCCTGGGCAGTCCCATATAGTGTGGTAGAAAGAACCCTGAAGGCCACAACCCCGCAAGCAGAGTGGAGTATCCGCCCTCCCTATTTTGTGAAGTGTGGTCCTTGTATAGTATGTTCTGTGTAGTATTTTGAGTTGCACTAGTTTTATTCTTGAAGGGGCTGCCACTTCCCGCGGGGACGCCAGCGCCTCCTGCCATTCATGTTCGTCCATTTCCCCCACCTCAGCCTCCCATTTCCTTTTTAGGAGCTCTGTGGCATCTTTATGGTGGTTAATCAGCTTGCGATATGTCAGCGATATAGCTTTGTGGGCTAGGTGGTCCGTAAGTAGACGATCCTCTAGTGGGGAGGACTCGGGCAGGACCGCTCCCTTGGGTATAGCCTTCCTCAGTGCGTGCTGTATTTGCAAAAATCTAAACTGCTCTGTCCGTTCCAACTGGTACTCCGTTTGCAATTGCTCGAACGGGAGCACCCCTCCCCGCCGCCAAAGGTCCCCGACCCTGGAGATGCCGATGAGGTCCCACTCCGCAAACCCTTTACTCATGTGTAACCTTCCTATCTTGGGGGAGACCCACAGCGGTGTCTGTTGAGTGATCACCCCCTCCCAACCCAGCGCTCGCTGCGCCGTGTACCATATCTTGACCGTGTGTGCTGTCGGACCTGTGAGTGTAGCTTTCCGGGGTTTATCATACAAGGCGCTAAGGACTCCCTTTGTACCCAGCAAATGCCTGTCCATACGTAGCGCCAGTTTTTCTTTTGGCGCGTGCAGCCACTGGTTAATTATAATAAGCTGGGAGGCCCAGTAATATGAGCGTACGTCAGGCAGGGCGATTCCACCATCATACCAGCTCCGCATAAGCTTACGGAGGGCAATGCGATGCGGCTTACCCTCCCACAGGAGAGAGCCCACCTCCGCCTCGACTGACTGAAAGTACGAGTCAGGGACCAGTATGGGCGTGTTTTGCAGCGCATATAAAAACCGAGGGAGAGCCATCATTTTAAACAGAGCTGCTCTCCCCAGCAGCGTCAGTGGGAGGGAGTGCCAATGCTTGACATCACTCCGTAGTCTCCTCAGTGGCGGAAGTAGGTTGCGTTCAATGAATTGTTCAGGATGAGGTGTAATGTTAATACCGATATATTTGAAACCATCCTCCGCCACTGGTATTGTCACCCCCCCCCCCCCCGGGCAACCATGGCGGGGGCCCATGTAAAACATGGAGTACTGACTTCGCCCAGTTGATGGAGTATCCGGATACCCTGCCGTGGGATTCACAAATATCAAGTAAGCAGCTTATAGACTGCCCTGGACGCGTCAGGTATAACAGTATATCGTCCGCGTAAAGCGAGATACGGTCGTCCCATCCCTCAGTCCACTGTAGTCCTTTAATAGTAGGATCCCTCCTGATCCATGCCGCCAGAGGTTCCAACACCAGGGTGAAGAGCAGTGGGGAGAGAGGGCAACCCTGTCTAGTTCCCCGTCCCAGCATAAAGTCCCCAGATAATCGCCCGTTCACCACCACCTGTGCCAGAGGCCGCGTATAGAGCAGTCGCACCCATGCACAGAATTTGGGCCCGAACCCAAAACGCGCGAGCACCACAAATAGAAACGGCCACTCCACTCGGTCAAAAGCCATGCTTGCATCTAGCGAAAGAATGACCGCGTCCTCGTGGATATACGGCCCACTCGCCAGTACACCATGCAATCGTCTGAGATTCATCGCTGTGTTCCGCCCAGGCATAAAGCCTGATTGGTCTGGGTGTACGAGTGTCCTTAAGTGAGGTTGTATACGGGTCGCTAGTACCTTCGCCAATATCTTGGCTTCGACATTTAGGAGCGGAATTGGCCGGTAGGAGGCACACTCATCAGGGGGTTTACCCAGTTTTAGTATTGCGACCAATGTAGCGACCCTCTGGTCACGAGGAAGTATGCCCTCCTCCAGACTGGCCTCATACATATTCAGTAGGTGTGGGACCAACGTATCTGCCTCCCGCTTAAACAATTCCACTGGAACCCCGTTTGGCCCCAATGCTTTTCCGGACTGGAGGCCTGTAACAGCCAAGGCGACCTCCTCTACTGTGAGGTCAGCCTCCAGTGATAGCGTGTCATCTGGAGTCAGTCCCGGGAGTTGTATGTCTTTTAGGAATGCTAAATTTTCCTCTATGGTAGTCGTTGCAGCTGAGGTGTACACTTTTTCATAGTGATTTGCAAAGGCCGTAGCTATGTCGTCTGGGTTCGTCACAACCCCTACCTGGGCAAACTCAGCTGTGCAACCCAGCGGCTTGCTGGCTCTTTTTTGTCTAGCCATGCGAGGAATTTGCCCGCTTTGTCCCCTACCTCGTATACCGTGTGTTGTGTTTTCACTATGTGTGCCCTGGCTGCCTCCCATAGATGGTCCCTATAAGCTTGTTTAGCAAGGTGAAGTGCGTAGGTGTTTATATCGGTGGGGTCCCTGGCATGCACACCCTCTGCCTGAGCAACCGCCTCTTCCAGGGCTGACACCTGGCGCGCCATGGCACGTTTGTGAGCCGTGATCACCGCTATGGCTTGTCCGCGCAGCACCGTTTTGTAGGCTTTCCAGAGGACAATGGGCGAAGGCACCGACTGTATATTTTCGAGAAAGTAATTTTCCGAAGTTTTATGCAGGGCCTTCCGCACACCGGGGACCTTCATGTACCCGGGATGTATAGGAAAAATACGTCTCCTACCCAAAAGGCCAGAGGAGTAAGTCAGGAACAATGGCGAGTGATCCGATATCCCCCTAGGAAGGTGTTTGATCTCGTGTATTTTATCAATACATGTAGGTGAAGTGAGGAAATAATCTATGCGCGAGAGACTATTATGCACACCAGAGTGATGCGTGTATTGTCGTTCTGTGGGGTTTCGTATGTGCCAAATATCAAATAGTCCCAATGCATCTACAAAGTCTTGTAGGGGCGATGAAACTGTACCCTGTCCTCTCGGGGGATGTCTATCCAGCGCACCGTCCAATGTGGTGTTGAAGTCGCCCCCAATCCTCAGTTCTCCAGGGGGAAGGCTCAACAAAAAGCTCCCCAAGGCCAGAAAGGCAAGTGAGTGCAACGCTGGGGGGATGTAAACCATAACAAAATTACAATTTTTACCCTCCCACTGCCCAGCGACCGCTGCAAAACGTCCCTGGTCGTCTGCCCACGTTCCTGTCACCACTAAGGGGCAACTTTTACGGATTAGGATCCCAACCCCCCTGGAACCAGAAGTGAACTCCCGAGTGCGCCACCATCTTAAAACCCCACCTATCGAGCGCCTTGATGGCCGTACCTACTAGATGAGTCTCCTGTAGGAGAGCAACTGACGGAGCCTGTCTCTTAAGGTGTTGTAGCACTAACCCCCTCTTAATCTTATTCCCCAGGCCATTCACATTCCACAATATCACTGCTAAGGGGGCGCCCGGGGCGTGGCAATCATCCAGTTGTGAATGCGCGGCCGTCATGATGGTGTGTTCGATGTGTGTAGGAGTAAACATAGATCATGGTCTATTCCTGTGGTGTGTCTAACATGCCCCTCGTCCGTCTCAGAGACTAAATAGTCTTGTGTGAGTGTATGCTCATATTAAATTCAAGGTGAGTGATCAACAATGAAGAACAAAATACCTGAAAAAAGAAAAATAAACAACCACCCCCCTCCCTGCTCCCCTGCCAGACGGATCCCCAACTACCCGCCACCCCAACATAACAGAGTGCTTCAATCCCATAGAACAGTACTTGCGTGTAGGGGGGAAGAAGTCCGAGAGCCACCGCAGACCTACCCAACCTCAAAGACAGTCCTGCAACCAGCGGAGCCTCACCCCTCTCTGATCAATCCCTGCACCTCTATCCGTCATGAGCATTCCACTGAGGGGGAAGACCAGGACGGCCCAAACCCCATCATTCGTGAACTTCACATCTCGCATGGGACTGGCCGGCCCCAGTGACACGACGCTCACTGCGACTCCCAGGCACATCATTCCCCAGCTTCAGTACGCAGCTGATGTTGCTCCTCTTGCTCCTGTCCGGACGCACTAGGGTCCTCTTCTTCCCTGCCTCGTTGTTGGCATCTCCTTGATCGTCCATTTCCCTCTGTTTTTCGCCATCCCTCCAGCCATTCGCAGGCCTCCTCCGGTGCTTCAAAGAACCAAGTCTTTCCATCCGCTACTACACGCAGCTTCGCAGGAAACAGCATAGAGTATGGTAGTTCCTTGCGCCGAAGTTCCTTTTTCACCTCCAGGAAACTCCTGCGGCGTTTGGCAACCGCCGCCGTGTAGTCCGGGAAGAATGATACTACTGAGTTCTGGATGCGCAACGGCGGCGCCAACCTCCCTGTTTGCAATATAACATCTCGGTCTCGGAAATTGAAGATGCGTGCCAACACAGGTCTAGGGGGAGCCCCAGGCTTGGGTTTACCCCCTGGCACCCTGTGTGCCCTTTCAACGGAAAAAATGTAGAAAGCCCTTGGGGCTGGAGTTTGGTGTTTATGAGATCTTCTACGTAGAGGTCCATGGCTGGGCTCCCCTCACTTTCGGGAATGCCCGTAATTCGAACATTGTTTCGCCGGGAGCGCCTTTCCTGCTCATCCAGCTTTGCCGCCATGAGTCTATTTTCGGCCTCTAAGCGACCAACCTTATGGAGCATCGCGGCAGTGTCTTTAGTGAGGGACTCAGTCACCTGTTCAACTTCTGTAACCCTGGCGGTCATCTTTTGAAAATCCGCACACAGGAATGAGACATCCGTGGAGATCGAACCCACCGTAGATTGCACCTTGGTGAGAGCTGACATGATATCTTCTAGCGTTACTTTGGCCGCTCCCTCCGATTCTGGAGCCTTGTCCGACATCCCTTTGCGTTCAGGCAGGGCCAGAGAGTCCCTCGCAACCGCGTATTTGTCCAGTTTTGCCTGCGAAGTCGCGCGTGGGCCCCTGCCTCCCATCCTCTTTTGGACGACTGAACTCAGATTGGTAGTCACCGCCGCCTGCCGCTGGACCGTCTGCCAAGCGCGGCCTGTCGGTTTTCCCGCCTTCTCTGTCGATAGGTGGCTTGTGGGGCCCGGGGCCACCGTCGGTCACTGCGTGGGGAGAGAAGCCTCACCTGCCCTCCAGTGGACCCAACACACTATGGGGAACTCGGGCGCCACAACACGCGTGGGGCCCCTGCACTCGCTGACGCTGGGTCAAGTCTCCTATAGGGGCTGGGGGCTCCACACTCCTAGACTCGCCATCCAAGTTGCTGCATATAGGTAGTGGTGCTGCCCCTGACAGTGTGCCTCTTCTCAGGCCATCTATGGGGCTGGTGCCACATCCAAGGCCCCAAAAGCGCTATTGCGTCCCAAATCCGTGTGCCGTAGTGGGCCTCCACCCCTGGGGGGGACTGAGCCTCCTCTGTCTCTCTCACCTCCAAAGCACACCAGGCAGCGTTTCAGATCTGCTCCTCACTTTTCCCCTAGCTCAGGGGCTGCAGCCACCACTGCGCGACTTGGCTGCCTCTCGGTGTGTCCGCTCCGGGGCCGATATCCGCGCGGTACCGCCTCCTCAGGAGCCCTGCTCCCCGCCGATGCAGCGATCGTCCCAGGTGGCAGGCCGGAGGTCCGCTATCTGCGGGTGCAAGCCGGCGCTTCCTGCTTCCCTCGTGGAGCACAGTGTTAGGGCCTCTCCCACCGGGCCCCGCCTCCGACACCCGGGTCCCCAGCGTACCATAGTCCCCGTCTTCCGATCCGAAGCAAGGACGCTCCCTTTCACAAGGTCTCCCTGACGCTGCGAGTTACGTTTCGGGCCCAGGGCCGGATAAATCGCCGCTATTTACCCTCCGCTTGCATTATACGCCTTTGAGGACGGATTAGTGGTCGGATGGCAAGTCGGATATTAAGGGGAAACTACGCCGTCCCTGGAGCTCCTCTAAGCCGCGGCCATCACGGTTGACCGCAAGCCACGCCCCTCGCAACTAAGATTTAATGAGGTCCTAGGATGTGACCTCTTTACTCGACCTCATTCTTTTTAATATTTGCATTTACCGACGCTGCTTTGATAGAATTATGACGTTGCCCCCTGGGAGGAATCGATAGCTGTTTGAACTTATCACGGAACTAGAGTTACGTTTGGTTGATGCCCGGTGGAGCTTTTATATATAGCTATAGAGGAACTTGACTCTAGTTCACCCACTGGGATGGCACCTACCCTGCTGGACATCAGACAATGTCTTCTTCCTCATCTCCCCGTTATGCTCCCTTCCTTCCCTCCATCGATCTTGTTTTTCTATGTTTATTGAATGCACTAACAACGGACTTAACTGTAATGTAACTGATGTAACGCTGTAACATGTCCTAATCCTCATGTAAAGCTCTCTGATACCTACGGGTCTAGCCCAGACTTCCTCATCTCCTCGCTTTGTCTCCTACCCCCTCCCCATACACTTCCCACCTTCATTTTTTGCTTGCCTCCCCATTTCTTTCCTCTCTCCCCTGAATCTCTCTCCCCCTGCCTGCTTTGTTTATTCTTTTGCTTATGCTCTGCCCAATCTCCCTTCCCATCGCCCTTATTACACTACCCCCTTACCCGTCTACACACCATGAACCAACGGATGTAACTCGTAATTGCCGTACCTTCTATAACAATGTGTAACTTGTAACTGATGTAACGCTACCAACCTGACTCCCTAAAATGGCCCCCTATTGTATGCCCTTGTCCAAAGCACTCATACTCCCCTTGTTGAATATGGATCCAGCATTTTTGCCCTGGAGTCTCAGAAACCCTTCTGAGAGAGCCACAGTGACAAGGGAGTCTCACATAGTGGAGGGCTGGGATTGAACCCCTTACCACCGGGATCCGTCTACTACCCTGCCGGAAGTCGGACACTGTATTCACGCTGGGTTTTTCTACCCCCTCCCCCTCCCTCATTCTTCTAAGTGTGCCCGTGACCTAAGCACTCCTCTACCCTTGTTGGGGAGGGATCCAGCACCTATGCCCTGGAGTCTCAGCGTCCCCGCTGAGAGAGTCCACCGCGACAAGGGAATCGCACAAAATGGAAGACTGGGAATGTTCTCTTTACCGCAGGGAGCTGTCTCCCACCCAGCTGGACATCAAACACAGTTACTTCCTCCTCGCCTCGCTGTGTCTCCTACCCCAACCCCCACCGCTTCCCTCCTTCATTCTGTGCTTGCCTCCCCTATTCCTTTCCTCTCTTCCTTGAATCGCTTCCCCTGCCTGCTTTGTTTATCCTTGTGCCTTTTCTCCACTGAATCTCGCTCCCCATCACCCTGTTACATTACCCCCTCACCCTTCCACACGCCATGAACCAACGGATGCAACTTGTAATTGATGTACCTTCTGTAACAATGTGTAACTTGTAACCTATGTAACTCTCCTCATGTAAAGCTCTCTAATACCTCCGGGTCCAGCCGGCGCTATATAAAATTCAAGTAAATAAAGGAGCTCCATTTTAGCCCCTATATAGTTGCCAGTTGAGGCTGCTCACTTTAAAGACTATATTTTTAAATTCAGTAACTTCAGATTGTCACGTAAGGGAGCTGCAGGCTTTTGAGTGTTCAACCCCCTTTTATGTGCTTTGGTTCACTGACCGAATATAGACACCTAAAATATCCCCATACCACAATATTGAGTTTTAATTATAGATGTCAAAAATATCAACATCCTATATTTATAATGGTAGGTACAAAAATATCGAACAGAAATATTGATGTAAAAAATATAGTTGTACAAAATATCGTTTTTATATGTATATAAAATAAATATTAAAAAATAAAATTTATTAAAAAAATATATTAGATTTAATATACATTTTAACAAATTTAACAAACTAAAAGGTTAAATCATAATATACATTTACTTTAATACAATTAATAGACTATTGTAATTTATTTTATCACTTTAAAATTATGACAGTTTAACAAATATATATATATATATAGATATACCAATAACATCAAATCTATTTAAAAACATTCTATTATAAATTAAAACATTAAACTATTTAAAAATCTTCAAACTTAAATTTCCCACTCCAGTTGGTACAACAGTAGGGAATGTGTTGGATAGTAGAGGGATAAAATTCACTATTCCCACTCCAGTCAATGCAACAGTAGGGAAAGTGTTGGATAGCGGTGGGGTAAAAATTACTATTGCCACTCCAATGAGTGCAATAGTAGGGAAAGTGTTGGATAGCAGAGGGGTAAAAAGTACTATTCCCGCTCTAGTTGTCGTGTAGTTCCTATAAACCTATTAAGAATTTGCGTGTTTAGACAACATAAACTGTGGAATTGGTGTCCAGACTGATTCCAGACACCCCCACCGGGTATATTCGCTTCTATACCTAGCTAGCTCACAGTGCCACTGTAAACTCCTCTTACCAAGGAGAGAGTAGTTCTTGGCAAATATCGAACATGACAACCCAGTCCCATCAGGGATCGCGGAAACAGTACAATACTTTTCGCCCAGTCCCTCGTGTTCACTTGGTCTCAGAGAGAAACACAGAATAAACGGTGGGGATGTTTTTCAATAAGTATTGAACCAGTGTCATTCTAGTGTAAAATAGGTGTGCTGAAACAATTATAAGACAGAAACCGATATAAATGATATTAGCACCAACAGAGTAAATGGATGGTAGATTTCTACCATAGTGCTAAGACAATGGATATGTATACTCCTATGATGCAACTATAACTAGATGTATCTAAGAGTACCTAGCATGTATGTAGGTGTAGAGCTCAGAATCCCCCTAGGCTGAAGCCAACCCCATTACCTGAAGTAAGAGACTGTGGGACCCCATCTTGGTCTCGAGATGGACACCCAGCGATGGATGTCAGACCACTGCGAGCTGGAGTTTCTGCTTGCTGGAACCTCAGCGTCTCACATCAGTGTCAGCATGGAAGTTTTTCTCCTATGCCTGCCTTAGCAAAGATAAGGTGTATATATTTACCCAAAAGGTACCCTCTGGGATTCTACCTTGCCGTGTCATGTCGGCCGAGGATGACGAAAGGGATAACCCTTATACATAGTTTTGCAGCATGGATCCTTTTCTGGATTCACAGGCTGTGCGTTATTCTACCATCTAGTGGTTGGATCCAGAAAAGTCTTTCTTTTTCCTCGTGTTTTGGGTGTCGTCGACTACCATTTGGTGCTAGGTCCGTCCCCTGTGTGATGTCAGACGGCGCCCCGGATGTTGTTGTGCATAGTAGCCATCTTCAGATTCTTTTTTCCGCCGTTGGGTCTGGAAGCAAGAGGGGATGCTCCCAAAAATTGCTGAAAATCCCTGAAGAAACTAGTTTTTTTGTTAAGGAAAACTAACATCACATTGACGAGACGGGAGAACACACCTAGTATCTGGAGACGACGTCTTCAATACATAATACCTCTACTACATGACTATGCACCTTTCGACAAATGGCGAGGTAGTGGCCATGAAAAATAACCCCTTTAAATTCTGCCCCAAGTGCCACCACAAATTCGCCCAATGCGATCCTCATGAGATGTGCAACCTCTGTCTGCCCAAGGATCACAAAGACCAGGATTACTAGGCCTGCGCGGTGTTCCTGTCGAAGACTCTCGGGCACACTGCAGGCAGAGAGAGGGCTACTACACGACAATGTCCCAAGGGCAGAAGAAACCTTCCTTGAAAGACTTCGGTCTCTCCAGCGATGATGAGGACCAAGGGGTCCCAGCAGAGTCAACACACGAAGGTTCAGATTTCAAAATTCTTGAGGGAGACACTGATAAAAATCGCACCTAGAAAATGATTGCGAAAGACGCTCAGTAAAAGACAGACAAGGTAAGACACTCTCTCTTCCGTCAGAACCGAAGGGCTATGATAAAAAGGCACAGCCCAAGGTAGTTACGACGCCTAAAAAAAGGGGATTGAAGGTCAGCCACTCCGACGAAGGAAGATCGCTTAAGGCGCCGAAGCTGAGGGTCGAACACGAACCCGCCAAGGGAGCTACGCCACCCTCAAAAACGGAGTCTACCACGCCAAAGAAGAGGAAATCTCTGATCACCGACACCGAGAGTGCCCTCGAGGTCGAAAAGAAGAAAAGACGGCTCGAGGAAGAAATGGCGGCACTCCTCCAAAAGGAGTTCGACGAATCACTTAAGGATTTCTTATCCCTGCGATTCCCGCCGTTGACACCAGAAATGTCAATGCCAAAGGCACAGAGGACGCCGAAGAGGAAGGAGTAATCCTCTATTCGCCTCCAACTGCCGAAGCACGCAGCGAAGATGTCAAAGAGTACATCGACGCACCAGAGGAAGAAGAAGCCTCTCAGAATTTCAAGGATCAATGGAACAACCTCAAGACAGAAAGTCCAGCAGAGGAGATATGCTTCTGTTCTCACAGGCTTCACCTCCAGATGACATTGCCCTCTATAACGGGCTCGTCAAGAGAGCAGCTGATGCTTTTGGGGTTGCCATCGAAGATGAAAAGGAGGAAACATGCTTCCTTTTAGAGACATTAGCCCCTACCAACAAGGGCACACAGTCTTTCAATGCTACCAAGCATCCTGGACCACAGCAAGGAAGCCTTCAAGGAACCAGCCTCAGCCAAGGGAGTAGAAGTATAAACCCTCCTCCAAAGACCCTAAGTATATATAGGGAAATTCTGTACCAGACTCTATCATTGTCACCACAGCAAGGAAGAGGGGCAACGCCCCCTCTAACACAGGTCCACCTCCTGAGAAGGGGAGCAAAAGAATGGACATGGTGGGCAGAAAAATAGAGAAGGAGGCAGCTACACAATGGTGCATCGCAAATTCAAATGCCCTGTTGAACAGGTATGGTCACCCGCAATGGGAGGACATCGAGGAGCTCATCAGGAAGCTCCCAGAAAAAGACAGGAAAAGGGGAAAATCCATTGTCCAGAGATGCAAGAATATAACAAATACATGCCTAAAGTCAGCACTCAACGCAGCAGACATTGCCAGCAGACAAATGTGCACAGGGACCACACAAAGGAGACGTGCCTGACTAAGAATATCCGTCTTCAAGCAGGAGGTGCAGGTCTCCAACATTACCAAACCATTCACTGGGGACGCCCTGTTGTTCGGTAAAGAAGTTGATGAAACCCTCCAAAAAAATAAAGAAAGACAATGAAACTGCAAGAGCTATGGGAGCCCTGCAACAGAGAGGAGCTTTCAAAAGAGGACGGTTTAACCGAAGGAAACCCACAGGAAGAGGAGCCTTCATGCAAGGACAACAAATGCCTCATCCACAATAGGGCCAAGGAAACGGTCAACAAAGTCAAGTCAACAGACCGGATATCAAAGCTGGTAACAACAGCCAAAGCAGTCCTTTCTAGAAAGGGGAAGAGGCAGAGGCCAGCCCTTCAGAGGAAGAGGCAATGGATCAAATTCATTTGTGCACAAAAAAGGACCCACACAAAACACCAGTGTGGTCAGGATAGCACAATATCTGCAAGAATGGCAACATATCACTACAGACAATTAGATATTAAATTTGATAAAATAAGGGTATTGCATAGAGCTGACAAAGATACCACCAGCAAACCCTCCAAAAATAAAAAAGTACCACAAACAAGAACTCACACAATTGAGATCAGAAATCAAGGAGCTTCTTCAAAAGCAAGCAACAGAAACCGTACCAAAGGAAGATGTTTTCGAAGGAAACCACTCACCATATTTCCTAGTGCCAAAACCAGACCTCACATTGACTTGACTTCTAAGGGCGCATTCGGTACCGCACCACCTGATAGGGAATCCAAGAAGCTGGACCTCCTTGGGAAGATTGTTTTCTTCCTTCAGCTTAGGACTAAGGTCGGTGGGCACCGCATGTCTCTTGGGCCATTACTCCCACTCTGTGTGGGATACGGTCGCACAGGTGCTGCCACAGTGCCCCGAAGAGGCCCGGGCCAGGCTCTCCTGTGCAGTTTCCAAAGGGAGAGATGCAGCGAAGTTCGCCGTACGATGTGGGGTGGACACCGCCGACTCACTGGGCAGAATGATTTCAACGTCGGTAGCCCTACGACGCTATGCCTGGTTGAGGTCCACTGGCTTTTCGGGGGATGTCCAAGCTACACTTTTGGACATTCCCTTTGATGGCCGTCGCTTGTTTGGCGACAAAGCGGACAACGCGCTCAAGAGCTTCAAGGACTCTAGGGCTACAGCCAAGTCCTTGGGCCTCGCTTCTTCTTCCGACCCTGCACAGTCTGCTTTTCGCCCCTTTTTTGGCTACGGAAGGGGTTCCCCGCTAATTTCCATCCAGGGCCACAGGCAGGCGCAAGCTGTCCAGCCTTTGCGGGGACCCACCATCGTGGGTCTGGGGGCCAGCGGGCAGGTCAGTCCACCAGCGCCCCCATTGTAGCAGCCTCCAAGCCCTCCTAGTCTGACCTTTCAGCGCCACCATTTGCCAGTGGACAGCAGGATACGCCATCACCTCCCCCACTGGCTTGACATCATGTCTGGCAGGTAGGTTTTGCACATAGTCCAAATGGGCTACTCCCTTCCATTCGAGACTACGCCTCCATCCGTGCCACCTCAATTCCATCGCTTGTCGGAGGATCACTTGGCCCTTCTCCAACAGGAAATAACAGCTGTCTTCACCAAGGGAGCCATTGAACGAGTTCCTGCCCCATAAGTAGGTCGTGGTTGTTATTTCCACTACTTTCTGGTGCCCAAGAAGGACAAGGGCCTGCGTCCTAGCTTGGATCTCAGGAACGTCAACCGCTTCCTCCAGAAGGAGAAGTTCAAGAGTTTGACACTGGCTCAGGTCCTTTCTGCCCTCGACCCTGGAGACTAGATGGTGGTGTTGGACTTGCAGGACGCTTATTTTCACATCCCCGTCCTGCAGGCTCACAGGCGTTACCTACGGTTCACGGTAGGCCACTTGCACTTTCAGTTTACTGTGCTCCCATTTGGGCTTACCAGCTCCCCTCGGGTTGCTTTGTAGTTCTTATAAACCTATATAAGATTTGCACGTTTAGACAACATATACTGCGGGCTTGGTGTCTAGACTAATTCCAGAAACCCCCACCGGGTATGTTGGCCTGTATACCAGCTAGCTCACAGTGCCACTAGAAACTCCTCTTGCCAAGGAGAGAATAGTTCTTCGCAACTATCGAACATGCCAACCCTGATCCCTCAGAACCGTGAAATAGTGCAATACTTTTTGCTCAGTCACTCGTGCTCACTTAGATACACGCTCAGAGAGATAAACAGAATAAACGATATGGACTTTTTTCAATAAGCATTTATTGAACATTTGTCATTCTAGTGTAAAATAGGTGTGCTGAAACAACCTCTAGATAGACACAGATATAAATGATTAGAAACACTAAAAAGGTAAAAGGTTGGTAGATTTCTACC
Source organism: Triturus cristatus (assembly GCF_964204655.1). Lineage (NCBI taxonomy): Eukaryota > Metazoa > Chordata > Amphibia > Caudata > Salamandridae > Triturus > Triturus cristatus. The sequence continues at coordinate 801,765,568 of NC_140582.1, read as the reverse complement.
ATCTTGCTATAACCATGAATACAGGCAAGTATGTAAAATACATGATAATAAAATGCGTACCCCTACGATGCTACCCTAACTAGATGTACCTAAGTGTGCCTAGCGTGTGTGTCGATGTCAAGCCAAGAATCGCTCTAGGATAATGTCAACCACATTACCTGAAGTGAAAGACTGTGGGACCCCGTATTGGCCTCAGGCTAGACATCCCTCAAGGGATGTCAGACCACTGCAAGCTGGAGTATCTGCATGCAGGAACCTCAGCGTCTCGCGTCAGTGTGTCAGCATGGAAGTCGTTATCTCCTCTGACTATCTCAGCAAGATATGATGTTTATATACCCAAAGGTATCCCCAGGGGTTCTACCTTGCTGTGCCACCGTCGGACTTAGGATGACGTCAGTAATGAACCTTGTATATAGTTATTATGCACAAGATGGTAGTCTTGCTGAGTTTCCAAGGATCCTTATGCATAATATATGGGGCTATTGTTGAGGGAAAACCCCACATTCTGTAATCAGTTCTGTAACTAGGTAAAGGGTCAGACCTAGTAGCCCATTATGTATGTAATATAGGGCCGAATATAGGTGAAAGGTTGGGATGTTACCCGAGCCTATATTGGGGTACCTATATGGAATATAACACCCACTCCTCATCCAACTGGACGACCTAATCTAATTCTAACGTACAATCTGTCTAGGTACTGGTACGCAAACATATGTAGTAAAAACCATAGTTCTGCTAAAAAAAATGTTAAAAACATCTAAAAAGTGTTAAAACATAAGAATTGTCACTCAAGCAATAGCTCTATTGTGTCCGTATATATAGGTCGAACGACTACAAGCATCGGAAAGCCATCCTGGTCATAGAAAGTGTCAATGGTTTTGCTGTTCCAATCTTGAGTTTGTTAAAAAAAAAAAATTCCCAGCACATGACGAGCCAAATGTTTGTGTCCTGGCTGGTAGATGCAACATCGCTGTTGCCTGCCTTTGCAGATGATGATCCCTGTAACACCTCACAGATTACGTCAATTGAGCACAGATGATCTTCCGTACTGCCTGCAGCCGATGCTGGGGCAGCCTGTGCGCCATCCAAGGTCAGGGTGTTAGTGGAGGCCCGGTATCCATTCCAACAGGAGCAGAGACGTCCTGTGGTGGCTCTAGGAATGCTGCCATATACATTGGAATACGCTGGGGAAACTGCAGAACATGGGCCGTTATCGGGACCAGCAATGCATCAATGTCCGGTTGCGCAACTGATGGAAGTGTCAGGCAGAGATCCAACACACATTCTTCTCCGCAGAACAGGCATTGGAGAATAGGTAAGATGCAGTCCACCCAGACTGGTCTAAATGACAGGAACCAAGATCCACTATGTTCCCGTAGGCGAGGTGTGCCCAGATCTACCTGCGATCACGGTATTTGCGCTCCAGGAGTGCTTTTTCCATCTCCTTGGTGACTGAGACTTCCATTGCATAGCAGAAAAAGTACAATCGGGATACCTCCAAAAATGCTTCAGAATACAGAGTGTATAAAGTTTGGTATAACTCTGAGGACCGTCTGAAAGGTGCTTAACAGTCCCAAACCTATGGTCTTAAATAGGTGTACTATACCCGTCGTATCAGACATGTTAAAGATACGATTTACCATTTCTGTGAAATGGAAGGGGCAGTTCATATGTATGAGTACCTGTATCTCTGCCGAGGACCTTGCTACTTGGAGATCAAAAGTCTCCCGGGCAGACGTTAAGGGCATGGTTTTCTGTAGATGCATGGCTTTCATTCTGCTCAGAGTATCAAACTGTATAATGGAAACATTCAATGAAGGCCATAGCAGCGCCTCCCTGACTATGTGTCGGTGGAAACAATACTTGCATAGAGCAAGTAACCCTGGATCTCACGGTGACTAGATATGCGATGCCAGGAAGCGCCCAAACAACCTTCATCGTACAGCATCAAGCTGGGGTAATCACGGCTGCCGGGTTTTCCCTCAAGTGACAGTTTAAGTTAGCTACTGAACCATTGCAGGCCCTGTGCAGCATGATATCCTGGCATATGAGAGATCCACTTAAAGCGTTCTCACAGTTTTTGCCGCTTAGAAACACTTCTAGATCCCCACTCCTGCATCCAAATCTATATGGTAATTCCCAATATTCCTTGACGATTTCCCTACCCATCTCTTCATATCTGCCTGGCTGGTATTACTCTAGGCAATACTGAAGCTGGAAAGTTGTGGCTAGTAAAGTTATATGTGCACAATAGGTAGCAGATGCACACCAATTCGACAATGTTCTCAATGTAATTCTCTTTTGATTCCAATTATTTATTGTTGTTCGCGTGCAGACCAGATACGTGCCTCGCCTCAAAACACGTGTACTTAAACAGGAACCAGTGCAGCATCTTGGTACTGCGTTCCGATCGCACAGCCACTTAGATATGCTCACAAACTTGTTTAATTGCAAACGTAATTTATTCTTTATAATCCATTAATCAAATGCTTTTCTTTGTTATTATGATTGATGTTCACAATAGGGCTGATCAAAAATCCCAATTTTTTCAAATGAGGCAGTTGTGCCCATCCGAGCCTCTTACTGCATCACGTGGGTTTTGCAAATCATGAAAACAGCTGTAGTTTAACATTTCCCAATGCATTTCAGGCCCATGCTTGGCCCTTCGTCAGGGGACGCTGTACAAGTTGAAATAAAAATACACCCTCCATTAGTTTTCCGTACTCAAATGCGACATTTTTCAGACAAAAATGCTTGCTTTCATTGAATCTTGTGCCCATATAATTAATGTGAGACATTACCCCCCCTTTTTTTTCTTCACCAAATAAACAATGCCTTGTGTCTTTCCCTAAGTTTTTCCAGCTGTTTGAAATATTTACTCACCACAGAGACCTCCCCCACTCCATCCACGATCTGAAACCTGCCATAAACTGCGGTGTATCGTAAACATTTATGGCCATGGATTAACCCCTTCGCTGCTAGGCCTTTTCCCCTCCTGTGCTAAGCCTTTTTTGGGCTATTTGGGGTAGTGCGCGCTTAGGCCCCTGTAACTTTCTGACCACATTAGGTATCCACGTCAAATTTGCGTCCTTTTCTTCAAACATCATGGGGATTCTAAAGGCAGCCAGGGTTTGTGGATTCTCCTAGAGGGTTCCCAGAAATTAGTCAAAATACAGCAACATTTTGTTTTTTTTGTGAAAAATGGGGAAAACTGGCTGCAAATGAAAGCGTCTGGGTTTTTCTCTGCAAATGATATCAAAAAAGGGTTTGTGGGGCTGAAATCACAATTTCTCCAGCTTTTAGGGAATGACAGATTTTTGTCAGAAATCCAACATTTTTTACACAGTTTTGACATTTTTCTGGGACATACCCTATTTTTGCTATTTTGTGTGCTTTCAACCTCCTTCCAGATAATGGTAGAAATGGGTAGAAAAGCAATAATGGATCCTGGAAAGCTATACATTTTTGAAAAGTAGACAAAATTCTGAATTCAGCAAGGGGTCATTTGTGTAGATCCATCAAGGTTTCTTTATAGAAACTAACAGGTAAATATAGGAAAAATTAAAAATTTGTTGAAAAAAGCAGCCTTTTGAGTCAACGTTTTCACCTGTAACTTCTTCGAATTATGACATCTCTTTGAAAGCAATGTACCGTTACATCCGGTGGACCTTCCTGGTTGTGGGGATATATAGGACTTGTAGGTTCACCAAGAGCCCAACGAACCCAGAGTAAAAAACTGAGCAGCATTTTGTAATGTTTTTTTTTTTGTTCCGGGTATATAGCAATTATTGTGGGAAAATGTGTACATGGAAAAATCGGTATGAAAGACACCTATGTATTTCTGAAATGGGAACAAATTACAGAGTTTAGAAACAGTGCATATTTGGACATTTTCGAAATTGGGAATACTCATACTTGCATGACAATTATTGGTCATTTTTCAAAATGACTTTTTTTTTACACAATGTCTTTCATTTGGAAGGGAGAAATGCATCAAAAATCAATAGGTAATAACAGTTGCTTTACAAATCTGAACTACCCTAAGTCTCCCGATAAAAATGGTACCTCACTTGTGTGGGTAGGCATAGTGCCCACGACAGGAAGTGGCTCAAAACCTAAGGTGAACACACCACATTTTCACACTGAAAATTTACACCTTTTTTGCAAAGAGTCTAGCTGTAGTTTTTGAACCCTAGCCCTGCCGGCACCTAGGGAAACCTAGCAAACCTATACATTTTTGAAAACTAGACAACCAGGGGAATCCAGGATGGGGTGACTTGACTGCCTCCTACCATGGTCTGTTACCCAGAATCCCTTGCAAACGTAAAAAATTGACAAAAAAAAATGTTGATGTCGCCTCACTACGTTTTGGGCCCTTGCCTGCCGCGGGTACTTGGGCCTCCCACACAAGTGAGGCACCATTTTTACCGGGAGACCTGGGGGAACGCTGGGTGGTGGTAAATTTGTGTGAGCCCGGTGGTGCCACAACTTTCCCACCCCAAAATGTGTGAAAAAAGTGATTTTTTTCAGCTAAAATTGAGGTTTGCAGGTGATTCTGGGTAAGGAAACGTTGGGGGATCCACGCAAGCCATACCTCCCTGGAAGCCGCCGGGTATCTAGTTTTCAGAAATGTGTGGGTTTGGTAGGTTTCCCTAGATGGCCGCCGAGCACCGGGTCAAAAACCAAAGTGACCCCCCTTGCAAAACCCGGTGGTTTGGCGATAGGCCATTTTGATGTCACCTCACTACGTTTTGGGCCCTTGCCTGCCGCGGGTACTTGGGCCTCCCACACAAGTGAGGCACCATTTTTACCGGGAGACCTGGGGGAACGCTGGGTGGTGGTAAATTTGTGTGAGCCCGGTGATGCCACAACTTTCCCACCCCAAAATGTGTGAAAAAAGTGATTTTTTTCAGCTAAAATTGAGGTTTGCAGGGGATTCTGGGTAAGGAAACGTTGGGGGATCCACGCAAGCCATACCTCCCTGGAAGCCGCCGGGTGTCTAGTTTTCAGAAATGTGTGGGTTTGGTAGGTTTCCCTAGATGGCCGCCGAGCACCGGGTCAAAAACCAAAGTGACCCCCCTTGCAAAACCAGATTAACTATTGTTCCTACAGCGTGAGAATTTTGGAATAAAATTGCAAAGAAAATGTGGCAGACATTTTGAGGTTCGCAGGACATTGGGGATAAAAAAAACTTTTTGAATTCACAAGAGAGACATCACCATGAACTCCCATGGGTTTTCGACAATATCTACAGTTGGTGGGTTATTCTTACATGGAAAGTGTACCTTGGCAGAGAAACTAAAGACAAAGATTGCTGCACAGCCATCTATTCCTCAAACACACACACATACTGGTTGGATTTGGCACGAGGGTGAGTCATGGTTCAGTGTATTAAATTTTATCAACTAGAGATTTCACAAAAATGAAATGCACTGTCAATAATTAAATTCACAAAAAACCAAACCAATGACTCGCAGCTCGTGAGCTGTAAAGCCACGTCAAGGCACCAACCACTTTACAGGCCATTCACACACCTTTCATACGTGATACAAACAAGACCATTCGCACCACCAGGTACAAAAGCAACACAGTACAAAATTCACCAAAAAGGGACAAGGTACACCCTGCTTCAGAAAGATAAATATTACTGCACAGCCATCTAATCCGCAAGCACACACATATACTGGTTGGATTTGGCACGAGGGTGAGTGATGGTTCAGTAGATACAATTGTATTAGCAAGTGATTTCACAAAACATGAAATGCACTGGTAATAATTGAAAGGGCGAGAAACTGAACCATTGACTCACAGCTCGTGAGCTGTAAAGCCACGACAAGGCACCAATCTCTTTACAGGCCATTCATACACCTTTCATACGTGTGAGACATACAAAACCATTCACACCGCCAGCCGCGGGCCCATCACATAACAAAACTCACACCAGCACACAGCGCCATTCAAGGGCCCATCACTTTCAAACGCCCACAATCCACACACAACAACTACACATGCTGATGGATTGCGTGGAGTGGCACTCAGCTAGCAGTGTGTGTAGTGACCAGCAGAAAGTCACTACTCACACACAGCCAGCCGAGCTCCAGTCCACACACACCGCTAGCAGAGCGCCAGTCCACACACACCGCTAGCAGAGCACCAGTTCACGCACACCGCTAGCCAAGCGCCAGTCCAGGCACACCGCCAGCCAAACGCCAGCCAAGCGCCAGTCCAGGCACACCGCCAGCCAATCCACGCACACCGCCAACCAAGCTCCAGTCCAGGGACACCTCCAGCCAAGCACCAGTCCGCACACACCACCAGTCCAATCACACCGCCAGCCAAGTACCAGTCCACGCACATCGCCAGCCAAGCACCATTCCATGCACACCGCCTGCCAAGCTCCAGTCCACGCACACCACCAGCCAAGCTCCAGTCCACGGACACCACCAGCCAAGCACCAGTCCCCGCACACCACCAGTCCACGCACACCACCAGCCAAGCTCCAGTCCACGGACACCACCAGCCAAGCCCCAGTCCTCACACACCACCAGTCCACGCACACCGCCAGCCAAGTACCAGTCCACGCACACCGCCAGCCAAGCACCATTCCACGCACACCGCCAGCCAAGCTCCAGTCCACGCACACCACCAGCCACGCACCAGTCCACGCACACCGCCAGTCCATGCACACCGCCAGCCAAGCACCATTCCACGCACACCACCAACCAAGTGCCAGTCCACACACACCAACAGCCAAGCGCAAGCCTACACACACTGCCATCACATTTAGGATTTTTTTAGAAAAAAATAAAAACACAAACAAATCGCAAATAGATACAAATCTTCTAACAGAAAATCAGCAACTAAATACATTGCACTAACACCAACCTTGAAACAGAATCAAATTATCCAAAGAATACAGACCAGGCAGTTCACTTTACCACTCATGAATGCTCCCAATAATTATTTCGCGTGTGGTACGCTCTAAAACAAGCAGGGAGACACAGTGCAGGATGAGAAGGACAGTCGGGGCAGTACATACGACTCTCCTTCCGCGTACCTCTTCGCCAACAGACTCTACATCTCCTACTGGGAAAATCTTTTGAGGGTGTGGGAGGAATGTGATCTGGAAAGTGGCGATCTTTCAATCTAGCAACATCCTCCACCACTCCAACTCTAGGAACACTTGCCTGTTCCACTACAACAAGGCTGCCTATTACAGACTCCTGAAACTTAGCAAAAGTCATCTTTGACTCAGGGCAAGAATCCTGGAACACAACAAAAGCATTAAACATTGCCAAGTGGAAAAGATGGATAGCCAACTTCTTGTACCAAATGTAAGCCTTACGAAGAGCAGTGTAAGGTTCCAACCTTTGATCTACTCTGTCAACACCACCCATGTGCCTATTATAGTCTAAAATGCACACAGGTTTGCGCGCTTCAGCGACCTGACCCCACACAGTCACAGGTACAGTGCTTTCATCATGGATGGTAGTCAGCATGTAGACATCTCTCCTGTCTGAAAACTTCACAGCAAGAAGCTCCTGGCAACGCAACGCACTGCACTGTCCCCGCACAAGCTTTTGACAAACAAGTTCTTTCGGGAAACCTTTACGGTTAGAGCGGATTGTGCCACAAGCAACAGTGTCCACTTTGGCCAATTCCCTGAACAACCGCACACCAGTGTAGAAGTTATCCACATATAAATGGTGGCCTTTGTTAAAAAATCCTCTACCAAGTTCCCAAACAATTTTCTCAGTCACTCCAAAAGTGGACGGACAACCAGGGAGGTTAATCCTAGATTCCTTACCGGTGTACACCCTGAAATTAGACACATATCCAGTCCTACTGTTACACAGCATATACACCTTTATTCCATAGCGTGCCCTCTTACTAGGAATGTATTGCCTAAAAACCAAGCGGCCCTTGAACAACACCAAAGACTCATCCACTGCAATTTCTTTCCCAGGGGCATAAATCTCAGAAAATCGATCAACAAAGTGATCAAGGACAGGCCTAATCTTAAAAAGACGGTCACAATCAGGGTGATCTCGTGGCAACGCTAAACCATTATCAACAAAATGCATCATCCGAAGCAGAAGCAAATACCTGTCACGACTCATGACTGCCGGAAAAATAGACGTTGCCATCAAGGGACTGCTAGACCAATATGAAGCCATTGATGGCTTCCTTAGCAAGCCCATCAACAAAGTTAAACCCAAGAACTTCTTCATCTCTTCAAGATTTGTGGGAGTCCACCGGGTAGCTCTAGAGTGTGGCTTAAGACTGGCACTGTTGTCCCTCAAAAACTGTTCGGCATACAAATTAGTCTGCTCAACAATCTCTGCCAAAAACACATCGTCCATAAACAACTAAAAAAAATTTACCGGCAAGAAGTTTTCAGTATTCACTCTAGACCCTGGAACACCAGTAAACTCTGGCAATGCCGGCTGCACCATGCCAGGGGCAACCCAGAGGTCATCACTTTCAAAGGGATGCCTTGCAGCCCCAGCCTGTAGCCCAGATGCCTCTTGCCGCACTACACCAACGGGAAGCCTTGCAGCCGCAGGCTGCAGCCCAGAAGCCTCTTGACGCACTACACCAACGGGAAGCCTTGCAGCCCCAGGCTGCAGCCCAGATGCCTCTTGCCGCACTATCGGCACATCAGTCTCCTCCTCTAACACAGGCACTTCATCCGCACTAAGAGTATCTTCATCATCCGATGACTCCATACGGAGAGAAAACTCACTGCCAGAATCGTCCCCTGCCTCCTCTCCCTCAGATGCAGAGTCAGTCTCTGAACCATGGTCAGAGGAAGACTCAAACAGCAAACCAACAACCTGCTGAGCAGTAATCCTGCGGCTAGCCATTATACTTACTAAAATAGAAGACTGCACAAACAAGTCAACAACAACCAACAATGTGCAAACCAAGTAAGTAAAGAAATGTGTACCTTTATCACAAAGATCAATGTACTCAAAAACTATACAATTCAATTACAAGAGACAGCTGCACTCACCAGAAACCAACTCTGCAGTGACACAGCAAAAACCAACGATATCCAACTAGAAAGAAGAAAAAAAAACAAATTACTCACAAGACAACAAAATACACATCGAAAAGTTTTTGACACTCAAAAAACAAACATACTGCTATTATTACACCATTTGCAAAAAAAATTCATGCAGAGAAATCAAACACATTTACATTGTACAAAAAAAGTCTCTTACCAAACTACACAAACAGCAGAACCACCAGTAACAAAACGGCAAACTGAAAAGAGCAAACGCCTTCACCTAGAACAAAAAAGTAAAAAATAAACATTACAATTGCAATTCACAAAACATACAACAATAAACATTATAACATGCTATGTCACTACCCAAATGGTCAATCGGGTTGTGTGCCAGGTGGGGCAGAAAACAGCAGGAAAAAAAAAGGCTACTCTGTCCCGGGGCGGGTGGGCCAAATACATATTATAAAAAATTGCACCCTGGAAAAAAGGGGTCACTTCTATTTTTATTTACACTAATTCCCTGGTGTCTAGTGGGCTTTTCTGCCCCCCCTGGGACCAGAAACGGCTACACAAAAGACCGATCTGCCCCCAGGGGTGGCAAAAGAGTCTTGAAAAAAAGTTGGCCCCCCAGGAAGCGACCCTTGCCCAAGGGGTCGCTTCCTTTACGCAAATAAATAACATCCCTGGTGTCTAGTGGGCTCTTCTGCCCCCCCTGGGACCAGAAACGGCTACACAAAAGACCGATCTGCCCCCAGGGGGGGCAGAAAAGTCTTGAAAAATATTTGAGCCCCCAGGAAGCGACCCTTGCCCAAGGGATCGCTTCCTACAATAACAAACACATCCCTGGTGTCTAGTGGGCTTTTCTGCCCCCCCTGGGAGCGGAAACGGCAACAAAATAAAACCAATCTGCCCCCAGAGGGGGCAGAAAAGTCTTCAATAAAAATTGGGGGCCCAGGAAAGCGACCCTTGCCCAAGGGGTCACTTCCTACAATATGAAACAGATCCCTGGTGTCTAGTGGGCTCTTCTGCCCCCCCCTGGGAGCGGAAATGGCAAAAAAACTAAACCGATCTGCCCCCACAGGGGGCAGAAAAGTCTTGCTGACATACTGGGGGCCTAGGAAGCGACCCTTGCCCAAGGGGTCGCTTCCTTTATCACTAAAACGCATCCCTGGTGCCTAGTGGTGGCATTCCTGCAGCACGATCGCGACGCTGTGCGCGATCGTGCTGCAGGAATGCCCTGTATTGAGACATCAGGGGAGAGGAAATACTCTTTCCTCTCCCCCGATGCCTCAATACTTTGAAAATCACCGCCGCGGCCCCCGCGTTCCCACCGGAGAGCTCCACATACCTCTTCATGCTGCTGGGACGCCTGGAAGCAAATGGCTTCCGGGCGTCCCAGCGCTTCCTGATTACGTCGGCGCGCGCTGACGTCACCAGGAAGCATGGGGGGGCTCGGGGTGGCAGCGGAAACTCTTCCGCTGCCATCCCCCTCGGTGGGGGCACGATCAATGCCCCAGGGGGGGAGCGCCAGCGCTTCCCCCAGGGGCTGTGCTCATGACGGAGCGGTTCCGTCATAAGCACAGCCCAACCGATGCTCATGACGGAACCGCTCCGTCATGAGCATCGAAGGGGTTAACCACTCCGTGGATGGTGATTCTGCCACAGTAAAAGGTAATGTGCCCAGTTTTTCAATACGCAGCATTGTATATTTTGCTCCCCTCTGCCATTTTCATCTGTTTTTCCGTTAGATTGTATAGCAGAAAACAGGGACGTAATGTTTTTTCTTTTATCTTATTTTAAACATTCTTTTTATTTACAACTTGTTGGTCATTGCGATACATAATCCCATTTACGTAAATTGCAGCAGATGCAGCCCAGTATATACACATTGCACTTAAGATACTATAGCATAGAGTTTACTGATGTTACAAGGGTCTTCACTGCGTTAAGGGTTCGTCAAGTGAGGGAATTGCAGGGGGTTCACACAAGCGCCCACGATATTCATTCCAGTTTGACCAAACTGCCACCCATTTCCGAGGACACCCCCGGGCCACATAGACTGTTTTCTCCTGCAGCATACACCAGTCCATATCTCTTTTCCATTCACTGAGCGTCGGCGGTGTGCCCGCTCCCCACATGCGTGCTATATTACGCTTTGCGATCATCTGTCCGAGCGTAGCCCATAGTTTGCCCATTACTGATAGGTCCGTGGGCTCCCAGATGTTCAAGAGGCATCTCTTAACCTCGGGCCGCAGGTCAACCTTCCATACCATACGTATACATGCATGCACCCGCTGCCAGTATGCCTGTATTGCCGGGCACTCCCAAATGATGTGAAAATACGTCCCCAACTCCCCACACCAGGGACGTAATGTTGATAAAACGCCTAGGCATACAACCTGCGCGCAATGATTGCAGCGTCCAGCTTAATAGCATAATAGAACATAATTGTGATTGCCCATGCTGTAGTATGGAAAAGTCTTGTTCTAGTACATCAATAGCAGAAGATACAATGTTGCCCAGTGAATAAATCCTGGATGTTAACATAGTCATACCATTGTCAACTACAACTAACGCCTTTTCTAAGTTAATCCTATCTATTGCTCGTAGTCTCTCCGCTGCTTCTTGTTGGGAGATTTTCCAAATTTCATATAGACAGCATATAAGAAATGTTTTTGATGTGGTTTCCTGGGACCTATTAAAAAACATTCTGTAGGTCCACATCCTCTGTAAGTAATGGTAAGCGTTGTTTCACCTGGGGTAGTGTTAAGGTCTTTAGCCAATCACGGCATAACTTCCCAACACTATATGATGTCACCACCCCCGGATTTTCTCTTTGTACATAGCGTGGGTCTGGCCTATGGATACTCAACTGAACCCTTCAGTGGTACCCCTGAATATTTCTTGACATCTGTTAGTGTCTGTGGGCTAAACCAACTATCCCTTCCAATTGGGGTCTGATCCATTGTATTGTAAAATGTCATCTAATGTAGCCCCTTCAGATCTAAATTTTTCTCGGTATGTGATAGTTTTGGAATTTGAGGCGTGTTCAAGTCCTTGTTTTTGGCTATCCCAAGACAGGAAGTCTGTTGCACAGTTTCATTTAGAAATATCATTTGCTGAGGAATGAGGCATTCTCTAAATAGCGCTTCTGTTCCCTGGACTTGCCAATCTCTAGAACCCTAGACTGATTTTAAGTCTATAGTCTCTTTCCATAAGTTGAAACCCTGTTCAGTCAGTTGGGTAGTAAAGGAAGCACATTTAATCTGTTTAGTGTTGGTTAGCATATTTTTCTGTGCGGATGTCGATGCAACCTTATAGTAATATGAAGTCTGTCTGCAACGTTAAACCCTGAAAAATATGAACATTTCTGTGCAAACGTTTTCAAACTACTTTTTCGGTGGTGTAGGGCAATGTCCCATTGGTGATATGTGAAAATATTCCTAGGGTTACTGGATTTGTGCAGAAAATGATGACCATAATGTTGATAACAATACATAGTGTAAAAATCTGATGTCTTCCAATATTTCATTGCTAAAAAAAGCGGCGAATTGTTCTAAATCATATTTTTTACAGTTTCAAAATCACAATCATCAGAAAATGTACTGGAGGTAATGATATCATTTAAGGAAATTTTAAATAAATGTGGTACTTTTAAAAGTTTGGTCAGGCCAAATATATCTTAATTAACCTTGTCCCATACTACACCATCCGGTATAGGAACTGCTGTAATGTTCACTGATGACAAGTCTCTTTGTTCACGATGTGATGAGACATGAGGTTTCAGGATCAAGTTCACTTTTGATGCTGCAGAGCTTTGGCGAAGATAAGTTCCATTAACTAGTAAGCAAAAGACAGTTACTAAGCCTATCCAGAAAAGAAAGAAAAGTATCCCAGTGATAATCCAAAGTTCTATACAAGGTGACACCAGGTAAGTCTTTTTAAGAAAAATGAAAAAGTCTTTGACTTGTTTTTGACGAGTTCTTAGGGCTAGCGTTGTTTCAGGTTCACTGGGATCCAATGAAAAGGTATCAAAGTCGATGAAATAGCCAGATGCAGTTCGATCTATTTTTGGTAGCTCAGCAGGTTTTGTTGAACTTGTAGATGGCTCTTATTGAGGCATGTTTATGTAGACATCCGTGTTGGGTCGAATACAAATTTGTGTTTTATTTTGATTTTGTATTTCTGTTTTAAGAGGAACGAGTTCCATGGCATTGTTGCATAGTCTATCATTCCGTATAGGGGACTCCTCAAATGTGATGAGCCTTTCCGTCTGAACTTCTTGTATGTTAGTGAGAGGAGGGCATCATCTACCCAGGAGCCCACGAGACGTACTATTCAGTATCGGCCATATAGTGTGGTTTTATCAGAACAATGGAGACAAATCTTTTCTCCTTTTTTCCGGCAAGAGGTAGAAGTACAGTTCTTGTTCCTTCAACTGCCAGGACAGGTACAGGCTTTCTGTATGATGGTCCAAATTCTCTTTTGGCCATTATCTTTTCTCTGACCAGATCCCTGACTTTAGGAACCCATGCAGGTTTTGCCGTGACTGACTTGACTTCTCCAGTGGTGGACCTTTTTACTTGAACATTGCTCTGTAGTGCTCTGGATTCATTCAGATCCTGTAAAACAGCCAAACGTTTGATGTCAAAAGTTTTTCAACCGTCACTGTGCCTTCACAATAAAGATCAGGTACTCATATTCTCGTCCCAAATAGGACACACGCCACGTAGGTAACTACATTCCCGCAACACTGGGTGCTCGGGCTTCTCAGGGTCCTGAATATATATTTTTACGCTTCGGTATCACAGACCTCAGATGAGTCACTGTTGTTCTGAGAGCCACCGACCTCTACATTCTTGCGGTTTCTGGATGCTTTTATTTGGATTGGGTAATTGTTACCTCTTGACATTTCATTGTGACGGATTACTTACAAGCTTTGAAAAAGTCATCGCAAATGACAAAACACGTGTTGATGATTTGGAATAAAAACTAATTAAACCAACCATCTGTCTGTGTACCTTCATCGATTATTGCTGAATCGACCTCAACGGACCCGCTAGAGTGACGGACCTTTGTACTGTTATTGGTGGTGCTCTGAACATTTTGGAGCAGGACCTCATAAGGAGTGACACCCCCTCTTGGCATGTTGTTTAAGGCCCTTTGTACCAGATATAAGTGATTGACCCAACTACCACCCGCGCCTAATAATCTAGCTGTTAATGATTGCTTTAAGTCCAGATTTCTCCTCTCCACAAATGAATTTCCATCTGGATGGTACGGAGAGAAGTACCGCGGTGCAACACCCAAACTTCCCATGGCTTCCTTGTAAGCCCTAGAGCTAAACGCGGGGTCACGATCAGAATGTAATGTGCCAACTGCATATGTACCCATAAAGACTCGCAAATGTTTGATAACAGTTTGAGCATCAGCTGAGCGCTGAGGCCATACCCATAGGAATCTCGAGCAGGAATCCACTGCAACCATTATGTACTTGTAAGCCCCATCAGATTGTAAGGGGCCGCAGTGGTTCAAATAGACATACGCAAGAGGTCTATCTGATAACAATAGTGGTGTCTGCGCGGGATGTGTTATGGTTGAGCCCTTCAGATGTCGCACTTTAAGACAGTCTTTGGTCTGCTTTATTAACCCTGGTCACCAACAGCGTTGTTTCAGTAAAGAAACTGTCGCCGTATCTCCTGCGTGTGCAGAACCAAGATCCTCGTGTGCAGCTAAAATTAAGCCTAATTTCCGATCCGTTTGGTATTACTCTATTCCCCATTCCTGGAATCTGGGCAAATGGAACGTTGGTTGCATCTAACTTGTAGGAATACTTGAGTGGAAAATCTTTCAGCAGTGCCTTATTGTCTTTGCATGATGCAATGACAGCTACCATTATCGGACTGTCTATTCTCGTTTTTGAATGAGTGATTGCAGCTACGGACGCAATTTGTACTGCCCCCTTTGTGGCTTCATCAGCCAATGAATTCCCTTCAACCTGAACGCCATCACTTTGACTCAGCGTGTGTATCACGTGAGCTCTGGGTAGTTAGTTTTTCAACTCAGCTTCCTGTTCCCATAGCATTTTGTGCTTAATTGTGCCACCTTTTGAGTCTTTGAACCCATTTTGTCCCCAATAGTGTAGTTATTCATTTTATGACTGGACACAGTAAAAGGAATCGCACACAATTAGTGCGGGGGAATTCTCGATTCGTATTAATCAGTGCCAGTAAAAGAGCTTTTAGTTCTGCAAGCTGAGCCGTGCAGCCTCGTAGAGACCGTCTTTGTACAGCTCAGATGGAACTTGCCATCCTGCATACGACCTTTAACAATCGTACACGCAGCGCTGTATAGTTGTTTACTTCCTATGGCCGGTTGTCAAGAACAAACGAAAGAAGGTACCACGCACCTGAAATTCTATACCTCCACAGGAGCAGCCGAACAAGAAGGCCTGGACTCTAACGGGAAGACAATCTTCCCAGCTCCCCTGCCTCGCTACAGCAAAATAAATTCACTTCCAGCAAAACGGGGGAAAGGGGAATGGGATAACAAGAGAGACTCCACAGCTACGCCTGCTTCTCCTGGACTCTTATGTGGGTTGCTCAGGCGTCTGTAAATACAATTAACAAATGATTAATTGAATGTTCTCTCCAAAATACCCTAGCTACCCTCTCCCTCGCTACTTCTCCTTTACCTGGATCTTACTGTGGATTTTCCTCTCTCTATTTATGTTGCAGTTATATTATCAGACCTTGCTGAGCTGGAGCACTGCTGATTGATGATTAGCTGTTGCGGCAAATTGAAGGTAAGCATAATATATATATATATATATATATATATATATATATATATATATATTTCTACATACAGAACTTTGAAGAAGTTGCTCCTTATCTGCCTGCAGTATTTAGAAGGATTTCTGCGCAGCAACTTGAAGTAATAGAAGACTGTACGGTGCTCTTTTTAGATACTGTCAGTCACCAAATCCAAGAATTGAATTAAGTCAATTAGCGACTGAAGACAGCAAATGATTCTTTTTCCTACTCTTATTGAGCGCTGCAAATGATGTTCTAATAGCCTTGTAAGTCTCGAACTTGCTGCATGCTTCATACGCGCTACTGCTTCTGACCCAAGCGCGATTGTACCTTTTCCACTCACCAGGAAATATCAGTTTACTTGCTCTGACTGAAAAGTTCTTGCCTCGATAGACATTCAAGACTGTCTCTGCTGGTTGTTCCACAGGCGAATTTCCACTCACTGGAAATATCAGGAATTTTCAGGTTTTTCCGGCAGCAGCAGACAATACACCACTACCTGATATAATTAGGCAGCGAAGACTCACTAAATCTCTCGCCCCTAACGAGTCTTTCAGAAATTCTCTGAGAGAACAAAACGACACAGCCTCCTCACAGATAACGACAGTTGAAGTGGGTCGCGGTCAGGGAACGCGCGCACATTCTTGACAGCTATTTACAAAACACTAGACCGCTAACCAACTAGATCGCTCCGCGAACGGGCGCCCTGTTGGTAGTGGTTTTTTGGCAGACTAATCTTCCTTTAGAACGTCTGAAAGAAGGGAAGTAAAGCAGCCGACCCCAGGGGTAACTAAGTAGTTTCCTTTTGCGGACTGACAAAGGGGGAACCATGGAAGCACACAAATTACCGTTCTTGACAGTACCCCCCACCAAGAATTCTCCCCCTCCCCTTTTTGGTTTATTGGGATGTGTCCTATGAAATTCACGAACCAATCTGGGGGCATGGACATCTGAACTGAGTTCCCAAGAACGATCCTCTGGACCAAACCCTTTCCAGCCAATTAAGTAAAAGATTTTCCCTTTCTTCAATTTTGAGTCAAGAATCCTTTTTACTTCATATTCTTCTCCAGACTGGCTTTGAATTGGAGCTGGAGGCAACTCCATTCTCATACCCACAGGGTTCCTTTTTACTAATGACACATGAAATACTGGATTTATTTTTAGGCTGGTAGGAAGCTTGAGCTTAACATTAACTGGGGTTCCCATTCTTTCCACCTCATAAGGACCTACAAATCTAGGCTGGAATTTCCGATTACCCTTGAGGCGCATGTATCGAGTAGATAACCAGACCTTATCCCCAGACTCAAAAACTGGATTCTTCCTTCTTTTCTTGTCGGCCTGAACCTTATGTGTAGCCTTTGCCTTGACCAAGTTCTGAGTTGCTACCTTATAGGTCTCTTGTAATTTACGCACCTTCTCTTCTACCGCTGGTACTAGACTTTCTGACTTATTCACTAAGGTATTGGGATGCCTGCCTGAATTCAAGAAGAACGGGGAAAATCCTGTGGATGAGTGTACAGCATTATTGTATGCAAATTCAGCTGCCCAAATTAACTCTGCCCAATCTCCCTCATGGTCCATCAAGTACAGGCGCAAATATTGCTCTAGCTCTTGATTAACTCTCTCCGTTTGCCCGTCAGTCTGTGGGTGAAAACTTATGGACAAACGAGAATCCACCCCTAATCTGTTTAAGAAAGTTCTCCAAAATCGTGAAATAAATTGGGAACCCCTATCTGATATGACCACCTTAGGAATCCCATGTGCCTTAACTATATGTTGAGTAAACAGGGTGGAGAGTTGAGTCGAAGTCGGAGTGATTTCAATGGAACAAAATGAGCCATCTTGGTGAAATGATCTACCACCACCCATATAGTGGATAACCCATGACTGGAGGGGAGATCTACAATAAAATCCATTGAGATTGTGTGCCAAGGAGCTGGTGCTATGGGCAAAGGTTGGAGCAAACCTTGTGGGGCCTGTCTTAAGGCTTTTCCCTTGACACAAATAGCGCAAGATGCCACATACTGTCTCACCTGAGCTTCCAGATCGGACCACTAAAAATCACGTTTTATCAATTCAATGGTTTTTGTGACTCCTTTGTGGCCAGCTAAAGGGTCATCGTGACAATGCTGTATTACTCTTCTTTGTAAATCTGCCTTTGGGACGAACAAGCTTCCATGATGGTACGGTTTCCCATCTCTGATTTCTCTCTCTGGATCCTCTCTTATCCATCTTGCCAGTTCTTCCTCAGATATTGAATCTCTGATTTCTTTTTCAAATTCCGAATAATGTATTGCACCTATGATCTTTTCCTCAGGAATTAAATGAACTTCTCGGGAGGCTTCTTTTTGTTCACTTGAATTTAATCGAGACAAGGCATCTGCCTTTCCATTGGCTGTTCCAGGTTTATATGTCAAAACAAAGTTGTAGTCTGCAAAAAACAATGACCATCGCAGTTGTCGTGGGGAGAGAGTTCGAGCTGACTTCAAGAACTACAAATTTCTGTGATCAGTATAGACTGTCACTTCATGCTTGGCCCCTAACAGGTAATGCCGCCAATCCTGGAAGGCATCCTTCACCGCCAGCAGTTCCTTGTCTGCAATGGAATAATTGATTTCAGCTGCTGTTAGCTTGCGTGACCTGTAAGCGACTGGACGGAGTTGGCCAGTCTCTCGGTGTCTCTGCGACAAGATTCCTCCAATTGCCTGATCAGAAGCATCCGCCTCCACATAGAAAGGTTCTTCAACATTCGGATGTTGCAGGATCGGGGCGGAAGTAAAGGCCTTCTTTAAAGACTGAAAGGCTTCCTCAGTTTCTTGTCCCCACACGAAAGGCTCTTTTTTCCTCAAAAGGAGAGTGATTGGACGAACCTTCTCTGAAAAATTCGAGATAAATCGTCTGTAGAAATTAGCAAACCCAATGAACCTTTGTATTTCTTTGACATTATGCGGAGGGGGCCAATCTCTTATCGCCTTCACCTTTGAATCATCCATTGCCACTCCTTCAGGAGACAAAATGAATCCCAGAAATTCAACTTCTGTGGTGTGAAAAATGCACTTCTCCAACTTGACAAAAAGCTGATGATCGAGTAACTTCTTCAAGATGGCACGCACATGTTGTATATGTTCTTCAAGATTGGCAGAAAAAACGAGGATGTCATCAATATAAACCACTGCAAAGCGGTCAAGAAATTCTCGGAGGATATCATTAACAAAATGCTGAAAAGCAGCTGGGGCATTACACAGGCCGAAAGGCATTACCTGGTACTCAAAAAGACCGAACCGAGTTCGGAAAGCAGTCTTCCACTCATGCCCCTCGGCCATTCTCACCAAATGATAGGCTCCGCGGAGATCCAGCTTAGTGTATATACGAGCATCCTTCACCTGATCCAATAGTTCTGAAATCAATGGCAGCGGGTATCTGTTCTTCTTTGTCACCTGGTTTAAGGCGCGATAGTCTATGCACGTGCGAAGCTTTCCGTCCTTCTTAGGAATGAAGAATAAAGGAGAAGATGCTGGAGACTGGGAAGGCCGGATGAATCCATTAGCTAAATATTGATCCAGATACTCCTTCAAATGAACATTCTCAGCTTCTGAAAGGGCATAGATTCTACTGCACGGCAAAAGCGCCCCTGGTTCCAATTCAATTGTACAATCGTACTCCCTATGAGGGGGTAATTTAATTGCCTCCTGTTCATCGAAAACTGCTCTCAAATCCAGATATTCACTGGGAATCGCTGGGGCTTCCAACGCACAGACCACCAAGGACGGCTCTGCCAATAAAGTTGATTGAGATGGTTGAAGATTGGGTTCCTTTCCATGAAAGCAATGTTCCTTACAATAATCCAAATTCATATCCATCGATCTTCTAGCCCAGTCAATCCTTGGGTTGTGTTCAGTGAGCCACGGAAGACCCAAAATCAGCTGAAACTGAGGGGCATCAATCAAGGCAAACTTTAACCCCTTCAGTGCCCGCCCCTTTCCCCGCCCTGTGCCGGCCGTTGTATTAGCGGGCGGGGTTTATGACGAGCTGGTCTCGTCATGGGCACAGCGCAACCGCGGCCCATGACGAGACCAGCTCGTCATGGGCATTGAAGAGGTTAAAATGCTTCTATGGCGCCCTGGACCTTCCAAGATGATTTCTTCAGTATCCCAAGTGATGGGGCCAGAAGAGAGGTTTGTGCCGTCGACTGCCCGTATCGGTTCAGGCTTGATCTTGCGAACAAACTAGATGCCTAAGGATTTGGCAAACTTGATGTCGCAGAAATTTCCTGTTTCCCCTGAATCTATCATAACTGAAATGTTTTCCACAGATTTCATTCCAAATTTTATCCTACTGGAAATAATCAGATGAGGAGCCGCGGACTGAAGAGTATTAGCAATCAATTGGGGATCTGGAGTCGACTTATCTCCTGCGCCCACCAGAGCAACTCCTCCTACTGGTGGGGCCTGTCTTTTGGCCCTGTACCGATCTTAGGCTTTCGTGGACATTCCCTGACAAAATGCCCAGCTGTTCCACAATACATACACAGTTTCCCATTACGTCGTCTCTCTCTTTCCTCCTTAGTTAATGGGCCCCTTACTGACCCAATTTGCATTGGTTCTTCCACTGACGTTGTCTCCAGAGACTTGACCGGATCAGACCTCGCTCTATCAAAGCGCGGAAGGAGGGGCCGCACCTCCTTGCGACGCTCACTCCGTCTTTCACCTTGTCTCGAATCGATCTGGAGTACAAGATCCATCAACTCTGAAACATCTGTGGGCCTCTTAGGAATTTGTGCCAACCCATCCTTTAATTCATCTCTTAGTCCTCGATAGAAAATTGCCACCCTCTTTTCCTTTGGCTACTTGGTTTCCACTATTAGTTTGTTAAATTGCGCAATGTAAGCTACTAACTCCCGATTCCCTTGTCTCAGATCTAAGAGTTCGTTATCAGTCATTTGAGATACTGTTCGGCGATCAAAAATGCGAAGGAATTCTTCCTTGAATTCCTCAAAATTATACAGAATTGGGTCATTGCAGCTCACTAGCGGCATAGACCAGGCTGCCGCATCTCCGCTCAGGTAAGACAGTACAAAGGCCACCCTGGATTGATCTTCCTTAAAAACTATTGGCTTGCAAAGGAAATGCAAAGAGCATTGGGTGAGAAAAATTTGCGCCTTATGTGGGTCCCCAGTGAATCTTTCCGGAGCTGCCACGGGTATAGTGGGAGACATGGCATGTATAACTTGAGTGGTTAGTTCTGATGTGGAAGGAGTGGGCGAGAAGTGGAAAGGTTTTGGGGCCTTAAACTCTGCACTAGCCCCGGTAACAAATTCTTCCAACCTCTGTCTAAGGAAGTTCGCTTCCTGACTAGACTTCCTGACCTCCTCACTGAGTGTCTTATTAGCCTCCATGGTAACATTTAACTGTTCCTGTATACTTTCTAAAACTACAGCCAACGTTTTAACATCCAGTCCCTCCGTCATACTGCTCAGGTGGAATTTAGTAGATGGCACTTCAATCTGTCAAGAACAAGCGAAAGAAGGTACCACGCACCTGAAATTCTATACCTCCACAGGAGCAGCCGAACAAGAAGGCCTGGACTCTAACGCGAAGACAATCTTCCCAGCTCCCCTGCCTCGCTACAGCGAAATAAATTCACTTCCAGCAAAACGGGGGAAAGGGGAATGGGATAACAAGAGAGACTCCACAGCTACGCCTGCTTCTCCTGGACTCTTATGTGGGTTGCTCAGGCGTCTGTAAATACAATTAACAAATGATTAATTGAATGTTCCCTCCAAAATACCCTAGCTACCCTCTCCCTCGCTACTTCTCCTTTACCTGGATCTTACTGTGGATTTGCCTCTCTCTATTTATGTTGCAGTTATATTATTAGACCTTGCTGAGCTGGAGCACTGCTGATTGATGATTAGCTGTTGCGGCAAATTGAAGGTAAGCATAATATATATATATATATATATTTCTACATACAGAACTTTGAAGAAGTTGCTCCTTATCTGCCTGCAGTATTTAGAAGGATTTCTGCGCAGTAACTTGAAGTAATAGAAGACTGTACGGTGCTCTCCTTAGATACTGTCAGTCACCAAATCCAAGAATTGAATTAAGTCAATTAGCGACTGAAGACAGCAAATGATTCTTTTTCCTACTCTTATTGAGCGCTGCAAATGATGTTCTAATAGCCTTGTAAGTCTCTAACTTGCTGCATGCTTCATACGCGCTACTGCTTCTGATCCAATCGCGATTGTACCTTTTCCACTCACCAGGAACTATCAGTTTACTTGCTCTGACTGAAAAGTTCTTGCCTCGATAGACATTCAAGACTGTCTCTGCTGGTTGTTCCACAGGCGAATTTCCACTCACTGGAAATATCAGGAATTTTCAGGTTTCTCCGGCAGCAGCAGACAATACACCACTACCTGATATAATTAGGCAGCGAAGACTCACTAAATCTCTCGCCCCTAACGAGTCTTTCAGAAATTCTGTGAGAGGAACAAAACGACACAGCCTCCTCACAGATAACGACAGTTGAAGTGCGTCACGGTCAGGGAACGCGCGCACGTTCTTGAAAGCTATTTACAAAACACTAGACCGCTAACCAACTAGATCGCTCCACGAACGGGCGCCCTGTTGGTAGTGGTTTTTTGGCAGACTAATCTTCCTTTAGAACGTCTGAAAGAAGGGAAGTAAAGCAGCCGACCCCAGGGGGTAACTAAGTAGTTTCCTTTTGCGGACTGACAAAGGGGGAACCATGGAAGCACACAAATTACCGTTCTTGACACCGGTTGAGCAGATCCGTCAGTGTAAATTATGTATTCATACTGATCCAGAGGCATAATTTCATTCGGGAGAGGATATTCTTGTTCGTATTGCAGGAATGCTTCTGTTATTAGACTTGGGTCATATCTGTATTATACGTCTGATGCAGTGAGAGAATTAGCCCATTGTATCCATCTCGGATGTAAAGCTTTAGCATTTGGAACGCTTGCCTTTGTCTCAGCCTCTAAGGCCTGTACTGGAGTCCCAACAATTATTTGTTTCCCCTGAGCCAGTGCTCTTTCTCTCACTACAGCAGTCTGTACGGCTGTCAGAATTATTTCTGTAGATGAAAAACGCATCTCAGCGTTTGTGTACAAGTGTGATTTGTATGCTATTGGTACTGTTTCAACTTCATTGTATGTCAAGCAGGTGTACCCAGATTGATCCGCAACTATACGGATCACTAGATTGCGGACATTTGCGCGTGTCTAAGTGTATGGTAGCTATCATGTCAGCTTGTAGGGAACTAAGGATATCTGTGTGTTCCTGTGTCCATTGTCTAACTGAAAAATCAAGTCTTATGAGGTTGTAGAAAGGTTTAACCCTTTCTGTGTAATCCAAAATGTATGTTCTGCCGAAATTCAGGAATCCCAGTATGGGTTGTACATTTTTCAATGATTTTGGAGGTTGGAGCAGCTCACAATGTTCTAAAAATTTAGCTGCCAGGCTTTTCCCTTCACTTGAAAGCTCATATCCCAAAAATAGGACATTGAGGTGGACTACTTTTGATTTTTTAAAGTTAAACGTATAGCCCTCAAAGGCAAATCCCCAAATGATGGTGCTCACCCTAGTCAAGTGTTCCTCTAGGTCATCATCCGTCAGATAAATATCTACAATGACTCCTCGGCCAGATTCTGAAGCAACTTGGTTAACCTGGCGGAAAACAACCCCGGGCCATTCTTATACCCCTGGGGGACTCGACAAAATTGCCCCTGGGACCCCCGCACTGAGAAGGCTGTCAAATATCTGCACTCGGGCGCTATATTGTGGCAGAAAAATCCATTTGAGATTTCTAGTGTTTTGTATTTTTTCTACACAATGTTATTTATTAATGCGGCACTTTGTGCGTTTTGTACTGCAAATTATTTTTGTGCATGAGTTCAGATGTCTGTAATCCAAAACGAGACAATATAAATTGTTGGGTTTCATTACGGGAAACAAAGGATTATTCATTGAATAGGTCCAAGTTTCAATTACAACCTGGTACTCAAGTTGATCTAAGATCTGCCTGACCATTTTTTTCACTTCCTTTTTTATTGGATACTGTCTCTCTGGAGTTGGAGTAGATTTTAGTGGAATCGCGTGTTGAGCTGACCCTTCATCCCACCCTACATGGTTGCGATATAGTGCAGGAGCAAGGGCTACCGCCCACTCCCGCGTGTATATGTGTTCTAATTGTTGGGGAACGAGGTCAGAAAAGGCTGGCATAATTACTGTCTCTCCCTTTGGGCAATCCATAACAATAGTATGCGGCCAATCTCTTTCACCTAAAGGAATTTCGTAGCCAAAAGTCAGTTTCTCCCAAAAGAGACCTTTAATTTTTCTGGGCTTGTCCCCCTCCATTTGGAGTATTATTTCATGTAACCTATGTGAGACGCTTACCCTAATGTCAGGTGTTTCCACCGTGATATATTCATTCAACTTCGCTGTCACCAGAAATTCCATCAGTTTCTGGCGTGCTATTGTTACTTCTGCTGCGCTGTCTAGCATCGTCAGAGCCCTTCCCCGTTCAGTAGTTCAGTCCTCGAAATTCTGGGCATGTCTATCTTTGAGACCTGCTAATTTTTTCTTTTTGAGTTGAGGTTTTGCTTTATGCTTTTCTTCTTTTTTTGAAGCACAGTCTGAAGTGCATTGCGTGTCTCTGGACTTTGTACACTCTTCTTGTCTGTGTTCTGACCATCCTTCCCTCTCTGAGTTTTTTGATGAACCCTGAAAGGAATGAGAGGAATAAGTGTCCTGATACTTATCAGGGTTTTTAATGTTATCTCTTTTCCTAAGGTTATACCTCCTCTTGGAGGGCTCCTGCTGAGGAGACCCCTCTGGATTGAGATCTATTCTTTTGTTGCTTAATATCCCATTTCTTCTTTGAAGAAACTGGTGTTTGATTTGCCTGTTCTTTTTCTGGACCTCCCATTAGTTGAGGTTTTACTGTTCTAGCTCACAAACTATCTCTACCTAATTCTGCAAAAAGTTTCAATAATTTTAGGTAATTCTGTCTCCTGTTGTGAAGGAGTGAAATGTCTCAGGCGTATTGCCACTGATACTGCTTCCCCTTTAATGTTTGCTAAATATTATAGCTGATACCTGGGCATAGTTATTTAGTAACTTCATCCCTAAGTCCAGAGCAGGTTCTGCTCCATACTCTTCGGTATTTGTCTCAATACGTTTGGTATTACGACTAACAAAGGGATACCATGAGTTTTGGTATATATTGCAGCGAAGACTGTACCCCAAGAAGTACAATCCTCTATCAGGGGAGCTATGCCCATTGGCAAGCAAATTGTCCACATTCTATGCTTTTCTTGTGGACCAATGTGTGGAAATGCTGCCTCCAGCTGTGTTTTTTTTTAGCTATCCAGAATGGCATTTGTTCACGTTTAGTGGGCATTTTACCCATTACCGCGTGTAATGTTTGTGGTGTAATTTTGGTTGTCGATGTTTGAATCGGACCTGTTGGTGTAGTCGTAGTTGGCTGGAGTGTGTGTTCTCATCACAAACTGTCATGTTTCTGTAAAGTCTTATTAGTTCTTTATGAAGTGTAAGTCTCCTGCTGGCATTGTTTCAATGTCGGGTGTGGTGTGTGGGCGGCTAGTACCGGCCATGTTGCTCGGTGTCTTCTGAGGAGACCAAGTCTTACTTTATTTCTTGTATGGGGTAGGGCACCTTTAAACCAGTATATGTACTCCTGGTAAGTGAGCAGAACTTCAATGTCCTCGTACGGACAATATTCGTTCATTATGTCATCTCCTACATAGTAACGAAATGTTTTTGTTTTGGCATCTGCCCTAGGGAATCCAACCCATGAATAGAATACCTCTGCTCTATATGATTCGTGTGCCTCAATAACGAATGTTACTGGCCCACCCTAGCTGTTAAACTGTATGAAGCAAGTTTTAGGGGAAAGGCATTTCTAACATTTTCTGAACGATGTATTGTGTCTGCATCTTCTTCTCCGGCTGAGAGATGTAAACATGCACAATGTCCTCGTGCTCAGTCATTGTTTTTAGTAAGAAGAATCTTTCAAGGGAACTGAGATAAGGTGTTATGCACAAAAGGAACAATGTATCCTTCAAGCTTGATTAAACCACCAGCCAATACATAGAATTTTGCTTACTCAGCTGCAGCAGATTTTTGTTCCCTCCCACTCCAGACGTCTCTGTGGAAATGTGAGTAGGGGTATCTGAGAATAGCATGACTGAACTACTCAGATTTGACCATTAAGAAAGTACCCTACCAACATTGGGCGCCATGTCGTGTAGTTCTTATAAACCTATATAAGATCTGTGCGTTTAGACAACATACACTGCGGGCTTGGTGTCCAGACTGATTCCAGACACCCCCACCGGGTATGTTGGCCTGTATACCAGCTAGCTCACAGTGCCACTAGAGACTCCTCTTACCGAGAGAATAGTTCCTGGCAACTTTTGAAAATGAAACCCTGATCCCTCAGAACCGTGAGAACAGTGCAATACTTTTTGCTCAGTCACTCGTGCTCACTTAGCTTCAGAGAGATACACAGAATAAACAATATGGACGTTTTTCAATAAGCATTTATTGAACATTCGTCATTCTAGTGTAAAATAGGTGTGCGGAAACAACCGCTAGACAGAAACAGATATAAATGATTAGAAGCACTAAAAAGGTAAAAGTATGGTAGATTTCTACCATATTGCTATAACCATGACTACAGGCAAGTATATAAAATACATGATAATAAAATGCGTACCTGTACGATGCTATCCTAACTAGATGTAGCTAAGTGTACCTAGCGTGTGTGTAGATGTTAAGCCAAGAATCCCTCTAGGATAAAATCAACCCCATTACCTGAAGTGAGAGACTGTGGGAACCCATCTTGGTCACGAGCTGGACACCCCACAAGGGATATCAGACCACTGCGAGCTGAAATATCTGCTTGCAGGAACCTCAGCGTCTCACGTCAGTGTGTCGGCATGGAAGTTGTGATCTCCCTCTGACTATCCCAGCAAGATGTGATGTTTATATACTCGAAGGTATCTCCAGGGGTTTTATCTTGCTGTGCCACCGTCGGACTTAGAATGATGTTGGGACTGAACCTTGTACATAGTTACTATGCAGGAGATGGTAGCCCTGCTGAGTTTCCAAGAATCCGAGGATCCTCATGCATAATGTATGAGGCTAGTGTTCAGGGAAAACCCCACGTTCTGTAAGCAGTGCTGTAACTAGGTAAAGGGTCAGTTCTAGCAGCCCGTTATGTATGTAATGTAGGGACGAATATAGGTGAAAGGTTGGGATGTTGCCCGAGCCTATATTGGGGTACCTATATGGAATATAACAGGGTGTTCACGAACGTGATGTCGGTGGTCGCAGCTCATCTGTGAAGCTCAGGGGTTCCAGTCTTCCCCTATCTTGATGAAGCGCTGTTGAAGGTGGCCTCCCCCCAGGCTGTCGTCTCCTACCTCCAGGTTACGGCCGACCTCCTGCACTCACTGGGGTTCACCACCTGATTCCCTCTCAGAAGCTCCTTTTCATTGGAGCGGATCTGAACACAACGCAGTTTCGGGCCTATCCTCCCGAACAGCGAGTCCGGGATATTCAGGCTATGATTCCGATCTTTCAGCCTCTCTCCCGGGTTTCAGTCAGAATGACCCTGAGGCTACTGGGCCTTATGCATCCTGCTGGTGGACTATGCCCGGTAGCATGTGCGGGCTCTGCAGTGGGACCTGAAGTTCCAGTGGGCACAGCATCAGGGGAATCTTTTCGATTGCATCCAGATCTTGGAGGGCACTGCACATCAATTGCAGTGGTGGCTAACTAACCGGGATTGAGTCAACGGCAGATCCCTCTCCCGTCCCCAGTCAGAGTTCACTGTAGTGAGAGATGCATCACTTCTGGGTTGGGGTGGCCACATGGGAGAGGCGGAGATCAGAGGCCTCTGGTCTCCGGCGGAGCCGGGCTGCACATCAACCTTCTGGAGCTTCGGGAGATCAGTCTTGCACTCAAAGGATGATTAGTTCAGGTGTTCACGGACAACACCACCGCCATGTGGTACTGTAACAAACCGGGTGGGGTGGGATCGTGGACCCAATGTCAGAAGGCACTTTGTCTCTGGAAGTGGCTGGAACATCAGGGCATGACCCTGGTGGTTCAACACCTGGCAGGTTCTCTGAACTCCAGGGCGGACGAACTCAGCTGCCGGTGCATGATGGATCACGAATGGCGTCTTCACTCGGAGGTGGTGCAAGGTCTCTTTCAGCAGTGGGCGAGCCCTGGTTATATCTATTCACCACCGAAGAGCACGTGCAATGTCAGCAGTTCTGCGCGTTGGAATTTCCAAGGCGGCACTCGCTGGGCGATGCTTTTCATCGCGAGTGGAGCTGCAGTCTCTTATACGCCTTTCCGCCTATACCACTTCTACCCAGAGTGCTGAAGAAGATAGAGCGTGACCGGGCCCAAGTCATTCTTGTGGCCCTTGACTGGGCATGAAGAGTCTGGTTTCCCGAGCTCTTACACATGGCCATCGATCCTCCGATCAGACTGCCTCTTCGGGAGGATCTTCTGTCGCAGCAGCAGGGGACGGTCCTCCATCCGGAACCTGTCCAGCCTCCACCTCCTTGCGTGGAGATTGAGCAGCGACAGTTGACAGCTTTTGACTTTCCTCCAGAAGTCTGTAATGTTATTTTGGCAGCCTGGCGTCCCTCCACCAAAACGGTACACGCCTGTAGATAGAACAAGTTAGTGGCATGGTGCGTAGCAAAGGCTGTGGATCCCCTTTCTGCCCCCCTTTCAGAGGTTCTCCTCTTCATTCTTTCTTCGGCCCAGCAGGGCTCTGCTCACTCTAAAAGGCTATATTTCGGCCTTTCTTCGGCTTCCTGACCAGCCTTCTCTTTTCAAGTCTCCTATTTTAAATCGCTTCCTTAAGGGCATTACTCGCTTGTTTCCTCCAATTCCTTTTGTAATGCCCCATTGGGACTTGAACCTGGTTCTAACCTATCTTATGTGCACTCCCTTCGAGCCGCTACATAACTGTCCTCTCAGACTTATGACACTTAAAACTGCCTTTTTGGTTGCCATCACCTCTGCTCGCAGGGTGAGTGAGCTTCAGGTTCTTTCTTCCAAACCTCCTTTCCTGGCTGTTCATCCGGACAAAGTTTTCCTTCGCTCTAGGCCTTCTTTCCTTCCCAAAGTGGGTTACCTCTTTCCACATAGGACAGGCCAATCACTTTGCCCACCTTCTTCCCGCATCCTTCTAAAGAAGAAGGGAGGCTCCACCGTCTAGATCCAAAACGTGCCCTTTCATTTTATCTCGATCGCACAAAACAATTCCGGGTGGATGACCAGCTCCTTGTTGGCTATGTGGGCGCCAAGAAAGGTTGGGCCGAGCAGAAACGGACCATCTCTCAATGGGTCATTTGTTGCATCAAAATTTGCTATTCCTTAGCAAATAAGAAACCTCTAGTGGGGTTGCACTTCCATTCCACCAGGGCGACGGCAGCCACTACTGCTTTGGGACGTGGAGTCCCCCTTCATGCCATCTGCCAGGCACCTACGTGGGTTTCATTGCACACGTTTACCAAACATTACTGCCTGGACAGTCAAGTCTGGAGGGACGGCTTTTTTGGCCGTTCAGTTCTCCAGGACTTTCTGGTGTGAACTTAGTTTGCAGACCCACCTCCGAGGTTGGTATTGCTGGGGTATCAATTCTAAGATGAGGAATCCATAATGAATAGTCTATTTCAGATGAATAAGTTACTTACCTTCGGTAACAATATATCTGTAAGAGACATATATTAGTTATGGATTCCTCACCGCCCCATCCATCCTCCCCGTTCTGCGAACTGACTTCTAAGGTAAGGTACGCCGTTTCAGGGCCATAGTTTTGTGCACCAGTGGTCAGTGTTCTCCATGGCTCTGCGCTTCTGGTGTGGAATGTCTTGTAAAGAACTGACGTCAGCGTGCAGGGGCGGTGTCGAAGTAGATACTGCGACGTCATTCCGGTGATGACGACGCCAACGACGAACGCGAAGTCGACCAACGCCACCTACCGACGCGCAGGGATACTACTGAAGAAAAATTCTCCAGATCCAGTCTGCCAACTGGGGGTAATTCTAAGGTGAGGAATCCATAACAAATATGTCTCTTACAGATATATTGTTACCGAAGGTAAGTAACTTGTTGTTCAAGATGACTGCACTCCAAGAAATAATACAGCAAATTCAAAAAGGAGATTACGAGGCAACAATAGACCTCAAAGAAGCCTATTTGCACCTTCCCATGAACAAAAGCCACAAAGTATTTGAGATTCCTACACGAAGGAACACACTATCAGTTCAAGGTACTAACTTTTGGAATAAAATCTGCACCACGAATCTTCACCAAGTGCCTAGCCGCAGTTGCAGCACAGCTACGAAAGGAGGGAATACATGCCTACCCTTATCTAGACAACTGGCTTATAAAGGCAAATAGAAGACATTTATGTTGCAGTCATGTTCGAGCAGTAATCCTTACACGCCAAAAACTAGGATTCTCAATAAATCACAAGAAGTCATCCACACGGCCAGAGCCAGAAAAAACATTCTTAGGTGCAAGAATCAATTCAGAACTCGCATAAGCTTAGCCAATGAGAAACTGGATACAAGCCATCAGTAAGGAAATGTCACTTTACCAGAGGGGTCAATCTCTGACAGTGAGGAGAGTCATGAAACTCATGGTCATGATGGCATTAGGCATCCCACTAATTCCTTATGCCGACCTCCATATGCGACCCTTCCAGGAATGGCTTTCCAACAATTGGTCACAAGTCACAGGGAGTTGGGAGGATCTAGTGGTTGTTACGCAGAAACTGCAAGCAGAAATACAATGGTGGGCATCCAGGAACATAACTTTAGGCAGACCTTTCAAAAGCCCAACTCCATCTATGACAATAACAGATGCATCCCCCACAACAGATGGGGAGTGCACCACGGCCAACTGATAATAGAAAGTCAGTGGAATGACCTCGACTCCATAAAACACCTGGAGATTAAAACCGTCTTCCTAGCACTGAAGGCATTCCAAAAACACAATCGCAGGAAGACTGTCTTTATTCAAACAAACAACACCACCACAATGTTCTACCTCAACAAACAGGGAGGTACGAAGTCATTCCCACTTGGCAACCTAGCACAACAGATCTGGAGACTGGCAATTTCACAAAGAATGAATCTGCAAACAATACACCTACCAGGAATATACAACACAACAGCAGATCAACTGAGCAGGCAGAACAGCTGCTCCAACGAGTGGGAATTTAAACAGAAGATGATACAATACATCTTTAAACTCTGGGGGACCGCAGAAATAGGCCTGTTTGCGACAATACCGAACAAGAAATGCCAGTTCTGTGCCTCCAAGTTTCATCACCACCTGTCAAAAGGGAATGCCCTATCGCTAGATTGGTCAGGCACATTTGCATATGCTTTTCCAACAATACCCCTAATCCAAAGAGTCCTAGAAAAAGCAAGACAACCAGCAACAAACCTAATTCTCATTGCTCCACAAAGGGCCAGACAAACATTGTACTCAAGTCTGCTAGAACTGTCCAAGAGACAAATAATCAGACTCAAAGCAGACAAGGACCCACTAACAATGCAACAGGACCAAATCTTCCACCCAGAGCCAGCAACACTACGCCTAGTGGCCTGGCACCTGAATATGTAGATTTGTCACTTAAACATGCCTCAGCGAACAATGGAAATTCTAAAGGAGGCAAGAAAACAAACCACAAGGCAATGGTATGCTGCAAAAATGGAAGAGGTACACCACTTGGTGCACAACAAACAATCTGATGTGCTCAATCTCCACACAAGAAACAGTAGTCGTATATCTAACACACCTCCTAGACAGTCACATCAACTACTCAAGCCTGAAAGTACAGCTCACTGCTATCGTAGCCTACATAAGAGGAAAATCATGCAAGGAGACCTGTCATAAAAACATTCTTAGAGATATCTAAAAGAATTGCATCCCAAGGACTTCACCAGCTCCCATGTGGATTTTAAATAAAGTCCTCACACAACTTATGACGGAACCATTTGAGCCCATGCACAAAGCAGACCTCAAACACATCACTTTAAAAACAGCGTTCCTAATAGTCATTACATCTTTACGAAGAGTAAGTGAACTACAAGCATTAATCATAGAAGAACCATACATTTAAATCCATAAGGACAAAGTAATCCTAAGAACGAATCCTCAATTCTTACCAAAGGTAGTGTCCAAGTATTGCTTGAATCAAATCATTCTCCTACCAGTCTTCTTCAAAGGCCCGCAAATGAAAGCGGAAAAAAGCCTCCATACCCTGGATGTAAGGAAGGCTCTACTGTACTATCTACAGAGAACAGAGCAAGCTCGCAAAAGCAAGCATCTGTTTGTAGCATACTTGCATATCAAGACTGGAACACCTGTCACAAAGGCAACAATTGTACAATGGATAGTCCAAACTATCCAGCTATGCTATGCCACTGTAGTAAAGGCTTAAGCAGCTAGAAAGAAAGGAGCAACCCTAGCATTCATGACCAATATGCCTATAGACACTATATATGCTGCAGCAACATGGGCATCTCCACACACTTTCACAAAGCATTACTGTGTGGACATACAAATGAATAAGGAAGCACAAGTAGGACAAAGGGTACTTCAACACCTGTTCGCAAAGTCTTCCTCTTACCACAGCCTCCCCAAGAAGAGAGAAACGGCTACGTAATGTGATGCACAGCATGTGAATCCAGAAAATGATTCATGCTGCAAAACGAAATGGTTACTTACCGTTGGAGTAGTTTTGCGGCTTGAAGAGTTTTCTGGATTTACATGTGACCCACCCATCCTCCCTTACAAGGAATACATGCAGGTGGGGAACTATAATGAACAATTTACTAAAGTACCATCTGAAAGACTGTAAGACTAAAACACAGAAAAAAGAATCCGGAGATGGCTACTAATCACAACAACATCCGGGGCGCCGTCTGACGTCACGCAGGGGACGGACCTAGCACCAAATGGTGGTCAACGACACACAAAACACACCAAAAAAAAGAAAAAACAAAGACTATTCTGGACCCAACCACTAGAATACGGAATAATGCCCAGCATGTGAATCCAGAAAACTCTTCAAGCTGCAAAACTACTCTTACTGGTAAGTAGCCATTTCGTTACTATGCAGAAGATGGTAATCCTGTGATTCTGACAATCTTTATGCATAATTAATGAGGATATTTTCGGGGAAAACCACACGACAGTTTATGCAGCGCTTAACTAGGTAAAAGGTCAATACCAAAACCCTTAATGTAGTCAAATGGTAGGTAAATGTAGGTGAAAAATCATGAGACTACTCAAGTCTATATTGGGGTACCCTATGAAACACAACACCCACTCCTCATCCAACCGGATGGCATACTAAAAAGGGAATGCCCATCTAATCTAGCATAAAACATTGTTAAAAATGCGTTAAAATAGCTTCTGAAAAATCTCTACAAATACTCTCTTAAAGTCCTTAAAAAATGTGCAGATATATAGTCTGGGCCACTGAGTACGTCTGAAAGCCATGGAGCTCAGTAATAGTATAGAAAAGAAAAATTGTGTTTAAAATTCCAAATTCGGTTGTTTTGAAAAAGGCCGAATTCTTCCCAGCACAAGGAGATCCAAATGTTTGTGTCCTGTGTGGGAGATGCAACATCACTGCTGCTCGCCTTCGCAGACGACGGTCCCTGTAACACCTCACATTTTAGGTCAATTGAGCAAAGATGATCTTCCTCAGTTCCCACATGCTGATGCCGATGATGGGGCAGCATTTATAATATCCAAAGCCTGTATGCCTGTAGTAGAGCCAGTATCCGATCCAACAGGAGTTGAAGCGTCCCGTGGGGGCTTTAAGAATGCCGACATCAACATTGGAATACGCTGGGGACACTGCAGTACGTGGGCCCTAAACGGGTCCAGCAATGCATCCACGTCCGGTGGCGCAACCAATGGAAGTGTTAGATAGAGGTCCAACACGCATTCACACTCCTTCTGAATTTGTCTTAATACATCTGGTATTACTCCTATTGAAGGGATAACATGTGCTTTGGTATATATGGCAGCAAAGACGGTACCCCAAGAGGTACAATCTATTATTAGGTACAAACTATTATCTAGGGAGCTATCCCCATTGGTGAGCAGATTGTTAGCATTCTGTGTTTTTCTTGAGGGCTTGTGTGTAGAAACACTGCCTCTAACTGTGTGATTTTCGGTGCTATCCATAAAGGCATTTTCTCACGTCTAGTCTGCATTTTACCCATAACTGCGTGTAATGTTTGTGGAGTTATTTTAGTTAAAGGTCCCTGAATTTGTCCTGTTTGTATAGCCCTTGTTGGCTGAAGTTTGAGTGTTCTCATAACGAACTGTGTCAGGTTTCTGTAGAGTTTTATAATTGTTTGTGTAGCAATGTCAGGGTGCGGTGTGTAAGCCGCTATGACCGGACATGTCGCTCCATCTCTGCAGAGCAGACCGAGTCTTACTTTATCTTTTGTGTGTGGGAGGGCACCTTTAAACCAGTTTATGTGCTCTTGGTAGGTGAGCTGAACTTCAATGCCCTCATATGGACAGTATTCCTCTTGAGAGTAAGAATGTCATATTTTTGTGCGAGCATATGCTTGTGGGAATTTAACCCATGAATAGAATACCTCAGTTCTATATGATTTGTGTGCCGGTACTGTCCCACCCCTTGCTGTGACTCCATAGTCTGCTAGTTTTAAAGAAAGGCCAGTTCTGACATTTTCTGAAATATTTATTTCGCCTTCTTGCTCTCCTTCCTCCGCTGCATTTGCACTTTGTGCTGGCGCAGGGTTGTCTTCATCAGCCATTGTTGAAAGAGTTTCAAGGAAACTGAGAAGATGTTATGCACAATAGGAACTATTTGTCTTTCAAGCTTGAATAAAACTACAGCCAATACATAGGATATGCCTACTCAGCTGTGGCGGATTTTTTCCCTCTCACTCTAGACGTCTCTGGAATAATGTGAGTAGGGTTCTCTGAGAAAAGCACAACTGAACTACTCACATTCGACCGTTAAATAAGTACCAAACACACGTTGGCGGCTCCATGTCGTGAAGTTCCGATAAACCTATATAGGATCTGCGTCTTTAGACAACATAAACTGTGGGATTGGTGTCCAGACTGATTTCAAACACCCCCACCAGGTATGTTCGCCTGCATACCTAGGTAGCTCACAGTGCCACTGTAAACGCCTCTTACCAAGGAGAGAATAGTTCTTGGCAACTATGGAACATGACAACACTGTCCCATCAGGGATCTTGGAAACGGTACAGTACTTTTCGCCCAGTCACTCTTGCTCAATTTGTCTTAGAGAGAAACACAGAATTAACGGTGGGGACGTTTTCAATAAGTATTTATTGAACCAGCATCATTCTAGTGTAAAATAGGGGTGCTGACACAACCGCAAGACAGAAACAGATATCAACTATATTAAGCTACAGTAGAGTAAAGGGATGGTAGATTTCTACCATAGTGCTAAAACAATGGATATACGCAAGCATATAAATACACAACATTAATAATGCGTACTCCTATGATGCAACCCTAACTAGAAGTATCTAAGTGTACCTAGCATGTATGTAAGTGTAGAGCCAAGAACCCACCTAGGCTGAAGCCAACCCCATTACCTGAGGTGAGAGACTGTGGGACCCCGTCCTGGTCTTGAGAGGGACACCCCGCGAGGGATGTCAGACCACTGCAAGGTGGAGTGTCTGCGTGCAGGAACCTCAGCGTCTCGCGTCTGTGTGTCAGCATCGAAGTCTTTCTCATCTGCCTTCCTTGGCAAAGATATGGTGTATATATATCCAAAAGGTACCCTCGGGTGATTCTACCTTGCTGTGTCATGTCGGCCGTGGATGACGGAAGGGCTGACCCTTATACATAGTTATTATGCAGAAGATGGTAATCCTGCTATGATTCTGAGAATCTTCATGCATAATTAATGAGGCTAGTTTTCGGGGAAAACTACACATTTTATGCAGAGCTTAACTTGGTAAATGGTCAATACCTAAACCTGTTATGTTGTGTAATGGTACAGTAAATGTAGGTGAAGGGCCAGGAGACTACTAAAGCCGGTATTGGGGTACCCTATAAAACATAACACAGTGAGTGCAACAGTAGGGAATGTGTTGGATAGCGGAGGGTTAAAATTTACTATTCTCACCCTAGTCAGTGCACCAGTAGCAAAAGTGTTGGATAGCGGCCAGTTAGAAATTACTATTCCCACTCCAATGAGTGCAACAGTGCGGAAAGTGTTGGATAGCGGAGGGATAACATTTACTATTCCCACTCCAGTCAGTGCAAAAGTAGGGAAAGTGTTGGATAGCGGAGGGGTAAAAATTACGATTTCCACTCCAGTGAGTGCAACAGTAGGAAAAGTGTTTCGTATAGCGGAGGGGTAAAAATTACTAATCAAACTCCAGTCAGTGCAACATGAGGGAAACCGTTGGATTGCAGAGGGGTAAAAATGACTATTCCCACTCCAGTCGGTTCTAAATTAAAAACAAACAAAATGTCAACAACGAGAAAAATATTTAAAAAAAGAAAATACCTAAAAAAATATAAATGTTAGAAATTAAAGTACAAATATATTTAATATTAAAAATAAAAAATATAAAAACGTATTATAATGTTAAATACATATGACAAATACCTACAAATATTATATTAAAAAAAATATATATTTTTTTTTAAAACAAATATTTCTAATTAGACAATATTTAGAAACAAAAACCTTAATTATTACATATATTTAGCTTTATTTCCTACCCTATAACACCATGCAACCCACATCTAAATTTTCAAAAAAATAATTATCAATTAAAGAAATATTATTCAAAAAACAAATTAAAACACATAAAAATGTCTTAACTTCCCACCCTTTACCCCTATTTTCCCCACAACCCACAGCTAAAATTAAACTGTAAAAAAATTAATTACACAATTACAATTTTTTTTGTCAATTAAAAAAATGAATAGTATTTAACAACTAATTACAAAGTAAGTAAAATGTATTTTCTCCCCACCCTTTGCCCCTATAAAACCAAAACCCACACAAATGGAACAATTACCCTAATTATCAATTAATTAATATTAATGATCAACTATTAATTAAACATAAATTACTTTCCACCCTTTACCCCATAAACCTCTCAACCCACCTAAAATTAATTGCACAATTTCCATATTTAATTTTTAATTAATTAATATTTATTAACAACTAATTATAAATTAATTGAACATAAATTACTTCACACCCTTTACCCCTATAAACCCCACAACCAGCACCTAAAAATATTACGCAATTACTATAATTAATTATCAATTAATTAATATTAATTAACAAATAATAATTAATAAATTACTTTCCACAATTAACACTATGAAATCTCAATCAAATAATAAATAATAAATACTATTTAATATATTATAATTAAATACTTCCCACCCTATTACCCTATAAACCCACAACCCGCTACGAAACTAAAAAACGCAAAATGTAAGTAAAAAAAAATGGATAATTACAAAAAAGTAACATATATTAAAAAACATAAACAATACTTATACAAAAAATACATCACATACATTTAAATTATATACTAAAATACATAACACTAATTAATAATCGATATTTTAAACCACTATATTTTTGATATTTTTTAAATGATATTTATCACCTTAAAATCGATATTCTTGACAACGATATTCTTGCTGTTGATATTTCTGTGTCTCCATATTTCCAACTAGATATATGTGTAAGTCGACATTTCTAACTTGATATTTTATCTAAATACCATGTGTCCTTCCAAGATAATATCGTTCTACAAACTAGGACTGCTTTTCTGTCTAATGTGGTGTCTCCCTTGAATCTAATCATGCAGAAGCCACAGAGGTTCCAGGAGATAATGTACATATGTATCACAAATTTACAATAGAAATAAAACAGTGCCCACAGGAAAATTCAAAACAATTGAGATTATTAATGAGTAATGATTTTCCACAAAACATATATCAGAAATACAATAGACAGACAGACAATTGGTGCTCAACATATTACACTGAACCTATGCAAACAATATACAGTGTAAACAAAAACAAAAGCAAAGAGTCTTAACCTCTTCTATGCCCATGACGAGATAGTCTCGTCATGGAGCGCGGTTGCGCTGTGCCCATGACGAGACTATCTCGTCATGGGCCCCGCCCGCTAATACAATGCCCGGCACAGGAGGGGGAAAGGGCGGGGCACTGAAGGGGTTAAATTCAGTTAAGCAGTCCATGCAAGATGGAACCTATTACAACCAATGTTACAATGCCAATGATGTGTCAGCTGCATTTTGTGCTGCTTCCATGCTGACAATGAGTTGGTTGGCGGAGTTCCTAGGAGAGCTAATTCGTGTTTCCTGGTAATAGCTAATGCCGTTCAATAATTCATCCTTTAAATCAAATTACTTTGAATTTTCGGATACTGAACGTGTTTATTGGAAAAATACGAGTGATATTGGACCGATTGGTACATAGAAGTGATTCAATCTTGATTTACAGGGAAGATTCCCTGGAGACTCCAAACTGGTGGTTTTGTGTTATGTTCAAGTGGTGAATAACATTTATGTTCTTTCTGCTCCAAACTTTATTGTTCTGATGATGACCGAAAAAATTATGAAGGTCGAAACGCTGTTGATGCATTTATGTTTTTATTTATATTGTAAATGTGTGATACATATGTACATTATCTCCTTGAACCTCTGAGGCTTCTACACATAGTTTGACTGCCCTTGGTTCTGGGTCAGTAGGGCTGCCCCTGTTGTAGCTGTCCATTCCATTTTAGGCAGTGAATAACTTTGACTACTTTCTATCTGCTACCCTTCCCTACCACGGAGGAGGAGTGGGTGCATAAGTGGACCTCGTGTGGGGTGAGATATTCTATCAGCCTCACGAAAGAGATAAGGCCTGATGACCACTTCTTTGTTGGGTACACGGGCAACAAGAAGGGAAAGAGTTAAAAAAAGAACGCTTTCCTACTTTTTTATGCTATATATCAAAATCCCCTACACACTGTAAAAGAAACAGCCACCTGTTGAAATCCGGGCCTATATTGCTTGAAATTCTGTTCAACAGTGAGGAATCTGAAGGTAGAAGTATCCATCAGAGGAAAAAGTTGGTAACCATTGGTAGCGTTATTTCTGGTGGATACTCTGTCAGCAGATGCCTCATCAATACTGATATCCTCCACTTTCTGAAGGAAATTTAAAGGGCTTGTAAAAAAGATTGCAGTTTTGTTGCACTGTTCCTGTTTTCATTATGGACATGATTTTTGTCCTCGAGAAACACAGTTAAAAACAGATAATTGAGTTTAGGGCAACAGTTGTGGGGGTGCTCTATGGCTCAAGCACCATAACCACTGTTGCACTGATTCTGTCAATTGCAAGTTCGTGGGACAACTCCAACAATGGGTCAGTATTGGACTCATTGACCGGTCTATTTCCATAGAAACAACCAAATGCATTGCAGGACAAAAATTGAGTGCACACTCGAAGGGACCCCATAGGCAATGAAGTGCTGGTTGCATGCAAGTAAACCCGGCAGGACTGAATTACAATGACCATTCAGTGTTCAGTTCCTGGAGCAGTGGAGCTCCAAAGAATCATATCATATGCGTTTACGGCACAACTGGACTGGTGGTAATTCCATTGCCAGTGGGCTTCAAAATGGAACATCCATTGGGGAGCAGCAAAAATAGAACAAAAATACCGCAAATGAGGAATAATATCAAGGGTATGCCCCCAAAAACACTTGAAACTAGAAAATGTATAAACGCCAGTATTACGCCAAAGATTCTCTGGAAGGTACTGACTAAGCCAGTGCCGATTGCTTTTAAAAAGTGTGCTATTACGGCAGAATTGGAAGCATTGATAATGTGACGCACAAGCTTACCAAGATGCTGTGGAAGGTTAGTGCTTAAAAGCGACTATTTTGCTGGATGTCCTTGCAACCTGTAGTTCAAAGGTTTCTTGGACAGATGTAAGTGCCTCGTCTTTTTGAAACAATAAGGCTTTGAGTCTGCTTGGTTTGTTGAAATCGGCCTTCAAAGTTGGAATTGAAGGCCACAAGGAAATATCAGAAACCTCATGCATTGGTGTGAAAAGCATGTTATGATAGCAAGTCACTATCTGTGAAACAGAATATACGGCATACCAGCTCTCATTCCACAACAATCTTGGCCGTTTAACATCAAATAAGTTTTATTGGAAAGTACAGAAGTGAGGGGGAGAAACAGGCTAAATTTGCTACCGAAGCGTTACATGCCCCATAAATTGTAATATGTTTACAAACAAGTGAGTGGCTGACAGAAGAATTGCATTCTGTTCCAGTAAGGAATACCGCTCTATCCACTCTTGCACATTGGTGATCAAAGGGAATTGACCACAATTCAAGGGTAAAGCTCATATCTTCCTACCAGAAAATGTTATGTGCAAGATGTAAACTGGAATGTTGAAATTGGCAAAGATATTATGTCATGAATTAACCACACTGTGGAAGGTGTTTCAGCCACTGTGAAATGCAGTTGTTCTTACTTCTTGATGTGTACCATTGTGCAAGTGGCATCTTTTTTTGCATGAGTCACAGTTTACGTGTCAGGTTAAAAGGCAAGAATAGTTGTGTAGACTTTAAATAACGCCATGTCACTGTGCCAGATTTTAGAACCTGAAGTGTCCATCTAAATAGAATAATAGATCTAAGCTGACTTTGCCCATAGTGTAATAAAGAAATGTCATTTTGTATAATATCAATTACAGTTGACTCAATGCTATTCAAGTTGTAAATGTAAGAAGACAATTATCAACAACAGCAAGTACTTTAACCAAATGATCTTGATAAATTTACCTTAAACGAGCAGCTGCTTCCATCTGTGACAATTTCCAAATGTCATTGTAAGTTGTATAAAGAAATCTTTTTGAGCACGGAGACTTAGGACCCCACAAGAAATCTGAAAGATCCATGTCATCCGACAGGAGGAAGGTGTTGTTTAACTGCAAACAGTGTAGAATATCCTAACCATTGTTGGCACAATTTCCCTACAGAATAGGTGGTGAATATCCATGAGTGTTGAGACTGGGAATAGCGAGGGTCTGGTCTGCTTGCCTTAAACCCATGTGGAATTCAAAAAAACGAGCATAACAACCATTTGTGTCCACTGGCCATGATAACCACCCTTTTGGACCTCAAAGTGTGGAGTTGAATGTACTATTCTGCACCATACTATTGAGCTGTTCTTCATTGCAATTTGTTAAATGTTGCCAGTTGTCAAATTGGGCAATGGAAGGAATATTAGGTGAATTCATGTCTTTAGTTTTAGCAAGTCTTCGACAGGTAGTCAGCTGAAATGTCTCATTTGGAAAAATCACTTGTGTTGGAATCAATCACGCACTAAATTAGGTGTCTGTTCCCCCAACCTGCCAATGATTTGTACCCCAAATTTATTTCAATTCAATGGTATCTTTTTCAATACTCACAGACATTCAAGGCTGATTGTGTGACAAACAAATCTGTATATATTGGCTTGGTTTGCGTCGGCATATATTTCTTTGAAGGTGTGGGGACAAGTTTAATATCAAAGGATTTCCGGTCTAATGAATCATGGCCAGAAAAATATGGTTACTTATCCCTATATGTTTTTGAACTCCCTTCTGGGTGAGTCGGATAATGTTCCTATTGTGTGTAATTAAAAAGTTTAGGTTGAACGCTAGTTCTATGTAAATAATGATGTGCATAATGAAGATTACAAAACATTTCTACATAATTAGCAGAAATTTCAATACACATCTTCACTTTCAAAAACAGTATTATATTCCAGCTCTGGGAGCGTGGAATTAAGTGTCAGCATCCCAGTCATAAGAAGGTATTCTAGGTACATAACATCACTCATTGAAACCTTAAATACATAAGGAATCTGCAGAATTTCTGTAGGACCGAAAATGTCATAGGGGACCTTATCCCAAACAATTCCATTAGTTAATGGGACAGCTGAAATGTTCACAAGGAACAGGTCCCTCCTCAGTTTATGTGAGGATGAGTGAGGTGTTAACACCTCATTCACCAGTTCTGTGGCAGATACAAATCCAATCCAAAGGAATAGAAAAATCACGGAAAGTGTTATCCAGATATATATCCAGGGGGCGTCAGATAAGTGTGTTTCAGTTATGAAAGGAAAACCCAGACACGTTTATGTGTAGTGTCTTAAAGTTAGAAGTGTCAGAAGAGTCTAATGGAAAATCTAGTTCTCCAAAATACCCAGAAGCAATTTGTTGAAAAGCATGAGCCACAGGTGAAGAAAGAGAACTGGCAGATACCTAGAAAGTTGATCATCATAAGCTACTTTATCTGCAGGAGATGAAGTAGCAAGTACAGTATTCACTTCCGTTTTATGGCTGGCGTTTGTAGCATCAGGTATCAACTGAAGTTCATTCCCCCTCCCACCCCCTATCCCCAGATGGGGAGGGGAGCTTTGATGTTGCTCACAAGCTGTAGAGCAAATTCCTGCCTGGTAGCAAGAGGAGTTGGGGAACTACCAAGGAGTCCTCGTGGCCTACTGTTCAGTATAAGCCACATGATTTAATTTTACTTGATTAATGGAGACAAATTGATTGTCTTTATAACCAGCAAGTGGTGGCAATATCATGGTCCTTGTACCTTGAACACCGAGGACTGGCACCATGGGTATGATGGACCAAATTACAAGATCCCCAACTTGAGCAATCCATCCAAAAGGTGCTGGCTGCTCCTTGATTCCAGTAGAGGTAGACGTCTTTGACTGTTCGTTAGCTTGAATGTCACGGAAGTGTTGCAAATCCTGTAAGACAGCAGAACGAATATTTACGTCAAAAGGCATGGCCGATGCCACGATGTCTGGACCATCAAGGTCTGGAAAATACATTTTGATGGGAAAGAGATTCTCGTTTGGGGTCCAGCCATCCACAGATCATTTATGGAGATTATTAAGTGCTCTTCGTACCGCATATAAGTGATGGATCCATCTATGTCTTAAACCTTATATTCCAGCTTTTAAGGATTGCTTTAAGTTGTGGTTCATCCTCTCAACTACTGAATTTTCCTCAGGATGGTAGGGGGAGGCGTACTGCGACTCTACACCCAGGAAAGCCTTAGTACCCCTATATGCTTTTGAGGCAAAAGCAGGGCCCTGGTCCGAATGGAATGTAGTGCATGCATATGCTCCAAAAAAGACTTGCAAATCTTTAATAACAGTGCGAGCGTCAGCCGACCATTGTGGCCACACCCGGAGGAATCGTAAGAAAGAATCAACTTCAAGAAGGATACATTTAAATGCAACATCCAAATAAAAACAGGAATGATTCCTATAAATGCAGCCGAAAGGCTTGTTAGAAATCATCGGGTGTGCCTGCAGTGGGTGAGCGGTGGTAGAATTTCTAATTGGTTAACCAACATCACAACAGAGAATGTACTTCATGGCGTGTTCATATAAGCCATGCCACCAATAATGTTGTTGTAATAATAAAATCATGGCCGCCTAACCAGCGTGTGCTGAAGCAACACCTTTATGCGC
The DNA here is from genome assembly GCF_964204655.1 of Triturus cristatus. NCBI lineage: Eukaryota > Metazoa > Chordata > Amphibia > Caudata > Salamandridae > Triturus > Triturus cristatus. The sequence goes on along the minus strand of NC_140582.1, from coordinate 801,722,074 downwards.
AGCTATCACCAAGGCTAGCCTGCGGTTTTGGTTGGAAATCATACGATCACCAACTCCTGGAATTGTATCAAAGGGAACATTTTGTTAGCTTAAATGGGAAGTATGTTTAGTTGGAAAGCCCCTAGGCAAAGGGGTGCCGTTGCGTGTAGCTTGAATGGCAGACAATATATCATCATCTACCCTTGTATGAGAATGAGTAGTTGTAGCAACTGTTGCAGTCAAAATTGCCGATTTGGCAGCTTTATCTCCCAAAGAATTCCCAACAGTGTGTGTTCCAACATGCTGATGACTCAATGAATGAATTACATGAGTCTGTGGCAACCAATCATTGAGGTCCACTGCCTTTATCCAAAGCAATGTATGCTTTATAGTGTTTCCTTGAGAATCTCTGAATCCTTCTGGTGCCAAAAATGCAAATTATCATTAAAAAAATGGACACAATAATAAGATTCAAACACTATAAGAGTGGGGAGTTCAGGATCCCTATTTTCCTAGTGCAAGAATTAATGCTTTCAGTTCAGCCAACTGAGCAGATTAGTCTACTAGAGACTGCGAGTTTCTTGTGGTTGAAATTTACCATCCAACATCACACCATGAACAGAGGCGCACGCTGCCGAATATTGGTGCTTGGTGAACAATCAGTCTAAACAATATATTTATACTGCTTAAGAGGCTAAATATTGCTAGGCATGGGATATATGCTCATATTGGAGAAATTCTTGTGTTTGTATGGATGGGTCAAAGACAAAGTCTACATCGGTAGCTGTTAAGAATGTTGCCCATTGCATCCATTGTGGATGTAGGGCTCTAGCATTAGTAACGCTTGCTTTTGTGACCGCCTCTAAGGCTGGAATGGAAGTAACGACAATAATGTGTTTCCCTTGTGCAAGTGGCTGTTCCTTAATGACAACCATCTGAACTGCAGTCAGTATTTTTTCAGTGGATGCAAAGTGCATTTCCACATTGGAATAAAAATGTGATTTATATTCAATCAGCACTGTCTCACCTTCATTAAAGGTGATAAATGTAAAGTCAGTGGCACCTGCCACTATGCAGATGACCAGGTTTGTGGTATTGACACGTGTATGTAAGTGTCATGTAGCAAGCAAGTCGGGTTGTAGTGATCTGAGTATATCTGTATGGTCTGCTGTCCAATGTAAGTTGGAAAAGTCAGTATAAATTGATTCATATAATGGTTTAATGTGTTGTGCATAATCAGGAATTTAAGTTCTGCCAAAATTAAATAATCCTAATAAGGATTGCAGTTAAGCATATTAGGTGGCTGTAGCAAAGCACACTTCTCCTAGAAGTGCAGTGCAAGGCTCTTTCCCTCATGTGTAAGTTTGTATCCGAGAAATAGGACACTTAGAAGTCCATTAGGATGGCGGGCGGAAAAGCACCCCGACCGACATGGAAGCGGAAAACAACCGCCCGCCGGCACTGTGGGAAAACCGGCGGCCAAATTAAGATTAACCGCCCAAAAAATCCGACCGTGGCGGTACGAGGCCAAGAAAAACCGCCCGTAGCGGGCGGAGATGGCCAAAATCCATCCGTGGCGGTCAGAATCGTGGCGGACAACAACAACTCGCAGCAAATATAGCGGAGACACCGCACCGGAAATTAGTATACCCTCGACGGTCCCGCTGTACGTACCGCTGCCTCTGACCGCTGCGGTCTCACAATGGGATGAATGGGAGAGCCAGCAGAAGAGCGGAAGCCCAGCCACCGCGGCGGACGAACAGTCAAAAATATGGCGGACAAAGCCAAAACCCCAAAAGAAGGCCAAAAAGTGCACACACAAAACTAGCCATGTCTCCCAAATACACAAAACACACCCAAATGACACAACCACATGGCAAAATGAAAAATACACCTGTCAGCAACACCCCAATTGGACACCCCCACATAGCTGAGTATAAAACCAGCCCCTTCCCTGACCACAATCCCTTGCAAAACTCCAGGAGAGAAGGGACACATACCCCAGCTGACAGGAGAGGCAAAGGACACAACATACCTAGCCACACCACACACAGCACCACCACCACACCAGCACAACTAACCCCCCTGCACAACACACACCACACACAGCACAACCACCACTCACACTCCTGCACCCACAATCACTTTACATACCACACATCATAGCCGCACAGAAAATGTCCAAATTCACTGAGAGTGAGTTGAAGGTCATGGTAGATGAGATAGTCAGAGTGGAACCACAGCTTTTTGGTACCCTGGTCCAACAGACACCATTAGCCACAAGGACACAAATGTGGGCTAGGATAGTCCAAAGGGTCAGTGCAGTAGGTACCACCCCAAGATCAAAAAAGGAGATCATGAAGCGTTGGCATGATCTGAAGAGGGTGGTCAAGGAGAGGAGGAGCAAGAACCGTGAGCTGGCTCAGAGGACTGGCAGTGGCCGTCCCATTCCACAAAAACCATTCACACAATGGGAGGAGAAGGTGCTTGCCATACTGCTTCCAGAGAGTCTCACAGGAGTAGCCGGGGGAGTGGAGGCTGGTAAGTACAAACAAATGACTACCGCCTCTCTGCAATGTACTGCCTTGCCCAACTACAAATCTACACCACCTAGGATACATACCATCCATCTGCACCACACACTCACAAAAACATTGCTCACAGATCCAACATTCACCCACTCCCATTCACCCCAAACATAGCTAACAACATTACCATGGGGGCATGTGTACAGGCAGACAGCACTACAATTCACACCAGGCCCCCTGGCCCACACCTGAGCAGGATGGAGCCCTCCCCCACCCCACCCAGGAGCAGTTGGAAGCCATTGCAGTACACCAAACAAACTTACAGGTAGGTAGCCAGTACGTGCACCCACCCATTTTTCACAAATTAAATGGTGCCATATGACAACACCAGCCCTCTCATTGCACAAAGAGGCATACCTACCCCATTGCCAAGCACAGTGTGCACACAGGTAAGCTAAGGAAACTGTCAAAACCACCAAAGTGTGACACAACAATACACAAGTAGAAGAAAGCTCAGGGCACAATTATGCACAGCAACTAGTTACATGTGCATCACCATGGGGCAAGTGCAACAAGGACCATTCGAAAAATATGAAAGCATGTGTGGTGGCACAAATCAAGATCTGCACATGACAGGACAAAGGGATGCAGGAGATGACAATAGCCAGTCCATGGCCAGATGTGACATCGGCTAGGTCAGACAAATAAACTATGAGTGCCCAACTAAACACATGTTGTGCCAGGCCCTAGATGGCAACAAGTCCCTGTAAACCTCAATTGTGCACGCTTCGCATGGTATGCCTTGACACCTCACACCATGGACAAGTAATGCTTGTACCATTGCATCATGTCACGAAGCACAGTACTGCACATAGTCAACAATGTGATGATATGTCAATTGTGCAGTGTACAAAAAGTGAATGACACACAGCTAACACAAAGCTTGCCTTGTGCACTGCAATGACCAGTTCACATGTGACCCACAGGTGACCAAGAACTTACTGCTGAGGACAAAACCAGCAACCTGCAGAGCCATTCTTCACCCCCGGTACAAGGACTCTTGAATGTTGACTCCCAGGATTCCATGGACGATGAGCTCGAGGCCGACCATTCTGGTGTGCCAGGGAGCAACAGGTCCCAAGGCCCCATCGTCCCCCCCACCACATCTGCGGCAACAACAACTCCACAGCAGACCCCTGCTGTCATGGTCTGTGCGGCCGCCACCACCACCACCAGTGCTGCCTGCATTACCCTCCCTATCCCAGAGGATGCCCAGCACACACCACCGACGGAGGAGGGCAGGGAGAGGATGCAGGTGTCCACAGTGGTGAGGCAACAGGTCCGTGGCAGCAGGGCAGGTGGGTGGGGCAGGGTCACCCAGGAACACCAGGAGGCTGGAACCCACTCCCTGGAACACATCACCAGAGTCCTGGGTGCATACGAACAGGCCCAGGGACGAACAGGCCAGTCAGACGATCTGTTGCACAAGCTCATCCTGCTGATGAGGTCCATCGACACCCGCATGGGACAAATCATGGACTTCTTGGACCAGCAAGTGGTGGTACTGAGGGACAGGCATGCGCCACAGACAACAAATCCACCTCCCTCTGGTGGGCTGCACAATGACAGTTCACCATCATCCCCTGTGCCCACAGAGAGGGGTGAGTCCTCAGACCCCACTAGCCCTGCAGCAGGGCCCCCCCTGCCAAATGACGAAGGGGCCGTCCCAAGAAGACCCTGGGAGTATCTGGAGGCCAAGCACCTGCCAGACACCAGTCACGGAGCCAGCCATGATGGCAACCATCTCCACCACTGCATTCACTCTTTGGACTGTCCTTCCCCACACTGCCTTGTGAATGGCATCTGTCTGTTGGACTGGGTCACCACAGCAATGTGGTGACTACTCGACTATCTCATCTACCACGACTATCAACTCACTGCTCCACCCCACCCTCCCATGGAAATGTACACCCCCTCACATCTCACCATAGTAAATAAAATATCCTCACACATGTTGTTGTGTCTGCTCCGTCTTTATTGCAGGGTGTACAGTCTTCAACATGATCACAATGTACCAGGAGCATGGGCTGTATGTAGGCAAGGAGAAGTCGAAGGCACCTAGGGAAACACAACAGAACAACTGTCACTGGTCTGGGTGTGGTATCACAGACATCATACAAGCCCTAACATCAGGATAACCCAACATGCACATGTCACAATGGCCACCAAGTGTCAACATACACATCCTGTTGATGTTCCCAAATGACATGTCCTAGAAACATTTCCAACCACCACTGAGTCTTCAACTGGCTGATGCTACAATTTTCACATGCCCCTTCACGACTACAGCAATATCATCAGACAATGGGTATGTTGCACATTGACACCCACCATCAAGTGAAGTAGCGGGTGATGAGCTGTTCACGCAGGTCAACACCTTCCTCCTCTCCACTGTCCTCATCACTGGACACGGCTGGGTTTGCAGGCTGGGACCTTGGGTCCTCATCATCATCCAGGAGCAGGGTAATCTCCTTGCGAATGGCTAGGTTGTGGAGCATGCAGCATGCTACAACAATCTGACACACCTTCCTGGGCGAGTATGCCAGGGCACCTCCGGTCTTGTCCAGGCACCGGAAACGTGGCTTGAGCATGCCAAAAGAACGCTCCACCACACGACGTGTCCTCGCATGGGCCTCATTGTAGCGGACTTCAGCCGGGGACCTGGGATTCCGCAGTGGGCTCAGCAACCAGGGACGGTTGGGATATGCAGAGTCACCTAGGTATGACAAACACAAATAGAGACATTGCAACGTCGCAGAGGCTCAGGGCAGCAGGTCACACACACACAGCATGCCACACAACTAGGCATACTCACCCACAATCCATGCACGTTCGGGAAGAAGATTAGCTATCAGCTGGGGCACTATGCTGTTCCGCAGGATGTAGGAGTCATGGGCCGAGCCTGGGAACTTGGCACACACCTGCGAGATGGTCATATCTGCCAGGCACACCACCTGCACATTGATGGAGTGGTAATGCTTGCGATTGCGGTAAATGTGCTCACTTGCCTGTGGTGGCACAAGACCGACATGGGTGCAATCAATGGCCCCAACAACATTGGGGATGTGTCCAAGGGTATAGAAGTCTCCCTTCACAGCTGGCAAATCAGCACCCCTGGGGAAATGGATGTATCTGTCCTTGTATAGCATCATGGCGGACAGTATATCACGCAGAACCATGCTGAACATCGGTTGTGACATCCCACCAGCGCTGGCCACAGTCTCCTGGAACGATCCAGTGGCAAAAAAATGCAGGGCTGCCATCACCTTATAAGTAGGGGTGAAAGCTGTTGGATATGTCCTGCGTGGCTGCAGGTGGGGCTCCAACAGATCACAAAAGGTTTTCAGGGTGGCTCTGTCCGTATGATCGCAACATCCTCCATGTCCTCCAGCACCGTTAAATGAAGAGTCAAATTTGGCCTCCTCCTATTGGAGATGATAGTGGACACATGTCAATGCAATACATCATGAGATGTGCATAGCATATCACGTTCTGGATGACACAACGACAACAACGACTGACATCTATAGTGACTAACAGACCAGCTTACATGGAGGGACACATTCAGCTACACAAAGGGCACATGTGTCAACTCACACAAGACAAGTACCTCAAACACCACCTTGGGCAATGTGAATGCACATAGGGATATGGCCACAGTACACATGTGCACGCCTGGGAGTCTAGCATCCAGCATATGTGTAACTAATCAAAACCACTGTCTCATACCTGGATGCTGTACCGGTCACACCTTAATGCGTCATTACAACCTGGCACACATCCACCACACAATGACCACAGTCCGCGCTGGAATGACGAATGTGTTCATGAGCAGACATGAGAGACAATGCTAAATAGATCATCATTCATCGAGACGAGCATTGCTGTGATTGTCATTGGACCTCAACACATTGACATGTGTACACATTGTACAGTCCAGGACTACGCTGTCCTGCCTACACCAACATCAAATCCTTAAGTGACATGTGAGTGGGTAGGGGCAAATCTATGTTACACACACACAAACATGGCATGTGTAGCCATCAGTGGAGTAAATTGAACATTGGCATTGTGTGCACAATGATGTGCCATTGAACATGTTGGCACTGTTCACTGTTGATGTTTGACAGATGGCCATCGCCATTGTGTGGCATCCATATCGCGGTATCTACCGCCTGGCCCCGGCGGTGTGTCACCAGCACCCCTAGTCACACAAGTGCGGTAGTCATAGGCATTGAGACATGTAGAAATGGCGGTTGGCATGCTCCACCACCCAAATCGCGGTGCCTCGTGTCAATGCATGGTCCCCATATCACGGTAGCTACCGCCTGGCACCGGCGGTGTGTCACCAGCACCCCCATTCACACAAGTGTGGGAGTCATAGGCATGGAGACATGCCCATATGGCGGTTGGCATGGCACCCATATCACGGTAGCTACTGCCTGGCACCGGCATTGTCACCAGCACCCCTATTCACACAAGTGCGGTACTCATAGGCATGGAGACATGCCCATATGGTGGTTGGTATGCTCCGCCGCCTGAATGGTGGTGCCTCGTGTCAACGCATGGCACCCGTATCACGGTATTTACCGCCTGGCACCGGCGGTGTGTCACCAGCACCCCATTCACACAAGTGCGGTAGTCAAAGACATGGAGACATGCCCATATGGCAGTTGGCATGCTCCGCCGCCTGAATGGTAGTGCCTCGTGTCAATGCATGGCACCCATATCGCGGTAGCTACTGCCTGGCACCGGCGGTGTGTCACCAGCACCCCCATTCACACAAGTGCTGTAGTCATAGGCATGGAGACATGTGGAAATGGCAGTTGGCATACTCCGCCACTAAAATCGTGGTAGCGCACACCGGGCCCCTGCGGTGTTTCACCACCATGGAGCTCGCCCTAGAGCCAATGCGAAGCTCGATAGCGGTGGCATGATGCAATTTTGAAGATCGCGGTAGGTGTGCTCCGCCACCACGGAGGGGGACATTGCCGGATTTGAAAGATGCACCATCGCGGTAGCGCAACCCAGCATTGTATCACCGCCATGGAGCATGCCCTTACAGCCAATGGGAGCCATGATTGTGGTGAAATGATGCAATTTTGAAGATGGCGGTAAGCGTGCTCCGCCACCGCAGAGGCGGTCATTGGATGCATTTGAAAGAGGCAGACCTGGACCACCAATTGCTGCAGCTTGGCACCTTTGAAACGACCCCAGGGGGCTATATATGTGGGAGTGAGCCTCACATTGCCACTGCTCACAGAGCCTGCTGCCTGAGACCCCTCACCTGCTGCTGCCTCCAGGGACTGCTGCCTGGAACCCCTCACCTGCTGCTGCCCCCAGGGACTGCTGCCTGAGTCCCCTCACCTGCTGCTGCCTCCAGGGACTGCTGCCTGGGATCCCTCACCTGCTGCTGCCTCCAGGGACTGCTGCCTGAGACCCCTCAACTGCTGCTGCCTCCAGGGACTGCTGCCTGAGACCCCTCACCTGCTGCTGCCTCCAGGGACTGCTGCCTGAGACCCCTCACCTGCTGTTGCCTCCAGGGACTGCTGCCTGAGACCCCTCACCTGCTGCTGCCTCCAGGGAATGCTGCCTGAGACCCCTCAACTGCTGCTGCCTCCAGGGACTGCTGCCTGAGGCCCCTCGCCACCAAAATCCCCTGCTGTTGTCTCACGTCCATAGTATTGGCAAGGACAGAGAAGATCCGTGCCAGTCCCTTCACGAGCGAGGAGCTGGAGGTCCTGGTGGACGAGGTGCTCACACAGTACCCAAGGCTATATGGTGCCCCAAATGTCGTGGTAAGTCTTCAACAGTGGTGGGGTAGGGCAGGGGGGCCACACATGTAGTTGGACTGATGCAGTACGTGCCTGGGAGTGTTGGGTATTGTCATGCACTGCCGGACATGCTGTCTCCAGTGGGAGGGTGTGTGTACCCAATGCCACAGTTTCCCCTCCCTGCACATGTATGTATGAGTGACCTGTGTTGTGTTGTCAGCCATACAGTGACACAGTGGTTGTTCATGCTGTAGTCAGGACAGTGATTGCTTGGCTGGATGGCTGTGTGTGCCCCTGTAGTCCATCTGAGTGTGAGCCCAGCTGGCCTGCACAGTCCCCGCCTACAAAGACAAGGACAACTCACTGAACTTACAGAGTATGACATCAGTCTTGTCACATAACACTCCAGCTATGGTCCATCTCAGCACTGTGGTTTGCACACAACTGCCCTTGTGATTGGCATTTTGTATTTGTGATATCATGTCCATCCATGTGACCACCATGACACATTCAAATATTCACAGGACAGGGACATTGATGGCTGCGCAGTCTTGGACACAGTGAGTCCACCGCCAAACACAGGTTGACATCTGATGTATGTGTTACTCAAGCCAACAATGGACTGGAGATGTGGGCAGGCTATATGGGTGTTTCAGTGCTGGCATCCTGCATGTGTGTGAGATGTGCAGGGACGGTGTTCCCCCTCACACCTGCATGCTTTAACATCAACTTTTCCAATGCAGTGGTCCGATGTGGGCTGTACTATAGTCTCTGATTGACCTATCTTTGGATATGTGATAATTTTGTATCTTGCTGCTATACTGATAGATGTCGGTACATGACACTGTGTCCCTGATCATTTCTCCCTCTTGTCTCCCATGCCTGCAGCTCAAGGTACACCAGCGTAAGTCTGTGTGGCAGGCCATTGCAGCGAAGGTGCGAGCCCTGGGGGTCTTAAACCGACGGCGCACCCACTACCACAAGAGATGGGACGACATCAGCCGGCTGGCAAAGAATGTGGCGGAGATGACCCTGGGGCTGCTTCCTTGCACTTGGCGTCTGGCACGGCGCAGTATGACACCACTAATGGGGCGCATCTTGGCGGTGACACAGCCTGAGCTGGATGCACGTTTGAAGGAGCATCAGCAGCAAGCCAGGGGTGAGCATTTGGGGAGTTTGACTTTGGCTGGGAGTGGCTGCATGTGTACAGAGCCTGTGCCAGCGCTGGCCGCTGTAATGTTGGTAGTGTGATGCTGTGGCATGTAAGTTGCTGCTGGCCTGGGTGCCTGTGGCATGCATTTGCACTACCTGTACTTACAAAGGTGATTTGGATGCTGTGCCTTCACATTACATTTCATTTTGAGTTGTGCTCTTCAGGTTTCTTCTGCATTGGTGTACTCTTGGGAATCCCATGGGGGGGGAGAACGGCAGTGTGCCCAATCTGCGTACATCAATGCGTCCATTGCATGCACCCATATTGGGGAGGGCTAGACATCTTACAGCAATGTGCAGCATTCTATTGTCCCCAAGGTACGACATGGTGGGTGGCATGGGCTAATGTCCATTGTGGACTGTCATGTTGTAGTCAGGGTCTGTGTTGTCCCCTCCTGTTCCATCCAGTTGTCATTGGCAACAAGTACTCTGCCCCCATACCGCAAGAGCAGCGTCTGTATATTTCTGTTCCTGGGCTCATACTTACTGCATTTCCAGATGTGAAAATGTATGCAATGCAATGTTTTTATTACAAATGCCAATAAAAAGAGTTTTCAAAATCAAAAAAAAAAAAAAAAAAGTACTCTGCCCCCATCATGCCATCATGTCCCTAGGTGTGCTCGGAACTAGGTGTGTGTCTGTTTGAACAGAGCCACAAGCAGGGCGTTGTGCAGTGTGGTCATCACATGGCTCACGCATGCCTGAGTTTCCAGTTTCCATGCACTGCTTGAGTCTATGTAGTGAGTTGGCACTCTGTGATTGCACAGGGTGGTGGGCAACATGTAGATTTGCTCGACTTTTGTCATGCATTGCTTGCATATATTTGTTCTGTTTTTGCCACTGACCTGACCCTACACCTCTCTATCCCATGCAGCATCACCTGTGGTTACGGAGGGACAGGAGACGGACACCAGTGGGGGTGAAACTAGCACCACAGCTGCCCAGGAGCCCAGTGACACAGATGTCACCAGCGCCTCAGAGGGGGACAGGAGTCCGCTGGAGGAGTCCCAGCCTGAGACGCAAAGCACCACATCATCCGATGCCAGCAGGGATGCATCCATGTTGGAGGGCACAGGGAACGGGGACTCTGCATCGACTTCCACCACACAGCTGCCATTGCCCACCCACCCAGCCACTTCCTCTGGTGCTGCCTGTGTCCGCCTCAGTAAGAGGGGAAGAGTGTCCTTCACCCCTGGCACCGCTGCCCCTGCCCCTGTCCCCCCTGCTGCCATCAGTGCTGAGTCTGTGGAGCTTTTGCGCCAGCTGTGTGTAGGCCAGACAGCTCTCCTCAATGCCTTCATTGACCACGACAAGAAATTGGCCCAGGTGGTTGCTTTCATGGAGGGCATACATTCCGACGTGGGTGGGCTGCACCGGAAGTTCAGGCTTTGTCATCAACAGTGACGTCTGCCCTGCAACAGGCACATTCTCACAGTCCAGCACCAGTCCCTTTGTCCACCCCCAGGGCAGTGGCCACATCTGACGATAGTGACCACGGTCCATATACATCAAAGTCATGATACATTGCACGAAGCACACAGCAGCAGCAACCCAAGCAGTCCTGGGCGCAGACACCATCCCCACAGAAGACCAAAGGCACCCCAGAGCGCAGGGAGAAAAGCCCATCAGGCAACACCAGTGGACAATTAGCAAAGCAGCAGACCTCAGGCACACTGCCTCAGTGGCATCCCCCTCCAAGGACTCTCCTGCCCCTAAAGCATCACACAAAGATAATCGTACAATGTCTGTACCCACCAAGGAGGTGGTGCATGCCAAGGGTACACCTAGGCAGGGCTCCAAGGCGGTATCACCAACCACCTTGACTCCCATTCCAAGCCCAGTGAAGCAGGGGCCGGAGGGCACAGTAGGGGTAACACCTAGTAAACAGGGGAAGGGGGGGTAGAGGCGAGGCAAGGCAAGGCAAGGCAAGGCAAAGCATTCCGCTCGGTCCAGCACATCACCAGAGGGGCTGCCAGTGCCTGCACCTGCTGCAGCAGTGGTGGTGAGTGTGCCTGTTGTGCCCACACCACTTCCCATTGATCCACAGTCAGTCAAGGCATTTAGGATCTCCAAGAAGTGGAAGTGCACCCCCTCCACAATCTCCCAGCCACACCGTGACTCCCGTCTGCATGACTTTATCTCCACGTGCCACTACACCCCCTGGTCCAAGCTGCCCTCCAGCTTGCCAAGCCACTGATAGCTCTACCTCAGCTGTTCCGCTCTCTCCCCCGTCAAGTGCCCCGACAGTCCCCGAGACACAGCCAGCTCCCAGTCCGCCTGACAGTCAAGTCTGTGTGGTAGTCACCTTCACACACCTGTGTCTCACACAGGTGGGCTTGTACTGCACATTGTTGCCCCCTGACTGTGTTGCTGACCATGGAAAGGTACAGTCGCACACATTCCCTGTGCAGCTTCTCATGGACTCAGTCTGCACTTTGTCATGCGCACTGGCCTTGTTGTTCACTGCTGTTTTGCCCTTGCCTGTGCAGCTTCTCATGGACATGCTCTGCACTCTGCCCTGGCCACTGGCCTTGTTGTTCACTGCTGTTTTACCCTTGCCTGTGTAGCTTCTCATGGACATGCTCTGCACTCTGCCCTGGTCACTGGCCTTGTTGTTCACTGCTGTTTTGCCCTTGCCTGTGCAGTTTCTCATGGACATGCTCTGCACTCTGCCCTGGCCACTGTCCTTTTTGTTCACTGCTGTTTTGCCCTTGTCTGTGCAGCTTCTCATGGACATGCTCTGCACTCTGCCCTGGCCACTGGCCTTGTTGTTCACTGCTGTTTTGCTCTTGCCTGTGCAGCTTCTCATGGACATGCTCTGCATTTTGTGCCTTACTCTCCTCCTCTCATGGTGCCTATCTGTGCAATGTGTGAATAAAGACAGTTGCTCCAGTTGTCTATTTTGTTAGTGTCCTTACTGAATAAAGTTATTTTGCTGTGTGTAAATGGTTTACTGTGCCACATGGTCTGTGTGGCACTTCAACATGGTCAATGTTTGGGCTCACTTGCTCTCTTTTTTTCAGGGTTGACAGGGTCTTCAGTTCTTCTTGGCCCAGATACTTGTGGTGGCAATGGTGTCAACTTCGAATGGTTATCAGTAGTCATTTACTTGATTAGTTCATGTTGGCTCTATTGTACACATGTCAGGTTGGGGGACACTGCCAAAACAAGGTGGGTTTCTGCACACAGTATTGTATGCAGGCTGTCCAGGGTCATCGTGTGTGTGTTCTTCCTATATGTGTGCCCAGTGGTGTATGTGTGTTGTCATCTTGTGATGGCCAGTCATCCTAGTCCCATGGCTTACTTTCCATTCGTGCTCTCGGATGGCCAGGTAGTGTGCAGTGTGAAGGGGGTGAGTGTGTGGGGAGTGTTGATGTGTGCATGCCTATGCAATATCAACTACACACGTGTCACCCAGGAGTTGTGTGCCTGTTCTTTTGATTGTTCATCCATGTGGATGTGGATGTGGTTGTATGCCCATGTGTGAGTTGTATGTTGTGCACTGTGCAGTGTGTTGGTGTGTCCTTGCAGTTCTGTCTGACTCCTACTTGTTTTTGTCACTTGTGAGTATGCAGAGGGTATTACTGGCAAGTCAGTGTTGTGTTTTGTTGCACATCCATGTGTCTGGTGGCTGTTTGTGGGGTCTGTGCAGACCTGCTGCTCCACACTGCCATTGTGGTTGTGTTTTCTCATGCCTTGCTGTCCCATGGTGCCTTCTTGCCTCCAGTGTGGCATGTTGTGTGTGTTGTCATGCCATCCCGTATCTGTGCTTCAGCTGCCTACCCATTGTGGGTCTGCACTCCCTCTCTTTGTATATGGTACACTCCTGCCATGTCCCCTACTGACATGCAGTACACTTCACTTTGGTGTGAGCTGTCCCATTGGTTTGTATGTGTGTGTGCCTCCCCATGACTTCATTTGTGCCACTGTGCTTTGTGGTGCAGTTCTTTGTCCAGGGTCAATGTGTCACTCAGTGCATTTCCCCAATGGGCCATGTGTGATATTCTGGTGCTGTTTGTCAGTCATTGTTGCTTCTATGCAGTTCAACTGTGTGTGCTGCCCAGTCCTGTGGTCAAGTTGTTTCCACCTTTGTGTCCCAGACTTGTGCATCTATTGGGTGTTGTGTTGGATGTATGTGTGTTGTTTGTGTTATTGCTTCACTTCCTGGGTGTGCTGTTGTCTTTATGCTGTGCTGTATGGTGTTGTGTGCGTTGCTGTTCTGTTACTGATGTCTGTGTGTGTCTGGTATGCTTGGTATGCACACACAGCTTGTTGTGCATGCAGTGCTGTGTGTGTATGTTGCCTTATGATTGCCTGGTGTGCATCCCCTGATGTCATGCTATGTTTGCTATGTGATTATTCTGCCTGTGCATCTGTTGTCTGTTTGCTGTGGCTGTGTTGTTCTGTGATGGTGCACTTCTGTTGTGTCTGTGCTCCCATTGCCTTTCCCCAGTTTAGCTGCACAGGGCATGTCTGTTGTTGTTGTTGTGGCTCTGTGTGTGTTTCTGTCGGGTTATGTGTTTGTCTGTTGTATTTGTTTCCACATTTGTGGTGGCATCCCTGTGTGTGTGTGTGTGTGTGTGTGTGTGTGTGTGTGTGTGTGATGTTTGTGTCTGAGCCCAGGGTGTGTGGTTGTTTGTGTGTGTATTGTCTGTCAAGTTTTGCCAGCCTTCAGTGAATTTGGCACTGGTGTTGTGTGCTGCTGGTGTGAGGGGGGTATGTGTGTAGATTCTTACTGGTATTTGTCAGTCCTGAGGTGTGTAGATGGTCCCTGTGTGTAGTGCTGCTGGTGTACTCCTGTGAAGTAGTTGTATGGATGTGTGGCTGTTCCCAGTTTGACTTCAGGGCCTTCCTTTCATCCTTGTGCCTATACATGGTTTGCCTTGCTGTCTCCCTGTGTTGTTGCACTGAGCTGTCTGTGGTTTGATTTCACTGACTGTGCCAGCCATGTGTGCTTTGATGGTGTGAAGGTGTTGTGCTCTGTTCCTTGTGTTGATGTGATGTACACATGCTTATTGTGTGTCTCCATGGCCTTCCATTTGTGTGCAGCCCACTTTGGTTTCCCTATTTGTTGTGCTACATTGCTGTTGCGGAATGTGGGGTGTGTATGTGTGTATGTGTCAGTCTGTGATATGTATGTGTGACTGTGCAGGCTGTGTGTCCATTTGGATGTTGATTCCTTGTGTGTCTTCATTTGTTGCTTGTCCTCATTGCTTTTTCCCTGAGTGTGGTGTTGTGTGTGTTTCCCTGACCCTGTGCTACTGTGCTGTGTGTTGTGTGTTCCTGTGCAGCCACTCCTGCATTGCGTGTCTCCATGATTGTTTGTTGTGTGGTGCAGGGTATGTATTGCTCTGGCTTGTTGTTGTGCATGGGGTGCACAGGAGGGGCACATGGCATGTCCCTTCATGGGGTGTACTAGTGTGTGGTGGGAGTGGGTGTGGCACTGTGGTCTTTGTGCCCTGCCCATGCCTGGCACTGGCCCTGCCTTCTGCATTGTGTGCATGTATTTGCTTGTGTTCGCTGCTGCGGTGACGTGACCGGGACATTGCTGCATGGTGGTGGTAGCTGTGTGGCCAGGATGCAGCGGCGTGACTTTGTGGCAGGTGGGTGATGTGTGGGTGCCCTTGTGGATGTGTCCCTGTCCCCCCTAGGGTGTCTGTTGTGGATTTGGACCTTGTGTCAGACCGTGGATTGTGTGTTGTGTTATTGCGTACCTGCGGTGGCGGCCGCGGCATTCCATGAGTGATGTAGCAGGTACAGAACCGGAAAGACGTGTAGAGCTGGGTCCATGGCGGTCGTGACCGGGACTCTGGTTTCGCGCTCCGCTGTCGAGCTTCCGCCGTCTCTGGTTGGGCGGTGTCTCCGCTGCAGTGCGTCTGCTTGCTTGAGCCATCCTAATTTGTGGAGCGGGGCGGACATCATTCCGCACGGCGGAGGGACTCCATTGGCTCCCACCGCCGCGGTGACGGGTGCACTTTGATGGCGGTGCGCGTCACACCGCGGCGGTTGGGAATTGGCCTATGTTTGTCCATACTAATATGGCGGGCGTGATGTCCGCTGCTGGCGGGTGGAAAAATACATTTTTACGCACCGCCAGCACCGCGGTGGTCCCACTGCCCTACATCCTAATGGACCTCACAGAAATGCTATGTTCGATTTCTTAAAGTTGAATTTGCAAATCCCAAAATTATGCGTTTTACGCTAAATGCTTGTTTAATTCATCGTCAATAAGTTAGATATCAACTGTGTGGGACAATGCGTCAGGGTCAATATAATGTAGAATTGACATAATGAGGGCAGCAAACAGTCCAGGACTGTTCTTATACCACATGGGGAGTAAGCAAAAGCTACCCTGAGAGCCTAACGCCGAGAAGGCATTCCAATCCTTGCTTTCAGCTTAAATATTTTGACATAAAAAAACACTGGGAAGATCCAAGGCTGTTTTATATCTTTAACGGACTATAATATTGATAAGTGATGTACTATGCCTCGTTTGTATTGCTTATGTGTGTGTATGACTGTTTAAATGTCTGTAGTCTAAGGCTATATAGTATGAGTGGTCTGGCATCACCTCCGCCAAGAGAATGTTATATGTTAATGTACATTTTTCCCAGACTATTACCCGTATGGTGCTCTGTATATCCCCCTCAGTTTGTATAGCCATATTATATAATCTATCTGGAAGGGCTACGCGCTGGTCTGGGGTCTCAACTGTAATATATTTGTCCGTTGCTATGCTGCCAGAAACTCCTGAAGATTCTGGCACACTATAGTGATCTCTGCTGCGCTGTTGAGGAGAGTCACCACTCACCACCTGTTCAGGAGGAGAGTTCTCATTGTTTGCGGCATATTGTGCGGTTAACGCTGCAATTTTCTTTTTCGGAAATTGGAATTGAACTGCTGATGTTTCTCTTCCTTCTTTATCTTTACATTAGGCAAGCATTGAGACCTTTTTAATGTTCACGTACTCTTCCTGTCTGCGCTCAGAATGCTCTCCTCTCTCAAATTGTTTATCCGATGAGTCCTGAAAGGAACGCGTATCAGAATACTAGAACCTATTAGGTGGCTACAATTGTGTGTGATCACACAAATTATATAGTGTGTCAGAGGGCTCGGGTTGTGGAGAACCTCTTCGAGACCTAGCTTTTTTTTTAGGTTTAGGTTTGTCCCATCATTCTTTAGCAAACTCCTGGTTCTGCTTGGCAATGTCCTTGTTGGAACCAGGTTTGACAAGATTTGGTTTATTTGGTCTGGCCCCCGAATTACTGCGGCCTATAGAGTTATACACCTCAGCAATAATTATAGGTAGCTCACGTTCCTGGTCGACTGGTGCAAGCTGCGCGAGCCATTGGCATTTAGCCAAAGATGCTGCTACACATTTAATCTTAGCTAGAACCATTGAGGAGATCATGGGAACATTTTCTCATTCATTTCATCCCCAAATCCAGGGCAGAAGCAGCCACATGTTCATTTTGAATTTGTTTCAGCACCTCCGGCAAGACTGACAGAGATGGAGAACCATGTAGTATGGTATAGACTGCAGCAAAGACTGTGCTTCAAGTGGCGTAGTCACCTATTTGAGGGTACCATTCAAGGGGTACGCGCATAGTTAATATTCTATGTTTATCTTGTGGTCCTGTAAGCGGAAACACAGCTTCAATTCAATTAATTCATTGAGCTATCTAAATTGGAATTTCATCATGTTTTGTGGGAACTTTACCCATAATTGCATTAATAATCACAGGATGAATTTGAGGTACAGCAGGCAAATGTGTTTACCCTGCTAGAGGTGCCTGCGCTTGGACAGCCATCAAGTTGTGTGTAACGTATTGAGTTAAGCGTATATTTAGTCTTACTAGACCATTGTATGAAGGCAGTAGCTCATTAGCATTGAGATTTCGTGTGTGATGGTATGGTGTATAACCAGCTAGAACTAACCAGGTGGCCCTTTCATTACTAAGGGGGCCTGCGCGTACATGGTCCAGTACATGTATAAGGGCGCCTCCAAACCAATTCTCATGTTCCCAAACAGATAGTGGTATTTCTAGCTGTTGATATGCTCTGTAGTGTTCTGGTGGTGCAACGTCATTGTATGTATGAAATGTAAGTGTATTAGGATCCACAGCTGGAAAATTGGCCTAAGAATAAAAGACTTCCTATCAACAGGCATCATGGGCTTCAACCAAGAAGGCTACATCACCACCCACATTGCCAAATCCATGTAAAGTTAAATGTGCAGGTCTGCAATTATCGGCTTTAGGTATCTGCCATTACTAATAAAATAAAGGAAACAGAGTAGAGACCGTAATTTGGGGTATCCTTTTAAAGGTTCAAGCTTAAACAACCTACAGAAAAAATGAAAGTGTTTCCTAATATACTGTGGAGGATTAATCCCCAACAACACAGACTTTTCTGGTTGAGGTGTATAGGGTGCTAGGGGCACATACAAGCACTTCTCAGCGAGACCTGGTAAATAAAAACATGACCAATTTTAGTAGCGCCATGTTGCACGGATTCTTCTGCTAAAACAGAACTGTGTGTCAGGATGACAATATGTCCTGACTAGCTTACAGTGCCTCACCTGGACTTCCTAACCTTCCCAGAATAAGAGGCGATTTCCGCAACATTGAACATGACCCTCTAGTCCTCAAGGGAACCGTAGAAACGTATCCTCCCTTTTTGTTATTCACTCATGCATGCCTGTAGAAAACATATGAAAGACATGAAGAAAGTTTGCAATATGTTAATTGAAACTATTGTAGTCTATTATGAAGCAAATGTGCTGCTCTCATTAGGCAGATGCAGATGCAGCTAAACAAAGTAATTTCTATTACTAACAGGGTGAATAGGATAAACTATATAGCTGTATAGGTCTACCCTTACTGGGTGAGTACAGGGATGAATATGTTATCTCTGGCATTGGCCTCAGACCCCATACATGATGTATGTAGTTAGGTGTTCCGCATCATGAGTGTAAACTCAGTTTAAGCAGGGCTGCATGTCTTTCCATAACAGTTCTCTCTGCCGGAATTCTCTTCTCTGTCCCAAAGGGGACAGAACATAGTTTATATGATAAAAACTATTGTGTTAGAAGACGCAGCTGTGTGACCATTTTATGTCTAGATGTTAGGAGCTGTTGCTGAATGAGCATAAAACACTATGGGGCATATTCTCAAGGCGTTATCGCCGAGTTATCGGCACTTTATCGCAGCCAAAGTCGCGATAAATTTATCACCCCATTCACAAGCTGGTGCTAACAGCCCATAGCACCAGTTTACCTGCAATAGCAGCCGCAAAAAACATCGCCACAGATGACCATGGCAACTATCGCTAATGAGATGCAGAGTAGGCGTTCCCGTGCAAAAAGCCGCGTAAACACCACTCCGCAACATTCTCTACGAGATCGGCGATAAGAACCCAAAACAGGCGATAAGGCGCGTTAGCAGCAGGAAATTAACACTTGCTCTGACCTGGTGTAAAGTCGGATGACAGCCTGCACCAGAAAAGGGAGCCCAGCCCACAGCCACACATGAAGATCAACAGATGCCATGGAGCCACTGATCAAGCGGTTCGGACACCCAAGAGGGCCACAACACCCACCGCCACCACCCCCAGGACCCCCCCTGATCCCTCCGTTCAAAGACATGCCACATCAATTACATGGAATCATGTACCAAATAATCTGCCTGATGTCGCACAATCACATTTTGTGACATGCATGTGTCATCCCAAAAATGAGCATCATACATTCACCTTCGGATTAACAAATGAAAATGTATTCAAATGAACACAGAACAGAAATGAAGACACAATGCGGCTCCCCTCGGGACAATCTGTAGGTCACAGCCTGCAAGGCAAAAATCATGATGAGAAGGAGTGTCTCGCACACATCAAAGAACAGAGAGAGAGCGAAGGAGAGAGAGAGAGAGAGAGAGAGAGATAGACGTACAGAGAGGGAGAGAGAGAGATAGACGTACAGAGAGAGAGAGAGAGATACGGACAGAGAGGGGGAGAGAGACACAGAGAAAAGAAGAGAGGGACAGGGAGAGAGAGTGCCGAAACTTCGCACCCAGGCCTCACTGCTCACCTGCTTGGTTTCCAACCACGCGCTGGTATGTAGTGCAGTTCACTAGGTCCCACATCTGTTACAGATCCCTCATCTGAAACAGAGTCCAGATACATGAATAGCAGAGTACATACAATTGCACACAACATTATCGCCTGCCCGCCCCTGCGCACCCGGTGCAAGCCCCAAGCCCGGGGTCCTCGGACATGGCACCCTCCACATCATGCAGCCCCGCTCCGCAGGCCACCAAGTCTCACATTTGATTCTGGGTCTTGATTTCGCCATGGCAGAGGACATACCAGTGCACCCGACATCATCGCAGGCTGCACACCCGCTCAGCCTTTGAGGTGCCACTAATTCTGTGATCCGGGATGCGACACCACATGGCGGTAGGCCTGAGCTGCCCGCTGGCTCTGGCCTACCCTGCAGTCCAGCACAGCACACAAATCCTGAGCAGTCCGGACCGCCGGGACGGGGCATCATTGCAAGCTGCACACCCGCACAACACTTAAGGTGCCCCTACCTCAGTGCACCCAAAGTCACCATCCCGTGGCAGTGTGCCTGTGCTGGCCGCAATGTATCCAGTGCCACCAAGTCTGTGCCCCAAAGTCATGGACCCTGTATGATTGGGTATCGTGTTGCGGACGCCATCATGTCACCTCCGGTCCTGGGGAATGTGATGTTGCAGGGCCCAAGGTCCTCATGCCCACATTAACACCACACGGATGCACCCAGATAGAGAGTGGAAATGGTGTCGAGCACGTGCGCCCGGCCCTTTTTATTTGCAGAGTCACATGTCCTGTGACTCGTGTGCGTATGCCAGTCCAGCGTAAGGGTTTGTTAATGACCCCGGGGCCCTGGGCGTGGTTTTGTACTGGGTTGGACAAGGAGGTCACTCATGCGTGTGTCCCTGTTGTTGTGTCAGCGCCACCCGGACCGCATTCGGCAATGTGTCACCCTGTGATCCCTGCTCTACGACATGAGCCACATGGACGTAAGAGGAGTCCAGTGAGCCTACATTCATCCATACTTCCACACTTGAAAGACCATAGACGTGACACATCTGTGTGAATATGAATGTTTAATGCACATCCAATGGAGTGTTGAATCTGGAGCAGTACAGAGCCATGCAAACCCCCCATGATGATGTTGGCCCGTGGAGGGCCAGCCAGAGTCCTTCAGGGAATGACAAGTCCAAAGGAAGAGGAAGAGTTCAGTCCGCAGTCTGATTGCTGTGTCATTGGCGATCAAACAGCATATGGCAGTCCATGTCGAGGTCCAAGGTGAGTGTCGCAGAGTGCATCGGAGTACAGTGGAAGGTGATGATGCAGAGGGCAGAACCAAGCTGAAGCTGGCCCTATGGCGGAGATGCATGCTACTGCGTCCTTCCTACCACGAGGGCAGAATCATCCGCATCTTCGTCCTCTGCTGTTTCATGTGCCTCACGTGTGGGTGGTGGTGTTCTCTCGCCAGCACTGTGTGGCAGTGACACATCAGTGGCCGGAGGTGGAAGGTCTGCCGCACTGTGTGGAACTGACACTTCAGGGGGCGAAGATGTGGATGGAGTGATAGCAGCAGCATGCATCAGTGCCAGGCCTTGTGGCAGCAATGCCATGAGGATGATCCTGAGGTCATTGAGGAACCCAGCTACCTCTCGCTGGGGTGCAGCCATGGCAGCCGCTCGTTCTACATTCGCCCACTCCATGGTCTCCATTAACCTCCGCATGTTTCCCAACTCCCGTGTGACATCGCTAGAGCCACTCTGACTGGACAGTTGTTCTATTCTCTGAGTCAGGACTCCAGCGATGTCAGCCATGGTCCATTGGTGAGCATGGAGGGGACTGTGGGTGTACGTTAGGGACTGTGAGTGGTCCCTGATGGGACTAAGACACCCACGCATGGCATCTAGTTTGTCTGCCATGCGGTCGAAGCCCACCCGCACCTGTTCAGCCAGATTCTCCTGGCACCCCAACACACGGTGTTGGAAGGCCATGTGTTCTTTGTTGGAGTCCTGGGAGGCAGCCCTGGTGGTGGGTGCTGCCTGCTGTGTGGTCTGTGTAGGGGGTGGGGTCTCCTCGTAGCAGCTGGGCCGCCCAGCTCCTGGAAGTGGGCTGCGTAGGCTGTCCACGAGCAGTTGGAGGGTGTCAGAGTCGAAGCTGTGGTGGTCCTCTTCATCATCAGAGAAGAGAGGGTCGGGCTGCTTGCTCTGCAGGAGGTGTTGATTCTCCCTCTGCAATGTGAAGGGGAGATGCAGTTTAACAATGTGTCCACATGTATGTTGTCGCATTGTACATGTTTTCATACAGAAAGCATGACTGGGTACATTGTGGCTGTTTGGGAGGGGTTGCCTATTTGAGGACATTTCGACAACAGACGTGTATGTGTTTGTATTTGTACATTATCAACTCACATTTCCCTGCAAAGCAAGTTGTGTCCTGTGTTCTGTTGTAGGTGTTTTGCGGATTGTGCGACATCGTTGTCAATGTTGATGTTCTCTGCATGTGATGTGTGTGTGCCGCATTTTGCGGGAGTCGCCCCTGCAGCTCTGATTTTGCTGCCCCCTATCCCTTTCATGCGGTGTGCCTTTGACTTCTGTGCTTGTACAGTGCTGACATGTTGCATACTTGGGTACATTGGTCTCTTGGTGGGAGTTGGTGGTCTGGGGCATGGTTTGTCCGCAGATGTGCTCTACTTAATTGTGCAGGTGTGCCATTGTGCCCATCTCCCCCGTCCCCCCAGGCCCTGGTCCTTACTTACCCTGTTGCTGTTGTGTCCGGTCCTGTTGAGCAGTGTATGGGCCCCCAACTCCTGCCACCGTCTCCCCACTGATGACTGTGGACACCATTTCCTCCATCTCGTCCAGCTCCTCCTGTGGTGCTGGGCTCCCACCTCCAGTCTGCATTGCTGCCTTCCGGTTGTTGGTGAGTTTCAGCTTGGTTTTGCGCTTGACATCATTCCAGCACCTCTTGAACTTTTCCATTGTCCTCTTCAGCATTCCGACTGCATTCACCTTGTCCACAATGGACTGCCAAAGTCCATTTTTTGTTGCCAATGACACAGTGGAGGTGACGAACAGTTGTTGATGGTGTTCTACCACCTCAGTTATCAGGATCCTGTTTTCCTGCGGACTGAACCTTTTCTTCCTACTCTTCTCCTTGCCCTTCCCTGACCCGAGGTCCCAGGCTGGTGCTCAGGGGGGCTTGTGGGGTTCTGGTTCTCCTCCGTACTTGCTCCGGCAATGTCCATTGTGCTTCGCTGTTGTTTGGCATTTGTTTGTCTGTTTTTTTTCTACTTTTATGGTGATTGTTCCCGCCTGACGTGTGTGGATTGCAGGCCTGTAGCTGGTTTTCGCTGATTTTTGTATCGTGATTGGCCTCATCACAGCTTTTTTGCGTTTATGTTTCGCATTTTTGCGGCGCGGCGTTGATTTTAACACTGTCAGTTGACGCGTTATTTGTTGACTATCGCATGGTACCGCCGTGTTGTGAATACTTGGTTAACACGGTGTAAATTTCCCGCGATAGACTGCGAGGTTGAAGGCTGCGTTAAGTTAATTTTGCGATGGTTACCACACGTTCTTGAGAATATGCCCCTATGTTTTCATATATTTGGGGTAACCTTGTACAAGAAGTGCAGACTAAACCTCAAGAAGAGTCCCTGAATAACAACATGAACTGCATATTCCTACAATAATGTCGCAAAAACAAATGTATTACATGTCACTGTGCAGAGCAGAGGCAGCCTAAATTGTCTAAGACGCAAAACTACGGGTGAACCAAAGTGTACCCTGAAGGAAAATCACTACACCATGACCCCCCTTCTGATATCAAGACATAGCCAGCACTTCCTACCAGCACTGGAGATTTATGTCAGAAGTTTCTGGATCCTGTCTGATGTCTGGCATATTGAAAGTGATCTGCAAGTAGATAGAGTATACACCAGAAAGATTATTACCAAAGGTAAGTAACTTTTTCCTCTTGTTCACATCTAGTCTTTCAGATTGTTATATTTGTGACTTGTGGAGGACTCCCAAATATACTACTCTTTATATTCTGTGTCCTCTGCATTTCTGGCTCCAATCTGATATTGGACGAGGTTCCAGAAATATTAGCATACTCTTAGGTTTTACCATGAGGCTAGAATAATTTGTCTGCCACTGCTTGAAGGTACCAAATAGTGAACGTTTGCAAAATTGTCATGGAGAAAGCCATAGCAGACCAGAATTGATTACTGCTCCAACAGTCACTCGACATGGTCATCAACTTGCTCACTTTAAAAAAAATAATCTCCATAGACATAATTTGTCTTGCCTATACTGAGATCACACTGTTTCTCTGTCTAGGAATCACTGTGTGCTCTAATTTTAGAATACAACGCTATCAGAATCTTGGCCCGCAATTACTTCCTACTTACTACATACACTAGACTCTGACTTGGTGCAAGTCAGTTTAAACATTCCTGCTGCCCCTAAACTAGGCTTCTCCAACGAGCAGCTCGTGAGCTACTGGTAGAATAGTTAGAATGTAAACTGAGATCCTAAAGTTCTCAGTGTTTCTCTTGTTGGTGTCTTCTTAGTTCCCAACCATTATCTCTCTCATCTGTTCAAGTAACCATTTAAACTGTGCACTTGCTATGTATTATTTAGTGCATGCCCATTAACAAGGACAGCTATTCAAATAAATGGACATTCCTTTCTATGTAAGCGATGGAGAGGCTAATCCACTTTTCGTGGATATTCTTATTGGTCTGCAGTTTGTCACTGCCTTAGCCCAGAATGGTTATGATTGGAGAGGATATACAGAGGCCCTATTCATGTATTTCCTATTCACAACATCCCGGGTTGTACGCCTTGAAAGCCTGGCCAGGCGCAGGCTTCCAGGTAAGCCACCAAGGCTCTGGAACGAATTTGTAAAAATACTTCTATTCATCCTGTACGAAGCTTTCCATTGGGGAGAAATCTGCACAGAGGTAAGTTTCCCACTCAGGAGGGAGTCTGCACAGAGAGATTGGTACCCTCTTTACAAACATACTCTGCAGAGACAAAACGTTTTACCCTGTGGAGAAAGAGCTTCCCCTGCACCCCCACCAATTCTGGGGGTGATCCCTTCCTACCCTGGGACGGGAGTTACTCCAACTCCTGATTGGAGTAAATCTCCCTACCATTCCAGGGTGGCAAAGGGACAGCGATGAGGTTTGGAATGCCTTCAAAGGGGCATGTTTGTGAGCACTTTCAAGATTTCAAGGCAAACCATTCCCTGAAATGCCTACTTTTCACTGATTAAGTGAGATTTACTGGTGCGGACATCTCAAGTCATGTGGCGGAGATGCCCACGCATGTAAAGCTGGTTACGCCCCCCAGAAACCCTGTTACGCATTCCTGGCAGGCGCAAAAAGAAGTAGATTTGCTCACAAACGTTTGTTTAGACCCCGTTTGCCTGTGTGATTGGCCCTTTGTTAATTTCTCCTTCACTTTGGAAACCATGGCATGTTTCTCTTTCCTAGTTTCCAGTTTAGCAGTTCGTTACTGTAAACTTGTTTTGTCGCAGAGTTTTTCACTTTCCCAACAGTATTCACATTCAGCCCGATATTTTCATGTATACTTCGTTTAATGACTTGGAAAAGATTTGTCCTAGTTGGTTAAATTGACAGCCAGGCCGGGGGGGGGGGGGGGGGGGGGGTCTTTGCTGCCTTTAGGCACTTCACCTGATCACTGATATGCCCAGTGTATGCCAGTCTACCTCATGCTACTTCGGCCTTTCGGGTAACCCATTGTGTCTTCAGGCTCTTGATTAACACCTGCTAATGTATTATACAAGAAAACGTGGCTTGGGTTTTTCTTCTAAGTTTTAGTGCACAACATAAATCCATCGTGTTTTTTGTCAGATGATGAGCTATCATTTTCCTCCCCTCTCCCAGCTTCTGTTATTTCAGATAGCAGCTGATTGAGCCTGAAGCTTCTCAATGTGTTCTCTGTAAAATGCAGGGTCAAGCTGTCCGTTTCAGGTTTTTTTTTCTTGTTTCTCTCAGTTTTGGCCCATAAGATGTGTAACCTGTTGACCTTTTAACTGGCAACTACATGAGGAGAACATAAATGCAAAGCTTGCTGAGTCGTGGGTGTCTCGTCATATGTGTCTGCTCCTCATTTACATGAGGCTTAAAAATATGAGAGGGTCTCCCTTGAGGGGTCTCCTCTACATAGGGTCTCCACTCAGTCACCCCTCACCCCCATGGTGATACTGACGTTTTTTTTTTTACGATCAAGGTGGATTTCCTGGGATCTAACTTCATAAATATTAGCGGATCATTGTGCAATAGGACATTATTAATTTCCATATGGATTTAGTAAGACATCTTTCCCATTCTCAAACTAGGCGTATCCTAAAGGATCAGAGACTACCGCTACCGTTTTTAATATGCTGTATTGCATGCTGGTACCAGGCATGCATGCATGCATCATACATGACATACACATCCGAGTTGCATTTTTTACTTTTTACTTCACAATCAGGATTGGAACCCACTTTTCTGACACTCCTCAAATCCCTTACAAGAGCGTAGCCATATTTCTTGGGTCTTTTTATATTTTTTTGTGGTGTTTCTTTACCCCGCCATCCTCTTTTTCTTTCAGCTTGGGTTGGTTATGCTTCCAATGCTCTGCCTTTAAGCCGTGCACTTTCTGTCTCTGGCTATTTGAAGCAGTTTGCCCCCATAACGTCTGCGACTCACTCATGGGAACAGGCATCCCCTACACACATGTGCTTTCTGCTACCATCAGTAGCAGAACTGAGTGCGAAGTGCAGTCGTCTCTTCCCTGGCTGCCTCCCTTAAGGACTGTGGACTGTCTTGCAGACAGATTAGAAGCTTCCAACCCTTTGCCCATGAAAAGCTGGCAAAACAATTAATCAACCACCCTACCCCACTCCTCCAATCTGGTTGGAGTTTTTTCTTCATTTTTTCCTCAATAGTCCATTCAAATAGTTTTATTTTTTTTTAAATAACAATTTTATTGAAAATAAAATCCACAACATTGCAGCAGTAATGACACTTAAATAACTCCTTCACCGGCAAAATATACTTTAGACACAGCAAGCAATACACCCAGGGTAGTATGCCTGGAATCAAACCGATCAGTAAAACATTACAGAGGTGGTTACATACACATATTAGGATCGGGGAGCTCCCCACACACAGCATATGAATGGTGGTCTTGAGCTTTTAGGTCACTGCGTTTGCCCCTACTTTATCCAGGATAGCTTGTCTCTCCCTTCTAAGTTCCACCGTTGGAGAGATACAAATGTCTCCCCGATATTTATTACAGCGTCCCCACTTGCGATCCCACATCCGCGGACAGCCTCGACTTTTGTAAACCGTTTTCTCCGCCACCATGGCCTGATCCATATCTGTGGCCCAGTCGCGCAGCCGCGGCATGGTGTCTACTCCCCACTTCTGGGCAATATTCCTTTTTGCAATGGCCAACCCCCCGCCACCTGAATGAGGTCCGTATCTTCCCACACATTAAGGAGGCAGAGCTGGGGGGAAGGGGCGACGTGCTTATCTATCGCCCTCACCATCTGTCGGGTGACTTCTATCCAGTATTGCTGAATGTGGGGGCATGCCCATAGTATGTGCAGAAATGTACCTGTCTGGCGACAGTGCCGTAGGCAGAGTGCGTCTGGACGTTTTCCCAATTTATACAACAGTGTGGCATCGAAATACACCCGGTGCAGAATTTTGAGTTGAACCAGGCGAAGTCGCATCGGTATCGCCACCTCACGAGGGGAAGCTAGAGCGTCAGTCCAGTCGTCATCAGACATTTCCCCCAAGTCCGCCTCCCACCTGGCCCGCAGTTTATGCATTGGGTCGGTACGATTAATAACTAGCTTTCTATAGGTCAAGGAGATAGCCCTGCGGTCCATTGGATCCAGCAGAAGCCTGTCCTCCAGAGGAGAGGAGTCCGGGAGGGGGGTACCGGCGGGATGGGCACCGTCGATAGCATGGCTGATTTGAAGATATCGATAATACTCTGAGGGCGCGAGTTGGTATTTGAGCTGAAGCTCCGCGAATGACGCCTTTTTGCCTTTAATCCATACATCCCCCACCATAGAGATACCAATAAGGTCCCATTTATCGAAACCTGCGCAGGTGCTCAGACGCCCCAGACAATCAGGCTCCCAGAGTGGGGTGGCCTCAGTCAGCCGCCCATGCCAACCCATGCGCCGCTGGAGCCTGTGCCAGGTTTCCACCGTCCGGGCCGTAGGGCCAGTCAAGTCTATTTTTTTGTGATTTGAGTATAGTGCTCTGTTGTATCCTCCCTTCCCCAAAAGCCAGTGGTCAGTACGGAAGCTAGGATCATCGTGGGTTCCAAACACCCACTGGTTGATCGCGATCAGTTGCGCTGCTTGATAATAGAGGCGTATGTCCGGCAGTCCTATCCCACCATCGTACCAGCCCATTGTGGGTTTTTGCATTGCGATTCTGGGCGGTCCAGTATCCCATAATAGACCTCGCAGTGCCGCCTCAATCTTCGAGAAATAGGAGTCGGGAATCAGGATGGGCGTATTTTGTAAGACATAGAGGAAACGGGCGAGGGCTAGAATCTTGAAAAGGGCTGCCCGACCCAAGAGTGTGAGGGGCAGCGTCTTCCAGTGGGCCACATCCACCCTGAACCGCTGCAATGGGCCCCTTAGGTTTTGCTCATGAAATAGGGACGGGTCCAATGTTATAAAAATGCCGAGGTATTGGAAACCCTGTGTTACCACCGGAATGTTATATCCCCTGGGACTATGTGGTGGGTCACCCCAAAGGGGGTACATCTGGGATTTGGACCAGTTGATCTGGTACCAGGAGTGGGCCCCAAAAATATGAAAAATATGGAGTACCCGACGGACCGAGCGCGCCGGGGAAGCCAGGTACAACAATATATCGTCCGCATATAAAGAAATACGGTCTTCATGATCTGGTGTCCATTTAAGGCCTCTGATTTCGGGGTCCCCCCGGATCCAGACCGCAAGCGGCTCAAGTGCCAATGCAAAAAGAAGCGGCGACAGTGGACAGCCCTGTCTCGTACCACGGCACAGGGAGAAGGTGCTCGAGCGGTGATTGTTAACTGAGACGTGGGCCGTGGGCAGGTTATATAGTAGTCTGATCCATCCAATCAGCCGGGGACCCAGCCCTACACGGGCCAAGACAGCGAAGAGATACTCCCACGCCACCGTATCAAACGCCATCCTGGCATCAAGGGCGAGCAAAAGTGCTTCTTCTTGGAGAGTTGCAGCTCAAATAGTTTTTTGATGTTCTGACCGTGAAGGTAGAGGCTTGGGGAACAACCCTGTCCTCCCCAGCTGCAGACCAAGTGCAGCGCCTTCCATCTTCAGTGAAGCTGCCACAGATGAGCCCAACACATCAGTTCCTGTGTGTGACAAGGTGGGTTGATGGTTGACTGTGGTGTGAGTGAGTCCTGGTCAAGCAACAGCCACAATCCCTTTCAGGGGAACCACAAAAAGTCACTAAATTAATCTGTGCTTAACCCTGGGTAGCTTGGCACAAAAAGCCGTCTGGCTT
Source organism: Triturus cristatus (assembly GCF_964204655.1). Classification (NCBI taxonomy): domain Eukaryota; kingdom Metazoa; phylum Chordata; class Amphibia; order Caudata; family Salamandridae; genus Triturus; species Triturus cristatus. The sequence goes on along the minus strand of NC_140582.1, from coordinate 801,692,894 downwards.
TACATAGAAGCAATGTGTAAAGTATTTATGCAGCAGGGTCACGCGACCGGGTCAAAGTCAAAAGTTAAGGCCGACCAAGATGGAGCATGGTTCATATTCAAGGATTGGGCCTGGTCAGTGCTTACCTTCAGACTAAGAAAACTTCTTGACGAAAAATGCATTGAGAACGTAAAGTTCAGCAGGGCAAGGCTGGTGGAGGTGTCCGAGGAGGGAGATATGTTGTGGATGGCCATGGGTCGAAACTGCAGTGAAGATTTCCATATTTGGACTTTATTGCCGAAATGGAAGTCGAGAAACTCCAGCAGGACAAAGCAGAGGGCTGTAGCTGAAGACAATTCCACGAGGTCGGATACCCCTTTGACAATGAACCTCTGAAACGAATTTGCTGCGGAGGAGGAGAAAGTAGCGGGAGAAGACAAAAAGTCAATCGAACCAGCGATTCACCTCAAGCGGATAGGCGAGCAGGTTGGTCCCGGTCTCCTCCTTGTTATCGGAGCACTTTTTGGCCATCTGGGCACCTTTAGCACCGCAGCTAAGGTTCCAGGACTGGTGGAACCACCTTAGACTTTAAAGACTTTATTCAGCTTAAAACAAACCAATTGTGCAAACAAATTACTGTGCAATCAATGAATAAAGTGCCTTAGTGCATAAGATTTTAAATACAATACACCTATGCCATATAAGAAAAGGGTTACAAAAAGAGAGGAACTGGCCATTAAGTTTTCTCTATTTTCTGGTTACACTCCTATGTTTTACCACCGAGGCAATAAATCTATAAATAGTTACGCATACCCCACCAGTGTGGAGCAACTGCAAATATTCCATAGCCTCTTTGCATTTCCTAATGTTTAAATACATCAGAAGATGTTTGAGTATCCTGGTTCTTTGGTCTTTGTACAGCTCACAGAAAAACATCACATGTAATTGATATTGCAGGGCTATTGAATTACATGGACACAATATCAGGTCTTTTTCTGTGTGTACATTAGATGGACAGAAAATCAAAAAATGAGCCTAATCCAGCCAGAATCTTAACAAATAAAATGTTTGATGGCGTGACATCTTCAGTAAATATGGCTCAATGCCAGGTGTTGTACATAGTGGGTGGCATGACGCCACCAACCTCTTCCTCAATTCACCCTCCTGTCTCACTGCCGCTATCAATCTTAAGAATTCCTTTTTTACCAGTGATTTGGCAGAATGGATAATGCAGAGTGGATTTCCAAACAATTCAGTTCGACTAATATTGTGTAGCTCATTTTTGATATACGTCAGCCATTTGAATTTATGTATTGTATTGTATTGGAATTATATAGCGCTTACTACCCCTGACGAGGCATCGAAGTGCTTTTTCATCGAGTAGCACGCTACTTCAGAACCCATGTGCCACTGCAAGGTTCATACAATCGGTAATAAATGTTTGTGTCAACGCTGATTCAGGCCTGGCCCTGACTGAAAGCCACCACATAATGGGTGTTAGCCTTACGGCATCTCATAGATACCGTAGCCCTTATTCCTCATGTGCTATTATGGTAGGAACACTCTGTAGAAGTGATTATAGTCTGCACAAAAAATAGTTTTCACTAGTTTGAAGTTGAAAATGATCGGTGTATACCCACACGCCTGCACCCTAGGGGACAATCAATACAGGTCTTGCTTTGTATATAGTAGTGGTGGTGTCTAAGGGCACAGAACCTAACTTAGCATCAAATTTAAACAAAGAAGCAGTAGCTTGTTCAAACTGGGCTACCCTCACGCTCCTCAAGTGCTTCCACGTACTCAGACTGTCATATGGAACCTCCAGGTAAGTAAATGTGGGTACACATTTGATAGCAGTGCCACCAATATGAAACAGAGACAATCTGCTCCGGGGGCAGTCACAAATAATAGGCAAGGATTTTGTTTTATTTGTAGAGAGACCTAAATCAGACATAAAAGCTCAAAAACTATCTAAAAGCTTCAATCTAGCCATGAGCACGAAATGATCAGCATACATAAGTACAGGTAACTGTTGAGACCCCATCCCAGGGGATGCATCTATCATGACGCCATCAAAGTAATTAATATTGAGACGGAAAAGAAGGTCCTAAACCCCTTTCATGAAGAACCCCTGAAATGAATTTGCTGCTGTGGAGAAGAACGTAGCGGGAGAAGCAGCAACGTCAATCCAACCAGCGATTCAACTCGGACGGATATGCGAGCAGGTTGGTCCCGGTCTCCTCCTGGTTATCGGAGCACTTTTTGGCCAAATTTGGTTTGTCCTCAGTTTTGGAAATTGGCCATCTGGGCACCTTCAGCACTACAACCAAGGGCCCAGGACTGATGAAACACCTCTTGGGGGTTCAGGACTCACTTAGGCTGGCTCTAGATGTGGGTTCAAGATGATGGGAGCCTTTTATGTCCCTGTGGCTCTGAACAGAAGGCCAGCAAACTAGCCATTGGAGTCACTTCTGGCAATCCTGGCTGCAGGTGAAGATGAACGGCTCAATAGCAGGGCTGGCCTCTGAGGACTCAAGGAAGTCTCCAGATAACAAAGCAGTCCTTACAGGTTCAGCAGCAGTCTGGCAGAGTGCACAGCAGGTCACAGCAGCAGGCAGTCCCCTAAGAGTCCTTCATCAGGTCCTGTAGTGAGCTTCAGAGTTCTTCTGGATGGTGGGAGAAGCTTCTGAAAAGGTTCTTTGAAGTGCATGGAATTACCTAACTCCCCTGCCCTGGCTTCAAGCTGACTCCAGTGACAATACAGGGTTGTTAGGCCCTGTGTGAGAAGGCAGAGCACAGGCTATTCAGGTGTAAATGGGGCTGTGCTTCGCTCCGCCCCACTTCTCCTGCCAGCAAAAGGCCTATTGAGGCACACCTTTGTGTGGCTGTCTGGGAGGAATTCACAAAGTCTAGCTGTCAGCTAAACCCAGTCATGTGACCCAAGATGGGCTTCGGGAACAAAGGGCAGGAAAATGAAAACTTTCAAAAAGTGGCATTTTTAAAAATTGTTATGAAAATCTGACTTTACCACTAAAGAGGGTTTCATAGGTACCAAACATGATATATCTACCTGCTCCCAATTAGGAATTACAGCTCATTACATGTAATAAGGAATCCCCTAATTCGTTATTACATATAGCGTAGGCGTCACAGTAGTGAAAAATGCTTTTAGGCGTTTTTCACTACCAGGGCATGTAAAACTTAAAAGTACATGTCCAACCTTTTAATTACACAGCACCCTGCTCTAGGGGCTATCTAAGGCCGTCCTTGGGGCCGACTTATATGTACTAAAAGGGGAGTTTAAGGCTTGGCAAGGGGTTTTCAATGCCAAGTCGACATGGCGGAGGATCACCGCATTCAGGCTGCAATCGCAAGCCTGAGAAATGTTTTAGAGGGCTACTTAGGTGAGTGTTACAATTAGTAATGCAGGCCCACTGGTAGCATTTAATTTACAGGCCCTTGGTAAATGGTATACCACTCTACAAGAGACTTATGAGTAAATTAAATATGCCAATTAGGCATATGCCAATCAAACCATGTTTAGGGAAGTGAGCACAAGCACTTTAGCACTAGTCAGGTGCACAGAGTCCCGAGGCCAACAAAAACGCATCTCACAATAATTTGAGGTAAGTAGGCTGAAAGGTTAGGAGAAAACTACCCTAAGTCTGACAGGTTTAACACTGTGTCTCATATGTCCCTTTTAGTCTCAATCCAGTAGCAAGTAGTGATATGCTGCATATGTTTTATAAAAATGGCCTCCTGCAACGTTGAGCTTCAATTGTTGTCCAAAACATCTGCAAGTGAGCTGAAAGCCCTTTGTGCCTTAGGACCTTTCAGACTGTTCCAAACGGACAGGGTGCTCTCCAAACATAGGCTTCCTTTATTACAAAACCAATGTTGAAGTTACAGCTTACTAGGGCAAGAGTTGGCTGACAAGTGATCTGCAGCCTGTTTGCCAAGGCGTAAAGCTGCCCAGTGCTACTGTCTCTTCCTCCCTGTCATTCACAAGTTCTGTGGAATGTATCACCATAACATAATGGTATCTATTCCAGTGTTTGCATGAGTCTATACGAAGAAAGAGGAGCCAACATGTACCAGTAACTACATTTTACTCGCAACAGCAACTCTTCTATTGGTAGTCCTTGTTCACCTGCCTCCAAATGAACCAGCCGCCCCCAGATTGAAAACAACTGTGGTTTGGCAGTCAGCAAAGACGTAATGGGGCCCAGACAGTAGTGTCTGCCAAAGCTTTTCATTTCCTTTAACCTGTTGTGCGGATCATCACCCAATGTAATTAGATATCACATAGGTTTGGCGTTTTGGCGGCGGGTGTGGGGGGGGTCTATGAGGGGAGTCTGAGGGAATATGGAATACCAAGTACAGAGTAACGATTTTGTAACCACGAAACCCAAGGGCTGCATTAGTGCTCACAAGCAATGTGAATTGACCCAGCCAAAGCCCTTTTTTATAACACCCCAGGAGACAAACATTGTGTAGCTTGATTAATAAGCAGCACTGAAACTTGTTACATCAATCACTTACGACATTGTGTAGCCCTCTGAATGGAGTTTTTCCTCTAGCCAAAGGTGTTCACCGCCACAAACAAAGTAGCTCCTCTACCATAGGTCACTCTCTGCACATTGACAAACCCCTCTGCTCTCCACCAGATGCAGCCTAACAGTCCTGACCCAGTGGCCTATGAACTGATCTGTTAAGACACAGAGCAGACAGTAGTTGAACTATTTCTAGCAGAAGAGAACCAATCAAAGTGGCTGGGTATTTCGAAGGGAACATAAAGTATATACAAAGACTCTGGGGGAAGATGTGTTTCAGAGAGAGGAGATTGCATTACAAGCTGTTACCACCAAAAAGGTCATAGAAGGTGGTTGAATACTGACTCCATTCTGCCAATAATATTGAGGAACATGAAAGATGTGTATGAAATAAAACACAATGCTGACAAAGATAAAGTATTTAGGAAATATTTTTGGGAAGTATTTGAGGATTACCTTGGATCAGAGGGATAATTGGACAAAGTAAACTTTAGAAGCTTTGTTCAACTGAAGATAAGTGAATAATGTCCCGATTAGTATTTGAGAAGCACTGAAAAAGTATTACAAAGATTGGAGGAAGCAGGAATAATCAAGGAAGTTGAGGCAAATGAATAGCTGGACCCTGTGGTCGTGGCACACTAACCAAATGTCAAGATCAGAGTATGTGATGGCTTGAGAGAACTGAACAACAGTGTTGTAGTAGACACATTTTCATTGCCCAATATAGGTGAGATGATGACTCTGTTGAGAGGGGCCCAAGATTTCAAATTATCAAATGTAACTGCTTGATGAGTATATAAGGATTTGACTGTGTTTGTTACTCCATTTGGCACCCACAGATACTGTAGGATACCGGATTGATTGGATATCCGTGGCAGAAATATTTCACGTAAATACATGCTAAAGTTAGTGATCAGGTTGCGGACTGTCTGTCCAGATTGGTAAAGAATGGTGAGAATAATACAGATGAAGAACTGGGTGAGGAGAGACCAAATGTCTGGAGAATCTGGAGGAGAGATACAAGAGGGTGAGTGGAAGGAAGCACAAGGAAATGACACGGTGTCGCGAGAGGTGAACAGGAATATGGAAAAGGGATGGAAAAGAAAAAGTATACATATTGAAGAATGAGAAAAATACTGGTGAGTAAAGAATGAGCTATCTGAGAAGAATGGGTTCCTCCCAGTATCACCCCTGCCTGTCAATCAGTATAAACTAGCTTTCTAATTTCCTCTACCTGGCTTCACTTATCAAAGTTGGTTAAAGGTCTTTGTATATCAAAGTGAATCAGAGTCGAAAGCCAGGTGGTCCTACTGCTGTATTTGAGGCTCTTTTTCAGACGATGGGATGTGAATTGCTAGCAAAGCAAAGAAAAATGAATACGTAACCTGGCTTGTTCATCTTGCAACATTGGTTGAGACCTTTTGCAGTCAATGATATAAACGAATCGAAGAGATTTTGAGGACCATCTTAACATGCCTAGCAGGATGGGATCCAAATTAGACATACAGAAGAATTTAATCGCAATTGAAGCGCACTATCATGTGTATTGGAAATTAGATGTTATTAAGCTAAACTAAAGTCTCACTGCTGAACCCAATTGATAGGTTTACTAATTATCCATCGACTGTCCGCCTAAGGGAAGGGGGGCTGAGGAATCAAGTCTTCCTATATTGTTTGTACTAATCTGTTATTGCATATGATCGCTTTGTTTTATTTGAAGTGCCTAAATGAAACACCCACTTAAGTTAATGTAATATATGAGGTAGATGTAGATGAAATATTTCTATTGTTAAACTGGTCCATGTACTGATTTGATTCTCTCCTACGAGCTCTGTATATACTTTACACACAAGGATAATGATAGACCTGTATAACCTGTAATTTGGGACCTTGATTTTAATATATTCTAGGCCCATTTGACTGTAGAGAAGCATTACCATTAGGGATAATGGGTAAATGCAAAGTGGTTGAAGTAGTTTCTGATACAACCAAAGCAAAACAAAAGGCAAATTGTACCGTCAGCTCCTAGCAATTGCATGCTAAGTGACAATGACAACCTAAAAGAAGAGGTGCAGACAATTTTAATTCTTAAAGTCTGTAGATCCCACTTTACCTAAATCTAGACTTTGTTCAGCAACAGCAGCCCCCCTCTTCAACCGATTATGATTTGCTTTAATAGATATGCGCTTCTAGAAAACAGTGATCTGCCAGTCTTGGAAAGGGCAGAGAGGGAGAATCTTGCTAAGGGAGTCCCAGGTGATCTTATTTAGTTAAATATGGATTAAAAAAGTGAGATTTGTGATATAAAAAAGGGTGTACTCAACCTAGCTACGCAAAAGAAATATGCCTGCCCTAAATGTGGTAACCTCTAAACAAAATAGGGATACTGCAGGTGTCAAATTTCACATTGAAGACAGGAAGTATTACATACAGAGCCTAATTGTGTAAACAGTGAAGAGGTTTCCAATGTTCAGCTCCAGCCCCCGGCGACACTTTACATCTACGGTTTGCAATAGACCTAAACACTGTAACATAGATGCCGCGGATAGATAATTTAGGAGCTGTCAGGCAAGGTAGGAGCCCATTGGATATATGTAGGGAGGGCTGGGACTCCTGGTATCACAACTAGAATAGAAATACTTAGAAGGTGAGATGTCATAGAGGGATATCATATCACTTCGCTCCCGTCTCCCAGTACAATCACCAAAATCAGCTCATGCCTGGCCATCAAGGCTTCCCTGATATTACAATAATTTGGGATTGGTCTCTGAAGGCAGATACCTTAGAAAATCAACTTATACGCATCAGGCACAAATGTTTTAACCTCAGTTTCTAAACTTAGACAAGGTGGTTGAGAAAATGAAGAATCTCTAAAAACAAAAAAAACAAAGGGGCATATTTACCAAAAAAATGTCAGAGCGCGGAGCTGTGCCAAATTTGTCAGCGCCATGGTTCGAAATTTTGAAAATGCAGGGATGCGCCGTATTCACACGAATACAGCGCACCCCTGTGTTTCCCCTAGCGCTGGTGCAAAAAAGCTGCCTAGCACCAGGGCAGGCACCCTGCCGCCATGCTGCAAGGGTGTCTGCGCTACAGGGATGATTATGCATGTGAAGGAAGGGACATTTTCCTGCACATAAACAATCAATAAAGGTTATTTACTCTTTCCATGTGTGCTGCAGAATGCACCACACATGGCGAGAGCAGAAAACAAGGTGACATATATAGCAATTGTAGAAAGACTAACAAATCATGCAGAAAATCTTGATATAATAAGGGTTGTCTTCCACTGTAGAGAGAGGGTAACTAGGCTAATGTCAATTGATGATCGTGCTATCTGTGAAGCATGCTCACAAATTGGGATCAGATATATAATGCCAGAAGGCTAGGAGCTGAATCCAGCGCGCACAGGCACTCGACAGGAGCCCGCAAGGGGGACATTTCATCCTCAGAATTGGATCTGATAGATTGACTGTCCATACCCGAGGCGGAATGTAGCCCTACTATACAGGGAATTGGTAATAGAGGGGTGATCGAGTCTTCTATCTCAAAGATGGATCCTATACACATCCATACAAATGAGTCTCATAGATAGAGTGTGTTTGACCCATAAGAACCTCTAGCTCCCAATCCTTCCAGAGATCTTGTGCAGGATTATAGTGACAAGGATAGATTATCAACTACCCAGCAAGCAATAGATCACTTCCTCCTAAAGATCCTCTCGTGGACTGTGGCTGGTCTGGGTCTTAAATTGGGAGCTTCTGACTGGGGAAAGTTTGTTGATCATTTTGACACCTGTCTCTTTTAAGAGACTGGCAATTGGCGCCTGTATTTTGGCCTGGCTATTCTTCTTCTTAGCTGCATATCGAGGAAGGGGGAGACCGTCTGGTGGTCCAGCTCTTTGGACAGCCTTGTGTTGTAAGATTACAGAAGTGATAATTGACTCTAATGACATTATTGGCATTCGTTTACAGCCATCCAACGGCTTTAAACTCAGGATATTCAATGTGTATAAAAGAGTAACAGATTGAAAAAGAGAGACATTTACTATTCAGCAATTGGCCTTCTTTCTAGTATCGGACTCTGTGAAAGGTCACATTATGGTAGGTGGCGATTTCAGTTCCATAGTTGAACCCCTGGCTATTGTTCCTAGAGATTTAACAGTTGGCATTGACAAACAAAATGGGACGTACCACCCTTGGGTCTACCTCTGGTCAAATGGACTGAGAGAGCAGCTAAACTTACTGCTTTTACCCTAAGCGGGGACCTTCAGGCTTGCAATGGCAGATCCACCTAAGAGAGAGCCCCTGATCTCTGTTGCCTCGTTTTCCTGTGTGCCCTGTGCCCCCTCTCCCCGTTTTTCATTCTGTGCCCCTGATCTCTGTTGCCTCGTTTTCCTGTGTGCCCTGTGCCCCCTCTCCCCGTTTTTCATTCTGTGCCCCTGATCTCTGTTGCCTCGTTTTCCTGTGTGCCCTGTGCCCCCTCTACCCGTTTCATTCTGTGCCCCTGTTCACTGTGTGTGCCTCGTTCATCGCTGACCTTGTGCCCCCTCCCCCGCCTCCCTCCGTACCACCGTTTTCCCGCGGCTGCGTCCCTGCGGCCCCGCTCCCGCTGTCCCCATTTGCCACCCCGTTCCCGCCTCCCAGCTGCTCCTCCCTCCCACAGCCCCTCATATGGAGCGACCTTTGACCCTGCCAGCAGGTAGGTCACCCCCAGCCGCCACACGGTCCTCCTGTGGCGCTACCCCGCTAGTGCCTCGCTGCCGCCTGCGGCCAGAGTAAGTTCGCTGTGACCCTGCTCACTGTTGTTTTCTGTTGTCCTGCCCGTTTTTCATTCTGTGCCCCTGATCTCTGCTGCCTCGTTTTCCTGTGTGCCCTGTGGCCCCTCTCCCCGTTTTTCATTCTGTGCCCCTGATCTCTGTTGCCTCGTTTTCCTGTGTGCCCTGTGCCCCCTCTCCCCGTTTTTCATTCTGTGCCCCTGATCTCTGTTGCCTCGTTTTCCTGTGTGCCCTGTGCCCCCTCTCCCCGTTTTTCATTCTGTGCCCCTGATCTCTGTTGCCTCGTTTTCCTGTGTGCCACGTGCCCCCTCTCCCCGTTTTAATTCTGTGCCCCTGTTCACTGTGTGTGCCTCGTTCATCGCTGCCCTTGTGCCCCCTCCCCCGCCTCCCTCCGTACCACCGTTCTCCCGCCGCTGAGTCCCTGCGGTCCTGCCCCCGCTGTCCCGATTCGCCACCCCGTTCCTACCTCCCAGCTGCTCCTCCCTCCCACAGCCTCTCATATGGAGGCCGCGCAGCGCTGAATGGAGCGACCTTTGACCCTGCCAGCACGTAGGTCGCCCCCAGCCACCACACAGTCCTCCTGTGGCGCTACCCTGCTAGTTCCTCGCTGCCGCCTGCCGCCAGAGTAAGTCCGCTGTGACCCTGCTCACTGTTGTTTTCTGTTGTCCTGCCCGTTTTTCATTCTGTGCCCCTGATCTCTGTTGCCTCGTTTTCCTGTGTGCCCTGTGCCCCCTCTCCTCGTTTTTCATTCTGTGCCCCTGATCTCTGTTGCCTCGTTTTCCTGTGTGCCCTGTGCCCCCTTTCCCCGTTTTCATTCTGTGCCCCTGTTCACTGTGTGTGCCTCGTTCATTGCTGCCCTTGTGCCCCCTCCCCTGCCTCCCTCCGTACCACCGTTCTCCCGCCGCTGCGTCCCTGCGGCCCCGCCCCCTGCTGTCCTGATTCGCCACCCCGTTCCCGCCTCCCAGCTGCTCCTCCCTCCCACAGCCCCTCATATGGAGCGGCGCACCGGGCGCGCCGCTGGCGCACCGAAGGCGTGCCTGAGGCAAGCCCGTCTGCGCCCGTCCGCGTCAGGTCCGCGCCCAGCGCCAGAACCCCTGGCCCCCGCCGCACCCAGAGCACCCGACTGAGATACGACTCCGCCGCCATCAACGCACTCAACACCGGACGAACACCCGCGTGCTACCGAGCCACCCCAAAGCGAACCCACGGACCCTTCACCTGTCAAACCTGCAAATACACCTGCCTCCGAACCTGCAGACCACCCACCGGACCTCGCAACAACAACAACCACCTCAAGTGCATCCTCCTCAACACACGCTCCGTCCACAAATATGCCGTCTAACTGTGGGACCTCCTCGACACAACAGCACCAGACGTCGCCTTCCTCACGGAAACCTGGATGAACGCCTCCTCAGGCCCCAACATCGCCATAGCCATCCCGGACGGCTACAAGATCACCCGGAAGGACCGCATCAACCAAACCGGAGGAGGAATCACCATCATCTACAGGAACACCATCAACATCATGACCAGCACCGAAGACACACTCTCCGCCGCAGAACACCTTCACACCGACCACAAGACCACCCTTAGAGGAACGCTCATCTACAGACCCCCGGGCCCACGCACACAATTCAGCGAAACCATCGCCGACTTCATCAGACCGCACGCCCTAGCCTCACCAGAATACATCCTCCTTGGGGACCTGAACTTCCACCTGGAGAAAAACAGCAACAACAACACCACCACCCTGCTCGACAACCTCGCCAACCTCGGACTCAAGCAACTGGTGAACACCCCCACCCACATCGCTGGCCACACGCTTGACCCCATCTTCTCCGCCAGCAACCACGTCTCCTTCAGCCACTCCTCCGGACTACACTGGACCGACCACAAATGCATCCACTTCACCTTCAAAAAAAATACATCCCACCACCGCACGCAACAAATCCCCCGCAGATGCTGGAGCAAAATCACCACAGACCAGCTCCACTCATCGCTGAGCCAGAACCCGCCAGCCAACACCGCCGACACCAACGACGCAGCCCACAACCTCGCACAGTGGATCACCAACTGCGCCGACTACCTCGCACCACTGAAGAATCCCCCAGGCATGATCGGCAACAGGAAAACTTCATGGTTCACCGACGCCCTCAAAGAATCAAAGAAATCCTGCCGAACCCTCGAAAAAACCTGGCGCCACGACCGAACTACAGAAAACATGACAGCCCTCAAGATCGCCACCCGCGAACACCACCAGCTGATCCGTACCACCAAAAGGACATCATTCAAAGAGCGACTAGACAACAACACCCGCAACAGCAGGGTACTCTTCAACATCATCAAAGAGCTCTCCAACCTCAGCGCCAGCAACAACGACATCACACCGTCACAAGAACTCTGCAACTCCCTCGCCACGTTCTTCCACCGGAAGATCGCAGATATACATGACAGCTTCGGACCCCAGACTCCGCCTCCAGTCACCGAACCAGCAACCCCCACCACCACCCTCAGCGCCTGGACCCCCATCAGTACTGAAGACACCACCAACGTCATGAACTCCATCCACTCCGACTCCCCCTCGGACCCATGCCCCCATCATATCTTCAACAAAGCGGACACCATCATCGCACCCCATCTCCGAAACGTCATAAACATCTCGCTTGCATCAGCCACCTTCCCTGAGAGCTGGAAGCACGCAGAACTAAACACCCTTCTGAAGAAACCCACAGCGGACCCCAAAGACCTCAAGAACTTCCGCCCCATCTCTCTTCTCCCCTTCCCGGCCAAAGTCATCGAGAAGACCGTCAATAAACAGCTGACTGCTTTCCTCGAGGCAAACAACTCACTCGACCCATCCCAGTCCGGATTCCGAGCCAACCACAGCACCGAGACTGCCCTCATCGCAGCCACCGACGACGTCAGGACCCTGATGGACAACGGAGAAACAACCGCCCTCATCCTCCTGGACCTCTCGGCAGCCTTCGATACCATATGCCATCGCACCCTAATAACCCGCCTCTTCAACACTGGGATCCAAGGAAAGGCCCTGGACTGGATCACCTCGTTCCTCTCCGACAGAACCCAGAGAGTCCACCTCCCTCCCTTCCGCTCAGAAGCCACCAAGATCATCTGCGACGTACCCCAAGGCTCATCGCTCAGCCCTACCCTCTTCAATATCTACATGAGCCCCCTCGCCGCCATCGCACGCAAACACAACATCAACATCATCTCCTACGCCAACGACACCCAGCTGATACTCTCCCTCACCAAAGACCCAGCCACTGCCAAAACCAACCTACAAGAAGGAATGAAAGATGTCGCAGAATGGATGAAGCTCAGCCGCCTGAAACTGAACTCAGACAAGACGGAGGTCCTCATCCTCGGACAATCCCCAGCCGCCTGGGATGACTCCTGGTGGCCCTCAGCACTGGGCTCCGCACCGACACCCTCGGACCACGCACACAACCTGAGATTCATCCTGGACTCCTCCCTCATGATGACCAAGCAAGTCAACGCCGTCTCGTCATCATGTTTCAACACCCTGCGCATGCTCTGAAAGATCTTCCGGTGGATCCCCACCGAAACCAGAAAGACGGTCACCCAGGCCCTCGTCACCAGCCGACTGGACTACGGAAACGCCCTATACGCAGGAACCACAGCCAAACTTCAGAAACGACTACAACGCATACAGAACGCCTCCGCACGACTCATCCTCGACATCCCTCGCCACAGCCACATATCCGCCCACCTGACAAAACTGCACTGGCTCCCCGTCAACAAGAGGATCACATTCAGGCTCCTCACCCATGCACACAAAGCGCTCCACGACATAGGCCCCGAATACCTCAACAACCGCCTCTCGCTCTACACTCCCACCCGCCAGCTCCGCTCTGCCAGCCTCGCCCTCGCCACCGTTCCACGGATTTGCAGAACCACCGCCGGAGGAAGATCGTTCTCCTACCTGGCAGCCAAAACATGGAATTCCCTCCCCGCACACCTGCGAACAACCCAGGACCATCTCACCAGGAAACTCCTCAAGACCTGGCTTTTCGAGCAGTAGCAGCACCCCCCCCCCCCCCCCCCCCCCCTTTCAGCGCCTTGAGACCCTCACGGGTGAGTAGCGCGCTCTATAAATGTATTGATTGATTGATTGAAAGAGGTTCTGAATCAATCTGAAATGCCTGGGGAGGAGATTCCACGTTCTAGTCACCAGGACGGCAAGAGATTTGCCACCTTTTGTCTTGTACCTAAAGGTAGGTTTGAGAAGATTTGCTGATGAAGATCTGAGAGTATGAGCGGTGACATAAGACGTAAATCTGGATGCAAAATATTTTGGACCTAATGCTCTGAAGGCTTTAAAGGTAATTAGCAGGATCCTAAACAATACCCTTTTATGTATTGGCAGCCAGTGAAGAACTTGAAGAGCTGTTGAAGCCGAAGAGCAGCAAGGCAATTTCAGTACAAGTCGAGCGGCAGCATGTTGCACTGTCTGCAGCTTCCGTAGCACTTATTGGGATGCACCTGCATGTAGGCTATTGCAGTAGTCTAGTCTTGACGGAATTAATGCAAAGGCCACTGTCTTTCTTGCTGAGCAGGGGAGAGTCAGAGAACTTTTTCAATGATTTTATCAGTTTAAAACACATCCCTGCCACTGTGAGTGCTGGTAGGTGGAAGGAGAGAGAGGCGTCAAATTTCACGCCAAGGCTTTTTTGGCGAGGGCAGCCTCTGGCCACCATAGTGCCTGGTCAAAAGGGTTTGATTTCCCTACTAGGATGATTTGTATTTTCTGTATTCCATTGGAGGTGGTTAGCTTGCATCCACTGAATGACTTCCGTTAGGCAAAACTTGAAGTTGTTCTTCAAGTCCGTTGTTTCTTTGTTTAGGACTAAAATCAACTGTGTGTCATCAGCATATGAACTCTGGGCACAGTTAAGGAGTTCCTTCGGCCATCTCAGCTTATTTGGGGTTGAAGGACAAACTATCCCTGTTCAAGTCAGTTGTTGTGACACATTTCCTGAAAGGTCTTTAACATATGTTTCCCCCCATAACTTTCGCTATGCCCCAATGGAACCTTAATTTTGTATTAGCCTTCTTAATGTGTTCACTCTTTGGACCCATGCATTGTTGCCCTCTAAGACTACTGACAATCGAGACAGTCTTCTTGGTTGCCATTACATTGGCCAGGAGGGTCAGCGAGCTGCAGATGCTTTGTGTTCACCTTTCATGCACCAGCTTCTTCCCAGACACACTGGTTCTCTGTACCCATGCCTCCTTTCTGCTGAAGGTGGAGATACGTTTCCACATCAGTCAAAGCATCAAGCTGCCTACCTTCTTTGTCCTGCCTCACCCTTCCAAGGAAAAGGAGAGGCTCCACCTCTTGGACCTGAAAAATGTGTTTTCCTTCTACATCAATCACACCAAAGAATACCCAGTGGACAATCCGTTCTTTGGTGGGTTCATTGGGACGAAGGGGAAAGCAGTGTAGAAACGGACCATATGCAGTTGGATTGTACCCTGCGTTAAGACCTTCTACAGACTGACCAAAAAGCAACACCCAGATGACTTACAGGCTCATTTCACGAGAGCCAAAGCTGTGACCACTGCATTAGCTTATGGAGTTCCTGTGCTGGGCGGTTGTCAGGTTGAGATGTGGGCATCCTTGCACACATTCACCAAACACTACTGCCTTGACATTCAGGTCTGTCATGACAGGCACTTCCACATTCGGTCGTCCAGGAATCTGCAGCTAGAAAACTCTATTAGATGAATAAGTTACTTACCTTTGGTAACCCTTTATCTGGTTGAGACTCTATCTAGTCGCAGATTCCTTACCTACCAATCAAGCCTCCCAGTTTTTGCAAACCGGTCTTCCTACCTAAAAGGTCTCTGTAGACCCTGTGGGGCAAATTTACAAGCCCCTTGCGACATCTTTACGACACTGTTGCGTCACTTTTGTGTTGCAGCGTCGTCGTAAACAATGCGCCACTATGCGACATATTTACAACGTGATGCATCTAGGGGGATGCGTCACGTTGTAAAGCCTCGCGCTACATTATACCTGCATCAGGTTTAATGTATGCAGGGTGGGCATTCCGTCGCAAGAAAGCCTTGTAAAAGTGACGCAGTGAAATCTACAAGATTTCACTGAGTCATTTTTATGACCCCCGCTGCGTCAAAACCTTATGCCTGCTTGTAGCAGGTGTAAGGAGTGACTCAGCACAGCAAGTATAGGCTGCCCATGAGAAGTGTTGGAGTTGCGTCGCGCTTGCGACATGACTCCAGCACTGCGTCACCTTTACGCCGACAGATGCGTGACGCATCTGTCTATCCCCTTGCACCACGGTGCGCCGCATTGTAAATGCAGCGCATCCATAGTAGCACAAGGTTTTTGTGTAAGTCATGCAAAATAACTGGTGCATCCCTGCTAATATGCAGGAATGCACCAGTTATTTTAGCTCTGCCCTTGTGTTTCTGCACACTGGTCAATCAGCCTTCTGACGTGGATCCATGCTTCTGGCATGGAAAGAGTCACATTAAGAAACTGATATCAGTGTGCTGGGGTGGTGCCTATCTAGGCACCACACACGTCACATCCGGGGTGGCACGACACAGAGCCAATCAGCACCACCTACCAGCACGCAGACGTACTGCTTAAGCTTTTCCAAATCCAGTTGAACGCCTAGGGAATATTCTAAGGGAAGGAATCTGCGGCTAGATAGAATGTCTACTGGATAAGGCGTTACAGAAGGTAAGTGACTTGTTCTTTAATTATTTATTTGTATTTTGGCATTATGCACGCTAGAGCCAGTTGGGCTGCAGAGTGGGCTTTCACTGGAAGCAAACACATAAAACAGTTCAGAGAGCGTATTTAAAAATATTAGATTTCACAATTTAGGTTAGGAAAGTAAAATATGACCCCATAATAAACAGTATATAAATATAATTGAAATACAAAATACTGAAAAGAAATATCTAGAGCTGTACAACTGTGCCAATTCACTGTATTTAAAAGATAATCCTTATTTGATGAACATTATCTAATTAAGAAGTCAGAGTTGAAAATGTCATTGAAAGAGGTGACATTTAAGTTCATTTTTGAAGATATTATAGGGTATTGGTTCCAATAACGGGAGGGATAGAATTCCAAACTTTAGATGTGCTCCCTGAGAACAAACGCTTTGTACTGATACATGTTCTCAAAGAAGGAGTTTCCAGTTGAAGGGGGTTGGCATTCTGTAGTGAGATGAACTCTCCAGAGATCACCAATTTTCAGATTTGGTAGTTTGTAGCCCCAGCAAGAAGAATTTTATGAGCTAACAATAGAACATAATTGACACCTATCTCAAATAATCTAGTTAAAGATTATTTTTTTATTGCAAAATATTCAATATATTAAATCCAGAATTCATCAAACATCTTAACGATAGATACATCCTGGATTTAATAATATAGTGATATAAACCAAAACAAGCAGAGCTCTCATTCAATACAAATTTGGCAGAGAGAGTTTCATTCAATGTGGAACATTGCCTTCTTTTAAATGGCATTAACACGCTACAAATATATATCTGTTATAGCCATATGTATCTTCTTTCATGAAGAGGTCTGCTTGTGAATAGTGTATGCAATGATGTCTTCAGAACCTTAATACCATAATACGCTGTAGCTTAATGAAATAGCAATACTTGATTTAAAGATTATAACATTTGTTTATAAAAAAATACACCAGACTTCTATTTATCCGCTTTCAAATTATCAAGCTCATATCTGCCAAAGACATTGTTCAGGCTATTTCTTCCTGAAGAGCTGATCCATATTAAAGTGTATGAAATGTTTAAAAATTAGATTGTGGTTATATCATACTAGCTGATTTTTTATTTAAAAAAAAAAAAAAAAAGAATGTTAACATATTCATACAGTAACAGCAGCACAGATTGCACTTGGAGCAGGTGCAGTACATAGTTAGGCAGTTCAATATACATTATCATTCAAAACATGCAATAGGTGCCAGGGGAATAATGAGTGGAAGGAAGGCAGGATAAGGGAAGGGGGTGCTGAAGGAGATAGACAGGGTTGGCCGACATGGATCGGGGGTGGCGGGCGGTGGAGGAGGAAGGGGAATGGATTTTTTTTGTAAACCCCACTAACCTTATCACCGCGTTCCGCGTCTCTGCTTTGTCTCTCCTCTGCACTGGAACAGGATCCAGGAAGCACACCCAGGCTCCCATGACCAATCACAATGCTGCAATGCAGCGGTGTGATTGGTAACCACCCAGACTCCCCTGACCAATCACAATACTGCAATGCCTCGTTGTGATTGGTCTGAGCGCCGTGGTTCGGCGCTCAAATTGGGACTCAGGCCTTGGGCATGTTCTCCACCCAGGCTGTAATGAAGCCTGGGTGCAGAACATGCAAAGTGATACCTATATGGGTCAGGAGAAAACAGTCCCTAGGATGTGTGCACTTTTCCTTGAAACGTTATGTTTCTTACCATGGTTCCACTTTTGTCAAACAATACAATTCAAAGTTTCTGGAGGTTCAATTATTTCATTTGTTTATTTGTTCATCTATTAATTCATGGGAAATTAACTCCAACTTCCACTGTATACCCAATGCATTTCGGGTCGAACAATGACCCTTCCTCAGGGGTCTATAAGAGAGATACTAAAAACAAGGTCAGGCTCTGGTCGGTGATGCCACTGTTATACACATAATCAAAGAATGCATACTGCAAATTTATACAGAGATACTGCAAAAAGATATGTATTAAGACAAATCTGCAAAAAAACATAAATATTTAAATCAATCCGATCATTGTGTGATTATTTCATTCAGTATGTCTGGGGCCGCCAATTGCATGTATGTACCTTCATCCAGTAGGTGATTTCTAACGCTACCTTCATAAAACTCTCTGTCCATTACGACAAGAGCACCTCCCTTGTCGGCTCTCTGAAAAGTGAGGGTTGAATCGTCTAGCAATCCTTGTAAGGTACTCCAGTTTTTTTGGGCGAAATTAGATTGAGTCCCGCTAGCAAAATTGATCTTATTTATTTCAGTTAGAACGACCCTTCCAAATGCATCAACAGTTTTGTGAGATATTGTAGCACAAAAGGTACTCTTGGTTCTGAATTCTTTAAAGCTTCTTGTGTCTTCACTTATTGTTGAGGGTTGTATCACACTGAAAAAATATTTTAATCTTAAAGATCTCAAAAACTTAAACATAGCCACTTCTGTTTCTTGGAGATTACTTTTATATACTGGAACAAATGAGGTCCCTTTATTCAGCAGTGTAATCTGTGCATTGGTAAGTTTTTTTACTAGAAATGTTCATGACTAGGTTGTCTTGGTCTTGCTCCTGGTCATCCGTGTTTCCCTTTCTTCTTCTGTTTCTTTGACCCCTCCTTGTTTTTCTTGCCACGGGGCGTTGTTGGCCGCTGGACTTGTGGACAAAAAAGCCGCTTTTTGTGTCTTATTAATAGGAAGACTTTTAGCTTGTTGTACTGAAATGCTGGCTACAGTTGCTCTATTTTGTGCTAGATCCGAATCCGAGACCACACTCTCCTGCGAAGAGCTATTATTTGTTCTTGGTTGTTGCCATTTTCTTTGATTACACACCTCAGCCCATGTATATACCTCTTTCAGCTTATAGTCAATCGTGTCACGACGATATTTCCTGATCTTTCTTTCATGCTCTTCTTTTGCATACCTTTCAAGTTTCTGGTTGATATCATTTAATGTCTCTTGTAGGTTTTCATGTTTATCTAGTTCCTTCTTAATTCCAGACAGTTCTTCCTCTAAGTTTTTAAGAATATTGGATCGTTCTTCCACAGTTAATAGAATAAGATCCAGTGAGCATTTGTTTAGAATTTGGTACCACCTCTCTAAAAAAGCGTTATTGTTTCTGCACAACATAGGCTTTAATGCGATTCTTAATCCCCTCGGGATGCGCTTATTTTTATGATAATGTATTAATGTTGTGGCATGTAGCCTTTGATTGATTTCTCTTTTGCCAACATATTCGAGTTGTCTCAATAGTTGGGTTACTGTGCTTGTTTGCGGACTGAATGCTCTGGTTTCTTGTATCAAAGCATAAAATTTATCAGCTGCTTCTGCTGAAAAGGCTAATGTTTCTGCCTTGTTGGTTGTGATTCATTCATATGAAGAAAAACAAATGTGACCATTGATTTTAATTGGAGTGCACTGAGAAACAAAACTGCTATTTGAACATGCAAAGTGCCCATGACTGTTTGGTCTCAGAGGGTCGGCCAAGCATTCACGGAGGGGAAGCCGGATCCAGCCATTGCTCCAGTGGCTCGTCAAGCGCCCTAAGAAAATTTGTCAAGGGACCCAAGATATCCCTTGGGCGGGAGCTGACGGGCATCAATTCCCAATAGGAATCTAGCAACTCCTGCCAAATTGCAGCGTCATGCAACCTGCAGTGCCTTGTAGAAGCGCCTCATCTGCCCCAGTGCATGGCCACCCTTCACTTTGCCAGCAACATCAGCATTGCTGTCAGTATACGGGCTTCTGGGGGAATCTCCCTGATGTAGCACAGTAAGGCAACAAGTGGTGTACAGTCCGTAGCGTGGCCAGTAATGCTTGTCGGCCAGAAGTCGCGGACTTCGGGGCATTCCCACGTCAAATGCATAAAGTCTGCATGCAGTGTAGCACAGTGCGGCCTTCGAGTTTCCTCTACCAGGCTCAGTCATTGTAAGCACACCGGTGTGTGATAGGTTCTGTGTAGGAACTTGAAGTAGATGAGACACAGCTGTAGTTAGGAGACAGGGCCTTAGATTGTGTGCAGCAGAAAGACCACTGTTCCTCACTGATCGTTACATTAATATCGTTCGACCAGATCTGTCGGGCTGAAGCTGACTGAATCACCGCAGACCGCTGCATACCATCGTAAATGCGCATGATCAGTTTGTGTGGCGAGGGATTAGTAAGCATCTCCTCTAGCATGGTAAACACAGGGGGGCCCAGGAAAGGTGGTATGGGGGTCATGCAAGGACGCTCAGAGTTGATAATAGGTCATAGTGTCCAGGAGAGGCACCAAGGGGATCTGATATAGCTGTTGATAAGTAACAAAATTGTTATCAGGGTATACTGATCCAAAGGAAGTGAGCTGCAGATAACACAGTCACTTACACATTCCATCTTCGGATGTAGCAGGGACCACCGGTGTCCCAAGGTCAGCATGAATGGGGTGAACAGATTATCCAAATGCACTCTCTTCCACAACTCACCCAAGCCCAGACTGTGCATGCCACAGTGTCAGCTTGTTGGTGCTCTCTCCATTGAGGGACATACAGCACAGTCTGTAATGGGCACGGGGCTGAATTGTCCGCTTTAGAGCCAGTATGTGGCTGAAATTGTAAAGGGATCAGCCAGAAATGTGCAAAGTTGACCTGGGCCCTGACGAAATAGAGATCCATATCAAGCGCTCCGAGGCTGCCCTGTTCAAAGGCGAGAGCAAGAACTCCCCTCGACATGTGGGGCTGCTTGCCAGCCCAGGCGACAAAACAAGATGGGGCCGGAGCTGTAATGCAGGTCGAAAGAGGAAGGGGCAGATTAATAAAAAGATAAAGGAATTTAGGAAGTATGACCATGTTGGCAATGACAATCAGCCATTTAGAGACAGTGGTAGTCTTGACCATACTGCCACCTGATCCTTGAGCCACGACATCAGCCTGCCATAGTTATCGCACCACTGCACCTCTGTGTTCCGATTGAGCCAAATCCCCCCGTATCAACAGAATCGGTGGCCCACGTCAAGGGGAAATTAGGAGCAAAGGTTTGTGTGGCATCGGTGAGCGGAAAGAAGATTTACTTTGACCAGTTGATAGTGATTCCTGCTATACCACCAAACCGAATAACCTCCCTGAGAAGTGGTTTATGATTTTCTAGTGGTTTTCTGATGTACAGGATAACGTAGTCCATGAACATAGAGTTGAGGACAAGCCTAGGTCAGAAGGCCAGTCAGAAGGCCAGTCCACTATCCTTCCTAGTTTAGGTTCCTTCGTGTGGACTGGCGTTTGAATTCCCTGCTCTCGGTTAGAAATTGTCACTGCAGAGTTCCGAATAAAGAACACTAAACTAGGAAGGATAGTCTCCTCCTGTCGACACACAAGAGTGCCCCATTCGTGGTGTTGCCCTACATTGTTGTCATATTCTTCCAAAAACAAGAGGAAGGACCATTCCCTCCACATTTATTTGAAGTCAATTACTTGACCAGGATCTGAACCAGCGTTAATCATCTGGTGAGGAGAAGAAATAACTCGTTTCTCACACCAAGCTTAAACATCTAAAGGATCTTTTTTTAAAAGCAATGTCTACTGTCCTGAAGATGGTCTGACGTATTGATACCACCACAGACCGAAACGTCGACTTCATCATCTATTTCCATAACATTAATTATGTACAGTTGATTATTCTCTTAGAATGAGATAGATCTCTGTGTTTTATTTTGGATTAGATGTTTTTGTCATGAAATGTGGATTACATTTATTTCTGCCTTTTTCATGATTCATTGCGCATTCAATTGTTTAGTCGTACTCCTTTTTAATTGAATTGACATATAAAAAGATCTGTGATTATTTCACAAAAAGTTGTCCCGTGTGTGTATCTCATATCTTCTAAGATTGGCTCAGTCAATTGACATCTGGGTTGGTATTGGGATTGCTTGTTGTCAGCCTGCACCATATTTCTGTGAAAACTTACTGTCCACTACAGTAAATGGGAGAGGTACATGACCAGAACAAGAGGGACGAGGTAAAGCAGACAGCCCTCCTCCCCTATCGGGTAAACAGCTCAGCTAGGTGATCCCAGTTGTAAAAACAAGAAAGGTGAGTGTAATCAGTGTGAGCTTGGTGGAGAAGGCTGAACCGTATGGCACAGCTGCGCTATATACACAGCTCTATCCTCAGAGGGTCCCGTCCTACCTCAGGGAGTCCAACACAGGAGGCATGGGCAGATCAGGGGCAGCCCATAGGGTCCTGAGTTAAGAGGAGGGCCATAGATCACATCAGGGTATAACATAGACTGCCATGCAATGCCAATGTGGTGCTAAGGGTCCACACCACCAGTAGTTTACATAGCAAGGCTGCCCCCCATGCCATCGCAACTCCCAGCAAGATTTCTACGGGCATCTTCTTCCTTGCTTACAATTACACCTAACAGTTGTTTCATTCATTATGGTATGAATTGATTATGATTTGATTTCCATTATTTGTAAAGCGCAAACAATTACCCTGATGCGTCTTGGCGCTGTATAACTCAGTAAGGGAGTGACCATAAGTGTTATTTCCCCAAAGAGTCCGGTTTTTAAAGATTTGCAGAACGCCAGGAGGGAGGGAGGGGTCTTATTTTCAAGAGGGAGCATGTTCCAATTCGGAGTGTGTGAGAAGTTGGCCTGGCATATGCTGGTCACTAGTTATAGTGGCCACCTTGCACCAGTCCAATTCGACTCTTATGGTAGATAGGTTTAAGACAACCTTTTAAAGAAAGCTATCCTAGTGGTAGCTGTGGAGAGCAGCCTTCAGGCTAAGTCTCAGAGGAATGTAAGAAGACTTGCTGCTTGCGTCGACTGAAGAAGTGTCCGGTGAAATCAAAGGGTGGATTCGAGATGCAGATGACCTGAAAATTGAAGGGACAGTGTTCACAGTCACTTGCCGGTGACCGGGGGCCAGGAAGCTGGTTGCCCACGGAAGTCGGGTGATTTCAGGTGATCAAGGGTGTTTTGACTCTTCGCTCACGAGGTCCAGGACAGATCGACGATGACCAGCAGCTGGATTCGGAGTGTCCCATGACGTCTGCAGCTTACTGAGGTGTCGGCAACCAGATTGGAGCCAACAAGCTTTGGCAACAGCAAGTCTTGTGGAAATCAAAGAAGGTCAGCGTTGCAGACCAGCAAGATCTGAGGGACTCACCCAGCAAGGGTGAGTGAGGGCAGGCCTGGAGCAATCAGGGGAGCCCTTTGAGTTGATAAGAAAGTCTTCGGGGGACCCACAAGCTTACGGGCAAGGGGTCGCGAAGACACCTCTTGAGGAAAATGCTTCACAGGAGACCACGGTCACTCGGGATAGGGTAGGCCTCTGATTTTCGCTGCAAAACCTGCTGGAGGCTTGGGCCACAAGTAGTCCAAAGCACAAATTCGTAGAACATTGTGAAGGGGTTGCACTTGACAATAGTGCATGGTACCTGGGTATTGCTGTTCCTCGTCACTCGTGGGGTCCACTCGCCTCAGCTCTGCTGGGGACTCACAATGGCCGTCGCGAAGTTGGGAAATCTACTTCTGGGGCTGCAGGGACTTCGGACTCCGGCAGGAGCGGGAACGTTTGCGACCATTGATTAGAGTTTCTGGTGCCTGCCAAGCAGGGGAGTCACTCCTGGACTCCAAGGGAGATTCTTCTATCTTCCAAAGGTAGTGGAACATTGAAGGGCCAGGATTCTTCTTTGCAGAGCGTCGTCCAGGGTTATCTGTTTTGCAATGGCAAAGTTTTCTATCTTATACTGAAGATAGGGGAGGGACTAGCTCTATGACCACTCCTCTGGGAGGGTCAGGGTAGGGGGTGGTTACACCCACCTCCCTTTGTCCAGGTTCACACCAGAGCAGGGACAGGTAGCCCCTGAACCGGTTTGAGCTGGCAGACGCACAGAGGAGCCTACTGCTCCCCCAGTGCAGGACTTCAAAGCACTCTAGAAGTGCACCCACCCAGCTCCAATATACTAAAGCCTGTCTGGAAGGTGGTGACACCTCCCTGTGACAGGATGCCTATTGTTGGGCCTCCTCCACTGCGAGTTTCAGTCAGCAGCAGGAGTGCCGCCCAGTGCCTGTGCTGGTGGCATCCATTTTGTGATGCCAGGGCTCTTTCAGATTTCTACTGTGTTACCACATTAGGCACATGTCGTCCCCTCTAGAAGGGTGGGATCATGCTCCCACATCATGGACTGATGTGGGGGTATGAGTCCAAGTTGTTTGACACCAAACACGACATGTTTTGATGCAGTCATTCCAAAGTTAGCATTATAATGCACTTAAGAGTATATGGTTTAACCGCATCCACAAACAGCCACAGGGAATAGACTCTGCCAGCTGCAGAGGGGCTCTGCTTATGCAGAGGCACCCCCTCACATTGTAAACCAAGCACCCTGCCCTCAGGATTGATAGGGCCTGCCATAGGGGTGGCTGATAGGTTTATATGTGTGTGTATGGTGAGATATAGAAACCTATACCTCAGTGAGGAGTGCTAACACTACCTCACCCAGGCTGCAGTAGCAGGCCTGTGGTGTCAGATTGAGTCTGCTTCCCAGGGGTGGCATAATACATGCTGCAGCCCCTGGTAGGCCTGTGAAGTGCCTATGCCCGATGTACCTAAGGTACCATATACTAGGGGCTCATAAGGTATCACAGTATCCAATCACTAGTGCATCTAATATGCACACCAAGTCGTTTAGAGAGAACAGAGAGAATGGGGCCCTGCTTAGCAGGGATCCAGCCAGACTATATCCAGAAACCAGTGTATACATCAGAAAAAAAGTGGGGGCAACATAAGTGCAGATCCTACTCTCCTACAGAGTGGCATTCACTACAAAGCTCCTACCTCCCCATGAGGAAAGTATGTAGGAAGGTACTACCAGATTTGTGGCTGAACTGGAGCGGAGATTTCTCATCGGAACATACCTTCTAAGTTTCTCTCTCAAGAATGCTGGGCCTGAGCCCTGGAGCGCTTTATAAATGATGCAAAAAGCTTTAAAAGCTATCTGCTTTTGAATAGGAAGCCAATTTCGGCTTGATAAAGCCTGAGAGGAAGAAGGAAACCTAGGGATATTCAATAATATTCTTGCTGCCGAATTATGAAGCATCAGAAGTTTTTTCAGAGCTAGTTTGGGTAGATTCAGATAAAGCCGGTTGCAGTGATCCGCCCTGGCCATTACCAGAGGCAGCACAACCGGCTTTAACAGGTAAGATGGAAGAAATTGAGCAATTTTACTCATAACGCGACGGATGTGGAAATCACCATGTTTACTTGCTCTTTATAAGTCAGCCTGTCGTCAATTAGTATTTAACTTTTTTTTACTTGGTCTGGGAGCAAGCCAGGCTCGAATGGCTACTATGATGGATTCTAAAAGGAGGTGTTACCCCCCAAAAAGAATGGCTTCTGTTTTTGTAGGATTCAACTTAAGGCAGATGTTGTCCATTCAGCCTCTAAAGCCTCATGTCTTCCGCTTCTTCCTGAATTAATGGTGGATCTCCTTCCAATAACCAAAGTCATATAGGACCATTCATTTTAGTATTGTTTTTGGTATTCCTCTGTCACTCTCCACCTCTTTGTTTTTGCAAACACTCGTATGATTAACAGGTGCTTTCCTGTTGTACCGTTCCATATTCTGTAGTGTTGAATTTTATGTAAAGAGCTGTAATGTGCTTTGATGTAGTAGTGCTAAATACAACTGTTACAATACATCCATACGCAAGCTTTATTGAAGTTGGAGTGTATTTTGTTCTTTTGCTAAGCTCCTTAGTAATTGGATGTTTTATTTTTACCTTTAAAGATTTCAAATATTATCACTTAAACATAGAAATATATGAAGACTATATATGGGGATTTATGTTATTAGTTAATTGTCTGTGACTGAATTCACTGGTGCAGCAACAGAATGCCGTTTACCCCATGATGATAAGTTGCCTATATTTACAATGTTTAAAATGCTCAAATGACTCCATTCCCCGCTCCTTTCAAATGAGATTGCTTAACAACTGTGGCAGTAACTATGAGTACCCCTACTCTGCAGTACCTTCTTTTTGTCATCTTAGGCTACACTCGCAGTCATGCGGCTTGGATGCAGCTACTTGCCTCCTATGAACATCCTTTGTCTGCTCCAGTAATATTCACCGGTGTTACATTATCCTCTCAAGGTCCTTCAAGCCTTGCACATGTCAACTTCTCAAAATCTGACTTTTCAAATAACCCTTCGACACTACATTCAATATTGATGTGTACTTCTTCGCCATGCGGCACTATATCCCACACTTACATGATAGGTATCGTTATAATTTCCCAGCCGAGTATGTCTCCAGTTTCCAGAATCTTGAGGTTTTATTAGTGGTAATCCAAAAGAAAACTAACCAAATCGAAGACCTATTCGGACTCTTAGCAAGTGTAGTTAGCATGAGAGAAAAAATATATTTTCCTACCTGTTTCCAAACACCGTGACAATTTTATAATCAACCAACGCCATTCACCTATAGAAGGGGTCTCCAACCTTTTCTGTAGTGAGAGCTACTTCTGATCAGTGAAAATCATTGTGTGCTACTGAAGGCTAAACCGCTCACACATTTTTACCAGACACCCCCATACCAAGCTTAATTGACTGTAAGCCGAATATCCATGACCCAGATACTATGGTTTGAACAGAATACGACGGCTAGGGGCACGATGACAGGGCTGCCATGTGTGTCAGTGAGAGCGTGGTCTCTGGGGATGCATCAACATACTTGTGTATGCATGGGATATATTTGTATGGGTGACTGAGACCCTGTGTTGTATATACTTGTAGCACAGGACAAAGGTTTCGACATATGTGGCACAGTTACATATATAACACAAACAAACAATAATTTTTTCTACTGGAAGAAATTTAAAGTGCAAAAAAAGTTTCTGCAAAAATTTTCATAATATGGAAAGGTTTTCTGCACTTTAAATTTCTGTCATTTAAAAATAATGGCTGTATTTTTCAATTATACGACTTGCCACTGGGAGTAGGGGCCTGCTGTTTGTAAATGCAACATTTTGAAATGAGAGAAAATTAAAATGAAGAGTTGACTTAATCATTAAGGTAACATTTCATTTTCATTTTTCGACCATTTAACCCCTTCGCTGCGGCGCGAATTCCGCCGCAGCGCTGGGGGGGTTTGGGGGGTTTGCGGCGCCGCCATGCTCATGACGGAACCACGCCGTCATGAGTCACGGGCGAGCTGTGCTCATGACGGCGTGGTTCCGTCATGACTCCACCCACTTGAGCTAATTGCCCGCACAGGCGGGGAATCAGCGCCGCGAGGGAGGAGCGGCCGCCAACGGCCGCAGCATGACGGAACCACTCCGTCATGAGCACACGGCGCCCGTGGCACATGACGGAGTGGTTCCGTTAGAAGCATGCAAGGGGTTAAGAGAATAATTTACTTCACAGCCCCAATATTGAGTTGACAAGGCCTTTTGTTTAGGAGTTAATACTTCAGTTCTTCACCTCTGTGACCCAGCCCCACCCTGGGTCATAAACCTGACTGAGCATTGCTCATTATCAGGCCTGACTATCTGCACCCTGATGATAATAATGTAAAATAAACACAGCCTTCCCTTAACTTTAAAAGGAAAATATGATCTTGTGCTTATTTAAAAATGAACTGAAGGCTGTGAGCTACTCTGAAGGTGTCTGGAAGCTACTGGTAGCTAGTGATTGACTGGTTGGAGGAAGTATCCAACATGGCTTTAAAAACATTGATAGTGACTAAAAGGTTTTCATTGATATATTCTCAGTTTAACTTATGATTGAGAGTGCTGGGGACACCGCTTTTTAAAAAAGTAATCCAAAAACACGTCTCTTCTTGTGTCTGGTCATGTGGTCTGATCAAGGTCCCACGTAATTGAAAGAACTAACTTGACGCAATCGCCGTGTCCCCTTCCCGTCTGTGTGTTTCCTTCGGGCAGATACCTGAACTCGGAGCTTACCCTCATGTTTATGAAACCACTTGTTCCCTCAAACAGACACTTTTCTCAATACCTCAGACTTACCTTGATATAAACTTGAAGAAAGCATAACTTAACTTAATTAAATAGACCTAAAAATGATAATGTACTCATAAAGACTTTTATTATCAACAACAAATAAAGTATCTTTCACGTTACAAAGTATTTTACAACTTAGAAAATAATTGCCGGACACAGACAAATGGAAAGGGTTGGTCAACCAAAGTGCTAGTGTAGAAGCCTCCAACAGGATTATTAGAAAAATATGTCAGAGGGTTATCATTTCAGGGGATTGCCCGGAGCATCTATTTGTTCACGAGTATCACACAGGAGGTGTACACACACAAACCACAGCTGTTTCATGAAGGCCTTTGTTGTAGTAATGCACTGATTGGACACATACAAACTGCCAGCACAGTGTATCTAGGAGTTTCTGCAATTGGCACAGAACTGGAGGAAATACCTTTTCAACGGGACCCAGGTGAGCAGGTTGGGCCAAGTCCACTAAACACGTCCTTACAACCTATACAACAGGTATTTTTTCAATGTAAGTGTTTATATCAAATGTGGAGGTTATGCCACACACGCCCGGCTGGTTTTTGTTTTGCACAACATCTATATTTACATTTTTTGATTTAAAACATAAACCACGATGTTGCCAAAGGAGACGGGTGTCTTTCACAAGTGGCTTGTGTCCCCATTCGTGCTACGGGTTGATCAGTCGCTCCTCAATGTCCTGTCTTTCCTATGACAGAGAACCCGGCCAGGACACAACAGCAAGTGCAACTCTTCCCTTTAGTTCTTTCAGCATCTTCACCAAAAAGCAGTGCAGCATCCCTGATGTACTTCGGCCGTTGACTGCAAGGAGAACATCTCCACATCTAGGACAAAAAATACTGAGAATCAAAAACAAATCCAAAGAACGACTTCAAGGACAGCGCGTAGCCAATGTATGTATTTATTTGAGAGTTTTGTATAGCACTAGCTCGACCTGAAGGTATCAGAGCGCTTTACAATAGTAAATGTTCCCATCAAAGATAACAAGTCTATACACAGCATCTGAGTCAGAGCAGCCCACAGCAGCAAATGTTCACACCATAGATAGCAATCAGAGTAATGTAGCTATGATCCACCCTGCCTCATTGATCACGAAGCAATGAGTGACCAAGCAGACTAGTCATGCAATAGATGGGAAGTGGGAGAACCAAGAGGTTACAGGGATAAACCTATGGCGTATTGACTGCCGGGATAAAATATTTTCTGTTAATCTGTGCAATGATAAATCTTCCTATCAGAATTCCTGCCAACGTAAATAGGACCATCTAAATCAGTGGGGTATGATAATGATATCATCCTATTGATGTACAATGACAAACATGCTGTCACATCACTGCAACATGTTAGATACAGAATGCATTGAAATTAGTGTGTATTTTAATCACAACTGCAGCTTAAGCTTCATTGCTGCATTGCATGATGTATGGACCTTTGTGCAGTGTAGTGATGCACACCCGGGGCCTCATTTATGAGGATTTGCCGTAGGGCAGCTTTACAAGTCTTCTCGCTATGTTGCCTTATGCCACTGTGAAAGGGCAGGAATGCATCGTATTTATGAAATGCGGTGCATTACTTCCTGTCCTTTCCCCCCCTGTCCTTTCCCCCTGCGTTGACACACAATTTGCTGCCAAGCTCCAACATAGTCAACCTTGCACCATGGTGCAAGGGTGCCTCCGTTGCAGGCAGGATTGTTTTTGTACAGGAAGGTGCCCATTCCTGCACAAAAACAATCCAGAGAGGCATTTTCCTCTTTCTATGTGTGCTGCAGACTGCAGAGGAAAAAAACAGGAGAAATAGAAATATTCCTCCTCGCTACACCTGGTCTGGGAAGGCGTACGTTTTTGGCGCTGTCCCAGGTTTACGTAATTAAGTAAATGAGGGGCAACGTCAAAATCCATGTGTGTTACGTGGGAACACTCACCGCAACGCCAATGGGACAACGCAGTGACATGCGCTGCTTTGGCGTAATCCACATCTATGAGGCCATGCAAAGCCACGCAGAGCGGCTTTGCGGGGCCTCACACATTTGATTGAAAGGCTTGCGTCTGTCATAAATAAGCACCCTGGTTTCTTCAGAGAAGTGATGAATGTAGAAAGCAGAATAGAATTATTGACAATAAGAGTCACAAGGATTCTCATCTAACCACTAATGCTGCAGCGGGGAGTGGTGAATGCCGCCTGCGGCATGGAAGGCTACAGCACTGCTCTCTATATGGAGTGAATGTTTCATGATGATAACATTTGTTTTTTCCCCCTCACAGGTAGTAGATGACTGAAATAGTGCAACCCAGCCTTGCAGACCACAGGTTCCTCGTGGTAGCCTCGAGCAGCCACTGAGATGTATTATCTGCTTAATCCTAGATTGGAATATCCAGGCCAAGGTGTACGATTTACAGGCAATTAATGAATCGCGGGGGCTCCTAAAAGATTTATTTTTCTTAAGGTGCTGCGCCTTTGCACTATCCAGCTTGGGACTTGTATTGAATTCCTCAAAGACTGCGGATGTATGTGAAGGAGGTAAACAGTTGTTAAAATATTAACAAGGGGAAATTAAAAGAAAATGCAGTGCTTATAGGTGAGTGAGGGTGTTGTGTATTTTGGGGAGTGGTGGAGTCAAAGAGATGCGAGGACGTACATTCAGGAGGGAGTTAAAAGAGGGTGCTGAAAAGGAAAAAGATGAGGTCTAAGATATGCAGACGGAGGAGATGTGGAGAAAAAAAGCATACATGTCATAGAGTGAACATAATGGGAGCGATTGAGACACTCTGAAGACCACTACCCCTTCCACAGGCCCTCAGTAGTGATTTATTCATAGTATCACAACTTCAGAGTTGGACATTTTTCAATATTATTTACAACAAAATCATTGTTGTTACTTATTTATCTCAAACAGTTAATAACCATTGACAAAGCCAATGGTCCTGGTTGGTGTTGAAGGTATGTCAGGTATTGTGCTATTTGTCTGTATGCAATAACAGAAAGGTCATAGAGAAACCAAAATACTGGTCGGTCGGCAAACTATGTAAACCACAGAAGTGTAGTAAATGTGTTTAAGCCACACCCTTAATTGTATAAGCCACACCCCTTATAGAGGCCCTTCCTTTTTTATCCCACTTAAAGCTCTGAGTACCCCCATGTACTTTGTAACAGATCATACAGTGTTGTACATTCTATAATTTACATTAAAAACAATAGTTTAATAAAAGGATTGTTAGGCTTCCGGAGTCAGTAAGTTCCGAGAACAGGCAACAGGAGGAGTGAAAGGGACCATCTGGATGCATAGTGGTGGAAAGAGACTCTGCGGCTAACTTGATGATGCTTTGTATTTTGGTGTACTGTGCAAATTGGAAGGTGCCTAAGGGAGTCCTGAGAAACACACTGAGTGTGACAGATGATTGTGGGAGGTAATGAGCACCTAAAACAAGCATAGAGTACGGAACCGGTGATACCCAAGGTGGAGAGAGTTGAAAGAAGGGTGCCACAGTTGACTGTACAAGAAAACATTTAATGGAAAAACAATTAATAGAACGTGTTTTGCAGTTAAACAATAATTTACTTTTTTTTTTTAAGAAAAACCTTGTGGACTCTATAGTACAATTGACTGTACCAGAACACATTCCTTGAAAAAACGATTAATAGAAATATGGCTTCGCAGTTAATAAATTAATTTACTATTTATTTTAAGAAAACCATGTGGACTCTATAGCCAAGGTAGGTTTGAGAACATATTTTAAATATTCAAGTGGAAAAAAGCAGTGCAGAGGCATGGAGAGAGGGACGCAGGTTATGAAATTGGGTGAGATGAGGAATGAGTGTACGGAAGGTGGTTGCGGCCAAAAAAGTGGGGGAAAAAGAGGCAAAATAAATTATTTTTAAAAATGGGTTAAGGACACAGGTAAAGAAAGGTTGCATGAAGGCAAAAGGATTCCATGCACACACTGTAGCAAAACCAAGAGAGAACCGATCAGAGAGAGGTTGAAGACATCAGGAACAAGTGCGAGCATCATTTTCATATTGGTAGGACAGTGATGAGCAGGCTACAGGGACATTGAGTATTGCATGGTCAAAATAGTCATGTAAATGCTGGGAAGTGTGATGAAAGGGCGACCGTTAGAATTGTTGCCAGAAAAATAAGAAAAAAATTCCATTCAAGAAAATAATTAAAGGAAGAGAAGTAAGCAATGTATGGAAATGTGCGGTACAAGTAAAGAAGAGGGAGACGAATAATGGCAGGACCATAGTACAAAGTGAAAGTAGTTTAAAAGACACTAAAATACAGCCACAGAGGCATTCCCAGAGAAGAGTGTCATAAAGAAGAGAATGATCTAACCCACAAAAGCAAAGGGGAGACGACGCAAGATAAGAATGGAAGAAAGGATTCAAGAGTTGACGCGCAATGATTTTCCCTCCTTATCACGATTTTTGATACACTTCATTTTCTCTTAACATCTTTCCTTTTCCAATTTTCATTGCTGGCATAAACAATAAATGTAGCAGTAAACCGCACAGTCTCACAGCCAAACATAGAATATTATTTCTAATCTAGTTTGTTTTTGGTTGATTGCATTTATGTATGTGTATTAAAAAATGTATTGACAATGCACTATAAATAAAATGAGGAAAACTTCACATATCACCTCCGAATATTAGAGGCGTGTAGTTCAGAATGAGAACATTGGTTCTCGCCCATGCCTGATTGCACAGCCAGATCTAGCAGGAACTGCTGTAATCGAATTCATTTCTCTGAAGTTCCTGTTTTTGTTGAAGCAAAAACCTTAAGAGATGCGACCCCCGTCACCCCCTGATTAAAAAATTGAGCGTCAAACTAATCACTGATCTATTTTGCATGTTGATGGACAAGTATGTCGTGTGTGTGAGACCTCGGGACCCTCCTCGTTTTCTGCGATCAGTTGTCTCATTCTCACTCACATTACCTAAAAGAGAATGGAAGCGTGAAGAACAAATTAAGGCTGGAGTTACTCCCCTCTTTGGCAGAGAGGGCGACAAGCCTTGTTTCAGGGCAAGCAATTTAGAGGCTGTAAAATCCAAAATACAACAAAAGGAAGCAGCAAATCTCCATGCTTGATCACACATTCATATCCGCTTAGTTTCCACCAATTCCCCAGCTTTAGCGATGTTGTGAGGAGATTTACGCAGGGACTCTGGTTGGTTTCTTGGTTTCTTCACTTGTACTGCTCTTACTGCTCTCCGAGCTCCGGCAGGTGCCTTCCCCAGCACTGGAGATGCTAACACATGATTACCAGTCTGTTCTTCAATTCTCAGGTGATCCCAGGGACAGGTCCCCAGCTCCTCTCAAGCAGATGTTGTATCAGTCTACTCGCTGGAAGAGAGTGATTACGTACCATTGCACTGGATGAACTCTCCCTACTGCCATCTAATCCAAAAATCACAGGGTATCACAAGAGTGGATGCAAGAATGCCCTGTCAGTCTCACAGCTCTGATTCTATTTGATCAACTCCAGATTTCGCTGTGGGCTTGAATTTCGGTCCTGCTTTGAATGGCCTCTATAATGCATTCTTTGTTGCCTCCTCACAATATACCGCATTGATGTCTCTTTTTACACTTTGATATCTTCTCTTGTTCTCAAGTATGCAACATGATTTCTAGTAATCCTCCCCCACCAAGGACTGAAGGAATGGTCTGTTCCTGCCGCCTCTTGGAGATGCAAGGGAATGTAATCCGTACAAACTGTGGAACTGTGATAGAATTATTTGTTTTTAAAAATTGGAGTGCTCTAGTTTTAAACTATTTAATTACTACTGTTAATAATTACACCTTCGTAGCTACCACAGACTTAGCTATTGGACAGTTCAACACTGCTACAATTTAGCTAGAAGTCTGAAATTCTGCATTCTCAGCCAAACTCCGCCCTTTAGTAGTGCTTGGTGAAATTTCAATTATGCCGGAGTAATTCCGGAAATTGTGTGTTACACTTGTTATATGAAGTTTCTGTAATTAGTTGCGTCACAATCTAGGCCAAATTTAAATGCAGGAGCACAGGAACAACACGTATTAACAGAACACAAGTGGAGGTTGGTCTCGGCATCAACCGCGGCCGGTGTAGGTAAGAGTGGTGCGAGGGAAGGGACCACGAGGGACAATTAAATAAATAATTAATTTTCCATCGTGGTCAGATGTTGATATTCCCCACCCCCACCCACACCCAAAAGCTGCGGCTGCACGTCCTTTGTGTTGTTTTGCAATGTTTTGTTAAGTTCCCAGTTGAAAAATAATTTTAGCAACATTTCAAGTAATCACGCAAGAGCAAATTACACGATTTAGGCACACCCCTACTTTTTTACAAAAGTGTATGGAACAGAGCTTGAGTTGTGAGAGGCGTTAGATCACACTCGTTACCTAAGGCGTCCGTCGATGTAGGCTGGTGTCCCTTCTACAATGGATTTTATGAAGAAGGGTTTATTCCCGCTGTGCTCTTCGTAGCCGCCCACAAAGCTGAACCCCAAACTTCCAGCTGTGTTTCTTCTCAGCACGATTTCTTTGCAGCTGCACAAATATCTGAATGAAATCAGATGGTAGAAATGTTTATTTTCTGTGAAAAAAATGCAGTTGTTGATAAATCATAAAGATACTGTCTTGCCTATTCCTGGAAATAAATATTGGGATTACCAAGTAGGACCCTTCCGTTTATCACACTTAATCTAAATTAATATCCTGCTTCCATTTTCAGCACATTGTTTGCTTATACTGTTACTTATATCCACAATATGGTGCTTAAATTCTGCAAAATGTCTTCTCCTCTTTTAAAGAAAGCTGCTTTCAAAAGTAATGTATGCTCGCAGCTAATTGAAGCATTTTCTACTCCTAGAAAATAGGTAGTAATAAGCGGAGTGCAGTGTATTTAGATTTAAAAAATATATATATATATTGCGTTTTGAAAGTTGTCTTACATGTATGCAGCTGGTGTGTATTATATTATACCAACATTATGAATTTTAAACTATACCAATGGACGATTGCTTAGAACATTTTTAAAGCAATGAAAAATTACTTTTTTTAAGTCAGTCAACTACTGTTTCTTTTAATTTTACACATTTTGAGAAAAGAAAATATTTATAGTATTTTAATTAGATGTTGAAAGCACAAGACTTGTGGAAACATTTCAGGACAGTGAACGTAAAATAATTGTTGCTTTCTAAGTTCAAGCAAGCATTGGCAAAGCCACTATGCCTTGCCTTTCATTTGGGATTGTCACTTTTTTTGTTGATGTTATTCAGTATCCGCAAAAAGAAAAACATAATTGCTTGCTGCGGAGGAACTGCATTGGCAAAAACAATACATCTCATCATAATGAAATATGTGTGCACGTGGGTCATCATACATGCGCATGTATGTGTCATGATGCGTATTGCCATTCCAACATGGTGGATTACACGGTCATTATCATTGTAACAAGAGCTTTCTTAGGGTAGAAGGTGTTGACGATGCTGAAACTGATCTGCAATCATTTAGTGGTCCCCATAACTTTAGGCAACCTCTCCACAACCGAAATGTTCCAGATAAATTACATTCTAATGAAGATGTTACACTTACATGGGTGGAAGCTGGGTATGCAATCATCACCCATATTACAAGTACCAATATTGCACAACACTGCACATATATTTTGTTTTACTTTGCTGATGATGCTCAGATCATCCAGAACTGGAGCACCATTCCGAAGGCAGGACACAGGACTAGGCTGATGTCTAGTGACTGTAGAACTGTGAATGTTAGAGATTCGTCCCAAGCTAAATTCCCCCCAAAATGACATGCTCATGTATGGATCCTGGCAAAATCAAGACCCTATGCTCTCTATGCAATGAGACAGTCTCTGATGTCATCTTCTGAAGTGAAAAACACTGCTGTGATCATAACCTCAAACCTCTCAGTTTAGTCCCAAATCAACAGAGACATGATTAGAATGCTTCAACATATCTTGCCCTACCAAGGCCTCTCACAGAGGATAGAGGTGTCGCTGGGCCTTGTGATATCCCATCTAGATTATGCAAATGGGCATACACTGGACGCTCTAGAAAATGAATTGGAAAGCTTCAGAGAATTGAGCACACAGCAGCCGCGGTAAGAAGAATACCATGCAAAGGCTTCGCATTGCACACAAAGCATTTCATGCCTTGGGACTAACCTTTTGAAAAAAAGAAACTCAGGGAAATATGTACAAGCCCCTGTCGCCACCACAACGTCACCTATATTGACGTTGTGGTGGTGATAGGGGCTGTGCCTTATGTACAAGGCAGCGTTAGGCCACTTAACGTGGCTTAACGCTGACTTGTACATAAGGCCCCCTTTCACGCATTGGTTAGCGTGAAAGGGGTGGGCAGTGGTTGTTGCGGTAGGCATCCCACCGCAACACCCATTCATTTTGACGCTGTCATCTATGTACAAGGGTGGCGTACATAAGAGGCAGCGCCAAAATTAAGACCAGGTTAAAAACTGGTCTTAAGTTGGCGAAACGAAGAGAAATGCATTATTTCTCCTCGTTTTTGCTTTTTCCATGTGTGCTGCCTGGTGCAGCACACATGGAAATAGCAAAATGCCATGGTTCGTTCATGTACAGGAAAGTGTCCCTGTACATAAACAAACTTTTTTAAAAAAATTCCATTTTGTCACTTTCATGTGTGCTGCATGAAGCAGCACGCATGAAAGTGACAGAATGGCATTTCTAGGTTTGTTTATGTGCAGGAAGGGACACCTTCGTACGCATAAACAATCCTCCCCTGCACGCAGACACCCTTCTGGTGCAAAGTTGCATCATTTCTTTGTAAATATTGTGCAGCCAAACATTTTAGAAGTGGAGGAGAGAGGCGTTAAGCCAAGGAGGCTAACACCTCTCTCCTCCACTGCCTTGTACATATCCCCCTCAGATTTTAAAACCAAAGGAGAAACCTTAAATCAAGGTGGCCCATGATTGATATTCCCTCTTATGAAGAACCTGTATAGGTGGAGGCTATGAAAATGATACAATACAGCTTAAAGGTCACTCAACTACAAACCTATTTGTATCAAGTCACACAATGGTGTCAGGGTGGAGAGGTGTGGTGCAGCAGCCAGGGCAGCTGACTTCGGAGCACAGGGCTCACAATTCGATCCCCGGTGGCAGCTCAGCACCATGTGACTCTGGGCAATAGCTCACTTAATTTACACAACGGCCCCCAGCGCTTTGAGACCCGTAAGGGTGAGTAGTTTGCGCTTTACAAATACGGATTTACATTTAAAAATACGGATTTAGTTAACACACTGCTTTCAAATGTGCTGATGGTCTTAGGGCATTTCTGAACAAAATGAGTATCAGGAGTGATCTATTCTGAAGATGCAGTATTTTCAAGTACCTAAAAGCTTGTATAGCAAAGCCTTTTTCCTTCGTGTGGTGTGGCGAGCAGGAACAGATTTGGAGAGTCATTGAATCTGTTTAAGGAAGAGTGATTATTTTTGCTAAAGTCATGTTGTAGGGCTTTGACGTCTATTCTGGGCTGTAGTTTGAGGCTGTTATGTCCTTGTAGAGTTGAGGAAGGCTGCTGGACATATTTACTTGCAGACTGACTCCAGACTTACAGCAATGTTTGTGTTTCTTCTGAAATCCATCCTGCTGATATTGTGGGGGGCTAGAAGCCTGAGCATTGACCAGGGTTCCTATCACTGCAGTGCTAAGTTCTTGGGTTCTGTAGGGTTATTTAATCAAGAGAAATCTTTCTCTGGGCACTAAGCACACACAGGAAGCATTCTTAGGTTGCTGTACAAATAGCACTTAGGGGGTTTGCAGAGTCAGCAAATGTTATTGGGCGATTGATGTGCTCTGGGCATAGAGGGATCTCAGATATAGCTATGTTTTTTTTCTTTGCATCACTCTCTTGAAGACATCCAGAATACTGGAAGCGGAGTAATCCCGGTTTTGGTTGCCAGTTACTATTATGGATATTTTAGTTTGAAGAACATAGGACTGGAAAGAGACATTGATCTCCGAGAAGGTTTGAGAGGGAGCATGTACATGCAGCCACACACCTACATGGGGACATTATGGCAAAGGCAGAAGGGTAATCAGGAAGAATGAGCATGCAGTTCTTCCAGTCAGGACATGACTGATGATAAGATGGAGGTTTAGAAGCCATAAAACACTTGATTCCTGCTTTGCACTGGCCCAGGATGATTTGAAGATGTGCTGTGATGTCATACTACAAACCTTTCTGTGATGGTGGCGGTCCAGAACAGACCAGAAATGATGGTAGCAGCTTCCTACTGATGATGGGTTTAGAGGCAGTGGTTTTGGTATGGGAGTGTATTGTACTATTGTCCTCCTGTATACGTCCCAGACCACTATCTGCATTTGTATGTATCATTTCCACGAGGAAGATGTTCCAGATACTCACTACAGTTCCTGTAGCACTTTCCAATGATAGTCTTCGCCAGTGCCTAATTTGTAAAAAAAAATAGGTTCCAGGGCTCTTGTCGGGATGCCACTGCAGCTTGCACCACACATTACCCCTGCTATGCTCCCAATGATAGTACCAACACAACTGCTAACTACCACACTCCCACAAATGTGAGAGTTCGTACTATTCCAGGCCAACCCAGCTATAAGAATGGTTTGGGCGGTACATAATAGTCATTTTAAAGTATATTGAATTAATAATTAACTGTTGTTGTAATCTCTAAATTAGCCACACAGCGCCACCTTGTGGCAGACTGTCCAGCTCAGGTGTTGATAAGTAAGTGCTGGTGCGGAGCACCGGAATCCACTAGCTCAAATTAAGCACTGATCTTCACCCTAACAACCACCCTTCAATTTTTTATTGTGAACCCTCTTTCAGGGAGTACTCGTAGGCTGAAAATGCTTGCCTCTTTAAGTGTGATCATTCCTTTGAAATGTCAATGTCTCTGTCATCTGGACTCTCCCTCCATTATGTACATGTTTACGTTCTTACTTTTTATTTTATGGGACCTGTACTAAATCCTCAAACCTCTAAGTAGCCCCTCTGCATACTGAAAGATTCACAAACAAGGGAGCGACGTCAGGCGCATTTCTAGGAAAGTACATCACGATTACCGAATCCTGGGGCGTCTGCCGCCTTCCGCCTGGGGTAGATCAGCTTCACACAATACGAGCAAAAAGTTAGTAAACATGAGCAAAAAGTAATTGACCAGGGTAATTAAGAACTGTTGCCATAGGAGCCCTTCTGTATTCACTCAGCACAAGTGAAGAGGGACGCTTCAGAAGGAGTTGCTGCTTCGAGGTTTACGCCCAAGCTTGTGAGAGCACAATGAAGCCGGAGCAATGGGGATATTAAAAGAGCAGGTATTGTATTCATGCCCGGAGCCTCTTTGTAGAAAGACATTGCGTGTTCCCATTTGCTTTACAGCTGAGTTTTTCAGGCTGACAATCACGACAGACGGCCTCTTCCCTCTCACTTCCTTCGGAGCCAGTGGCCCCTGGCAGCTGGGAGGGCGCTGCGCCGGCGCGAGCCGCTCTGGGGGAGAGTTAGCGCAGCGAAGGGTTAAAGATGCAGAAAGAGAGAAATGAGTCAATGTGACCAAGACATGTCCTGGCTCGAGCACTTCATAAAGGAGTTGCAGATGTGGAATGCCGGCCGGGGGGCGGGGGCTTGAGCTTGAACAACCACAAGCTGCTAGAGCGAATGAGTACGAGCAGTGACCCCCACAATGCACTGAGAGCCCCCCACCCTTGCATCCCGGTGACCTGTAGGCAAGAAGTCCGGTGCCAGGACACCTGGCTGGCCACCGCAGTGGCTCTAAAGGGATTCTCGGCGGCAAGATCATGAAATACTTTCCCTGACAAGATGGGTGCTCGATCACCCAAAATGTGCTCTCCTTCCCACGAATCTTCTGCTGCATACTACTATTCCCACAGCACCTGCAGGCGGAACACAAACTTCCAAAGCCAGGAGCCCGACCTACCAAAGAAACTCTGAGAACATCTGTGCTATGTCTGCCCACCTCCCCTTCAATAACAAACTGCACACTCTGACTTTCCCAGGGCATGCCCCCTTTAAAACCAGAAAGGGATGCAGTTTGCAGAGCTGTACCATGTACATCAATGCATGCCTTCACTCACACATTTCACAATGAGTGATCGACTGAACCAGGCTAGAACATTGCCTGGAACATCTGTCCTCATCCCCTCTTCCCTTGTCTTTGGGCCTGATTACGAGTGTGGCTGTCCTGGAGAGGGCCGCCACGCCAGCGCCATCGTCCAGGATCGTCAGACCCATTGTCAGACCGCCGCCGGATTAGGAGTTTTCTCCTAGTCTAGCAGGTGGTCATTTGGCGTTCCCACAGCAGTGCCTATTAAAAAAGTACTTCAATGGGAACCCCAAAGCCCGTTCCTGCATGGCATGGACTGTAAAGTCCATTCTGTGCAGGAAAGGGGGTGTATGCAGACAGCGTGAGCATCCCATGTGCCCCCCTGCATGCATCCCATGGCCCTGAGGCAACAGGCCCCTTTAGTTCCCTCACCGCCAGCCTTTTCATGGCAGTCTCACTGCCATGAAAAGGCTGGCAGTGAGGAAACTCGTAATATGCTTGGTGGTGCGGCAACGGCACTGCCAGCATATTACTGCCTCACACCGCTGCAACAGAGGTTGCAGCCGGCCTGTGGTGGGCCGACCACCAAACTCAAAATAGGGTGGTCAGACCCCTGGTGCGGCAGTAGCCAGCACGGGTTTGGGGGTCCTATGGACCGCCAAACTTGTAATCGGGCCCTTTATTTTTGTTTAGTGGGAATCCCACACTTGTGGATTCTCGAGCTATCCGTGGTTCCACTGAGGGTTTATCTGAAGCAGTGAACAGCTCTGCTGGAAGAAAGCTACTCAGAGCCCAGAATGAGAATGCCTGACATTGCGCCTTCCTACCAACGCAAAGGTTAAACGCAGCTTGCAACACATGAGAACCAATCATCGAGGGGAGTGACTTCATCCTACTTCACATTTGCCATTGGTCACAATATCCAAGGTGCAATGTTGCTTTGTTCAACAAAAATTCTTGCTGCTGGCAGGACGCCCCTGCTGTATCTCGCTGCGACAGCCCCAGGACACTCCTTTGGCCCAACCTGAGATGGAAAATAGTTGCCGGTTATTTGGAGGCGGCCTAGTCAGACAAAACCTTCACAGGAGTACTAGAAGGATAAGCGGATCTCTCCCCATGGGACATCAAGGGCTATCTTGAACTGTAACACCATACATTAACGCAAAATGGTAAAATCACAATAGACTGGCACGTTAATCTCACTATTCCTCAGTTTTGCAAATCAAATAAAGTATTTCACCTTTTTTTTTTTTTTGCTCCATGTTTGTTTTTGCTCTAAGCCTGTCAAAATTGAATCTAGCGACGGAAAGCAATCTGTCCAAGTCATCAGGCTTCCTACAGACCGCTCCATGCAAATGCTGCACCGTGCAGCGCAGACTTCAAAAGCAGCTAACAACCAGCACTGAAAGCTGCTTAAAATCATAAAAAGTTCATTGGCCAAAGCCAAGCA
The DNA here is from genome assembly GCF_964204655.1 of Triturus cristatus. Classification (NCBI taxonomy): domain Eukaryota; kingdom Metazoa; phylum Chordata; class Amphibia; order Caudata; family Salamandridae; genus Triturus; species Triturus cristatus. Next base: position 801,651,253 of record NC_140582.1, on the reverse strand, counting down.
GTATAACAAGGGCACTGTCCTAGGAAGGGTGCAATATGGCGTTTTCTACACATAGGTGCAACCTAGTGGATTCTGGCTTCCAATAATATATCCCATGAAGTGAAATTCACACACCGCGCCCAATCCATTGGCACCTGCTGATTTCACAGGTATTCTCCATAACCTGTTTCCACAATTTATACTCCACTGCCTGATCTCTTGTATTTATCTTCACTTTTTAAGTCTAGTTAAAGTTAGTTTTAGCTCGGAGCTCGAGATCATATAATAACAAAAAAAGAAATAAAAAGCAACTAAGGGGCATATTATCAACGAGGCGATAAAAAATTATCGCTCCTTTTGCTTCCGTTTTCGGACGAAAAGCGGCGATAATTTTAACGCACTATTAGCAAGGATATGCTAACGCGTGAATCCATGCTTCTTCGCCCTTCTCATTAACGCCCAGCTTTGCATCTCTAATGAGATGCAAAGTGGGCGTTCGTCACAAGAATAACGGGAGAAATGTCGCTAAGCGACATTCCTCCTATTATCAAGCCTCATGCTAAGAAGCATAGCGACAAGAAAAGTAGTGATAACCTCTGTTATTGCTACTTTCCTTACGTCTGCTTTGAAACTGACTTAGCCATGATATCCTATGGAAGGTGGATATCATGGCTAAGTATGTGTAGCCCTATCAGCAAGCTATTGCCAAAAGTTGTGCGATTATCGCTGCATTTCAAGCGATAATCGCACAGTTGGCAGCTTGCGCTTTGAATTTTATCGCTTTGGAGATAAGCGTTGCTGATAGCACGCTATCTCCGCGATAAAATTCAGAGTTGGCCGGCGATAATTATCCTTGCGCTAACTGCGCTTAGCGATAATTATCGCCGACCCTTGCTGATATGCCCCTTAATGAGGAGAAAATGTGGCTCGACCTATTTTATTCTTCTTCACTAAGGCCTCCCACTCTTATATTGGTCCAGCTGAAAGTGGATGTGTTTTCTCAGTTTGCACTTACTGAACCAGTTTTGATCTGTCCTTCTTTTATATCTAATTCTCAGGCTGCTTTCCAGACTCAGCCTTTGTCTACAGCAGGCTTCGTCAACGAGTAGTTCTCCTGTCAGCAGCCCAGTCTATTAAATTAGAAGCTTGGTTGAATTAGTATATTTGTACCAAAATGAAAAAGTGTGTATTTTTCAGAACTCATAAGCTTATGTTTGGAGAAAAATGGTTGAATTTCCAAAATCTATTTAAAGCTGATCTTTGAGTTTTAAGTCATAGGGCATTAAGGAGCCTTTTCACTGATACTATTACTTTAGTGTCAGGGGCATTGCAGCTATGGCTGAAATGTATTACCCATGTAGTGACATTCTGCAATGGTTTTTTTAAATTACTGCTGGCAACATTGCCTGATGCACATAGGTGATTACTACTGGTAATCTTGCGTACAGTGGCCACTAATGTAACCGTGTGTGATGTGGTCACCATTACAACCCTAATATTAGTAGTTCAATATGATTTTTATCAAACATAAGTAGATTTAATTAACAAAAAAGTTGGTGACTCCTAGTTTACAGTGATGCTCCTCACAGCAGAGTTGTCTCCAGAATGGAGAGCCATAAAGAGGTGTGAGCATTCTGCATCCATCAGAGCCACATTTGACAGTGATCAGGAAGAGAGACAAAATGCTGGCCACTTTCTAAAGACCCTTCACACTCTGACAGGTACTGTGGTCCCACACTCCACTCCAACCGTCCACCAAATGGTAACCAATGATCAGCTCCCTAGGGCAAAAGGACCTAAACGAATTTCTAAGTGCTAATGTGCCTCATCTTTTTCCACATCAATGTCAAGATCGACTCCCTTCACCAGTCAGGAATGTCAGCAATCCACTTCCACTGTGCGGGAAAGTAACCTTACAGCCATTTTGTGCACAAGCAGCCCAGGGGTTTCCAAAATGGAAACCACAAGCCTCCTTCATCTGGTTCATTTGGACATACACAGTGCGTGTAGCATGCAAACCACACATACATACATACATGTGCTTGGGACATCAGCGCAGGGATTCTGCTTCACCTGTAGCTGCAGACATTTACAAGAATCGGTCAGTAGGTCACCTCTCCTGTGACATGGATAAATAGGTCTGGTCAGACTAGGATCAATATACAACATGAAACATGGTATGCTGCCATCACCACGCTGTATGCTTCAACATGTGACAAGGACAGTAGTTACCTGTCACTATGGAGAGGACGCTTGGAGCACCCCTGCTGGTCCAGGACCAGACTCATATCAAGGGACTGTCCATGGTAGATCAGCATGAGGCTGGGGCCAAACTTCCAAAAACCCTGGTACTCGCAGGTGGACACCTGGGGCAGGGGACACAACTGTACACCATGCAGGAGATATTCCTGTAACAACATCATTATACTTGTTTATCTGGTACTTAGGTGAGGTGCTCTTCTGTGCTCTTAGTGACACGCGCAGCATAGTGATCCTGCCTAGCAGCGGTCCATCTGCTCCTGTCAGGTTCATTGTACCACACATGCACCTTGGCGGTGAAGGGCACTTTGCAAATATACACACACATGGCATGCATGAGCAGCAGAGGAGCTGGCAAGGCTTGTAGAGTTGGTGCACTGGGACCATCCGTAGCAGGTAGGGAAACTGCCAGAAACTGCTGTGGAGCTGTTCGTGTGAGGGTAGAATCAGAGTCCCGGAGCAGATGGGGAGGGTCTGTGAACAGTAAGTGATTTGAGGGGAGTGTCAGACATTTTTAGTGGAGTACCCAGTGCTTGGTGACAGTGCATCTGGATATGCACATGATTTGGAGGGCAGTAATCAGTGAAAGGGTGGGTTGGTGGGTGGGGACCGCCAACCAGAGGTCACTGGGCAAGGTTACTACAAAAAGAAATAAATCGACAGCTAGGGTCATCACTGCCTCACGATCTTGGGGTTGCCGCACTGGGTAAAGTCGACCATCGGTGTTCACGAGTGGATGAAGAAGACTCCTCTCAAGAAAGATTGCTATGTTATTGTTTCAGTAGTAACCCTCGACCATTGTTGAATAAGCACTTCAGCCGGGGCCTCAATGAAACCAAAAGAGAAACTGTAAAATCCTCCTGATGGAAAAGCACACACAGGCTAGCAGTCACATACTACTGAAAACAATGACACCACTTGCAGAGTACTATTAACCCACTACCAGAGGCATTCTTCCATCCCACACGTTAGCACACTACCAACAACTCTCCCATACTTATTAGAGTAGCGGTCACACGCAACCAGCCACCCCCCCTCATAAACTAGCAGCAGACCAATGGTCTGTCTGAAATTGCCTCTTAGTGAACTGCTACGTTTGTGTGTTGTGGTTTGACATGTGAATGAATGCAAGAATGAGTCAATGGATTTATGAATAGATGCACAAGCGTGAGGATGAGAGACTGGATACATGAACGGTGAATATGTGAGTGACTGGATGGAGGAGTGACTGCATGAAAGATATCAGCAAAGTGCCTCCAGTTACAACCAAGTCCTATTGGTTTGGACCATACTTACTGATAAATGTCTGCGTTGTCCAGCACTGGCGTGCTATTGAGGTAATGCGTACAGGTCACCCTGCGTGGCTGTAGGGCCCTAAGATGTGCTAGGAGGATACTGAAGTTAGCCTTAAAGGGTGGAGGAGTTTTTTTTATGTCTTTGGGGCATATTATCAAGGGTAGGTGATAAACATATCGCCGCTTTAGCGTCCGTTTACGGGCAAAAAGCGGCGATAAGTTTATTGCGATATCAGCAAGGCCATGCTAGCGCGTGTTTTGCTGATTTTGCTCCAGTTTCCAGCACGCTTAACTTCGCATCGCTGATGAGATGCAAAGTAGGCGTGTCTATGGAAATAACATGGGTAAATATCGCGACGGCAGCTTTGCGATATTTACAATGCGGGGAAGCGATTATTTTAATCGCGCTAAGTATGCCTTAACGCAGGAATTTAACGTCTGTTAAATTCCTGACTAAGGCATACCTAACATGGGAGGTGGATTCATGTGATACGACCACAGGGCCGTATCATCAAGCATATCGCCGTTTTACATGGAACATCGCTGGAAAACCAGCGATGTTCCATGGAAAAGGGCGCTATCGCTGGAATATACATCGCCATGTTAATACAACGCTAGCCTGGCAAAATATTCCAGCGATAGAAAAAAATGCGGTTTACAAGGTCAGCGATAATTATCGCTGCCTGTTGCAAATATGCCCCCTGGTACTTACCAGGTATTGATTCCATTTGCCGAAATAACTCACCCCAGTCATTAACATGTTTCAGGTCCTGCACTGCAACACAGAGCTCATCTTTCCAGGGCTTGCAGGCTGACTCTCTCAGCCTTGCAGTGCAGCTTTGAACATTTGTTCTGCACTGGGGAGCTTTGCTTTCTTTATTGCTTTCATTAAAAATACAACACAGCTGCGCCGTGTATTTGCCAAATTCACTTTTGTGGCTGGAGAAAAAAAGCCTATTCCCAGAAACACACCACAATCTGTGAACATCTTATCGGGTGTGCGGAGTGGCCTCGGCTGTATTTAACTTATGGGGGGCTCTTGCAGAGCACACTGTGATCCGGCAGGGCTCCATGCTGGAGAGTTCCATGTTCAGAATAGTTTACCCCTGTACACTGACTGCCAGGCACTGTTCCTTAACCATGAAACTCAAAACTTTTGTAATCTTTTGAAACAAGACATGAACCTAATAGTTTAAACATATATACAATTAAAGAGGGAGGGTCGGGAGTTTAGAGTGAAGCTATCTGCTCAAGTCTGGTTTTAATTAAGATAGGACAGACCAATGAATCAGCCAAACAGAGAGCTCGGCCAAGAAACACAAGTCCTTCCTCTCGCTCGCCTTTGGAATGTCAAGCGTGACCTTACCGTGGCAACTTCAGCCACATGACCCAGGCCGGTGACCATTCGCTGCTGTCTAGGCTGTTCTGATTGGCGTCGTGGAACAATGCGTCACTGTCGACATCATCCTGGACTTCCTCTTCTTTTGTCTCCAGGGCCTTGAGCACCACGGTGGAGGAGGTATTTTTCAGCAAGGCGACGGCCTCGCCGCGGCTTACACCCGTCAGCTCCACGCCATTGACACTCAGCAAGATGTCACCTGGAAAACCACAGTGAATTAGCAACGTGTTGACGTCTTGGAACATCATGACAGTGTATCATTGTTGCATACATTTGAGTGTAAAATCCTGGACCTTCCTTCCAATGCAAGCAAATTCAAATATGGGTGCCAACTCCTGTTTGTGCACCAATCGGGATTACAACTCAAGCACAAATTGAACACATGTGGGCTCTTTTTCCCACACAATTTTAGCCAGCTTAATTCTAGTGCAAATCATGCAAATAGCGCACATTGTAATTTTGCAAACCTCAGCATGGTGAATGTCATGCAATGTTGTCGCATTATTCACCACTACAAGATGCATAAATCGGAATGGGCACAAATTATTCTCTCAGTAAATACTGTACCCTGCAGTATTGGTCTTTACCAGGTGTGAAATTTACGTCTGTTCAACCGGTGCTTAATTTGTAAAAGAAGAAGTGCCGGGTTGCAAACTTGTTATCATAACCTGCAGCGCGTGCTACTGAATGGCAAGGGTGCCCAATGCCACCTCAGGCATTTTTAATTCACCACTAGATGCTCCCTACCCATGCATATCTCTCTTGCATGTTCCCGATCTCTCTCTTGGGCCGGCCAAACATTCATGCGCACTTTACATGTTCTCCACGCAGGCTGCATTACAGACTGCGGGGAAAACATGCCCAGACCCCCATTTCCTGGCTGAGCGCCGAACCACGGCTCTCAGACCAATCACAACTGGTCATGGGAGCCTGGATGCTTACCAATGTTGTGATTGGTCAGTGGAGCCTGGGTGTGCTTCTTGGTTGCTGTTCGGCCGAGGTCCCACGGAAGAGAGAGATAGAGTAGAGACGCTGGAAGCGGCGACAAGGTGTTTAAAAAAAAAAATTACATTCCCCTTCCTCCTCCACCCCCTCCCCCGCCAACCCCGATCTGTGCCAGCCGCCACTGCTGCTGACCCCAAAAAGCCACCATCCCTGTGGTTTTAGCGATTCCCAATGGGTCGCAAATTACGACCTACCCCATAAATATTAATGAGGTAGGATTATTTGAAGCCCACTGGGAATCACTAAATGTATTCAGCACACATTTGCTCATAACTATTCGCTACTAAGTAATCAAACACCTGAAGCTATGCACATCTGCCCGTAGTTTGCTCTGGGCCCAGTAACTTGTCATCGAGGGCTGAATATCATCCCACAATGCTGTTGTCAGCAATTTCACCTCACCTTTAGGGAAACTGAATTGACCTAGTTCCTCCTTTCATTGATGAATATCATGGATTTTAGCTAGGCAGAAACACACACACACACACCCCTGCCCAACCACCTGGGGGCATGGGAAATGAGTGAATCCTTTTCTTTTGGTTTGTGTTGGTAAAGTGCGGTTTGAACCTTTCTGTAGGTCAGGATGACGTGCATTGGTGGCTCATTGGCAGGGGATGATGGGAGAAGAGTAATTGTATCTATTTCTCAGGGTGCAATGATTCTACCTTCCCCGACACAAAGTGAATTTGAGGTGCAAAAGAAACATCACAAAGCATTGTAGGAGGGAGGCCTCTTCTTCCCCCTTTGGAGCCTGCTTGCATTTTTTAATTCCTTAAGGCATGGTCTCCTCAATAAAGGAAAGTCCTGATTGAGAACACTGTGAGTGCTGTAATTTCAAGATATTTACCAGTGGGGTCAGGGCACAAACGCTGACACTTGGAAGACCATGGACATGGATGAGGGCAGTGATGAGTCACAAATGTGCACAACATATCAAGATAATACACATAGAAGTTAGTTTTGGAGGAGCATATGGTGCATATGTGGCACTTCCTGTGTGATCAGAGAGCACATTTAGCAGTGCTGCGTGCGAGCTGCTGTGGCAGGCCTACCCATACTCCACCCAAAAAAGACCTGATCTAATATGGGACAATCTTCGTGAGCATACCCCAAGCCATATCTTAGCTAAAATATTCAGCAACAGCTATCACAATGGTGTCCACTCCTAGGTGCTCCTGTCCATATTTTTTAAAAAGTTGTTCAGTGTCATTCCCCATTGTAAAACCGATAACTTGCATTTCGCGTGGAGTCCGAGGCCAGACACAGGATATGGGGTATGCTCACGAAGATTGTCCCATATTAGATCAGGTCTTTTTTGGATTGATAATTATGAGAGGAGGGCGACCTGATCTTTATCCCTCTAGAGCTCCTTTTTAGGTCTTGCCGAGGCAGCGCATGCGCTGCTCTAGGAGATGACCTTTAGAAATCGGTCTGCTCCTTTTCAAGCACACTCATGCTTGTGCTGCCATCCACCTTGCGGGAGCGAGCAGCGGCGCGCGTGCTAATTGAAAATATATGGCTCTCGCACCGCCGCTGCTCGCTCCCGCAAGGTGGAGGCCAGCACAAGCACGAGTGCTTTAAAACTGTTGCTGCTTGTTTGAGTTCCAGTAGGCAGACACAGCACACCTCCCCCACTTGGGATCAGGCTACTGCGGCCGCGCCATTAAACAAAGCGCGGGTCGCGCTTTTTTTTTTCATTCCCCCTCACTCTCTCTCTTTCGCTCGCACTCTCTCTCTTTCGCTCACACTCTCTCTCTCTTTTGCTCGCTCGCACTCTCTCTCTCTTCCTCACTCTCTCTCTTTTGTTCGCACTCTCTCTCTCTCTCTTTCAAGGCGGTCCTGTGCTGCACGAATGCTCTACTGAAGCTAGTTGCTGCATCTTGCATGCATGAGAGTCTCCAGGTGCAAGGTTGCAATGAAGGGATACGGTCTCTCCGGCAGTCTTGTACTTTATGTCGCTACCATGGGTCTTCCTCTGTCAACTTGCACTGTGAGCTGTGGTATCTATTAACAGCATCACTGATGGAGGGGGCATTTAAGCGCAATAAACTAATAAAAATGCAAAACCCCTTCTTATCCAGAGAACCTGTGTCGTGTCGCGATACGATCTCAATAACGACAGACACCGTGTTCTATCTCGTCAATCCTTTATTATATCCTTTCACTTCCCCGTCCCTACTCCAACTGCCGTCCTCCCACACGCTCCTCCTTTTTCTCCCTTCCCGGACACTCCGCCCCTTCAGCCACTAGACTACCACACACACACACGACTGTACATCTCCCCCTTTGTTAACAAAAGAAAGAACACAAGTTTATATTTCTTCAATTAGCCGCTTGGGTTGTCGAATTTCGTGCCGTGGTCTGAGGGACCGGCCTTCTGCCACCGCTCCAAGGTTGTCCCCATCTTCCTGTTCCTGACTAGCGGTACGCTCAGCTTGTTTCTCAGTTCGTTCAGTTCTCGGCGTTGTTAGCCGCAGCTCAAGGGCGTCCTGCAGGGCAGGACTGCATTTTTGAAAATGCGACACATTGTGGTAAATAATTTAATTACCGGGACTTAATTTGATGCGGAAAATCTATAACAATAGCTCAGTAAAATAGGAGGCAGAATCCGTGGTATTAGAGGTTCGGAACGGGCTTTATTCCAGAATCAATTTAAATTGAGGAGCTCCATATTCCATCACCACGAAGGTTCAGGAAGTGAAGAACGTTACTTTATTGACAAGTAATCATTTTTATACAATAGGCATTACAGTGAAGCAAATGCAGGAGGCGTAACAATTGATAGTAAAGATAAAACATACATGCGTAGCTAGAGTGGGTGTAACTGGGCGTAACTAAAGAACGTCATCAGGTATGATGTCATAATAGGGTGGTTCCATGAAAGAATTTCGCAATGTCAGCAGAAATACTTGGCAGAAATGCGCGCGCAGCAGCATGACGTGTGATTGACGTGCAACTAGGGGGTGAAGGGGACTTGACATTTAGCTCTACATGTGGCGACAGAAGTCTGGAGGGTCAAGTCAACCTAATCCCAAATCATATCTAACATCCTATGTTTAGAGAACTATGTTATCCAAAAGAGAGGTCTCTTAGAGTAGAATCTTATTCTATACTGACTATACTGACTGTTAGTGCGTGTACAAGCGTCTAAGTGTCTACACTAGATGCGAGGGCCGAAATCTTCCATAGTAACAGGGCTATGAATTACTTGCATAAAGACAGAGAAGCCGGGCCTTTTGCTCGGTAGCTGGAAGAATGTTTACTTAAACTACTAGACAGGAATGCATTGGGTAGGGAGCGGAGCAGATAATTTCGAAGGTGAAATACAGTTTTTGGCAGGCAACAGGCTGATGTCAGGCACCGTTAGCTGCGCAGAGAATGAGGACAAAGTTCATGGATACAGATGCGAGCTCAGACTGGAGCTTTCAGAGGCAGAAGGCAGGAAAAGCTTGATGGCAGAATCAGGGCCTACTTGCCTGGACTGTAAAATGGCATAAGTGAACCATATAAAGCCGGTGGCCTTTCATACTTAGGAATGGAATATCCAGCCCATTCATGGCGGATCTGAAAGAGGACATGTTGGCGGTGGACGCACATGTGTTTGCGTCTTCATAACTGGAACTGGAGGGAACATACATGTACTTGTGATTTATACATGAAACCGTTGGGGTCCAAGATAGGGGACATAACTGATCAGAAAAATCCATATTTCCACAACATTCCGCGTGATGCGTCTGCTGTCCGATTCCGCAGTCAACATGGTGCCCTTTTGTCGAGTGACTGTCAAAGGTTCTGCTCTGAACCGACTGTCCGTCTTCTTGCTCTGCTCCTGCTTGACCACTACACAGTCCCCTTCATGAAAAGAGAGAGACCGGGCTCGTCTCCTGCGGTCCGCATACTCTTTCATGTTCTCTTTTCTGGTTCTATCTGCCACCATCACTTCTTGATGCGTGCGGCCTGGAGATACAGGTCGGAGTGCTCCCTCCCATGTAGGTATCCGTGTTCGAACAGGGCGTCCCAGCATGAGTGTTGCCGGACACTTGCCCGTGGTGGCATGAGGCGTTGTTCGGTAGGATCGGAGTACATCGTTGAGGGCTGTTTGTGGGTCTCTTTTGTCAAGCGTGGCCTGCTGGAATGTCTTTTTGAGGGTGGCCATGAACCTTTCGGCAGCGCCATTGGCCTGTGGCCAGAATGGTGTTATCCGCCGGTGTCGCACGTCCATTAGCTTCATGAAGTCACTGAACTCCCGCCCGGTGAAAGGAGGACAATTGTCAGTTTTCAGTTCCTTGGGTACACCCCAGGCTGCGAAGACTTCGTCTAGCACAGCGATGGTAGTAGCTGCACCGGTCGACAGCACAAACTGGGCAATGGGGAATCGGGAATATTCATCATTGATTACCAGAACGTATTTGCCCGACTGCATCGGGCCGTAGAAATCCATGGCTAACTCATGCCACACTCCAGGGGGCAATGGCGTCATTTGCAAGGGGGCTGGGGGGTCACCATGACCCACTACCTGACACTGGGGGCAGTCCTTCAGGGTGTGTTCCACCATCGTGTCTAGGAACAGGAACCAGACGCGCTCACGGAGGGCCCTCTTGGTCGCAACTACCCCTCGGTGGCTTTCGTGAGCCAGGTTGATTACTCCTTGACGCAATTGTCGGGGAATTACAATCCTGTGGTCTCTTAGTAGCAGACCCTCAGCAGTGATGGACAGCTCCTCGCTCACATTCCTGAATGCCTGCAACTCCTGGCGCATTGTCGGGTCGCTCTCTTCATGGGGTTCTTCATGCCGCCATCGGTGTGTCTGCACCCTGCGGATCACTCTTTGCAGCATCTCATCCTGCGAGGTGGCTTGTTGGATGACCTCTAGGGGAACCGCCGGTGGCCGCGCCTGGTCCACCACAAAGTGAATGTATTCATCCGCGACAGACGGTGTGGAGAGTTGGGATGCCTCGGGGTGCCGCGACATAAATCTGCAGGGTTGGCTGATTTCCCCGGCTTGTGGACAATGGTGAATGTGTATTCCTGCAGTCGCAGCCCCCAGCGTTCAATGCGAGGCGGCATTTTCGAGCGTGGATTCCCAAAGATAGTGACAAGCGCTTGGTGATCTGTCACCATGGTGAAGTGCTTTCCATAAATAAACATGTGAAAGTGCTCACAGGCCCATACTACTGCAAGGCTCTCCTTTTCAGGTTGGGAGTAGGCTTTTTCCGTGTCGGAGAGACTTCGGCTGGCATGTGCTATTATGTGACGCTGGTCCGAGTCATTGTCATATTGGGCCAGGATAGCACCTAGGCCGACTGGGCTTGCGTCGACTGTAATTTCTGTCTTGCGGTCCGGGTTAATGTATGCCAGGCTTTCAGCTGCTCCCACGGCGTGTTTAATTTCCTGGAAAGCTCGCTCACACTCGGAAGTCCACTCAAAGGTCAGCCCTTGCTTTGTCAGTGCTCGGAGTGGGTGGCTGATCGTGGCATAGTCTCTAATGTATCTCGAGCAGTAACTCGCCATACCCAGGAATGATCGCACATCGCTGACATCTTGTGGGCTCTTAGTGTCGTTCAGTGTGCTCACTTTATCAGGGTCAGGCTTCATCCCGGCCCCCGAGAAGATGTGCCCGAAGAATTTCAGCTTCGACTGGTGAAATTCGCATTTCTCTTTATTGAGTGTCAAATTTGCTTCCAGAAGCGCGTGGCAGACTCGGTCCAAGGCCGTATCATGCTCCTGGACGTTCGCCCCATACACCAGAATGTTATCACTGTAATTCAGTGTGTGAGGGATGTGATGGATAGTTTGGCGAATGGCTTCTTGAAATATCTCAGCGGCTGATGAGATGCAGAAATTCAACCTCTTATACCTGAATACCCCCAGGTGCGTCGCGAAGGTTGTGATATATCGAGAGCTCTCATGGAGTTCCAGCTGGTGGTACCCTTTGTTAAGGTCTAGCTTGGAGAACACTCGCGCACCGTTGAGTGCCGCTATCATGTCGCTCAGGTGGGGTCCTGGATGACGCTCTCTCTCGATAGCGGTGTTGGGCATCCGCATGTCCACACACAACCGCACCTTTCCGGGAGTTCCTTTCTTTGGAACGATTACCACTGGCGACACCCACGGGGTGGGACCCTCTGTGCGTTCGATGATATCAGCCGTCAGCAACTCTTGCAGTTCGTCTTCCACAGCCTGTTGGAGGTGGAATGGCACTTTCCGAGGGTGCTGGGCAACCGGCTGGACCTGTTCATTGATGTGGAGGTGGATCCGGGTTCTGATCATCTTGCCAAGTCCCATGAATAACTTCGGGAATTTGTGAATGATGTCACTGGTATTGCTGACACGGTATAGGATTTCCACCAGCCTGAGTCGTTCGGCCGTCGGCAGACTAAGGAGACAGTCCGCCTCTGGCCCTTCTATGACATGAATCACGGCGGGGACAGACGTTGTCAGGTGTCTCAGCGTCGTTGAAAACTTCCCAAGGCAGGGAAGTGGCTTCCTGGACATCCAGGTGTAAACACGGACATATGCCGGGCTCAGTTGAGGACGAGGGTTCATTTTGTTATATTCCGTCACTGGGATGTAGTTTAGCGACGCCCCACTGTCCATTACAAATTTTGAATTGTGCTCACCGACACTGATGTCTAGCCGGGGGTATTTCTTTAGCTGATCAGGATCAGCAATCATGTTCGCATACTCCACCGAGTATTCACGTTCGTCTGAAGTCGATCTCGAGTCTCGAGAGGGTGAGCTCCTCGACCATCGCGATGTTCGCGACTCCCTGTTGGAATGCGATGACCTGGATGACGATTTTGGGCGATCACGCACCGCTCGCGCGTGATGCCGGCGAGTGACGCTCCGCGCCGCCGCAGGCAAATTCTTTTCTTTCTCGCGTCGATACTCTCCGCACATGGCTTCAAAGTGGTTGCTCCGGCCGCACTTGCGGCACTGCTGTCCCATGGCTGGGCACGCACCGGAGTGTGGGAAGTCATACCCGCATCTGTAGCATCTCCGTGCTGCCGCCTTCTTCACGTGATCATGTCGTCTGCTCTTCCTCTCTGAGTCCGGTCGACGATGCCCAGAGTTGCGCCGGCGCGATGGTGGCTGAACGTACCGCCCTCGCTCCCTGGATCCTCGACGAGAGCGGCCGGTTCGCACCTGACATATCTGTTCTCGGCGTTCCGTGCGCCCAGCTTCCATGGCCTTGGCCTGCTCCTCAGTCTGGTCATGCACTCTCGTCAGCTCTTCGATTACGTCTAAGGTGTGGCTTTTCTTTAGCAATTTTCTCCGGAGGGTCTCAGACTGGCAGCCGTCAATGACGCGCAGCCGTATGGCGTCATCCGTGGAGAATGCTTCAAAATTGCAGTGATGTGCCAACCTTCTTGGGCGAGTAATGTATGTGCCCATCGCTTCATCTTTTTCTTGGTGCGCCCGCTGGAACACATACCGCTCGTAGTCTACGTTCTTTTTGTGTACGAACTTTTTGTCCAACGCTTCCCGTACCTTAGCATACGTCCCTGCATCCGCAGCTGGGATTTCCTTGATCATTTTGCTGATGTCCTTCCCCACGAGGTTTCGAAGCGCAATCAGTTGATCCTCATCCCCCAGTACTTTGGAGCCTTTGATGTAGTCTTCAAAGTCTTCGATCCACTCTTCCCAGCGGGGGCCCATGCTGCCTCCGACCACAAGCGCCAATGGCTCTGGAGGACGCAGGTGCGACAGTCCCATGACGATGGGTTTCGCCTCTTGGCGTACGGGTGATCCCTGATTTGACATTGCGCCTCACGTGGATTTGTCTCCGCTGCTTGTCCTTGCTTGTGCTTGTTGCAAGGTTATTCTGCTTTTGCTCGTGCTTGTTTGTTTCTGTGCACGTGGACTTGTCTCCGCTCACTTGTCTTTGCTTGGGCTTGTTAGATGTGTTTGCCGCCCTTGCTCACGCTCATTCACCTCTTTTACTTGTCTTTGCTCGGGTTTGTTGTAAGGTTATCCTGCTTTTGCCCGTGCTTATTTATTCCTGTGCTTTTTTTTTTTCTTGCCTTTGCTCGTGCTTGTTCAATCCCCTTTAATGGCTCCTGGGCGCCTGACTTCAAGATGGCCGCCTATCCGATTTAATGGGGGTGTCCTCATAGAACTGCCTGGTTTCAAGATGGTCGCCGGGCCGGCTCCACACACCGGGCTTCACACGTGTCTCAGCCTTTGTTCACTCGCTGCTCATCATGCTCTGGGAGCCTCACTCACCAGCTCCGCGAGGCCTCAGTCGGTGTCAGGCAGGTGAGCTGCGCTGCCGCTTTCACCGGATCCCCTCGTCTTCCGCTTCTTGCCGGGGGGGCTCTCACACAGCGGGTCACTCGCTCGGAAGGGACCAAACAGGGGGGGGCCAGGGTCTCACTTTCACCCCGCGCTCTCCGGACAGACGCTGAACACGGTTGCACGCGTAGCGCTGCTCCCGACGTCTTCTTCTGCGTTTCGCGCTCGGGCAGATGAGGTCACACGTTGGGGTTTAGGAGAGCACACTGCTCATCCCACCCTCGTCGCCAGCTGTCGTGTCGCGATACGATCTCAATAACGACAGACACCGTGTTCTATCTCGTCAATCCTTTATTATATCCTTTCACTTCCCCGTCCCTACTCCAACTGCCGTCCTCCCACACGCTACTCCTTTTCCTCCCTTCCCGGATACCCCGCCCCTTCAGGCACTAGACTGCCACACACACACACGACTGTACATCCTGCAGCTCATGCTGTGTTCCCACCAATTAGGTTGTGCTTGTTGGACACCGGGCTGCTGTATTCCACCGATAACACTGGAATCTCAGTTCCGGCAGTAATTCCAGTTACTTGTGATCAGCCCTTTGGCATCATGCAGGTGTGCGCATACCTTGGGATAGAGACCAGGTCCTAAAGATTGAGCTACGGGCACATGTACCAGCTAGTGGAATCATTTGGAGATTATTGTATGCCACTGTTGTATATGCTTTATTCCACAAAATGCATTCCCTTTCAGGAAGTTTACCACAAATTGTACACTTACTGTTAGAGATCTATTCAAACTGGTAATTTAGAAATGAATTCATTACTTACCTGTAACAACAGTAGTGCATTATAAGGGAAGTCTATATATATATATATATATATATATATATATATATATACTATGCATTGATCAGGAAAACAATGCTTCTGTACATTTTTTATGTTTGGGCGCCAACTATTGATGATGTTGCCCATAAGCTCTCAATGTTTCAGCATGTGACCTCGATTTTCAGACTATTTTATCTGGTGCCCCACTTACTTTATAGTCACTAAACAACTATAACTAAACACTTATAAGGTCCCAAAGGTGAGACCTATTGGCTATGCAAATGCTTGTTTGTGTATGCTACCCATACTCCAGTCAATTATGGAAATTCTTTGGTGAGACTGGAAGGAAACTGAAAAGGCTGACCTCTGAGACACTGGTCAAACCTGTGTGTGTCAGAGGACTTTGACAAACCTTTCCAGAGACATTTATGATCACCTCCCTCTCGCCTAGTTTGAGTGGATGTTCTTCTGTGGTTTCAAAAGAAGCGATGCTTGTGTTGACCAGTGACAAGCAGTTTGAGTTGACTGAATGGAAAAAGGTAAAATTGCATGGATCTGTAGACAAGCCTGACTTTTTCTAAGCTACACGGTTACTCTGTTTTTCATATTTGAATACCCCTTTCTTGACCCATTGGCTGTACCTGTTTTTATTCTCCCATAGTTCAACCATCTCATTCTTTTTTCCCATTCTATTTCTGTAGAAATCCAGTAATGGCAAGGTGGATATGAATAGGGCACCCCTACTGACTCTTACTACCAATGCTTGTGTTTGAGGCTGTCATCAACAGACTCACAATCTACTCAAGGCCTTTATTCACTCGGAGATGCAATGAGACTCCATCTGTCGGGAATTGTCTGCCTTGGTAAATGCACCACTAGCGTTTGGTCTATCTCCTCTGGGTCAATTGACAGTGATTCGGAGTAACCCTTCAATCAGAAGTGTGAGGAAGGCACAGTATACTCTGTTTTGATTGAGGCAAGGTACCAGAATATCATGTTTCAATTATTGTACTACAAAAAGATCATAGCAAACATATCCATGACCAAAATATTGACAAGGTAAGTACATATAGGTTAGTATAGGTTTACTATACGTTACGCCGCATAACTACCTATTGATCTATCTTCAAGGTATGTAGATATGAACTTAAGAATAGTAGGTATATACCTACCATTATATACTTACCTTCACAATATTTTGGTTATCAATATATTTGGTACAATATTCTTGTAGCACACTATTTCTGGAGTCTATATTCTGACATACGACCTTTGACTGCCCATTTGAGAGAGTAAGCCGGGGGATGGGAAACGAGAGCAATCCACTATAGCGCAATCAATGTGATATTGTTCATCTACACATAGGGGCCCCTGCAGACCCTTTGGTGCAGGAGTGTCTCAATATACCTGCGAGGTAGCCATCCTACGTGAAATGTTGGTGGCCGCTCACCAGAGTTTTGAGGAGCCATCAGTTCGCTTTACACCACTGAGGACACTGCTACTTTTCAGTCCTGTTAGAGTGAACTTGTGAACCGGAAGCTACCACTGACCTGAGCAGAGCGCTCTAGGAATTGCTAACATTGCAATGAGCACATTCACAGCAGCGCATTGCAGCATGCGCACAAGCAACATCTGTAAACATTTAAATGTGACCCTTTTGACTCATGTATTTTTATCTGATGAGAAGCATATTTTATGCTTTGGCCTAAGAGCTTGATTTCATGAGATTTAATGGACACTCTGTGCCTATAGAGCAAACTCATCTTAACTTTGAAAGCTAATCATCGTCTTTCTGTTGCTATCATCTTTAGCAGTTGCAGAACTATTGACAATGTTTTAAGGAAGAATGCAGGAATTGTTCTATAATCCACGTCACTATCAATGGCATTAACAGCAGAGCCAATTCATACACGCTGCCAGTAGATTAGCACTTTTTTATGGTGTTATGACTGGGGTTGAACCAGTCCTGTACCTTCCAATGAAGCATTGGTACATCACCAGAAACAGTTGTCGTCTCTGTGGCTACTTATCCTCATACATTGGAAAAGATCCACCCAATTTCTTCGGGCTTTAATCTTTTCTCAGTCTCTTCCTGTATCTGTAGACAGACCCCCGACTTCTTGTATACCACAAAGTTACTGCAGTTTTTACATTTGGATCAGCCCTCTCATGGCCCATTGGCTGTACCTGTTTTTATTCTCCCGTCTCTGCTTATGACGCCATCCGGCTCCACACTGATCACATAAATGGGTAAATCCCATTCTCTGTGGGACACCCCACCTGCGACGATCATTCCCAGGGACTCTGTGTGATCTTTGCTGATGTTCACCACCTTCTCATGGCATGTAACAGTATGGAGGGCGCTCTGTGGGAGACAAAGAAAGTGGGGTGTTATTGCTTGCCCTTTTTAAATCATCATTTTCCTCGACTTGTACTGAGCAAGCTCCAAAAAACACATGGGTGAAATGCTTACCTGAAGAGCAGCTAGGGTAATCCTTGAATCCTCAACACCAAATTGGTTTGATAGTGTTTGACCTGGAAAGACCCTCATACGGTGCCTCTAGATAAACGAGGTTATGCAAATGTAAAGAACCTGGGAATATGACCTTTAAGCCAAGACGTCCTTGACAGATTAGTGCTGTTGCTGAAGGTTTGGGTTCAGAGGAACTATAAGGTTCTAGGATACAGCTATACAGAGATACCCGTCTTTAGTACTTGACTGTGGGTTCCCTAAAGGACACAAACCTAACACTGAAAACCCTCCTCAATGAGCCTGTTCATTCCACTGCACCTACTAAAGTGTGGATTTAAATGACACATATTGCCCACTTAAGATTTTCAGTAAACCCACACAGCTCTTCTAATCTGTGACGGTAATGGCCATATGGTGCTACCAAAAATGGTAGGAAGGCTAACCACAGGAAAACACAACATAGCCATTTACCACAGGGACAGACTACATTACTCTGCCAAATTTTGAGTTTGACCATATAATTATATGGAAAGGCAGCTAAAGTAAACCGTACTGAATGATGCAGGATACTCAACAGCCTAATTCATCCTTGGTACACACTCCTATACCTGTGGCTTGTGAGAAAGGGAACAGTAAACTCCACCCAGTTTGGTCTTCATAATAAAAATGAGTCGCATTTGAGAGGCAAGCTGACTGAAAAAACCTCCAGATTGGCAGTCCATAGTGTCATCCCAGACTATCGATTTTATATGGATCATTTCTAGGGTGGAATTGTTCGTCTTTTAATTTGGACCACTTTTGAAGGTTAATTTGACTCCTTAGAGAAGATTTCAGTTCCATGGCAAATGTGGTTGTCTCTTTGGTTATCTCGTTTTCTCAAGGAGTGTATTTGAGGTTTATCGAAAATTATTTACCACTCCTGGAAAAGACTTTTAATTTTAAACTTTCGGTCTAACAGTTTTCCACATTAACAATATTGCCATTTTAAGGAACACATTAAAGAGGTTGGTATTGTTTAGTTGTTGACTTCTATGGTTACTTGTAGAAAGCATTCTAGTAAGGAATTTGTATTTACACAAATTGGAGGAATAAAACACAATCTATTATGCATCCTTTTCTTCCAAGACACATAGAGGTGGGAGTTTTTGAAAATGATAGTATGGTGTCTCCTGTCCAATACAGGAGATACTGGCTCGTACTCGAGAGGGGTGACTCCGCAGTTGATTATACCACATCATCATATTTGGCTTTACGGGATATTATATATCTATGCAGATGGAACCTATATTTTGGATTTAAGCCCTGAGGAAGTCGAGGGTTATTGCATCCAGGGGCATGGCTTGATGCCCGAGGAAGATGGCGGCGTGTCTGTGACTCCCGCCGGGTCGACGCAGACAACGAGCATCAGACCCCGTCGAGCCGGAATGGGTTTGTGAAGGCGGGTAGAGCTGCACGCTGTCTTTGAAGGGAGCCAACTCCCTCGCAGCAGTATTTTATGAGTGTTTCAAACAGCGCGCTCTCTCTCACCTCAGAAGCAGCCGCCATTTTGGATTGCGGCCGCTTCCTCTCATTATATCCTAGCTGAGGAATCGACGCTGAGAAAAATTCCTCATCTACGCTGCTTGGTATCAAGGCTACCAAGGTATGGTTATTTCAGCACTTTTGGCCACATGAACTCTTGAGCCCTCTGGCATGGCTATTGTCTTTTGAGGCTTTCTTTTTAAATAAGCAAGCTGAATGGCATTTCCCCTATAAAAGCACCATATTCATTACCTTACCTCAGTGACTTTGTGGAGCATTTATTAACTTGTTAATTTGTTATCATATGGGGAGATTGAGGAAAGCTGACTCCTGTATTGAGCCCGTGAAACAAAAGAAATGTATACAAAATTCTACGGTCTTTTCAAAATTCGCAACCATGGAAGCTTCCTCAGCTACCTTTGCTCCTAAAAATGGTGCCTTATCTGACACAAATTCTGGCTCCACTGCCTTGGGGAAAGCCTCAACAAAACGTCTCAAGAAAGACCTGCTTTCCCCTGCAAAATCTCCTCCTGCAGCTTCATTGGACCTGTTGGTAGTAGAAATTTGAGCCTTACGTTTCTTTCTGGAAGAAACGAATAATAAATTACAAAACCTTACCGAAAGATGTTCTCAAATGGACGAGTGCTTGGGGGCAGTGGAACGTAGCGTCTCTCTTTTCAATGATACTGGGAATAAAGTCAACTCTCTCCAGACTCAAGTTTCATCGTTACAAAAACATGTTGAAGAGTTGGAGAACCGAAACAGAAGAAATAATCGATGTATTTTTGACCTGCTGGAAAATGTGGAGGGATCGGACGATCTCACTTTCTTCAAGAGCTTTCTTCCAGAACTCTTAAAACTTCCTGAGAACACCTCTCTAACAACGTGCTCATCGATTGGATCTCTTGCCTGCTGCAGTTTCTTCTCCAAGATGCCTAAGAGGCGTTATCCTGTATTATTTGGAATATACAGACCTTCTCAAAGTTCTCTCAGCAGCAAAATCCCTCGATCGTATTTCTTGGTCTGGCCACACTTTGTTTTTCTCCCAGGATTACGCCAAGAGCACGGCTGACAGACGCAAGGAAGTTCTCAGCATGAGACCGGATCTTCATTCGTTGGGAGCCCGCTATGGCCTTATCCATCCCTGCCTTTTTAAAGTTACCTACAGAAACAACACAACTGCCTATGAAGATCCCAGCAACTGAGAAGCTTTATAAACTCTTGCAAGACAGAGACCATGGATACTTCAAGGCCTTCGTCCTCCTATTCAAATTAATATTTCTGGATTTCGCTGATCTTCAGAACTGTTTTTTTTCCTTAAATGCCATAGAATATTTAACGTTGTTTATATATTCTTCTGATGTTTTATCTCAGTATTGTTGTTGATATTTAAAGTTGGTATGCTTTCTCTGTTTCTCCCCCTTAGACATATCATTATCTGTGCTCGTCATTGTTTTATATCTCGTTGACTACGGTGGTTTGTGTGTCCCGTCTACAGAGTCTGGATGTGCCACCCTTTCATGTGGTTTCTCCCTCCCACCTTTTTTGGAGTTTTTTTTAGGTATGTGTATTCCTTTGTCTAGCTTTATTTTCATTCTTATTTTTGTTTCCTTTTCCTCCTCTCGTCTATCTTTTTTCTTTCTGTCCCCTCTCTGTAACCTTTACCAATGTTTTCTTTGGTCTTCTTTTCTTCTTTATTATGTTAATATTGACGTTCAAGCAATTTTTACAATACTTATCTTCTTACTCTGAACTATAAGGTCTGTACTCTGCTACCCCTTTCATATGTATATTGTAATTTCTTTTCTTCTCGCATTGAAGTTCTCATGTCATTGAAAATTATTTCATGGAATGTATGAGGCTTAAACTCCCCATCAAAAGACAACGTGTACTAACACACTTATCGAAGCTTGGTGCAGACATAGCTCTATTACAAAAAACCCACCTCACCGAAAAAGAATCTTTGAAATTAAAAAGGGACCAGGTGGGTTTGGTTTTCTTCTGGAGTTGCTACATTATGTCGTAAATCTTTAAATGCCAAATTACTTTCCCAAGAACTTAACGATGTAGGTCGATGGTTGTTAACTGAATTGATGATTGGGAAGACCCCACTCTCTCGTTTCAACATCTATGCTCCGACCACAGGGGATTCTTTATTTTGGACTAACCTCACAAAAAATCTTTTAAAACACCCATGACAATTTTATCTTGGCGGGAGATTGTAATCAAATTTTGGATCCCTTTATTGACAATAGTTTCCCAACCTCCTTCACACACAACAAAGTCCACAAATGTTTTGTACAAACTATTAAGCAACGGAAGTTACTAGATGCCTGGAGACTTTGCAACCCCATTACAAGAGAATATACTTATTTTTTCACCAGTGCACCAGACTCAGTCATCTATCGATTATTTTTTTATTTCCAATAATATTTCACAACCCTTACAGTCCGCTTACATTGGTTATATTTTAATCTCAGATCATGCACCAATTTCCATCCTTTTAGATAGTCTCAACAAACCCAATCTAACTAATCGTTGGCACTTTAACAATCCCTACTTCTTGACCCCAAATTTACCTCCTCTTTTACCTCCTTTGTGAATGAATTCTTTAAATTCAATGAATCAGATGACTTACCTTTTTATACCTTTTGGGACGCCTTTAAAGCAACAGCAAGGGACTTTATCATTAACTACGTCTCCAAAAAGAGACATATTGCCTGGAAAAATTCCACTGATCCCTTCACAAAAATAAAGAAATTGGAACACTCCTACTTTACTTCTATGTCAAAAGATTGTTTAAATAGGAGGAGCCTAGCGCGCAACCAAGATGGCCGCGTAGGTGCGAGGCTCCCGAGGACCTCCGCGACCTCCTACATATATCCTGACAATATCCTGTCCTAGATGAGGGGACTGTGTTGGTGAGCCAGAGCTGAGGTGGCACCTGCTTTCCGCTTCCAAATTGGACCTCGGACTCCGGCGGTAGCGCCGTTTGAGATTTCCGGCCTTCTCCACGCCGGACCCCGGATTGGAGTTGTGGGGTGATCCGGAGGCAAAGTCAACAACAGCGGCGGGCTGGGCGCGGCGGCTCGCGTACCCCGCACTTTCACTTTCGCTTTTGCACCCTCCTTGCTGTTTCGGCGAGGTTGGGTTGCGGGGCACTGTGAGGTAGTGTGGCCCCGTTGGGGTGCCCTGCCGGCCCGCCGGCTGTGACTTGCCCCGTGGCCCTGTGGTGACCCCCCCCCCGGATCCCGTGAACCGGCTTGCCCGCCCTTTACGACGTGCCTGGCACGGCCGTGGGACTGGAACCATGTCCACAAAGCAAGATGGAGATCGGGCAAAGGTGAAATCGGCCCGACGTGGCGCAGTCCCCCAGTCTAACAGCATGGACCGCTACACCCTCCAGAAGGGATCTCCCGAGGTGCCGCATAGGTCCCCTGAGGGCCCGACTGATGCTCCTGCTCTGCCCGCGGACCTGACCCTGCGAGACGTGATGGGCGCCATCGCTGAGATGAAGGCCTCGGTGGACCAGCGCTTTGATACACTGGCGCAGAAAATCGACTCGGTCCTTGTGGATGTTGGCCTGGTAAGGGCCGATTTATCCAAGACTAATGACCGGGTTGATTCGTTGGCCCACACCACATCGGGCCTCACGACGGATGTGGCAGCCCTCCAAAAGGAGGTGCGCCGGCTTGGCCAGGCGAGCGCGCTGATGGATCGTCGCCTGGAGGATTCTGAGGGTCGGGCCCGGAGGAACAATGTCCGTATTCTCGGGGTGCCTGAGGGACGGGAGGAGGCGGCGGCGGATCTATTCGTGGAGGACTTGATTCTTACCCACCTCCAGCCCCGGGGACTGAGTAAATTCTTCGCGGTGGAGCGGGCCCACAGGGTTCCCGGGGGAAGGCCTAAGCCCGGAGCCCCCCCGAGGCCTCTCATCGCCTGGATTTTCAACTTCCGAGACAGAGACGCTATCCTGCAATCCTCCAGACTACAGGGGCCGGTCAGACTCGACAATATGGATATATATTTTTATCCTGACTTCACCCCAGCGGTCCAAAAGCAGAGACTAAGCTTTCTCGGAGTCAAACGTCGTCTACGGGACCTAAATCTCAAGTACGCTATGCTTTTCCCGGCTAGGCTGCGGGTGGAGTTGGATGGCCGTACGCACTTCTTTGATCGTCCCGAAGCAGCCGGGGACTGGTTAGATACTTTGCCTGGGGATCGGGATCGGGGGGGTGGGGGGGGAGCGGTGGGGGGAGAGGGCCCGCCGGATCAGGACTGAGGGCCTAATATTATGCCTCGCTCTGGACAAAATTGATGTCACTTTAGACTGTTCACCTGTGTGAGTAAGTCTCCTCCTGTGGAGGTCGTGTGGGGTCTCTTGGGGGTTCTCCCTCCTCCTCTGGGGGTTTAGTTAGTTTCACCATCTATGGGGCGAAAGGCACACTGCACTTTGGGGGGGCTGTTTGGGCTCATGCAGGGGTGCAGGGAGGGGGGAGTTCTGTTGGGGGGGGGGGAGTTGGGGTGGGGTGTTGTTGTTCGTTTTTACCACAAGGCAAACCCTTTTCTGTATTGTTTTTAAGGTGCTCTCCGGGGGACGATTGATGGCTCCTATGTGTTATGGGGGGTAGGGAGTTGACTTTGCTGTCTTGGAACGTTAATGGACTGGGGGATAGGATCAAGCGAGGTGTGGTCCTGCAGTATTTGAAACGAATCTCACCCGATGTAGTCTTCCTGCAGGAGACACACCTTATTGGAAACTCTTTCTGTGCCATGAATCGGCGTGGCTATCGTTTGGTGGCCCACTCGGGCTTCACGTCGGGCTCACGGGGTGTGGGCATTATGGTGAAGAACTCGCTCCCGTTGGAAATTGATGAGCTGCGCCATGATGATAGGGGGCGCTATGCTGTTTTAGTGGGGAGAATGGAAGGCAAAGTGGTGGTTTTTGTATCGGTATACGTCCCACCGGGTTGCAGGCGACCACTTTTGCAGACCTGGGGCGCCTCCTCGTGGGCCTTCCGGGGGGACTCCTGGTGGTTGGGGGGGACTTCAATGCGGTGGTTTCTGGGACTCTGGATCGTCACCCCCCTAGGGACCTCCCCCGGGCCCAGGCGTGGCTACCTGGCCTCTTGGATACACTGGGATTGGTGGACTGCTGGCGCTTAAAACATCCCACGCAGCAGCAGTACACTTTCCACTCGGGGGCACATGGTAGCCTCTCACGGCTTGATCATGTCCTTGTCCCGGCGGCCTATGCTGGGAGTGTGGGGGAGGTGCGCCATCTGGCGCGGGGTATTTCAGATCACTCCCCGCTCCTGTTCCATTTTGATGTCCTTCCGAGGGGTGAGGGCAGGGTAGTTCCCATCAATGCCTGGTACCTGCGCGACCCCACCATTCGCGCTGCTGTGATTAAATCCCTGCAGCGATACTTTGATGAGAATGTGGGGTCCGTCCCTTCGGCTATTTCCTTGTGGGAAGCCTTCAAGACAGTTCTCAGAGGAGAGGCCCTGTCCCTCATTTCCCATGCCCGGAGGCGCGAGCGGGAGGAGGTTACCCGGGTGGAGGCCGAAATTGCTGAATTGGAGGGTGATTTAGAGGGCGGAGTGACGGATGCTGCACTGCATGTCCTACAACTTAAGCAGGCGGCCTACAGGGCCCTCGTTACGGAGGCGGCCAGGGGCCTCAGTAGGGAGCAGCAGGGGCGACTGTATGATGTGGGTGATAAGGCGGGCAAACTGATAGCGT
The DNA here is from genome assembly GCF_964204655.1 of Triturus cristatus. Classification (NCBI taxonomy): domain Eukaryota; kingdom Metazoa; phylum Chordata; class Amphibia; order Caudata; family Salamandridae; genus Triturus; species Triturus cristatus. Next base: position 801,626,508 of record NC_140582.1, on the reverse strand, counting down.
GGTTGGATAAAAAGGAGAGAGTGAATCGTGTGGTCCCGCTGATTGAGAGGACGGATGGTGTGAGTGTCACCGAGCCAGAAGACATTGTCTCCTGTTTCGCGGATTATTTCCGCGAGGTGTATTCTCCGGTCTCTCCTTGCTCGGAGGAGGACTCCCATTCCCTGCTTAGGGATATCGCGCTGCCTTCCCTCTCGGAGGAGGACAGGGTGTCGCTGGATGCCGCTCCTACATCCGACGAAATTGCCCTCGCCATACGTTCGGTTGCCTCTGGCAAGGCCATGGGCCCAAATGGCATCCCTATCGAGTTATATAAGTTGCGACCAGATGTACTGGCGCCCCACCTCCGCGCGATGTTCCTGGCGGCCCACTCGCTGGGCTCCCTCCCGCCGGACCAGCGTCTGGCTACTATCGTGGTGATCCACAAGGAGGGGAGGCCTCGGGACCGGGTCACATCCTGTCGGCCTATCTCGCTTTTGAATGCGGAGCCCAAAATTCTCGCCAAGGTGCTGGCCAATCGGCTGGTCGGCGTGGTGGGCGACCTGGTCCACCAAGACCAGTCCGGCTTTATCCCCCATCGCAACACAGCCCTTAATCTGCGGCGCTTGCACGGGGTGCTCGCACGTGTCCCATTCGTGCGGGAGCCGGCCATTTTGGCGTCCTTAGACGCCACTATGGCGTTTGACACGCTTGAGTGGCCATACATTTGGGCGATGCTGGCGAAGTTTGGATTCGGCCCGGGCTTCATCAGTTGGGTCAAACTGTTGTATTCGGGCCCATTGGCGCAGGTGGTGGTGAATGGAAGAGTTTCGGCCCCATTTGAGCTGGGCCGGGGCACACGACAGGGCTGCCCCTTGTCGCCGCTCCTGTTTGCGCTGGCCTTGGAGCCCCTGGCGGAGTGGCTGCGGTGGCACCCCTCCATCCGTGGTCTCCGTTGGACCCCCGAGTATGAGGACCGTGTGTCCCTATACGCTGACGACATCCTTTTGTACCTAGCCTCCCCACGTAAGTCACTCATAGTCCTGGTTGATGTTTTACGTTCATTCGGCCGGAACTCAGGCCTTGTCATCAACTGGGCGAAATCATGCGTGTATGTGCTCTCTGGGGAGGCTCCTGTCCTTCCGCGGGGTTGTCCGATTCAGATTGCCTCTCAGGGGTTTCGATATCTGGGTGTCTACATTACTCTGGACCCAGAGGCTCGCTACGAGCGGAACTTGCTTCCCCCTCTCCAGCGCTTGAAGGAGGACGTCGTGCGCTGGCGGCGCCTGCCGCTTTCGCCGCTCGGCCGGGCGGCGTTGTTTAAGATGATGTCGTTGCCACGTTTCTTATACGCTCTCCAGAACACTATGGATCCAGTCCCGGCGCGCTACTTCCGTGAGGTGGAGAGTTTACAGCGCCGCCTGTTCTGGGACGGGAGACCGCGCATTGCCCTGGCGAAATTGACGCTCCCATGGTATGATGGGGGGATTGCCCTCCCGGACATTAAACGGTATTACTGGGCCTCCCAGCTAGCTGCAATTAACCATGGCCTCTATGGGCCCGCCTTGAATCCGGCGTTTGAGATGGACAAGATGCTACTGCCCGGTGGCGACTACAATCGAGCGCTCTACTCTGGCGCGCCCGATGCTCGCTTGACGGGACCTACGCGTGTCATGATCAGAGTATGGCATGCGGCTAATGCAGCTATGGGGTGGAAGGACCGTTTGACCCGGGCGTCACCGCTGTATGCGTCTGAGAAGCTGGGCTCTCTCTGGACCTCGAAGGGTTTCGCGAAATGGGACATGATAGGCATCAGTAAAGTGGGGGATCTCTGGTCGAGGGGAGGATTTAAAACATTCGAGATGCTGCAGACGGAGTTTCAGTTGCAGGGTAGTGAATACTTTCGATACCTGCAGATCCGTCATGCACTGGGCTCCGTCTTCCCAGACGTCGCCTCCATCCCGGAGTCTTCCCCCCTGGAGGATAGAGTGCTAGATGGCCATGTTCCAGATAGTACGATCTCCCTTATTTATAAAAAACTGATCAATGATCGATCGGGCTTGCTGATTGGCCTTCGCGAGGCTTGGGTTGCTGACGGTCTGGAATTGGACGATGAGGACTGGATCTCCGCGGTGGCCTCTCCGAAGGAGGTGGCTATACCGGCTCGCCTTCGCTTCGTCCAGCTCAAGATACTCCACCGGGTCTACATGACGGGGCCAAGGCTTCTGCGCATGGGCTACACTGTGGATGGATTGTGTAAGCGTGGTTGTGGTGCCGTGGCGACCTTCCTGCATATTTTATGGGAATGCCCGAGGGTGGAGCGATTCTGGCGCGGGGTGCACGAGGTCCTGCCAGTGGTTACGCGTGTTGCGCTGCTGCCGGAAGCGAGGAGATGCCTGTTGAATGTGTGGGAACCAACTGACTACTCGGCTCCGCAAACGTGGTGGGTGACTCTGGGATATATGATTGCTAAGCGTGACATTGCGCAACTGTGGGGATCCCAGAGTCCCCCGACGGTGTCGGCCTGGAAAGAGCACATGGATTGGTGCATGTTTCGAGAAAAAGTGGTGTATGTGGCGAGGGGTAAGCCTGCGACATGGGTGAAAGTGTGGGGCCCCTGGAACGCCTACCGTGGGAGTATTTGCGCGCCACCATTGCTGCCTGCTGCCTCACCAGCCCCGTCCCCTTAGCTGACCCCTTACCCTAGCCCCGGGCACAGGTTCCCCCAGTCCTCGCTCTGTTTCCCTTCCCCTCTTTGGACTCCTCTAATAGTTGGGGTTCCCCTTCGGGGAGCACGTGCTGTTACTTTCGACTGTAGGGTAGCCTTGTGGGTGTTGTTTTTTTTTTTTTTTTGTTGTTTGTATAAAATGAAACCGCACTGTGACGTATTATGGCTGTGGCCCATGATGTTGATGACTCCTGCTTATGCTCCTTTGTAATGCCAAGGGTTCTATGAACGTATGCCATATGTTTCTGCCATTCCTAGCGGCCGGCCGGAAGGTTGTGGGCCCATAATTGTATATTATTGAGATTTGTAATAAACGGTTTAAAAAAAAAAAAAAAAGATTGTTTAAATGAACTCATTGACACCAAGCTTAAATTCAATAAAGAATCTACAGATAATGCCTCACTATATCTTTTAAAATCCAGCACAAAGTTTTATGGGGGACAGAATAAGTCAGGCTAGCTACCTTAAAATCAAACACAATAGACTTAACATTGAATCAATTCTAGATTCCCAACAAACTCCTAAATATAAAGATTCCAAGATCTAAGAAGAATGTTATCACTTTTATAATTCTTTATATACACCAGATACCTCTCCCTCAGAATCACAGATTATATCTCCACTATAACGAAAAACTTTGATACCCAACTAAACCTTGACCAATTAGAGATTGATATCTCACAAGATGAAGTGCATAAGGCATTACTTACACTCAAAAAGGATAAAGCTCCAGGCCCAGATGGATTCACTGTAGAATTTGATATACACTTCTGTTAACTACTTCTCCCAAAAGTGTCAACTCTTGTATCTTCTTTCTTGCAAATTGGCAAAGCCTCTGGATCTTTCCTTGAAACCCTGATTTGCCTCATTCCCAAGGATGGTAAAGATTTGCATTATTGCAGGAATTACAGACCCATTTCCTTAGTGAGCAAAGACTAAAACATTCTCTCCAAGGCTTTGGCTTTGAGAATGGACTCTTGTCTCCCAGATCTTTTAGGCAGGGAACAGTCAGGTTTTGTTAAGGGATGCTACATTACGAATACTACCTGAGTATTCTTTGATATTTTGTTTAAATCCTCCCATTCCTCCGAGTCTCTAGCGGCAATTGCATTGGACGCTGAGAAAGCATTCAATAGAGTCCATTGGCCTTTTCTTTTTCAGGCTCTCAAATGGTTTGGATTTGGTCCAAAGATTATCTCTTTCATTTCTCTCCTCTATTTAAATCCTAAAGCATCTGTCTATGTTAATAACACTTCTTACCCTTTTTTCACCTTAGGCAGAGTGGTGAGGCAAGACTGTCCCCTGTCTCCTTTCTTCTTCAATTTAGCCTCAGAACCCTTCCTTTCTAAAATACGTCAAAATCAGGGAATACATGGTTTTAAATCTAATACATTACAAGTGAATCTGGCAGCATACGCCAACGACACCCTATTATTTATCTCAAATCCCCAGTCTTCCCTTCCTACAAGAAGTGAATTCATACTCTTTTGGCTCTGGATATAAACAGAACGATGATAAATGCGAAATCCTGCCCTTGACCAAATTTACATTCAAAAATTATTTTATCAGTTCTAATTTTACTTGGAACTCCAAACATAAATAAAAATAGTGCTATTTAAATTATTTGTGTAAATACTGGGACAGACCACCCCATCTGAGTCTTACAGTGTCTGCACTTATATACAGAGACAGAACAAAGGCACAAGCATGCATCTCTTAAGTACTAGTGAAGAGATAGCAAGGTGTGTGCCTTTGTTTACCTCTGTGGCATTTACGTTAGTGTTAGGTTCCAGGCCGCCTCCAGTCAAGATATTAAAACAAAAGGAGGCCTGATGGCCCCTTAACTTCGGCCTGGCTGGAGGTAAAAAAAAACAAGCATTGGCATAGCCAATATGCCTCGCCTTTGGGGCGTTATAAGTGTTCAGATAGAGCTATTGGCTTTGTTAACGTTTTTAATATGTGTTGTAGAGCATTGTGAATGTTGTCCAGCGAAGGCCTATGGAAATAAGTAAGCAGGTGTGTATACTGCACGTTGAGGACCGACCTGCTTCGAAGCACTTGTGCATTTCCTGTAAAGACTGGACTCCCGAAAGAAGACAAAAGCAGAATTCCCAACATGGAAATTGGGATGGTTTCCTGGCAGGCCTTTAACTGTGAAAATGCAATAGGGCCGGGGAGAACATCTACAACAGCACAGTACATCTCAGGGCAGGATATAAACCCCGAACTCTGACTTGCTCTGCCTCTGTCCTGATTTGGTTAGACTCCCTGTATCCACCGATAACTTTCACTGTGAAACAATATGTGTTTTTGTACAGCAGCAGCACGCTAGAGGTCTGATACTGGTGTTCACGCCTTTCCTCATTTTAAAACTCAGGATAAAAGTGTAAGCGAGCCTGTGGCGCGAGAGAGCTATATTTGGCCTCAAAGGCCCCCAACCTGAGGTATGGGAGCATAGATCTAGAAAACAGGAGAGGACAAGCAAGAACAATACCTGGTATCAACAGAACTATATCTGAGGTCATATGATCCCGGCTCGATAATAGGCGCAATGCTCTTTCATTCTTGGAAATCGAGTTCCATTGATGAACGCGGTCTGCTGAGGCCGGTGCCCCGCGGCATGCTTGGTAATGCATACATGGGAGGCAGATTAAAATACAAAACAAGCATGGCATTCTCATTGAAATCCCCGGGAGTAAAGAGCGGGCATGCACTGTTGTGGAAGCGGTAGGGTGGTGTGGGCATGGGTATGGGGAGATTAACAGTGGCATAGCAGGCGCCGAAAAAAGCAGCGCCGAAGAAGGTTTCGTGGCAGGGAAATGAGCGGAGACAAGCAAATGTAAACAAGCGTGGCCACGGAGCCGTGAAAGTGAAAGCGACCGTGCTAATTTGAAACATGGTCCACAACACATGGCACCCTGCGCGCCGCTGCCCGCTCCCGCAAGCTGGATGCCATGGGAGTAAACATTTACTGAAAAAGGTGGAACATGCACCCGCCTTTGACCAATTGCGTGCTTTCATTTTTTAAAGCCACACGCAAAGGCCAATACAATGTGTGGAAAATCTAAAGCCACACGCACAAGTTTTTAGAAAGTCTGGAGTGATTCCAAGAGACCCTCTCCTAGAGCAGCGCATGAGCGCTGCACTAGCCTCGACTAAAAAAACACCCCTCGCTACCTGCACGTTGCTGCTGGAAATGGAAAGCAGATAACGTGCAGGCTCTGCTGAACGTGTCCTGGTGTAAGACACCAGGACACGTTCAGCATATTTCAGTGGGGCCCAACTTCTTGGCAGGGGGGACGGCGTCCATCCTGTGAAAATAGTGGGTGGACACTGTGTACCTGCGTCTACCCCCGACTCATGCCCTGCTGCTCATAATACAAACAGACATTGCCATTTCTTCTATGTGCTTCAAAAGCCACTACACGTTTTCCTCAATTATTATTTCTCAAATTTTAACTGTGTATTACCTATTCGAAGCCCTCCTTAAAGGGGAACAATTCCAATCTATGAGATCTGCCCGTCTGCTTAAGACATACCGGCACTTGTTCATTGTCAGCACTTGGAATCATGGCAATGCTGGAGGGTGGGACTCATCAAAGCAGAGGTATCCAGGGCTTTAAGTGGGATGAAAAAACTGGGGATCTCTCAAAGGGGCGTGGCCGATATAATTAAAGACATGGCTTAAAAACACGTCAACTGAAAATCTGTGCTTAGCACAGTGTGCCACCTGACTGGTATTTTGCTGCTTCTGTCACTGTATCTAGATATATAATACAACAAGTAACATTATACCTAGAACAAGACAGGACTATTGGCTTTGTCAATTGTTGTTAGTTGCATAAGATAAACAAGCAACATCTATGGCTTCATTGTATATAATATTGAAAATGCTTCAGTGCTGAATTGATGAGACTGAAAGAACTATAACGAGTCTCCTTGAAGTTGCATCAAAGGCTGTGAAGGGTGGCACTGCTGCAGAGTTAATGTTTATTTATTTCACCGAGGGTGAGGGCGAAAATGAAGAGCCCCGTAGTAACCCGTCTCAGCAACTGCTTTTTTGGACTGCCGGTGCCCAGCACCGGCATAACCCGGCTCACTTAAAGCCCTGGCCTTATCCTTTTCGTGAAACTCATCAACCTTGTGCTGAACCTACTCATCCTTCCTAGTCATACGTGTGGCCCCACTCGTCCATGTTGCAGCTCCCAGTGCTTCAGTATTGCATCTCTTCCGTGTCTTTGGAGCTGCAGGGGCGCCGGTTATTATTTCATATGCTTGCACAGACATACCTAGCCAGGTGACAAGTTTAACACAATGGCTCAGATTTACAAGCCCCTTGCGCCACGTATGCGTCACTTTGCCCATGTTAAAAGTGACGCAAAAGTGGCGCAAGGGGCTTGTAGATTCAAAGCAAAACGGGTCCATATATTTATAAAAGTGCCTTCGATCCCTTTTTTAACTCATACCTACTGGTGTGTTTTGTTTTTAATTGTAACTGTGATCACACATTAAACTCTTTGCAGGGATGTACATGGAAACTCTTTTGGGATTCCGATCCTCGCTGAATGAAAAAGGCCGCATCTGTCTGAGTAACAGGGGTCGGATGCAGAGTACTCTGGCGGATTAAGAGTCATTTTGCTTATGGTGCACGTCAGACGCTCGTGGAGGTATCCCTGATACTGCGTCAGTCAGATACAGGAAATGTTTATTAGCCTGTGCATATCTTTCAGTGCAGTCCTTTCCAAACATTTGTCCTTCTCCATCTTTCGACCCGGAGAGGACGCGGCCCTGAATACACAGCAGCCTGTGCTTTTTTCCCTGTTTATTGTAAGATAAATGTTTACAGCTGATTATCGCAGCCTCGAATGCGTAGCGCGTGTCTCGCGAGCGCAGCTGCACTTGGTGGGTTGAAGGGTACGTCACGCGGGGGCGCAGCTGCAGCCGGCCGCGTGCTGCCGGAGGGACTTCCGGCCGGAAAGAACCCGAAGTCCTAAGGGGACCTCTGAGGGCTCGATCGCGACCTCCACAGCCCACTGATGCATCGCGAGTCTGCAACCAGTTAGTTCATTGGAAGGCAGTGTAGGCTGTGCCGCACTTCACACTACAATGCTGAGCCTTGAAGCGACACAGGTGCAGTAAGCACCCCCAGGGGTGAATAGTACCAGAGCTATTTGAACCAGTAGCGAGTACTGTATACAAACGACTTAACAAAAGAAAACATTAGGAACATATGCTTGCAGTTCTATTAAAAAGAACAACTCACTACATCTCCTTTCACTAATACCTTTTGTTTTCTAGGCTGCGCCTGCTATGTAAACGCACCAAAAGTTAAGTCAATTATATTTTGTGAATGGGCAAACAGGTCTACGGAATTCAACAGGACGGGTTTGCCTTTTAAGATCATCTATTTTACAACTTTGTTACATCGTTTGCGGAGTTATATTTGGCTTTTGTATATGAGGTGGGTATATATTTCCTTCCACTAAGTAGTTCTCTATGGAATCCATCTCAGTGTATCTCTGATGCGATCCCCACTGCCGTGCTTTCCTCGCTCTGTCTTCTCTATGACTCTGTGCGCTTCTTGTGTTCCGAATCTACAGCTCCTCCTTCGGGCCTCGTGCAGCGTTCTTCCTCTGTCATGGAACCGACGCTGTGCCGTTTACACATACATCACTGTTTAACTCTTCTCTTATGCTGTACTGTCAAACTTTCAAAAATCCCTCTGCGGTGACCTTTTAAAGTTAAAGATCTGCACCCTCGCCTGATAATTTGCCTTTTACGCTGCACTCAAGATTTTGCCCCAGTCGTGTCTGTTCTTTCTTTTCCCAAGAAACTACACCGAGTTTACCACCCGTATCTACCTGCTAGCTTGGTGCTTTGATTGCATCAGCTGCTTTTGATGCTGTTTGCCTACTCTTTTCTTCTTCCTTCCTTGTTGTCCTTACTTGAGGTGTCGAGTACAGTTTGTTTCTAGGTTCGCCTAATTTCTTCCTTCACACATTCCCCAGTTCCCCCCAAAAACTTTCACAACCAGTGGTGTAGTCAGTGTGTCATGGGACCCGGTGCAAGGAAGGAAATGTGCTCCTTGGCTCTAGTTAGAATTGTAAACTACACCAATAGTCAGGGTTCAGTGGGCCCCTCAGGCCCCTGGGCCTCAGTGCTACTGCACCGATGGGGGCTACGCCCCTGTGTGTGAGCAACTGGTCGCAGCAGGAGTGATGCTGATCCATTAGTTGGTATTTAGTGTCATTTAGTCTGTGGGAACATTGATTGCAACATTTGTTTGTTTCTTTTCTGGTTAGGAGTTGCAGATCTCACATGAGATTTACTGATTTCTGTGTATCTGTCTGTAGAGCCGATGCCTATGTGAGTGCTGTTGTGCATAAGATTCTAGTGTAAGCCCGTTCTAAAGTGCCTACAACCTCACCAACGGAATGTTGAGGTGATGAGAATGTGAGACCGTTGAAAGTAGGAGGCAGAAGAGGTAGAAGTCAGGAATAGGAACCGAGATGAGGAGGAGGCCAGGAGCCAAAGATTTACATGTGACCCTTAGAGAAACCTTCATACAGATAGTCCCTGAGGTCATGTAGATAGTTACTTTGGGAATCTCTCAAATTTAGCCTGAGAGAGACCCCAGGTTCCAGAAATCCTATAGTTAGTGAACAAACCTGTCTTCATCATTAGAGTTAATGAGTGGCAAACCCTGATATAAATAGTACCTCAGTGTACTCTTTAAATTGTTTCAAGGAACCAAAGTCACTCCCTTGATTGACAGGGCGGATATCGTAGGAAATGCCAAGTGTGAGTAAAAGACTGGTGCAGGTCGAGTGTATAAGAGACTATCGCAGGGATATTTACAGAAATACCTGTTTGCACATTCACCTATCACCACAGTCATAGGAAAATGATTATCTTTTCAAAGTGAAGCATTTGAAATCACCAAGAACGCTAAACCAACAAAAGTGCACCGCTCCATAACCAGGTTGAAAGACGAGCAGCATTTATGGGCTATGCATTACTCCGCATGACCAGGAAAATGTAGGTCCCGGATGCCAGCCCTTACGGATCCACCCCAAAGAAGAAGACAAAACTCCCAACATAAGTACTGTAGAATGTTTAACATGCTTCAGCCACAGGCCTTCTGACCTGCTCCTTGAAAGCGCTGTGGACTCCTGTCTTGATAAAGACCCGAGAAGATAGTCACCCAAGGACAAAATCCAATTCATAGTCTCTTGTACTCTGGGGATCCATATGATTCATGAAAAGGAATCCCTGATAGCCGCCAAGGACAAGTACTAAACACTTGAATGCACACTTCACCTCCCTGCTCCCACAGATCCCTGTTCTGCACTCATGCAGGGCGGCTCTTCCACACTAAACACCCACCCAGAATGTTTAAATACTTTTCAAAGGGCTCTTGATTGATCCCGTACGGTCAATCCTCAGTTCCATCTCCAATGAAGTTGCCTTCATCACTGTGTTGAATTAACATACACTCCCTCACGTGTGTGTGTTCCCTTTACACTTCCAAGGAGTTTTGACATTAAAAACTGTGTTGGGTTGTATTTCGAAGAAAGTGTTTTCTGCTTTATTAGATATGTCATTGTAACACTTTCTAATCACACAATATATGGTGTAAACACACTATGTTTTGTAGAAATGCTTGCACTAAGTTGTAATTGTCTAGAAGCTTTGTAATAGGGACACGACGAACCTGTGTCTCCTTGGGAAACTTTGACTTGTGATTTTTGCTGGAAGGGGCCCCTTCTCCACAGCTGTAACACGTTCCAGGGCAAACCCCCAAATGTCTAACCAGGCTAGCCCCCTCCTGCTCCCTAGAGTGAACTCTTAGCAAGTGGTTACACATCAATTTGAACAGTCACAAATGACAAGTACTACCCCAACCACGGTTTCATAAAAGAGAGTATCCAGGAGAGATCAGACTAATGTTTGAGTCCAGCGGATTCTTTGACTAGACATTCCATTTCTGCCTAATCGCTTATAAATAAAATATTTTGTTTTGTTCCCAGAAAGGAGAACAACCATGCAGACCTGAAATTACTGGGTCCTTATCTGATGTTTTTGTGTGATTTCCGTGACAAATCTGCTGGCATTCATCACCAGCACTGAGCAAGTGGTAACTGTCTGCAGGGGCAGTTGGGCAGGAAGGGGGTCTGTGGTGAAGGAAGGCTGCGACCAGGTTGCAGGGAGTGTTGTCTGCTGTCCGGATGGTGACGGAGGAGGTTGGCAGGGACTGAACTGTGTCTGTCTGCAGACCATGCCCCACTCCAGCCACAGTTTTACTGGGTACCAATCTACCTCGATAAAACTGTTTTTGGTGTTTTAGGACCTGAGTTTTAGATCCGGATACACCAGACAACTTGTAATATGGCAGAGTGGATTCCACTCTTGGGGAAAATCCGCTCTTGATTCTCATAACGAGGTCCCTAATGATTCGATTCTATGAAGAGCAATAAGGAGGGAAAATGTTTTAGTTTCTATATCTTGACCAAGTACTCTAGAGTTTTCTAAGAATTCAGTTTTTTTTTCCTCAGACACATTAGTGAGACAATGAAATCATTATTCCTGTAAACCCCCTTTTCCACCAAAATAAATTAAATAGCACCTATTTTGAGTTTTTGGTGAATAATATGCAGATTTTGGTGAATAGAGCATTAAAATATACATGTATGTTAAATACCGTACACTTTCCCTCATTAAATTCCGCCAGGTTTGACCTGCCAAAATGTAATGAAGAATGAGATATTTAACACACCCGGTAATTACCAAGTGCTGTAAATACCACCGACTTCGAATTCTGACCCTGTACAAACAGAAGTTTGTGCTGGGGTGGGAAAACCCCGACCAACCTGGGATCAGGCCATAGTGTCAAGGTGCAAATGAACATCGTCCGTCAAAATATTTCAGATAGCTTTTTTCAACTCTTCCTGATTGGATTCCTCCAACAGTTTAAGGTTATCTCAAAGTGCCTAATTTTTAAGCGATGCTGCCAGGCTGTGTATTTAGTGGTCATCACATTTCCATGAAAGTAATTAAAAGACCCTTGAGCCGGGCAGATCTCCTACCGATTGCTTCAAGGGCTCAGAGATATCTATACAAAGATACCACTCTCTACTGTTCTCAGGTCAGATACACTACCAGGACCACCATCTTATTCTGTACGGTAACCAACCTAGTCCCTTGGGCATCGGACTTCTTACAGTGTCTCCGCAATAATTCTAGTGTTTTGTTTTGCCTTTCAACTAAATTCCTGGCCTTATGATCTCGCTCATGTTGTCACCAACTTTCTCTTCTTAGGAAGTGAGACTTAATTGTTTAGAGAATTCCATACTGGATTTTGCTCTGTTATTGTTGTTCTTTTTAATCACTGTGGGGAGTTTAAATTCATGAGCTTTTCCTAGACTGCCTCCCTCTGTGTCACATTCTTTAATTGTAAGATGTTCTGAGTCTCATGGTTGGACTAATGGTTTGCTGTTGCCTTCCATGTTTGAATGCCAGGGAGGCCCTCTTACGCACTGCCTCTGTACCCGAAGAATAGCTCATTCGCACATCTGCAATCTGAAGCTACCTTCATGTCCCCAGCTTAATTCCCATGTGCAGTTCTGGTTCTAATGGTTATGCTGCATCATCCACTGGTTCCCATGCTGTGTTCCTCACGTCCTGCTGCAGCATGACGGGGCACTTTCCGCTCTGTCAGCATATAAAGGGATCTCAGCACATGCATGCAGCTGTTACTTCCATTGATCATTATTTGTCTCTTGATGGGCATTCCTTTGGGGTTATTCCAACAACTGAGTTTCTGTTACAGAGATCTGGTTTAAAACTTTGAAGCAAACAGAGAACCTGATGGAGATACAGACTTCTAGGTCACCATTGACTCGACTGCCCATAGCCAGGTGTAAACCAAACGTTGAAACCTAACAAAGGTCTACTGACACCTCATGGAAATTTATTATGCCAACATTTTAGTTCCATTCATGCACTATTCTCTTTCAGACTGCTATATCAAATGATATATTTTTTTTAAATTTAAATTGTTAATCATCACTATAGACCAGTCTCCTTCTCTATAGTCTTTTACTAGTTCAATCTATCATTATTTTAACTCACTAACTCTTTTCGCATTATCTATATATATATATATATATATATATATATATATATATATATATATATATATATATATATATATATATATATATATCCATCCATATGTAACGCTCCCAATTGAGGGCCTCACACTTCGTGTTGTATTACCGTTTTATTGGTGGCTTAAAAGGATAAGGCGAGATCCTTAGAAACAACAGAGTCTGTTTGCCTTGACTTGTCCATACGCGTTTCTGGAGTCTTGTCTCCCTTGATCCCTGGTGCAGGCATCGGAGGAACAGCGGCAGTGAATTCATACACAGCTGTGAAGTTTAAATGTCCCGCCCCCCTGGGAGTATGAAGCAATTGCATCATGGTAAATAAAGTTCTACTTGTTTTTCATCCGTAGTGGTGTTGCCGTTATGCCCCCCTGGTTGATTGAAATCCACAGTGGACTGTTATCGTAGGAAACCCCCTCATGTGGCTGCATTAGGGGAGACTGTCTGATCTTACACCTGATATGTATGGGATTAATTCATTCATGTTTAAAGCCCCAGAGAGTCCGGGCTCGAACTCAGAGATGAAAGACATGCAATTACAAATTGGGGAGATTTTTAGACTTTACCTTAGAACATAAGGACGCCGAGGTATTTTCGTGTGCCTGTTTGTTGTTTGGCGTCGGCATACTGACGAAGCCTCATAACGCTTTACATGATACAGGCCAGGGCATTATGGGAGCAGTAGTCCCGGACGGAAGATTTGGACACTGTTTCTAAAGTATAAAGGAGGCATGTAATACATATTTGCGATGCTATATTTTCACATGTATGTTGGCTCCTGTATCTGTGTGGAATCATGCGGACATCTATTTAGTAATGTTTGTTTAAGAGCATGAGTCTAACCCCGAGAATGCACATTGATATATCTGTCTTTCATTTAAAAATAAGAACCAAATGGGACCTCACGGGTCTATTTTCAAAGGGCCTGCCTACCCAAAAAATGTATGTTGTAAAGTGGCGTGTCTCGCCTACAACCTAAGATTAATACAGCACAATTTATTTTCACATGCAAATATTATCTGTGTAACCAGCGCAATGGTTTTAATTGGTGCCTATGTGATTACTTGGTTTAAATGTTCATGAAGGCTGTTCATGAAGGCTGTTCATTTTATTTTACTATTTTGGTGCCTCTAGTACATTTTATTCTATGTTTTACACTGGCTACTTCTGTACATTATGCACGTAGAGATAAACGATTGGATGCATTAGTTGTTGTTCACAACAATAATTTCCACTATAGACACTATTTATACTGTATATATGTATTATACGAGCATTTGGTTCACCAATTTTAAAATATGAACGAATTTTAGTTAACATGACCTCTTTTATGTCTATGATAATAGCAGAGTATATAGGCCGATACCAAAATGCCACCAGTCAGATTGAAGAAGGCTGCTGCGACAGCCGAAACGCATCTCTCTGTGCTGGGTTGGAGGAGGCTTAAATTGAATAAAATAGCCTTTACCTGAATAGCCCTCGTGTGCGTGCTCTTTTCCTTAAGTGGAGCAGAGGTTTCCTGTATGTGTGTATATATATATATATATCTCCACTGAAAAGCCAAAGGTTACAGGGATGCTATAGTTAGGCTCAGATTTCACTCGTACAAAAACATAGAAATTCAGCAGCTATAGTTACCTCAGCTATCTATAACTTACGCCCCGCAATGCACTGCTTATGACTTCACATATTACATCACTAATGACAAGATTATTGACATCATGATGACATCTCAAATGACATCACTGATGACATCTTCCACAGAACCACTCACACCCCATACAGCCTTTCATGCACACACCCACAGAACCACTTACATACCCAAACAAACACTCACATACCCATTGACAGACCCATACAACTACTCACACACCCACTCATTCATCCATAGAGCCACTCACACACCCACACACTCACCCATACAGCTACTCACACAACCACTCACTCACCCATACAGCTACTCACACAACCACTCACTCACCCATACTGCACTCACACAGCCACACACTTACCCATACACTTACTCATACACTGCCGAGACTCAAACCTGGTTCTCCAGTTCCAAAATTGGCAGCCCTGGTTGCTATGCCCCATCCTCTACATATGGACATATATATATTCTGTGACTTTCCAGGATCCATATGTATTACTATTTCCGATTTCACGTTTTTGTCTAATGTATAAATGCATTCACTCTATTCCCACACCTTATCTTTTCATTTTTCTTTGACATCTTTATGTGCTGTTTCCTTGCATTTCATCTCCCAGTTTCTCTGCCAGTTCTGTGGAAATTCTAATAACTCGTGCCTACAAAACTCTTTCATTACTCCGCAGGTCTTACAGCTTGTTTTATCTTCTGTTCTTTGGCTTTCCCTCTGCCTGAATTAGTTTGCTAAAACATGGAATCTGTTGTATTTCTGATGTAAATTATTTATTATTATCCATTAAATTGACAAAAAGCCCTTTATTCAAATCAGTAAATATAATAAATGAAAATAAAATGAATTAAATCTTCTAATCCACTATGTACCATTACGCGTTGCATTTAATCCCAGCCTTGCTGTTACTTGGAGAGAAGTGCAGAGGTGGCAGCCCGAACCTTTTAATATTATTTCATGCACTCAGGACAGCCGGCTTCAAGACATTCTTACATCAACAAAATATAAAATAAGATGTGACAGTGAGATAAATAAGCACTACCACAGAATCACACAAAATAAATTGTGTAGAAACATCCTCAACAATGGGTGTGGTTCTGTTCTGTTTTTTTTTTTTAATGACAGCCGGTTTGCCGTATTTTCAACACAGCTTGAAAATCAATGGTAAACATATGTGTGACAGAGTATACCAAAGTTGTGGGACAACATCTGAAAACATCTGATGTAGTGAGACAGAGACAGCAAGCAAGACTCAGGGGTCCTTTAGACCCTGGCTCTATGGCCTCCACCACCTGGCAGAAGGTCTTCTAACTTATGTATGTGACTGGGGGTGAGTTTCTGAAAAGTACTAGCGCTCCGTCCATTATCTACGTGTGTTAGTTTTGTTTGCCTAAGTTGGCAGGATTGCCCATATGTGGGTCCCTTGCACACTTTGCCACTGGATTCAAGCTAGCCTGGCTGATGAAGGGTGTTACCCAGAAATAGGTCCCAAGATGCTTGGTTCAGGGAAGAACTGTCTTGGCAGTTCAGGCTGGACTGTTCCCATGAGGCACAGGGTCAAGACTGATTTGCATATAGCTGGGTCAGAACTGAGGTGGGGAAGTGAGCTAAAGAATGATGATGGATTCAACCCAGATCTGTGACTGGGGGTGAGTGTCTGAAAAGTTTCAGCGCTCCGTCCATCATCTCCTTATGTTTGCTTTGTTTGCCATAAGTTGGCAGGGTATGCCCCGACGTGGGTCCCTTGCTCACTTTGCCACTGGATTCAAGTTAGTCTGGCTGATGGAGGCTGTTACCCAGAAACCGGTCCCAGGATGCTTGTTTCCGGTCCAGGGAACACCTGGCTTGGAAGTTCGGGCTGGACTGTTCCCATGAGGCACAGGGTCAAGACTGATTTGCATATAGCTGGGTCTGAACTGAGTTGGCGAAGTGAGCTAAAGAACGATTATGTATTCAACCCAGATCTGTGAGTGGGTGTGAGTGTCTGAAAGGTTTCAGTGCTCCCTCCATTATCTTCTTGTGTTATATTCCCACCTGCCTGGTGGGTTTCTCTCTCTATGCGTTGAATGTAGCCACAGGGGCTCCTTTAAGAGCCCTGAAGATTTGCACAGTATGTGCTCGGCAACATATTTTGTATTGAGAAAAAAAACTTCCTAAGCAGGAGTTCTCAATCCAAATAAATGTTCTCCCTGCACATGGGGACAATTCTGCATTTTCCCTTTGCGTGTCTGCCTGGCAGCACCTTAGTGGTCAAACCATCAGGTCAGAGGTTTCACTGGTTGAAAGTCAGTGCAGTCCCCACCGGCTTAAACACAGTGCTCCCCAGATTCTAAATAGAGCAGGGTACTGTGAGGGATGATGTTGAGAGGCCCTCCGAGTTGGGCAGCTGTGGTTGTCTGGAAGTTGAAACCTTTTATCACTGACGCTCACTGGCATGCACATGGGAAGCACCAGGGGAATGACTAGCATGTACTTTCTAACATTACCTGCTGACCTCATATTGGTCTGGTTGCTACTAGGCAGACTATTGCTTGTCTGTTGTGGGAGTTTGTGACACTTGAAAGTGTTGCTGAAAAATACTTTAGGGTGAAGTTAAGTTAAGGTTTTCTCGTGGTTGAAGTATGTAGAAGAATCTCCCCCAGCTCACGCAGACTCCAGACCATCCAAAACACTACAGCCAGACTCCTCTTAGACATTCCCAGAAGCACTCACTTCACTCCGTACCTCATTGTTCTACCTGGCAACCCATCCAGAAACGTTGCAAATTCAAGCCGCTCATCCATGCCTACAAAGCTCTCCACAACACTGGACCAACATACCCCAACGACCGACTTCAACTCTACCAACCTTCCAGACAGCTGCGTTTCACCTCCCTCTTCCTCACACAAGCCCCTTGCACTCATAGAAGCAAGTCAGGAGGGCGCACCTTCTCTTTCATCGCTTCCAAACACTGGAATGAACTTCCTCAACACATCAGGACTGCTACTACACATCTCAATTTCCACATGAAACTGAAGACCTGGCTGTTCAACTAAGAGCACTGTCTGGCCTACCTGCTCAAGTGCCTGAATACCCTCACAGGTGATTAGCTGCGCCATACAAATCAACATAACATCACAAAAACATAACAATTAGGTATTCCGTGGACGGCATTCAAACAGGGAGGCAGTTTTTATTTTGCTGATGAAGGCAGATGCAAGCTTGATGGTGCTGGTCAGTTTGAGTTATTGTTGAAACTGGGATTTCACAGGTCACTCAGCATAATTTGCCTGTGATTAATTGTGTCGGAATGGCTTTACCTAGATCTTTGAAGTTTTAGAACGGAGATAATTTGTTTAATATGTGCCTTATTGTTTTCCTTTCCTTTCTGAATCCTCAGTTTCGTTTGACCTCTTCTGTGATTCCTTTGTTGTACAGCAGGTGATTGTCAGTGCCTTAGTTAATCTAACTAACAGAGGCAGGACAGGCTTGGTAGGTGCTAGAAGGTCTCCGAGTAGGATCCTTGCTGCGAGTCCAATGGAACTAAGAAATAACATGATTTCTTTATCTCCCAGGATGCTGAGGGCAGCCACAAACTATAAGTTGTGGCATTTCTGCAGTAAGATTTGGTGTCTTGGATCAATTATCCTCCTTCCTTAGCCTTGCACCTTTCACAGTCTCTTTGGTTATATTTTCTAGTCTTTCTACTCTTCTGCTTCATTCTTTTTTTTACTATGTTACTTACTGCTGGTTTGTCCAACTAGGGATCTTAATTCCCAGTATATTGGGACATGATCAACAGTATACAACCCCAGAAGTTGCCTCCGTTTATTAGGTCTCGGCTCGAAGGCTGCGCTTGCGCAGTCTCGATCCGAGATTTAATGACTTGGAGAAGAGGGGGTTGAACCCGCCCCTCTTCTCCCCTGTTCTCCATTGGCTGGCCTCTTGAATGCTGGCCAGCCATTGGAGAAGAGGTCCGTCATTCCGATTAGGCCCCGTCCTTTTCGGATCGGGGGGCGTGTTTTTTTCAGAAAGTCTAATTATCTCCTCCAGCCAATGGCAAGAGGAGATAAAAGCAAAACACGCCCCCGAATCCGAAACCGCCACTGTGTTTCTCCGAGGCATTTCTGCTCTGCCTCGGAGAAAGGCAGTGGTGTGCTTGCCTTTTGCTCTGCCTTGTTTGGGTTGTCGGGGGTAAACAGGTGTAGTTTTGCTATTCTATTGCAACCACGTGGATTAAGTTATCCTCCGTACCTTTTACCACTTGCTCGAAAAACGGACAATATCTATATGCCGAGAGGCTTAATAGAAAACCAACACTTAAACGCCGCACACTTGTGTTAGTTCGCTGCGTGTGAAAACCCGGCGAAAATCGGCGATTAACTGTACAGCTCAACACGTAAATCCATATAATTGTGTAGCCAGTAAACAAAACTCCAGGATGGTTACAACACTGCGAAGAGGGTAATCCAGCTGCAGATCGTGGTGCAAACAGATACTTCACGAGCTTGCGACCCACTACTTTCCATATAGGGCGAGGCGATATTGGGCGGCGGCACACTAGCCCTTGCAGGCAGACAGACCCCTTTGGTCTCGTTTCCATAAAAAGAAGGCATGTCACTTCACGCCGCACGGTTTCCCCGACTCCGTAATTATGCTAGCATCTTTCCTGCTTTGGGGCTAGGAAGACGAGACAGTAAGAACACTTAACCACCATCGGCTGTTGCAAAAATAAGAATACAAGGCCAAGCGTTGCATATCCGCAGCACGGAAATTCCGAGGGGGGCATCCGAGGTCACAGTATATCAAGGCAGCAGCCACATGTTAGCCCATCACCAAGTGCAGAAGCTGCAAAACATCCACTGTCGCTAGAGGGCGAGCCAGACCCCACACAATTATCATGGGAATCGGGTCCAGTGATTTGAGTGCCGTTCTCTCATTACAAAACTGGGTAACTCGCCCAAGATCACACACGCCCTGCGCCACTGTTTCCTTGGGAACGCTTATAAATAGACTAGGCCATACATCAAACACTACTGGTTAACGGGTCGCACCACGGTGGCGTCTGAATGCACCACTCCAACTTAATGCAGGAAGCTTTAAATTATATGTTTGGTCGTACAGAACATAGGAAAATGGACGGGAGACTGGGTGGTGCTTTCATGAAAAGATGGTCTCGGGTCTATCCTGAAATCGCCGAGAAAACACGCAGTTTTCAAGCAGAAAGACGATGTACTGATGCGAAAAAGTAACGTGCCACCATATTACATCACGATTGAGACCTCTAGCATGTCATGTCTCTTCTACACCAAACAATGCTTTTAATTAGGAAAATTATTTGGAAAACGACCACAAAATAACCTACGGCCACACAAAATAAGCGATTTGAAGGAAGAGTATGTACAAAACCAACCGGATGGGATCGGGTCGCCTGATGCAACGAACCAGTGATTTATACGAGCCCACCCTTTTCAACCGCACACATGCGAATTATCTATGCCCCGTTACTTCAAAAGACGCCTAAATTACTACATTAAACAAGGGGGAAAGGCGTGTGTATGTTTATTTCTATTCATAGTACGTTTCCACTAATTAAATTACCGTGCGGGTACATACACCCTAATAATACGTGTGGCCGCAGTTTACAGAGTACGAGGCTAAATCAGAGCGGAGGGAAGAGTTAAGAAGACCGCAAGAGGGTACAAAAACTATTAAGTTCTGGAAGTCTATTATATTTAAACACTATGGCATTTCAGAGGACAGTAGTCATTTTTACATATGATACGTATTGAATAATTATCGCCTTCCTCATGTTTGGAAAGTTGCTGAAATTGATAATTTTTTCCAAAGCGAATGTAGAAAAAGAGAGGGGCTCGCTTTAACAGCGCAAATCCTCCCTCTCTCACATACGGTTAGACAGGGTCTAAACCTCTGCAGATTTCAAACATGGCCACTATATTTATAACACCTTCTTCTGTTTCTATTTAGCTCAGTACGTTTCGGAATCGTTACTTAGTCCTCTTTTTATTTCCATTGTCGTGTTACTTTTCTATGCTCCTCCTACTTCCTATCATCTTCCAAAGCGTGCTGCTGCCTAGTGCTTGTTTCAACAGTTTTAGGAGCTACTTACAGCAACGCCTGTGTAACCGCCAGCATGGTGAGTCCGCTTGGGAGGGGGAACCCTTTCAATGCCCCACCACAACTCTGTGGGATTGTTATCGGCCTCCGAGAGATACTGTTGAGTGTCGATCCTGGGCTGTCACCTATCACTGACTACCACCCCAAAGAGCAGTAATCTTTGAGTTATTTGTGTTCCACCTTACCCATCACCACCTACAGCTGATGCATGCCTCAGCTTTTAGCTGTTTTGTGTGCATCGACACGGTGCTGTCACCTGTGTCTTCTCCTTGCCACCTAATTATAAATGACTCCGAGATAGATGAGGTATTTTAATGTCATTGGCATGTATCAGTGAATCCGAGGTTTCCCCTCCAGGTCTGGGAGCCATCGAGCAGTGATCATAAAACCTATTTTGTCAGACACGCAGATAGTGACACTGGAATAAACGTCTACATCTGCTTCTGCATACAGAGAGAACAATAACGCTAAGACTGTCAACTTCCTTTTCTTACCAAGCAACAACGATCGGAGGGGCTGTCAACAGTGTTTAATTTGTTAAAAATTAATAGGTGTAAGTGCAGGCGCCCAATTTTTCCCACTAGGAGCTTGCAAGTTGCAGCCGATTTACTGTTGGTGTTGCCATTGAGCAAGATTGTTTAGTTGTGATTCCACATCATGCTCCTTTTTTCCACTATCCTACATTTTCTCGTTGTTGCTTGAAAAGATGGAATCTAGCTGGATAGTGTATCTGGTTGCTTTCAGTGCGCTGGTTTTGTGCCTGCCATAGTGTAACGTGCTGACTTTGTTCCTGTGCAATTTGTTGACTCCTAGACGTCTGGCTATGCCTGCTCTTTGCTTGCTTTGTGTTCAGAGCAGCAAGCTGCAAGAAGTGGGGGAAGTCTCGTTTTCATTTCTAGGCGTGCCCAACTCAAATGCCACATTTAAAGGGCAATGCCGTTTCTTTAAATGTTTTAAAAACAAAAACAAGAATAATGTCATGAGCAATGCCAACAGCTCTAACTTTAACAATGCCTAGACCATTGCATTGTAAATGCTTGTTGGATAAGCTGCTGCACTGTTCCTCGGACGTTCACTGACTGACAAAGAAACAACAGGCGTGTGCAAGAGTGAGTATGCATGAATAGGTATGTATTCATACCGGTAAGAATCTATGCAGGAGACTACACTTTACCAAACACGCTGGTGCTCTTCGGGCACACGCAGCAATACAATGATGGCGGTTGTCAATCCTCAATACTGAAGGAAACAGGGCTCCAGGGACTAGCAACAGCAGCAAGGTATGGGAGGTGTGGGATGTGAGGGGACTGGATTGCCAAAATACTAGTCTTTCCATAATGAAACACGTAGCACAGTAGGGCATCAACACCATTATACCTTTTCACAATTAGGGGTGAGAGGTTCAATTGACTGGCAAAAAATGCCCTCTTAAAACTGTGCCGGTCAGTCACCCCAGGAAAACGGCACAAATCAAACCACGAAGAAATGTGAGGGGCAAAAAAATGTCAATTTAAAGTTTATTGTCTCAATATTGATAGGCCAACGGGTGTGTCACAATAAAAATTACTTCATCAAGGCCTGAATCACATATCCAAATTACCTTCTTAACTCAGATTGGTAAAAAGAGTTTTCTAGATGGCAGCAATGAACAATATTTCCCAAAAACAAAACGTTCGGCCAAAACTAAGTAGTTTCCGTTTTTTAGTACAGAAGAGTAACCAGCAAAATGCCACGCGGTGAGCAGCAGAACAGAAACCTATTACACTTTCTGGCGCCGCACTGGGAAAAAAGTGAACTTGAGGAAGTTGCATTTGATTTTGTTCTACCATCATCAAGGAGAACAGAGTGGTGTTGCCCAAGAAAAGGACTGAAGAAAAGGGCGAAACACCTGACATAAATCACTGCTGTGTGTTTCCCCTGCATCTCTTCCCCCTTCCGCAAACCATTTCTCAGTTTGACAGCTCCTTAAAGGCATTTGGGGGATGGTGCCAAGATCTTCGGAGGAGTTGCTGCCTAACCGCACTGTCTGCAGCTGGGAAAGGGCACATCATCAGCCTTGCGATCCTGCGATATAGGACCAACTCGGGGCATATGACAGCAATGTGGCAGGCTTTGACTCGACCCACACGGATCTGCATTTTGGCAATGGGCTCTGACCATCTATTTACTCTCTCAAGTAGGTGAATAGACAAGGTGGCATCTTCCCAAGCGGCACACCTCAGACTCCTGCGTTGTTATAGCAGACAGCTTGTGCCTAAGCAGATTGCCTCTAGGAAATGTGTCAGGATTTGGAGCGCTCAAGGCAGAATGCTATTTTGGTTGTGAAGAATGCCTCCAACTCTCACACACTGAACAAATGCAAATTTTTGTAGCCTTTTGTTGTTATCTGAAGCCATTTTACCTTACGGCAGGTCAGTCCTGTCTGCTACCCACTATCATTTGTTGGTGCACGCTTCACTTGCCTTCCCAGATTGTCCTTTCCCTTCAAGGGCATCTGCCACTTCATTGTTTTGTTGGGACAGGTTCCCCCACTTAAGCCGCGTGCCACCACCAAGAGTTTTGAGGTTTGTTTCCCCAACTAGGTGTCCTGGCACCACCCATTAGTAGGTGGGTAATGGCCTCCTTCTGGCCTGCTTACACCAATGAGCTGGTGTGGCAGGCTCCACCGGTCCACGCTGCCTGTTCCCACCCACGATCAATTGGAGCAGGCAGTTCCTGACTAAACTCCTTATCATGCATATTATTTGTTGAGACAGGCTGCTCCTAACAGAGCAGTTTGCCTTCTTCCTGTGCTGTCGCTTCCTGTGAATCTACATTCTGAGATGCTACTTGAGTCAATAGTCTTGCCTTAAGCATGACACCCAAAATCTGCCCTTCCGCAGTTGGAAATTTAGAAGGTGGCAGTGTAAAAAAAGCTTAACAATTACGAAAGGACTGCCCCTCCCATTGTGCGACACGATTGCTTTGTCAATGGGATATGGTACCACTGGACATGCACACGCAGTGTTGTAAGTTGTATATCTGTATATATTATTGGCTCAATAGCCCTGGCGAGCTCCTGGCACGGGTACAATTTCAGTAGTGTGCTTTATTGTCAGTGATGTCAGCCAATATCTCTAGATTACATAATGACGAACATGCATGTGTGTCTAAGGAGAATTAGCCTTCATCTTATATATACTTAGCCATGTCCAGCAACATCAGAAGAGTCATCACAGGGTGATACATTTATAATCGCTGCATGCATGATCATTATTGCTGGCGATGGCTGCTAACATGGTCAGATTGAAGGTGGTGACCCATAGGTGACAGACCCATCGTTCCAACCCCCAGATGGCGTTGTACGCTGCGCCTCTAAAAGGTGCTTGCCTAAGTTGTGTTCCCCTGAAATCCTGCCATGCTACTGCACCGTAAATAGGTCACAAACCAGATGCTGGGGGGAGCTCCAGCCAGCTCGCATGAGGGTTCTATTTCCGGCTCAGTTCCAGAAAGGGTAAGTGCAGTTAATCCCCTTATTTTTATTACATATAACACATTTCATTTGTTGGCTCAGTGCAGAAGACAGGTTTGCTAACAGTGTGTACATAATAAAACGTGCACCTTGGTGCTCTGCCCAGCCCAGCCTCTTCCCCCCCCCCCATGTGAAGTGCATGCAGCGAGCAAGAGCAGACACCGGAAGCAAAGACAAGCCACACTGTTCCTCGTGAGGCGATAGGCTGCACGGTCAAACCCAACAACCCGCCCTTTGAGCTCTCTTTGCTGATCTGCCCTTCATGGTCACTGGCCCTCACTGTAGCTTTCATTTCTTTTGCATCAAAAGAAGGTCTTGGAAGTCTGACAAAAGCCGGCCTCACCTTGTTCGGGTGGTTCCGTTCACTGGGGCATGGCGGGGGGCTTCCGTTGTTATTCCACCCGGCCTCCTGCAAGATGTCAGGGGTCGGCGCTCTGCTCTGCCGTGACACAATGAAGTGCACCGTCTCCTCGCTGGCCTGTGTGATGAGACACAGATGTAAACACAGCCCTGATCCAGCAGCACCCCAGCCCCCCTCATTGCCACCCCCTGCACCTCACCCCCGAAGTTCAAGGAGAGGAAACCCTTTTTTCCCAGGACTTCAGCAGCCCGGTGTTATCCAATCATATGTGTAATTGCTGCAGCCCGGTCTGTATTTCGGCTGCCATTTTTACGACAATTAGAAACGTACACAAGATATATGCCCTGAGCGGTCAGCAAGGCGTTGTTGACCTTCGACATTCCGTTCTTTACTCGCCCCAAATACAGCAAAGAAAGCAGAAACATAAAATTGTATTTTAAATAATTTGCTGAAGGGCTTTACAACAGGACGCATCTCCCTAGATACATCACGTTGTAAATTGGCTGCATTTTTTACACCGCCGCTGCGTCACATAAGTGACGCAGCAGCGGCGCTAAACTGTCGCAAGGGGCTTGTAAATCTGCCTCATAATGCACAGACAAGGAATGACTGGAATGTCAGTGAAATTCGTCATCCAGTACACAGCTTTAGGCAGCAGGTTGAATTACTTCAAATTTATCTTCACAATAATAATTTATTGGCGTATTTTATTTAGAATACTTTCCAACATGTCATGCAGGTCACTACGTCTGTGGCATGATAGCATGGCGCCTACGTGGCGCGCTTTTTAGGATTGGAAACAGTACAGCCCTCTTCACATCAGGTCAATATTTTCTTGAGATTCTACAGCATGACAACCAGCAGGCCTCGAGTGTATTGTCCACAACTACTTCAGAGAGAGATCAGTGGGGATTACATGCTTGGGAATGCTATCCACAGGAGCTGAGACTTACACTCACGTCTGAATTATATCAAGGTTTTGACACGGTGCAGTGTGTAGTGCATTTATTCCAGACACAAGGAGCGACAATAAAGGTACTTTGCCCATAGTTAGAAACCTAAGGCTTTACTTTTTGGCAGGATACTTCGTTACAAAAGTGGTGGATGGATGGCCTGTCCCACTGTATTAGAAGTGCATTATAGCCTATGGCACGGAGCGTGCCGTCTGCCAAGCTCGAAATAAGGCCTCTAGTACAAATAGGTATAGAATACGAGAATAATTGAACCTTTGAGGTCCTTTGGACATATGTAGTGTGTACTTGTGAAAATACTCACAGCCATAACTTTACAGCCTATAATGCCCAAGCATGGCCATCTTAGAGCATGTGGTCTTCGAGACTGGTAACTTGTTTACTCTTGCGCTTACAGCGGATGAGGGCAAAGGTAAGGGATGCACGCTAGAGCAGTGATTGACTTGTACCAAGGTTGATGAAACTGCTCCACACCATTGAGAAGGAAGCAACACTAGCTTGAACAGTTCCTCTCACCATTTAGATTGTTCCGTGCGTGGACCTATGTGAAAAAAGTAGGATTTCTTGGGACAAAATTATTTATTTGATAGGTTATAAATTCTCTGTAACAGACAGTCTAAGATCATCTAATCCCATTTTTGGGGGTACAAGAAAGGTATCCATTCCTCTTCATCGAGTGAAAGAGGGCATCTTTTCCTAAAAATAAATACCATTTGCTTCAGGATTGAGTATTAGAAAACATTTTAACCGGCCACTTATATTCGCAGGCGCGCCAATAGCGTTCCCTGGGTTTTGGATAGAAACAGCATACTCTATGAGTTCTCATCTCTATGTTCAGCTTTTGTACAAAATCATTTGTTCTCCCGGGTGGAGCTTTTATAACTATGCGGCTAATACATGAATCAATATGAGTCTACAGAGACCCAAGCAATCTGCATCTCCAAATTTTCCAGTTTACTACATGTCAAATGTCGATTAACTAACAATCAACTAAAGATAAATTCTAGGACATTTCAAGGGATTGTATTTGGTACTCAGGCACATACTCCACACCAGCCCCAGCTCAGAAGTTAAAGAACATGATCCTCATGTTTTAAGGAACTTGCCCTTTACACCACACATTACAAGAGTAATGAAAACGTGTTGCTTGAACTTTAGAGGACTGAAGACAGTGACATAATTTGACATACTCTAATTTCTTGTATCGAGTGGTTTCTGCTTTGGCATTGGTTGTATGCAGACTTAACAACTACACCAAGACCACCATATTCAATCTGCCTGCCCATCTATGCTTATGCAAGCTTGTGACCCCTCAGCTCTCTCAGCACTTAGCACAGCGTCCAGCTCCTCGTTAAAAGATCCAACCGGGCCAGGGGGTCTATAGACCAATAAACCAGCGCAAGATTGACCGGGGGAGAGTGTAAGACAGAAACCGAGTGCTTCGGCCCCGCGAATGTCATCAGTTGGTATAATGGAACACTCGAAGCGTCTGTCTATTACCAATGCCACTCCTCCCCCTTTGCCTGTGCTCCGATCCTTCCTTAATATGAAATAGTTCGCGGGCAGGGCATTAGCTATATCCGGGCCTGACGCTTTGCTGAGCCATGTTTCCGTGAGGAACAGGCAGGCGGGCTTAGAATCGGTAAGGAAGTTAAACAGGTCCAGAGCATGTTTGCTCATAGACCGTGTGTTCAAAAGAGCACAGCTGAAAAAACGGACTGCAGAGGCCTGCTCTGTTGATGCGATTATAGATTGGCTAGACTTTGCAGCCTCTGTAGCCTCTGTATCCGTCGGCCTGCCCCTCAGTGACCAGCCACAGCTAGTGCAGTGATGTTTAATCCGAGTAGCGGGGTCAAAGATACTGCACCCGCTGTAACTGTGTTGTCTGAGGGCAAGAAGCTGTTGGGCGGAGTAGTCTAAGTTTTGCTCGTGGCGATGGCTCTCTGGAACCCAGCCCCGCCCGCATCCGTCCGCCTCCGGGACGCTGACGGGCGCAGACGGGCTTTCCTTAGGCGCTCCTTTGGCGCGGGAAAGGCGCTTCCGCTGAACGCGTCCGCTGCGCGGAGGCATCCCCGTATCACTTTATAGTTCCCGCCCGTGAGGCAGCAAGCCTAGTCCGCCGACTGGAAAGCCTGCCTCACCCAAGATGGCCGCGGTGCGAGCGTCCGACCCGATGCACGAGTCTGCAGTGCGAGGGACGCCCGGACAGCGCTTGTAGGAGGAAAGAAGGCGGGGGACCAGCTGCGAGACCCCTGGAGCACCAACAGGACACTCCAGAGCCCCTAAGGTAAGAGCCGAGATCCCCAACCAGAAGAGAGAGTACAGCGAGAATGTCTCCCGGCTTTTCGCCTCAGGAGAAAAGGGTAAGTGTGCAAAAGACGCCAAGACAGATAAACAAATATACAATACAACGGTTTTAAAAGTATTAAAATGTGCAAATAGGCAAGTTAGCTATGAGCTGCCACAAGAGGCTCTGAACCGAAGGCAGCCGACCCGGGAGTCTCTATGGCATAGGTCTGAACCGATTGTGGCAAGGAAGCTCACTTTATAGTTCCCGCCCGTGAGGCAGCAAGCCTAGTCCGCCGACTGGCAAGCCTGCCTCACCCAAGATGGCCGCGGTGCGAGCGTCCGACCCGATGCACGAATCTGCAGTGCGAGGGACGCCCGGACAGCGCTGTAGGAGGAAAGAAGGCGGGGGACCAGCGACGAGACCCCTGGAGCACAGCTGCCGCCTTTGGAAGTGGGAGTTCCTCAAGGATCTATACTAAGTCCGATCCTTTTCAATATTTATATGTCCCCTCTGGCTGCGCTGGTCGAGTCTTTTGGAGCCCAGATTGTTTCTTATGCCGATGACACACAGCCTGTAAGTCCTCCTCCCTGTAGAAGCTTTATGGTCTTGGGTCTGTCAGCACCGGGACACTCTGTCTGAGTAGCTGAGCGCTTAACAAATCTCTAGATAACATAACATAACATAACATAACATAACATAACATAACATAACATAACATAACATAACATAACATAACAGTGTTCAGTTTGAAATTCTCTGGGCCCGATTCACAGAACTAACTTAAGACAAAATCCTAAAATTACTACCATTTTCATATTCACAGAAGGCACTTACTCATTTGGGTATTCACAGAAGAGACTTACTCACTTCGGTATTCACAGAAGTTAGGAGTCCTAACTTTAGGACTCCTAAATGCCTTCTGTGAATACCGAACGTCTTAAAATTAGGATTTTTCTCAGTTTAGGAGTCCTTAAATTAGGTCTCCTAACTTTACTACTACTAAACTGAGAAAAATCCTAATTTTAAGGCTTTCGGTATTCACAGAAGGCATTTAGGAGTCCTAAAGTTAGGAGTCCTAACTATACTACTACTAAACTGAGAAAAATCCTAATTTTACGACTTTCGGTATTCACAGAAGGCATTTAGGAGTCCTAAAGTTAAGACTCCTAACTTCTGTGAATACCGAAATGAGTAAGTGCCTTCTGTGAATACCAAAATGGTAGTAAGTTTAGGATTTTGTCTTAAGTTAATTCTGTGAATCAGGCCCTCTGTGTTTCATCACAACTTTTACAAATATGCTCTATTGTTTCTGCACATTTCAGAAGTCCCAAACCAGGGTGAAGTCTTCATCCTAAATGGTCTCTTGCCCTAATTTTCCACAAAGGTGAAAGCGTTTGCTCTCCTTTGTAGGTGTGCAACTCTGAAATCCTCTTCCACTGGTGTTGAACATGGTCTCCTTAGGAGAAATTACCACAAAACATTTAGCTTTTTCCTCCTAGTCTTTGCTGACTCTCTCTGCATAACCTTAGGAATCTAGGCACCTTCCCCCTGTACGGCAGACGTAAGGTGCATGAGCCCACCTCGCCCGCATTGGGCTGGTGGCGTGTATATGATGGGTTCTGGGGGCCGAACCTCTGTGTGCTTTGTAAATAGGAACACCACATACCCAAGGATGGTACGGCACTGGCTAGGAGTGGGACATAGCACTGAGTGTTCCACCCACCGGATTGTCATCGACCCTATGCCGGGTCTGCAAGGACAGGCCTGTGGGGCGGCATGGCACACCTGCCTAAGTTGGCATTACTTAAGCCTCAGCCAACCCTGAGTGGGTCATCCCATACCGCAAGGGCACCCCATGAGGGAAGCACTAATGGGCGCAGGGGGCGGAGGGGTAGGCTGAAGGCTGGATGGGCACATACAGATGTTCCCTGCCCAGGTAGTGAAGAACCCCCTAAATGGGTTTTCTCCTGCCTTAGAGTTCAGCTCTTTCTATGGATACTCCGGGGGTGTTGCCGATTCTCTGGAGTGGTCTCCGGGTCCTGCACATGTCCTCATTGTTAAGGCCGTGGGGAAGTGAGTGCGCTTTCTACACATATTGGGAAGAGACAATGACAAGCTGTTTCAGAACACAGGCTGGTCTGCCTGCTCAGACGGGGGTGTGCGCACCAGCCCTGATGCAGTTTCGGATACGCGTCTTGCCTGCCGTGGCAGGTTGGAGGATGCGCCCTGGCACCTATGGCATTTTTGATAGGTGCCTGGCCTGCCATCGCGGGCTGATGAGTGTATACCTGCATCCCTGGTGTTCTAACCTCCAGGTCAGGCCTGCCGGTGCAGGCATGTGTCTGCGTGCTTGCATCCATGATGCTAGCAGCAAGGTGCCCGGTCCGGGAGTGCGCAATCGCACCCATAAGGTGGTCCAGCCATGTTCGGCTGGTCCGAGCAGGGGGATGTGCGTGCACTTGCACCAGAGGTGCTAGGGCCTGGGAGAGCCATGTGCCCAGCCTGTCCTTGCAGCGTGAAAGTGCACGCGCCCTTCCTATCTGTGTTGGGAAGTGGTGCTGATTTCATGTTCTGAAACACCGGCCGATCTGTCATTGCAGACCTCTGGGTGCTCACTGGCATCTATCGTGAGTAAACTCATGAGCAGCTTGCCATTCTAGGCTGCTGTGAGTGCGCACCCACACCTATGGTGCCCGTGATTGAGTATGCCGTCTGCCAATGCAGGCTTGTGCGTGTGGACAGACATACGTATTAGTTAAACCCATATCTAGTCTGTTGTGCAGACTCGGGTGTGCGCACTTACACCACTGGTGCTGGGAACTATGTGTCTCTCCTGCCATCGCAGGTCAGTGTGCGCAATAGGGCATGTGCGCTCAGGTAGTGAGGAAAGCCTATCTGTGTTTTTACTACCTATGAGGCTTGCTCTTCCCATCGGTTAAGATGGGGAGGTGGTTGACATTACCTCGGACTGCAATAGTGGATTTATTTATTTATTTATGTCATTTGTAGAGCGCATGAATCACCCCGGGTGGGGTATCTCCGTGCTAAGGACGGAAGAGGTGATGGCGGAGTGATTAGAAGAGTGATGTTTTAAGTTTTTTTCTAAAAGACAGGTAATTGTTACAGAGACGGATGTCCAGAGGTAGCTGATTCCACAACTGAGGGGCAAGATAGGAGAATGCCTTGCCTCCCCGTCTGGTTTGTTTTATCCTTGGAATGGTAAGGAGACCTTTTCCTTGGGAACGAAGGGTACGTGAAGGGGAATACCTAACTAGTTTGTCTGCCAGATATGTCGGACCCATATGATTGAGGCCTTTAAACACCAGACAGCAGATTTTAAACTAAACCTCTTACGTATTGGTAACCAGTGTAGCCTACGGAGAAGGGGGAGAGAAGGGGTTCGATGGGGTGCACTGGCTAACAGACGAGCTGCCGTATTTTGGACTACCTGTAAGCTGTTCAGGGAGGACTCCTTCGCGGCGATCAGAAGGGCATTGCTGAAGTCCAGACGGCTGAGTACTGGAGCGTGCACCAGAGTTTTCCGAGTCGGAGGGGGGAGGAAATGGAATACTCTACGGAGTAGGCCAAGAGCATGGAAGCATGCTCGTTTGGTGGAGGTTATGTGGTCGTCCAAATTGAGTTTGCTATCAATTAGGACCCCTAGATTTTTGACCACTAGTTTAGGGGAAGGGGGTAGGCCTAGTTCTTCTGGCCACCAGCTCGGTGCCCAACTAGTAATTGCATCCTTAAATAGCATTATTTCAGTTTTTCCTGCATTGAGCTGTAGGAGGTTATTGCTCATCCATGAGGTTATAGTTTTCATGCCTTCCGAGAAGATATTTTTGGTGTTGGGGGAGTCTTTATCAAATGAAAGAAGAAGTTGGGTATCGTCTGCATAGGAAAGTGGGGTGAACCCAATATGTCTTAGGAGAGTGGCAAGAGGGGCGACGTATATGTTAAAGAGGGAGGGGCTAAGGCAAGAGCCTTGTGGTACTCCCTTTGTTACTGACGTGGTCTTAGAATTGAACGGTCCAAAGTTTACTGTTTGGGTTCTTCCTTTGAGGAAGTCTCGTAACCAATCTAGAGCCGGGTCCTGTATTCCTATGGTTTGCAGTCTTTCCAGTAAAATCTGGTGTGAAATGGTGTCGAATGCAGCGGACAGGTCGAGCAGTATTAAAATTACCGCTCGGCCTGCATCCGTCTGCATTCGAATGTTGTCTATGACATTGACCAGAGCTGATTCTGTACTATGTCGAGGGCGGAATCCTGACTGTGAATGGTCGAGGCAGCCGGGTGATTCAATGAATGCAGACAGGTGAGTGTTGATATGTTTTTCTAGCAGTGGAGCAGTCTCATAATGTTTCATATCAATGGATTTGTAGTGCCAAACCCTTGCCATTGGTAAAGGGGTTTTGGTATACCTCACTTAGAAATGCCACTTATAGAATATGGACATTTCTATGCTCGAGAAGTCTCGAGGACCATGGTGTCTGGCTCCAGAGGACACCAGGGGTTGGGGTGAGCACATCTGTCCATTCTCCAATTGATAGCCATAAACCATGGGCATCCCACCGGAACGGCAGACCCCTGCCATTTGAGGGCGGACAGGGGGGGACTGAAGATAGAGATTGTGACACTTAGCCTCTAGGGGCTGGATCATGGCCCCACTAAAGATTAAGATCTGCAACTGCACGCTTGTTGGGATGTGGGACCGGAGAACCTGGATTACGTGGTGCAATTGTTAAGGACTCTGTTATGCACATGGTGGATAACTGTCTAAATAGAGTGTGGCCTGGCCAGAGGACCTGCTGAAGTGTGAAGCCCTGAAGTGTGCTCTCCAAGGACTCGACTGTGGGCCTCCTGTTCTCTCGGAGATCTCAGGGTCATCAAAGATCTCCCGCGAGGGACCTACACCAGATATCTGTGACATCTGGAGAGAGGTGCCCTCTCAAATGCCCACCTCGGCTAATGAATCTCAACTGGTAGCGTGGTGCAAATGTGGAACTAAGACTTGTGTCTGGAGACCGGATTGTCAAGTGTGGAGCTCCAGAAAGCTTGCCCGCATTTAAGACGTGTGGTTCCTGTACTGTGGGGACCCCAACACTCATAAGTGACTAGTTGGTGGTGAGCAGATTCACCTGTTGCAGGACCCCGCGTGGCCCGTTAAATTGATCGTGCCGCATCTCTGTCATGCAACACGCTGACTGCATGCTCATTGCGCGCGGTATTCGATTCACAGAGTGCGACCCCCTGAGGTGGGGTTGTACCCGGAGTATTGCCTCATTTGGCTCTGTTGAACTTGCACCTTTGAGTGTGACCAGATGGGTCCGGTCGTGGTGTCTCCTTCCCAAGGAGGTACAGAATTGCATCTCTTCGCTGTGTCTCGCCGGAATTGCCTGGTGCAATCCATCTCAATGTGCACCGGTCACTATGCCCCCCTTCCTGAGAGGTGCAAAATTTGCAACTCATTGTATTTAACATCTGAAGGGCCTGGTACGACTCATACCAACGCGTACCAAGTGCTGTGCCCAGATTGCCTGGACACGATTCGGATCACAATACCTTTTGACATTGGGTTTTAACGCGTGGCTCCGGCTCGTGTTGCTACTAAAAAGTGTTCTATTTTCATGTATGTTCATAATTTTGCTATCATGCACCGCATAATGGTGCTCTCATTTGGGGGGGGGGGGGGATTAGATTAGGAATTGTCCAGAGTGTGCATAATATTGATATCATAACAATACGAGTAATATTTCTGAATGTGTTTTATGCCCAACAGTATATGATGGTCAGGTTATAATGATTGAATATGTGTGCTGAATATAAACGTTTTTACATAGATACTGTGTGAAGTCTCTTTTGTGATGCTCAGTGTATTTACTGCGAGTGGTTGCTGTGCCTTTAATTACACATTGCCCCTGTAGTAAGCCTGACTGTTCAGTGCCAAGCTGCTCAAGGGTGAGCCCGGATTATAAAGCGAGTGTAATCACCTGCCATTGATGGGAGCGGTAGTTCTGCCTGGCTGGGGCATCCCTTCAGCAAACCAGACACTGCTGGTTCCAACAACCGGCTTTCAGAGAAACTGAGGCGCATTTAAAAAAAAGGCACTGGTCGAAAGGCCATGCCTTATGCCTAAACCTCACACACAAATTTAGAAGTTAATAACACTTCTATGCTCAGTGAAAATATATATGGACTATCTTCTTCCCACACTCTACTGCTCTACTTTTACACCAATATTATTTTAGCAGGGGGAGATACCACCTATTTGCATGTGCTTGGTTTTGTGGTTTGCTGAGAATGGAAGGGACTACACTAATGTATTTTTTTTTTATATTTGAGAAGTTTTATATAGCGCTGGCTAGACCCGGAGGTATCCGAGCGCTTTACATGAGCATCAGCGGTTTACAAGTTACATAATTACATCAGTTACAGGAGCCCAGTATAAAAACATGAGATTACTCAATAATAAGGAAAATTTACGTATAGTATAGTCAAGACACTGGGGGAAGGGGGAAAACACAGCAGGGAGACGAGGAAAACCATCTCAGATGTCCAGCTGGGAAGGTGCCGGCCACGGGGGTGAACCCAAGCCAAGCTCCTCTCTAGCTGCAGGGGACAGCTCCGCCGGGCATCGGCCATGGTTGTCTATAGGAAGAACCAAAGCATCATCTGACACATTGCTGAGAGTCAATAGCACTAACTAGTTTATGTCACCAGTAAACTTTCAATATTGTGTTCAAGTGGCAATGAAATGTAGCCAATATGTCTTGCATTATATCACAATATACATTCTTAAGACATATTAACATTTGTTTTGTTCATCCGTACATATTTTCATTTATATATTTGCCATTACCATTCAAAGGGTTGTAGTGCGGCCATACATTTTTTATCACTACCATCAAGACCATCAGTGCTGATGGCTGCTAATATGGGGAGAAGTGTGTTGGTGACCTATAGGTGAAATAATCTCCCAAACACCGTGACCATATCATTGCAATTATGGAACTGAAAGGCAGTCATTGCATGGAATAGGGATTCATTGGTCAGGCAGAAACGTAGAAATCAGACCTTGGGATTATCTGCAGCCAACTCAAAAAAGATTATTGTTAATTTGCATATGCCATATCTGTTTTGTTATCTCCAAGCAGAAGATATATTTGGATGTGCATAATAATATATGCAGTTCTGTGCTATGCCCAATTCTCCGCTCTTGCATCAGGAAGAGACATTGGCAGCCGGCACCGGTAAGAGCGGTGGGCAGTGGGGCGGGGCAGGGTGGTAGTTGGCAGACGACGGAATAGATAAAATGAACTAAATAAATAAAACCACTTACCTTGCACTCGTCGCATCGTCTAGTCAGCGATGCAGTGAGCGCAAGGAAAGTGGCTTTATTTATTCAATGTTACCTATCACCAATACAGCCCAACACAGCCCATTTCTTTCGCATAACTCCTGGGCCCTAAGCACAGTGAAGCATGCAGACACATTTGCTATCAAGGACATGGTTCCCTGACTCCAGACTAAGAAAGCCTTCTTGATAGTTTCAGTGAACCTTATGTCTCGTGACTAGAGTGTAACATATTGGGATAGTAAAAGAGACGGTCATATGCCCTCATACATTTCATGAAAGGCAACACAACCATTGGTATTCCACTGCATAGTCATTACCCAGTATGTTTTCTAGATCTATATTTTTGCGGGTAAAAAATTGGAAGATGTGGGTCCTGGAGGAGCGTAGGCCATTTTAGTTGCTGCTGCTCCATCCACCTAAGTCCAGGCTGGAATTTCCAGCTTTGGTCCTTATATGTCCTGGACCTCACCAGAGGCAGAGTTTTAGCATTCTATCTTTGAGCATTTTACTACTTGCAAGATTTATATGAGACTGATCACAGCTCAGTCAGGCTGTTCTTCGCAATTTGGTTTTTTGAAATGTGGCTCTGTAGTGGCCACAAGGGTACATGTAGGCCTTTTAAATATTTATTAATGTATTTAATCAGGATTTATACATGAACACTTCTTGTAAATTCTTCAAAGGGGTGTTTGTTAGTACAGAGTGTGCAATTTCCTGTGAGGTATGGAGGTGAATCGGAAAGCATGGGAACGGAGTGTGCCGAGAGGTCTGCATGCGCCATTATTTTAGCTTTTGAAGTAAACGTGACGCGCATGACTGTGTGCTGGAATAGGGTGTTCTATTAACTACAATTTACTTTGCCAAGCATGTTCCTCTTTCTAATGCTGGTTTCCTATTTCTGATCCATGACTTGCTCTGAGCCTGGTTGGCTTCCCTCGCTCGATCTGAAGTGACAAGTGTCAGATTGGGACAAAAAATAGGCCCAGGCACCAAACTAAAAGTGGCCCCCATTAGCAAAAAAAGATAGCTACAAATGTAGCCCGCATTTGCAAATAGGGGCAGTTTTGAACTTGCAAAGACATGCAGTATTGGGATTTTGCAAGACACGTTTTAGTGCTTGTTGCAGGCAATGTTTGCGGGGGTATCCGGGAAATAAACAACACAAACTGGCCCACCAGACCACAAAACAGTCCCACAATCACTAAAATTGTGGTTCCTTATTCATAAGCATTACAGGGAAGTTTTGTCAGACCTGTCTGTCTTTGGCCTCGGTGTGGGAACAAGCCAGACTGAAATTAATGCAAGCAAACGTCAGAGTCTTTGTAGACATTTAGTCATTCTGTGACTAACGTATTGCAGAGGTTAAACAGAAATAAGATATTTAAGATTGGCTGCCCTCATTACACAACAGTTGTAGTGGGCCCATAGTTTATTTTTGATGTGTATTGATAGCACTTGCACCAATCATTACAAACATATTGTATTCTATTGTATTCCCATCCTCCTTTAGCCATTGGTTTATTTTGCCTGTTAAACTTCAGCCATTGGGTTGGGACATTGGAGAATTTTGACTTCATTGTTTTTCTATTGGCTGTTTAGAGTGCACGAGTGCCTAGTTTTCTGTCTGCGAGTGATCCTGTAACCCTTGCGCGGACTCTGACACTGGATGAGACAGAAAAAAAGTTGCTTTAGTTTCTGTAGCACTTATTACTAAAGCTGCTGTGCTGCTTGCAGATTGATTATAAACATGGCACGGAATGACTTTATATATACTATATTGTTTTTCAGATGTTTTTGTTTGCAATCACTTCCACACGAACAAGTACTTGCAAACAGTGCTTAATTTGTAAAATATCAAGTGCCAGGGCCCTGACCGGGAGGCTACTGCAGCTTGCACCACCCATCGCCCTTGTCATCTCTCCCAGAACAACTACTAATCATCTCTCTTGCGTGTAAATGCGACAGTTCAGATTATTTCAGGTCCCCAAAGCTAAAGGAATGGCTGGAGAGGCAGGTATTTGCAATTTTAATGTATATTGTGTTCCTAAACAACAGTTGTTCTGCTCATCTCTAAATTAGAAGAGCAGCGCCATCACGTAGTAGACTGTTCTATGTATGGTGTTGACAATTAGGTGCCGGTGTCGAGCACCGGAAAGCCCCGGCTCAAATTAAGCACTGCTTGGAAAGCCAAATGCACACAGTACAAACGTCAAACCTACCGGCTTTACCAATGCATGTTCTTTATATTGTGAGGAGATTCATGAGAACTTCCATTCCTGGTACATAGTGCATTCACAGAAAGAGGCAGTGACTGCATGTTGGGTTAGCAGAGCCAAGAGAGTTGCAGTGGATGTAAGATATTTTGAAGGATGATGTATTGTGGATTTCATTTGGCGTACTAGGTAATGGAATGTTAAAAAACATAAAATATGTATGCTGGCCACAAGTTATGTTGCATAATGTGGATCACCCACCCCTAAACTCCACCTATCCCTAAAAAATCCTCATTATCCCTAAACATCACCCAACCCTGAGCCCAAAAACCTCTTACTGCCCTTAACCTTCAACCAACTTTTAATGTCATTTTTAATTTGTCTTTGAAATTAGCTTCCCTTTAAAATGTTCCCTCTAATTTTGGATTTTTTTATATTTACTTAAAACTACCTTTCCTTAATATTGTTTTTCTATGATTTGGATTCCTCCTAAGTGTTTTCTCAGTTTTTATTTTTCTATTATTTTATATGCATCAGTGGATCCGAGCAACGGCACAGTCCTGGTTCAGTAGGAGTTTTGTTGTGTTCAAGATGCTTTTGAAAGTTCTGCAACCAGTGTAGTCCTATGGTTTCTCACTAGTTGTGTCCCTTCTCATGGCTGCAAATGGGGAAGAATTGAGAGGCCTCGATTTTGCTTCTATCTGCCCTTTATGGAAAGACATTAATTTTACAGTATACTATTGGGATTGGCAGTGCTTTCTGCATTTAAAAGTCGGATGCTGTCAGATATTGGTGACGTGGCAGTTTTATTAACATTTGCAGGATAAGGAGGTCTTACACAAACATTTTAGGGGTGATAAAGGTGATATTTATTTTAAGGAAAAACTTGGCCAGGAAGGAAATATTTGAAATATATTTCCACCAGCAAAACCCTATCGGTCCTGCACTTCCAAAATAATATTTATAAAGTCATTTTTTGTACCTCTCAACCTTGTGGCCATAACACCCTATCTGTCCCCAAGTTATTTACCGGAAGGATGGAGAAGGGATTATTTTATGTGGGCTAGGGACCACAAGCAATATACAATTCTTAACCACAAGCTTCCTATGTCTAGACCTCAGGGGTCCTCCCAAGACTTGGAAAACAAGGCAACAAAACACCCATAAACTCTTTTGCTCTTAAGACTTAACTGATAATTTGTTATTTTTGGGAGGCAGGTCATGATGTCTGTCCTTATTTAAATAAATATTCCCCATAGACATTAAACCAATAAATGCAGGGCAGGCTACAGGTCGGCAGCCAAGATGCATGTCACTTTCGGCAAGAAACAGAAATTAAAAGAGCACATTAAAAAGCGCCTAAGGGAATAATCAGTGAGCTGCCATTTCCTGTGCAACATTTTGGCAAATGGTATCTGCTTTCTAGTGCAGTATCAGGCATTAGTAAATCACTGCAAGCCCTCTCAGTTCCAAAGGGCTAAGTGACTAAGACTGAGGAGGTATGATTAACATCACTGCAGTGGAAACAGCAGCCTTCATGGGGCTGGCCAAGGTTTGTTAGTACAGTGTGTGCAGTTTCCTGTGAGCTATGGAGGTGAATGGGAAAGCATGGGAACGGAGTGTGTCCGGAGGTCTGCATGCGCCACTATTTTCGCTTTTTGAAGTGGAAGCGACGCGCTCGACTGCGAGCTGGAATAGGGTGTTGTATCAAGTACAATTTGCCAAGCATGTTTCTGTTTCTAATGCTGTTTTCAAATTTCTGGTCCAAGACATGCTCTGAGCCTGGTTGGCTTCCCTCGCTCTTTCTGTCAGTGGCCAGCATCTGGCCGGTACAGAAAATAGGCCTGGGCACCGAAATAAAAGTGGCCCCCATTATCGATAAATGTGGGCCACATTTGCAAATGGTGGCAGTTTTGAACTTGCAGTATTAGTATTTTGCAAGGTATTTATTTGTGCTTGATGTAGGCAAGGTTTGTTGTAGTATTAGGGAAACCAACTGTAAAAACTGGCCCATCAGACCACAAATCAGGCGCACAACCAGCCAAAACACCAGCCCACACAGTGACCAGTTGGAGCAGCCATCCGGTCACTGCCGGGTGTCTCTGGCGGCCAGTCCGACCCTGCCGGTGATGGATGGGTTTCTCTCACTCACATTGGACTTATCCATCTTTACCATCCCGGCCTCCATGAGCTTGTTTGCATTATGTTGCTACCATTTTGTGTTTTTCTGCTCCAATGCAAACTGAGTACGTACACCTCCACAGGGAAATGCAAAGGCGACGGGCTCATATGCGGAAGGATTTTTACGCAACAGCTCAGTGTTGTAAAGTGTGTCTCAGAGTGCATTCAACCACAATATACCGGTTTGAAAGAAAGCCATCCAATCTGCACACTGGTTAGCCTATGCTCTGTCAGTAGTGATTTCTGTTCATATCAATTTATTACCATTGTTGAGAACGGGGAGGGGCCATGAACCACGAGAGGCAAAGTCTCGAGTGACTCATGATGCCCTCCCCACACGCAACAATGGTAAAACATTGCATGTTACATGCAATCTGTAATGTCACTTTTGCTGTATTATGGTAATTTTGATCTCTACTGTAGTGATAAATGTGTGAATGTATGTTTATTAGTACGGTTGTTGTAAATAACGTGTAGTTGGGCCACATTTAATTTTACTGGCAAACATTTTTCCACGTTTTACTTCTCGTTCTGAAAATAGGAGTTGGCACATATCCGGTATGGTTTCCAAATATATTTTATTTTCACGTTTCTAGGAAATAAAGTATGAATATATATATATATATATATATATATATATATATATATATATATATATATTACCTACTGGCGGTCGCCAGTAGGTAGTTATAGTTAGGACCACGTTTCCATAGGAAAACCTCAACATTCTATTTTGAATAACTTTGGCGCCGGTCGACGAATCCTCGTGAATTTCTCAAAATAGGTGGGGCGCTACGCTCCGCTCCTACCCTGAAAGTCTCGGGGGGATCCGTCAAGCGGGGGCTGAGATAAAAGGGGGGTCCCAAAACGCGTTTTTCCCATGCATTTTTCCATAGGACCTTTAGAACGAGCTACAGCCCGAACGGCTGAACAGAATTACTCAAAATTTGGCAGAGAGGTAGTCCCTAGGTCAAGGAAGTGCCTTTTGTAGGTTTGGTGTAAATCTGTTCAGTAGATTCTGAGAAAATAGCCTTTAAATCAATATATATATCTGAGCCCGCTTACGGTACGCTTACCGTACGCTTACGGTAAGCGTACGGCGGCGTGCGCGAGCGCGATTCTGATTGGCTGTTAGATCTTAGTAAACATTCGAATCGGCCGAAACCAGGAAGCGGCGGCCGCCATTTTGTGTATTTCACTCTGAAAAAAAAGAGTGAAAACAAGGAAAGGGGGCAATGAGGAGAGTTACAGACCCCCTAACATTTGTAAGGGGGTCAAAGAAGGACAGAAAAGTACAAAAAAAACATTTATTGATTTTAAAAAAAATCACGGGGTACGCGTACGGTAAGCGTACGGTAAAAAAATAAAAATAGATAAATGAAAAGCAGATTTAAGAGTTTAGAAATTAGGGAGCTCTAAAAAGAGCTGTTGTGTTTATGAAGTCATTTTTTTAGTGGTACCTACAAGTAAGTACCGATGCAGAGTCTAAGGTTCAAGAGGAAGACTCTGTTCCCTTCATCATTGAAGTGCACACCATCTCCTCTATAAATGTCTTGCATGTCATAACGCAAGTTGTTGTGGTAAATGGCACCCATACCATAGTCACGGAGGAAAGCAGAAACAGATTTGTTGACGTGCTTTCTTGCTTTGTCAATCTGTGGACAGAAATGATTGGACCAGTTCCATTTTTGCCTTTGGCATATGTTGGAAAACACAAAGGCAGTTTTAGGGAAAAGTGTAAACAGTTGTGCAAAGGTGTCCTTCATAAGCATTTCCAGACCTACCCCAGTCAAAGTGCCTAGGTCATTGCCACCACAGTGCACTATTATGAGGTCAGGGTGTTGGATTTGCATGAAGGATTTCACCAATGGCATCAATTGGTGCCACTTTAACCCTCTCTGACCAATCCATTTAATGTCTACATTTGGCAAAGCAAGGTCTCTCACCATATCTGTTTTCTCTGCAAACTTTTCACTCCAGAAGACATAGCTGTGCCCTACAATCCACACTGTGAACATCTTCAAAGGAGAACTGGATGCACTCAGGAGGTGTCTTTCAGTAGAATGGCAATATGAAAAGAAAGACAGTTTGGAAATGGAGGCATACATATTTTTTTAAAACAAAAAGAACTGATTGGCTGTTTCATACCATTCTAGAATAAAAACTAGGCTGTATGTGAAAATTAATAGAAGCATGTTTTGTATTGGTACAAAAAAATGTGTAACCAAAGAACAGTACTATGGATTTGCTGTAAGGTTTGAAAAGTCAAGCACTCTTGCTCTGTGGAATTGAAACATTGTGTGTCGAACTTCTGACCTAACTGCACACAGCAGTGTTCCATGAGCTGTTGCTATGGTAGCAGGCAGAAGTCAAGTTGGGGGAAGGGTACTAGGCAGAAGTCAAGTTGGGGGCAGGGTACTTTTGGAAAAGGGTTGGTTTTCAACCAATAGAAATGTGTGATTACATTTGAAAAAAAGGGGGAAGCACTGAGATTTGAAACTTACATGTATATGTGTGGAAAAATAGAGGGAAAGTTTGCCATTATCTGGTTCTGCTGAGAGGAGAGAGGTGAACACAACAGAGATCCTGGCTCTGATAATCTGCTGTTTGAGTGTCACATTTCTTTCACAACTAACTAATTTTAAAGGTGAGTTTAGAGTTTGAGAGGGGATGTATGTGGTAACTTAAGAAATGAATAATAGAAATGGGAATTGTTTTTGTTGTAGTTACACATGGTGGTTTCATAATGTGACAGTGTGTAAAAGTGATTTACACTTGCCCCGAAAAAAAAAAGAGCAGTAAGTGTGCTTTCAAATTGGCAAAGAAATTTCGTTTTGGGACTAATGTGAAAACATGACTCTGTGTGCATAGAAGAATTATAGGCAGAGATTTATTGCGTCTTGCTCTGGTGATTTCACAGTTGCATTAGATGGAAAGGGGGAGCGAATTTTTTGGGGAAGAAGCAGAGGCTTAGCACACACCAATGTGCTTGCCATGTATAGTCATGCACAGTATTTAGAAGCCAGTGGGGTTTTCAGGTTTAAGTCTGTAATGCAAATACATTCAGCATCACTAAGGCTGGTTGCCCTTGGTGGAGTGTAGGCAGTCACAGAGAATGCACATGGTGGTGGTCTGAAAAAAAAACAGCTTGGACACGTGCAATTAAATAAATCAAAAATAGTGGTTTCATAATGTGTCAGTCTGTAAAAGTGATTTCAAATTGTAAAAAGAGATTTTCACTTGGCCCGAAAAAAAAAGAGCAGTAAGTGTGCTTTCAAATTGGCAAAGAAATTTCGTTTTGGGACTAATGTGAAAACATGACTCTGTGTGCATAGAAGAATTATAGGCAGAGATTTATTGCGTCTTGCTCTGGTGATTTCACAGTTGCATTAGATGGAAAGGGGGAGCGAATTTTTTGGGGAAGAAGCAGAGGCTTAGCACACACCCATGTGCTTGCCGTGTATAGTCATGCACAGTATTTAGAAGCCAGTGGGGTTTTCAGGTTTAAGTCTGTAATGCAAATACATTCAGCATCACTAAGGCTGGTTGCCCTTGGTGGAGTGTAGGCAGTCACAGAGAATGCACATGGTGGTGGTCTGAAAAAAAAACAGCTTGGACACGTGCAATTAAATAAATCAAAAATAGTGGTTTCATAATGTGTCAGTCTGTAAAAGTGATTTCAAATTGTAAAAAGAGATTTTCACTTGGCCCGAAAAAAAAAGAGCAGTAAGTGTGCTTTCAAATTGGCAAAGAAATTTCGTTTTGGGTCTAATGTGAAAACATGACTCTGTGTGCATAGAGGAATTATAGGCAGAGATTTATTGCGTCTTGCTCTGGTGATTTCACAGTTGCATTAGATGGAAAGGGGGAGCGAATTTTTGGGGGAAGAAGCAGAGGCTTAGCACACACCCATGTGCTTGCCATGTATAGTCATGCACAGTATTTAGAAGCCACTGGGGTTTTCAGGTTTAAGTCTGTAATGCAAATACATTCAGCATCACTAAGGCTGGTTGCCCTTGGTGGAGTGTAGGCAGTCACAGAGAATGCACATGGTGGTGGTCTGAAAAA
Organism: Triturus cristatus; assembly: GCF_964204655.1. Taxonomy (NCBI): domain Eukaryota; kingdom Metazoa; phylum Chordata; class Amphibia; order Caudata; family Salamandridae; genus Triturus; species Triturus cristatus. The sequence goes on along the minus strand of NC_140582.1, from coordinate 801,582,911 downwards.
AAAACAGTTTGTACACGTGCAATTAAATAAATCAAAAATATGGTTTCATAATGTGTCAGTCTGTAAAAGTGATTTTCACTCGGCCCGAAAAAAAAAGAGCAGTTTCAGGTTTCAGTCTGTAATGCAAATACATTGAGCTTCACTAAGGCTGGTTGCCCTTGGTGGAGTGTAGCACTGTGGACATGGGCTTTTTAAAAAATCTGAAAAGTGGTTTCATAATGTGACAGTTTGTAAAAGAGATTTTCACTTGCCCAAAAAAAAGAGCAGTTTGTGTGCATTCAAATTGGCAAAGAAATTTTGTTTTATGACTATTGTGAAAACAAATGTAGTAATATATTTAAATACAATAAAGGATTCTTTTTTTAGTTTTTTTCAGGTATTGCTGAAGAACAGTGAACAAAATTTAAGATGCCTACAAAATCTCGAGCTCAAAAAACGCTAAAAAAAAAACTATATTTGAAGACAACTGGAGGACCAAAGTTAGTAGAAGATGCTCATGTTGGGAAAAAGAAAAAATCTTCTGGTAAGCAGAAAAAACAATTTCTTAACAAAATATTCAAAACAAAGAAAAATGTACAAAATGTCTGTCCTCGGAAAAATGTAACAAAACATAGAGAACAGCAAAAAATTGAGAATTTAGTTAATGCAAATATACCTTCTGCAATTGAAAAGTTTAACATAAACAGAAAAACAGCGTTTAAAGAGATACGTAGAAAAATGTTTCAGAGAAGAGTTATGTCCAATTTGATAAAGGATGTAAAGAAATATAAGCAAAAGGCAAAATATTACAAGAGAAAAAAAGAAATTGAAGCCATTGCAGCAAAAGCATTAGAATTAAAAAGGAAACTATTCATATTAATTTTGAATAGGATGCGTACATTAGATAAAATGGTTAATGTACTGAAATCACAAAGCAAAAGCAAAAGAGTAGTGAACAGAACAAACTTTTGTAAAGTGTTTTTAGGAAAGTGGATGCATAGTTCAAGTAGTGAACCTTTTTTTAATGAAGAGAGCTATTTTCAAAGTAATAGTTTGCTGCATGCAGTTGACACCAGAGGTCGTTCATACGAAGTAAAAAATGGTTGCATAATGGAGAAGGAGATAATGGTTCCAAGAGATGAGGTACAAGTGATGGCAGATGAGGCAATGGGGAGACGTCCTAAAGCCCCAGTGTACACTTGGAATTGTAGTAGTATTTGCACTGTGCGTCAGGAATCTATTGACAGATTTCGAGAGTTTCTAAGAGAATATAGTAAAAAAAAGTGTAAAACAAAAGATTAAGGTGCTTCAAAGTCTGGATCCATGCAGAGTGAGAGAGAATACTGGTTTGCAGGGTCATTCTCTTGCTTGTCTATCTAGAAAAGTGTGCAATAGTGTTTTCCATCATTTTAGGATGCTGGCTGTTCATCATACTGAAATGAGAAAGTTTGTGAGACGGTTGTATTTTGCCAAAAGTCCAGCAATAAAGTTAAATGAATTGAATAGGGCTCTGTTCCGAGGAACGGTATCAGATGTAGAGAAGGTTGTTGATGAAATTCAGTTTTGTTACTTTGGTCCTGAACAAAACAGTGCAGAGAAGGACACAGTAAATGAGGCAGAAGTGGAAGAGAATGTAGAACCCTCTGTAAGTAACACATTTAATGATCACATAACAAAATTTGCAATAGTCTCTAATGAAAGACCAAATGTTACTTGTATTTGTTGCCGCAGAACTCATTATAGAAAACAAACTAGGAATGTTGATCTCTACAGAAAGAGTGAAAATGAAGATAATTATAAGTGGATGGATTTTGCCACATATATATTTCTTGAAAATTGTTTTGAATTGGGTGAAGATCAGCGTATTTGTAAATACTGTTACAACAAGTTAGAGGAAAATAGAATGCCGACCAGAGCTGTACATAATAATTTAGAATTGGATGCTATTCCTGCTGAACTTTCTGAATTAAATACATATGAGTCTATACTCATTCAATGTGTTCATCCGTTCCAGACCATAGTACGTATGGAGCCCAAAACTGGTAAATTACCTCCTTCAGATTTACTGAGAGGTTTAAAAGGTAGAGTGGTGTATTTGCCCTTGGATTTGAAAAAAAATATGGAAACTATTGATGCGGATACTTTGGAAACTGAACCATTAATTATTCTGGTTAATGGTGTACCTACAAAGAATAAGAAGATTTGGCAGGAGCTGGTAGATGTGCGGAAAGTACAAAGAGCAAATTTGTATTTGAAAAAAAATAACAAATGGTATGAATCAATTTATATAGAAGAAGAAGAAGAAGAAGAAGATTTTCAAGAACACACAGAAACACCAACTGGACAAATTGAAAAAGTGGACAAGTCAAAGGAAGAAGAAATTTATGAACATTTTAGCATACATCTGTGTTGTAATCTACTTCAGAATGTATTTCATTCGTATTCTTATGATGTCATTGGAATGTCAAAGTGAGGGTGATTCATTCTATGTTGTGCGAGGCTGAGCGAAGCAGCGGATGAGACCGTTGATGCTGTTTTGGATATTTACCAATAAAGGTCTTCTACTACAACTTATTAGACAAGGACTTATTATTACACTGGCGACGAAGGACCAAGCTTGATTGGGGACAAGCACTGGATTCCAGCATCAACTCCCCTACGATTTTTTTCGGAAGTCGGACCCACGTAACGTAACCTTCAACGAGAAAATGTCTCGTTTTTGAAATTCCTTTGGATTTTACGAAGGCGAACGGAAATTGCCTCGAATTTCGTTTACTTCAGAGGGGAGCTGGCATTACTTTTAACTACCCTATGCCATTTGTGGACTTTCTCGATTGAATTAAAAAAAAAAAAAAAAATTGTTATTTTTTTTTGTGGTGACTACAAGCTTCGGATGGCCTGGATGAGATAGCGGATGGCCCTGTTGAGAGGTCGGAGGTGAGGTCGGAGGTGAGACTATTTAGTTTTTTTTATCAAGTTTGTCAAGAACATCGTTGGAAACCCGTGCATTCTTTGAATGTGATAGCGCTCGCACTCACCGCTTCAACATTCTCTGCTCGCACTCGCGCATGCCTTCATCCGAATGCACTTCCTGAGTTCTTAAACGGAGTGGATCTCTCTTGTCATTACGTTGGTTTATCCTACGTGAATCTGCGTCAGCGCCATTTTGGATTGGGGTGTTTTTCCGAATACACTTCCTGTTTTCCCTGACGGGTTTTCAAAGCAACGTAAACCTACGTCGGCGCTAGTTGGATTATTTGGATTTGGATTCTTTTACGTGTTTAAGGCGTTTTGGACATTTTTTTTTTTTTGCAAGTGAATTCAAGACTCAGTTTTCGTTTCCCTCGACGGAGACTACGGTGACTACTTTAATTATTTTAGTTTATTTTGTTCATAGTGACTAGATTGATTATCTGCTATTCTCTCTTTCTTCCACACGCAACGCAGATTTCCACACGCAGATTTTGTTACATTGGTTACTCTGTTATGATGGCGGCTTCAACAAGCATGTCCCAACCTCCACCTTTTCTTTCGGAAAAAGGTGACCCTATACTTCCTTGGAAAAGGTGGAGGAATTTATTTGATTCTTATATTGTTGCCATAGGAGGGGAAAAGTTTTCAGCCATCAGGAAGCAAGCCATTTTATTACATAACCTGGGAGTTGAGGGGCGAAATACATATGATAGCATGGATCTTATTCATATTGGAACGGAGGAGGGGGAGCCTAATGATGTTTATGAAATGTCAATGACGATGTTGGAGAAGTATTTTGGCCCTAGGATAAATGTGGTCCTCGAGAGACATAAGTTTTTCACTAGAGTCCAGAGTAGCAATGAAAGAGTGAAAAGTTATATTGCCTCTCTTAAAACCCTGGCACGCACATGTGAATTTGGAGATCTCTCTGACTCATTAGTCAGGGACCAGTTGGTTAGGTGCACAAACAGTACCCGTGTGCAAGAGAAACTCTTATCTAAAAATCCTACATTAGTGGAAGCTGTCGCGATTGTAGAGGGCATGGAAAACACCTCTTCTTGGGTGAAAGAAATGAAGAGAAACCATGAAGAGAAGAAGGAAGCTAGTGAGGTCCATGTTGTAACAGATACAGAGTACTTAGAGAGTTCCGATAATGTGGCAAAGGTTTCTTCACAAGAGAAGTCCAAGGTGCCTGAGAAAGACTTACGTACTAATGCTTTCCATAAGAGTTCACCAGCTAGGAGTGACAAGGAAATTCGTACTAACACTGGCGACAGTGAAAAGAAAGCCATGGACCAGTCTAAAATGAAGTGTTTCAGGTGTGGGAGTTCCTCTCATTTCTCTAGCTATCCTCATTGTTATGCCAGGGAAGCCACTTGCATGAAGTGTGGGGTCAAGGGACACTATGCAAGGGTTTGCAGATCGACTCGCAATTCGAGCAAAAAGACTGAAATTGTGCGCACGGTGCTCTTGCATATTGATGGTGGCGATGGTGGTGAAGGGGATGTTGATACTGGGAGAATAACAATGCCCGAATGCAAAATTGGGGTGGATGACTTTGACTTCGTAGTCTTAGCTGATTCTGGTTCCCCTTTCACGATGATAGGGAATAGACAGTGGGACGAAGTTGTGGGTTTTGACAATGTAGTGCTCATTCCACCGGACATTAGTCCGGTCAGCTATGGGGGTGCAAAAATAAATGTTCTAGGGTATATTGAAGCACGCATTACATTTAAGGACAGGGACACTCTGGGTAAGGTCTATGTAGCGGAAAGAGGGGACAACCTATTAGGATGGAGGCATCAACGTGATTTGGGCATTATGCTTAATCCTAACGCCAAAGATCCTAAGGATCAGGTCATGCTGGTGGATCGTGAGGTTGACAAGAGGGCATCAGTTGACCAAAATTGTGTGTATTTTGACAGGTTCCCTGAAGTCTTTTCTGATAAGTTAGGGTGTCTGAAGGGGTTTGAGCATCAAATCATTTTAAAAAATCGAGCCATACCATGTGTGCACAAAGTGAGAAAGGTGCCGAACATGATGATAGAACCACTAAAGTCTGAACTGGAGAGGTTGTTAAAGCTGGGGGTTATAGAAGAGATAGAATCCTCGGAATGGTTGGCCCCGATTGTTTTGGCCCCGAAGGATGGTGGAGCAGGTATCAGAATGTGTGTTGACTTGAGAGGTTTGAATGAGTGGATTTGGGTAGATCGACAGCCTCTACCAAATATTGCAGAATCGCTCAGTACACTGAAAGGGGCCCGCATTTTCAGTGTACTAGATTTGTCGTCGGCTTATCACCAGGTTCTTTTGCATGAGGGTTCAAGGCACCTCACCTCGTTTGTGACACCTCTGGGGGCATTTCGCTTTCTGAGGATGCCGTTTGGTTTGGCATCAGCAGCGGCATGCTTCCAGAGGGTCATGAAGAAGGTTTTAGATGGTATTGATGATATCATGTTTTTTCAAGATGATATCTTGATATATGGGAAGAATGATGATGAGCATAGTCGGACGTTACTAGAAGTTTTGGGAAGGTTAAGAGAGAAGGGTCTAACAGTAAAAAAAGAAAAATGTCGTATTAGAGTAGAAACTGTTACTTATTTAGGTCATGTGATCTCTGGTGAGGGCATTCAACCGAAATTGGAATTGGCACAAAGTGTGGTGAATGCCCCCACGCCCAAGGACAAGGAGGAGGTAAGGTCATTTTTAGGTCTTACTGAATTTTATGCCAAGTTTGTTCAAGGTTTTGCTTGTGTAACTGAGCCTATCAGAGCGTTGTTGAAGAAGGGTGCACATTTTCTGTGGTCTAGTGAGTGTCAGGAGGCTTTTGAGGCAATTAAAATGGAGATTGGGAAGATGCCTACTCTGGGGCATTTTGATGCTAATAAAAAAACAATATTGACTACTGATGCTAGTCTTAAGGGTTTGGGAGCGGTTCTTTCCCAAGTGATCGATGGGGAACACAAAACGGTGGCGTTTGCCTCCAGGGCTCTTAGGGGAGCTGAAGCGAATTACTCATGTATTGAAAGGGAGGCCTTGAGTATCTTTTGGGCAGTGCAACATTTTAAGTTTTACTTGTGGGGGATTCCCTTTTTAGTGAGGACGGACCATCGTCCTCTCACCCAAATTTTTTTCCTGTAGACACAGTGAACACATCACTCCTAGGATCAAACGCTGGAGTGAAGGATTGCAAGAATATAATTTTCAGGTGCAATATATACCTGGGTCTAGCAACAAGTCCGCAGACTGTCTCTCTCGGTTACCTTTGGCAGGAGAGGGTGATGACGATGGCAGTGATAATGTGTGTTGGGTTGCTGAGTCTACTTTGACGCTAGAAGCATGGACAGATGGGGTGAACAAGGATAAAGAATTGGAATTGTTGAGGCAGTGGATTATTCATGGTTGGCCGGATTATAAAACATTGGAGCAGGAGATGAGAAGTTATTGGCCTGTCAGGGATGAACTTTCGTATTTTGGTGGGAACCTGGTGAGGGGCGAAAGACTTGTTCCGCCTGTGGGTTTCAGAAGCAAGATTATCAACACAGCGCATGAAGGTCACCTAGGGAGGAGTCTCACCAAGGCTCGAGTCAGAGAAAGGTATTGGTGGCCTGGCATGGATCGGATGATTGAAGATGTAGTCAGGGATTGTGTGTCTTGTGCCTCAAGTGACAAGTCTCATGTGGTCTGTCAAGCGCCTTTATCTCCTGTGGAGGTTCCTGAGGTTGTTTGGTCCAAATTGGGTTTGGATATAGTTGGACCATTTGAGCTATTGCCGTCGAGTGAACGATTTGTTATTCTTTTAGTTGATTACACTTCTAAGTGGGTAGTCACAAAATGTGTCTCTTCTGTGAGCACGAGAGTAGTTATTAACTTTTTGAAGGATGTTTTTGTTTCGGAAGGTGTGCCCAAGTTTTTGATAACGGATAATGGGGTGCAGTTTGTGTCTCATGAGATGCGAGAGTTTCTTGAGGATCACAACATAGTACACCAGAAGACGGCGTTGTATGCACCTCAAGCTAATGGGTTGTCTGAGAGAATGAATCGCATAGTGAAGGATTGTGCTCAGCGTGCTCTTAGTTCCAGAGTTTCATTCAATAGTGTTTTGAGAGACACATGGTGGGCGCATCGTACAACGCCCAACGCACTCACTCAGTTATCACCTTTTGAGGCTTTGAGGGGAAGAAAAGCTGTTTCTAAGTTGAATCCATCTTGGCTGCCTACGAGCTCGAGTTTGGCACTTCCTGCAGAAGAGAGACATAGGAGGATTTTGAATTATCAAAATAAGTATAAAGCTGATTTTGATTTGAGGATGAGAGTAAGGAACAGGAAATGGAATGTTGGAGATAAAGTGATGGTGAAGAACCCCAAGCATACACTGAAAGGAAGATCGTCTTTCATGGGTCCTTTCACGATTATTTCTATTAGGAAAAATGTTGTGAAAGTGAACACGGGTTGTATGTGGAGCATGTCCAGATTAGTGAAATGTTTGGGAAAACATACAGGTTTGAGTCATTCTGTGGTGGATGGGGGTAGAGTTGTGGATAGTTCCAAGGAATGTGCTGATACCTGTGGAAAAGAACAAGCCATGAGTAAGAGTTCTGTCTTCAGGAAAGCTGTTCAGAGGAATAGGAATTTGCCTGTCAAATTCAAAGATTATGCCATGTAATGTGTTTTGGAATTTGCCTGTCAAATTCAAAGATTATGCCATGTAATGTGTTTTGCATGAAAGTTGAGTTACAAATTAAGAACAATGTAATGTATTACCTTGCTTTGGATTGTGAACCTATGTTAGTTGTTTTCCCTTGTTTTTATTTGTTTATTCTGTTTTTATTGTTTTGTTTCTTGGTAAGGGAGATGTGTTGTAATCTACTTCAGAATGTATTTCATTCGTATTCTTATGATGTCATTGGAATGTCAAAGTGAGGGTGATTCATTCTATGTTGTGCGAGGCTGAGCGAAGCAGCGGATGAGACCGTTGATGCTGTTTTGGATATTTACCAATAAAGGTCTTCTACTACAACTTATTAGACAAGGACTTATTATTACAATCCTCTCCATTCGAAAGAAGTTATGGGAGACAATATTGATCTCTTTCAGATGAAGAAAGCAAAAGGAAATCCCGTGAGTGTATGGGAGGAGAGCTTGGAAGCTCGATGTTTTCCCCAGCTGTTTCCTAAAGGAAAAGGAGGACGATACGATGAACGTCCAGAACAGATTCCAGCTTCAGAGTATCGGACTACAAGACTATATGCTGAAGATCCCAGATTTCGACAAAGTATTCCTTATTTGTTCCATCTTTTATTTGAAAGCGACTTGTCTGCACTGTCTTATGCAGTAAATCACATTTTAAAAAGTGGAGTACATTTACAAAATGTGTCTGCTAAGGATTTTATGGAGAAAGTGCAGCACCGAGATGATCATTTGGAAACACAACTGATCAATCTGATGGCTTGTCAGCGTGGGACAAATGAATATTGGTACCGACGCCATGGTGAACTAAAATGCATGTTACGCAATTTAGGAACACCAACATGGTTCCTTACCCTAAGCTGTGCCGAGTACGCTTGGGATGATTTACTGGATTTTCTACGAGAGGCCAATTCAAACATTAAAAACATCGAATACAAGACAGCAGGAGAACTGTGCTCATTGGATCCGGTTAATGTTTGCAGATATTTCAATCATAGATTTGAGGCTATGATGTCCTTCATCTGCAATAAAAAAAATCCACCCCTTGGAGAAGTAGTGGATTTCTTTTGGAGAAAAGAGTACCAGGCAAGAGGTGCTCCTCATATTCATATGCTGCTGTGGATCAAGGATGCCCCAAAGTTTGGAACAGATACTGATGAAGCAGTGTTATCTTACATTGAAGAATATGCAACATGTGGTATACCAAAAAGCAAAGAAGAGAACAAGTTAAAGGAGCAAGTTCTACGTTTCCAAAGTCATCGGTGTGGAAAATACTGTCGACGGAAATACAAGAGCAAAGAAAAATAATACACTAAATGTCGATTTGGATTTCCTAGACCTGTTCTTTCAAATGGAAGAGTCAACAGTTTTATGTCAGCTGTGAGACATACTATCACAAGAAAATCACCTAAGAATACCTACAACCTTAAAAGAAAAGAAGAATCAAAAAATATAAATGACTACAACCCAGTCATTTTATCCATGTGGAACGCTAACATGGATATACAGTATGTAGCTGACAATTCCATTGCTGTTGCACGATATGTAACGTCTTACATTACGAAATCAGAAAAAACAGAATTGAAGGAAATGTGGGAAGAGATTTCTCACGAGAAGACTGTCAGTAAGAAGCTGTACAGTTTCAGTTTGAAGATGTTATCGCATCGAGAAATTGGATCCTACGAATGTTCAGATAGGTTATCTTCTGCAAGTCTCTACTCGAAGTCAAGAAGAATAATTTGGGCAAGTTTAGGCCTTGCAGCAATGAGAAATCGGGTACTGAAATCTGTTGGAGAAATTGAATATTTGGCCGAGAATGACCCAGAAAGTACAGATATATTGAAAACAAACATGTTGGACACATATTATCCCAAGAGAAGTCATCATCTGGAGAACATGTGTCTCTATGAAGTGCTGCAGAACTACATTTATTCACGGAAAGCTGCAGAAGACATCAACAGTGGAAAATATAAAGTTGTTGGTGAAGAAGGATGTTTGGTGAAGCAAACCAAAGGAAGTTTGATAAATCACCGGAAGCTGAGTTGCGACACAACCGACAAGAAAGAATTTTACTACTTGGCTCTTTTACAGTTGTTTAAACCATGGCGTACAGAGGATGAACTACTGGGAGAATTCCAGAGCTATGAAGATTCTTTTAATGCTTGCAAAGACAGCATACAATGCAGTACATTCTCAACTTATCTGCAAATGTTAAATGAAGAAATTGAACAGGAAACTACAATTGCAGCAGAAATAGCTAGAGACAGTTCTCAGGACAGCCAAAGTTCAGGAACATACAGTCAAGATCCCCTAGGACAACCAATCGTTGAAAATGAAGCATCAATAGCCATGAATGAAGTGGAAACGGCTATGAATCAAGCTCAAGAAGAATTTATAGACTTACAAAATTTGGAAAGACAACTGAATCAAGAGCAGCAACACATTTATGAAGAGATCAAAAACAAAATTGATCACGGATTTCTACATATAAAAAAAGAGTGCTCATGCACATCATTTCATCCAATCAGGATGTATGTAAGCGGACAAGCTGGCACTGGAAAAAGTTTCCTAATTAAAGTCATCAGAAGCTACCTAAAGCAAAAAACGGATTCTACTTTGTCTTGTGTGGTTACTGCTCCAACTGGGTTAGCAGCATATAACATAAAAGGAATCACCTTACATCGTTTGCTAATGTTACCAGTGGAGCATGAGAACAAAATACAATTCAACAAGCTAACTGGAGAAGCATCCTTGGAAGTTTCAAGAGTATTGAAGAAGATGCAAGTTCTCATTATTGATGAGGTGAGCATGGTATCAAACTTAATGCTTGCCTTTGTGCATTTAAGAATGCAGCAAATTTTGAAGACAGACTATGACGTGTTATTTGGTGGAAAACACGTTATAGTTTTTGGGGATCTTTTGCAACTTACTCCAGTTAAAGGACAACCAGTGTTTAATACTGTGACACATGAAGACACGAAGAAGTCATTGGGAAGCATTGGAAATACAAATATTTGGTCCTTCTTTGAGTACAAGGAACTTACAACTAATATTAGGCAAGCAAACGATGAAGAATATGGAAGTATTCTGAAAGATATCAGAATTGGACTACTCACAGAAGTTGGGAAAAAAGCATTACAGAGTCGGCTGCTACATAATTTATTTCCAAAGGAAGAAATAGTTGCAGAGAAAATATACAAGAATATTGCAGAAAACAAAAGTGTCATCTGCTTAATGCCAACTCTACGTGAATGCTCAATATTTAATGAGGAGCTTTTGAAATTGGAAAAGGAAGAGATCAGGAAATTGGAAGCAGTGGACAAAATTGAGGATGGAAGAATTACTGTCACAGTAACAGGCAAACTGAAAAATAAATTGGACTCACTAGAGAAGAACATCTCCAAAACAGCAGGATTAGAAAAAAATCTATATGTTTGCATGAACTGTAGAGTATTTTTAAGGAGAAATTTGGATGTTGAGAAAGGCTTAGTGAATGGAGCGATGGGAAGAGTTGTGGGTTTTATTAATTATCAGAAAAAAGAAGGAATTGAATGTTTACAGATAAAATTTGATCAGATAGATGAAGTTAAAGATATTTGTCGTTGTACAGTTCGTTTTATGCTTGTGAAAGACTTATATGTACGTAGGAAGCAGTTTCCGTTTTCTCTAGCATATGCTGTAACTATCCACAAGTCTCAAGGATTGACTGTAGATTGTGCATTTGTGAACATTGGTTCAACTGTGTTCAAAGAAGGTATGGCATATGTAGCTTTGTCACGAGTCAAAACATTATCAGGTTTATTCATGATAGACTTTGATGACTCAAAAGTTAGTGCTGATACAAACTGTGTAAAGGAGTATAATAGATTAAGAAGAAGCTATGCTCCTCATTTAGGTCAGTATCCTGTGTTGGAGAAACGTGTAGTTTCTCGTAAAAGGAGAAATGAGAATATCTGTAATGAAGATATAGAGAAGAGGAAAAAAAAGAGGAGTGATGTAATTGCAAGCAAAAAGAAAAAGGACAATGAAGAACAGGTTGTAGGATGTCATTTTGAAAATAGCTCTGGTGTCAACTGCTACGCTAATGTAGTGCTGAATGTTGCATTTTATCTGGAAAGTTTGCAAGAGCAGATAATAGTAAATCAGGGAAAAAGATTCTGTTCAGAGCTGAGTCTCCTTTTTCAAAAGCTGAGTAAAGATAAAACTCAAATAGAAAGTGCTACTGATATTAGAAAACTTTTAGATGTATGTTCAGGACGAACACAGTTTTCACAAAATGAACAGCAAGATGCACACGAATTTTTGATGTATTTTCTTCAGGTAGTGGAAGAAGAAGGAGTTCCCATTGACATTTTTTTTGGTCTCTCTTATAAATGGGAACATAGTTGTGATAATTGTTATAATATATGTGGCTCTATTGTTGATAATGAAAGGTTTATTTATTTGACATTGCCAGAGAGTAAAACAGTCACTTTTGCAAAATTAGTTAAAGATGCTAATCATAGCATGAAATGTGGTGAGTGTAATTCTGACATGTTTTCAACATTAATTTTAAGGGAATACGGACAGTATGTAATTTTAATGATGCAACGATGTAGAGCTGATGGTTCAAAATTGGATACTTTAATAAAGAAGTTTACAGGACAGCAATTATCAATTTCAGGAAAAACTTTTGTAACTGTTGCAATAATTTTCCATGATGGACCTACTGTTACTTCTGGACATTACACAGTTTATCTAAAATGTGAAAAAGGCTGGACACTGTGTAATGATTCCCAATTGATTTTCAAACAACGTTTGCCTTTTGATTTAGCAAATTCCTATCTAATCTTCCTGAAACCTAAATTTTAGAGAGACTTGGCAAGATCTGGACAAAATAATTTTACCATTTTACTGGATTACCATTGCAATTTTGTAGAAAAAATATTTTTAAAATTATCATTTGGCCTAAAGGAAAGATAACCAATTGTAATGTGGACTTTTTTAATTTTTAATGCAATTTTGAAAAACCAATAATTTATAGATAATCGGTAACTTCTGCACATTTTAAATTTTGGAATGCTATTGGACTGCCATTGGAAATTTTTTCAAAAATGATTTAAAAAATCACTATTTGGCCATGTGGAAAAGTAAGCAATTCTATTGTGGACTAAATAAATTATTCAAAAAATTTTCGTGAACCAAAATGTTACAGAGAATCGGTGAGATCTGGACAGATTAAACTTTAGAATTTTAATGGATTTCCCTTGGAAATTTATTCCAAAAAAAAAAAAAAAAATACTATTTGGCCTAAAGGAAATGAAATCAGATGTATTTTGGAGTTATTTGAGATATAATATTGTGATTATACTTCTGAAACAAACATATCAGACGGTATTTTAAAGAAATAAGTATTGTTTTTAGATGATATTTTTTTAGAATAATATGCATTTCTGTAATGATAAGTTTAAGTGAGAAGAGATTCTGGGCTTTTTTAATACAATCTTTGAGATTGTTATTTTTTTTTGCCCGCTGTAAAATGATGAATGCAATTGCTTTCACAATTTATAGTGAAATGCAATATATTCTGAAAACAGCAAAAATAAGGCAAAAATATTTTTTTGAAAAAAATGTAAATATGTATACTGTATTATAAATTGTTAAAAAAATATTAATACTTTTTTCTTTTTTTTCAGATCGATATAGAAAATTTTCGAAAACTACAACCATTTTTAAAACTATTTTTTAAAAAAACAAATGAATAAATATTTTTTTGAGTGAGTATGGTAAGTCAATAATAATAATTGTAGTCTCTCAAGGACCTTGTAATGTGATAATTGATTTTTAGTGTTTTTTTTAAAAAATAAAAAAAAGGTACGCGCACCGTACGCGTACGGTAAAAAAAAAAAAAAAAAGGTTTTAAAAAACATATGTAAAAAAAAGATGAAAGATAAGGTTGGCTCTTAAAAGAACCGTTGTGTTCATGCAGGGACAGAGGAAAGGAAGCATGGGAAAATCATTCAAAGCTACAAATGTGCTGATCTATTTTGTTGTTCACTAGGGAAACACTGGTCTCCCTATGACAAATTAGACCTTTACAAAATGTGCAATGAATATCAACCTTCCGAAATCGAAGGTTCATTTCCAGAGGGCCAGCAAAAGGAGATTCTCCCCCCACAGATGAAGGGCTCACCTGACCTGCAGAAGAAGGAGTCAGCCCTGCAGATGATGGTCCAGGCTGAGCTGCTGTGGATGTACTGGCTCGTCTTTCTGAAGAGTTACCTCCAAAAAGATGACCATGTGTCCTTCCGTGTACATCCTGGAGGTGCCTCTTCATGGTGTGATTCCCAAAGGAATACTTCCTGTTAGGATTACCTCTAGAAAGTACACGCTTACACAGACAGCAAGTAACTAAGGGTGCATTCACCTTTTGCTGGCCTTCTGGAAAAGTAAAATAATCCCAAACATAAGAAGGCTTTTGTTTCCTCGATCTCTGCCTCAAGACAGTGCTGCTGGTGCTAGGCTCACTCTCAGAAGAGCTCTGCTGTTCTGCCATCGTATCCCAAAGACAAACCAGCTCCTTCTCCCAAGGGATCACAAGCAGAAATGAGGAGAATGGGTGTGGTGTAGGAGAGTTCTAGAACTGAAAGTAGTTTCAACCAATCAAAAGTTGTGTTTCATGATCACATGACCTACCGTACGCTTACGGTACGCTTACGGTACGCTTACGGCAAAAAGTACGCGTGCGCGTAAAAAAGACACGCGCTTCCGCGCATGCGCATAACAGTCACTCCCCGGCACTTCCGCGTAACGTGCGCGTGTGGCGTAAGCGCGCACGCGTCCCACGCGCAGTACGCGCGGCTACGCAAATTGCGTAACTATACGCAAGCAGCGTAGATAGATTACGGACGTTGCGTAAACCGTACGCTTACCGTGAGCTTACGGTACGCGTACTAAAAAAAAAAAAAAAAAAAAATCTGGTAATAAATTTTACATGTTTATTTTAAAAAATATATTAAAAAAAAATATTTAAGGATTTTAAAAATTTAAGCATAGTCTTTATAAAATGAAAGAAAATTAAATTAAAAATATGTTTGAAAAAAATGAAGAATAAAAAAAAAAATTAGCATTTAAAAAACCTTGCAAATTCACTGAAAAAACCATGGGTTACACACACGTTATAGTTAGGAATTAGCATTTAAAAAACCTTGCAAATTCACTGAAAAAACCATGGGTTTCACACACGTTATAGTTAGGAATTAGCATTTAAAAAACCTTAGAAATTCACTGAAAAAACCATAGGTTTCACACACGTTAAGTTAGGAATTAGCATTTAAAAAACCTTAGAAATTCAGTGAAAAAACCATAGGTTTCACACATGTTATAGTTAGCTGGACATTTTACTCGTAAAAAACCAATGAAATTGCCCCGTTATAGTTAGTTCAGCTAACTATAACTCACGCGCCCGCAATGCACTGCTGATGACGTCACATATTACATCACTCATGACATGGTCAGTGACATCACTCATGACATCACTGATGACATCTCAAATGACATCACTGATGACCTCACTGATGACATCATCCTTGTGATAGAGTGGCAGACCTCCTCTCACCTTAATATAAGCTTTGATACACACATTCAAAAATAGAGACTAAAATTTTCAAAACAATGGACATACCAATACCAGTTACAACAACCTCTTCAGTAATTCTAAGATCCACATACACATCCACTCATTCACCAACAGTCCTATACAGTCACTCATACATGTACTCACTCATCATATGTACTCATACACCTATACATCCTGTTACATAATGCCACTCATCCATAGAGTTACTCACACACATAGTCACTCATGCTAATAAAGAATCAAACATACATTCACCTGCATATACAGTTATACACACACCACCACACTTACTTCTACGGAAACTTACACATACTTAGTCTTTTAAACAATCACTTATAGAAACACATACTTATTCATACAGGAACTCTTTCAATCTGTCCCTCTCACATATACTCACATATATACACCAATAGTCACATATACTAGTTTAAAACATATGTAGTTACTCCTGAAGACACTATTGGGACAGTCATTCACTCACTAACACACCCATACACACACTCATCCACCCATACAGTCCTGCACACATGCTGTCTTCAACACATACAAACAGTGAGTCACTCATTCATGCACCTATGCACTACATAATACCCCCCACCGAACCATACAGACACTCAGACTGATACTCAAAAAAACAACTACTAACCTATATAGACACCCATGTAGCTACTCACCAACCCATGCAGCCACTTATACACAAAGTGAGAGATACACTTAATCAGTCAGTTACACAATCAATTTTTTAAAAACAAATCATCCATTTAGACACTTATATACCCATTTATTCTTCCATCGACCTTGAGATATACATATATAAAACATATTTAATTTTCAGAAAAACACACATTCACTGGATGATGTCATCAGTGAGGTCATCAGTGATGTCATTTGAGATGTCATCAGTGATGTCATGAGTGATGTCACTGACCATGTCATGAGTGATGTAATATGTGACGTCATCAGCAGTGCATTGCGGGCGCGTGAGTTATAGTTAGCTGAACTAACTATAACGGGGCAATTTCATTGGTTTTTTACGAGTAAAATGTCCAGCTAACTATAACATGTGTGAAACCTATGGTTTTTTCACTGAATATATATATATATATATATTCAATCAAAATGAGTCGCTGATTATCCTGCCTAGGTTGGGGGTGGGGCTCCCGGCGAGGTAGCGAGCCTATCATATACTCATTTTCTTCTTCCTTAAAGAAACCATGCCGAGCCCAATTCCTTAAGCGTGAAGTATTTATTCAATACAGTGAAAACGCCCTAGGAATTTCTTTAAGGAAGACACAATTGAGTAAATATATATATGTATACACACACACACACACACATTCTACTTAGGCTCTCAGGACAGGCAGTATGTCTTGTGTGGTATCATTTTTTTGTCACGCTGTACGCATAGTGTTCTGTTTCATTACTTTGTCCTTCTGTTATAGAAAGCAAGTGGTTTCTGTCTGTCGCAGTTTACTTGGTGGAATTATGGGGTTCACGTGGTTATGTTGCAACATCGCCGTTGTGTTTCAGTCTCTGACCAGTTCTTGCCAGAATAAGTACACAGTCGCCATTTGTATGGAACCAAACCTCCTGAAACTGAAAATGAGGATTACGGCTCAATATAGCTTGAGACTTTAGCTAGACCAATATTGGTAAAGTCCTTCCAAAATAAGAAAGCTGCCAGTGACAGTGTTTAAATGCCTTTTACAATGAATAGAAAGACAATAATGATCAAGGTTTAAGTACAAAGGCAGATTGCAAGCTTAGAAAAAGAAGATTGGAGGAGGCAAATGTGATGCGTCACTGGTGAACTGGTTACACAAGAGAAAATGACAACCTTATATTCATACGCACATAGGTTCTTCAATCTATTAGACTATTTGCATACAGCAACAGCAGTAGAGAGTGGAAGTGTGGGAGCTCAAAAGGAGACATTTGGAATAATGGAGGGTTACAGATGGCTGGTGGCAGTGAAAGGTCAGCTGGATATCCTTTTAACCCACAGAGTAGAACCAGCTCCATACAAATGAAAGCAGAACTTTTCTTTAAATGGGAACTAAAGGAGATAGAATTGTACCACAAAGATTCAAAACAAGGGCGCTCAAAGGACACCGAGGTGTTAAGAGTACACCAGGGGTTCCTCGTTACATTCTAACCAAGCGAAATTAGATAGAACTGAAACTTTCTATCTAAAACTTTACAAAGCTGAAACTTTGCCGGAGGTAAAAAAAAAAGCAAAGCTGCTATTTGGTTTCTCTAGACATATCCAAGATAAAAGACGAATGGAGAGAAGGGATGGATGATCTGGTAACATGGAAAACAGAAATGTTTCGGGGGGGGGGGGGGGGGGAGCTCAGGCACCAGATGGCTTGTATTGTGTCTTGTTATGGAAAAGTCTACGGATGCCGAAGATGGACTTTGTAAATTTCTTTCTAAAATCTTGGCTGATTATTCCTTCATTGTCTGAAGCAATGATCATCCTGTCATCATAGCCGAGGAAGTACCCCAAGTGCTTCTCATTCAAGACATAAGCATGTATTAATCCTGATGTCAATGTTTTTGGAAAGGTCTAGCGACATGAACAGTGAGAGTCCTGTCGGCACTGGTAGAGACTGATCAAAGTGGCTTCCTGCACAACAGACCGGTATACCGCAATGCAGGGAGGAGTGACCTATCACATATTTAATAAGTCAAGAGGAAAGAGAGCGTGTCTGTTCTTCTGTCCTTCAATGTGAGAAAGGATTGGCCCATATAGAAAGGCCATTCGTATTAAAAGTGCTGCTAATGCTGGGTTTTGAAAAATATCTGCAAAATGAGTGAGGTCACATATAGCACCCACAAAGACAGAATCCTCATAACTGTGATATTATCACAGAATGTATTTTTAGATAAGGGTATTAGGTAAGAGTTCCTAATGCCTCCTATGTTGTAAGCCTCATTTATTGAGCCATTAGTGTTACGAATTAGAGTAATAAGCTGCATCACAAGAGTCTGGTTAATAAACAAAGAGCTTATAATCAGTCTGTTTGCTTCTGATGTACTATTAATTTAAACACATCACTCTTTTAACTACACAAGGAAAAATATAACTTTAGTTTTAAAGGCAATATAATGAAACACAATGTTCTCGATCTTACGCTAATAAAATAAAAACTACAGATAGTTCTACGTTAGACTATTATTTACCAAAGACCCTGTACTTCTTAAAGGCTCACCATATCATGTTTAGAGAATTATAGACTCATAGTTGTGTAGAATAAAAAGAAATGGGAATACGGCTAATAGACCCAGAGACGTCATGTGCTCCATTCAAACGCTATTGGTTGTTGTTGATCACTTCTCCAGGGCTACTTATGATTTCCAGATATTGCTAGTTCTATGAGGACAATTACCTAGATTCCAGGGATATATCACTCAATTTATAAGGAAAATATGGTTGAGGGTAACTTGGTTAAATATATCCCACAATCTAAGAGCAATTCTTGCTGTTGATGAAACTGAAAAACATTGATATTGTTTACTTAGATGTTCATTGAACACGTGGTACAGAGGGCGCTGCTAGACCTTAAACGCCATTTAAGAAGTGGATCTAGTGCTCATCGGGGGCTAGGAGATCAATCCAATCAATACATTATATCCTGACCTGTTCAAATGAGGATCGTAAAATTCACAATCAGACAATGGCGTAACAGAGGGGGTCTCTCCTGCAAGGTACGTGGAGGGGCCCCACCAGACTCAATGGTGAGCCCTCCGGCCACAGTACTGTGCTGAGGGGGGGGGGGGCATTGGAGCTTGGGTCCACCCCCCTGGGCCTGTGTTACGGCACTGCAACCAGATTGACTGGGGAGGACGAATGAGGTAGCATATTTCTATGCACTTCCTGTATGTAGCTGAAATAAATTAAACTGAAGAATCAGCACATGTTTTAAACTGCATCAAGATAGATGTGGGGGATCTCAGCAAGGCAGATGTTGCTGGAGGGCATGACGATCTCAAGGTGATATGCTGCACTTCTTGAGGGCCTGTCCCAAATGTGAGGATTTTTGCCAAAGAATGAATAAACTGTTCTGCGGTGACCAATATGTATATCCCTTGTATGGAGGGGATGGAGAAATGTTTCCTTTGAAATAGCTTACCAGTAGTAGTTCGTGAATATAGACAGCAGCAATGGTGACGGCAGGCTGTACTTTTTTGTGGGAGTACCAGAAGTTATGGGAGATATATGGCTGGTCGGGGTCTTAGACACCTGAGTAATGAGGCAGTTCACTTATTCATTGCCCAGCAACCAAGAAAGGTTTTAGGAAGTCATTTGTAGATTGAAAGTGTATGGAAGATAAGAATCTCTCTCAAAGCACTAGACAATAGGCCATCCTTCTGGCCAAGACTGCCCCCAGGTGTGTGATGCTTGGACTTGGTTACCACGTCAGATGGGGCCACAAACCTATAAAAATACAGGAGCGCTTTATAAATGAACTGCTTTATCATCACGGGTCTTGTGCGGGCTGAGTGTAGGGGTTGGAGTGACCTATCCAAGTATAAAATAAATTGGGAACTGTTGTCACGGAATGTTTGCAATAATATGCCTGCTGAATCTAAAACAAACCATGAACACCCTTAAGCAGTATCTGAAGATGGTTTGCAGGCAGGTGTCTGGGTCACACACTACAGCCTGCAAGAACAGAGACTGCAGGCAGGTGTCTGGGTCACACACTACAGCCTGCAAGAACAGAGACTGCCTGCCAAAACCCCCCTGATGCCAAGACCCACTGCTGCCAAGAAGAACACAGCACAGCTTCCTATTTAAGCCGGCAGCCTGATAAATCAAAATTAGATTTTCTAGAATGTCTTTCATGCTTTACTAGATGTGAGTGGTTCGCCTAACAGAATGTGCACCGCCATGTTTTAGTAATGACACAGCGATGAGTCAGCCATAGGCTGGAACACTTTCCAGAGAGCAGCCTCTTGCCTGCATGCCGCTCCTGGGTTGGATTCGGCTCACTGTGCTTGAAGCAGCTCACTTTCCAGTACTGTGTTCATAATCAATCCCCGATCGGGGTGCTGGCTCACGGATGGTTCACAGGGCACTGGGGGCACGACACACACGTCGCTGCCAACTTCAGGAGCAGAAGCAGGAGATCGAAAGGCAGAAATAATGATGTTTCCCTTCGAGGGTATGCAGATTTATTTTATTTTGGCTCATGCATCACCCAAGTATTTCCTTCAACACAAAGTCACATCCTCTCTGGAAGGAGATGAAGGGCCGTGGGTGTCTGTCAATATTTATGAGCGCTGCACTGAGCCATGCCACCAATGTTGTTTTTTATCCCTCGTCGCCTTGTAGCTATTACACTCTCTTCCATCGAGCCGTATTTTGTCCATTGACTCTGTGACAGTTGTTTTCCGTCTTGGCTGCTCTGTCTTGCAGTTTATCTGGCAAACGTGTGAGTCGGTTATAAAGCAGCTTTCCACTGAGGGTTTGTGGTTCATGAGGTTCTCAATGCCAAGTTATCTTGACTTAACTGAAGACTACAATTTACAAATGTTTTTTTCCAGCGCCTCGTCTGGCGTATGAAGCGCTACTTTCCTACACTTACAATACAGTACAAAAGCAAAGTCAGGCGACACTCCGTACTAGGTTGTGATGTGGCATCACAGAGTGATGAAGGGGAACTTTGAGAAAGACTATTTTTATTTGAAAGCGTTGTATTTTACGTAGAGAACATAATTTATGAACTGATAACTTGATATTGAAATAAGATCGACTTCAGAGGCTGTTCAATACTGTTTTACTATCAAAGCCAGTAACTGTATTTTTACATTTACTAAATGTTTATACCTTGCTTATAAAAAGTTTAGGAAATAGTTTCTAGTACATTTTAGTTACTTTTTACCAATACTGTTTTTAAAATTCTGAGATGTTTTTTTTTTGTTATAATCTGTGTGATTAATACAATAAACGAGATTGATTGACTGATATTGCTATATAAAATATTTTCTGGGCAACTAATTCTGTAAGGTATTGAGCTAAAGGGCCTGAGGTAGAGGCTGGTAAGTGTGGGACATGTGCCAACACGCTGTAGATGTCCTGTCTGCCCATCTGCTGCTTTTGTGCAGGACCCTGTATCCCCCAAACTGTCCAAAGTGATTCTTGCTGTGGATTTACAAATATTAACTGGAAAGGTCAATTCTTGAGCACACTATGAGTCCTATTCACAAAGGCAGTCTGTCTGAGACAAAAGTCTGACTTTAGGACTTTTGGTACTCACAGAGGTCATTTACGAGTCGTATCTTTACATCCACTGTCGGGCCGGAATCTGCGGCTCAACCCGTACTCTCCTGCTAGGGCCAGAATCTCCGGCTCGGGCCAGATGAAGTGTTATTAATGGTCCAAAACACAATTTTTACAAAAAGGAACCTTAGGAATGTGAGATAAATGGTAGAGGAGGTCATCAAAATCAGTTTGGGCAGGGAAAAGAGTGTGGCCAGACACTACATCACATCCCAGATAAGTTTACTCCTTCGCATCATGGTCAACAATTTGTGCTACGCTCAGTGTTGACTGTAGTGTTACACCAAAGTTTGGTGTAACACTATGGTCAATACTGTGTGGGGTGTAACACTACAGTCATCACTGAGGGGAACGCAAATTGTGGACTGCATGTACCATGATGCAAAGGAGCAAACTTTTCTGGGATGTAATGCAGTGTCTGGCCACACCCTTTTCCCTGCCCAAACTGATTTTCATGACCTCCTCTGCCTTTATCTCACGTTC
This sequence comes from Triturus cristatus, assembly GCF_964204655.1. Taxonomy (NCBI): domain Eukaryota; kingdom Metazoa; phylum Chordata; class Amphibia; order Caudata; family Salamandridae; genus Triturus; species Triturus cristatus. The sequence goes on along the minus strand of NC_140582.1, from coordinate 801,560,880 downwards.
CTAATGCCCCTTTTTGTAAAAACTGTGTTTCAGCCTATTGATTACGCTTCATCCGGCCTGAGCCGGAGATTCCGGCCCAAGCTGGAGAGTACGGCCCGACTGGGAAGTAAAGAAACAACTCGTAAATGACCTCTGTGAATACCAAAAGTCATAAATCTAGACTTTTGTCTCAGATTGCCTTTGTTAATCAGGCCCTATGTTTCTGAATTCTCAAGCAGCACCACCCGGAAAACAAGGGAAGGGTCTCTTGGTGGCCATAATCGACATTTAGAACATTGTATACTTTTGGAAAGCAATGACCAACCTGTATCAGCAGGGCTGCACTTTCTGGAGTCCCATGCCGCAGATCGTGCCCATTGATGGCGAGAACCCGGTCATTCTCTTGCAGTTGCCGGTCTCTAGCAGCCACACCCCCTTCCTGTAAGCTGAAAATAAACACTCCTCCGTCCGGCCTGCGGACCAGTTTTATTCCCAGATGCGCATCGTGACTGCCTTTGTTGAGTGCAACATGAAGAGTTTCGTTGGTGGGGAGTGGATCAGAGGCAAAACCATTGTTCCTGCAGCGGTACCGCTGCTCTCTTAGAACCGTCAGCTTCAGAACCAGGCAGGGCTGCTTCAAAACCGCCAGGGCAAAGCTGTGAGGAACATTGCTGATATCAATGCCATTGACCTACAAGAGAAAACAGTAATACAGCTGAGAGAAAACTCAGACCTAACAGGTCCACAACTACAATCTAATCAATCGATCAATCAAGTTTCTTGTAAGGCGCTACTACTCACCTGTTAGGGTCTCAAGGCGCAAGGGCACATGCTTCAGGATTAGGGATCGGACCACATCGGATTTGTGTGCTGCCTGGTGCAGTTTTGAGTTTTTGCTCATCTTGCATTACAGCAATTTTATCACTGCAGCTCCTGCTAATATTTATATATTTGTGGCTCATTGTTAGGCTTCACCTGCACAGCTTGCAAATAAAAAAAAAACTAAAAATGGGCATAGAGCCTGCCCATTAATTACCTATATTTACCATTGTTTGGCTCCGATGTCACTCTCTTTTCCTTGCTTCTCATTGGGCAGCGGCTCCTTCTTCCCCATTCTTTTAAGTGCTTCCGGTTTTCCATGGAACTTGCATGAATTACAGTTTTTTCCCTGAATATCCCCCCACCTTCCTCCCCACTGATTGTTGTTTCGATATCCCTTCCCCCTCCTCTCCCTACTCACGGGATTTTCATGTCCTTGTAAGGTGGGGTATAAATGTTTTTTTATGTAACAGGCTGTAAACCCCCTTGTTATCTTTTGCTGTAGAGCGCAGCAAGTAACGTTTGCAATGTAAAGAAAAGTCTTCTTTTTGTTGGAGCTTAATTGGATTGTTGATTTTTATCTGGTGGGTTTGTGCGCTCCCATGAGTGGATAATCTGCACGTCCTTCGCATACACACACTCTGATCACATCTCTGCCTCTTTCTCACATGCCTGCTCTCTTGGCACCTACTCTACGTGCCGGCTTTGTTTCAGGCCTCTGAGAGTGTGGGATTTCACCCCATGAGATGAGAAACATGTCTGGTGGTGGCAGAGTGGCTCTGTCTAGTCAGTGACCATAGCAGTGCTTGGTAGGTTTTCAGATGACATGTGTGCATTTATTAATAAATCCAACACTGGCATCAGTGAGGATTTATTAAGACAAGATGTTTGCTACCAAATACCTTAGGGCACAGTGAAGCCATCATGGAGCTATGAAACTCAAAAGGACATGTATCCAGCCCATGTACTCTTTATGGCGTCCCTGTGCATTACAATATCCAAGAATGGCTCAGATACTGTAGGGTTATATCTGCTCATGCAGATATGTCCACACATGGTATATAGTGCATCCTGTCTTAGGGGCGATATACCTGTACCTCATGCAGTGTATGGGAGCATGGCACACAGGGGGGCTGTGTGCCATGTCAACTCTTCGGTTTTCTCTGCGCCAAGACACAGAGCCTGAAATGGCAGTATGCATAGTCTTGGTGAGGGGTCTCCGGGGTGGCACAAGTTTTGCTGGAACCTAAGTGGACCTTCTGCAATGGTAAGAATCGTAATGATATTTTGTTTTTCTTCCGTTTTTTTATTTTTCGCTATTCGTCTTTTCACAACTTTATTGTCCTTTGTTTAGTTCTGCAGTTTTACCAAATGCAAGCTTCTTATGCAACATGTCAAAATATACAAAAAGAATTAGGCAAAGATTTGAGGGATGGAAATGTGAAAGTAATTTAAAAAAAATAGAAACTGTTTATCAGAAACTGTTGCAACATCTTTTCAATACTTTCACATGATAGCGATTCGAAGTATAGGCCAGGAGTACCAATCTACAAATAACTGAAGTGGAGTCTCTTCTGACTTTTGCATTTTTAGGATAATATCTCACACTTATGTCTGAGACTGAGAAAGATGCAGGCTGAGGGGAGAATTAGTACTCAGTTAAAACCTAGGGGTCTATTAGGATGTAGGGCGGATCGCCACCACCCGCATGATGGTGGCAATCCGCCCTACACCACACCCCGCCCACCACCCATTTCCCCCCGCCATATTAGTATGGCGGGGGGACCCCAGAGGACGGAAAGACCGTCCGCCGGTTTTCTGCCGGTCACATAGGTGACCGGGCGGAAAAGGGGCCTGATATGCTGGCAGTGTCTGCTAGACACCGCCATCCATATTAGGAAGGCAGCGGGAAGCAGCCTTTCCGTGCCGGGAAAGGCATGCAGATTGTGCTTTCGGGGGCCCGTTGCGGACCACCTAGGTATTGGGGGTGCACATGGGGGTACCTATGGTACCCCCCTACATTGTCATGGACAAGGTGGCTGGCACCGCGTGGTGCCTGTCACCTTGTGTATATCAATGCACACAGTGCATTCCCAGCATTGTGTCGGGCAGTGCGCCACAATGCTGGGAATGGAGGATGACACTGCCACGGTGACATCCTAATTGCAGGTGCGGGACCGCCGCACCACTGGCGGCCGGTCCCAGCACCGCTAGGGTGGCGGGCGGACCAAAGTCCACCCGCCATCCTAATAGGCCCCCTAGTGTCTTGACGAATTCATCAAAGTGGAGCGAACCAGTGGGTCAACAAAATGGGGGAATTCAATCCCAGCATTTTATCAGGCATCTTCACATCGTAAGAATGTATTCCATTTTTGGGGCCTGGACAATCAAACCGCGTGGTGCCTGTCACCTTGTGTATGTCAATGCACACAGTGCATTCCCAGCATTGTGTCGGGCAGTGCGCCACAATGCTGGGAATGGAGGATGCCACCGCCACAGTGACATCCTAATTGCAGGTGCGGGACCGCCGCACCACTGGCGGCCGGTCCCAGCACCGCTAGGGTGGCGGGCGGACCAAAGTCCACCCGCCATCCTAATAGGCCCCCTAGTGTCTTGACGAATTCATCAAAGTGGAGCGAACCAGTGGGTCAACAAAATGGGGGAATTCAATCCCAGCATTTTATCAGGCATCTTCACATCGTAAGACGATATTCCATTTTTGGAGCCTGGACAATCAAACTGCCTAATTCAAGGGCATCATGAATCTTAAAACTTTAACTGGTGATGAATATCTGAAGAGTAATTTGATCCTAGTTTATATGGGCTCATGCCCATGGGCAGTGTGTGTGTTAGGCAGCATGCCTTTCTTTCGACAGTCATCTAATCAGACTATTATTTTAGTTAAGCCAGTTCTGTTTCATCCAAGTTGATGTACTGGTTAGAGAGATGACTAGTACAGGCGCTTCGCCTGTTTCTTGTGCCTATCAAAAATAACTAATATGGCACTAGCTCACATGCAAATAATGTCTTTTCTTTCTATAGTTTTGCATCTTCAGATTGCATGCTGTTTTAAAATGCCTTATTATGTTCGTAAATCCCCGCCTGAACAGCTCAGTTCATTAAACTTTATTCAATGTTTGATAAAATCATAAAAGTGGACATATTATCTAATATCAGGAATATATCAAAATAAGCATGCATCACTTAAATTACATCAAATAAAGAATTAGAGAAAAAAAACTTACATCAGTACATAAAAACAAATAATTAAAAATAAAATAAATACTAAAATGACAATCTTTATCCCAGAAGAGCCAGTTCCTAAAAATCCAAAACTTAATAGCTAACAGATAGGTCGCCAGAGAGAAAACGAGATACAAAAAAACACAATTTGGGTGTTAGCAGCTGTAAGAAGAGACATGCATGTCTAATTTGTCTAAAGTTTTCAGAAATAAGAAGTGGCATGATATACTTATGTTGAAGATTAGAAAATGTCTGGCAAAGTAGTAATACATGTATGGTGCCACAAATCGAGATGTGATCACAGTCGCAAACAGGCAAATTAGATTGTTTATACCAGACCCCCTTCAGAAACAACAGCTGGTGAAAAATAATCAACCTCAAAAGTGTTAGGAAGTGACATTGCCTATTAAGCATGACAGATTTGACAAGGACATACTTGAGCATGGTCTGCTTTGCTAAGGCAGAATTCTCCCGTTCAGCAGCCACCCTTTGGGAGAAAGTCTGTTTGACCCACGCAAGATCACTTTTCACTGTGTCCCTGGGGTTGGTAAATAGACCTGGTCGCCCTAATCCATATTTTAGCCATGGGATTTGTGCTACATTATCTAAAAGCAAACAATCCTGGACTATGAGCCTGTTAAAATGTAAATCCTCCTTATGCCATACAGAACACCACAGTAAAAGCAGATAAACACAAATAAAATCTGCACTAGAGGACATGCGCAGTTCTTAGTGAATAATTTCAGTCTAAGTTCTTTGATCATATGCCAGTAGGTTTCTCACCAACTTATATTCACTCACCTGGACACGGTCAATATTGGCATAACCCCAGATTTCATATCCAAAGGTGGGCATTGGGATGCATTTAGCTTTGTACACATCTAATAGAAGCTTGGGGCGGCTTGTGCCCAATGTGTCTGGCAAACTTGTTTAACCCCGAGATGGCTCTGTAGAGTCCCTCCATTTTGCGTGAGTAGAGATTCCCATCTGAGACCCGAATTGAGAAACAGACCCAGATAAGAGACATTTTCCACTCTAGTTAAAACCTGTCCTTGTGCTGAGAGACTGCAAGATTTATTGTTCTAAGGGCCTACTACCATAGAGTGTAATTTATTAAAATGTGTGGATAAGTCCAAGCTGTTCATAAAATCAATAAATGTGTCTAAAAGTCGTTGGAGGCTCCTAGCTGTACTAAACTAAAATCACATCATGGGCATATAAACGTACTGTGATAGATCTTACACCAGCTTTGGGGACATTGGAATCAATATTGATAAGCACCTCTTCTATCTTCTAGCCTATTTACGTACATAATAAATGAAAACTGGGCCAGACTTCAACCCTGGCAGACGCCTTATTTGAGGTCAAAGGACTGGGAACATTCCCAATCGGGTCTATACCTAACCACCTCTCGTAAGCCACTAAGTAGGTCTCTCATAAAAGAAAAAGTGCCCGGTCCACCCACAAGGATCCCAGCTCAGTCAAAGCTTATCTCTGTTAACACAATTGAAAGCTGAGCTGAGGTCCATTGAGGCCAAGTGGACATAACCCACTTTTGCCCTGGTATATTTAGCTATCAAGAGGTACAAATTTAGTTTCTGCTCGACTGTGCCTTGTCTGGGTCTAAACTCATATTGGAGGTCAGTGAGGCTTCCCTTCTCATTAGCCCACATAGTGAGTCTCTACAAAATCACTTTCCCTATAATTTTCTCTTCAACGTTGATTAGGGAAATTGGCCTGTAGATTGCGAGGTGCTCACTGTCTCTTTTTTTTAATATCGGGACTATAACGGACTGCTTCCATGAACACTTAAGCTTGGCCTAAAACATACAACTTAGGTGAAACCAATAGGCTTTGTCAGGGCTTGTTGTTAGGGCTAGCGTACACACAATGTCTGAGAATAGTAAAAGAATACACACCCAACTTAAAATTTCATGCATTTAGCTCTTCTTAACAAGCAGAGGATCCTGACTATCTCAATGTGAGTATAATTACACTCGCCAATCAATATGGAACCAATAATTCACAGTCGTAGTAAGGTGCTTACTGGTGCCTCTGAAAGGGCTGATATAAATCAATCAATCAATCAATCAATCAATCAATCAATCAATCAATCAATCAATCAGGGATTTTTGAAGCGCACTACTCACCCATGAGCGTCTCAAGGCACTGGGGAGGGGGTGTACGAGCAGCTCCATAGGTCATTCGAAGAGCAAGGTCTTGAGATCCTTTCTGAATTGGTGCAGTGTCGTGCTTTGTCTGATGCGGAGGGGGAGTTCGTTCCAGGTCTTGGCCGCGATGTAGGAGAAGAATCTGCCACCCGCTCTGGCCCTGTGGAAGCGGGGACCGTAGCTAGGGCTAGGTCGGCAGAGCGGAGGTTTCTCTTGGGGGCGTGGGAAGAAATTTGTTTGTTGCGGTATTGGGGTCCGGTGTTATGGAGGGCTTTGCTTTGTAGACGTGTGTGAGCAGTTTGAAGCTTATTCTTTTTTCGACAGGGAGCCAGTGGAGGTTGCGGAGGTGTTGGGTGATGTGATCCTGTCGTGGGATGTCGAGGATGAGTCTTGCTGCGGTGTTTTGGACGGTCTGGAGTTTTATTGATTTTGGAGCAGAGGGCGTGTCCGTAGTTCAGTCTGATGGCGATGAGCGTATGGGTGACGTTCTTCCTGGCATCGGGGAGGTCCATTTAAAGGTCTTGCGAAGTATGCGGAGGGTGTTGAAGCAAGTGGAGGATACGGCGTTGATCTGGCGGCTCATGGTGAGTGAAGAGTCGCGTATGATGCCGAGGTTGCGAACGTGGTCCGTAGGGGTGGGTGGGTTTCCGAGAGTGGGGGGCCACCATGTGTTGTCCCATGCAGAGGGGGTGGAGACGAGGATGAGAACTTCTGTTTTCTCTAAGTTGAGCTTCAGGCAGCTGCTGCTCATCCAGGTTGCGACATCTTTCATCCCTTCTTGGAAATTTCACCTGGTGATGTCGGGTTCCTTGGTGAGGGAGAGGATGAGCTTGGTGTCATCGGCATATGAACCATGTAGATGTTGAAGAGCATGGGGCTGAGGGAGGATCCGTGGGGTACTTCGCATCCGATCTCTGTAGGTTCAGAGAGGAAGGGTGGGAGTCTTATTCTTTATGCTCTGCCTGAGAGGAATAATCAAATCCAGTCTAAAGCTGTTGCCTGGATGCTGGAGTCGTGGAGTCTGGTGGGTAGTGTGCGGTGGGAGATTGTGTCGAAGGTTGCTGAGAGGTCCAGGAGGGTGTGGGCTGCTTTGTGGCCTTGGTCGAGGAGGGAGTGGATGTCGTCAGTGGCAGCTATAAGGGTGGTCTCGGTGCTGTGGTTGCTGTGGAATCTGGATTGAGCGGTATCAAGGATGTTGTTGGTTTTTATGAAGTGGGCTAGCTGGGTGTTGACGACTTTCTCAATGACTTTGGTGGCGAAAGGGAGAAGTGAGATGGGCCTGAAGTACTTGAGATCTGTCGGGTCTGCGGAGGGCTTCTTGAGGAGGGGTTTGACTTTGGCGCACTTCCAGTCATTGGGGAATGTGGCGGTCTTGAGGGAGCAGTTGATAGTTCATCGTAGTTCGGGTACGATGGCGGCTCTGTGGAAGATGTGCGGCGGGCAGGGGTCAGTAGGTGCTCAATTGGATGCTTTCATATTATTTGCGGTGTCTTCTGTGGGGAGAGGGGTCCAGGTGAGGAGGGTCTGCTGGATGGAGCTACTGGGGGGTGGTGCCGTGGTCTTGGTCACTGAAGTTGTCGTAGAGCATCTTGATCATGTGGTGGAAGAAGGAGCTGAGTTTGTTGCAGAGGTCTTGGGAGGGAGGGACGTTGATAGTTTCGCTGTTGGGTCTGGTGAATTCTTGTATGATAGCGAAGAGTTCCTTGGAGTTGTGGGAGTTGGAGAGAATTCTGTCCGGGAAGAAGATTCTCTTTGTTGATTTGATGAGTTGGTGGTGTGCCTTTTTGGCAGCCTTGTAGGCGGAACGTGCTTCCGGGGTTTTGCTGTTTCTCCACATTTTCTCCAGTCATCAGCAAGAGAGCTTGGATTCTCAGAGGTCAGTAGGGAACCAGGTGGCTTTCGTGTTGTGTCATCTGGCGGAGTTCTGGAGGGGGGCGAGAGTGTTGGCGCAGTTTGCGATCCATTGGTGGAGACTGTTTGCTGTGTGTTGGCGTCTGTCTTAGTAGGGGGAGGAGTACAGCTGAGGGACTGATTCTTAACATGTCAATCTGGGCACAAGCTTTAATGAGATCCCAATGACTAAGGAATACTGCTTTATCAAGCAGCCTGTTAGAAGGATAATCGGAGCCACTGGAATTATTCGGCAGGGGAGTACAAAATTATGCGGCAGGGTTGACTAAGTTATTTAGCCTAATGCAGCACATTTTGTGTTTGTATTACCTCAATATTTTGGCATTTTAATACGTTAGCACTATCTGGACAAAGGTTTCACTTCATTAGTACCACTTCGACCCCCCGAATATAGAAATAGCAACAGAACAGTAAACAGACATCCTTTGTGAGGGCTTTCCTCTTGAGGCAGCAGGTGTTACTGTGTTTTCAGTAACTTTGATCTTGTTCAACTAGGAGATAGTTTTCTATGAAGCCTGCAGCCTATATAGCAGATGATGGATTATGGGGCAAATGTAGTCAATCCAAAATTATGCGGAAGCTGCTGTAAGTGCAAAAACACATAATTACAATGGCCTGCAGGATAATACATTTAAAACGGTTCACTATGAACCAAGACTACAGTTTCACACCAGCCACTAAACAAAGCTGCTCTCTGCAATCTGGATTATGCTGTGTTTAAACCCTTCACTATTGCCGTCTGTATGTAATCTGGTCAAATCAATTTTGTGTGCCATGCTCAATGCTGTATGTTTTTTCCAGTGTGGAACAGCTATACAATGAAAGCCCAACAGAGGAAGGTACATTTGCTCGGAATTTCTTTATCATATCGAATTAGCAGGTTAGCATCACACTCTCAACAGCCCGCATTCACTGCAGTACTTGGTTTAGAGTATCAAATCTGTAGGATTTTCCAAAGAAAGTGTGAACAAAACTATAGAATTTCTAACTTTATTTACAAGAGGTAAAACAATTTTTTTTTAAAGCAGTGTTAAAAATCAGGCGGCAGATTTATAAGCCCTGTGCATCACTTTTGCGCCGCCGTTGTGTCACTTTTGTGACACAGCGGCGGCGCAAAGCCAGCGCCATGCTGCGGCAGATTTACAACGTGACGCATCTAGAGAGATGCGCCACGTTGTGAAGCTTGCGCAACATATGGGGTAGCTGCAGAGGGGGGGCGTTCCGGCGCAGGAACGCCTCCGAAAAGTGGCTGAGTGAAATCTACAAGATTTCACTCAGTCACTTTTCCGACCATGCTGCGTCAAATCCCTGCGCCTGCTTGAAGCAGGCGTAAGGATTGACGCAGCATTGTACCGATAGGGCACCCCCGAGCCTTGCTGGAGCTGCGTCGCGCTTGTGACACAACTCCAGCAATGCGCCGCCCTTCCGCCATCAGATGCGTCACGCATCTGTTTATCCTTGCGCCACGATGCGCTGCATTGTAAATGCGGCGCATGTATTGTGGCGCAAGGGTAAACTTGCGTGACGCATCTTCCCTGGCGCATCCATGCTGATTTGCAGGGATGCGCCAGGGAACATAAATCTGCCCCCAGGTTTTTAAATGGCGTTTATCATTTTATTTTCAGACACTGTTGTAGTGGAGACAGGGTTCTGCTTGCTCACATTGTTATATTGGCATAAGCGTATTAGAAGTTAAACGCCATTTTGCCACTTTGCTGCTTTTGCGCACAACACTACATGTAACTGTTATTATAAGTAAAACTGCTTGCTTGCTTTTTGTTCACATGAGAACAATCTGTTTTTCACATCCCTAGACTTACACCGTGACCTTAGTCTGCACACTGAGTACAGAAGCCTTCAAGGTCTAATAACAATGTATGCTGTTGATTCAGTTTGATCGGCCCACGCTCTATACACAACAAGTACACAGCTGCAAATATCTGAAACTCGGGTGCCTTTAATATTGCATTGCATGCATGATGCTGGCACTTTTGGAGAAAACCTTTCCAGACACAGAGAGCAGTGCTGATCCTGTGATGTGATTCACCTAAGCTGATCTTGGAGGTATGGGGTTCCCCATTCAAGCCTAGAGACCTTCTATTATTATAAAACTAGCTTATAGCCAGGGGAGGGTGGTAAACAAGGCACTATAGGACCTGTTTCCACTATCATTATAATATGATTTCTCCCTTTGTGTTTTATGGAATTGTAGCAATGCTGATGGTTTTATTTCTAATCATGTGTCTGCTATTGTTAGCCAAAGTACTGCACCTTAGAGCACATAGTTAAAAATAAACATTTTAAACTTTTCCGTGTCTCTGATTACTCATGTTGTGGACTGATATGAGAATAAAAATGATAGAGTGTTCTTGATTCCCACCATTCCTGAGAGTAACCTAAGTCGCTTGTTCTGGGTTGTCTAATCATTGGTAGCTTCACTGTAGTACGGAGAACGAATGAGACACTGATGCTAGTTGGATAGGGGTTCTGGGTATTAAGGTGAGTTTTTTGGTACACCACAATTCACTGAGGTCCTGGTTTCCTGCGCATAGTTCTGTGCATGAGCAGAATCCCCGCAACACTGTCAAGTGTAACACGTTTTACCTCTTGACTTAAATAGGCGATTTAAGGCGCACTGAGGGCCAGATTTATCAATATTTGGCGCAACGCATCAAGACTACTTGCTGCGCTGGGTCACATGGAGAAAGCAGGAATGTGCCATATCTATTAAGGAATGGTGCATTCCTGCTCTCTCTCTCTGTGCTGGTGAGCTTGTGGCTGCCAAGCGCCAACGAAGGCATCCTTGTGCCATGGTGCAATGGTGCCTGCGTTACAGGCAGGAATGTTTTTGTGCAGGATGGTGCACCTTCCTGCACAAAACCAACCCTCAGAGTCATTTTCCTCTCTCTATGTGTACTGTATACTGCAGCACAGGTAGAACGAGGAGAAATAAACATATTTCTCTTTGTTACGCCTCACCCGGGAAGGCATAGCTTTTTGACGCATTCCCAAGTTTTCTAATCTCAGTGCATCTGGGAATGAGCAAAAAACATGGGTGGATGCGTGGGAACAATCACACTCCACCCATGGAACACCTTTCCAACACAGAGTAAAGCAAGGCAGGGACTTGCGTGCCTTGCATTACTCCTGATTTACTGTGCCACGCAGAGCCACACAAGTTGTTTGGTAGGATCATGGGAGTCCCTCCAACAAGAGGGATGCACCATAAACCTCAGGTTAAGTTGCTCTGCTTCCATTTATTTCAGAAAGCCAATTGGTAGTGTAGGATAGAGATTCTCACTTGTTAGCCAAACCTACTGTACATTTGTATTATGTTAACTGTATAGATAAAGGAGTCATGATCTTGTTAACATTGACCAATAGATTAGACACCATCTCCTCAAAATAGAGTGTAACACTGCTGAACATAGTGGTTTGTGGAATATTTGCAGATATTTGAATAAGGATCACAAATTCTGCCCATCCGTGGGCTTTTTGGAGATTTAAAACTGGTGGGATGATATTCATAGTCCTGTCATTACTGCATGACTTAGGTCTGTTGCTGACATGCTTATATGTTGCAAATAGCAATTCTCTTTTAAATACCCCATTAAACTGATCATTTCAAAGGAGGAAATCTAAAGGTTTTCCTTCTCCGTGTAGGAAAACAAAGAATAAGCGTCTGACAAGATAGGAAAGTTCTCCCAATTTGGTAACAGATAGATTTGGAGCTCTATATTTACGTGTTTGTTACGTATTTGACATCATGAGAACAAAAAGGAAACCTACGTCCACCAGTTTTACTTTTAATGACCGATGAATGGGAGTTTTGTAGGTCTAGATGATGTTCTATTACAATAAGCAGCTTATACCTATTGTGTCACTGTGTGAAAGATCCATCTGGAGTCAGGTGACCGACATAGCCTGTGTCACCATCAGATAATCTATTTGATTGGAGGCTATATACCTTTCAGTAATTATACAAAAAGCTGGTCCTTGAGACAAAGCAAATCTAGCACTGGAAAGTTTAACTTGAAAAAGAAGATAGCAGAAATGATGCTTGAGACAGTGGAAAGCGTAGATAAACCTCTATTCTGCATTGTTCTGTGCGGATATTCAAGACCACTTTCTTGAGAAAGATCACAGAGCAAGCAATTTTCCGAGGAACTATGTCAAATTCCATTATGTTTGAGGTACTATTCCTTTACAAGGTGGACTTTAAACCTTGCTTGCTGGTTTGACCTCATGCAGGATAATAGTAGGATAAAACTGATACCTTGTTAATGTACTGCCTCCCTTTCTACTCATAGGTTATCTGTCATCTACACTAAGAGGGACCAGAGTGCTTGGCTAAAACAAGTGAGAAAATTCCTCATATGCAACTCTGTCATAATATTTTTTCCCCTGCCCATTCCATCTTAACAGACCTGCCGGACTTTGAATACTTTCAACCCTGAGGTATAGCACAGATGTCTTCAAATTACAAATGGCGTTTGTGTCTTTGTGCTGCAGTAGTTTCCTGCTGACCTGTGAGCACCTCCTCCCAATCTTCATTTATGCAACATACCATATGTTTTAAATGATGTGGCTCAGACAGGATGCATAATCGTATAGGTGACCCCACAGTGAGTGCCTGAACATTGCCATCAGATCTGTTAGGCCGGATATTGACAATTAGACTTCACCACGGGCGAAACACTAGAAGGGCATGGACAGATTTTGGGTTCAGGGGATCAGTCTGGAAAATTATTTCAAGGCATGACTCAGCAATCCCGTTCTAAGATTTCTACCATGGCTTGGTGGTCTCAATACACTCCAGTATTATGTGTTCATTTCGTTCCTCTAGCTTGCTCCCAGGTGCTATAAAAAAGGGGTATGAATGGCGATAGCACAAGCAGACCCTAACATCTTTGAGGTACCTCAAAAGAAATCTGTTTCCCACAAAATATAATTTGAATCCTGGAGGGGAGTAAAGATATTTCCTCTCTGAATAAAGCCCTCTCCTGTGTAGTGGCTGGCAGGTTCCTTTATGTGTTCCTATGGATTTTGCTCATAATTCTAGTTGTGGACAAACCATGCAGGACCCAGAGCTATGGAACGGATTTGGTGACATCAAATGGAGCAACAGAATTTGGTCTTCTGATCTTTTGGAGTTGACAAAAAGCCTTTACTGTTTTCCTCAATAAAGTGTGATCATCTTCACTAGGAGGGAGTTATGTGCAGTATCCCTTCCAACAGTAGATTAGATTGATTCCATAATTCTGGAAAAGCTGATCTATAGCCATCTAGGTCTTTCCTACAAAAAATAATTGGCCTTCTCAAGGTGGGTCGGAAACTGCCAACTCGAGCACACTACAGAAGGCTTACGTTTAGGTACCTACGGTTGTGGGAAGGATTTTCATGCGATTAGATGATTACCAGATCACATTTTACTACTTTCATCTTCTTTAGCTTGAAACAGGATAATATGGCCCAACTGTCCCCAAACAAACTCCTATTTAGTTATGCAACAATTGTTAGCCCTCATTTAGTAGATATCATCTAGTACAGGAAAGTTTCCTTCATTGTAGGCTCTAACCTTTTGGAATCTATAGCCTCGCGTGATGTAAAACCAGGAGCCTGGTAAACAGGTACTTTTTAGCATTGCTTAGGCCCAGTGCATGAGTTTCATGTTCTCTGAGCTATGGAGCCCTGTGACATCTTCATAAAGAATAAGATTATGTTAAACCGGTCTTTCCTGGAAAGGATCTATCTTGTTTCTCTGTAAAGCATGATATTTTTCTCCTACATGCTTTCCAAATCCATCTTCAGTTGCAGAAAAGGCCCTATGTAATTTTGCAGTTTGCTAGGGCTGAGGGGCTTTAGGGTTTAATTTGGAGTTCATGGGTACCCTTCTAACCTCAAATAGGTTGTTTACAACCTAAGGAGGTCTGATAATGTAAAATATCGCTGCTTTAATGAATCTTAAAAGGTGATGGCTGTTCTCATGCCCAATACCAATATTTGATCCAGGTTTAAGTGTCTGCTTTGTTTCTTCCCTTTTAAAATCATTTGTCTTAAGTATGTTTGGTAACATAGTGAAATTTGTTATGTATTTTCTTTATGAAGTACCAATAAATGAAGCACATTTCCTGTTCTATTTTAAATTACGAGCAATCACTAATATTTTTCATAGAAGATCCAGTTGTATTTAATTTGTTTAGCCAACGTGTTCACGCGTCACTAGAAACTGCTTATTTTGACTACAGACAATAACATTCTAATCATGTTAATAAGAAGTCTAAGCCCATTACCAGCATCTGACTTCTAGCACATACAAGTTTCCTTCCAGAATTTGAGCTATCACTATCTTATGTCCGCAGGTTTATCTAAACTCTTCCAGTCCCTGAACAGTTCTCGCCTGGTCTTCTGGTACTGCTTTGCGTGGGTGGGTGACATTCGTTGTTCTGGTGTGGTTTGCTTCTAATCACACCTGATGCTGCAGAGGGGAATAGCTCGGAGATGCAATACTACTGTACCCTTAAAGAACATCAAACAAAGAACTCAAACGGGATGGTGACATTTCTCCACAGCATCACATTCTAACAATGAGATTATAAATTGTGTTATCTACCTCTAATACAATAGGTGAACATTTGAAGAAAGCTGTACACCTACTAGGTACACAAATACAGTGAATAAACTCTCCCTAAAACCATTTTTACAATGAAAATGCTTTTAAAATCTAACCAAATCAGTCTAAAGTAAGCATCATTGCAAGAATGCCAGCACATGATGGATATTGAGAATGATGCATCTGAATATGTCAGACACAGTCAACCGTGACATCATTCGCTCTTCCGATCCCATTGATGTGCCAAGGCTTTACCTTTAGGATCATGTCTCCGGGCAGCAGCCTCCCATCCTTGGCGATCGCTCCGTCCCGATAGACGTGTTGTAGGATAATGTGGACCAGAGGTGTCTCGCTGCCTCCCACTATCCTAATGGCAAGGCTCTCGTTGGGCTCTGTGCGGTTGATTTTAATGTTCGTTATCTCCCCGTCTGGAATCAGGTGATAGAGCTGTGGCAGTGCTGAAAGAGAAATGTATATGAACACTTGCATGGAAGTTGTTGTTGTTGGTGGTAGTAATATACCTATCTCACATGACCACACCAACACCTCCTCACTGTCCAGTTTTATCACCTGCCAATTCCATTGGGCTGTCACATCAGCTTCAATGGGATTGATTAACCTTAGGATCAAATTCATATTCGAGAGGATTCACTTTCTTTACTTTACCAAGTGAAATATTTGATAACCCTTAACACAAAAGATAAACCAGCAATCTTAAATTGAACCAGTTGTGGGAAGTCAGGTGTTTTTATAAAAAACTATCGGCTTTAAATTGACTGAAATTGTTTCTCTTTCAATATTTAATAAAGAAAAAGGCAAGACATGTCAATCATTTTCAAAGGTATTAAACCAATTTAGTACACTACCAGTGCAAAGATATGTAGAGCGAGAGGCAATCAGCGTAAACATAGGCAGAAATATTGCTAAAGTTGAAGTGTGAGGGCGGGCAAATCACAGGACTTGTCATTTTGAAGTTTCAGGAATATATTTCCGTGAGGTGAAGAACCAGCTTAAATACTGAGGGTCTGATTCACAAAGGTAAACACTATAGTGCAAGTTTAGGATTTTTTTAAATTCACGAATGAATTTTACGAGTAGTATCTTTACGACTGCCTTTGTTTTTATGTGCGGAGTCTCCACCACGGGCATGGAGACTCTGCACTCATAAAGATACTGCTCATAAAATTCCTTTGTGAATTGCACAAAATCATCAACTTACGCTAATGTGTAAAGTCTACCTTTGTGAACCAGGGCCAGAGTCATATATCTTGCACCTGTCCAGTTTTCTAGCCTTTTAGGAAACTCTAAGAGCTAGCCCATTGAAGTTAATTGTTTGCAAGCTAAATCATGCATGCCTAGATACAATTAAGTCATTATAAGCATATCTTTTAAATAAAGTCACACTCCAACAGCAAGCTAACTACCATCAAAAACACACAGAGGGAAGTAAACAAGATATGCAGGGATGCAACATAAGGAGATTCTCTGGTTTGCTCTTCTTCAGTGAGATAAGTGGCCTGTGTGCCTGTGATATGGCCTACCTGTTTGAGACACCAATTGTTTCCTTGAGATACAGCTCAGGTAATAACCTGGCATCCCACTCAGTGAGCTATCCTTTCCTTTTAGCCTTTGGTTTCTGTTTATCAATACGCAGTTCAACAAAAGCAAATGAAGCATATAACAGCATCCAGTACAGGTCAATATAAGTAAACAGAGCAGCTTAATTCTTGAATGTAGGATAGGTGTGTAACCACATATTTCAGGGGCAGTCTCTAAGAGCACCATGATATTCAAATCCCATATGATATCGTAACCCAACTCATTACCTGATCCCTCATTGGGACAAGAATATGAAAAGACATGTGGAACCTTGCTGGCAACTGGATGGCACGGATGCATTATACCAGCCTGCTTACATAACCACTCAATGCTCATCAGGCACGCCTGCCAAGATCGAAGAGCGCCGCCAGAAATTGCTGGTAACAAGAGGTCTAACATCGTCCACTCTGCAGGTTCCAAAAAGTCCCATAGTCTGAGCACTCACATCCAATAATGACAAAAAGGATGATGGTAATGCAGTCCACCATGGCAAATCTCTTCATTTGACATTTCATAATGGCAATCATATAAAGGAGGACTGTGACACAATCTATCTCGGCAGATCTCTGATCCCCCCCACTCTTTATCCACACTTATGACCTCCCCCAAATCCATAAAACTATAGATTAGATGACCTTCTGCCGCAGCCAAGATAGTAAATCAAGAACATAAACTATAAACCACCAACACAATAAAGAGTCCTGCACAGCTAACCAGAGTGGCCAGAAAAATGCAAACTATAAAAAATATTTGTCTATCTCCCACACCTCCTCATCCATCACAGCGCTAAGCGCTGCAACTTATAACGCGATAGCCGCATCTTGGTAGTGAGCACACATAACATGGAAACACTTCCCTCGTAGGCTTGAAGCAAATACAACACTGTTTAGACCACACACCCACATGGAGCATTGTGCCACCTTTGTGCTTCAGTGCTCCACATAGTGGTAGTAAAAACTATACAAATTCGATACAATACAACTTTTTTGATGTATAAGTGCATGCAAGTACGTGGTTACAACTCAGTGGAATTTTCTATCACAAAAAAGATGCATTTTCTAGATAAGCTACTTGCACTAGATTTAGCAATTTTCAATGTTGGTCTGTCTTGCCATTTTCAGGGAGATGCATGGACTCCTTCCTCAGAGTACGCATTATTATGGGTTTACTAAAACTACACATCAATGATGACCCAGACAGCTTTCATTTTGTGCCGACCCTATTCTCTCCAAGTTCAAATAACTGAAGGAATACTTAGGAAGGAGATGAAAGATGTGGTACTTCACTTTTTGCAGGTAGTTAAATTTTGTGCATTTGGAAAATGCTCTCTTATGCACAGCCTTGCCTGTTCCTGACAACATTTGAGCATTTGAAATTGTACTAAAACAGGAGTGCGATCCCTGTAGCATTAGAGAAACTCTGCTAACCAGACAAGGAGGCCACTGGGAGCGGAGGGGTGTGGCGCAGCAGGCAGGGCGGTTGACTCCGGAGCGCAGGGCTCACGGTTCGATCGTCAGCGGCAGCTCAGCTCAGCACCATGCGACTCTGGGCAATAGCTCACTTAATCTCCACGATTGCCCCCAGCACCTTGAGACCCTTAGGGGTGAGTAGTTTGTGCTTTATAAATACCGGATTTAGATTTAGACCTTGTTCCACACCTAAGGAAAAAACATACCCTTGGGAAAGTAAATGGTATGTAGAAGCCAATATTTATTATTTGATGGAAGTTTCTTTTGAAAAGGGTCGATATCATTATGAACAAGCAAATTTTAGAAAACAAGTGTTAGAGATATTAAAACTGCAAACAATGCACTAAATAATATTAAGCATTAGGTTTGTTATGAGATTTTATGAAATGTTCTTACTAAGACTTAAGGGCTTTGGGAATTTTGAGTTTCTTTGGAAATAGAAATCAAAACAAAATTTTAAAAATGAAAAGCAAATGATTGTACCCGAGAGACAATAGAAGTCAATACCTTCATCTATTGTATTTGGGTACTGCGGGGTTTCTCTGTCGCGGTCTCTGTCTGTGTTCAGCGGGTTCACAACAGCACTTCCGCTCTTTGTTCTCCTTAGAACGCTGAAAGCTCTGTTCAGCTTTTTGAATGATCTGCTTCTTACAGTGGAGCGCTCAAAATGTCGATCTGAAAGAGAAGAAGAAGGTTTTTATAAATTGCTCCTTAAGAACAGATCTTTTTTATAGAGTTGACAAAATTGTTGATTATTAAACATTATTGACAACAAATATTACATTTGCCCATGAAACAGTATTAATTTTACCAACCTTTGGAAAATGAAAAGCTGAATCCGCTCTCCTAGAATTTAAACCCATGTCACACCAAATACAGATGGGCTTGTGCAGCAGGTCAATGACTCCTCTGAATAACCTTACAATTGTGCTTGTAGATCAAGCTTGGCCAAACTCACAAAACACATCAAATTAACTTTATAGATTAAACTTGTAAAATGAATTTAAGAAACCTCAATGTGTTACCTAGACAATCAGAGGCCCCTTTTAATCAGTATCTGTTTTAAAGTATTACTTGATGCAGATTGCAAACCACACAACATGTACAATATAACAATGACATAGAACAAATGCAAGGAGTGCCTTGTAGACAAAATGCACAGACTGGACTATTCAATGTAATGTGTACCTAAGAGGGAATAGCTTAAGATTCAGTTTAAATGTACCATAAACTTTTCCTCAAATGACATAGTTTGGTGCAAATCTGTTTTTGTTTCCTATATTTTACGTGTAGGTCCCCATTACAAGCTGCCATGTGCGTTTTCCCCAGCTGGGGGGAAGGGGGTGGGGGTAAGGGTACCACTTTGTGCAACTAGAAGTGCTCCTGTGCTACCAGATAAAAAATTACCAGGTCCAGAAGCATGGGAATCAGTTTTATCAGGTGGGGATCTCTATTCTGTAACAAGCATTTGCAATGCAATAGGTTTCGCATTTACGAGAGTTTGAGCTATTGGAGCTGCAAATGACAATGTCTTTTAGCCATGTTTTTCTTCTTTTTTTTGTGGATGTATTTGATATGGAGTGGAATTATGTGGGTTGATATGGAATTGTTAGTTGTGGAATTGTGTGTTGTGTAGTGTATTTGTGTAGTGGAATTATGTGGCATGGCGAATATATGAGATGAGAGCTACACAGAATAGATAGGAAGACAGAGAGGGATAGGCAATTTGTGCACAAAGTGGTGAATGAACTCCAGACAGAGAAGCAGAAAGAGTATGTGAGAAAGAGAGAAAGTAGGGGCAAGCAGGCCACAGACGCATGAAGAGGGTGCAAATCTGTACGCAGAAGTCACCTTAAGAAGAGAAGGAGAGCGTGGGTTTGAGAGATGGAAATCTTGAAACGGCACGGGAAAGAAACTGTGCTCAAAGTCATTAAGTGAACCATATGAGAGAGGCGGGAAGAGTGCGTGAGACAGCAAGAGAGGTGTATGTGAGAGAGAGAGCGAGGATTGGTAGCTTACGTTAATGAGCTGTAAAAAACGAAACTGTAGTGTGCTGAAGACATCAATAGAACAGCTCTAGCTTTCATAGGATGAGTGTTACCTGTTCGTGGTAAAATATCATGGAAATCGCCTGACCATAACACAAGACTACAAACTGACAAAAAACAGCCCACACACTGACCTGTCAGACCAGCCCTTCTGGCATTGCTAGGTTGCCAGGTTGCCAATAGGTCAGTCCAACCCAGTCAGCATGGATGGGGTTATAAGTCTATTTTCTTCCGGACATCCTCCAAGGGCTATGCTAAGTATCTACAGTGGAACACAGCGGCATCACCAGTGTCCAAATATAAAAGTCATGGGCATCGTGTGACCTCAAAAGTACTTCAATTTACGAAAGGTATGTTACTAGAAATTGAAATCCTTCAAAGCAGTGCAGGGTCGCACATTGACTTCCTAGATGGGAGAGAAGAATGCGAGAACGCACTTAATGCTTTAGATAAGGGTGCTACCTCACTCTCGGTTGTCATCTAACATTCCTGAAACCAAGCATGCAAACAGGTTCTGTCGTGTAAGTAAGAGTTTTTATTATAACACAAAGGGACAACCCAACCATACTCAAACCATGCCTTGGTGAAAAGGCAGCAGGAAATTGATGTTGCCAAGCCTCACCGCTAACGTGTTGCCATAGATGCTGCTATCTAATTTAATGGGGCTTTGTTATCAACCTTGATAACAAAGACAGAATAGACGGTATGAGGATTCAAAAAAGTGACAGCAACCCAGCATACACAGACACCAACATAAATAACCATTGCATGGAGGATTGAGCCCGGCACATTATTGATCAAAAGGGGCAGGAGGGTGCGAGCACAGGCAGAAATTGTAGGAAGGATGAGGGAAATCGGCAAATGCTAAAAGCGTCTAGCAAAATCGAATCTTATAAGGAAACAGTGAATTATTAAATGGTTATACATGTGGATTGGGAACGTTAATTAACCTTTCTGGGCTGGTCATTGGACAGCGTATGAAGGATGGGGCGCTGTTGCCAAAGGAAGGCACGACCGCGGCAGGCTCCTTTGTGGGCTGAAATTAATGTTGCAGGAGCAGTTGCTCTTACCTATGCCAGAGAGCAAAAAGAAGGTGAAAATGGAGCGCTTGGACACCCGCAGCTGCCACAACAGCATCCTCACGACCATGGGCGGATAGGCGTGAGAGTGGCAGGGGTGAAACAAAGACCAGAAGGGCGACCAAGATTGTGGGCAGTGAGCCCTCTCATGCTAAGGAGGAGGTCTCGGGTCTGCTTGCTGGAACTCTCTCTCCATTACTTAGGGGGTTGTGTGCCTGCTGCTGATCGCAATTGGTAACATACAAGTTACTGGTTCAGACCCTGGCACAGGCAACACAGCCTTTCATCCTATTCATGTTCCTAGAATGAATAGCACTGAGATGGGTAATGTTTGTGCCGGAGACTGAGAGTCAAAAACAGTTCTACTTGCAGTGTGGTCAGTTTTACATCAGTTTGACGCCAGAATGTATCTGTGCAAGGTGGCAAGTCAGATCATTTACAAAGTACAAGGAGCCTAACGTGTGCCACCTGTGCACAAAGCTATGAGCAGCTGTGGTGGCAAGTGGGCCTATGCATAAAGTGGCCAGTTGCATAGAGGTGCTAGATGACTCCATGTCTCTGGAGACACCACGCTCCCGGTCTTCCCTTTCTTTTCACAAACCATCGCATTCGCGTCAATCCTATTGCTTCAATCGATGTTACCCAAAACCAGCGTCCATGGTTCAGTCTTAATGGATTGAAAGCCCAGTACCACAGCGCTTTGTTCAGTGACACAGAATTATATGGTATCTTTTAAGAAACTTCATTGCTATGGGCACAGAAATTAAGTGGCGGATGGGATTGGGGGGTATGTGGCAGGAATATTCGTTTAACATCTAGATTCAGCAATTAACACCTGAAAGATGTCTTGCCGCTGAGCCTGCCACTTCGTGGCAACTCGCGTGGTTGAGGTTTTTGTAACTTTTGATCCGTTTGAGTTCGAAATTTTTGGTGTGTGTTCACATCTGAAAAATATCTAGATGATGGTTTATGTGGCAAGAGCAACAAATCCATACGTAGCCGCAGAATTGCATGTTTCCAGTGGCCCTGCCAGAAACATACTATCACAGGCACTTACCTGAGGCTTCGATTATTCATGAAATCCTCCATGGTCACTCGGTCGAGCAGCACGAAATCCGCCTTCCCAAACTCCAGGCTCTCCTGCTCGGCCATGCCCGCAACAAGGCCTACAAGTTGGTGACCAATGATTAAAAACCGATAGGAGCGGAGGACGCCCGTGGGTGCTGAAGCGAGGGCAGCTCCAGTTTGAGTTTGTGGAGCCGGGGCACTGAAGGGGCCTTTGAGAAGCAGCAGTGAGCAGGGTGTTGGCTTCCAGGGTGTAACCATAGGGTGCGCATCATCTTCAGCGCTGTCACCGTGTAGGGAAGGAGAAGTGCGCCAGGCTCCTGCGGTCTCGCTGATGAGCTGACATTGAGACAAGGACGGCTTTAGGGTAGTGCGACCGGTGCAGCCGCACTGTGCGCTGACCTGTTGAGGGGGGCGCTGACCCCAGGGGATGCGCTATGTTTAGCAAAAACCAATGATTGGAGAGATGAGGGGTAATTTTTGCCCAGTGGTACTGACAGAATCCGAGGAGGAGGTCACGGGGGTGGGGGCACCATAAATGGTAGTCGCACGGGGCACCACCAGCGCTAAAGCCAGCCCTGCATTGAGACAGACAGCGGCTGCAGAGGGCCACGGTGACCAGATGCAGGGCAACAGGCAGAACTGGATGTGATCACGGCCTACCCAAAGGTTTCAGCCTCTGGAAAACCACAGGGGTCGGGGTGGAGCCACTACAATGTCAAACAGAAGACACGTATTGGGTATAATGCTCTGGCAGCAATTTCTTTGTATTTAATCTATTACGGTTATAAGCCTACCTATGGCCACGTTTCTGTATTCTGACAGATAGGGACTGCTGAAGGGCTGGTAGTGCTGGACAGAGTCAGTCACGTAGGACGCAGGTCTGATGCTGAGCACAGGTCCCCGGCCACAGCCTTCCCACACTCACCCTATGCTTTCTCGTATTCAACTGACCCTGAAATGCATTGCCCCAGCAGATATTTACCACCTGCTGTGAGCAGGTAGAAAATATCAGTCTTAAATTGCCAGGAGTTGTGGAATAACTTAATTTGACGGCTTAGTCATTTCGGGTCAGCTTGTTAGTCCCCATTCCAAGGAACTTCGCTTTTGATCCTAGTTAAAACTTGGGGAGATACTGTCTATAATCGTTAATTCCAGACCAGGGGGTATATTATCAAGAACGGCATTAAAATTATCGCTGCTTTAACAGCAGGAAACTGCCGCTAAAGCGGCGATAAGGAGCTTGATAATATGCCACAGAGAATTCCAATAGAGGCCCATGTTGACACCAGAACATGGGCTTCTATTGGAATTATCAAGGGCATATTATCAAGCCCATTATCGCCGCTTTAGGGGCAATTTCCTGCAGCTAAAGCGGCGATAATTTTAAGGCTGTTTTTGATAATATGCCCCCCAGTATTTTCCTGGGAGCTCAGATTGGGGCGGTCATAGTGGTGGACGCTGGTTGCAGGCATGTTTCTGAAGCAGGTTGATGGATATCGAGGCAGCTTTGCACAGCTACATCTAACGGACATCTAATGGACATTGTCTTATACAAGCATGAATCTACGCTATAAGAATTTTTTTCAAAATACTAAGGGCCTTAAATTGCACAGTAATACTGTGATTGTGTATACCTCAGGCCAATAGCCTGATTCTAAACACCCAGTTTTGAGAAGAAAAAAACAACTGCATTTCACCTTCCAGTAATTCCCTTTTGAAGCCACCAGCTTTCTCATTTTTTCCATTACATCCATCTCTTTAGAACAAAGTATTCGCACCTCTATGAAGTGTCACCAACAACTGCTCTAATAAGTCCAAAGAATCCTCTTTGGCATGGCTACAGACTGGCTGAGGAATTGAGCATGTCTGTGAAGACCAGACTTTTCTCTGGGAACACTCGCTTGC
The DNA here is from genome assembly GCF_964204655.1 of Triturus cristatus. Taxonomy (NCBI): domain Eukaryota; kingdom Metazoa; phylum Chordata; class Amphibia; order Caudata; family Salamandridae; genus Triturus; species Triturus cristatus. Next base: position 801,536,976 of record NC_140582.1, on the reverse strand, counting down.
CAAATCCTCTTTAATGGGATTTTGAAATCTTCCTCATAAAAAATTCAAACATTACAATGAGTAGAATCTGCATTCCCAGACCATTGGCCCGGTGTCACGAGGGTGAACCATAACACTGTGATCGTAAGATTTGAGAGCTCCAAAATGCACTAAATGAATGCTGCATGTGTTCTGAAGTTCTCTTCTTGACTTGCCAGTCAAGAGAAAGAGCAAAGGACCCCGCTCTCTTATTCTCTTCCTGAGCCATATTTTTACTTGCCTTCAGTTTTTGTGAGTGGAATGCCACAATAGCACCTGAAGACTAAGGGGCTTATTTACAAGTCCCTTGCGCCGCCGGTACATCCCTTTGTCCCATATTCAAAGTGGCGCAACGGCTGCACAAGGGGCTTGTAAATAAGCCCCTAAGATGTTTTATACGGTCAACTTTCCTTGCTTGCTCCAAAGCTTCATGTGTTCTGTAATTACTGTTTTCCATCCAGGTAAATCTCACTAATATATCATTTATGTGGTGACCATATTTCAGAAAACCCTGATTTCCAAAAGTCACTGTGGCACAATTCAGCGATTAGAATGACATCAGTTGCCTTAGCCTTTGGTCCATGTCAGTGTCAAGCATCTGGCCTTCTCTGTTAAGATTATGCAATGTAAATCAATTATTATTCTTTCTTGAAGTGAAATAAAACAGGTTCTACTTACTATGCTTGTAATCATTTTAATTACTTTCCCATTAAATATTTCCAGTGGAAGTTGCTTTGGTACACACGGTTGTCATTGGTCCATTGCTGACAATGGCCTGACATTTTGAGAGCACTGCAGATTTCGGATTATCTCCATCAATAGATTATACATGATTGTATTACACTGACCTGAGCTGTCTTTGATCAGCTGCACACCCAGATACCAAACACGATTCATATCCGCCTTTAAATAAAGAAACTCTGCTTCTGCTTCCACGCCTGCAAGGAGCAATCCATCCTTTAACTTTGGTAATACCGATTTCTTTCCTATAAAATGAAATTGGTGTTTTAGATTTCAGAGCTTCCTGTGATTACTAGCTGCATCTCTTTCTTCTTCCTGCCAAGCCAAGCCATTACAACCCAAGCACAGGCACATTTCACACAGGCTTCCTTTTTGCAAAAGCGTGAGAGCAGACTCCAGAGAAAAGCTCAGAGTCTATTCACAAAGCAAAGCAGAAGCAACATTTTATACTCTAAATGAAGTGAAAGGTTCCTGCTTTCATTATTTGGGAATTCGTTGTAGTTGATTTGTTAGGTCCCACCTGCGGCTTCTAAGCAAGTCAGAGTGTCTCAGAAGAGAGAGGGGAAGTCGAAACTAGCAATGCTCAAAGAGATAATGATAACTGAACCTATATGTTGCATTGCAGTCCTGTTACTCAGAGGTGGACTATAGGTCCCACTAAGGAACCCAAATGGAAGCAAACTAAATTGCCCCAATGCTGCAGATGTTACTCCAGCACAGACTGACGGACACCTAAGTATCGAAATCACCGTCAGAATTAGAAAGCTGCTCAGTTAAAAGATGATTTCAGGGAAAAGCTGATGGAACAAGAACATTTTTGGGTTTTCTTCGGATCTTGAAATGATCTTGCTGTTGTTGAAGGCCTGTGGTCAGGCATTTTGTTCCTGTATATAATTCTTGTTGAAAGACTCCGGAGTGATCCAGGTGTCCGATGCCCAGGACTGTAGGTGTTGAATAGTTTAGACCTGTATCTTAGGCCTCAAGACCAGTAAGCTGTGTGGGTAATGCAAAGCATCCTGAAGGCTACCATAAGACTTAAAGGAGGCCAATGTAAGGCTTGAATGGCAGGAGTAATGTGTGCCATCCTTTTCATGCCTAGAACTAGTCTTGCTGCTTAGTTTTTTACCAGCCGAAGTAAACATGCAGTCTTCTGAAGACCTGTGGACATGTTGTTTCAATAATGGAAGTTTAATAGTACCAGTGAGAGTACAATGTTAAAAGTTTAGCATTGGTGTGGGCTTGATAACCTCATGAAGTTGGAAATGTGTGCTCCGCATCGCAGCATTCACCTGTAGAGTTAACTACAGTATACGATCAAAGATTACTCAGGATCCTTGCTGTGAGAGCTGGGATATTGAGCTCACCCAGTGTAGAGGGGCACTGGAAAGGTGGCCATAGTATTCTTATTTAATGCACCCTAGAAAGTCAATGTGCATTCCATTCTGGAAGATTAGTGAGCGAAAGTTTCTTGATGAGGGTTGATGATGGTCTCATTCCTTGTCTGAGCTACACAATCATGCACGTCTTCTCCAATAAATCTACCTTCACTGCATATATGAATACTGGATTGATTACTGGCAATGAGTGGAGCAGAGTCGATCCGAAGTGTCCTATGGAGGTAGTCGATCAGCTGGTTCAGGAATGAGGAATGATTCTGGTCTTGCCGAGTTGGAGCTCTTTTGACATTTTTGTCCAGCAGCCATTAGCACAATGGGAAGAAGATCCCAGTGAAAGAGACCTGATCAAAAACTAAGTTGGCAATATTGTGAAAAGACCATTATTTCTGGTTAGTACAGAGCGTAAGAGTGCAGGTTGGAACAATGCCTGATGGCGCGCACATGTCACTGGGTGTAGGTGTACCCAACACGGTGTGCCTGACTCCAGCATTGTCATCAAGAAAACCAGGAACACCGAGCACTACTGTTTGCAGGAGGATCGTTGCTGTTAGTGGCGTTCCGTCTTAATTGCACATGAGATAGAAAGCACACGTTCTACTGATCTGGCGGAAAGGAAGAACATACTCAAAAGAAGGATTTCATAAGCCACCTTTTGATCCATGCACACAAAGAGGTTTCATGAACATTGAAAAATAAATAATATTTTTATAAAATTGCATATGTTTTTAATAATATTAAGTATATAGCAAACATCATTCATTAAATAGATTTTTTTTCTCCTGTTGTTATGTGAACAAAATAATAGTTAAGCAACTTTCACACCATGGAAAGAATGTGTGCAACCACTTGTTTTCTTCAAACCCATGATGACCCACCTTTGGACTGTGATCGGCTGAAGGAAGGCTTTGAAGCTTATGCGGAGGTGATATCTTTATGGCAAGGAGGGAACTACGGTTAAACACCATTTGGGAGCCGTGGGAAGGACAGTTTTAAGGCATTTACCTCCACTACTGATGGATTTTTAATGAGGAAGATGGGAGTGAACTAGATGAATTTGAGACTGCAATAAGCAAGCTAGATGCCAATAATTGGAAAAAAAGTGAATTAAGTATTTGATGGACTTACACTTTTGGGATGTGGATAGCATCCAGGATAAACTATTGACAGTTGCATAACTGATTTACGTGCATTAACATCTGTATGCAAATATAAATAGTTTCATGATGAAATGCTGAAAGATCAAGTGGTTCCTAAAACAAATAAGAAATTACAGAGGAAACTACTGCTGACTAAAATGTAACTTTGAAGAAGGTCATCAGCATTGCCAAGCAATTTGAAGCTAAGGACAAATGAATAAGGGAACTTAACGTCAATGACGATGGGAAGGGCAGTGAAGTTAGTTGTGTTAAAGTCTAGAGAGGAAGGAAAATGTATGAGATATGCAATAAAGATAGGGAGAGTGATTGTTGTACATGTGATAGATGTAGCTGTGGGACAGACATGCATAAAGTGCAAATGTAAGAGTAAATGTAAAGAGTATTTTTCAAACGTTTGTAAGGGGGGCAGGTTAAAAGAAGATAAGGACACAGATGAATACAGAATGAGGCAGGTTAATCAAGAAGAACTTCCAGAGGAGTTCATCTTGGAATTAATAGTATTGGAAGAGAATCACAATAAAGGATCCATATTGCACTATGACAGTTGGACATGTGGATTTACTATGATGGTGAAATATCGAGCGAGACACACTCTACTAGGAGAAAATAGTTTCACAATTACAGAAATTTTGAATTGTGCCCCCTGGATATTTGCTTGAAGGTGAATGGGAATAAGCCCATAGAGGTAGTTGGGTTTTTAATACAACTCCAAAGTTCAAGGGATAGAAAGTCAACTCTAAACTGTATATCGTTAAGGAGGAAACTTGTTTATTGAGTTGACCCTAGCAAAGGTAGTTGATGATTACTCTAGACCAAAACATCCTGAACAACATTTGGGATACAGCGACCATGTAAGGCTTGGGAAGATAAATATCTCACAGTGTTTAGCAAGAAGATTGGTCTATTTAAAGGTTTTGAGCAGACTATCTTTTTAGGAACAGGATTAGCCCGAAGGCACACAAAGTTAAAAACATTCCAATATCCATGAGGACTAATATAAAAACGGAGTAAGACAAATTGTGTAAGGAAAGGGCAACAGAGGAAATCGAATTCTCATAGTGGTTGCCCCCAGTTGTTATTTCTGGTAAAAGCAATGTGAAGATCAGAGTATAGATTGATCTACATGATGTGAAAAAATCTGTGTAGGTGAACCATCATCTGCTGCCAAACATAAGTGAAATAATGTCCACTTTAAAAACTGCAAAGATAGTTAGCACCCTTAATTTGTCTTCTGAATGCCGCCATGTGGCATTACAAAAAGACTCTAAACCATTAACATCTTCTTCACACCAGAAGGCGTGTACGATAATAGGATGATGCCTTTTGGCTTTATTTCTTAATTTTTCAGAGGATGATGCATTGGTTGTTTAGTGGTGTCACTGATGTTAATGGTTTCAGAATGACATACTTGTTTATGAGAATTGTCAGGAGGAGCACGATGCAGCCCTAAATGAGGTGTCCATTTTGGTGAACAGCAAAGAGCAACAAAAGAGAAACGCAGTTTCGCATTAGAGAGTGTGGAATAGTTAGCGTGCCGCTATCAGCAAAACAGGTGTAACACCCAAGACCAGTCTTGTAGAAGTGATTGTAGATGTTCCTAGTGCCAATAATAAAGATCAATTGCAATAATTTTTGGGATTGACAAACATTACTCAAGATACATAGCACGTTTTAAGATAAAACCTTCTGTTCAAGGAACTTATTAAAGAAAAATACAAATAGGAGTGGAGTGATTGATCTGAGAAGAAGTTTAGATCACTCAAGTTAGAAATAACACACAGTCCTGTTTTAAAACTGTACGGCATGCAGTTTAAGTCTATAATTAAGACTAATGCCATTTGTTTGCGACTTGGGGCTGTACAAGTGTAAATTAGAAACTGTTGCACATATACCCGGACCTGTTAGTGGGGGTAGCAGACATATTGCACAATTAATAGAAAAACATTAGCGTGTTTCTGGGTCTAGAACTTTCTCACCTATATGTTAGGATGCCTCATTTTCGGTGTTCATGGATTATCGGGTTTTGGTTGATATACTGTCTATGAGAAAATCTAAGATCTCTATGTGGCAAGTAAGGATGCATGAGACTTGATCTGCAAAATGTACCAGGCTGCATGAATGGAATTGATGATTTTTTGTTACATTTAAACAGACCTGAAAATGATAATGTAAGTTGTGGTGAAGAAGATGATGATGTGGTAATTGTAAGTGTGTTTGAGGAGACTTAAGGTACTCTGAGGCGGAGAGGAATTGTGCTATTAGAGAGGATGAGAAGTTGCAAGGGGTGTTGTAATTTGTCAGGCTGGGCTGGCAGTAAAAAAAACTGGGAGATGAGATTGCAAGTTATGGCATCAGAAATGAGCTGTCAAACCAAGAGGATATTTTGTACAGAAGAAATTTGTTGGTGCTATCTTATGATTAGAGAACAGGTTTTTGAATTTGAAATATCAAGGTTATCCTACTAAGAGCGGCATAACCAGGAGAATATGTACTAGTTTCCAATGACTGGGGGAAGCGGAAGGAAAAGTTGTGCTAGGAGTGACACATCACAGAAAACAGCAGCATGTGTTAATGAAAATGAAAATATAACAAAACCGAATAAAGAATAGGAAAAGATTATCCCGGACATTTTAGGACCATTTTGCTGAGGAGAGTCAAAAGCAGTTTATGCATTTGTATGGATTGATTATTCTCCCAGGAGCCAGAGCTGAAGTTTTTTTTTATCAAACTACTACAAGAGGGATGCCCTGACAGAATGGTGATAAAATTGCACTTGAGAAAATGAGAGGAAGGAAACATAGTTCTGTTTTGATGCAATCTTGGATGTTAGAGAAGGAAGGTGGCAAAAAGATGAGATTTGGAGATTGTACCAAAAAAGTCAAATGAGTGGCTACTGGGAGAAAGAAAATTAGAGTGTCTGAAGCAAGAGAGAATTTAAAGTCTGGGACATGGTCAGAAGGAAGCTGGGAAGGTATTCATTTTCTGAGTGTTTCACAATTAAAATAGTGGGGAGGTTTGGTACTCAGTGGCAGTAGTGAGTGGAACAAGGGTAAAATCGATTTGGTCCCCCATTCTATAAAGAAATATCTGCCCACATCTGTTCACAGTTCAGTGTCCAGTAACAGGAAACAAAAGGAGTTGCAGGCATCCTGTACGGTTTCACAACTATCTAAATTGATACATACATTCTTATTGTACTGTTATGCTTTTATAATATGTTTTTTATTTAACATAATATTACAGAAGCGTTTTCAGACATGTTTGTTTAACTGTCTCAGCACAACTGTGTCAACAAGTATTATTATTATTCCTCATATAACTCCTAATGTTATTTCGCCATATATCATTATCTTTTGCACTTCTGCGGAGGGAGATGTGAGGTATTCTCATTCTCTTCAAGGTATCTTAGAAAATAAATGTGCATTCCATTTCGGAAGGTTACTGAGAGAACATTCTCTGGATGACAGCTGTGGACTCATGTAAGTCCCTCCCATCCCTAAGCTACAAACTGATTCAAATCATTTCCGGATAACCTACTTTTAAGTCTTAAGTGAGTCTCAGATTTATCAAATTGCCTTGTGGTAAGCTTACCAAAGTCTAAGATTTCTATTTTGAACCAATGAGGCTAAGATTGCTTTTCCTCAAGCACTCCTGCACGTGGGTAAGAATCAGATAATGTCTAATCTTTTTCCACTGCCTTGATCTAGAAGAATTATTACCTGTATACCATTCGCATATGGTCGAAATGGCATCTTGAATTGGTTGTTAACATCAGCTTGGGGTTCTAAACATGAATGAAACAGACCAGGAGACAGTGAGGATCCTTGGGGCGACCCATATGCTATTCCTGGGCTTACCAAAGTAAACTTACCAGGTCTCACTTGCGGTGTATCATTTTATATTTTAAGTAAAGGCACATTGTCTAAAATCGAAACATCTACATATTATCAAAATAAATATCATATATGATCAAAATAAAGGCACATCAACCCTACCCCCAGATGTTAGATAAGCAATATTCTGTTGCCAAATCCAACACTTCATGGCTTTAAGTTTCTAAAATTGCACTGGGAAATCGATAGGTCTAGTATATTACCATGAGGTATGGGAAAAGGCCTAAACATAAGAAAAAATATATAAAAGAAATCTTGGCTACTTAGTTGTAAAATATCAAACTGGTTCTGTTTGATCATGCAAAACAGATTGGAATAAATGTTGGACTGACCTCCTGTATTTGCTACATTTAGTATTTCACACCGAATGTTTTCATCTGGTCAGAGGTTTTCGATAGTGCACTTTATGGAAGTCTGGTAGTGCCAAAAGTGCAGTGTAACATTTTCACAAAATACTTGCTCAACATCTAAATTATTTGTCCAGTCCTGAAGGCGAGGGAGCATAACCTGAGTGAACAGCAATGATCTCAATAGTAATACTTTTTGGGAGGCTCTTTAATATGATTAGAACATGTCCTCAGAATGCTCGTCGAGAGAAGCAGGGGTATATAGGAAACTTTCTCTTAGACACAGGTTAAAAAAAGGCTAAGATGAACTATGTATTTTTCCCTAATGCATTTGCTGAGCAGTGTTGGTTGATGAGTTTTGTGATGTATCATCATAATGGGGACCTAGATAAGTGATGTATAGCTGCAGATGGAAATACTATGGAAGTGACATTCTGAGGAAGTGGTACAACATGTTAACTTTCTGAGCTTAAAAATTGTGAATATAGGCATTTATCGTTAATTTTTGCTCTCTTTCTAAGACAGGTATCTATCCCAGACTTAACATTCTGATGCATATTATTGCTAACAGTTTACATAATCCATCGTTTTACACCACAGGACCTGTTGTGGTAGTGCAAATTACACCACTTCGATTTCCAGAACACATCTGTTTAGCTGTTTAAAACACATATTTACTAAGTGGGCTGAGAGTATGTAGGAATTTCAGTGGTATGTATTTATTTGCAATTTTATGAGGCCTCACTGGTATTCAGTAGGGCATTATATATGCTATACTATGTCTGTCCTAGGTTAGGAATTGTATAACCTATAGATAAGTATTTAAATTGATTCTTCAGGGAGGAAATATGTGCCGTTTCCTCCAAACAAAAATGTAAACCCCCACCATATTTGCAATTTCTGATGCACCGTGCACCTACAGAGTTCATGTAAGATATGTCTTGTTATAAAAAGTACACGGTCTCCTTCAAGGGTGCTTTTCAAGTTCATTCAAAACCAAAATTCAGCAGAGAGTCCATGTTAAATGGACAAAGATTGGATTTATTTTTCAAAAATATTAAAACACCATTTGGACCCATGCTCCAGTCTCAGTGGGAGCAAGTCTGCTGATTGCTTATCTGACACAAATGACGGACACTTCCACTGAAAAGGAAAACTCATACATACTCTTCCTAACAAAAGTAATTATACAGTTATAGTTGCAGACACTTTACAACCATGAGAAACACGCGTTCACGGCCAGCAACATATATAAGAAGATGAACATCACAATAAAGCAAATTAATAGAACCACTCCCAGCACTTATACAGACATTCAATGAAGTAAACAGTGCAGCAAAAAGAGCCTGGCTTTAAACTCTGCTACGAACCAAATTAAACCTTTAAGGCCCATAACGAAGCCTGATGATGACCCACATGAATAACAGATCAAGGGTTGAAACACATTGGCAGTTTCTTTTCAGGTACTGATATATAAAAGACTAGTAGGGTCAATCCAGCTGGAGGAACATACATTCAATATCAGCCTTTATTGAGAAGCAATGCTCCACCCAATACATCCTTCCAAGGGATATGATTATTTAAAAACACAAGACACAAGCATATTATAATAAAAAATATTATGATGATCAAGTAGGTCGCTTTCTGTGCTTTGCAGAATTTGTGCCAGATGTAATTGAGGCAGTGCTAGTCTTATCACTTATGCTAAGCTGACAGTTACAATCCATAAAACTTTACCAGAGTTTCCAGAAGAACTGTAAATACACATGCTTAATCAGTCGTTATCATCGTCCCAAGAGGGGGCAAATGCATATGCATGTTGTACAAGGCATGCTTATCCACTGACACTAAGAGGCTTTCCCACCTTTACGATACCTAGAATGCTGATTTGGGGGAACCACTAGAAGAAGCTGACTGACATAAGATCTATATTGGATAAATCAATAACTAGAAACGCCAGACTTGAATTCATTAATTATAAATGCATACGCAGAACATATAGGATTTCCCAGTTGATGGATGGAATAGGTGCAGATAACACTTCCAGCCCAAAATGCATGATAGAAACAGGAACATGTGGTGAACCTGTATCAAGAAAGAACAATTTTTAAACAACATTGAAATGTAAATTGGCTAGACGCATGTTGACCTAGAGACAATGCTTACTAGGGATGGTATCCATTAGGAAAGGGGAGAACAAGTAGTCAAAATTAATCATTGGTGTTAATGTTAGCAAACAGAAGGATTGCCAAGAAAACCTCAGAGCTAGACATGGTAAATTTAGTGGCAGCTGATATTGGATTCTGTAAGCAGCATCATGCTGGATGGGACACTTCAAAGGGACTCCCTGCACGAGTACCAGCCTTAACTACTTAAGAAGACTCCTATGAACCCGCATAGGTGGCAACTTTCATTATTTACTTTATCTTCTAACATGATATATAATATAGTTATTAAATTATACTACCTAATGAATTTCCATTCTACAAAGTTTGTACCTAACTTTGGGAATTTAAATGATGTATGCAATCAAGGTGATGTGTTTTGAAGAGCACTGTATTTAAATGAATGAATGTGTGCTTTACTTTATTGTGTATGAAATATAATAAAAACATTTGGCAAAAAAATATTGATACACCTTTTGAGTATAACTAGCTATTGAGAGAATGTCTTTGACAGTGGCGGCTCCTCCGTTAAGGTGGAGGACCGTCGCCCCACTGCTCAAAAGTAAAAGTAAAATGATAACATATTGTAATTATCCTTTTATTTGTCCTATTGCAGTCAGTAGCGGAGCGGGGCTGGCTAGAGCAGGGGAGGAGTGGTTTGCACTCCCTAAGTGCGCATGACTGTTTGGCCGGCCCAAGAAGTCATGCACACTTTGCATGTTCCCCACCAGGCTGCATTACACAGCCTAGTGAGGAACATGCACAGGCTCCCTGTACCCGTCTGAGAGCCTAACCACGGTGCTCAGACCAATCACAATGCTGCTTTGTGGTGTTGCGATTGGTTCAGGGGAGCCTGTGTGCCCGGGTGCTTCCTGTTGCCGGCTAGGACTGGAGATCAGAAGAAGGAAGTTGGAAGAGGACAGAGGAGAGGCGGCGGCCAGCCGTTCTAGGTAAGTCCCTTTTTTTTAGTCAGATAGATAGTGTCTATAATAAGGCACGGGCACAGAGGCAAAGTATTCCCACATTTGAATGTTGCCATACCCCCGTGCAAATGAGGGAACGCATCTTCACATTTGTGCTGGCAAACCTTTATTTCCGGTGCAATCTGTCTCACAAAGGGAGCCATACAAGCGTCTGCGGCCCCTTCTGAAATACCAAAGTGCCCCTGGGGGAACAGAAAGTGGGGGCCTATGCATGTTGCACCCTCTGGATACTTGGGGGGCAGATGTAGAATATAGCAGACCGGTTAGTCCATCACAAATCTTATGACTATCCAGTCTAATTTATTACAAGTGTCGTAACATATATTGCACCTGCAATAAGGCAGCTGGGATATCTGTCACATTTGTGATAAACTAACCCGTCCAACTCTGAATGAGGCCCATCATGTAATTTGGCCCCTGTAGAGACGGCATTGATCATGTTTATCTCTTCTACTTGAAAACGAGAGCCAGTCAGCAACAAAGTTCGCAGACGGATTCAGAAGATTGAGTTCTTTTTGAAAACAAGACATTTTCATTGTGAAATAACAATACATTTGTATATCACATTCTAAACCTGATTAGTGAAGGTTTTTTGTAACTATTGCTGTGGAAGTCAAGGGCTACACTTAGCCCATAGGGACCACTTGTGCCTTTAGTACTTGTCCTACCCAGTTCCCAGGGTTCCTGGCCTGCCCCTTATTCTTGAAGATGTCAGCAACAAAGGACAGTTAATGGCTGCCTTAGTCCATTATGTGTTAGCACATGACTGGCTTCTGGAACCCCCATTCTCCAGCTCCCTTCTGGATTGAAAGTAAAATCAATAATTGCCAACATAAGTGTTCAATGCTTCTTCTAGGAGAAAGGGATTCTGCACCATTTCTATTATGCCTACAAAATTGGTAAGCCTTTCTAAATCTTGCATTTCGATTAATATAGAATATTTGAAAACGCTTCTGCAATTTAGAATGTTTGATGCAGTAATTGTTCTCAAACACTTGCAATAAATGCATTGAACCCCCTTAGAACATATAAGAACAGTATAAAGAGAAATATAAACACATTACTATTCTGATCTCATGGGAATTACACTGAGACAGTGACCCCCTTACTCCCTGGTACAGTTGAAGTTGCAAACAATAGTTCTTTCAGGTTCTCAAACACTTGTCCCTCTTTAAAAAATTCTAGCCTTGTTTTTCTGAGCACGTGGGAGTACTATAAATCCTTCAGAGTTAATGTTCAATAATATTATGTGATACAACATGGAACATGCTGCATAGATGCATACCACAGTGTGGGACACTGCCATTTAGTGAGAACAACATGTACAACGTTCTTGCCTAACTCACCTGTTGCTATTCTTAATGGGCTTCCGGGTTGGAAAAAACTAAAAATTGACTGAAAAATTATGTATAATGAAGGACTTATAATGAGATACATTGTGATAGTTATATCATTAGTATTTCAGAGCTGCAAATTTTTCTATTGGACTTATTTCATTTTTATACAAATACTGCCAACAGTTGGTGTACCCGTGCTGTACAGTAAACCATGGTGTAAATGCAATGACACTACCCAGTATGTGCTAGAATCAATACCACACAGACTGACTGATCACTTCCAACCCACACACTGACACATACACAGAGGCTTAGTAGAAAGTATATGCAAGAACCATCCCCCCTTTGGTGGGTTTGCCATTGAGATTACGCCTCAACCGAGTGATCACACCCACATGGGTTGTGTGTAGGATCAACCACTAGAACCACGACACCCCAAAGAGCGCACACCCTTCGCATCCTCCACAACCTGCAAGAGTCAGTCTCCCACCTCCAAAACCCACATGCACCAAGAAGCCAAGCCCTTTTGGACGCAAACACTGTAACAGATCATCTTCTAATGATACCACAGTACAACACAGGTATGAAAAAGGCTGCCTTTTTCAATCTTCTCTCTTGACTATGTATTGCTCAATTAATAAAAAAAAAAAAAGTGCAGTACATTGAAAAGAACATTTTCTGGTACGGTGAGGCCTACTATGCCACACTTACGCCGATTTCTATTTGTTCTACTGGAGTCTTCAGAGCTGTTCTCAGATTGGTTATTTTCTGAACTCGGGCTGAGCGAAGGATTGGCCAGACCTGGCTCATCTTCCATTAAAGCATCTCCTACAGAAACTGGGAGCTCAGGAGTGAGAGACGCTACTTTCGACTCAGAGGATCCATCTTCTGTTGCGTCATCTTCAGAGCGTCGCTTTTGTTCTTTAGTTATGCCATAGTGGGAGGCACCTTTACACCTAAGGGAAGTGAAAAACATGGTTTATAATATTTTACAACATGTTAAGCAATATTAGGTGAGTTTTGCACCCATAACACTAAAGAGTTTTGCAGAGGCGATGGGATTACATACTGATTACAGTGCTCTATTGTTTAAAATTCTGCTCCACCAAAATTGATTAGGTCACAAAGATGCAGCATCCTTTTATACCACCAGTGCCGTAACAATAGCCCCAACAGCCCCTGCAGCGTGGGGGGGGGGAAAGCCCGAGCTCCAGGGGCTCCCCTCCAGCACTGTGCACAGGCAGTGCCTGCGACCTCCTGAATGGGTCCGGAGTGTGGAGGTCCCCCTCTATGTACTTTCCAGGGGGCCCCCTCAAGATTTGTTACGCCACTGTATACAACAATGACTTTTCAATTCATGTTTTTGACATGTACCTGCAAAAAGTAAATACCACCTCCTTCGTTAAATTAGTAGATTTTTATAGCAGACACATGCCGCCCAAGTAGTCTCAGAACATTGGGGCTATTGGATGCGCCTTCCCAACCACGCATTCCTTTTGCCCAAGGTGTGTCCTTATTGAAGAATGACATTTACACAGCAGCTTCCTCCATCCAGAAGATGCAGAGAACCCAGATAGGTGGATGAGTGAAAAGACCTGATGCATTATTAGAACCTTCCCCATTCATCTTCATTCCTGGAGACTAAAACAGGTAGTTCTCCAATGTTCTTCAAAAAGCTACTCTGTATTCCTCCTCATCCCTAAATATCTACTGTAATTATGCTCATCAAATATTTCTTTCTCCATGTTCCTACAATCTGTACTTTCCCTGTGTTCCTAAAACATTTACTTTTCAATGTACTTCAGATATCTATTATACCCATCTACTCTCCGTGTGATCCCCAGATATGTGTTTAATCTTCTGTTGTGTTTGGGTCGTGTGACTGGGCATAAGAGAAAAACTTAACACGAGCCAAGTCTTGCCGGAATGTGATTTGCTTTATTATTAGATATATTGGATACTGGTAAAAGCCCTTTGGAGGAACAACAGTCTTGTCTTTCTCAATCAATCAACTTTATTCGGTATGTAAACGATAAAAGTACAACCATTAATTTAAAATCAATAAATAATATACATAAAACACCAAATATAAGAGCATATTAAAATACTTAAATCAACAATATATAGTAACCATATCTTCCTTATTCCAAACTAAAACCATTTCTTTATATTTTCAAATTCATTATACGTGTACTAAAATTTGACATTTATATGGCTCCAGACCTCCTACCCTCAAAAGAGAGGGGATTTGCTAGACCTGACTTAAGAAAGTGATTTGCCCCCAGTCCATCCTTAATTTAATCTGAGTTTAATTCTAGGGTGCATCTCCGACGTCTGATATAGAGTGCCTTAGCGATTTTGCCCTGATACTCCAGCTCAACTGCAGATATTTCGCTACTGCACAGACAATGGATTCTTTTGTCTCTGCTTGCAAAAGCCTTAGGCCCACTAGATACTGCCTAGCTCCCAATTGGTTACAAATAGGGAGAATCCAGGACATTATAGGTTTTGCGTATGCAGGGCAAAAGAACAAAAAGTGCTGCAGATTCTCATCTGGATGCTAGCATGTTGGACAATCCAAGCTATTATCAATCTTAGATTTCCATTTTGCACAGAAAGACTGCAAAGGGAGTGTAACATGTCTAAACCTGATGTACAATTGCCTAGCTAAGGGGGCCGAGATATCTTTTAAGAAAGGTTTACACATGCTATAGGATTTTAGATCAAAAAAGGCAACTGTTAGAACTTCTTGTCTGCTACTGCTCATCTCGATTGCCCATTTATAGGCTCAAAAAGCTTCTTTAAGTGCGACCTTTGATAAAATCAGGGGGCAATCCGACCACTATTCCTCAATGCTGATTTGAGAGAATCTCCTTAATCGATCGAATCCAGTGTAGCCCATGGTTCTTGTCTAATTCAGCTATTTCTTTGAAAACATCATTGTATTCCCTAGTGTAGGTGATGACGTAAACCTTTTCCAGAATCAAACTGGTCTTAGCTGTGCTTTATGGATAATTTGTTTTACACCAAAGTCCTAGCATAGGGGCATCAAGGGCGTGCTCTTCGGAAGCCCCTCAAGGATCTTAAAAAGTTGTTCTCAACTTTTCCCCAAACTAGATAACCTGCAATACCCCACAGCTCTTCTCCATAAAAGACACTATCTTCCGCCTTCACTTTATAAACTTTAAGAGCAGGTTGGATCGGCCTAGTTTTCGACGCCCAATACAGTCTCTGTATCCCAAATACATGATGGCTTAAATGTATACTACTCTTCTTCACCTGGGAAGACCAAAGCATATTATGGTTAAAAAGTATACCTTGATAATCAAATTCTAGGACACTTTTGATTCTATAGCCTCTAACGTAATGGTTCCTCTAAATGGCTCATGTGGATTAATGTTCAAAAATGTGTTTTTTTAATGATTTATTGTCAGCCCTCTTTCTGCATAAAAGTCCCCAAAATGATCTACTAGCATCTGTAGACACATAGGGGTCTTAAACACCAGCAGAATGTCGTCTGCAAACAATAACGGGGATTTTCTTTCCCGCAATCCACGGTGCATCAATGTCAAAATTTCCCAAATATGTCACGACATCATTAAGGTATATGGAGAATAAGGTTTTAGCAAGGACATAGCCTCAGCAGACCCTTTTAGGACTTACTATTCGCTTTGTTAGCTCTCCCTGGGTGCCCCATCTGACCTGTGCATAAATGTCCTGGTGCAATCTCACTATAACATTCAGTAACTCAACAGGGACCCCCATTTGTTGTAGCACCGGCAAACATTTTTGGCCTGGGAACCAAGTCAAATGCGGAATTTCGGTCCACAAAGACCATATAAAGGGGCGCCTTTTGGAGAACAACCATTTTCCAATAAACCTCCATACGTCTGAAGGCCTGGTCTATAGTGCTAATACCACTATGTAATCCGGGTTGCAGATGTGACAGGGTCTTGATCTCATATGTCTACTCATGTAGTCCCAATAGAAATTGTCCACCAAAACTTTTTGTGTAACATCAATCAAACTTATAGGCTTGTAGTTTAGGGGTGAGTCTCTATCGCCCCTGCCAGGTATTTTGGTCTCTTTAAGAATAGCATCTGATAAGATGTTAATGTACATTGCCCAATTCTCATGGGTCTGCACGAAACAAGTCACCAGGGACCCCGTCCGGAACGGAGGTTTTCCCCACAGTGAGGCAATTGATGGCAGCTAGGGTTTCACCGTATGTTAGAGTTAATTTCGATGCCAGAAAGAGGCCTTTAAGTCATGAGCTGAGGTGCCAGTCAGTGCAGGTGGTGTTTTACAAATGGGAAATGCTTCAGAGGCTAACATAAGGCATGAACCAGCTCACCCTATTCCACCAGATATAATGTGTGGTCTTGGAAGGGCCACTCTTTTTCCTGTTACTTGACTGCTTAAGTAGAAAGAAAGTAGTTGATGCTTTCACTTCCAGATCTTATCTGAATGTTTCTTCCTTGTTCAATTACTCTATATGACAAGTGCACACGTTGCTAGTACACCAATCCCTTTATAGCAGACATCAAGTTAGCGCTCACTAATGATTTCTGATAAGATCTGAAGCCCAGATTAACAAGCCATCCATCCTTCTGAGGCTGGTGAATTCAGTGCTATCAAAAGCAACGTGTGTTGTTTACAGACCTTAGAAATAGTAAGAAGCACTAAAGTTATTATTAACCTGAATCTACTTCCCCAATCTTCCAACTCACTGTGCAGGTCTGACTCTACGTAGTAGGCCTGCTATATACTTTGTGCGTGTTAACACTATGGTCTACTGTGTGCCAAATGCAGTTCATTTCTATGATCAATGTCTCTAGCAATGATGTCACCCTGGCGAGAGCTGTGTATGTGTTAAGAATCTATGGCGTCCTCCCGCTGCAAAATGCTTCACTATGGTTTTGGTCTCTACGTATCTTGTGCCATGTATGAATCCTTTTGGTATCTTCTCTGTACAATACCTCGCTATACAGTAAGTCTGTGTATGTGTTACATCTTTATATGATGAAGCATTGGCAAAGCCAATAGGCTAGGCTTTAATATGCTAACACATGCAACATTAGCATATTACAGGAAGACATTTGTGAGGGAGTCAGCTGAAGTATAGAGGGAGGGCTATAGTTGTAAAGTAGTCCCTCATGCAACTACACTCAAGTGCAAGTAGAAGGATACTCCCAAGCAGCCAATAGCTTTAGGTGAGAGGTGATTAGTTTACGCCAAGGTGTAATTGACAAAGTCTCAAGGCAATGGCTGCAAGAATGTGGTCGAAGAAAGCTAGTGGTTGAAAAAGGCTGACCCAAAGCCCACTCTTGTATATTGTCAGTAGCTGCATTGTCTCAACTCAGACCTACGAAAGAGTACACCAGAGATGCTCATAGTGTGCTAACATTTGCATTCTCCATCTACTCTTCTTTGAGCTCAGGAAGCAGGGAGCCATCAGCAGCTCTGTGTGGTCGGGCTGGAGGTGGGAACACCCTCCATGTATTCTGGTGAAGAATCTTGGTATAAAATCATCATCTGGATAAGGGCAAGTGTTTTAATCTATATTATCAGGCCTAATTTTAAATGTTCTCTCTTGTGTTACCCAGTTCCCCTATTGGTAGTGTGTGTTAAACTCCTGAGGAACAGTGCTCGGATGCCACAAGGGGTATGGTCTGCTTGTTCTGGTGTCTCAATGGATTCATTCTTGCACTCCAGGTAATAGTGCTTGACCCCATGCTCATGTGTTAAAATCCCAGCAGGTTCACTCAGGCTTTCATGCTTCTGAGGCTCATAAGATGGTACTGTTGGACAACGACAAACATCTATTACTGGGATATTGCATTTGTAGTGTGCTAGCACTTGTGCATATTTTCTATACTTTGTAACTCTTCTCTTTATTCCACGTTGCATTTGGCCCCTGAGGCCTTTCAGAGTGTCACATGGTTTTATTCTGAACGGTAGCTGGCACTGTATTTGTCTGTGTTGCAAAACAGAAAATGTGGTTATGTTTCTGGATACGATATCTGCTATAGAGGGAGCACATAAGGCCATAGTTACTTATAATAGTAACAACACATGATACCTCTGTCACCATAAATCAAGGGGTCGATTTCTTAAAGTGGATTTTTATTTTCCACCTTGTACATGTGATATTCATGGGCTAAGTTTTATCTTTTTCATCAAGGTCTGTTCAGTGCTGTACAACTTTAAATCAGATTACAAAAAACATTTAGAAACACTTAACAATAAAAACCAAATCGACAATTGGACAATCATGTGCAACGACAATATTTACATGGAAAGACAAAGACAGTTCTAAGTGGTACTTTTTGAATAACGGAATGTGAAATAATCAACAAGCAAAGGGAGTCCTACACATTTCATATAAGATACCGGGGACCTATTCTTTTAGTCCTCACAGACTAACAGTATTATTTGAGTGCCAATAGGAGGAAGCCTCCAGACAGTAGGGAACAGGTTTATGACACTGTACTTGGGTGTCGGGCAAATGTTTTTTAAGGACTTGACGTCAATCTTGTTCCTTGGAGTTCTTAATACGGCTTGCCTCCTTTAGAAACCAACGCGTTTCGACCTTCTATGTGGCACTTGTTGTGGAAGGTCTTCATCAGGGTAAACACATGTTTGTGCAGAGGACTGGGTGTATCGTCGGGGAGGTCCTATAGGAGTCCGGTGATTGGGTTTCTTGCGACTCCAAGGGTAGACGCTGTTTGGATGCAGCGAAAAAAAGGGGGGAAGGGAAAGGGTGGGGGGGGCCTCCAAGCAATGGAGGTCGAGCACGAATCGGAGGCCTGAGAGTTGTTGAGCAGAGTTTCACTTTCTCGCTAGCGTCGCAGTACAGCATGTAGCTCGGGGGCAGTCAGTCATCCCTCACTCTGGAGGGATGACTGACTGCCCCCGAGCTACATGCTGTACTGCGACGCTAGCGAGAAAGTGAAACTCTGCTCAACAACTCTCAGGCCTCCGATTCGTAGGAGCCAAGGAAAACTCCTGACCCCGGCACAAGCTGGTACTGGGGTGCTCGACCTCCATTGCTTGGAGGCCCCCCCCCACCCTTTCCCTTCCCCCCTTTTTTTCGCTGCATCCAAACAGCGTCTACCCTTGGAGTCGCAAGAAACCCAATCACCGGACTCCTATAGGACCTCCCCGACGATACACCCAGTCCTCTGCACAAACATGTGTTTACCCTGATGAAGACCTTCCACAACAAGTGCCACATAGAAGGTCGAAACGCGTTGGTTTCTAAAGGAGGCAAGCCGTATTAAGAACTCCAAGGAACAAGATTGACGTCAAGTCCTTAAAAAACATTTGCCCGACACCCAAGTACAGTGTCATAAACCTGTTCCCTACTGTCTGGAGGCTTCCTCCTATTGGCACTCAAATAATACTGTTAGTCTGTGAGGACTAAAAGAATAGGTCCCCGGTATCTTATATGAAATGTGTAGGACTCCCTTTGCTTGTTGATTATTTCACATTCCGTTATTCAAAAAGTACCACTTAGAACTGTCTTTGTCTTTCCATGTAAATATTGTCGTTGCACATGATTGTCCAATTGTCGATTTGGTTTTTATTGTTAAGTGTTTCTAAATGTTTTTTGTAATCTGATTTAAAGTTGTACAGCACTGAACAGACCTTGATGAAAAAGATAAAACTTAGCCCATGAATATCACATGTACAAGGTGGATAATAAAAATCCACTTTAAGAAATCGACCCCTTGATTTATGGTGACAGAGGTATCATGTGTTGTTACTAGTTTTTGGATTCCAACCTCTGTTTTCCTTAAATGAATCAATCCCCTGTTGTTTATATAATAGTTACTTATAATGGCACACATTTTACATTTTCTGAAAAGTTATATGTTACTCAGCTACATGCAAAGGTTTTTTTTTTAAACTTGTGTTAATTGCCATTTATAGTAAACAATATACAAAAGTCAGGACACGGCATAATAAAAGCACCACAGGTAAAACATAAGAAGCAGTGGTCAAGTAAACACATCTGACGGGAGAACCGCCTCAACTGGTGCAAAAAGAAAGAAAATGACAATCTAGTAGGTCCTCGACGGGAGTGAGGTAGATCACAAGTACCCAGTGCAGATGCTACACACAGCTCCTGTCCCTCCAACTCCCTTCTCCAGGCTGGACCAGAACAAGACCACCACACCAAACCTCAAGCCACAACTCAATTGTTCCCCGTTATAAACACCTGGATGCGACTCAATTCAAATTATGCATTAGACAATAGAAATATGCTGCCTGGCAAAAAGCCATAACACAACACACTGGAGAAAGCAAACCCATAGTGAATACAAGATTAACTAAAGCATGTGAAACAGAAGCCAAAACAACGTGGATTACCTTAGAATTTGTTACCCTCATTGTTCAGCATTCGAGCAGGGTTTTTGCATGAAAAGTTGAAGGGATGAATACAGTGTTCGAAAGGGAACCGGTTCAATGTCCATTTTAAATTACTACCGTATCTGAGACCTGGAGGGACCCGGTCCACTTAAAGCCCTGGTCAGTCCCTTCTGAACAGTTGCTGACACTCTGTGGTGTCTCCCTTCCAGATGCAGCCCTGGCTCCTTTGTTGCAATAAAGCTGCTAATCATTTCACCACTTCGTCTGCCTGGGACTCTCTTTTTGTTCCACCGTCTAGGCTTTGAACAATTAACTATCAGTATCCCCAAGAAGCCGCCTGAGGTTCGGATGCGGTGCTCTACAAATACACATATTATGTTATGCTATAAGCAGCCTAGTCCAAGCTTCATTAAACCGCATACAATAATAAATCATTAAAGCTGACCACCACACGTTTAAAGCTACTCCCCTGTGTCTGGCCTGCCACATCTGACTGCACAGAGGCTTCACTAATCAACCTAGAATGAAGCTGCTAATGTATGCAGAGGAGCCTAAGAGCCCCAGAGTCTCCGAAAAGGAAACCTCCGAAAGGTTTTTATTGGACGCTTGACGTCAATGCACAGCGCGCGCCGCAGTACTGGGCTTCTGGTTCCGGGTCAGGGTTTGGTTAGGCACACTTTTGCATGGCATTTTCTAGAAGCATATTCCAGGGTTGTTTATGACGTACAAAGTGACAACGTGACTATTAGAGAGCTGGTGTGCGACCATCAGTCCCGAAAACTCCCAGTCACTTCGGATTGAAATGACGGTTGAGTGAAAGGTGGATTTGTAAATACCTCAAAATAATATATTGTAATTTGTGTTTACAGTTTGGCTTTTTATGTATCCCCTATATCACAGATGTGTTTTGGTGTTGGTAAAATGTTCAAGAGAATGGTCAGCCTACATTTCTATACTAATTTAAGGTTTGCACCCGACAGGGGTTTAACGCCATCTCCTGCAGCCACTGTGGTGTGGGGGGCACAACCCTTCAGGGGGCCCCTCCACCCTACAAGGGGCCCTACGCAGGCCAATGGATATCGGTGATATATGGGAGACTCGGGGGGAGGGGCTCTTCACATTGTGAATGGGGGCCCCATCATTTTGCATTATGCCACTGACACCCGATAAATCCATACTGCGCCTATCGCACCACATATCTCAGGCGCCTTTGTGTACAGGGTCCACCATAACAAGCAACGATGCTTAAATAAATGTTAGAGAATTACAGCGGGTATACAGGATTTAGAGAGCGAGGAAAGGGAGCTGCTTAGATACGCCTACCACCGGAACACTGCACGGTGCAGGTTCGCCGTTCAGCCCTAAAGACTTGTAAAAAGGCAGAGGACAGACTTGGTGCATTCATTGTCGATTTATCTTCAGTTATTAATTTTTTGGCAAAAAGTATGGGTCATTACTTAAGGGAAAGCCAAAACGCCACTCATAATACATTATGCATACAACTGTAGTGCACAACTACACTCAGGGGACCTAGGCCAGTGGCTTTTTACTTTTCACAAGATGTGCAGCCAAGAGGTGTTCTTTGAGACTTTGAGAATATGGATAGAGGCAGGGGACTGCACAGCCTCAATGTTTCAAGGTTTTATGACGCCGCATAGAGGCGGATCCAACTGCAGCGTGGCCGGAGGGGGCA
The DNA here is from genome assembly GCF_964204655.1 of Triturus cristatus. Lineage (NCBI taxonomy): Eukaryota > Metazoa > Chordata > Amphibia > Caudata > Salamandridae > Triturus > Triturus cristatus. The sequence goes on along the minus strand of NC_140582.1, from coordinate 801,514,869 downwards.
GGGAAGGTGGTTACACGTCATTCCATTATTGAGTGGAATCCACATACAATCTAAATCATATATACCCATATTTCATTTCGCTCATAGCAGGCAGTGGTTTGATTTCAGAAGTGATATAACTACAAGACACCACCAATGAGGTCACCGACCACAGCGAGTCTGTCGTGTATGATGTAACCGGCAAGGTTTTGAGGTTGAGGCTGCTTGGCTGCTCAACAATTCATTCTCTACTTTTTCCTATTTAATAATTACATTTCCCTCCTTTGAAGTATGTACGTGACAATATTACTTGGTGTTTTTCCCAAGTGGCCCCAAGCACATTCACCACACCCAGCCCATTCCGTGCCCAGCCAGCAGGGTCCAAAACCTGCTCTCCCCCGGGAACAGACCAGGTTAGTTGAGGGACTGTGAGGCGGGGATGAGGGGGGTAAGGGGGGGGGGGGGGTTGCTAAAACAGTAACATATGATCCAGATTCTCTGGTGAGACGTCACCTCCCTCCCAAGTATTACATGTTCCAACACTCACTCCCAGATCCCTACTAGTCCTTCACTGCAGGCTTTCCTAAAATAAAGGGGCGGAACTATCAAATGTTTTGGGTGGGGCTTTGTCTAGTTGCAGGCACCTATTTCCATGTCTTTTATATATGATTGGGCACCGGTCGTTTTTGCAATACTTCAGCGTGTGGGGAGTAGGAACCTCTCCTCATGCATTAAGTACGAGTGAGGAGCAAATGCCATTTACTGTGAAAAGTGATAAACCGCACAAAAGTTCCTTAAAGTTGCCGAAAGGATTTCCCACACCTTGCCCAAGTATATGAGATAAAAGAGACCTAAGGTTTGCTATACCCCATGCAGCATCTATGGACAGATTTACATTAGCCACTGCTCTTTAAAGTGATGCCTTAATCTCACTAAAACCTTTTTTTTGCCTTACTCTGCAATGTGTGTCCAAACACCAGGGTTACCTTTGGTAGAGGGAATATAAAGCTACATACAGCAAGTACAATTCATATTGCAATTAAAAAATATAGAATTATATCTCGTACAGAGATCAGGCCTTCAGCCAGAGTGGTTAAAATAAACAGTGGTGTCTACTGTGCTCATAAATGGTAGATGTTGTGACGTAGTGATGCAAGCAGATTTCCACACAAGAAGGAGTGTAGTTGATAGATGCATTCAGCTTAAAATAAGAAACCACCAAGTGCCAGCCAAACCTCTGATCACCAGATTCCAACTGCTCAGAAACCTCATACCCATAGAACAAAACACCTCAATAATTCTATGCCCAATGGCCACATTTAAAGAAACATTCCCACCACACGTCTAACGTAAGCTAAAGTTACACACGTGAGACACCGCTACAGAAGACCCGAATAACTGTGAGGAAGTTAACAATCTGTTGATCTGATCAAAAGTTTGGAAATATGAAAATATCTATAAAAGAGATTGTGCTTAACAATATGCTATCTGTACAAAGCATTGGATAAATTATTAACACGTTATGTAAATGTGTGCCATTATTGGCTAACTATATATTGTTTTTTTCTGAAAAACAGTTATCCTCTAGTGCATATATATGTTTAATCACTGTAGAGATATATGGAGTCAGAAGTAACAAAATGTATATATTGCTCTTTAAGAGAATGGCATGCTATATTCTGAAAGAAAATGTAAATTGTTTTGTAGAACTCTAGACAATTAGTAAAAATAGGATTACATAAAAAAGCTCAAATATAATGTGACCAGTAAGTTTAAATATTTACAACAGATGGCACACTTTTAACCAAATGACAGAGGGGTTCACTCCATTAAGGAAGTGTTTAAATAATCCTTTGTATTAAATATGCCACAACACACATAATATCTTTATCCATAGGCTAAACCAGATCTGTATAAAGTAGACCATAAATAAATCCAAGACATACAGGCTTTTCAATTTATGGCATTTAGGCATCAATGAATAAACATAGGAGCAGCAAAAGTATCCGCAGTCAAACTAACCACCTTGCTTATAGTGTTTTAACATTTACGTTCTACTCTTCTCTGAGCTCCAGATGCATAAACGGGCTCACATAGTACATGGTTGCAAATGTTTTGATAACTACACAAATATGCAAAGGCATTATGACATGGCCAATGCTAATACAATAGTTCCTTATTCAGGTGTCCAGCTGACACAATATACAATACTATTAATTATAACATAATCCGCGGTACCCCATTATGGTAAGGTGTCATGAATCCCTACCTAGTGAATATCCCACCACATCAATATGTCTTGATTAAAGACTACATTAAAATTGTACAAGCTGGCCTGTATATACGTGAAAGTGTTAAAACTATATACTGTTCAACCACACATTAATAAGCATGGACTGAGTTAAACTATCCTCATCCAATATGGCCACCATAAGTGGGTTTATTACACATGATGAAAGATGCTCCCTAATGGCCATACACATTACTGGCAGGGTTTTTGATTTCCACAAATATGACGCAGCTGGCTTCACTCATATCCAGAATGCTGTACTTTTATTAATTTAAATGACGCTCATACAGCACAATCAAAATTGAATGCCATTTTTTTTAACTTAACATTTTATTGCAAGCATAAATTTTTCCAAATTTAGGCTGCAGCCTGCTGCCATTTTTTCTTCATTTTATTTTTGTGACATATGCTTACAGTAATATTTTGAGAGTTACGCCAGCATGTCTGTGAAGCCCTAACCCATAAAATAAGAAAAAACACTCATTAATCATGCATTAATCGTATAGGACATTAAATCATTTTTCTTGTATTCATTCACATTAAACGTCCACCTTTAAAGGCTCTACCGCCTAAAGTCTTAATGCTGAGTATTGTGGTAATAATGGATGCTTGTCTAAATGACATTTGTGCATCGTACTGGGTTGCTTTTTGCCCCGATTATTACTTTTGTGCGTGGTAGTATCTCTACTGCCGTGGTTTGCTTGTGCTATTTCCTTCCTAGAAGAAATTGCATTTACAAAACTTAGGAGGGAGCACCAATTCCCCATATCCTATACTATAGTATACGCAAAGTGGAAAAATGGGTGCGTACAGTTTCTGTGCTTGGTTGACCACTTTGTACACCACATGGAATGAAGCCCATGGGAAGCCTCATCCCCTCAAGACCTCAGCTTATTTACAGTGCAGGTTCCCCAAGAAGGCTTTAAGTTGGATAGTGGATTCCTTACTTGGCCTGGTCTTGAAAAAACGTCCCCTTATCACAGCCATCAGACTATGTAAGACCTGCTCATCCAGGGATGCAGAGCAACACATGGTTTCCTAGGATCTCTCTAATCCATTCCTTCCTCTATCATAGTGCATGCTCATGTTTCTGGAGCTTTAGTAGGGCACAGGGTTGAAAGGGAACATTTATGGTTCATGTCTATGAAGATAAAAGATTTTGGCCTCAATTTAGAGATTGGTGTACAGGGTATTCTGTCGCAAACGCAACAGAGTATCCTGCTTGCTTAACCTTCAGTCTGCCTGTGTTATTTAGAGATGGGTTGACCATAAGTGTTCCGTTGATGGAGTCCCCACTGGCTCCATCAACAGAAAACTTCCTCTGACGGCCCGAAAGAGCAGGGGGGTCAGAGGAAGAACATTTCACAGTATGCCGTTTTTAGGGTGGATGGTGTAGTGCCTTCTTTGGCTGTCCATCACTGCCGGGAAAACCTGGTGGTGAGAGATGAAAAAGCCCAAAAATGACCCCCGTCCCACCCTGGGAGTAAATTCCCAGGGTGTGGGGTCATTACTTGTTTGTTTTTCAGAAACAAACTCCCGCTTTGGGAGTTTGTTTTTTAAAAACAAAAACATTTTTACAATTGGCGGATGACTGTCATTTCTGACATTGGTTGTACACCAAATTTTAGTACACTGAAAGGAAACACCATAATGGCAGTTCCTTTCAATGTACTAAAATGACCGCAGGGCCATCAGTCATCTCTTAATTTGGCATGCAGAGTATTCTCTGGATTGTGGAGGCAATGTCCTCCTCTATGCCGAGAGACACTAATCCATCTGCCAAACTTTATATCAGGCCCCTTTTCTGGTGTATGCTTGGGATGCATACAATTAATCCGCCCTTTAGAGCAGACAGAAGTCAGGTTATGGGCCTTGTGGCACCCTCCATTTCCCTGGGGATTGTATCCACCTTTTGGGAATTTCCAATCACGTTATCTACTGCCCTGTAGATTTTCAAATCAGTATGAGGTAAAAGAGTGAGTTGAGGCTTCCTGCCTGCATCCTGCGTCTTCAGCTACTCCCTTTGTGTACTGGTCTGGATAAGGATGTGCAACATTATCCTTAAGTATGAGTATTATCTGTATTTTGCAAATATTCCTCTTAGTGAGTTTACAAGTGAAAATCAAGACTTTTGCTACATTTTTTGAGGAAAAAAGGCTCACAAACTCCCTCTAGTTTCAAAATTGCAAGGAAACCCATTTTAAAAGCAATTAGCAGAAAGCCAAGGCCTCCATTTTCAGCACCTCCCAGCACCAGTTAAGAAATATTACCAGGTTGCGTGGAAACGTTACACTAGGGCACTGATGTAAGGAAAAGGGTTAACTCTAAGAACTAAAGTTAGGCCATCAATCTTGGTCTACATGGGGCTTTGTTTCCGAAATGAAAACTTTGAACACCCCTAGTGATGTGCACCTAGGCTCACTCCTTTTTATTCTGATGGCAGTGCCCGGCCTCAGTTTTGGGCTAGGTTTCTGTTGTGACTTGATTTTCGCCTCTCCTTTCTTTCACTTACATCTTCCCTGCTGCTCAATCAGGATGAGTGTTGGAATGTGTGGTGATGTCATGGAATGCATGGGTGATTGGTTACGTGTGGAGTGCCAGTTGGTGGATGCAGGCTGAGCAGCAGGGAGGCAGCTCTTGGTGGGGCTTCTATTTACCATCTTACTTACATCTTATCTACAAATTACATCTTCTGTAACTGGATCAATAAACTACAATCTTGGAGCTTACTACCTGGCTACATTTGGACTTCTTTTACCGAAGACATTTTGGCGACGAGGATGGGATCAAAATGTCATAGTTAAAAGAAGTCCAAAAATGTACTTTGAGCCATGTTTGCACAGCAGCCTGCGCTGCTGTACAATATGTCTAAAAAAAAAACATTGACAACACCACTAGGTCTCACATAGGTGAAACCTAATGGCTTTGCTAATGCTTTTTTTGAGTTTGTTATTTTACCCAAAGCCGATTCACCCTGGTTGTTGTTGCCATGATCTACAACAGCTGGTGTGATATAGTTCCTGAATAACGGGTAATGCACAATTCATTTATTAATTTCCCTTTTTTGTGTTTAAAAAAAAAAAAATAATCCCCATAAATTTACCTCCCTCAAGGCCCATTGCACAACTTATGCTGGGTTAATTTGAGTATTGAATAGGTCCTTTATCTAGGCTAGAAAGTGAATTCCACAAGCCACGTGAATGTCCTAAAAGTAATTTAATTGTGGTTGTGTCGAAATTTGCGTTGCATGTGTTTTTCAGTCCTCCAACACATTCCTTGGAACGTCCACGTTTGCACTTCTGTTCGGAAACTACATGTGCAAATGACTTGTTCTGTACATTATTAAGATGTGCATTGCAGTTATGTGCCCGATTGCACGTAGTCTAGTCAACCTATTTTAAATACATGTGTACATTGTACATTTTTCTAGGTATAACATTTCATTAAAAAAGGTCATGAATAAAGCTTTTTGAATGTGACCCCTATAGTCCAATTCACGATTATTCTAACAATAGTGCATAAAAACTTGGAGTCAACTTACAATTGTGTACACAAAGATGCTGGCATATAGTGCCAAAGAAGCGATTCATCAACGAACTTGCACATTTTCTACATGCCAGCTGACATGCACATTGATTTTCAGTTGACTAATAACTATGCATTACTGGTGTGGGAGCTGAACCCCAATAATCATCTGAACCCCAATTATTGACCATACCCAAAAAACTGTACCGCAATAGTTCAGATCTGAAATCTCTTGTTGATCGAGCGGTGAGAGACTACACTCTTCATCAGGAGACTACAATTTAACAGAGTTAAACAGAATGTAATATTGACCACAAAAAGGACTGAGTTCTAGATTAAAATGGAGCAAAAAGGGTATTTATTACAGAATAATAAAAATGCGGTACAGATAAAGAAAATGCATGATTTGACATGAAGGCCCAAATGACAGAAATACAGAATAAATGCAACACCATAAAACCCTAGTTTGGCATCATCCAAGCAACCATTCTGAGAGTCAGACTCATGAAGAGTGCTGGCGGCAGAACAGATCACCCGCAAGGAAACTGGCAAAGTAATCCTGCGCAACACAGAATCCCAGAGGCTTTATAGGAAAATCTCATAAGCTATTGATACATTTTTGAAATTCAGCATGGTATGATCATTGTTAGGATCACATCTGGCAAATAAGGAACAACAACTAAATAATTAAAAATGACTCAATTATTCAGCACAAGCACATTTTTTAGGGTCAGAGTAAGTGCACTCCGGAGATGAGAATACAAATGAAAGAAACATTTCTTAAACAATGGTCCATAGAAGTAACACCATCGTGGTTTCAGTGGAACTTCCAAAAGAAGTCCTTGGAAATGATACTTCGGGTACATCATGGAGGTCTCATTCACAATACACGCTTTCTGTCAAATGTACATCTCTTATAGATTGGCGCCATTCACTCGATGCTCTGCAATGAGAGCTGGCTTTTCAGAGGGACACTGATTGGTCGGGGGAAAGAGTATGAGAAGCTGAACAAACCACTAGACACTGCATCCATTTCAAAATAATGGTGTCCTACATGAAAATGTGGCATAGCCAGTCAGTATTATTTCCGCTTCTTAATGACCTAGGTAATTAATTTTAGGTGCAATCTCATCAGTTATTCGGTTAAGACTTTATGCATCATTAAAAGTAAAACATTGCAGAAATCATTTTCACAGGATATTTGCACATTTTGCATATTTCACAAAACACTTTGACACTGGTACAGATGAGCAGTTCCTACATATTCTTTCTACCGCTGCTTCCTGCAGGCAGCACACTGCACTCTTTCGTGTCGAGGTAAAGTTCCTGAGAGTGAGTTTTAAAGAGCCCATCTTCAGAATTGTAAATCTGTGCCAAAGTCATTTTTTTACCCCTTCTATAGGGGTGACCATGAATATTCGTGAGGTATTCTCATTCAGGCAAAGAGCACAGCTCCTGGAGGGACAGCAAAGTTACACGCTTGTGCAGTGCACTTGTACGAGTTAGTGCACGCCTATTGAGTGCATAGAGGTGCACAACGGATAGGTTCCAATACTCCAGGCATTGCCCTCATTAGTCCTCATTTTGTACAGATGCACATGTTGCTGGCTTGCCCGTTTCCACGTGTGCCTTAAAGGATATGCATATGGCAATGTACTCAGGAAATGCTTATGCATTTACTAAGCGCCTCACAGTGAGGTCTATAAGCTGCTTGGCCGTGTGCTAAAGGCGGTCTCTGTTTAGAGAAATCCTCGCTTGCACAATTGTTATATGGCCTTAAGAGTGGCGAGAACTTGAGCCATATAGGAAGATAACTAAACCCTGCCAAGGCATTTCTGTTGTGCCCGTCTTCGCCATCCCAGTCCTTACAATGTGAGGTTGGCCACGGTGCACAGTCAGGATGTGCCTGCCTGCCATAGCCCTAAAATGAACTTTAAAAAAAATACCTACACACACTCCCTAACTTAGACTCTTACTCTTCCTCGGGTTGAACTCCGCCTAGACTCCCTGTTTATTTGTATCGCACAAAACTGGATGCCTACCATCCCTTCTGCTATATTTGTTTTCCTTTTCACCCTTTACCTTCCCTGTACGAGTGGCAAAGGTCCTTAATGAAGTTAAGGAACACTAGTCTCTAGTTTGGTAATAAAATGCAGCTATAACTGGGGTGCAGTGCCTGGATCTTGGTGCCACTGCACCTTCTGCGCTATTTATAGCTACTATTCCACCCTGAACTGCTTGTGCACTAGTCAGTACGCGGGGTTTCTGGGTAGTCAGTGTAGGTGGATTAGTTCGGTTGCAGGGGTCCTACTATAGTGGTCCTCTCTATATCTCCCATGCTCCTGAAACTTCTCACCATTCCTTGTGTCCTGAATTTGGGTGTTTTTCATCCATTTGTTCGCCCAGCTCTGGGTGTGCCAGTGTCGCGGTGAGAGTCTGCGGGAGCGAGCTTTGGGTGAGTGGATCTCACGCGGGATATTGGGAGGGGCAGACTCTACCTCTGGGCTGGAGGATCTAGGCCTTGGATTCCCTTGCAGCAGGTGTCCTGTACCCTACTCAGCTCCTTTATGACTTCAGGATGGGTGTTCCTGGACAATGAACCTGCCCTGCACTCAGAAGTGGCCATCTTGCTCCTTGTTGTCATAGGCATTGTTCGCAGTCCTGGGTGTGCCAGCGTCGCGGTGAGAGTCTGCGGGAGCGAGCTTTGGGTGAGTGGATCTCACGCGGGATATTGGGAGGGGCAGACTCTACCTCTGGGCTGGAGGATCTAGGCCTTGGATTCCCTTGCAGCAGGTGTCCTGTACCCTACTCAGCTCCTTTATGACTTCGGGATGGGTGTGCCTGGACAATGAACCTGGCCTGCACTCAGAAGTGGCCATCTTGCTCCTTGTTGTCATAGGCATTGTTCGCAGTCCTGGGTTTTCAAGTGACAACCTGATGAATCAATTGAACTAATTAGACACATAATTGGAAATAATTTATGGTTTAAGGAATCAGGACTGTGGCCAGTGTCCAGAACAGATTATGATGGGGTGTCCCCCCAGGTCCTGTCTGCTGCAGTTCCATACATGCTGTGTGGTGTGCACAATTGAGTTAGGATGGTGTAAGACTGGGGATACAGTCGGGCCCCTGCTTTCTCTCTGGCATAGAGTCAGCACATTTCCTGTTTCTCTGATGATTCCTTGTTAAATTGAAATGCCATCCCATGTCTGAATGCTGAGGTGCGAGTCTCTTAAAAAACACAAAAGTAAAACGGCCCAGGTGGTGCTATTTATTCAGAGAGCTGCTTATTTAAAGACAGAGACCCCTGAGATGCTGGCCATAGCAAAGACAGGTGATGTGAGACATGGGCAGTGAGGAAGCTGCCTTGAACAGGAGACCCTCACATACTTTTGGGCAAACTCTGCTTACTCGTGTGTGGGAGCGCCAGATTTAACCAAGGATGCAACTGTGTGTTCCAGCATGTGTGTATGGGCAAGTATGAGTTAAAGGGACAGCAAGTGTGAACATTACTCTAGGTAATGTCAGCTTCCTCTTGCAGGACATCCTTGTCCCCAGAAGACATTGGGAGCACTTAACTCATCCGTGTGTGGGGGCGCCAACCTTAGCCCAGGATGCAACGATACGTTCTCTGCCCTGGGGGACCTCCAGTGTGTACAAGGTATCATTATTTTTCACCTGCTATACGTTTTCACCTGCTTTATGTGCTGATCTATGTTAATAGGAGAGGGCAGGATTGGCAAGTATACCCACATGAAGTCTTGAGTGGGTTGACACCAATATCCCAAAGCAGTACATGTCCTGAATGTCCCTGCCTCCTGTCTACAACTTAAGACAACAGGGGAGACGGAAAGATCCATGCCAAAGACAAATCTCTACAACACCAACAGGTGAGAGAATGTGATCACTGTGGGTGACAGGAACTTTCTTAACAATAAATACAAATAAACATTTGCCATGTTGTACTATTAAGCATTGCGTGTGCTCAAGGTTGTTATAGGTTTGCTCCGATTTCTTGTCAGTACCGTACTGCTATCTCTTTATGCGACGAAGTGCACAGTCTTTGCTAAAGAAGAACACCTGTGCAGGATATAGAAAATACAAACAAGAAGCACTTGCTGCGTTTGAGGGAATGCATCTAGGTTTCTGTACCAACCACTGAAGGAAGTCAGTGCATGCTGACCCGTAAGTGTTTGGCATTTAAATTTAAATGGTTGCTGACACTCGTATCAGATTCATGCGCTGTTAACTTTGATAAGCTTTGTTTTTTCCTACTGGTAAAACTGGGATACAATTCAAAGTAGGTAAAGCCCATAGACAAGCAGACACCATGGACGTGCAGTGGATTACTGCAACGGAGCCCTCTTTCAAGGCTGCTTCTATGTTACAACCGTGGTAAAGAAAGCACAAAGGCACAGGGTCTTTAGGACACCTGGGAGAGGCAGGCGGTGATGCCCCTGCTGTTGATGAGGTCAAGGAAAAGCCTGAGATCTAGTAGGGTCTGTTGTATGTTTTTTGCTCTGCTGTTTTTAAGGCATTACCTCCATCTTTTGCGTTCCAATATGCCAGTTGATCATGGTGTCCTTTGCATCAAGATACATAAGTTTTGAGCCATTCGAGCCTTAGTAGAAACTCAAAGATCTCTGCTCTACAAGGAGCAGGAAGGATTGCGTGTTTGGATGCCCTTATTGGGCCTGTCTTTTAATGTGCATCCTATGATGCATATCTGTTTTTGGTAGTTCCCATGTCTTCCTACTACCAGGAGTCAGTCACGAGGACGTAGCAGGGAGAAGGAGGATTCCTGGCGTTGTTTAGGACATGGTTGTCAACACACCTCCCTACATTAGGGCCAATGAGATGGAAGCTGTAGGAGTGTTCCTGGATTTGTTTAGGTCAGGGTTGTCCACACGACTCCATTCAGAAGGAGTCAATAAGGAGGAACTGAGAGAAAAAGGGTCCTCGTTTTATTTCGGCCAGGGTTGTTTGCACGTCTTCCTAGAGTAGGAGTTATTGAAGGGGAAGCGGTGCTAAGGTTTCTGGATTTGTTTAGCTCACGGTTGTCCCTCCGCCTCTATAGAGGGATAAGTGTCTCTGCCAGCTCTCCATTTCCTTCAGGCTGCAGCCTTTCTTCTCGACACCCTTTAAGTATTTCTTACAGTTTGATTAAATATTTTTTATATAATTATTTTTGGTCCAGATATATATTAATACCAGCGGATGACGGAGAAATCCAGAAACACGTGTCTAGGGATACGCTTTGAAAATTATGGTATTGAGCCAAGAAACTTTTCGAACTTTGTCCTGTGCCAAAAACAATGAACTACATCTACCACGATGCTTAGAGGTAATGACGCTACGATGTGAAGTCAGTGTGCTCCCACCCCCTTTTTCATAATTTAAAAGGCTCCCTCGAGCCGCTTGAGCTGACAAGCTTGGGAGCGCCTGCATGCCCAGAGTGGAATTGAGCCTGAGAAAATTAAGCGGCAGCATGTCCAGCAACCTACTATTTTTTCCCTACTGATGACGGAGAAATCCAGAAACACGTGTCTAGGGATACGCTTTGAAAATATGGTATTGAGCCAAGAAACTTTTCGAACTTTGTCCTGTGCCAAAAACAATGAACTACATCTACCACGATGCTTAGAGGTAATGACGCTGCGATGTGAAGTCAGTGTGCTCCCACCCCCTTTTTCATAATTTAAAAGGCTCCCTCGAGCCGCTTGAGCTGACGAGCTTGGGAGCGCCTGCATGCCCAGAGTGGAATTGAGCCTGAGAAAATTAAGCGGCAGCATGTCCAGCAACCTACTATTTTTTCCCTACTGATGACGGAGAAATCCAGAAACACGTGTCTAGGGATACGCTTTGAAAATTATGGTATTGAGCCAAGAAACTTTTCGAACTTTGTCCTGTGCCAAAAACAATGAACTACATCTACCACGATGCTTAGAGGTAATGACGCTGCGATGTGAAGTCAGTGTGCTCCCACCCCCTTTTACATATTAATACCAGCCCCTACATTGTCATAAGTGGACACAGGAATTCCCTCAAATAAAGTTTCTACAGAGTTATGGTGTGCACACATACGCGGCCATGACTCAGTACATTTCTTTTGTTTGTGCAATCCTGCACCTTGCCCACTCTAGACTGAGAATAGCATTGAGTGGGAGCGCTGATAAGTGTTTTCTCATCTTCCTCCACAGAGTGCAGTTGGTTCTCATAAGAAACTTGATGGTTTCTGTTTTATTTCACAGAGCAGGGCGATTCTGTAACCCCTTCTGTTATTGACTGGGTGACCAGTTTTTGAGACATAATTGGTTGTGTTGTACACTCACCACATTCCTAATATTTTCCTGATAAGATCTTTTCTCTAATGTAACTCTTTCAGAAGCTAAAGAAATCTACTTCTTCCAATCCAAATATTCGTGGTAAACTTTGCCTATAAGATACATCTCCTGGTTCTCACATGCATTTGTACCTTTCACCACACTCAACAATTAATTTTTGTATTTCCATTCCTGTCCTTTAGTCATACTGGCATAAGAGCCACATGCGCTAGGTATTATCATCCTCTGTCCTTCGCCAAACCTGAATTCCTAATACTAAGGGGTAGTGATATGGGTCCTGTTTTGTAGATACACACTTATTGTGCTGATGAAGGCTCCTTTAAAAAAGTTTGATGGTTTTCAGCTTTGGACTGGATTAAATGTTTTCTATAGGATGGGCAATATAATTAATAAGACATTTATCCCTGCTAACTTTCCTCGTACCAGGCATTGATTTATACATCAAGAATTGTTCTAAAGATTCAATTTTTAACTCACAATTTCACAACTAATGAGCATTGTGCGGTTTTAATCACCCCTTTTGTTATTATTATATGTATTCCTTTACAAATCTTATATATGATATTCTAGTTTTGGATCACATCCTTTTAGGAATACATTCATAAATCCCAATAGAGTGATGAAATGTCCTACTATATGAGTCTAAAAGAACCACTGATGTTGTTGCTGTGACCTTATATGTGGAGTCAGTGAGGAGGAAGTGGGAGAGAGAAGTAGGGTACTTGTTTTGTTTAGGGCAGGATTGGCCCCATGTCTGCTTATGGTAGTAGTCAATGAGAGGGAAGGGGAACAGGGGCTCATGAGTTTGTTTAGAATAAGGTGGTCCACTTAGCTCCTTACAGTAGCAGTCAGTGAGGAGGAAGTGCGAGAAGAAGGATTCCTGGAGTTTGTACATCACGGATGTCCTTAGACCTCCCTGCAGTGGGAGCCACAGAGTGGTAGTTGCTTGTTTTGTTTATGTCAAGGTTGTCTTTCGTTGATCCTCACAGTTAACATCCATGCCTGGTTTTCTATATGACCACTATGTCAATTATTGTGTTTAGATTAACCCTATGTTAATTTATTCCTCGTGAATATTAGAAAAAATGTGGCAGTTGTATGGCCTTTGTGGGCCAATATGCGTAGTGCTGGTTCAGGTAGACACAAGCATGCCTCTGCCTGGTCAGTGTTGTATGCACGGGTGTGCATGCTTCTCCAGCGATGCAGGAACCCACTGTTTAACCCAAGACATTTGCTGATCGGTGGGGAGGCCGACCTGGAGAAGATTGACGGCGATGGTCAACAGTTTCACAGGAGGGACTCACAGCTCGCTGTTTTGCCACTGTTCATAATGCAAGTGAGATGTATAGAGTATGTGTAACTAATCTTCTCTATGGCCTATATGACCTCAGTACATGTGTCCTCTGAACGCTTCTGACTGAGTATTTCCTTGTTACAGTGGTAACTGTCTCTCGACAAACAACTCGTGCAACTGCGGCGGAACTGGACCAGCTGGTTTTTGCAGCTACAGTTTCTAATGTATTCTTTATGGGAAGAAAGCAATCCAAAGTGCCACTGGCGGCATGGAGGCAGTGTTTAAAGAACATAATTTACAAATGTTAACTGAAAGATACATTTGAGTGATAATCCTGGGTTGCTTGATTGGCCAATAAAAGCATGGATGACATGGACTCATTTTGACCTGCGAATGTACCAGTCTTGCCTGCTTCCATCCGGCTCACATCCTCCCCTCTCGCAGAGCTTCAAAGCTAACACAGGACCTTCTCCATGGAGGGGGCTGGCCACACCAGAAAGGTCAGATGGAAGGATCTAAATGCAGTGGTGCACTCTGACTAATATCTTTTCAAGGGCAAACGTGCAGTGGATTGAAATAGCCCACCGTCCCTTGTGTACCATCATTCAGAAATGAGACTTTTGCAAGTTTACATTTACATAAATTATGTCTCCCTTCACCTTCCTAGCAAACCACCAACCACCCGTCCCCACCGACCAACATGTGTATTTGTAAGTGCACGTTCACCCGTGGGCATCTTACAGATGTTTATTGTTACCCAACTCAGTGATACTCTTTTTAGCGACCTCAGGAGGATGAAAGGCTGAATGCACCCACCGAGATTTGAATCTGCGACCATGAGGTCAATCACAGGCCCCTGCAGTGAACGCTTAAGACTACTAAGCCACCACACACACCTCTTCATCCATATTCTATGACGAAGTCCCCAGTTTTCATGTATTTTAATTCACTGATAGTTTAAACAAGATGGCTCATTCTTTTCCTGCATCAGTCATCTAATTTCTAAAGGGATTGTGCTTGGGGACAGGAAAGGAAGCTGAATAAGCATCTAAATATAGTACCAAAAGAGGGCGTTACAAGGAAACTGCCATCCTGCAATGGCATGGGACTTTCAAAATAGTCATTATACTTGAAATGTAGCTGGCACTGCAGGCAGAACAACACAAGCAAAACACGACAGAGAAACAGCACTACGCGCAGCAAACGCAAAGACGCCTTTTCAAGAGGGGATAATGAGATCACTAAATAGCATTACATGCCAGGTGTGGGCATTATGCCTTTGTCAGTTACCTCCTAAGGTTAATCAATCCTTTTAAAGACAAATCCCATTAAAAGGTAAAGACGAAAATAGCTTTGAGACCGCTACATTATCTTATCTGCGCCTTTACTTGCTTTTGAGCCAATAATGATGTCAACCTGTCTTCAATATGTTTTCTAAATTTACCAGCACATCTATCTCATCTAAGCCATCTAAGCCACTTTCTAATTATGCAAAAAAATCCTTTTTGAAGCTGTCTTGAATCTGCTACAGTATAAAGTCAGAATGACCAAGAATGACAGAAAGGAAGAAAGAACCCTGCTGTAAGTCTTTTTACCAATTCCATGGCGTGGAGTTATGCAGTAGCATCAGCCTGCTTGGAAGATGAAAACTCACTAATCCTTCATTTTACTAATAGGGCACAAGCTGCTCCTTTCGTTACGGAAACCCCAAAGTTTGATTCTAATGCCTTCACAAACCATAGTTGTCTCATTTACTGCACTCTGGAAATGCCCTATTTGACCATCAACCAAAAGAGACCAAAGAGACCGAATTGATAGATGGGCAATCTGTTTGTGGGCCAGTACAGTGCCCAAAAGACCAACCCAACCATGAGAGAGCGTGTGCTCTTGTTCATGCTGCAAGAACCACGAAGGCAAGAGGTGCAAGGCACTGCAATGTAAGAGCTAAATACAGAGGACACAGGAGAAAGAATATTGCATAACACATTTTTAATGCTAAATCTAAGGCATGGTACTGGTCCATGACCAAAGTTTGCACAAGATTTACCCTCACAACATGAGAGCGGGGTCTCGCCTGTGTCTTTTCTCACCCACGCAAGTTGATAGCCTTATGTTGAGGAGTTCACATGAGTTGCCCACTTACAGCTTGCAAGGAAATCCGTAGGTCCTGGTTCTAATGACTCATCTCTAGGTACAGTGCTGTCCCAGATGAGGCCAGAGGAAACTGCCTTGGACTGCCCCACCAAGCCGTGGCTCCCAGATACTCCTGCTCGATCTCTGGGGAAGGCCTGTCCGATGGTAAGCCCTACCCAAGGACAACACTCCCAGCTAGTGTGTTATTTGGACTGAAGGCAGGTTTACCCTTCTTGCCACTGTACACAATTAAGTCTTTCCAAATGTTCATAGCTATCTACTCCGTCGCTCTATTTCAGGCATCTAAGCAATCAGTCGCCAACAAACACGAGCATTCAAGCCAGACTCAGCCCATGCGTACTGCAGACACACCTCCTGTCAATCAAGGCAGTGATGTATCCTTTCCACGGACCTTAGTCCCCCAACCAGGGGAACAGCGTAGGCCCCTGCGACACAGAAGGCCCCCAATCCTTCAGGGACTCTTCACCCTTTCAGGGGCCTCCCTTCAGCCCAAGGCCAATGAATACCTGTGGGATATGAAAGACTCAGGTAGCCCTCATAAAATTCTAGAGGGGGGCCAGCAACTGTTTGTGTTACACCCCTGACTCCACAGGCTCCCTAAATGTGGCGACCCCTGGACGGCTTACATGAACACAACACTTCCACAGCCGTTATACATTCACTATCACCCTCTGCCCATTACACAGGACTAGGACAACCTTTAGTATTAGGAACGACACTCCAAAGCAGCTTCCTGGCTTCACAGATCTGGTTGTGGCAGGTAGGATGGCGCTGGCCTGGAGGACAAGGTGGAGAGAAGGACCATTACAGATGGTGGAACTTAAGAATTGAGGAGTCCACTTCACTAGGTTGCCTCCACCTTCTAAATATATGAATGTCTGAAACATAGACAGTACGACCATGTTGTTGTCATCTATTCTGGGTTCCCGGCACCCCAGAGCAGGCCTCACAGCTATTGTAATCTATTTGTGACTCCTACCTGAGCACTAGCCTGCATCTTGTCCCGATGTGGCAACCATTCACCTCCTGCCTTCTGGTACGAATGGAAAGCGCAATAAGGTGCAGTGTTAGCAGTGGTCGTCTCAATGTCCTTCTTTTTAAAGGCGATCCATGGTGTAATATAAACAGGATCTAACTCAGATATATTGTCAGATGTAAAGCAAAACGGGGAGCAGGAACGTTACCCAATGCTAGAAGCCTTGCCTACTTGGAGATGTGCAAACCTGAATGGGCCTAGAGCAGGCAATGCTAGCCTTGCGGGGCTTCTCTTCTGGCCACTAATTTTAACATAAAAGTAGCATTTCCAGACTAATAGATTTGAGTGTATGAGAGTACGGAGACTGGACACAAATGAGGCTCTCTACCGTGGGAAGCTTCAGCAGGCCCAGAACATCCAATATTCTCCAAGCACAGCACCAGCTGCTTTCATTCTCTCATTGCCTTTTTCACCTTCTGAGTGTCATGGTCGACCTGCAAATGTGGTTGCAAAGTTTCACTTCTTGCATTTTTATGTTTCATGCTTGGATTTGGAGGCAAACTGTGTCATTGCCAATTTAAGCAGGAAAGCGTATCGCCACGTTTGTTAAAAAAAAAAAAATTGGAGAAGCACTGAATTTTTATTTTTTCTCATGTATTTTGTTTGTAATGAGCACATTCCATAAGACCTTTTCAGGAGTAGAGAAATGCACTGACCGTGAGCAGAACAAACAGGGCTTCCGCCCCATTGCCACCCCCAGGGAGCCCCATTGCGCTACTCATAATGCCCCATTAATAATTTTCAAAAGTAAATACCTAAGATGTTGTACAAGGCCGAGCCACTAAGGGATCTATATTGGAGAAAAACTGTAGTGTGTTGGCAGCTTTCCCTAAGACGTTGTGGGGGAGAGTAGGTGGGGGTTACTGAGCATGAAACAAGATAAAACTGGTTACCACAGAACAATTCCCAACACATTCACATGTAGATCAGGAATTTGCTCTGAGAGTGTGCTTGGTGACTGCGCATCCGGCCATAATGCAGTCAAATGCACATTTGATAGAAAACAGCAGTTCACTTTGGCTGGTTTCTGCAACTTCTGGAGATGACACGTCCGTGCCAGCAGGCGTGGTTCACAGACTCCTTAAAAAGAAAGAGCGGCTTTACCGGAGCCGACGGCCCTTGTGTTCCTTCACCAAGGAATCAAGCAGTTCCTGCCACCCCCACCGCAGAGTCAGCCCAGAGCCGGGCCTGGACCGCCCTCTGGACAGCGCTGGGGAGCAGGAAGATCTTGTGAGGGGTAAAAGGCATGTGGAGTTTCTTTAATCTCCAAGATGGACCACATGCACTGTCCTAGCAGGAGTTTAGCTGTAAACCATCTATGGAGTGGAGAGGGGCCAAAAACATTTAACTGTAGGCAACTCATGTTTACTTTGCAGTGACAGAGCCCCCAAGTCTAGCCTTAATGATTGTGCCTTTTGTTAGGTTTCCTGCATTTTAGTGTAAGTGACAATGTTCACAGTACTATTCAGAACTGCGCTAAATAAAACATTTCTAGTTTCACTTGAGTAAGTAGAAAGTGTTCTCAGAGAAATGTCCTCGTAATACTGAATAAAGGATGACTCTCACTGTCCCAGGTGTATGTTAAACAATGTATCAGCTTAACTGTACAGCTGAAGCAGTGGGGATAGTTTTTATTTTTTTATTTAAGTTTTCAAAAACAGTAACAGCACGAAATCAGCATCGTATGCACACATTGATACAGTACAATCAGATGAATCAATACAGCTAACACAGACAATTCCTACATTTGACAATGAAATTACAAATGGCAGTTTGATCCACATACGACAACACAATGTGTGTAACATCGGCTAATTTATAAGTTATCATTACATTGCAACAAGTAGGCGGTCAATGGGCCCCATATGTCACGCGGCTTGGAGCTGTTTGGTAATTCTTCTGCGTAGCACACAAGTTGATCTCTACAGAAGCTGTGGGGATGGTTGAATCTCAATGTACCACTATGCTGAGAGAAACCGTAGATGTATTCTGTAGTAAAATGTTTCTTCTAGGTTATTCCCTATTGGTCCAAAACTCTGAGAATCATGTAGTCCCAAAGAATGTAGGAACATCTTTGTCTAAATCCCTATATTAGAGAGTGGATTTTGCTAGCAACAGAGACCCCCTATTCCCCATCTTAGAAAACTATGCAAGATTTCATTTAGAACTGTAATGAGAATCTGTGAATGTATGACTTATAGTCTTATATGCTTCTTGCTGCTAAAAGTGCTCATGGCACCTTTTCTGTATTCTGCCAATTAATTCTTATTTAAAGCACTGAAAGGAGTATCTTTGTCTGTCATTCTTATAAGAATGTTTCAGTATCATTGCACGGGTCCTCCTAATTAAAAGAGGCGGTTCCAGTAGGGGAGGACCAAAGTCCGTATCAGGACTACTCCGTTCCCGGTTCTAAATGTTGGTGCGCCCCAGGAGTTAGAATTTGATAGATTTCCATGCAGACACATATCCATGGATATGCTGGCTAAGTCTTGTATGCACAAAAAGAGAAGGAGGTACCTTTATTTATCAATCAGGGACATGGTCAATAGTCCGGGAAAACACACAAAGTCCCAGGAAAAAGAGAATTATAGCTCAAGCTTTCTAGAACAATCTAAACTCAAACGTTGTGTGACACAGTAGGTTATATTTTTTATAAGATGTTTTCTTCACATTGTATTGCATAATATATGTATATTTTTAAATGAAATGTTTTTTTATTAAAAAGATTTTTTTTATATGTCATGTTTTTAATTCTGAATGTGGACTAATCTGATTAAATGTTAACTTATTGAATTATTTTTGTGATTAGTTCTCTAGTTTCACCCACTACAATTGATTTTCATTGTATATTGTAAAAATTATAATCTACTGTGTCACACAACTTTTGAGTTTAGATTGTTCTAGAAAGCTTGAGCTATAATTCTCTTTTTTCTGGGACTTTGTGTGTTTTCCCGTAAATCTTGTATGCGTCATTTTAATGGGATATTTTATGAGACATATATAGAGTGTTTTCCTCTTTTGAAGGGGTAGAATGAGCAAGCCTTCACCCGCCTGCGTTTTGGCAGTGTAAAAGAGCTTATGTTTATATTTTGCCATCTATGTAACTCACTGAACGATGTCAAGCTCTAGACTTTCAAACACCCTGAATTTGTTTTAGAAATAATGCTATTATGGGGAGATATGGTTGTCTCCATAAGCAGTAAATCATAATGTATTTGTCACCTTTCGTACCTTGTCACTGTACTATAATGAAAAAGGTTAAATGCTCATTTAATGTGACAGACTATTTTGTATACATGCATGTCTTTGGGTAGGTCCATGGTTCCACAAGGCATGGTAGTGTGTATGAGAAATCTCCTAGTTGCCTCTGTAATGCTTGGAGGTTGAGCCAGGGGTCTGTGCCTGGTGTTTTTATGCTTTACTGCTGTATTGTCCATTTTTGGGTTACCAAGAGGATTGTGGTCATAGGAGCTTTTGTCCATCTGAGACAGAGTTAGGTTTGAGAATTGCCTCTCTGTTGCAGCCTATCATGTTGTGTAAAGTTGGGTTATGGCGTCCAACTGTCTTGACTTCCTGGTACATCCTGGTACATCCATCTGAGTTGTGATCAAGTGAGTTTTTTGGGTAGTGTCCACCCGAATGCTGTGTCATGTAGAATACTTATTATAGGTCAGGAGCAATGGGAGGAATTTAGTAAGGGTACCAAATGATGCGGGAAAATCCTTGTAACCGAGAGACCAGCCTAGCAGATTGGGAGTAAACATAAATTGTAATGATGCGTAATGACCAAGCATTGGTTAACAGGTAACAAGACATGAATCCTGACTTTTTCATTTTTTTAGTATGTTTCTTTAGTTTATGTGTTATTGTATTTTTGTTAGATTACAAGGCAAATAGGCCACAAAACAATATTTTGCCTCAGTTTATTCTATAAATTATGCACTAGCCCATGCTTGGTTTAAAAAAAATATATATATTTTTTAATAAAGTAAGTGGTTATCCTACTGATGCATATTTTACACGAGAGCCATAGTCAGACTTTTCTCCTTCAAGGGGATACTGCTCCTCTCAATAAACTAGTGGTTCTACAAAGTGGCTGTTATTTTCACCAACCAGAGGAATAAAAAACTGTTAAAGAAATAATCTAAAGCTAGGAACCTTAGGTCACTGGGATATAAGAACAGCTGGGATCTACTGTGAACCTTAGACAAAGAAACTATAGAAAGGCTAGTATCCACATACAAAGACACATGGGAAAATACCTGCGAACGCAGCACATCCCATAGAGGACTGAGGGGAATAATATATGAAGGAGGCCTGAAAGACTAAAATAAATATGTCTGTCAAGAAGAAGGCTTTAGGAAGTGGGCTATCCTATCAATACCTTGTGACTCCCGCCACAACCCTCAGACATATGTTTAGAAACTGTTACTGTTGTTCCACGGTTTTCTTCGCAGACTGAGGTCTGAGTAGGTCATGTCTTCCACCCCCAGACATATATGCCTGATGAACCGTCCACCCTACACCCATCCATACTACTGCTTATACACATATTACACCTCCAACTACCAGTGATGCACCTAGTGCTACCACTACTGCAGTCATCAAATTGTTTCTAAACCTACTCTTTCTTCCACACACAAGACAGATGTAATTTTCTCACCAGCTCGTTTTGCTTTGCTAACTAGCAACTCCCCATTGTTCTGAATTAATCATTCCGTCATTGCCTTCAAGCTTCCAGCCCAAAGTAAAAAAGCACAGACGACTACATAACAGCAATAGCACGTACAGAAAATGAAGAAAAAAACAACCTCACAACACTAAACTCCCAAATCAATAACACTCCGACTGCCTGCTACCACGGAATGTAACCACCTTCTACAGCTATCTATACTGAGGTCTAGACAACCAAATACTATTAAAGATATTGAACAAACCTAACATCCAAAAAAAGGATCATATGGGACGATGGCAAGATCAGAAAAATTAGAACACAACTCTGCATCCTACAATGCAAGTGGAAGAAATTGCAGCACGACAAATACCAAATTCTACTACAGTGTTATAATAGGGCCTGCAAAACCGCAACCAGAACTACAAAAAGGCAACAATACGACTAGAAAATTGCATGCAGACGGTCTCTTCAAATAGCTCTTGTGATGAACTCTCAAACATATCATCTAAAACTTGAAAGACAAGAGGAGCACCTTAAGAAAAAAACAGCTAACGCTAATCTTCCAAACAACGCCCACCACCAAGGATATAACATAAGAGAGCAACCATCTCTTAACACCTTCAGCGTGCTCTCTGTAGAAGAATTCATCAACCTTGTCAAGGCAAGACGGAAGTCAGGATCAGCATTCCTCCATCCTTCTGACAACTAGTGCAAGGGAATTTACCAGATACATAAATCCTTAGGGCAGGGATCCTTCCCATCCCAGCTGACTTCCTACATCAGACCATGTCCCAAGAAGAAGAAATGTGACCCATCCAACCCAGAAAACTTCAGACCAATTTCAAAAGAGTGTTTTCATCCAACTTCACTGAAGAAAACAGCCTGCTGTCATATTAACAGTCTGGAATCAGACGAGGCAGAGGCACACAGTCCGCTATCCTATCCTATGGGACAACTTTAAACTTATGGTTGACATATACTACATTACTACTACCTACTGCTTTTCTACTACTGGACTTATCAGCACAGTTTGACACAGTCCACCACCACGTGCAACTACTCAGACTACAACATCTTGGTGAACATGATAGTCTAAAATGGATTGCTCCATACCTCTAACACCGACAAAGCCTGGTTTTCCTGTCCCCTTTTTCAGCAGTACCTCACACACTCTACTGAGGCGAAGTGCAGGGATCCATAATCACTCATTTCTATTCAATAGCTACCTAATCCCCTTGATTCTGATGCCCTTGGAAGTTTCCCAGGTATCCCATCTCTAGACCCTCTTCTATAATCTATAAGGAGAACAATTTTTGATCAACAGGAATCATTTCCAGCTACTAAAATAATAATTGTTACAGTACCAGTTCCCAGTCATGGTCATCAGATTATTTTGTTTAAGTTTGCACACTTCAATTCTTGCATTTCCAAACTGGAGTACTCTGCTCTTCCTTCCTAGGCCAGAACTCACACCCAGACTCACAGCACCAGGGCCTGTGTCAGCAGGTCCTTCGTTGCATGATGATTGATTATGTTGCAGGCTTCGTGCTGTCAATCACACTGTAAGTGTGTTTGAGTATGGGTCTGTGGAATTGGTGCGGTCTACAACTTAGAGGTACGGACTACTGCACAATGCAGGAAGCATCAAGGCTAAGTTATAAATTTACTGAATGATGTATAAAAACTGGGATCCATGTCCAAGAGCTACCTGCTGGCAGATGGTGAGCTACCGGTAGCTCCCAAGCTATCCGTTGGAGACCCATGCTCTAGAAACTGTTGAGGCCTTTAGCTATCCTCATGGGATCAATAGGCATGAATTTTGTGATGTATGCAGATGACATGCAAATCATCTTAAGGATCTACAATCAATGTAAGTCAGAGCATATGTTACTGGTGTCGATCTAAACTTTTTTTCTCTATAGTTAGAAACTAGATGTTAGAGAACTTTTTAAAACTAAATTTAACTAAATAAGAGATTCTCCTGGTCAAAACTTAATACCAATTATGAAACCTTCACCATGGGCCAAAAAGATGATGTTCTCAGCCAACAAAAGCAGTGAAAAACATATGTATTAACATCACCGTTACTCTGTCTCTAAATGCTCAAATATCTTCTGTATCTAAAACTTGTTTGTTACATTGTAGGCAAATAGGTCTTATTCCGAGCTTAGTTTAAGCCAGTGGTTGCAGGTGGGGCACACCGGAACTTATTTTCCTCATCAGGCTTTGAAACAGATCAATAGATAGAAACACACAAAAGGGGGAAATAAGATGAAGAGAAGGACAGAAAAATAGTGACAAAGAAAAGAGGGATGAAAAGGAAACTGAAAGAGTGAAATAAGGGGGCAGAAAGTGTGTGCTGGGGGATGGAGGAGGCATAAGGTGTGATCAAGACTACCCAGCCTGAAATTCGAAAGTGCCAGCCGTGAGCTTCCGAGCAAATCTTTGGGCCGGGCTCTTATTCTTTTACAAATCAAGCACTGGTCTTATTCTTCCTTTTAAGGGAAAAATAGGAAGAAGTGTGCCTAAGACAAAGATGATTACAATATAGTAAAAGTATATGTAAATAATTGAAATAAACTAGTGTTATTGAAGAAGACAGCACACCGTGTTCTGTTATTCCTTAAATAGCAGATAGAACCATTAGTATGTTATCTTAGATTTTATTTCTAAGGTACAGCTTTCACCTCTAATAGGTATATTGCTGCTTTTAAAATATAAACCAGTTGCTGTGGAGAGGGTGACAAAAATCCACTACTTAACTTACATAGCTTGGGAGCTTCATGTTTTAAGAATCTGCAAGAACATTGGATCATCCTTCTGGTGCCTTGTCTTAAGTAGGCGTTTTTTCTCAAAATGTTTACGTCTTTATGATAAATTATCTGCCACCTACCAGGTCTATTTGGCACAAAGGGCACTAACAAATGGTGCATCTTCGATGATGTGAAAGCGTTCTTTGAGAGTATAGGGAAAACCTCTTGATCAAGAAAGGCAGTTTGCAGAGGCTTATAAACATACAGCCATTTTTCAGTGACCCATGTCTGTGACTAAACTATACATTGACTCACGATTGCCATTAATGTGCCAGTTAGTAACCCGTAATTGAGAGGGCAGGTTGGACTTCTGACTTATCAAATAACTCTAAAGAAATTCTCCTTTATTGATGACCCCCTATAACTCTTGTTTTATATAATGTGCCTTTTTTGTTGTCCAAATAGCTTGTCTATAATTTGTTTCTTCTCTAGTGTAAAGTATCTTGTTTTCTGGTATGTCCTGTATCATCTGGCTTTAACGTTCCAAGTATTTTTGGGGGCCTGGGAGGAAAATGTAATTTCGCTTTTGGAATTGGGGGAATTTAGCGACTCTGGGTTACTCTTTTCGGGAAACAGTGTTTACATTGCATGCGCTTCAACGCATGCGATTACAACGTGGTCGTTATAATGACCGCGTTGTTACAACGCAAGCAATTACATCGCAAGTTGTTTCTACGACTTGCTGTAGGAGGCACGCTAAACTAAGGAATATTATAATTTACTATTCCAACACCTTCCCTACTGTTGCACACGGTGGAGTAGGAATAGTAAATTATACTATTCTTAAGTCCAGCGCGCCCCCTACAGCAAGTCGTAGAAACGACTTGCGATGTAATGGTTTGCGTTGTAACAACGCGGTCGTTGTAATGACCGTGTTGTAATCGCATGCCTTGTAGGACATGCGATGTAACATTGCATATTCCTCTTTTAACGCAGAGTTCCATCCAAATTCTGCTAATCGCTGCATGGCAGAATGTTTCTCCTGCGAGGCTCTAGAAATGTGAACTGGTGAGTA
The DNA here is from genome assembly GCF_964204655.1 of Triturus cristatus. Classification (NCBI taxonomy): domain Eukaryota; kingdom Metazoa; phylum Chordata; class Amphibia; order Caudata; family Salamandridae; genus Triturus; species Triturus cristatus. The sequence continues at coordinate 801,489,744 of NC_140582.1, read as the reverse complement.
CAAGAGTGTGCGAGTGAGATTTATCATCCCCTAGTGCGATTTCCGGTTGCTAGGTGGACTTCTGGTACAATTTTCTAACATGGGCATTCACAGTCAGTGGGCTGCTTTTTGAGTAGAGTTTCTACTCGAGCAGCAGCAAAAAACTTGAATGGCCATGCTCTCTTGAGGACTGTGTGGTGCAGTTTGCGCTGATTTTTCAGGGTGGAAGGAAGTATCGGAGATAAATTACAGCGCTAGCAGTGTGGCGTGCATATTTTTGCCTGTTGGTGGAACTCCGCAGAAATTTGCTGAGTATTCATGTAACTCAGCGAATTCCGCAGAGTGAAACTCCACGAGGTCCGCCCACCTTTATTACTTTTTTAGAAATATTTTAATACATAATTGTGTCGAAATCCTCATTGAACCAGACGTCTAACTAACATTGCATCAGTTGGTGCAAAGGTAGAGGAAAAAGCAGGGTATGTGTGGGATATCAAAAAATAAATTCTGAGGATAAGACGTGGGTATTAGCTCTTCCCAGTTATCCTCTTATCTATTGCCAGCTTGAGTAGGAGTGGTACTTTTACTAGTAGAAAGAATAGTAGCGCTAGTAATAGTAGCAGAAGAAGTGGTATCTTTACTAGTAGTAATAAAAGCAACCTTATTTCCCATGTTTTTTTCTCGATTTAAATCTTTTTACTTCGTGTGCACATTTAGAAGAAGGTTATTACACTTTATAAAAGCTTGTACCTTGCCTTCCAGTTGGTCCACTGTGGAGACTGTAGTCACATTTTGTATCTTCCATGGGGACCATTAATGTTACAGAAAATGCCACTAAAACACACCTATGTAAACAAGGCCTGCAATCAGGCAGCAGCTCTACCCATGGTCATACAATAGCTTCCTGAAGGAGAAACATTATCAGCTTCATTCCAAGCCTAAACATGTGGCTTTGCTGCTACTCAGCTATCAGTGCACCTGTTGCTGCCCTCAGGAGCCCATGTTCACACACTCACACATACCTGTACAGACGGCAGCCCTACACTCTTGTTGTTCCAAAGGGAAGTGGGGTGTATGAATCCTTTTGCTAAAACGTTGCACTTCATTGTATCCCCGGACTCTTTACTGCAGCTGGCAATTTCTTGCGATCTAGGCGCCTTCTACATATGGGTTGTCATCTTCTGGCTCAATGCATTTCACACCCAGTAAGACCGTTGGGAGCACTTGTGTGGTTTGCATTTTACTTGGGCTACTGACCAGTGCTTGACTTGAGCCAATGATTTCTGGTGCTCGGCACCGCACTTAATTGTAATCACCACGCTTGTGACACTGCCACATGGGGGCACTGCTCATCTAATTTAGAGAAGAGCATAACAACGGTTGTTTATGAATACAGCATACATTAACAAGCATTGGCATAGCCAATAGGTCTCGCCTTTGGGACCTTATAGTGTTTAGCCATGCAACAGTTGCATAACTAAATACTTATAAGATCCCAAAAGCGAGACCTATTGGCTATGCAAAGCTGCCGTGCGGCCGCGAAAGTGAAAGTGATCACGATCACGAGTCAAAGCTGCCCGAAAGTGAAAGTAATCGCGGTAAAGAGCGGCGCGCGCGCCCGCGCACATGCACTGTAGCTCTAGGCTGGCCTGGTAGCACTTTTTTGGAGCCCTCTCAATAAGTCTCGCCAGACCAGCGCATGCGCTGGGTCAGGCGAGACCTAAAAAACTACTAATGCCCGCCTCCCCAGCCATTCCTTTAGCTTTGGGGACCTGGAATAATCTGAACTGTCGCATTGCAGGCGAGAGAGATGGTTAGTAGTAGTTTTGGTACCGCCATTGGCAGCGATGACAGGGCACTGGGTGGTGCAAGCTCCAGTGGCCTCCCAGTCTGGGACCTGGCACTTATTATTTTACAAATTAAGCACTGCTGCTGACCCTCAAGTGAGCGCCCGTTAATTAGAACGTGGTGCTGGCCCCGGAGACTTCCAGATTCTCACTGATATTCATGGGCCTTAGAATGAAGGGTGCCGCGGTTTCCTTTGTTGCGCCCGAGCATCTCTGTGAATGCTGAAAGCAGCATCCAGATGGCAGATCTTTTCCTACTGATTTCCATCCCTTTCCCACGTGTCCGTAGAGCTGTCCAGGGTTATGCGGTTTCTGGACAGAGGGTCAAAGATCCGCAGCAACGACACGAAGCTCATATAACGTGCAGGCCCCGGAAGCAAACGGCGCGCGGCGCTGCGTCCCACACGCGGCGCGCGCTCATCACATTCCGCCACATTATTCCCCTGGGACGCAAGAGGTCATGTAAATAGCGCCTCGGGACGCTCGAGGGGTAGTCTATCAGCGTCTAATGCGGGCTACTCTGAAGCAGTATTCCGCCGGCATTCCAAAAATGTCTGGCGCCTCCCCAATTTGGAAAGAATTGCCTGCCAATCATCTCTTAAAAGTCAATGCAATTGTGTCTGTTTTTATTTTGTCAGTCTAAGGCCTTCCTGTCTGTGCTGCTGCAGGATCAAGGTCTGGGAATACGTCCGAGCTGCAGGCTAATGCTGAGTAACATTCTGTGGGCAGAGGGGGTATGTCACTCTACACAGAGAATGTTATGCGCGGATATCAGTATACACAGCTATACATGAAGTAGGTTTTATCACTAGCGCATCATAGCTGAGCATAAGGTGCACAGTGCACTGGGGAACTCCCCACACCTACCCTGTCGCTGACCAGTTGTCAAACTCCGCTGTTAAGATACATATCAGCATCCTCTGTGTGTGTGTCTGGCCTGCTGCCGAGCTGTCTATTTAAGCATTTTTGTCCTTCGCTCAAAACCCGAGGGACATTTTCACGGTAAAATAAAGTTCTGCGAGTATTCTTGACGCATCCATTATGTTCTTATGTTGTCACGTTTTTATTCTGCCCTTGGATGAGTGTTGCTAGTTTTAATTTTTTGATCAGTTCAATTTTTTTCCTTCTCTAGCAAATTTCATTTTTTGCCTGCAAACGAGAATTTATTCTTGCTGATATTATGTCTTACCTTTTCGCATGCAAGCTAGTTAGCTGTTTTGTATACTGTTTCACCACCATCTTCCCCCCTGAGGTGGAATTTCGAAACTTAAATGCAGCCAGGCCTTCTCTCGTGCACCAGATATGCACGCTTGAACCATAAAAAGTCTGCTGCTGTAGGGGACAGTATCCAGTCACGAGACATCCACAGACTCAGGAGGCGCCATATACATTTGAAACATCTGCAGATGAGGTCTCGTGTGCGAGTGCGCCCGGAGCACTCTGTGAATGACGGATTGGCACTGAAGCTAGGGGGCTTATTTCCAAACAAAGACCCCTGTCTTGACACCTTTTATTTGATGGAGCACTGTTAAAAGCCTCCCAAAAGTCAGGATTCCATGACACATTCCTCTGACCTCGCTGACCCCGAAGACCCCTGGGGCCGCCATAAGGTCAGGCAAAGGTAAGGGAACCATCCAATCAGAACCTTGGGATAATAGGGCCTGTCTCCAAACTGGCATGCGGCGGGATCATCAGGGGGCAGGGTGTTTGTCACACTTGTCACGGATGTCCCAGGAACCATGATTTTTTGTCATTTTCTATGGCATTCCGCACTCCCTTCGATTTCCCATGCTTTTCAGTTTAAGCGATTTTCTACTGCCTTCACTTCTCAGCATAGGTCTTTTAACCTGGAACACGTTTGATGTGTACAGATGGCAATGATGGGAAAGGGGACCATGTTTTGAGGGCTCCTCACTGTTCATGAGTGTTCTTTAAAATGTATTTAATGCTCGGATTCTTAGAAAACTTATTGCGAAAAGGGTGAATTGCAACTAAAAGTCCACTTTTAGCAGTGTCTTGGGTTCCTATGTTTTGTTATTTTTCTCTGTTTAGTTATTTTTCTTTATCGTGCCAGTAACATCTTGTGGTAACGCCGAGGGTGACAGTATGAAGTGGAAGAAAAACAAGCATTTGCAATGCAATAGGCAGGGCTCGAGTCGGGGTACCACGCGGGTGGTCGGCGTCCCCCCACTTATGTTATCGGGAGCTCGATAAATGGAGCCACACATTCACTCTTTGGCCTCTTTTGGGCGAGATCGGAGCTCATTCAGAACGCTGCTCACGCGCTGGCCTCTCTGATGCAATCGCATCTAAGGGGTGAGCGAGGTGAGGCAATGTGTCTGATGGTGCAAGCCACCTTTCGTGACGTCTCTTCCTGTTGTGATGTCAGCGTCCCCCCACTTCTTTTTTTAGGACTTGTGCCCTGGCAATAGGTCTCGCATTTAAGAGAGTTTGAGCTATTGGCATTGTAAATGCCAATAGCTTAAACTCTTGCAAATGCGAGACCTATTGGATTGCAAATATGTTTTTTGTTGTCAAAGCCCCCATGCCGCACTTTCACATGCATGAAAGTCGCGCCCCTTTCTTTAAAAAAGTTGTGTCTAACAAATGGTGTGCAGCCGCTATTAAAGTGAAACTGCAGCAAATAAAGCCAGCAAATAGAAAACCAGAAAATGTGAGTTACAAGCCACAAGTCAACGGTAAGCAAAGGGCAGAATGCATTCCCAGGGAAGCTTTCTGAATGCCTCCAAGATGTCTTTACAAACCAGACAGCTGTACTGTCTGTTAGGCTTCAACCTAAAAATGAGTTGCAGTGGGCCCCATCTGCAACCACCAGCTCAAATTAAGCAACAAGAAGGGGGTTGTCCAAGAGGAAAATATGTTCACTATTCAGAGGCAAAAAAGGTATTGCACACACAAGAAGACGTTTTTACATGCGCAATTGCATGCTATGTGCAGTTACGCATGCAGAGCTGACTTCACATCCATGTAATTTGGAATACACAAAACATTTCAGTGACTACCACAGCTTTACAGAAGTACTCTGTAAATTCAAAATAATTGTAAACCTGCACCCATACATGTGAGAGAAGATACGAGTTCAGATTTAATTTTAAGAATCATTTTATGTAAAAGACATAGGCGCGCCAGCACACCCTAACACAAAGACACACGCAGAAACAGTATGTGCCCACACTTCCAATAATGGATATCTACATTTGTTAGAATACTGGGAAACGGTTACTCAAAAGGATGTTGGTAGCAGTGTTCAGGCCTATTTAGGTAGAGCTTAATAGACAGAGCAAGAAGGCTAGTTGTAAAACATCTACTGTGGCTTACATCCTGCCCATTGGTTGATATCATTGTCACTCTCAGTTGCTTTCCTTGTCCCAGCTTTTCTATCTTCTGTTTGTCCTTCCCATGGAGCATAGCCTAGTTACCATATCTCCAAGTGTGGTTTCAATCCTTATACTGCTCACTTTTAGAGAGTTGCTTTTTGATTTTTTTAAGCATTTCACGAGAGTGCATGTGTTTTCCATCTCTTTCTCTCCCTTGTGTGCTTTTCTCCCTGTCAAATGCTTGCCTCTATACTCTGTGTTGCTATCTCCCTCGTGTTACTGCAAACTCTCTCTCGTGTGCTTCTCCACCTACCAGGCTCCCTCCTCCTCCGCACTCCATGTGGCTTTCTCGCACCTGGGCTTCTACCTCACCCAGTGCTGATTTGCCCTACATGCTACTTTTCCCCTTCCTCATGACTCTCCATTGCTTTCCATCACGTGTTTGTCTGCTGTCTGTTGTCTCCTAGGACCCTGTCTTTTTTTTTTTTTCAATTGTTATTTTATTTTTGGAGAGGATCAGGCAGAAAATTGCCTTAGATAAAAGCTTTCATACCACTTCTTTTTTATTTTTCAAAATGTACAGATCCATCTCAGATGGACAAATAAAAAAAATACGCCAATGTCATGCATAGTGACACATAAAGAAGTCTACAAAATGATACAGACTCGTCATCGCACTTTTTTTGCATTTTATTAATTTCCGTTTGGCCATGCTACACAGCATGGCCAAACATCTCTGGCAAAGTCAACAGATCCCAGAGGCGAGACCTATTGGGTTTGCCAATTTTTGTGTCAGACTTTCTTTCTAAAAATGGTTATAAGGCAACCACCTGTGACAATCGCTGTCAAATTCTTCAAAGAAGAGTCAACAAAACTGTCTGGGATGTGTTCTATCCTATGCTCATTCTGATACAGCCATCACAGCAGTACCAAGCCTGCCTGGGCGTGTGGGAAAATTGCCCGAGGCCTGCCCAGCCCAGGACTGGTGTAAATGTCCTTTGTGTTTAAAGCGCTTAAATACCTCATCCCATCAAACCCTTTACTAAAAGCAATGATATTGTGTTCACTCACTGACATCTGATTTTAGTTTCAAAACCCTGTAGGCCCTCTGTAATTACTACCACAACTCCAAGGTGCAGACTTTACGACCACGGAAGGATGAGCGGCCACGATCCTGTTCAAACCTAAGAATGGACACAGATCTCAGCATCAGTCACTTAACTCACTGAGCTGTCTTATGCAGTGCTCAATTTAAACTGGTGGTTGCGGGTGTGGACCGAGGGCATTCATTTTTTGAGGAATGGCATTTATTTTAACTCATCTGACTTGTACCCAGAGCAAGGGGAGAAAAACACAAAAGAGGAACGGAGAGAGAGCCCGAAAAACAGCTACAAATGTAGAAAGCAAAGATGAAAAAGAATCTGCAAGAGTGTGACAAAGGGACTGGGAGTGTCAGGGGTGGATGAAAAAGGTACAAGGTGGAATCAAGACTACGAAGCCTGAGCTTTCGGCAACATGATATTTGTAGGGCAGGAATACAAGTTTAGGCCTGACACATTGTTTTACAAATTAAGCTCTGATCTTATGGCCTCATCCTCTGGTAAACTGCATGTGTTCCAAGTAGCTTTACCAGCAGCCAAGTGAACATCCTCTTGGTGAACACAGAATCCTAAAAAAAGGATTTCAATATGGCAAGTGCGATTTTGCAATAGGTTTTCATACCACCTCTGGGGATTTTTGAACTGATTATGCTGGTAGAGCCATTTTGTGATTGATAATCAACTCCATTTGATTCAGTGGAGGAACAGGTAGAACAAACATTGGCAAAGGCAAGAGGTCTTCCCTTCTAAACTACTGTAATGGGTTTTTTTAATTGCAAGAATACGCCAAAAGAAGAAAACAAAATAAAAGACAAAATAAAGAAAACATGATGCTTCCTTCACATGGTGGCCACATGCTACAACTCTAAATTTTAAGAGAAAATAACCATTGCACATATTCGCAACTGAACAGTACCATTGCTTCCTAGCACGCAGGTGTACATATAACAATCATATAAACCCTTCCTAAAAAAAACAAATACAGAACAATATGATTCTTTTTGGCACGCATAAAAAAAATACTATTGGCTTTGAACTACTGTAACATAGAGACATACTTTAAACAGGAGGGTGATAAAAAAACAAGAAGCGGATAACAAAAACAAGCATTGGCAAAACCATTAGGGCCAGCCCATTAGAGTCATTGGTTTCAGCAATGATTTTTAACCATACTGTACAGCAGCATGGCTAAAAAAATTTTTTTTTAATAGTGCTGATGTGCTTCCTTCATTTGAAAAAAAGGGGGGTAGGTAGGGCGATGAATCAACACAGAGGGAGGAAGGGCATTAGAGAAGGATGCAGGTTGGGGAGAAGCCAATCGAGAGACAGAGGGGAAGCACATGGACAATAGAGGGTGGGCAGGAGAGGCTGGAGCAGGAAGTGAGCAATGGATGGCGGGAGAGAGAAGATGCAGAAGCAGGCTGACAAAAGAGGGCTGGTGGGGATCGGGAAGCAAGCTGACAATGAAGAGTTGGCTGGAGGGGCATGGAAAGCAAGTTGATAACAAAGGGCAGGAGGGGCTAGGGCTGCAAGATGACAAGCTAGCAGGAAGGGCTGGGGCAATAAGCTGGTTATTGCGGGAGGGTGAGAAAAAGGACCATGGGGGGGGGAGAGAGAATTAAATGAGTGAGAGAGCTGGAAAACACACACGCTCTCGTAGAGTGCTTAAACAAATCGAGAAAAGTAGCACCTGAAAAAAGAGCAGTGGAAGGACACAAGTAATCCATTCATGCTGCAGGAGAGAGACAAAAACACGAAAGGGAAAGAAAGCCAACGGAAGCTGATGAATAAGAAGCAAGTAAACGAGAGTGACAATGATGCCAACCGCTGGTAATCAGTGGACAGATTCTAAGCCTACAGTAAGCTAACAAAATAGCTTGCAACAGACAGCGCATGCACTGTCTGAGGCGAGGCCTAAAAACACTAGCTAAATATTGTGCTGGCCCTCCAGCGTGGCACTGAATTGCCTAGGCTTGGATTTAAGATGTACGCAAAACAAACAAACATTATGAGTAACTCATATTCAAATATTTTTAATTATATAATACTATACTTGATAAGTTAACTTATTAAGAATGTGTCTATTCCAGACCATGTGGTCTTTGCTGCTAGCTTCACACCGGTATTGCAAACATGCCCATCCCTCCTCTGTGGTAGTGTAAACAAATGTTGGCACACTTTCACCGCCTTTACATCTGCTCCAGAGGTCTTGTGATGCTACTGATTCTCAAGTCCCCTCATCACCCATCATGTTTGCCGGAATTATAGTCTGATTTCTTCTATGTCTATGACTAAACAGAGTCTTCTCCAGTGAGCGTTTGCCTATCCACGGCTTTCCGTCAGACTTCGGTTCTTGGTGTTTTTAAAATTAGAAATATTGCAAGAACGTTGTTGCATGGTTGTGGGTTTCCTGCAGCAATCGCTCACTCCGCATTTTTACATATATGTTATTAGGGTTATCCCAATCCTGATGTGTGCTTCAGTGTGAGTCCATATCAGTATGAGCCGTGGGCAGCCATTCGTCGATGCCCTCTGGATGATTTTGATGTGTCGCTGCACTTTTTAAAAAAAATCACAAAACCATGTCTGTTCTCAGAAAGGTCATGTGTTGGGCCTTAACTCCACCGGGTCCATTCGACCTCTAGGAAGAAGCGGTCACAATCTCAGGCTTGTCTGTAGAGATGCTTGCTCTCTCCTTGAACTGCTGGCCGGACGCTGCCCACTTTCACAGGGTTACGTTCTACACAAGTGCACTGTGGGCGTTTCAAAGTTTTTATCTTGACTCAGAGCCGTCTTAACAGCCTTATAGACCCCCAGGCAAAGCATTGCACTGGGCCCTGCCTATACAACCACTTACAGGAATAAAAATGTTTAACGGAAAATTAGTGTTAAAGTCTGGTCTGCATGGGGCCCTATGCTCATGGGGCCACTAGACAACTACCCAGCGTGCCCATGCATTAACACGGCACTGTCTTGAATGACTTTCACTGAGGTACGCCTGTTTAAGGTCCATTATCAGCACCTGTAGCGTTTCTTTAGTTAGCGGAAAGGATTAGAGGGGGCCTATGGTTTCAGATGCTGCATCACATTTTGCCATTGTGACCACAGTACACGGGGCCTTAGCATGAGGATCTGCTTAACTACAGGTTGCTCAAGTGCTGCATATGCAGGACAGAGAGCTACAGTGCAATTACACACGTGTTTTCTGGTCTTTCCCACTTTCTCCCCCTCCCCCGACCAGCCTCTATTCAGAGGCCAGAGGCACTCTTGTGGCAGTGTCAATCTGCCAATAACAGCCTTCCAAGTGAAGAAATGTTGACAAGCACACGCTTCGTGGATGTAAAACCTCACCTATGTTTGAAGAAAAGTTTCAAATCATGAACTGGAGCACAGTTTAAGTAAACACTAAGGGGGAGATTTACCAAATCTCCTTGCGAGGCTGCGCTGCGTTGCACGACAGGGAGGGAGCAGGAGAGCGCCATATTTACAAAGATACGGCTCTCTCCTCTCCTTTCCCTTGCGCCCACACTCCTTAGCGCCATAGCACTAGGGTGTGTTTGTGAGTCCAGCATAGGTTTTGTAGAGGAAGGATACCCTTCCTGTACAGAATACTATGCCTAGACACAAGGGAAATCTTTTCCCACTTTGTATGCGTGCATGCAAAGTCGGAAAAGGAAGGACAAATGAAAGCATTTATCCTCCCTTGCGCATAGTTTAAAAGGGCACAGTTTTCTCATGCTAAACCCAATTTACTGTATTTGGAAAATTGGGTTTAGGGTGAGAAACCTTGGGTGGTTGCATGGGAACGCCCATGCACCACCCTTGGCACGCCCCCATGGGCCAAAGCATTACTTTTACGTTATTTCCAGCACTAAACAAGTTTAGCACTAGAAAGTAAATTAGGAAACAAAGATTTTGCGCTGTTTTGCGTCACTTTTGTGACAAAACACAGCACAGAAGCTTAATAAATCTGCCCCTAAGGGTCCACCAGGAGAGAATAATTTAGCAGCAGCTCAGATCGGGTCTCTCTGAAGCAGCTGGCACTGAAGGATCCCAGGTAGGCTTACAATCTGTGACCTCACAACTTGGGGCAAGAGCGGAGGCTACCAAGTCACCACAAGAGTATGACTGCTGGCATTCACACACAGAGGGATGCCACACTTGTCTATCAAATGACCCTGTTCATGAAGGGTCATGACTCATAGTTCCCACTCCAGCTAATGGACGATAGATTAGTTCTGATGTTTAATTTAACAAATTTAAATAAGCAAAGCAAGTGTGAGTGATTCGCCGTGCAAGCTGGTCCACTGTCTACATCCTGCGGGGAGTACAAGGCACGCATGCGCGCACACACACTCCCCCACCCGCTATGTGTACATTTTGTGTTGCAAAAGTCTTAGTTTACCTGCTCACAATACTCCTGGTCCCAGCCCTCAATCTCTTTGTCTCACAGAACAAAAATCCAGTGCCCACACTACTGTCCTGGCTCCATTACTGACTAAAATCACACAATGTAATCCCATTTTTCAAGCATATGCAAGAATGGTTGACATTATTTATTACTGAAACAATAGATTTGACTATTGATCAAATAATCAGTATTAAAATGTTAAATTGACACAATTATGGCTTGGTGAAACACTTAATTTGAGCCGCTGTTTGCTGGTGGTGGCTACCGGCAGTCCTTTTTGGAGACCAGCACTTATTTTTCCTCATTGGACATTTCTTGAGAGAAAGAGAGGGAAAACACACAAAGGAGAAAGATGGAAGAAGTGACAACTGTAAAACAAATGTCAGAAATGGAGACAGGAGGAACCTGAAGGAATGAGATAAAGGGGAAGGAAGTGTCTGGTAATCGATTAAAGAGGCATGAGGTGGATTGCAGGCTACACAGCATTGGTATTCGGCACGCTGACATTTAATCGCGTCGGCCACGCCTTCTGAGCAGAGCTTCGAGCACTGGCACTCTTTCTTTTACAAATCAAGCACTGACGCATACTGTGATAGATCCCCTCCTAGCGGCTCCTTCGCCAAAAGGGGAGGGTCTGAAACCCGTCACTCATGCTCGACATTTCACTGTTTATTTTGCCTCTGCTGATTGAAGGGTAATTCGCTTTTTGGCGCCAGTTTCCTGCAGATTGCATCTCAGTGCTCTTGGCAGACAGCCCTGGAGAGGAGGGGCAGGCGCGTGTCACTGACTTTGAGCACATTTCTCTTTTCTCTTTTTTCTTTGCCTTATTGTTTTTCTTCACATTGTGTTCTACTAATTTAGGATGCGCCCCATTGACCCATGTCTGCCTTAGTAACTATGTAAACAGAAGTGCGACTGTTAGCGAAGCATAAACACCGCATTCCCAAGCGAGATCACGACACAACATTCATAGCATACGCCAGGAATGTCCATAATTCTATTGCATTCCCGAGGAGAAACTGAGCCTGGCCAGCCCTTTGCATCTGCAGCCTGCCCCCCCTCCCCCGGGGGCAGCCTGTCTGCTGCCAGTGGGTGACTTGTGCTCCCACCAGTGCAGCCCAGAGTAGGAGCAAAGAAGGGTTGATAGGACTGCAGCTAAGAAAGGGTGGTGAAATAGTCTTTGTGCCCAGAATAAAACATCACCCAAGTAGAATACATCTTTCTTTTTGCAAGGTTCTTCTAACTCATGTTTGTCCTATCACAGTATACACTACTCACATCATGCTCTGGCATTACTCATGGCCTCAATGCATCAAGTTCTCCATTAGTATCTAAGGTTCCTTAATAATATCATCTGCATTCAACAGTCCTTCTCACAACCGGATCTTCATTCCTTCTACCATTTATCAGTCCATACGAGAGGCTAATATGATTCCTGGTTCCTCTGTTCCCTCCTGCGGTGCTTCTAGGATCACCGCCGCTCCGGTGCTTCTAGGATCACCGCCGCTCCTGTGTTGGAGATATTTTGCTCAGAAGTGCTGTGTACACTTCCTTCCATTGGTAATCATATTAGCCTCTCGTATAATGATGCCTGCTTTAGCCATCTCTTCCACTTACATTTGAGGGTCTATCTTTTCTTACAGTGCCAGAGTTTTATTTGTTTCACTTAACTGAGCTGTGTCAGCCAATTTTATGTGTGATTCACAGTCCGGCCGTGCACCTGATTCCGATTGCCTTTATAGTTTGATGTAAAGGGCCATTGCTACAGATCTTTACACCCTTGTGCATGTCTGCCCTACTCTGTCCTATCGTCTTGCTTATTCTGCGGTGGCCAGCACAGATAAGCGCGTTGGGCCGGGGCAGGGGGCGGCATGGGGGAATTCTGACAGATGACGGAATAGGTCTTATTTATTTATTTAATTATACCTATTCCGTAGTCTTTCGACTGCCCCCTGCTACCACCCCACCCCTCTCCACCTTAACACGTTTATCTGTTCTGGCCGCCGCTGCACTTATTAGACCTGAAGTGTCACAAATGTCTTTCACGTGTGTATATGATAAAGGTTAACCGCATGCACATCGTATGTGTACTAAAAACCCACACAATGCTGTGCTGCAACCAGAGTTGCTGCATTGTGTTGCATGACAGGGAGGGAACATGACAGCAACATATCTACCAAGATGCGTCACTGTCCTGCTTTCTCCCTAGCAAAACTATGCCTGCCAATTGCCACGATCGCTCTTTCCACCATAGTGCAAAAGTGTATGCGTCATGTCCATGGGTTTTGAACTGGAAGGGTACCCTTCTAGTAGAAAATACTATGCCTTTACAAACTTTACAACTTTTTTGAACCTGTACTGTATGTGCAGGACACATGCGAAGCTGGAAACGTATGGGTAAATAAGTAAATTTCCCCTCTGCCTCAAAGAAGCATTTTTTTTTTGGGGCACAGTGCCTTGTCTACCATTGTTAGTGGAAAGGGCTTTCCGTCAAAAACATTGGCGGTTGCATGGGAATGCCCACGTACCCATGGAATGCCCTCTTGACTCAGAGTAATGTTTGTTACTTTTAGCACCTCTCCACTGCAAAACAAGTTTTGTGCTGGAAAGTAAATTCCAAATAAAGATTTTCTTTGAGTTTGCTTAAGTTTTTTTAAGCAAACGTGGTGCAAAATTATAGTATGTCTGCCTTCAAGTGTTTGCAATCCATTTCAAACTCACCGTTGACATTTTTTTCTGCTGTCCAATTCCAGAGATGGGTTATCTTAAAGCGTACAAATCGAAGCCTGTCCCTACTCAGTGCATGTTTGTAATTGTCCATTATTGGGTTATTGCTGAGGTAGTGCCTGTTCTACCTTGGCAGCGTATCACTAGAGCCCTCTGCATACAATGCATCAATGATTATATTACATATACCTTCTACACAAGGTACATATTTCCATCAAATGGGTAGCTGTTTAACTTGTCCATATATTGCCCTTTAAGTTAAGGGCAAATCCGGTCTCTACTTAGCATGTGTGTTTTTTTACTCGCAGAATATGGCACCAGTAGCGGTCCGTGGAGGGAGTTTGGTGGGGCAGTGTGGCGGGGGAGGGGCAGGGTGGGGAAATGTAAACACCGGAATATGGATGAACAGAGGTAAGTACACATTTAAATAAATAAAACGAATTTCGTTGCGCGCGCTGCATCGCTGCGCGCGCTGCATCGCATTTTGCAATGCAGGGCGCGCAAAGGAATTAGTTTTATTTATTTAAATGTGTACTTACCTCCGTTCATCCATATTCCAGTGTTTACATTTCCCCACCTTGCCCCTCCCCTGCCCCGCCTCACTGCCCTACCGAACTCCCTCCACGGACCGCTACTGTATGGCACAACCTAATCATGACTGTGTCGACACACATTACAGTTATAAAGTGACAAACAGTGCTCTTTCATCCCTCTCTATGCAAACATCCCTTCCCTACCAACAAAACCTCTACAGGAACCTTTTAAAAAGTTTCTTTGTCAGGGAAGAGATTTAGGGGCATATGTACAAAGGTATTTTTGTGGTCGGAAATGGACCGACTCGCAGAACTGGGTCATTATTGACCGTAAAAAATGCTTTCCCATATGTACAGAGCACAAATATTGTTTCAGAAACAGGTAACCAAATCGCAATTTGTATTTAGCAATTTGGTATTTGAACGGGGCGTGTTTAGGGCATCCCTTCCAAATACTGAATTGCAGAGCTACGTATGAATGTTTTGCAACTGAATGTCAGTTACAAAACATTCATTTTTTTACCGACACCTCAAGGGTGGTGCTAATCATTCGCAAATAGGGAGGGGCCCCTTCCCCTTTGTGAATGGTGAAACAAATATTTTTTAAGAGCAGACAGTGGCCCAAGGGACCATTGCCTACTCTTAAAAAATGAAACTTAAATGTGTCATTTTATTTTTTGAAACACATTCTGTTTTCCTTTAACCCCTTCAGCGCGGCGCGGATTTCCGCGCCACGCTGAAGGTTCTGAGCGCGGGCGGGGCCATGACGGAACGGTTCCGTCATAAGCACAGCCCAACCGACGTGCATGACGGAACCGTTCCGTCATGCGCGTCGAAGGGGTTAAAGAAAACAGGCTGCAAAAAATGTGCTTTATTAAAAAGCAATTACAAACATGGTGGTCTGCTGAATCCAGCAGGCCACCATCCCTGTGACGGCAGCAATTCCCAATGGGGCACAAATTGCGACCTACCTCATTAATATTCATGAGGTAGGTCTATTGCGACCTCATTAGGAATCGCTATTACTAAGTTGTACATTTCTGTATATTAGGAATTGTGATTTCCTAATTGCGATTCGCATAGAATTGCAATTAGGAACTTGCAATCCCTAAATTCTGTACCTATGGCCCATTATCCTAAGTCAGCAAAAATGTACCACTAATAACTCCCCTTTGCTTCTCCTACTGCCCCACATCTCTCGTTCGATGCAATAAGAAATTGCAACAGGCATGGCAAAGGGACGCTGCTCATCGTGCATACCTCACAGCCACACTTCCTGGTTCATATATGCAGATTCCATCACATTCATAGTTTTATTATGGGCTCTGCTTTCTTTAAAAGATTGGTAGCCCAAATCCGGCTGTTTAATACAGAGAAAATATATATTCTCTGTAAAATGTAATACGCTAGAAAACGTGGGCAGCTAAACTAGCCACCCTTTCTTGGGGTTTGTCAGAATACTTTTTAAGTGGAGCCTACCACACAGCACAAGCTGTCTGGTTGCAAAATACCTATTTTTTGCTTAAGCACTCCATGAGACTGCATATACTTTCCAGGTGTCTCCCTCATGTGCTTCTCTCAACCCGCACGCCATGTTGCTTTTTCTTGCCCGTATGTTTCTCTCCCCACAACACACTGTGTTGCTCTTGGTGTTGTTCCCCGGTCCCAGCACTCAGGTTGCTGCCTCATTTTTGTATGCTTCTGTTTCCTTCTTCCTCTCCATCCAGTACTCTGATCCACTCCTCATTGCCCCACTCTCCGTGGTTAATATATATTTTTTAATTATAGATTTTTTGAGAGGTCCAGACAGCAAGCCTTTCCATTTTTATAAAAAAGAGCTTTTGCACTACTTCATTTTCATTTTTTTTTATTTAGCAATCTAACTCAGTTCATTAACACACAAAAAATACCAGCAAAACGGCCAGTGGATTCTCACTGCTCCTTTTTTTAAACTTTTGTTCATGCTGTACAGCGTCAGCATTTCTTCTTTTTTTTTTTAAGTTTGAGTTTATTGAGACGAAAAAGACATTACAATACGCAATCAAAAACCATTAAGAAAGCATAAGTAACCATAATATATACAATAAAGGATAAAAAGCATATTGGCTACAATAAACACTGTATCCTAGAATAAAAAAGAAAAAGAGGAAAAAAGGGGTGGGGGGCAATATAAATGTCATTGAAAAGAGTCCGAAATAAAATGAAAACAATAAAAAAGGAGCATTGCATGTGATTAAAACTCTAAAAAAGATATAATTATATAATTGTACAAGTATAATATGTAAAACAGGATTAGATTATTCGACAAAAAGACAATGAAACAAAATCGGGGCGGTTTACGAACATCATCTGACATTCTCACAATAGCATTAATTGACGTATTTGAAGAAGCGGAAGCAGATAAATATGTAGTGAGAGGGAGCCATAGCAAATCTCTTTTAATTGCTAATGATACAGGGGTAACATAATTGGTATCAAGCCTATGATGAAAGCAGAGGGCGTTCCACCAAGCTCTGTAAGTAACTTTATCCGCATGTTTCCAGTTTGAGGTGATTAAGTGTAAGGCTATAGCAAGTAACAAGTCAATTAGCTGAAAATGTGATGGGGACTGAGACCAAGAAGGGGATAAAGAACCTAGGAAAATATTTGGGAGGGAAAAGGAAACCTTAGTGTTAAATATTTTGTTAATTTGAGACCAAACTAAATGCCAAAATTTAACAATATTAGGACATTCAAATAACATGTGTTTTAAATCAGCCCTTAAACATGGACAGGACCAGCATTGTGAGGAGGTATTAGAGGAGAAGGAAGCTAAATTTGCAGGTGAATATAATGAGCGTTGATACACAAAATAAAGAGTTTGAGTAGTGTTAGCCGCCCGTGAAGTTTTGTGGATCTTTAACCATAACTTATCCCACACAGAGACAGACCAGGATTGCAATAAATCCTTTTCCCATGCCAATTCAGTCTTCGTTTTGCACCTTGCCGAAGAAGATAATAGACATTTGTAAAGGGAAGATGCAGAAGGGGAGGCGTTTAATAATGGAAACAATGTAGAACATGTTGTAGGAAGATCAGGAGATGGTTGGAGGGATGAGAGGTATTGGCGAAGAGAAGGGAGTAGAAGATCATATTGTTTCTTGAAAGAATTAGGAAGAGCAAAGTTAGATTGGAGGACTGAAAAAGATAAGGGTTCATTATCAGACAAGAGTTGAGAAATCCATACCAGCCCCTTGGAATGCCATGCTTTCCAATAGAAAGCACGATTTTTAATGCGTAGTAATTTGTTGTGCCAGATAGGTTGTTGAGAAAGTGAATTAAGTGAAGGATAGGAAGACGGCAGAAGAGGAGCTAAGAGTTTATGCGTATAAGAAATGACAGAATGCCGTAAAGAAGAGGTGTTAGCAGAGAAAGCAAGGGATTCTGGAAAGGTAAAGGGGGAAGTGAAGAACTTCTCTATGCGTAACCAAATTGGAGGGTAGGAAAGGAAAGTCAGAAGAAAGCCAGCAAGAGGCTTGTTTTAGAGAAAACGCATAATGATAAGATTTAAAGTCGGGAAACTTAAGCCCGCCATTTGATTTATCTTATTTAAGAGTAGATAAAGCTATTCGAGGGGGTTTGCCTTTCCAGGGAAATGTTAATAAAATGCGATCTAATCTTTTAAAATAGTAGCCTGGGATATGTACAGGGATCATTGAAAGAGAGTATAAAATAATGGGAGCAAGCATCATCTTAATAGAGTCTAATCTACCCCACCAAGAGAGTAATCGAATCATTTAGTTTCTTAATAATGTAATCAAAATTCAGTTTTAAAGTCTCTGAAATAGTTGGGGAAAACCATAGTCCTAAATATTTTAATTTTGAGGATTGCCAGGAAAAACCAGTGTGAGCAAAATAGTGTTTGAGTCACAAGACATTAAGGGGCAGAACTTCACACTTATCTCGATTTAGACGATACCCTGATAGTTTTGAAAACGCATCCACCTGAGAGAGGAAAGGGGGAAGAGAAGTGTCTGGATTGGAACAATATAAAAGAATATCATCTGGATAAACAGACATTTTGACTTGGTGAGAGCCCAAATGGAACCCTGTAATTTGAGCATCCTGCCTAATTTTGGTGAGGAAAGGTTCCAATGCGACTACAAATAATAGGGGGGATAGGGGGCAGGCCTGACGTACACCTCTAGAAAGAGAAAAATAGTCGGAGATTTTACCGTTGGCAAAAATAGATGCTTTGGGACCAGAATACAAGAGAGAAATCAAGGAAATTAATTTAGATGGGAACCCTATCCATTTGAGAGCATGGAACATAAAGTCCCAGCCAATCCCATCAAAGGCTTTTTCCGCGTCTAAAGCTATGGCAGCAAGCGGATACTCTAAGGAAGAGGCCTTACTAAGAATATTGAAAAAGACTCTAGAATTATCAGAAGATAAACGACCTTTTGCTCCGGTTCAAGAAGTTCAGGCAAGTCAGCATTTCTTCTGAAGCTGTACAGCATGAGCAAAAGACATTAGCAGAGATAATAGGTGTCAAAAGCAAGACATGTTGGCTTTTCCAATGCTTGTTGTAAATGGTTTATAATTTTTAATTTCCTTTTTACAATGTTTAGATGTCTACTCTGTGCATGTCCATTTGTTGGCTCTCTGTTTCTTTAAATCTTTTTTTTAGTTTGCTCGCCATATATACACATTTTGATGATATAGCCAGAATGGCTTTCAACATTAACTGAAGACACATACAAAAATTTAGAAATCCACCCTGTCGAATTCATGTCTCCGAGCAAGACAAACAAAATATTTGGCCTCCAATGCTGCAAGGAAAAGTAATGGACATTAGAGCTTTGAAGTTTATGGGTTCTAATCCTGAGCGGCTCACCCAGTCCATTTCTTTTGCATTCTGGTACTTGTAGTCCTGAAAATATAATGAGATGAATAGGACTGCAAGTAGGCTGATGCAAAAAATAAAGCAGGGCTGGATGAGCTACGCAGACATGGATTCAAGAACCTTAAGAGCTCCAAGAATTTATTTTTTTTCAGAAAAAAACAGTGTGATCTAATGACTACACCTCATTTATCGCTTATTTTTTCATATCAGTAATGAACTTTTTTTGAGGGCATTATTATGCTTCTTCATTCTCTGTTCAGGATGTAGGACTTAAGTATTCCATTATAATTTTCCCATGATTAATAATGCAGTGACATGATGTCTGATTTTGAGTGCAGTATCAAAACTGGGTGTGGGTAGACAATATTGATATCAATAGTAATAGGAAAGGTGAATTAAGTAAATTGTATACCATGGAAGTGATTTGCTTGCTTAGGTAATTTTGTGGTGCACCTCTTTGCCTGTAATCACTGCTATCTGAGATGTGCGCATCACAATTATAAACTTGTATGAGCCCAATTTATTGACCTATTCACTATGGGGGACAACGGTTGTGGTGTGAGTGGTGACTCGGCCATACATTGTACTGTAGAGCCGTTATCCCCAACAGAGGCACTACCACTCCTGTCCTAGTCAAACAGAGAAATTTCTAAAGGCCAATGAAAGCAATTGACCAGTGGTCAATTGCTTGTATTTGTTGGTCACGCTTTCCTCTAAAGCACACAAAATCAACAGCATGCTCCCGTTCCATACATACTTGAACATCCCACACCGCTTACAAACACTAGTCATTGCAGGAGGTCTTTCATTCATCTCCTTACCTACACTCCAGAGCTGATCTTCACCAGCCAAAAATGAACCTGCAAAAGCCCACATCTTATCATTTGTTAGTTTGGGAGAAAATGGAACACATTTTTTGTTCTTCTGCTTTTCTGAGCAGTTCAAATTTTTCAAGTAACATTTGCACCGAGTGCAAAATGTTGGTATCTATGCAAAAGAGCGTACATCATGCATTCATCCCTAGTAGAACAACATAAAGGCATGGCATCATGCAGTGGTGGTGGGACCATTTTCTGGCTAGGGGTGCAGGTCAGGGGCATCGGTTCACTAAAATTACATACAGATTCTAAAAATATCTTGGGTTTATTGAACAAGCAAGTGCATCAAAAGAACAAAAATCTTTAAGTTGGGAGCATGTGTTTGTTGGAGGGAAGAAGGTGGAGGAGATCGTAGTCAGATTATTTTGCAAAAATGTGGTTTATTGGTACATTATGATGCAATATTCTTATAAATCTTGAAAAATGGTTTCAATATTATTTAAACAGATTTTAAAAAGGCCATTCATAAATTAAAGAGGTTTTAGGCAATAAATGTGTATTGGTTTGTTTTCTCATCCTACTTTGAAACTTACCTAACACCACATTCCACAATTAAGAGATCCAAATTGATCTATTTCTTTTTAAGTTTGGTCTAGAAACAGCTTAAACTGTCTTGCCAGCCCCATGTTTTACAAAACAACCATTGTGGAAATAGATATGTATATTTACATAAAGGCGCTTCTGGTTAGCCTTCTTCATCTATTGGTCAGTTCAAGTGACATTTACATTTTGGTTCTGCCCACTTCAATTATTGACTCTCTTTGCTGGGAGTGATTGCATTTTTCTATTTTACATGTGCATGTCTATCTAGAAAGTTGTATACTTTTGTTGCAGGGCTTGTAGGCGACTCTGATATCATTTAATATGTTTGAGGATTGGACTGCAACCAATTGAGGATTGGACTGCAACTTTGCAGGGGGCAGCGACTTACTTAAGTGGCGCCAGATGACGAAAATCGGGATGTCAGCGGCGGAGTGAGGGTCTCGCTGAACTGCCCGCCATCCGCACAAGATCTCTGCTGGTATGCTGTAAGGAGCAGACACCGCCCACTGGGGCCAGTACCAATGCCTGATGCCTGCTCCGTGCGGACTTGGAGTTCGAGTCCGGGCTTTCCAATGTGCCTGCAAGGTGTGTTCCACCCAATCAAAGAGGGGCATACCATTTAAAAAGTGTGGACTGGTTTTAATTATTTTGTTCTGGCTGCATCTGAGGAAGTCCATTACGGATGAAACGCGTCATGCACTATGTCAGAATAAAGGAGCAATTTAACGATTGACCCGCGTGTGCTCAACTTCTTTTTCAGGGAAGTTTGGTCTTTGTTTTTTTATCATTTAATATGTATTTAATTTTTTTTAGTGTGTAATTTTTTTTATTAGTTTTTTTTTACAAACATATACATACTCCCTTTATATGGCACCAGTGTTACTTTTTATTATTCCTACACTCAGGGCTTTAAGTGGGGAAAAAAATGGGGGTGCTCTAAAAGGGGTGGGGCAAACCTCATAAAGGGGTGTGGCCTATCCAAGTAGGAGCGTGGTTTAAATCAAGATAACTAGAATTATGTTAGGGCTGGGGCAGGATCACGCAGAGTAGTTCCTCTCTCTGTGCTTCACTTGTTGCTGGATTACACTGCAGCCTTGCCGCTCAGTGTGAAAGGTCAGAGCAGGGTTGTGCTGGAGCAGGCTGCCTGTGGCTGTCTCTCTCCTAATCATCCCACGATGTCAAGGCTGGCACCACAACACCATTGCTCCGGCGTTGCAAAAAGAGAAGGGAAATCCTGGGAGAAAATAGCTCTCTTTAAAGGACTACCCTTCCTCCTACAACGCAGCTCGCCTGGCATGACGTCACGCCTTGACCTCCACTACTCAGTAGTAAGCAAAATGAGCATGCGCACATCGATGTGCATGCTCCCACTGCAGTGGAGGGAAAAAAAAGAAAATGGACTACTTTTGCGAGGCCCGAAAATAGAGACCGATAGAGACCCGTTTTGAGGCCCCCTGACATTAACTGCCGGTGCTCAGATTCGAACAGACCCGGCCCACTTAAAGCCCTGCCTACACTTTTTAAATTCTATTGCGTATATTTGAAAAATAATTAAATAAATAAAAATTGATGTTTGCTAAGGCCAGAGCTATTGGCTTTGCCATTTCTTCTTAATATTTCTATAGTTTAAAAAGGGGCTGTTTTTACCATGGGTACCTTTCACATGCCTCGTTATTTCATTCTCCATGGGACCTGATCACAAGTGTGACCAAAATTAGCAATGCTGTCTCTTGGAAGCCTCATAATAGGAACTTGGGGGCATATCAGCAACAACCGGCGATAATTATCGCTAAGCGCACTTAGCGCTAGGATAATTAGCGCCGGCTAGCGTGGATTTTTATCGCTGAGATAGAGTGCTATTAGCAACGCTTATCTCAAAAGCGATAACAATCCTCACACTAACTGCCTAACGTGAGATTATCGCTGGAAACCCAGCGATAATCTCCCGCAATGTGGCGATAGCTTGTTGATAGGGCCCCACAAACTTAGCCATGATGTCCACCTTCCTTAGGATATCATGGCTAAGCCAGTCCTGAAGCAGGCGTATGGAAAATAGCGATAGCAGGGTTTATCGCTACTTTTCCTGCCGCTATGCTTCATAGAGTGGGGCTTGATGATAGGAGAAATGTCGCTTAGCGACATTTCTCCTGTCATGTCAGGTCAGGAACGCCCACTTTGCATCTCATTAGAGATGCAAAGCTGGGCGTTAGGAATTCCTACGCTAACGCAAGTTTTCACGCGTTAGCGTGAGCTTGCTAATTAGGCGATAAAATTATCGCCGCTTTTCGGCCAAAAACGGCCGCAAAAGCGGCGATAATTCTATTGCCTCGCCTCGCTGATATGCCCCTTGGATCTATGACAAGCAAATGTGCAGTGGCTTGCTGAAAGTTGTTTTCTGGGCTCACGTTAATACCGTTGGCCTTTTACTGCAAAGGAACAAACAGCTCATGCTTCTGTGAAAAGAGAACGGATTGAAAGTCACTCCTTGGTCACCATTTATTTCATAATTGCCTCCAGGCTTGGGGTGCTGCAGCACATGCCGCACCCCTAGTCCCAGGCCACCTGGCATCATGCACCTTTGCAAACCTGGATATTTGTACTTTTTCACTGTTATTGCTCCAGCAGCCATGCAGACACACGCGCGCACATTTATGGCCTGGTTACTGTTTAAGATATATTCAGAGAAAACATTTCACCTTGTTTTTTATTGCAGTAACACAGAAGGCAAGCATCGGGGTCAAGACGGAGTTCACAGAAATGATTTACTAATGTGCAGGCAGTCTGTAGAGCTGTACCTTTACCCCTTATGTCAGGTCTCTATGCAACAGGCATATCACAGCGAGCGTGACACCCTGTGCATTGATTGAGGGCGAGGTTTAACTCCAAAAGGGCCGCGGGTCTCTTCGGCTTGTGTTTTGCATGTTTACGTTGCAAGCAGATTCCGAGCCAAAGCCTCGTGAGCTTTGAACTCCAGTGACACTTTCGTGTCTCTAGAGCTGGAATGGACCTACATGTCATTGGGTAAGAACCAAAATAAAGAGAAGAGAAGGCGAATTCCAGTGACTTGTTGCAGACTGTACAAGCTGCAGAGAGGGAGGGAGACAGATGCTCGCCCAGTGTCACATGTGTGTGTGCAAGCAGTGTGGTATGAGATAGTATAGGAAAGTATGATATGCCCAGTCCCACGGTGTGAGTGTAACACGCCTGGACTCAGCTAGTATCTCCCTTTACACACATTACAATTGATGTTTTTTGGCAATTTTTGAAAGACCTGTTTGGCACAAAGTGCTGCTGCAACAAAGAATGGATGGAATGCTGAATGAATCAAACATTCACCCCCAGTCAAGAGATCTTTGTTAAATTCATCGTTCTTTTACTCACTACCCCACCCCAGTTTGGACCTGGCCATATGCAAATCAGTCTTGACCCTGTTCCTTATGGGAACAATTCCGCCCGAACTGCCAAGCTCCGTCCTCCCTGGACGGGAAACAAGCATCCTGGGACTGGTTTTGGGGTAACACCCCTATTGAGCCAGGCTAGCTTGAATCCAGTGGCACAGCAAGCAAGGGACCACATCTGTGCATACCCATCCCACTTAGGGCGAAAAGTGCTACGCAAACAAATGATGGATAGAATGCTGAATAAATCATACATTCACCCCCAGTCAAGAGATCTGGGTTAAAACTATTGTTCTTTTGCTCACCATGCCACCCCAGTTTAGACCCAGCCATATGCAAATCAGTCTTGACCCTGTGCCACATAGGAACAGTCCAGCCCAAACTGCCAAGCCAGGTCCTCCCTGAACCGGAAACAACCATCCTGGGACCGGTTTCGGGATTTACCTCTCATCAGCCAGGCTAGCTTGAATCCAGTGGCACAGCAAGCAAGGGACCCACGTCTGTGCATACCCATCCCACTTAGGTGCTGCGGCAACAAATGTTTTGCATCAAGTCATCATACACTTTTCGTCTGCACTACTATGTCACATGTTGCAATGACGATTGCAGTCTCTTTGAGAAATATATTTTAAAAAAGGTGTTTGTATACAGGCTCATGTATAGTTTTTAGTATCCATTACATTATATCCATTTATTTGGATATAGATTGAAATAAAATGTTAAAATAATTTCCACTGGATCACTGTTAGACATCAGGAGATAACGCTAAGGCACCATCATATCCCTGCCCTCTCCTTCAGCCCAAGAAAAGTGCGCATCTTCCACTTTCGAGGGTCCAGAAAAGGGGCCACTGGCCCTTCTACTATATGATATTCCTCAGAGAGCTGTAAGTGATAACCCTCATGGGTTGGGGTGGGGTGCCTGCCAAATACAACTGGTCAAATGGCAGAAAAGAAATAAACCTTTGGAAGCTTACATTTTTTATATATTCATCGTATTTTCTCATGTATGTATTACATTCTTCTACTCCCACTGATCACTAAAGTTTATTTTCATCTAACATTACTTCCTCCTGTCATAAAGATGCAGCAATGTCACATAAGAAGAAGGCAGTTCCAGACAAAAGGAAAATAAAATGCTTATTGTTTTGTAAAATGTACCTGGAGTTAAGAGAACATTGAAATCAAGAACTCCACCTCAGTTGCAAAATCACAGGTATGGATTCCATATCCTTGCACCCACTACTGGGAAAACAAGAAAGTGCCTATTTAAATATTGGCATCCCAAAGTCAATGTGGAAGTGGCTATTCTTGGAGATTGCAGTGGTGGGTTTATCAAAGGAACGTAGGACAGCAAATTAATAAGCATGACCAACAGGCCACCTTTACTCATTTATGGACCCATATCAAAATATAACGCAAGCCAGGACAAGGACTGTTCATTTAAATTATTTAAATAAACTATTTTTGAAATCAATTGAGAGGAAAAGACAGAACCAACATTTGTCAAGAGGGAAGTGGTAAATGGACAAAAGAAATGGACCCATGATATGGGACAGCGGGCTACCAGAAATGGAAAATGAGAAGAGTCATTGAAAGAAGAGGGATCAACTAACACTAAAAACAAACGGAGAAGACAAATCATCATGCGGTGGGGGGGGGGGGGGGATGGTGGACAATATCTTGGAAATTTGCTCAAAAATATGTTTCCCAGGAGTACACATATATGCATTAAATGTACGCATAAAGAACTTTCACCATTTTGAAATTTCTTTTTAGGAAAATTTGACAGTAATATGCATTTTAGCATGTAACTTTTTAAAATATATCCAATGGCAAAATATCTCTCATGGAAAAACACGTACACCTCTATAAAATATCGGGACATTTCCTCCCTGTTCACCCCCTGGAAGTACTATTCCTTCTGTCCTTAGCAGGGGTAAATTTGCAGTCTTTTGTGGGATGGCAAACATCATGCAAGCAATATCAGAATAGACCAAAATATGCCAGTTTGTGGGTATTTTTCTATGTTTGCAGGTAAGACCTAATTTTACTGGCAGGAAATCGATGTTTTACCATAATGTCAATCCTGATTCCTGACCTGCCAACTCAGACAGCACGACTGTATGGGGCACGAAACAGCTCCCCTCACCTGGTGAAGAGTCGATATCACACAGTGAGCACAAGGCAAGCTGAAAACCCCAGCACTGAGTGGAGATTCTGCACAGCTGTGTCTAGTGCATATTTTGCAACCACCCTAGGGCATCATCTGCAGCCTCACATACATTTGGGAGCTTGGGGAGTAGAAGATGCTGCTCGTGAAGCGCCAGGAACAAAGCCCCACACCATAGGTGACCCCATCTTCATAAGTGCCTCTCCATTTCTGGAGAGTCAATAGTGGGATCAAAGCCTCACCTCCTTCCCAGGCCCTGCCCCATCCAAGGTCACTACACCTCTCTCACATGGTGAAGGTTGCGAGGTAGAAGATTCAGTGAATGGGGACTGTGCTTTTGCTCTTGCAGAATACAGTTATCTGAGTGATGACCCTGAATTTAGGCATGGAAACAAATCTGTGAGTCGGGCCTCCAGTCAGGAAATGGAAGAAACAACATGCACAAAACGGCACGCGCTGGAACAGAAAGCGCATGACGAAGTCCGTCTGCGTGCCTCTTGCCGAGCGCCCGAGTGACGCAGCCACGCACGCCATGTAAGCACGCGATGGCCATCGGCAGTCAAGCGCGGCTAAGAGCCCCAGAGGGATACGCACACTTGTGTCCGGCTCCTGCCGAGAAGCAGGCAGATTGTATGTGCTGATAGACTGCATCCATTATGTGCTGATAGACTGCATCCAGGCCTCAAAAACGCGACAGTCTGCATTTTGTGAATACTACTGCAACAACCGCACGTACTGCAGATGGCTAATCCAGCAAAACCCGGACCTCTTTTCTGCGTGTAATACTCTTATCACTACAGTGTCACGATTTTTTTCGACCCTCTTTCAAAATAACTTCCCCGATATCAACATTTTGGACAGGAAGTTGTTAACCACAACAGACAGACTAAACAACTTGGTTTATGGCTGCATTAAGTTATTTATAAAAAGAGGTTTCTAACTCCGATGTGTGTGCTGGTTTTGGTATTAAACTATATAGAAGTATGTATAACTTTCCACACAATCCGAGCAGAACCATGCTAAAACTCTATTGGCTATTACGGAGTCACTGATTTCTCGAGAACACACTCTGCAGAGAGTAAACAATAATGTATCCATCATGAGTACCACTACTAGGGCGAAATATGCCTATCATGTTCCATAAATGAAGAATTAACTCTAAAATATTACAACATTAACAGTTTCACGATTAAATAAATATTGTTAGATATTTGATGCAGAAAGTAAAATAATATATATATTACCCTTCTATACCTCACCCAGTGAAGGCCGCCACAAACAAAGGGTGGTGAGGCGGAAGGGGTCCCGTCGCGCTCCTGGGGAGAGGGAGGTTAGTAATAAAATATGAATTAAAAGAAATGTACTTACCTGAAGCCAACAGCAACCTCGCCACGCACGATGTGCTTCCTCTTCTCTTGCCGGCAGGCTCTGTGACAGACTCCCATCCGAACCCCGCCCTGCTCTGCTAGGAGAGCAGCGTGGTGAATGGCCTGACCGGGCTGAAAAGACGCTCCGCTCAGGGCGTCTGTGGGGTTTCTCCAGCCCGGCTGCTCAATGCAGCCGGGCTGGAGAAACCTAAGTGCGCATGTGTGTTTTGGTCGGCCTGAGACAGCCGGCCAAATCACATAAGCACACATAGCACTCCTCTTCCCACTCCCATGCCTCGGCACGGCCCTCCCTACAGTGCTAGCTCACAGCTTGCAATGAAAAATAAAACGAGGCTACAACATTGTTTTATTTTTCATTTGCTGGCTCTGAGCCAAGCAGTAGGGCGACGCTCGTCCGCCATTGCAGAGGAGCCGCTGCTGACCTCACCCCCAAAGCCTGGAACGACCTTCCACTGTACATCAGAGCAATGTCAGTCCTCGAGTTCTGTAACAAACTGAATATATGCAGCTTTACCTAAAATGTAGGCTCAGCCGGCATAGGACCCTTGGCTTGCTCAAGGACCGGGATAAACTCTCCAGTGAGACGCACCCTTTACAAATTTACATACCATATTATTATTTTGTCACTTATTAATTGGTACCACTTGTCATTACTAAAGCTAGGTTCTATCCTGCACGTGAATATATCTGCTGATGATTAGTGTAACCTAATTAATTGATATAATAGTTAATCATAGCAGTGTGTGGGAAGGCGATTTTCCCCAGTCGGTCACAGTGCAACTTCCTCGATGGCAGCTACAACACGTCTACCAAATAAAAAAGTTTTGGGAGTACTCAAAAATGTTTACAAAAATGTTTATTTCAGTCAACAAAGATACTTTCAAAGGACAAAATGGAGGCCTGGATCCAATCCAGCTTCTACAGATTTTCACAAAAGACACATTAGCACACAAGCAATCTAAATGGAACACATTTACATGCTGAGTAGTTATCCTGTAAGCATGGCATGGATCTGGAACCAGGAAAAAGTATGTAAAAATCTAAAAAATGGGTTTACTGATAAAAAACTATTATCTTAGACAACATCAAAAGGAAAAGGCCATAGCTACTATACCCGCCCCCATGAATGAAGGAAGCATCCAAGTCTTTTCAGATTTTAAAGCAACTAATGAGGTAGAGGTAGTCAATATCTTTAAATTCCCGGAACATTTTCCTTGTCACAAAAGAAATTGATTTTGGTTTCTTCAAGGGAGCTGGGGCTGGTATGCTTTTTTGATCGATTCAGATACATCGCTGGTAAAACTAGATGTCTATAAAATATAGTGAGCGAGTAAAGAATTGATATTGCTATATGATTATATATAGTAAGCACAGTCAAAAGTTTGCTGCACATATGGGCAGTGTGTGGTATGATGGGTCATGACTGATTGCAGGTCAGGATAACGCAGCCGGCCAGAGCTACAGGCACTGTGCAGTGCTGGTCCAGATATTTTTGTCCTGTAGATGAATACGTTTAAATATGACACCTCAAGTCCCATTTGCTGACATTAGTGTGCAGCAAGGGTCAGCATTATCTCCAAGACTACTTATATACATTTGAAACCTCAAGAAAAACGAGTTGATTGGCTCCCTTGTCGATATGTATGCTGATGACTGTTAGTAAAACACACTTCATGAAGATGACCATGGCAAAACAGCTGCCTGAGTCTAGAGCAGAGGTCTTCAAACTTTGTTACGTTGAGCCCCCCCATGCTAACTATTTTGAAGTCGCCCCCCCCCTAAACTTTATGACAAGGACTGGAAGAGCTGGAGGGGCAGGGCTGAGCACAGAGGTTTGGGCTTGTGAGACCATTGCAGGGGTGCTTTTTCTGTAGCTCATAATCCACAGTAATGTGAGACTTATAATAGAGTAAGTGCTTGAAACAAAAATTAATCAACAAACACTGCTCATATTTGGGAGAGTTGTGAGCCCTTCACATCCCTGGGCCCCAATGCAACACCACCTGCTCCACCAATGATAGCTGCATTCCTGAGTAGCAGGCTGTCTCGCACACCTCTTTTACTCCTTCCCCGCCATGCCTGGTCGTCACTCCCATCTTGACACAGGCTCTGCATTCCTTTGAGAGAAAAAATTGCTCCCACACATTGTCTCTTCTGCAGCAAGGGTTTCCTCTTCTCTACTGCTAGCAAGCAATATGAGTCCTAATGTCCCTTTTGCAAAGACACCCATGCGCTACTCATGGAAGGCACCCTTGATGCAAAGTAATGCAAGACAGCATGTGGCAAAACTTTGTGTTACTTTGGGAAACTATCCAATGCAAATCCTGACTTGCTTTGAATAGTAAATCCCAGCATAACACTTTGCATCGGGTTTGCATTGCAAAAGTAACGCAAACCTGTTGCAAAGCATTAGTAAATCTGGTCCCTACAGTGGCGCTGCACTGCCTTGCTTTACATTTGGGTACAATCCAGTTTTAGGAAGCAGTCATAAATCACAGTCGTTTTGGTATAGGCCCCGGTGAAATTTAAATTGCTGTGGCATAATTTGCATAAATTCGGGAGCTTCATATTACACGAGTTTCCCAAAATTATGCCATTATGCCAAACCTCGTAATTATGCCATTGCTTGAGGTAATGTTATAGCGCTGGAGCGTGGGATGAACACACACGTCCAGAAAGCCAGCAGCACTTGTGTTTTTCACACTTTTTTTCAGTGCAAAGTATGTCCTCTCATCAAAATTGGTACAACAACACTTTTGCACTAAAATATTGAGCTAAATGACAGATTTGCATTTTGGGTAGTTATGTGTAATTTTCACAACATTTCACATATTTCATGAAAGTAGATTCCACAAATGCAACCCCACCCCCTAGTTTGGTATCCCAGAACACTGAAAAGTGACATTTTATCACATCCTTATCCTTCTCTGTCGAACTGTCTGTGAATAAGATGGGAGAGATAGAGTGGCAGAAATGACAATGACATAAGAGGGTGGATGGTAATCCATGCCGCTCCTCCCTCCCTACTGGTTAATAGTCTGGCCACTCACTAGAACAAGGGATGGGGAACTTGTAACACTGGTGATGCACTTAGATTTTCAAAAGTCAGGGGTCATAAATTATTATCTACACTTTTGCATGGCTCTTTTAAGAATGGCTGTAAAATAATCTACAGACTGATGGTTTGGTGAGCCCTGATGCATTATGGAAGGTGGCTGGTTTCTTTTCCTATATACACCCGCTTGCAGTGATATACAAGTGAAAATATCTGTTAGGTTGACTAATCCTCACCTCACCCATGATAACCATATTTTATCTAGGCACTTGGTGCACAACTGAAACCAATGCCCAGGCTAAAAAACACGGCCACTGCTAAGTATGCAAACTTCTTTTTAACTTCACGAAAATGCGGCATGAATAAATGCCATATTCTATCAATAAAACTACACGTCTGCCCAGATGCTTGAATTTCCGTGCATCAGCTAATCATAAAGGAGAAAATATTATATATTATCCTTGAAGTCAACAATGTCCCATTAATGCAAATGTACAATTTCTGGAAATGTATAAAGCTTATCGAGACATAAATGATGCTTTTATGTTAGTCATTAGGTGCCTTTTAGTGAAGATTATTTTTTCATTTTTAAACTTATATGACAGATCACTTTTGAGTGTGAGAATTTTCGAGCTCCGCAATGTAATGTTAAAGTAACAAACAGTTGACTGTTCTACATGTTTAGATTGTCTTTATGTTTTATAGGTAGATAACTGTGAAAAATGCGGCTTTTAAATTATATTGCCCGATATAATTATTTAAATAATTTGCAATGGTTTGAAAACAATAAGAATCGCATTAGATGTTTGGCGCTCTAGACGCTGTACCGCCTTTGCCAACCCAGCTGCGGCCTCCAACCAAATTGAAATATTACCGCCAAGCAAAAGAGAAAAGGCGTTAAAACAGTATTTACATGAAATATGTTTGTGTATTTGGTTGTGTATACAAGGCGGGATCTACCTAAGAGCATCAGGACCTGTGGAGCTAATATTTGCAATAACTGGTGCCTCTGTGAAACATTTCCGTCCCACACCATGGTTGCAGCCTGTAATAAGTGCTGGAAATGTGTAATTGGTTATTTTTCAGCATACTGACGGTCTTGACGAGGCACTGCGATAAGAGTGAGGTAGGAGGGTGGGCCTTTCAATGGGGTGATGCATGATTGATTCCTAAAGTCGCTGAAAGCCACTGTACAGTAAACGAGGCAGTGTTTATCACGTTTTAACAGTGTTTGACAGATGCACGTAGTTTATATAAGAAACAATTTGTTTATTTTTCTGTAACTTAAATGACCGTAGTACGGTTCTGCTGGCGGTAATTCAGCCATCAGCAATCCCACTGAAGGCAGATTTACCACATCAGAGCAGAACGTGCGCATTTTATACTAGCCATCATCTGTAAATCACGCCCAGTTATCCTACAATAGATATTACTTTAGCCCCATTCAGCAAGTGGATGCAGTCTGTGAAGGAGCATGCAGTACCGATGGTTTTGAATGGTCGACTGGCGCCCCCCTTGAGATGTCTCCACGCCCCCCCAGGGGCGCGCGCCACACAGTTTGAAGACCACTGGTCTAGAGGTTGAAATCTCTCTGGGTATGATCTACATCAGAGATATTGAGAGTGAACCCGAGCCAATGAAAATAAATTTTGTGTCATAGCCAGTTGCATGGGTTCTCCATCAAGACATATTAGTTCAGTCAGGCATGCTACTCAATAAAACCCTCCTTGTCATTTATCTGGCACAAACAGAAAAGCGAATTCAGCTAATTTCAATCTGCTCTACATCAAGAACATCAACACATTTATATTCCTGGCCTAGCTAAAAACTTCTGCATCCACACTACTCAAGAAAATGCTGGTTTGGATGTCATTCTGAAATCATTTACGACGATAATTGAAACAGTAAGTTATTCTACCAATCATCTCCCGTCTTTGATAAGAAAAAACAGTCACATCACACCGGTGCTTAAATAACTGCAATATATCAGGAGGCAAAAAAGATTGAAGCAGCAGAACCATTCACTCTACACCTCAAAACACACACATTTAAAATCTCTCAAACGCTGTAGCACACTTTCTCCTGGGCCGCAGCATCTTTCAGCAACTTCCTTCCAGTAGTGATCCAAACTGCACCCACCCTCCTGGCATTCAGGAATCAACAAAAAAGAGAAGCTCTTCTGCACACACCTGAACAACACCGACCCCAAATAATTCAAGGAACATTCACCAACTAAGCCTGTCCAACCTGTTTGTTCCACACTGCTAATAGTGCATCACTGCTTTTTCTGTTACTTTGTATCTCTCAGCTCGATGTAAAGCATAGTAATGCCTCACGGTGAAGCAGTGCTATATTCAACTGCATCACAAAAACATTTGAATGACACTATATATCACAGATGTTAATATTGACCTACAATAATGACATCCACTACCCTAACCTACCGCTTCATTGTTAGTTAAGTATATATTTATTATTCTAAATTAAACCCATACTTTAATTGGGGTGTATAAGCAAAACTAAGTGAAATTATTGATACTAATGATATGGATAGTTTACAATGTAGGAGCAGGTCAATATAGTGGATATAATATTATGCTCATATGGTATATATTATGAGTAACAAAGTGATCCTCTTACCACCAAAAGTAGTTTGTTGTACAGAGGATTATCCAGCTCAGTTTTTATCTGAAGGATGTTTTTTTAGGAATCTGAGACACCTTCATTATATTCACCAGGGTAGTCACAGAACCCCATAATGTAGATATTTAGGATTATTTATAGGCACTATTGATAGGCTTCTCAAATAAGAATATTTGAAGCCTTAGCTTTCGTCTCCAGAAAATCCATCTTGGATTTCAGATTGGTGGCTGAATCATAATCTTGAAATCGGTCTTCTTTGGATTTGGGTATTATGGTGCGGTAACACTTTCTCGGTTGTGAATACTCGGTTCTTCAATGTATTTACAATATATCACTATATTATCCAGGAAAAAACATACTTTATTTAGACCATTTCGAATTTCTTGCATTATGTGCTGGATGACAGCAGCTGTTGAAAAGCCAGGCCAAATGGCTTTCTGCAATACCCAAATGCACCAAGGGGTGTAACAAAAGTAATTTAGTGACGTGACTCAGGATGTAGTTCAACCTGGTGGTAGGCAGCTGAGAGAGATCAATAACTGTAAAATAACCTTCATCATGCATGATACTCAACACATCGGGAATTTTTGGCAATTGATGCCTGTCAACCGATATTTATGAAATCATAATTCTCAAATCAATACAGGGTCGTAAGTCTTGTCCATTGATTTTTTTCTATCTAGAACTATGGGAGCTAACCATTCCAATGCCTCTACTGGTTCAATTGATCCCATAGTTTATAACTTCTCAAGTTTCTTCTTTAATGGTTCCTTCATTAAGTGTGGACTAGGATGGACGTTATGTACCACTGGCTTACTGTTTTATTTTATGTTGGAAGTTTTTTTAAATGGTTGAACTTTAAAATAAACCTTCTGGAAATTCTTCACCGACATCGACTTTTGTTAAAGATCTTTCTACAAGATAGGATGGTTCAGCTCTTTCGTGATCATTTTTCATAACAAGTTCACATTATTGTACCCACCCTAATAAGTATGAATCTTTTTTATACCCACCAGAATTATTATAAGGTTCTTTTAGAGGGTACTCTCTCTTACCAAATATACCTAAGTAACAATTTGCTATCTATAATGGTAATAGGAGAACAGGAATCAAAAAGGCTTTGACTTTATGATTATCCAATAATATTTCACAATGTGACAAGTCACTAGTGATAACACTTTCATCTACTTGGAAAACCAATTTAATTACTCTTTCAACTACGTTATCTATACAATTGGTTCATTTAATTTCCCGGCATTTGCATCGTAGGGGAGTTATTAAGAGCCAAACGGACCTGCAACACCGTGACAGCTTATGAACATGAACGTGAGATCATGTTGAAGAGTTTCAGGGAAAGGGGCTACCTGAACTGGGTCCTTAAGAGGGCTAGTGAGAGAGCTGATGGCATCACAAGACAGGAAAGAACAGCTGACAGGATCAACACCAAGACAGAACACACTGCTGATGGCACAAGGATCATTCTGACTTATGATGGCAATGCCAATAATGTCAAGTGGATATTTGTGAAAAACTGGAACATTCTCAAGAACGACAACTATAGGCAACAGCATAGAGGACAGACCCCGCATTACCTATAGGAAAGGGAGCAGCCTCAGGGACATGTTAGTCCACAGTGATATTACAACGATCAGTGGTGGTAACAAGCATGATTTACAGTGTTTCTTTCCCTGTGGTCATTGTAAGGTGTGCACAAATAGTCTGATGCGTAAAGAAATGAGACGGGGTCCTACCAAAAAGGTCATCTCACAATTTCTCACATGAAGTACTAAATTTGTCATCTACATTATTGAGTGCCCTTGTAAATTATGGTACATTGGCAGTTCTAGGAGTGCAGTTCCTCTGGGAGAGGGGGGGGGGAGGGAGGAGAGCGATTAGTCTCTATAGAATGCCCTCACAGACCTAGCAAGGTGTCATGCTTCATCATAGGGCTGTGCTCCTCGTCGGGCCGGCGCTGCAATGCCCGACGGGCTCCCGCGAAGGGGCTCTTTTTCGGAGATCTTTTTAGAGACAGCCGTATGGGTGCGTGGGGGTAGGTGCAACAAGTGTAGTGAGTGGTGGTGTGGTGGGTTAAAATAGGTATGGTATTGCCAATCAAGGAACAATTTTATTCTGGTGGTATACCAGCCTAATTAAAATAGGTGACCCCCAAGGGGATTATGATGCTCCCCAGGGAAGTAGAAAGGTCGACATGTTTCTTGCCCTGTGCCCAATACGGGTCGGTGGCAATTCTTCAGGACCAAGTGAGAGAGTGCTCAAAAAAATCTCTACTACATAGTGGGTGATAGTAAAATTAGTACATCACCAAAGAGAGTCCATTGGGTCCCAAAGGGGAGTGGACCCACTGTTGCGAGACCTAGAAGAAAGGAGAAACGAAAACAGGACAACACAAGGAACAAATTCAGCGTTGGTCATCGGTGCTTACTGGCTGGCTAAGGTGGGCAACCGTCCAATGGTGAGATTCATGCTATCATGGCTAAATAGGTGCAACCAAGGCTATCCATCTAGAAGACTACTCGGGTGGAGTTCGTGATGGAAAAAATATATACGGACTACCAACTACAAAATACAACACCATACGTGCCAAATGCTGTGGACTACTTCATGAAGTAATGAGTGGCGTGAGACCGCGATTAGTGGCAGAGCAAGTGGCGGGCAGAGTGCATTGAAAGACTGCCGTCCCCAGGTATATGGGCTAATTCGTTAGCGAGGTAACGTGGGATGCAGAAGTGGCAAATTGCGTACAATGCCGCTGCCCCCAAATCTCGGGTCGCGGGTGGCTTCTCAAGTTGTGAAGGAGACATGGAAAGCTTTTAATGCGTAATGCTCCCAGTGCCAATGGCTACGAATGAGGGGGACTCCATAAGGGGAAGACTCACCCCCTGGGATACAGATATTGCTGTACGGGTTCGCCAATAAAGCCGGAATTAGCTCGCCCTGAAAAACGTACAAGAAAGCGTTAATTTACCTTCAAATACCGTAGGCGGCATGTCAAATACCGGCATGTAGAGGACTGTACTCACGAAAGTTGGGCGAGCACGCAGCCGTACTCCTACTGAGGCTTTGGCTTCCGTGGTGAGGGAACGAAGGTGTGTTCAAAATAAAGGAAGTGCTCGCACGCAAAAGGGAGAACGACTAGACCGTATGCTTGGACGGCCATCTTGGGGATGAAAGAAACTTTATTGCGTGGTCAACGCGGTAACGGGAGCATAAATTAATGATGTTACCACAAAGGGGGTGTTCAAAGACGAGTCTCAGATTGCATGATCACATGTAAGGTGGTGTGATTTTGCGAGGTATTAAATGAAAGAATTCGGGCGAGCGTCTATTGAGGTAGCGCGATAGTAATGTAACCCGGGATGTGTAAGAGTGCAATGCAGTTGAGTAAATGCCCGTCGGGCATTGCAGCGCCGGCCCGACGAGGAGCACAGCCCTATGATGAAGCATGACACCTTGCTAGGTGTGTGAGGGCATTCTATAGAGACTAATCGCTCTCCCCACTTTCCCCCTCTCTCCCAGAGGAACTGCACTCCTGGTTTTGTTTATCATACTTTTGGAGCACTGTGCAGGACCTCAGTACAAAAGCTATTGGTTCCTCCGTTTTTGCAACATTGGCAGTTCTACCTTGATGGCCAAAAAAAGGATCTTAGAACTCATAAGGGCCGTCAATAACAGGGACGTCAAGTACCTGGTAGCCCGACACTTCCAAGACAAACATTTTTCAGACTCATCCCTACTCAAATACTGTGCCATTGAGCAAATAATCAATGATCATAGGGGTGGGGCAGGGTCCTGAAGCTTAGGAAAAGGGAGTCAAAGTATATAGTTGACTTCCAGACAAAAATCCCGGAAGGGCTGAACCAGAATGAGGAACTTGCATTTCACCTCAAAGAAGAATGATCTCTTCACCTCTATCCCTAATCTTAAATTTTCCTTCATTTGCAATGAGAATGAAATATGTACAGTTTGTGTGTACATACGCACATTAAGTGTTTTTAATTGTGCCTTTGATGCAAACTATTTTATTTTGTTTTTGTTTTCTCCTTTGCAGGAGGAAAGGAACGGACCCATCACTTGAAACCCACCTGCACGGGTATCCCTACCCTTTTCTTTGTCTTCACTTATGGGATTCCATTACAGGTAAGATTCATGCATGATTGATTTTTGTTGTTATTCTTAGTGGAACATATTGCATTTTGCAGTTATGGTCATTTGAGTCAGGACACTTGTCCAGTACCCAGGACACACTCACTTTGAGTAATCGTCTCGACATCCTGAACACTCACCTACCTACCCTGAACTATCCATATGGTTTAGGATCTTATTTAGAAAACGGCGTAATTTTGGCACTATGCCTACATGCCCACTGGCTTGCCGTGTTTCTGTTCCCAGGTCTAGGTTTACATTTGCAACGTAATTTTGGTGGGAACTTTGCCCATGTAAGTTAGCCTTCACCACTTGGTGCCAACCTGCAATGAGCAATTCATCTGACTACCAGGCTATTTGCCCGGATTGGCGTTTTGGTTTTGTTAATTTCCTACATTAGTTTAGATATGCACTTTTCATGACATGTACTACTCTCACTAACTTAGTGTAACAAGTTCCAATATGGCCGACACATCAGACTCTTGTGTCCCTTTCTTTATTTCTACCATGCATTTTTAAAGGACACCCTAGTGGTGATATATGCACATATGAGCAAGGCTGCTGGACAGTCGAAACGCGTTGTGGGAATAAACAGTTTCCTGCAATACTGTGTCTACTTTTGCTGTATCCTGAGAGTGCGCCTACCTACCTTTGTCTACAAAGATAGTTTCAATACAGGACAGTTGTCGTGTTACCTCAAGGTGTGCAGAAGATGACATGTAACGTTGAAAATAGTGTTGGTCAATTTTCCATACATGGGCGATCAAATAGGGCCACAAAAGTAACAGCAATTAAAGTGTCGATTGGTAGTACAAAGTCCAAATAAAGAGGCCTGCTGGAGGGTAAAATGTCAAAATTATGAAAATGCAATCAGTATATGCAATGAAACAAATGCATAGAATAAAATAAAAATGGGTAAATTACTAAACAATGAACTTAATAAAGAACAAAGTAAAAACTGCGCACGCTCATAATGACAGCATAAAATAGCACAGAAATTGGGAATCCAGAGGGGACCAAAGGGGTCGTACACAGCAGTGCCAAGTGGTGAGTAATACTCAAGCGCCCCAGCAGACATACACTGCAAGCAGGGAGAAGCGACGCGGGGGAGGAAGAGTGCGTGCCGAAGGAGGTGTTAGGTGGGATGTGGGGCCGTTGACACACCATTGCAGAATTTGTCCAAAAGAGCATCCCATGTATCTGAGATCTGATATTTATGGAGCCCTTTCACCTTATCCCCTCGCAACAGTATACTCTCCGCCTGGGCCCACGCCAGCATAGAAAGAACCCACACAGAGAACCACGGGGGGTGGGAGTTCGCAGCCTTCCACTTACGGATTAGCAGTCTCTTCTCTAATAGGATGTTGAGGTCTGGATACTGTGTTGGTGCCCTATATTTTTTTAACATGGCGGTAAAGGCCCAAGAAGCACACCTCCTAAGTGTAAGTCAAAACAGATCCTGCACATCGAGTTAAGTGCGTAGTTACATCGGCCAGTAACTTGAGAGTGACAAGCAGGACCACAGCATATGTACCAACTTAGTGTTATGCAACAGACAGTGGGGGCATACAGCATAGTTGTGGTTTAATTAACAGTTGATGTTATGGGGGGGTCAGGTATGCGCAGTATAATATATAAAATTTGAATCAATTTGAAACAGGCATTTTGGGACACTAACAGAGGATAGGCCAGAAGTAGTCACCATTCACCGTCAGTGCATGCTTTACCAAGATCCGCGATCCCGGGGTCTCCTCAGTTTGGCAAGTGGGTGTGCCATTGGCGCCTGCCAACTACTGGGTATGGTGTCCCCTCTGCCCAAGTCACGCAAATATTCGACAGCATGGTGTTGTTTGGGCTCCTCTTGTATCTCTCCCCAGGATTTGTGTAGTATTCCAAGAAAAGAAGCAAATAATAGAAATCGGCCAGGCGAGAGGTCAGAGCCAGCCAGCAAGTCCGTTATAGAGAGGAGAACGCCATCCCGATATAGGTCGCCTAAGGTGTGTAAACCTGCTGCATGCCATTGTGTTAATTCCCTGTGGGTAGTGGTTATGCATCCGCACGGCATTCCAAGTAGCGGCAGGTCTGGGGCATAAGGTTTGATCAACCTAGCAATAAACAGGGCCCTGCAGTAACATCAGTAAGTGGCAGTCCCGGCCGGCATGACTACCGGGTGGGGGGGGTCACGCGGAGGTTCGTGGGGGGGGGTGTTTAATTCAAACATTTTTTAAACTTACCTTCCTGGGGCTTGCGATGTCGCGGCTCCTGGCCGGGTCCCGTTTTCCTGCTCT
Source organism: Triturus cristatus (assembly GCF_964204655.1). Taxonomy (NCBI): domain Eukaryota; kingdom Metazoa; phylum Chordata; class Amphibia; order Caudata; family Salamandridae; genus Triturus; species Triturus cristatus. Next base: position 801,450,395 of record NC_140582.1, on the reverse strand, counting down.
CCTGCTGATCAGGAAGCAGGCAGCCACCCTCCCCTCCCGTAAGCCAATCACAATGCCCAAAGGCAGCATTATGATTGGTGGGGACAGCACCTATTGGGAGGCCATTTTCTTTATGTAGGCTGCATGCAGTCAACATAGAGAAAAGTCAGAGTGCGCATGACTGTTTTGGTCAACCCAAACAGTCAGGGCCCACAGCATTGGACAAGCCACTCCTCCCCGACCCACCCACTAGCCCGCCCCTAACCAGGCATACCCTTCTGCTTTCTCACATTGCGAGAAGCAGAAACATAAAAGGGCATTTAAAATATAATTCTATGTTTCTGCTTCTCGTATTGCGAGAAAGCAGTGGGGCGATGCTCCTCCGCCCTAATGGAGGAGCCGCCCCTGGGAAGTGGTTTGAGCGGTTTGGAGGAAGGGGATGTTTGGTAGTGGGGTCCTGCCAAGAGGGTGGAACAGGGCAAAGTACTCTTGCTAAATCCCAAGAAGGCTGAAGGGTTGCGGTATCATCCACAGGAAATCCACAGGAGTTGGGAGAATAGATAATATTGTTTGAGGTTGGGAACACCGAGCCCGCCGCCATCAGTCTGGAGGTAAAGCTGGATTAATGCTACTCTGCTTCATGTGTTGTGACAAATAAACTCTCTAAGATATGGAAAAGGGGGCAGTGGTGGAACACAGAGGGAAATTAGTAAAATAGTATAGCAGTCGAGGCAAGACCACCATTTTCGTCAGGATCACTATCCCTGCCACTGACAGTTGAAGAGTCTGCCAAAAATATACTTGTGCCAGTGGCGCAGTGACAGCACATACCATGTTGCCCTCCAGAAGATCCTTGGACTTGTGGTAAATTTGTATCTCCAAATACCGAAAAGTGGATGGTTGTCACTTAAGAGTGATGTCATTCACCATGTATTGTGCGTCTGGGTTAGTAATATTGAAAGGGAAAAGACATGACTTGGTCCAGCCAACGTGAAGACTGACGATGGTTGCAAATTTGGACAGAAGGTCTGCAAGAGTGGGAGGTATAGATCCAACACCCTTAAGGTAAAGCAGCATGTAATCTGCATAAAGGGAGACCGAATGTGCACCATCTCCTATGGGGATCCCCCAATGTTGGCCTTGGGGGCCCAGGTGATGTGCCAACAGCTCCAATGCAAGGGGAAAAAAACGGAGAGACAATGGCCAACCCTGGCAAGTGCCCTGCTGTATTCCAAACGGGGTCCAATGGGGTCCGAAATATGATAACCAATTTTGACTCTAGCTATGAGATTGGTATACAATAATTTGTCCAGTCATAGAAAACGGGGACCCAGTCCATACATTTTAACTACTTCAAACAACAAGCATTTGCAATGCAATAAGTCTCGCATTTATAAGAGTTTGAGCTATTGGCATTGTAAAATTACAATGCCTTTTATTTATGTTTTGGTTTTAAAACAAATAAAAGGCATTGTCATTTACAATGTCAGTAGCATAAACTCGCATAAAAGCAGAATGTGGAGTGCAGCAGTGTGCGGTGTGTAGCAGTGTGTGGCGTGCAGCAGTGTGAGGTGTGCAGCAGTGTGAGGTGTGCAGCAGTGTGAGGCGTGCAGCAGTGTGCGGCGTGCAGCGTATGTGGCGTGCAGCAGTGTGTGGCGTGCAGCAGTGTGCGGCGTGCAGCAGTGTGTGGCGTGCAGCAGTGTTTCGTGTAGCAGTGTGAGGCATGCAGCACTGTGTGGCGTGCAGTGGAGTGCAGCAGTGTGCGGTGTGCAGCAGTGTGCGGCATGCAGCAGTGTGCAGCGTGCAGCAGTGTGCGGCGTGCAGCAGTGTGCGGCGTGCAGCAGTGTCATGCAGCATGCAGCAGTGAGTAATGCAGCAGTGTGCAGCAGTGTGTGGCATGCAGCAGTGTGCGGCGTGCAGCCGTGTGTGCCGTGCAGCAGAGTGTGGCGTGCAGCAGTGTTTCATGTAGCATTGTGCAGCATGCAGCAGGGTGTGGCGTGCAGCAGTGTGTGGCGTGCAGCAGTATGTGGCGTGCAGCAGTGTGTGGCGTGCAGCAGTGTTTCGTGTAGCAGTGTGCGGCGTGCAGCAGTGTGCTGCATGCAGCAGTGTGTGGCGTGCAGCAGTGTGTGGTGTGCAGCAGTGTGTGGCGTGCAGCAGCATGCAGCAGTGTGTGGCGTGCAGCAGTGTGTGGCGTGCAGCAGTGTGCGGCGTGCAGCAGTGTGCGGCGTGCAGCAGTGTGAGGCGTGCAGCAGTGTGCGGTGTGCAGCAGTGTGAGGCGTGCAGCAGTGTGTGGCGTGCAGAAGTGTGTGGCGTGCAGCAGTGTGTGGTGTGCAGCAGTGTGAGGCGTGCAGCAGTGTGAGGTGTGCAGCAGTGTTTCGTGTAGCAGTGTGAGGCGTGCAGCAGTGTGCGGCATGCAGCAGTGTGTAATGCAGCAGTGTGTAATGCAGCAGTGAGTGCAGCAGTGTGCGGCGTGCAGCAGTGTGTGGCATGCAGCAGTGTGTGGCGTGCAGCAGTGTGTGGCGTGCAGCAGTGTTTCATGTAGCAGTGTGAGGCATGCAGCACTGTGTGGCGTGCAGCGGCGTGCAGCAGTGTGCAGCGTGCAGTAGTGTCATGCAGCATTCAGCAGTGAGTAATGCAGCAGTGTGCAGCAGTGTGTGGCATGCAGCAGTGTGCGGCGTGCAGCCGTGTGTGCCCTGCAGCAGAGTGTGGCGTGCAGCATTGTTTCATGTAGCATTGTGCAGCGTGCAGCAGTGTGTGGCGGGCAGCAGTGTGTGGCGTGCAGCAGTGTGTGGCGTGCAGCAGTGTGTGGCATGCAGCAGGGTTTCGTGTAGCAGTGTGCGGCATGCAGCAGTGTGCGGCGTGCAGCAGTGTGCTGCATGCAGCAGTGTGTGGCGTGCAGCAGTGTGTGGCGTGCAGCAGTGTGTGGCGTGCAGCAGCATGCAGCAGTGTGTGGCATGCAGCAGTGTGTGGCGTGCAGCAGTGTGCGGCGTGCAGCAGTGTGCGGCGTGCAGCAGTGTGAGGCGTGCAGCAGTGTGCGGCGTGCAGCAGTGTGAGGCGTGCAGCAGTGTGTGGCGTGCAGAAGTGTGTGGCGTGCAGCAGTGTGTGGCGTGCAGCAGTGTGAGGCGTGCAGCAGTGTGAGGCGTGCAGCAGTGTTTCGTGTAGCAGTGTGAGGCGTGCAGCAGTGTGCGGCATGCAGCAGTGTGTAATGCAGCAGTGTGTAATGCAGCAGTGTGTGCAGCAGTGTGTGGCATGCAGCAGTGTGTGGTGTGCAGCAGTGTGTGGCGTGCAGCAGTGTGCGGCGTGCAGCAGTGTGTGGCGTGCAGCAGTGTTTCGTGTAGCAGTGTGAGGCATGCAGCACTGTGTGGCGTGCAGCAGCGTACAGCAGTGTGCAGCGTGCAGCAGTGTGCGGCGTGCAGCAGTGTGTGACGTGCAGCAGTGTGCTGCGTGCAGCAGTGTGCTGCGTGCAGCAGTGTTGTGCAGCATGCAGCAGTGAGTAATGCAGCAGTGTGCAGCAGTGTGTGGCGTGCAGCAGTGCGGCATGCAGCAGTGTGTGCCGTGCAGCAGTGTGTGGTGTGCAGCAGTGTGTGGCGTGCAGCAGTGTGTGGCGTGCAGCAGTGTGTGGCGTGCAGCGGCGTGCAGCAGTGTGTGGCGTGCAGCAGTGTGTGGCGTGCAGCAGTGTGCGGCGTGCAGCAGTGTGCGGCGTGCAGCAGTGTGAGGCGTGCAGCAGTGTGAGGCGTGCAGCAGTGTGAGGCGTGAAGCAGTGTGTGGCATGCAGCAGTGTGTGGCGTGCAGCAGTGTGAGGCGTGCAGCAGTGTGTAATGCAGCAGTGTGTAATGCAGCAGTGTGCGCAGCAGTGTGTGGCGTGCGGTAGTGTGCGGCGTGCAGCAGTGTGTGGCGTGCAGCAGTGTGTGGCGTGCAGCAGTGTTTCGTGTAGCAGTGTGCAGCGTGCAGCAGTGTGTGGCACGCAGCAGTGTGTGGCTTGCAGCAGTGTATGGCGTGCAGCAGTGTTTCGTGTAGCAGTGTGCGGCGTGCAGCAGTGTGTGGCGTGCAGCAGTGTGTGGCGTGCAGCAGTGTGTGGCGTGCAGCGGCGTGCAGCAGTGTGTGGCGTGCAGCAGTGTGTGGCGTGTAGCAGTGTACGGCGTGCAGCAGTGTGCGGCATGCCGCAGTGTGAGGCGTGCAGCAGTGTGAGGCGTGCAGCAGTGTGAGGCGTGCAGCAGTGTGAGGCGTGCAGCAGTGTGTGGCATGCAGCAGTGTGTGGCGTGCAGCAGTGTGAGGCGTGCAGCAGTGTGTAATGCAGCAGTGTGTAATGCAGCAGTGTGCGCAGCAGTGTGTGGCGTGCGGTAGTGTGCGGCGTGCAGCAGTGTGTGGCATGCAGCAGTGTGTGGCGTGCAGCAGTGTGTGGCGTGCAGCAGTGTGTGGCGTGGTTTGTAAACAACAAGAAAAGCGGACATCAAAGGAAGGGTGGGAGGGAACGAGCATATGGGGTGTGAGTTATAACGAACGTTAATTGTTGTAAGAGGGGATGCAGGAAGTGAGCCGAGCGCGCGCTGACGAAAGCAGTCTGCTGCTTTCAAGTCCGATGCCAGATGCCAGCTTCGCGCTTGAATGCCTCACATGCACTGGCCATAAACCGGATTCCTAAGGTCTTGTGCCTCTAACTAAATCTCTCTGAATGCGTGAGGCGGCGCACGCGCAGGAAGTAGCTGGTGGCAAATGGAATGCGCGTGGTTGTGCGCATAACCGCCACCCGATCCGCCTGGGAAGCCTTTGGGAGCATTTTCTGAAGCCCCTACATAAGTCTCGCTGGGCGATCGCTTACGCGATAGCCAGGCGAGACCTAAAAAGGACCACTCAAGGCAGATGAAGGCATTATGTAAATATAAGACTAAGCTGTCTGAATTATCAGGGGTAGACGGCAGAATGAATGTGGCATTGAAATGAAAGTAATCTCCTGCTTCGCAGCAACGAGTAAAATCATGGAGCATGGAGTGCCGCAGAACTGCACAAAGTGTTTGCACTAAAATTGGATCCTCTCCGTCTCAGCACAGACGCTTGAATGATGGGAAGTAAACCTCCCCGACGCAGCCCCGAGCTAGACTAAAAACGTATATTGATGTTCTTTGCATGGTTAAGAAAAGTGCGAAAGGGTGTAAACAACAAAACTGACAGAAACTTTTGGAATTTGTACGTTCTTTCTAATTCCAGACAGGAACAGGAGAAAGAATTCCTGACCTGCACGGGCAGGTCTGGAAGGGAGGAATGGCGGACTTTAAAGCTAGGTTATGAAACAGTCATTGGTTCGGGTTTCATAGACAGGTAAAAAGAATAAGCATTTGCAATGCAATAGGTCTCACATTTGCGAGAGTTTAAGCTATTGGCTTTTGTAAATGACAATGCCTTTTATTTATCTGTTTTGATAATTAACATAAATATAAGGCATTGTCATTTACAATGCCAATAGCTCAAACTCTTGTAAATGTGAGACCTATTTCATTTCAAAGTAGCGGCCGCCATTGTCCCGGGCTGCTTGGAAAGTGAAAGTGCGCATGGCGCGCTGAATGCTGCAGGAAAGCATGTCGTGCCTGCAGTAGGACAAACTCATTAAAGAAAATAGTACTTACAGACTAAATAAGACATACCATGTAACAGCAGACGTAAAAGGGTCAGTCCTCGTGGGAGGTTACAAATGAAGACAAGGCGGTACTAAGGAGGGACTAACACGTCTATTAATGAATCTGAAGCCAGCATTTACGAAGGACAATGACGCAAGCCAATGACAAATATGGGCGGAGAGCGGGCAGGGCTTCAAGTCTATACTCAAATACAGCATGCCTCGCAGCGCTTGCACTGCTCAGCCTCGACCTAAAAAGAAATTACATTTATAAACACGGCTATCCTGTGCCAGGAACGTCACATTCATCCAAACTGCTTCGTTATCTGTTGTTTCAGGGGCGCAGCTTCAAGGAGATATTTGGGGTGTTACACCCCTAGACTATTAAATGTGTTTTCGGGTAAATAGTTGGATACCAATGCTTTCAGTCAGGTTTGGTGATGCATCTGTTGGATGTCACCAAGAATTTTGTCATACATACATACAAACATGCTCACACACTCTCCCCCTCTCTGTTTTGAAAGGCCTCGAAAATGTTGGTTAGTTTACAAAATATTTCGTTTTTTTCTCAAGTAGTACCCCCACCAATCCGCATTCCTCTCCATTTCCACTCACCCCTAGGGCTAGGCCCCTCTCATGCACCCTCATTGTCCTATAACGTATTATAACATTATATGCCTGCGTGATTGCTGGAAAAGCCGAAGCTCGCACCCCCCAATCTTACTGTCCATGCTAAATCCTCTGGTTGTTACTTAACAGTAGTCCTTGAACAGAGAGCAGAATTCCAAGGGTGGGGATGGGCTCTATTCAAGACACGACAGAGCCTTCCTCGAGACGAGCATTCCACTGCAGACATTTCACACAAGTATAAACGTGCATCTATTCCTGACGAAGAATTCCACTGATGACGCAACTGCGAAGCACACGGGCGGGCCTGTTTAATTTCTGCAATTCATGTCTCGGAAAACATCAAGCCACATTAGCTGACGCTCGAGCCCGTGGGCTCGTCAGAAATAGGTCGCGCGCAGCCCGGTAGCTGCGTCCACAGCCCCTTGTGACGTGTCCCGTGCTTCCGGTTTGTATACCATCGCTTGCAGAGAGCAAGCTGCTGAGGCAAAGATGTGATCAGTTCTACTCCTGTGTTTCTAAATACATCGCACTGGAGGTGCAAGTGATGCAAATCCACCAAAATCCCCTCAGCAGGTCCCAAAATAAACTACAGTCAGAAGGTGCTTGGAGCTCAGGACAGTTGCACAGGCTTGTTGTGGTCGCAGCATTTAAAGGGATGCTATTTATGCTACAAAAAGAAGAGGAAGGGAAGCATGAAATCTGCAAATTCATGCCACGATTACGGGGCTTCTGGGCTAAAATGTAGGCCCTGTGCGATGAGACTTTGAGGAAGAGGATACATGAAATTGATTAAATACAAGATATCAATGAATAATGAACCATCCCTTATGAGGTGTGCTGACCTCACGGACAGGAACCCTGCTGAAGCTCAACAACAACGTTGGGGTATAAGCACAATACCCCGGCAGGGTATATGCCCGACACCCCTTCAGCCCCTTGGAATTTCCCAGTCTCGTAAGACCCAGTGCTCTCCTGGTCTCCAATAATGGTGTCCCCTCTCTTCAAGGCAGAGGAGATGACTTAGAGAGGGACAATGGTGGAGCACGGCAATGAGGTGGCCCATGGGAAAAGTAAATGTTAGAGAGAGAGGATGGCCGGTGAAGTCATCAAACACTGCTCTGGACAGACAGTGTCCTTTTACAGTAGAAAGTCACCTATAATCACTATTGGCAGATCAAGTAGATAAACTCACCAGTTGATATGAGGAGTACCATTCCAGTAAGCATCCAGGGATGATCAACAAGTGGACACGACAGCATCCTGGGAAGAGGTTTTTGGTAGGGAGCTGGGGGTGGTAACTCATTTAGTGCACATTTAGTCGGCAATTACCTAGGCAAATCCTCATATGTTTGAGTTGGCTTCAGATTAATGAAGATTGTGGGTTAATGTTTATCACCACCCCCTTTCAATTGTAAATTAGTTAAACTTGAGATACATTTCTTGTATTCACTTGCTGTGTTGGTATGCAGTACTTTTAGTTGGAGGTTTTTATTCTGTTTACACCGGCAACAGCCTCAGCACGGTTTGGTAAGCATGACAAGTTAGGACCATGAAAAGGGACAGGCACTTGGAATTGTGGTCTAGATGACTTACATTAATTCTGCTCTGCTGCCAGTCTGTCTCTTCCTCGTCATAGCCCTTATGACCCACCTGCTTCTAATGAAGGGTCCTGTAGCATAAACTGTCCTGCAAGGTCTATTCAGGGGCATTCTGGGATGCAGGGAAGGTATTTTGCGAAGGTATGATGGGCAAGTCACTGGTGGGTGAGCAGCAGCAGAGTTCCTGTCGAGGAAGTGGATCTACCTCATAAGCGAGTCAGTGAAGAGCAAAAGACAAACTTGGAGCGACAGAACAGTAGTAAGTGGTAACTAATATTAGCTCAATTCATGGCCTTTGATTGAGCCAAGAAAGTAATGGAGGAGGAAGAAAATACGTTGTCACAGTGGTACCTTTTACTTAACGATTTGTCTGGCGTAGCTTTAAAGGCTGTCGCAGTGCTATCATTATTATTGGATTTGTGTGCAGCATCATCACTCACTGATATCTCTGTGGCATCTTCAATGGCTAATTTTTCTGTGGCATTCTTTACTGGTTGGTTGCCTGTTGTATTTTCATTGTGGTGCTCTCACTGTCAGACTTGCCGTGCTCTATATTGTCAATTTTTCTGATTTATTTATTTTTCCTCTAAAGGTGCTCACTTTAATCCACAAGAAGTGCTCATTAATGAAACTCACCTAGCTTTGCATTCACTTTCCTCAAGAACAAAACCAAAATGCTAAGGAACAGCTATTCCCTTTTTTAGTCAACATAAATAATTGAAATGATTTAATTAATCTAAAAAGTCAGGAATTTTTTAGCACCAAATAGAAACAGATGTTAGGGCCTGTAGTGCCTATGGTATCAATTTCCTCAACATTTCCCATAATAAGACTTCCTGGGAAGCCCCCAAAGTGTGCTTCATACAGGGGCACAATTAATTAAATATTTACATTAGCCTCCAAATGGTGGGTAGACAAACCTTCCCGGTGATGGACGTTTCCTTCTTTTGCTCCAACCTGGTTCCTCAGTATGAACACAAAAATAGTCTACTTTAAGGGCATAGTTAAAACCAAATGTTTGCTCTATATCTTTGCTACACATCAGTAGTTAAGAAGCTCTTCATTAATCTGAAGATCGGATTATTCACCTTTGGCAATTTTTAATGTTTTAATGTACTGGTGAAGGACTGCAGGGTGAAATCAGGCAGCAAGTAAACTCTTCCTGGAGGGAGCCTGCTCTAGAGAAGCTAAATGTCAGGGGCCAGAGATGAATCCGCCTGGGTAGATCACCGATCTAGTCTGAAACTGCAAATTCTGCCAACAAAGGAAATCAGATCAAGGAAAACAGAAAAGAGCGGCGTAAGAGCAAGGGAGCTGAAAAGTGCATGTGAAAATTGGAATGTGTGGGACCACTCACCCCTCAGCATTATATCTCATGGTGCACCATCAGCTTTTACACTTGAAAGGGGAGATTCAGTAATTATCTCACCAGTAACAAGATGAAATACTAAAGAAACACCACAGAATTCAAGGCTTATGTTTTTGAAGTTCTTCTGAAATATCACCTTCACACTTTGCTATGAAGGCTGGCTTAACAAAGGCCTTACAGCTACTCTCTGGTCACCTGTCACTCAGTCCAGGCAAGCATCATGGAGATGCCGTGACTGCTCTCGGCATAGCAGGTAGGTGTGGGGTGTAAACTGAGTGACCTAGAATTGGTTTGGGGAGCCGCAGCCAATGGTAGGCCAATATCCACATACTAAGCTGCCTTATGTAATCTGACACTGCAGGACCAGGCCCACGGGAAAGGTTTATCTGGAGCTATTAAAGGGAGTGAAAAATAACAAGAAATGAAAATCAACCATTGACTGATTAACACTATCGTTACACCACGGCGATGCCATCTCACAACCTGCAGATGCAAACCCTCATACAAATCCCATCACTGACAGGTATTCAATCGTGTCCTCTCAAGCAGCGGCAGGCGCCACGTAGTGAGTAAGGAAAAAATAAAAAAATAATAAATATATATATATATATATATTTTTTTTTTATTTATATATTTAAAGCACTGTAGAGTAAAAAGCCCTTTTTTGATGGAGAAGATGGTGGAGTCAAATAGGGATACGTACCCTTCTGCCGCCTACCATCATTTTCTGAACTGCCTCATTAATTTCAGCCTCAAAGGTGGCCTTTTTTTCTAGGCACACATCAGCACTGAATAAATGAATCCATTCCATGAAGCAACTCAATGACTTACACTGATCACCTTTCAGATACTGATATAGAGTGAAATATTCTGGGCCAGATGTTGGCCATCGCTGAGCAAGATGCCCGTCAGATTAATTCTGGAACGCGGTGCTGGTCAGAGTCTTGAAACTGCTCCTAATACTGGGGAAATGTGCAACAGTTTGGAATGAAGAAGCTGTTATTGTCAAAAATCATTATATGCAGTCTGAGACCGGATGTGGAAATAGTGTAATAGAATGCATGTACTTACTACATGTGGTAATAAGCAACACGAGATTCCACAGACACCGAATTCACAAAACACAAGGAAATCAGCGTGCCATTTTCAAACAGAGCGGTCCTCGCCAATATCCGAAGATCAAGAAACACCGCACTGGAAGTCACTCTACGTAAGTGTAAATGGTGTGGGGAGCAGGCCCTTTCAGGCCGTGGCGGATCGCAGAGGTAACGCCGCGGGGCGGTTAGGCGGGGCGGGGCTGGGTGGGGGGTAGTGGAGTCCGACATACGACGGCAAAGGTAAACGTAAATAAATATCTGCCATCGTATGTCGGACTCCGCTACCCCCACCCAGCCACGCCCCCACCCCGCCTCCCCACCCCACAGCGTTACCTCTGGGAGCCGCCGCTGCTTTCAGGAGATAAGGAGAGGTCCAGAGACCAAGGCGAAGGGCCCTAGTGAAGGCCAATCAGGAATGGCTGATCCCCCCCACTCCCCAACACTGGTTATTGTTTTATGATGAACAGTGTACCTCCTAAACTGTGGAGGCGAGGGAAATCAAACTATACATGGAACAATACTTATTGCTACCAAAAAATCACCAGTTTACAGAAAAGCACAAAGCCGTGTGCATTGGACCTGCTGCCTCAAAGCAGCCCGCTAAGGAATCTGGGAGCACAGCTGATGCCACCAGATAGGAATCTGGGAGCACAGCTGATGCCACCAGATAGGAATCTGAGGCACAGCTGATGCCACCAGATAGGAATCTGGGAGCACAGCGGATGCCACCAGCTAAGGAATCTGGGAGCACAGCTGATGCCACCAGATAGGAATCTGAGGCACAGCTGATGCCACCAGATAGGAATCTGGGAGCACAGCTGATGCCACCAGATAGGAATCTGGGAGCACAGCTGATGCCACCAGAGGGGGATTATTAAGGGTTTTTTTTCCATTTGAGTAATTCGCACGCGAACAGTCAACTCATTTGTGTTTGTGGAGTGAAGGTGGGACTCATGCATTCATGGAGTCACTTATGTGCATATCTGGTAACTGAGAAACTTGCAGCTGCAAGAGGGGAGGATTCAGATTCCCTGGATAGAGGCGCTAGGTAAATAGAACGAAGAGGAGTTCGACAGAAATATTGCCAGGAAGCTTTTGACAGCATAAGGACATCCTGAGATTAACAATGAAATTCGGAATACTTAAGAAAACAATGCATATCACATGAGAACAATGAAAAAGATTCTTTCTGCAAATGCCATGTGAAGATAATATATTAAATTCCAAAACATTAATATTAGGCAGATAACAAATGATGCTCAACAAAAGAAATGTCTTTTATGAAAGTTTAAATATAGTTAGCCCTGAAGAAGGTTGTGTATAAGAAATGTGAGGCTGTGCGTTATTTGCACGTGTGACCCGCACACCTAGGCTCATAGAAGCAGAAAAAGCAATTAACAAAGTGTCTTGGCCTTATTTGTGGCAATTTCTCCATTACTTTGGTGGTGGTAATCCATTCCTCAGTTAGATCTGTGAGACGTATGTGTACCACAGAGCAAAGAAACCTGTATGATGGGTCAACCCTCTAGTTATTTTTCCGTTACATGTGGAGCGCAGCAGGGGCGTCTGCGTCCCCCTTTACCCTTCCCCTGAAAGCCTTCATAGCCTTCTAGCGCACACCCCACCAGTTGTAATGAGTAGTGTCAGTAGAAAGGTCACTGTGCAGTCAGATGACATCATCATTGATCCCACTAACCCTGCCACTGCCCTACCAGCAGTAGAAGCGCTTGAAATCAAATCTGGATGGGGCTCGGGCTATAAACTCAACTCCTGCAAAATTACAGTAGTGACAGAGGAGTTGGATGGCGGCATCTGAGGGGTGGTTCCAGAAGCCGACAATCTGATGTCCCCATCCAAGCTAATGGTACTTAAACTATTTTGACCTAATATATATCACTTTTATAACACTGCGTGGTAATGCTGGTGAGGTCAGATGGGCTGGTAATCTCTTATTCGCAGAAGCAAAAGGATTGAGGTGCTTAGTTTCTCATAAAAGCTAATGACTTGGTAGGATTAACTATATATCAATAAAAAGCGACCGTAGACTCCACATGCAGCCGTGGGAGAGGTGTGACGCGGCGGCCAGAGCCACTGACTCCAGAGCGCGGGGCTCACGATTCGATTCCCAGCGGCAGCTCAGCATCATCATACTCTGGGCAATAGCTCACATAATCTCCCCTACGCCCCCCCGCCTTGAAACCTAAGGGGTGATATGTTTGCACTTTACAAATAGGAGTTATATTATTATTAATATAATAGCCGTCTGTTGTCAGATTTCACCGCTGAATCAAGGCAGAAGCGGGGAATAAGGGTATAGAACTATTTGTTAGCAAGGAAAGTCTACTCTCAAAGCGATTTAACAACCACTGACTAATATGACCCTGGTCTCAAAGACATGAATGTTACATTGATTGAACTGCTTTCCTACATCCACAGTTTAACGATAGAGATCTTCGGTATGTATTTATAGCAGGTGATACATCACAAGCAGCAACCAGGTGAACCCCAATATTTCCTCATAGTGACAAGTAATTGAACTAGGGACCTAGAAACCTCTTATGGACAGAGGAATGGGGTAGGAACTTGCTGCAGGCGGAAGAAGGGTGATACAGCACCATCTCACATTGCGTCACTTACTTGACCTCTTTACTTACTTCCCAGCAACGAGCCAAGGATTGTAAAAAGTGTCCAGTGGAGAGCTTTGTGTTTTTAAATACTGAGCGTACTGTAAGGTCTATTATTCAGCATTCGGCTTTCATACTTGTGTTCAATCGCGAGCTGTGCCATATATACATTATAGTATGACCGTGGCTACCCCCAATAATAGTACATTCGGGATGCTGTGAGAGGCAATGCACTGCCAATCCAACCACACCTCCCTGTACATTACCCCCCACAAACCACAAAAGCGCCTTACACCGAATCCCAGATGTGAAACTACTGTTAACATGAATGACAAAGTGTGGCCCAGCTGAAGCAAGATCATTGGAATGTCAATAGGTTAGATTTAGCAGTGATTTTGTTAGGATGACGGACAGGTTGTTTATTACAGGTGATGGGAGGCAGGCAGTTGTGTAGCAAGGTCTGCTGATGCCATGGCTTGGCATTGGCAGCTATAGCAGCTGGTGCTTAGTTTGTGTGTCCAGAAGCTCGAGTCCACGCGCGAGCAGGACCATTGCAGCAGGGGTCACCGTCACGCAGACAGGCACACTTGGCTTTTGAGGGGGCCTGTGGACCCCAGTGACGCTGGTTCAGTGTAGGACTGTACGCGCCGTTGCTCGCTTGGGCCTTCAGCCCCCTCAGGGGTTGGGGGGCCTGCAGCACACCCGCAGGTGACCCTCCAGCACCGTGATGGTCGCTGAGTAGGCGTGTGCAAGTGTGAGGGGGCATAGAGGACATTTCACACTTCCTCTGTAGCACGGCGCGAGGACATCTCTGCCATCGTGCACGCCCTGGGATCTGGCGCTCTAGTTAATAACACACTTTTACATGGACAAATACAACTTCACTTTTTCAGGAAGGCATTTTAGCACACAGGAATAGACTGCTTTGTTTAGCCAATGGGTAGCCCTTTTTCATTTCATCTGCTTCAGGTTTAGTAACTTAACTGTGGACCGTGAATCCAGGAGTCCTAGTTTCTAATCCCAGCTTCACAATTTCATGGTGTGATCTGGGACAAATCAGTTTATTTCGCCAAGTCTCTTTTAGAGATGTTCCAAAATTAAAAGTGTTTTCTTATGGGCCAGCAAATTCTTGACTGGGTTTAAAAAATATATGTATACTTGTGACTGCTTTCACCTCAGAGAACAAACACACGTGATTAACGATACCTCAGACTCCTAGAAACTCAAACCTCACACAGTGACAATATTTCGCTGCAGGCTTTCTCGTGAACAGCAGAACTCAGCAGATTCTGGGTGCCTGCCCATAGCATAATGTGTGCTTACACCTCCAGTTTTCTAGCCAAGATTTGTTTGTTTAAATATTTTATAAACTTGCACACCAGGAGATTTCCCTACGCGCATAACACGCTGAAATTACTTAACCAACAGGCACTGAGGGTGCTTGAAAAGGTGTGGGACGGTTTTTGGATGCTTCACCCTGCATCTCTTTTTGGAGCCTCTCACACATCGGTGGCGAGATAGCATGCATTTGTTCCTGCACAGGAGCTATGTCCATTCACGTGATTGCATTATATTATTTTCCATTCAGCTGAACTATGTTTTTTCTTCTTGTTTTAGCTTTGCTTTTCCAAGTAAATAGATGAGGTCATGGAGAGGCGTGTGCTGCAGACGTAATGCAACATTACATGATTGTGGGATGTATGAAGCCAGGGCAGCTTAATAGAACAACTCAGCTATTCTTCCCGTGTATAGCCTGTGCTTGATAAATGTCCTCCCTGTTTCTGATTCAACCTCCTTATTGTGCAAGGCATCAGCACAAATAGGAATTTTTCAAACACGACCAAAGTTGTTGAACTTAAAGTTCAGATGAAAAGGCTTCCGTATGCAGTGCACTTTTGTTTGATTTTTGAGTTTCCTGGTGTGCGCCATAATAACTAAACTTTGTTTGCCCAATATCTGAGAGTATGCCATCTTAATCTTTCAGATACCGGAAAAAGAATAGTTTTTTGGATTATCGAGGTGATTAAAAAGAAAGCCAAATTGATTTGCTTTGATTCGAGGAAGGGTAGTTGTCCAGGTTTCGGGTATTTTAAGGGTATTAGAAGCCGAGGGTGAGCTGGTCTCTGCTCTTGGATTGACAGTTCTACCGGAGCAACAGTGTGATGGTCAAGAAGAGACGCTTGACTGGTTGCGATTGACATCCAGCTGCAGTCCGGCCCAATATTTTTTTAAGATGTTCAGAGAATTCCAGAGGCAACGTTGGGGACAAGCAAGGCCTAGTAAGGGCCGGATTCCTCCCCATCCTTCGACAGCTCTCGGAAGGGATACTGTAGGACATTCAAAGTATCATAAGCAATGCGCTGGGATGCGCAAACTGGATACCCATGGCTCCTTTCCCCCTGGACAATTATTTAAAATTGAGTTTGGTCCAAAAAGTTACCGTAGGGAACATGGCCATTGCGACAGAGCAGAGTTTAGTACGTCAACAAACATCAAACAACGGATGAGATAAACCCATGCAAATATATATAACAAAAGAAACGGATTCAATAACCTCTTGACCCAAATATTCCCTTTAGTACCCAACAAGAAACATGTTCACTCAGACTAACAAGCTTTGGATGAGAAGGGGTGTCTTCCTAACAGACTCTCTTGAACACACGCCTGACAGTGTGAGCTGTGTCCTCACTCCCTGGGATAGATGTACTTACAGCGCCTAGGTAGGTCTGCGATTCCATCTGCCTTTGAAGACGCTTCGGTGCAATGACACACGGTGAAGGCCTGACACGTGCCCTCTATCAAGGCGAGCATTAGATCCTCCCTGACCAGGCAGAACACACATGATCTATCATTTATTTATTCATATTTACAGCCCTGCATTGCATGGCGAGCTACTTTCAATCTCCAGGCCTCACCTCCATTATCGACCAGTGTCTGCAGAGGCAGGATCATTAGCCGCTGCACAAACGAGTGCATTGATCCAACAGGCGGGCCCAGCCGGGGCGCGTGCGCCCCTGCCTTTAGGAACGTGATGTGATGTCTAAAGGCCTGTCCTGCAGCAGGGCCGCGCGGCTTGTAATCACGGATAAGCATTGCGGGCCTCGTGCATACCCTGCCCTCGTGAAGGGACCAGCGGCGCGCGCTGCTGCAGCCCTCTCGTGACTCACCTCATCAGCGCGCGCTTCCCTGCACAGCGAGCGCCCCAGATGTCATTGCTGGCTGTGCCAGGCTTTGCCTGCTCTACTTACAGCCCTAACAAGCCCGGGCCGCTCCATCTCATCCACTCCCCCAGGACACTCCTTGCAAACTCGAACCTCAGTCAGTCCAAACACAAAGGCAAACGGTGCTCCCACCGTGGAGCAGCACGTGCACTGACTGGAAAGGTGAACTCCGACCAACCACTGACTCACAGCTGAGGGATTCACGAACTAGCAAAGCCGGGAGTAAACGTCACAACACAAATAAACCTTCTAGGCACCTTAGCATGCTCCTTCATAATTATATATCCAACCCGCCCTCTGCAAATTGGGAAATGTGCTTCACCTGTAGGAGTGATGGAGGCCTTCACTGTGTCCTCTGTGCCTTCTTGGAGGCCCAAAGCAGCCCCCACTGTAGAGCACAGCACGCAGTAAATCACAAACTGAAAGAAACGACATTTTTAGATTTCTTTCAGAATGTCTGTTGCTGTCTTGTGTTCGTGCATTTCATCCCAGCACCCCAAAACACTGGGCGCTACTTAATGCATTCCATGCACCGTGGGACTGCAGCGCCGGAAATGCCACCAACAATTCCCATACAGTGAGCACTCCAGCAAGACTGACGATTCACCAAGTCCAGATCATGAAAGCACAGAGTCCGAACCGACGAAGAGCCAAAGAACACACACGAGATGCAGTGTTACAGGGGCAGCACCTTGAAGTGAGCCAGCATCCCCACAAGCAGGGCTTCCATGCATTGGGGCCTGTTCGCAAAGGCGATTTGGAGCACCTGAACTTGTAGTCCTGTAGTACTCTTTTAATTTTACATGTTTTGTGACTTGGTCCAAAACATCTAAAATTGTAATAACATGGGAACATGGAGGAAATATTCATACCCAATTCAAATAGAAAGGACCGTGCCCTCTTTGCAATTTTACTAACAGTGAGTTTGACTTTTCAGGACAGATTTACAAAGACACACAAGTATGTAAACGAGCACTCCGGTAGTACCACTCCCAGTACTAATAAAGGCCTTTGTGAATCAGCCCAAAATAATGTGACAGCGCACGCAGCTCACCAGGCCCTCCTCGTCTGACCTTTACCCTCAACAGTGCATTTCCTTCCAATACTTGTGCCATTACACCTGCTAGCTGGGGAAGGGGAAGCGAGAGAGAGAGAGAAAGAGAGAAAAAGAGAAAGAGAAAGAGAGAGAGAGAGAGAGAGAAAGAGTGAGCGAGAGAGAGTGAGAGAGAAAGAAAGAGAGCCAGAAAGAGAGTGAGAGAGAGAGAGAAAGAGAGAGAGAGAGAGAGAAAGAGAGAGAGAAAAAGAGAGAGCGAGAAAGAGTGAGAGAGAGAGAGAGAGAGAGAAAGAGAGAGAGAGAGAGAGAGAAGAGAGAGAGAGAAAGAGAGAGAGAGAAAGAGAGAGACCGAGAAAGAGAGAGAGACCGACAGCAAGAGCGCCAATACACTGAATACAAAGATGCTAGAACAGATTGAACCAATTTAAATGGATAAATGGTCCTGAGTGGATAGAATCCTGCTACACCTGATTGATAAGAGAACACAATGGAAACGTAACCCATCACAACTGGCGGACACCCACGTCTGATAATAACCATCACAATAGACTGATACCTACTACAACAGAAACAAACCCATAAGAGACAGATAACAATCGCAATTGATACACACTAGCAACACAGCAATACCCATTACAGTTGACAGGTAAATCAATATACAGCAGAGCACAATTGATACACACCAACTTCAACACAACAGTACCCATCACAACTGGTTGCAATTAGTATATTGCAAAACACAACTATCAAAGAGCCCAGCGTTCTGCTGTAAAGCCCACATTGCCAGTTTCCCTTCAGTCTGTTACATGTTTACGCACAGTTTTCTTCCTGCAAGTCCTGACCCTTCAATGATTGTTAAAGAGGCAGAGCCTCACTGGTCAGGAGATGTGCACTGCCACAGAGAGGCGTCACCGCAGCCCGCAGGATTCACAACCTATGTGATTCTTTAGACAACAAAAAACAGAGAAAACGTGTGAACCTACAAAGAGACATAGTGAACAGGGAAGATCCACAAAGCTCATAGATGAGGAAGTAAGACCTACTCCTGGATACTGAAGAGTAGGGGCCCAGGGCGGTCTGCTGGGTTCTGCTGTTCAATTGGAAAAAAAATCCTGGGAAGGGTGTGTGCAGTCCACAGAGTGCATGAAGTCATGCAGCTCCAGGGGTACTGTTCAACACTGGGCGGGCCTGCCCCCAATGTCTGACGAGACACAGAGAAGACCAAGGGGACCACAAGCAATAAGCACCCCCCATTCAACTGCTGCTGCTTTCTAACCTCTGCTTAGAATACAGCATCATTTACTTCATTTTTCTGAGTAATCACATGCTATATGCATCTTGGCAGAAATGGTTTGCAACCAACGCAACATGCACCACACTCGTAGACATGCAACACAAAGTCTTCAAGGGCGTACTCACAGTTCGGAGTACAGGAAGTGCAGGTTCCCCACATTGTCTATGTAGTTTGCAGGGCTGAGCCAGGGCAGGACCAGCAACAGAAGCGCCTTCATGTTCGCAGCGTCGAGGAGCTGGTGCTCCTGGCTGGCTTGCCACCGCCGCGCCGTGCCCTGCGCTCGCACCCTCCGCTCCCAGCCCCCGGTGGCAGCCAGGCTCTCTTTAAACGAGCCTTTCCATTTCACTTCACTTGCTAGCACATTAGGAATCGCCTCTAAATCTCTTATGCTAAGCTATGCTGGAAAAACCATTGACCTGTAAGAGGATTAGCCGATCGCGCTCGTGGAGGGGTGCACGAGGCTGCGGGGACAGCAGAGCACAGCAGGCGAGCCGTGACTTATGGTGCAGAGGGAGTGATGCTGAGGCTGAGCGGTACAGGGCCCTGCCTCCCACGCCGAGTGCTTCTCTGCAGGCAGCTGGTGCGTTTACATCACGGATGGGCTGTGAGAACCAAGCTGTATCCGCGCTGGCTCTGGCTGCCAGGCTGAAAATAAAATGTACACTCCATCACTGAAATGAGCCGAAAGGCATCGGAGAGGGAAGCACGTCTACTGAGGTAAGGCTCCCCGAGCCAGCGTGCCAGTGACGTACTACATTCAGGGGGAAGTGCCAAACATAAAGCGAAAAGGATTCTATTTAATTTATGTGGTGTCAAGATTATGGGCAAGGTTTTGTCGTGCAGCGATGGAGACTGTTCAAGCAGGGCACTCTCTTCACAGAAGGGAATCCATTTCTGGTGTTAGCACGTGAACGACGAGTGTGAAAGTATGTCAAATGCCAGAAGGGGGCCCTTCAGATGTGTGAGGTGCATTGTGGGAATGGAGGAGGCTGTGGGAGGGAAGCCAGAGGAGCAGCAGGATGGACATCGCATCTTCCTGGTGACCATGCTGCCTCCATCTTCCCAGTGGGCATGCTGCCTCCTCAGCTGCTCTCCAGTTGCTCTACAGCTAGGTTCGCTCTTTACAAAAACGAATACATATATTGTAGGAGGTTCTGTAGTTAAATGAGAAATGCCCAGAATTATCTGGCTCAGCTCCCTTGAAATAAACCTCGAAATGTAATGTAATGTGGGAAAGGAAACCGCGAGCCAGGGTGTGGATTTCCAGAAGTTCCCGAACTTTTCCACCTTCTAATTCGATCTTTGCAGTCAATCGTGACTAACCTTTCTCCACAGTCATAAAAAGAAAGAACTCAAAACATGTTTAATGCTCAGCACCCTGGTCAGGGAAATTACTAATATTTACACAAACTTATTTGATCAAGAGAAAAAAAGAAAGTTCTGGCAGAAACAATGGGAAGAAACTCAGCAGCAACAAAACAGGAACGGTCCAAACACATGGAAAATATGGATTTGGGAGTTTGACACAAGATACAGAAACTTTGAGGGGGACACCCCAAAGGATCTTTGGATTGCCCGCCCTGAAAATCCCCAAAGTCTCAATTGAGGTGGCTTCAGGAAAGATAAAAGCTAGAGTAAATCGTAGCTTGCTTTAGACTGCCTAAAAAAAGCAATATGCTGATAGGTATCAGAGACAATAATGGACTCGAAACAAATTCTGAATGAATTAATATCTAAAGGAAGGTTACAAACTGGGGGATGCCAATCCTTCAAACTTTTTCAAGCTTTACGTTGCCAGTGTTGCCACCCTGAGGTTGTAGAAAGGTACCATCATTTTCCCCTAAAACAAGGGTAACAGTGCATATCTCACAGAGCGATCATAAATGGAGTTTATTTTTTTAATTCACTCTGATTACTTTAAATGAATGGTTAGAGTTTCAACAAATCACATCACCACGCCCATGGGGATTCAGACAACAGCTCATCGCTGAGAGCTTCCATTCTTCATTTTCTTATATCTAAGTACTTCTGGCTTTCCTGGCCAACTTGTTAGCTTGGTCTTTGGAAAGCTAAGGCAGAAGCAAGAAAAAAATAATCAACAGTGATCTGTGCTTGATAAGCATAATCAAGAAACAATGTGCTCCGGTAATGACCCAAGTCTGCTTTGGAACATGGGACCAGTTAGCGTAGTACTCATTTCCATTAGCCTCTGAAGCGAAGGTGTTAGCTCGCACCATCAGTTTCAACCTACATTCCACTGGCCTAAAGGGAGAGTAAAGGAAAGCAAGACAATATCTTTCTAAGGAAGGACAAAGGAGAACACGTGCTACTGCTCTACACAGAAGGCTGTTGCTTGCAAGAACTGTCAATGGGATACAACATCTCATGGCAACTACGCAGACAAGCTAATGTAGTTAACGTCAGCAAATCAAAAACAGAGGTCATTATGCGGGGCAAAAAAGTACTAAAGAACAAAATGTTCTATCTAGAAGGCGAAGCAATTAGAAAGGTAAATAAATAGCTTCAAATATCTGAGCTTGACATTTTCGACCTTGAGGGATTGGCAACTACCCATCAATTTGTCAGGTAAAAGACTGAATGAGCAGCTGGCGGTCCTACAGGATTTGAAAAAAAAAATGATAATAATGAAGCTTGGAGCAATGTGGGGGTCCTTGAAAGAAAGCATCTAAGGATAGATACAACTAATTACTGGGGGCCAAATGCATCCTCTCACCGATAACCTGACTTGCCTCAAAAGGACAAAGAGATATGGTGTAAGGATAAGTACCTTGCTCATTGGATGTTGATCAGGAGTTGAATAGGTCATCCCATAATGTAACCACTATGCAAAATAAATTGAGTAAGAAGTGGGTTACTGGATTTCTCAAAAACAGGTTCTGAATACACGGTTCACTGCAAACTGCAGATTCCAGAAATAACTAAATTAATTAAACTTAAGCTTGACTGCAGGGGACAGCATGGTAGGTGAACATATTGGGGACACACCCGTCCCATGGAGGGGCATTTTTTTTAGGAAAGAGCAAATAACCCTCTACATTATAATTCTTAATAATCTGGAGAATAGAGTCTTGTTTAAGACAGCAATTTTTTATATTCTAGAATCTACAGAATTTAGAAACAGGTGGAAAATATGTAAGACTCCAAGTGCCGCGTGTAATGGTACTAATAGAGATGTCCTGCACTATGTATTTTTCTTATGTGAATGCCATCTGACTATACGAAAGAACGTCACTGTCAGCCTGATAATGGCATCAATCGTTCACAATTAGCAGGAAATAATTTGATATAAAAAAAATACAGTGTGCTTCAAAAACAAATAAAAAAAGATAGCAAGGAAAGCTTCTCGTAAAACACAGGTGAACACATTAACAATTAGAACACAACTACTGAGACAACATGAACTTTCATGTTTTTGATTATGATTTACCCTCCTACAATCACTCTCCTCTTTCCCTACCTATCCTTTGTATCTTTCCACATCTCTTTTATGAGAAATAATATTTTATCTATGCAAAAGGGAGGATCTGAGCAGTGAAGGGTAAAACATGAGTCAAGATATGATGAAGAGATAACCAATCATGCCAATGAAAGTCTGTTCACATCACTACAGCATTAAGGAGTGCTTTCCAGCAGACGTACCTGTTTTTGAAATGCTGTTCGAGGTCACATCGCGGCACTAGCTCCGCGCAGTGCTCTGTGAAAGGGCAGGTAACCAGGAGTTTGTCCAGCAGTTTATGCACCAATATGTTGGATCTCTTACAGGTCTGCAACAGCACTGTCCTGCGGTCCACCGGGCAGAAGTCTTTTTCGATCAGGAAGTTTGTGAGACAGATGGTGCAATAGGTGTGGCCACAAGGGGTGTCCAGTGGCTGCAGCAAGGCCTGCAGACAGATGTGGCAGATTAAGTCATCATCTACGTCCTCTGGGTAGGTGTAAACATGGTTCTCCTCCAGAGAATGGAGCTGGCCACACGTGGCGCACAAAGGTGGGCAGTCACCGATGACCATGTCTTCCACACAATCGTTTTGCTCCATGGTCTTCTTGGAAGCTGAGCAACAGCCAATGAATCAGCAGATTTCTCCAGTTTCTGTTTTCAGTCAGCTGTCGAAGCTCCAAACCTAAAAGTAAAACCCACACCAGTCAGAATCATGCATAGGAGACCGCTACGTTTCTGTAGCTCCGATTTAAATAGTAGGTACCTGCCATACAGTAGGAGTTTTAGACAATGTAAGTACAATATACAAAATCAGAAAATGATTAAATCTATTGAGAAAGTAAGAAAGAAAGAAAGGAAAAAAGAAAAGAACGAAAAAAAGAAAAGAATGAAAGCTGAATTCCCAAGCTAGAAGTAATGGCTGAAATGCTGACATCTCAGCTTTACAAGTGACCTGACATGTAGATTCTGGAATGAAGCTACGGAATACATTGGGCATCAGATCTTCTGAAAAATGTGAGCATGAGGTCTTCCTACTACTATTGGAATGTGTCACAGGACATTTAATGAGCCTTTGGAGGCTCAGTAATCATTTTATTGAGAGAGCGCGATCTTCTTAATGCATGTACCAGTTCGTTGTCACTCAGTGATGGGAATCAAAAACAACCTGCACATTGCTATTCCTATTTTTGAACTTCACAACTTATCAGAGGCAGTAATAGAAATACAGGGATATGACCCATCTCATTACCAGACTATAAAATGGAGCAGGCATTCAGGATGTTTTAGCCCTCTTAGCTCATTCATTACCCGATTAGCCTTGAAGCACGCAATATTATGGGTCGAAACATATGTCAGCTATACTCCTGAAAGGAAAATAAAGGATTTGAATCAAATGTTACCAAGATATTCTGTGAATTTTATGTGAAAAATGTAATAGCTACTTAATTTTTTGAGTTCTTCCCTTTCTTCTGATTAACCTATGACTTGACCCTTGGGAGTGGGGAGGATTTTGGTTTCAGAACCATCACACCAGAAGACCTTCTTTCGCAAATGTGATGGGATGAGACGGTCTGCGTGAACTTAGTTCCACTGCTGCTCAATAGCACTGGCCTCATCTCTGTGCCCATATTGTGGTGGCATGATTACTACAAGGATAATTTCTAATAAATGGAGCATTAATTGGAAGAGCTTATAATTTATGTAACATTCAGTCCTGGAGTAACACACTACAAATCCACTGTGGGGTGCTGGTTAGGAGAGGCTTCGACTCAATCTCTGTATATGCCAATATGTGTTTCTGCATTTCCACTTCCATTTCTAAAAGCACGCCACTCGATGAAACTGGCGAACCGTCATGCGCTGCAATTACAAAGTTAGTTCTTCATGCATTTGACAGATTGATCTACTGGTAAACATGGCACGGCTTCTGCCAAGATACACAAAGCACATTAGACATGATCCCTTTCTGCACACTGCACTGGCTACCTGACAGTTTTAGGATATGGTCCAAAGTGATCTCAATGGTACAAACATCTCGAAATGGCCTTAGCTGAGTCTGCATATGGCGGTGTAGACCTCCACGTTACTGCAAAGTACATGTTTTATGCAAAGCCCATGCTGTACTTGCTGCTTGTGCTCTTGCCATGCTTTATAGCCCAGTGATAGCACTAGTTAATAAAAGTATTATATAGTTTGCACACTCCCCCTGCAAGTTAGTCTACTGTCCTCCTCAACATCATGGCTCCCGGCTGCATTCTAAAAGCAATTCACTGAGATGAGGACAAGCTTTACAAATGCAACATGGAATCACAATGGTTGGATGTGACTATACTGAGGTCGACAATATCGACCTACAAAAATAGCACATCCACCTCATCGCTCAGCACTACATTGTTCGGCTAAGTATAGATTTACTACTTTTAACTTCACGTCTACGTACCTACACTGACCTTGCTATGTAGTCAATGTAATAGTTATATCATGTGATATAGTTAGGATATACATTCTCATTTGACCCGCTTCACTCCAGCATCCGTCATGTTAATCATAGTCGGTTCTCTCCTGGGTACCAGCTTGACATACACCTTATATAATGAATATTAGCAGTGGTGCCTTACCAGAACAGTGCTGTTGACATCAGTAAGAATCTACTAGATTTTCATCCGATTAGCAGCGCTTCTCCGTAACATCTCCCCAATGCTGAAACTCGTTTCCTCAGAATCCATGGTCCCCATTCCACAACCACCAGAGATGCTGCCCCAGAAGTAGGTTCTGTGGCAATCCTTTTTACTCAAAGATTAAGTAAATAATGCACCCTCCTAGTGTGGGGGTCAAGGTTTACCTTCCTTGTATCTCCAAATCAAGAGGCCAGAGATTCCCTAAACAATTCTCTCTCTGTTGGCTACCCATTCCAGCCGGGTCGATCCAGTAAAAATACAAAACAGCTCTGGACCAAGAAAATGTACAGTACCCTAAACTGAATTGATTTAAACATAAAAAAGCATCTAAATTTTATTGGACATTTACTAATTACAGCACATGTTCCCAGTAACTGGCAAATCCACTATTGGACAAACAGAAGGGTGTAGAAGTGCGGGATCCTTGAGGGACGAGGAGTGAAGTAGATCAATTTTACATTACTAAATCCTCAAGGGATAACCCTTTACTGTACTAATGGTTTGGTTCCCTTAAGCCCACAAGACAACATGTGTATTGCAAGGAGTAAAATTGCTCTAAATCAGAACAACACCCAGAGCGGGACGGGCAATCCTGCTATTTACCCCATGGGGTTTATGCTGGGGGCTGCTTTCAGAGCACGAGGAGCTATGATGATCCAACCATGCCTTCATGGCGCTATTCTAGCCACGACCTCCTGCAGGATGGGGCAGGTTTGAATATTTTTACAGGGATCATTTCAAATACACTGCTCTTTTTGCGAATAACTCCTCTGGTGAAGAACATGTGAGGGGGATTTTTTTCTCAGACTGCAACTGGCTTGTAGAGGAAGACACATCACTGTGGGAAGCCCCTGGGACCACGTCACAACTTCACAGCTACTAAGGATGATCTGAATTTGTCCTTACCCTGGTCTCATTTGAATTTCGAATGAAGTGGTTTTAGCACCAATTGCTGCAGGCAACACCTTAGCTATTCATAGAACTGCCAAACTGAAATTAGCCCTACAAGTGGAGATGAAAAAATAGCATTTAGGTCAAACATCTAGATTTAGAAAAAGGATGGCTTCGAAAAAGCACACAGAGCCGACACGGGAACCATGAAAACAAATGAAGGCGGACAGAGGAAAGCAGGAACAAAGCTTGCTTGGGGCAATTCCCTGGAATTGGGCAAATGAGTATTTCAGAGAAAGTTTGGAGGATAAGCACTGCTCACTCACCTTTGTGTCTCACCTACAGAACAAGAACAGATGCCAGCAGGATTGTCCTTTTGGTGGAATTTCTAGCAGCGTATATTTGAGAAATCTGGATTGAATTTATAAACTTAATGCCCTCTGGCTCCATTAGTGACTCAGACTGTAGCAAGAGTATGAACTCCTTGGCATGCAACACGCATGCAACACACACACACACACACACACACACACACACGTAGAATAGGTTCTACAATTGCAGGAACCCCAACTCACACTCTCATCAACTTCAAATCAGAATGGGACTGATAATAACCACATACATGAGCACCAGCAACACCAAAAATCCAGGGAAGCACACCAAACGCAACCACAGCAGAGACAAAAGAACGCAGTATTCAGTTCAAAGAAGGATATTCAATTTGCCCCTGAGTAACCTAAGCGCTTGTAGGGAGGCCACAGCAAAAGGGGTGAGAAAGGAAACAAGTAAAAGAAAAAGAAGAAGATGAAAGTAAAAAAGACAAATTCACAGCAATCTGTGATTCACGCTTTAGCGGAGAGGTCTCTACGTGGTTGATGCTGCAAGAGTACAGTTGATGTGAACCCATGTCCACAATCTACTCTCATATACAGACAGGCTAGGAATGTCTTTTCCATTCTCTATCAGCAAATAGTCAACCATGATATAAGTGCTGCATGATATGGTCGAGGAAGTTGCAGAGGGGCTCAACTACTAGTTCAGCCTAAGTCAATGTCTACGAATGTAACTCTGCCTTCATGGATATAATGTGATACTCATCATCCAGTCTTGTTGGCACAGCTGTTATAGATACCCGATGTGCTGCAAATAAAATATTCAAGATAAATCATTTGACACACTGACAATGGATAAGTGAATGTGCCAGCCGCTGCCTTTATCTCAGGGCGGTACATACTTCATCGTCACGGACATACCCGGCTTCACTGAGTGTATCCTAGGGCTTAATCTCGACGAGGAGCTGTATGTGGTGACATATATCACCCTCAGCCTACACAACTACAAACGAAAACTGCACCAATGTCTCTGTGGTCTCAAGTGATGTGTGCAGCCACAGCTTCTGACTAACATATGCTAATTAACCTTGCAAATATTCTTTGTGGACATTATATATCATAGATACCAAAGACAGGAAACACCCATGCCGAAACATGAACGTTCAAATTCCTTCAAGTGGACGCATGATACACATCCTCAGAGCCATGTTTTCTGAAAGCAGTGCAACATGCACTTATGGTGCCACAGTTTGGAGATTGACAATATTTTCCTCAGACATTCTCATGTGGATTATTAGATGAGTTAGACTGTCTCAAAGGGGCACCTGTTAACTTGGGAGGTACTAATGTCATTTGAGGTTCTCCCAACAGAGCCAGCTGGACATCACAGCTCACAAGAGTCCTCTCCAGTACACTGTAATGTCATTCTCCGGTACGTCGACCAACCATGTAGCCTGCCGCAAGGCAACAAAGACTAAAAGTGCGGCAGAAAAACCCATGATTGCAATACACACACACCATCAACTAAGGCACATATATAGTCTCAAATGGGTGCCTTGAGATCTCACTAAATCATAATTTACAGACAATGGTCCTCACGTTTAAGTACTGGAAGTGGAAGTGTCCCCAAGACATCAAATACAAGGATGCCAGTAAAGAGTGAAGTATGTACAGCACCCAGAGAATACAATTACCTTAGGGTAGGGTAGTTTCTGGGTGAGGTAAACACCGCCTATTCGGAGTTTGTGTGCTATAAATGGAGTCTTACGCTGATTAGGTCAGAAGTGACCTTATTTCCATTAACTGTTACATAAATAAGTTTTCACCAGGACCCAGATTGACAGAACAGCGTCCTGGCTTGCACTGCCACAGGTGGAACCCACATCACGAAACACGCTACACAGAGACATCACATGGCATGATACTTAGTGGGGTTTTTCCACAGGTGAAGTCCTCCTCAGGCTTGAGTCGGGAGAGACCAACTTTGTTTTGATTATTGCGCGTTCTGTTTTTAAAAAGGAAGCACTGCACTTGCCGCATTTTTAATCTGTCTTTTTTCAAAGTTTTAATTTGCGCATTTGCACACTGTGAACTCACCAGTCACAGAGTCCACAGCACGAAGTTCCCCGCAGTTCCAGTGCTGGACCACCGCCATTTTGGGAGCAATCCGGTCAGCGGGCTAGTTGTTGATGCCCCTGCCGGTACTTGACCAGACGCTGGCGCGAGCGCGCCAGGTGAAGTCCTCCTGAGGCTTGAGCCGGGAGAGACCAACTTTGTTTTGATTATTGCACGTTCTGTTTTTAAAAAGAAAGCACTGCACTTGCCACATTTTTAATACTGTATTTTTTTAACGTTTTAATTTGCGCATTTGCACACTGTGGACTCACCAGTCACCGAGTTCACAGCACAAAGATCCCCGCAGTTACAGCGCGGGACCGCCGCCATTTTGGGAGCAATCCGGTCAGCGGGCTAGTTGTTGATGCCCCTGCCGGGACTTAACCAGACGCTGGCACGAGCGTGCCAGGTGAAGTCCTCCTGAGGCTTGAGCCGGGAGAGACCAACTTTGTTTTGATTATTGCGTGTTCTGTTTTTAAAATGAAAGCACTGCACTTGCAGCATTTTTAATACTGTCTTTTTTTTAAGTTTTAATTTGCGCATTTGCACACTGTGGATTCACCAGTCACAGAGTCCACAGCACGAAGTTCCCCACAGTTACAGCGCGGGACCGCCACCATTTTGGGAGTAATTCGGTCAGCGGGCTAGTTGTTGATGCCCCTGCTGGTACTTAACCAGACGCTGGCGCGAGCGCGCAGCAATACGTGCAGCGGCCCCCCCGCCGGCAAGCCCGTCTGCTCTCGTCTGCTCACGTCCGCGCTCATTCCGTGCTCAGCGCCAGCCCCTCTGCCCAAATGACTAAAGGTAATGCCAAAACTCGGTTCTACTCCAGTAATTTCCTGAAGTCCCTTAATCCCAATAAGGCGGACCATAACTGCCATATTCTTCACCCAGAACACAGACACACCCAAAACGTTATGATTTGCTCTGGCTGCCATAACAAATTACCGGAAAACACGTCTCTACCAGTGGCCACCCTAAATGAGGGACATAAAAGGACAGGTACTGCTTGGAACTGCGTCCTCATCAATGTGCGGTCCCTGGTCAAGCATAGTACTGAGTGTGCCTCCTTTTTGGAGGACGAGGAAATTATGATTGCTTTTATTACAGAAACCTGGACGGACGACTCGTCCGGTCCTGATCTAGTGAAAGCTACGCCACCGGACTATCTCTGTTACTCACTGAACAGAGCACAGAGGAAAGGGGGGGGGGACTAGCGGTTATACACCACAACACAATCACGTCTTCTTTTAATTCACTAGTTAAAGAGGAATGCGAAGCCTTAAAGTTTTGTCTCTACCTTACACCCCATGATTTCTTCAGAGGCACCCTTATCTATAGGCTCCCCGGCCCTATAAGACGGTTCATAACTCAAGTAGGCAACATATTCGAAATAGGGTTAAACACTACCTCATACACAATTCTGGGCGATTTTAATTTCCACCTGGAGTTAGTCTCTGATTCTGACACCGCCAATCTTCTAGATCTGATGCAGGGCGGAAATCTAGAGCAACTGGTAACTGGACCCACCCATCAATCTGGCCACACTCTTGATGGTATCTTTTCAAACAACCCTCAGCTATCCTTTATGAATCTTTGCGCTCTAACATGGACCGATCACACGGCAGTACTTTTTAAACTCATCACACATAACCACTCAGGTATAAAAACCCCCCAAAAACTTTTTGAAACAAGAGCCTGGAAAAGTATAGAAGAGGAGGAGCTACTCAAATTGCTCACTACAACTAATAATCAGCTTCCTACAGATCTGGACCAAGCAACCAAATCATACACAAACTGGTTAGAAGAGGCAGGGAATAAGCTAGCCCCAAAACACAGGTACGCCTTCACAGGCAACGGCCTTCCTCACCTTGGTACTCACATGAGCTCAGGGACCAAAAACTAGTTTGCAAACACCAGGATAGAAGCTGGATGAAAGATTACAAAGACGAAGACAAAAAGGAATACAAACTGAGCCTGGCTCACTACTAACAACTGCTACAAAGCACTAAACAAAAGTATTTCACTGAAAAGATGCAGGAGTCCAAAAACTCACCCAAACTGCTGTTTAAAACAGTTAATACTCTAGCCCACCTCAGCTCCCCTTCCATCCCAACGAGTCAAGAACTATGCAATAATATAGCCAAATTCTTCTTCGATAAAGTCAATGCCATTTTTCTTACCTTCTCGGACCCTTAAATAGAAAGCCACCTGACACATCCACTATCCCAATGAAAAAAAGAAATGATAACACTGAACTCAACAGCTTCAACCCCCTCACAGAAGAGGATACCCATAATCTCATTGCTAAAGAGAAGTCTCCCCTCACGATCCTTGCCCGATAGAGATAGCAAAACTAGCGGCAAAGATAGTGGTAGGTAAACTTACTTCTATCTTCAACTTAATGTACTCAGAAGGATACTTCCCGAAAGACTGGAAAAAGGCTTCCAT
This sequence comes from Triturus cristatus, assembly GCF_964204655.1. Lineage (NCBI taxonomy): Eukaryota > Metazoa > Chordata > Amphibia > Caudata > Salamandridae > Triturus > Triturus cristatus. The sequence continues at coordinate 801,419,994 of NC_140582.1, read as the reverse complement.
CTTGCCCCTGCTGAAGAAACCCAATTGGAATGCTAATGATCCGAATAATTTTAGACCCGTCTCCAGACTACACCTTCCAGCAAAAATAATAGAAAGAAATATGAACGCCCAACTCAACCAGTTTCTAAACTTATCTCAAGCTCTGAACCCGACCCAATATGGATTCAGAGAGGGCCACAGCACAGAAACGGCGCTCATCAAGTCCACAGAAGAAATAAGGACTATTCTCGATCAAAGAGGTAGGGCCGCCCTGATCATGCTTGACCTTTCGGCAGCATTTGATACGGTCCATCATGCCTTACTGGTGGACTGACTAGAAGAGATAGCAGTGAAGGGCATGGCCCAAAAACTCCTTAAATCCTTTCTCTTAGAAAGAACCCAAACGGTCAATTTGGACAAATTTGAGGCGGAAGCTTTCTCCTTACCCTGTGGAGTCCCACAGGGTTCTTCACTAAGCCTGCCGCTTTTTAATATTTATGTGTCCTCCCTGGCACCCCTTATTGAGTCCTTTGGTTTTAATTTGACATCCTACGCAGACGACACCCAAATTGTGGTGGCAATACGACCTGAGCTGCTTCAAGATAACACATCCAGACTACAAGACTGTATGAACGCGGTGGGAACGTCAATGGCACAGAATTGTTTAAAGCTAAACTCCAGCAAAACGGAGGTTGTGCTTTTCGGCAACAATCCTATTTTCTGGACCCCAGACTGTTGGCTGAACTCCCTAGGACCACTGCGCTCCCCGACTAGAAATGTGAAGAACCTGGGAGTATGGATTGATGATATACTTAGTTTCAAGGACCAGGTGAACTCTGTGGCATCTACTACTTCGTACATTCTTAGAGCATGTAAAACAATAATACCTTTACTACCAAAAGACGCTCAACAGACGGTAGTCACCGCATTAGTAATGTCCAGATTGGACTACTGTAAAAGTCTCTTCCTCAAGCTACAAGAAGGAGCAATGAAAAAATTACAAATGCTGCAAAACACAGCGGCCAGACTTCTCACGGGCACTCCTAAGTATGCATCGGTCAAAGAGATCAAAAAACTTCACTGGCTGAAAGTTAGGAAGCGCACCCAATTCAAGGCTCTATGCCTGGTATTCAAGGCCATTCAGGGAACAGGGCCAGACTTTTCAAAACAACACTTCCGCTGGTACTCAGCTAAAAGAGAACTCCGGTCCTCGGATGCTAAGTTGGTGATGATGCCCCTGGTGAAAAAAGCTAGCTGGGGCGGGAGAAGTTTCATTGCCAATGCTGCTAAAGCTTGGAATACCCTCTCAATACATCTGAGATGCATGACCAATCTGATGGCCTTCAGGAAGGCTTTAAAAACATGGTTTTTCACAAACTAGGTTGCGCAATACACCAATCCTTTGATCCCCCCCCCCCGAGATCTTCACCTAGCGCCAGGACACCTTCGGGTAGCAGCTGCGCTCTACAAATGCAAATAACACTAACATTAACATTAACACTTATGTCTATTTTATGGAAAATATGGAATCCTGCTGCCTAATTCATCTGCCTTCAACCTGATCATGGACACACTCCGGGCTTCAGGAAAAGTTCTGTGTGATGGTTCTTGGTTCGTGACCCACAAGTGAAAAAGGTAATTACTAGCTCTGGAGCTCTGGAGATCTACACAGGAAAATCATCTAAATATTTGGTTGAACAAACTGCTAAATAAAAACTTTTTTTTGCAAGAATTTTAATTCACAAGTCACAGACGTTTAATACATTTACCATTTTTATTACTCTTCATGCTCAATGTGCAGATCACTATATATGTGGGTATATCTTTCTGCTGCTTATATTGAACATCTAGTGCATTTTACATATGGTTCAGTGGCGTAATGAAAGTTGAGGGGGCCCCCCTGCAAGGTACACAGAGGGGCCCCTGTTCTGGATTAAATCCGGAGCTCTCAAGGGGGAGGAGCCAAGATGGCGACCGGAGCAGACGCTTGAGCGCCCGGCTCCGTCGGCCCTTGGCCTCGGACTATTATCCTGATGCCCATCCTCGCCGATTCTCGAGGTGCAACGTGTGCGAAGACGCGCTGACCGCGCCGCCGCTTTCCCGGAGTCTCAGCCCGCCCGGATGCCGGAGTTCTGGGTGCTTTTGTTCTCTGCACTGGACCCCTGTGCCATTGTGGCCTTTGCCGGCCCCCTGGAAGCTCCGCAGTTACCGTACCCGCTAGCGCAAACCTGAGCCCCGCGGTCCCGATCTCACCTCGCACCACGGATCGTCGCCGGATGAGCCCGGGGAGGGACGGCCGGACACCTTCTGCACCCTGCGCCTGACGGGCTGGAGCTGTGGGGTGGGCCCCGGTGCGACGGGTCTCCTGCCCCGCTCTGAGGACCGCGCTGTGGGAGGCTGCTGACCCCCTTCTTCTATTGCCTAGCCGGCGGCAAAGAGAACCCGCGGGAAGAGAAGCGACTGTCGGCCTTCCCTGTTGCGGCGCAGACCTGAGGGGAATTGACTCCTTGCCATGACCCCCCCCCCTGGCCATTACACCGTACAGCGGTAAAACATGGCGTTGATTGCCTGCTCGCGGCTGGGGGGTGATGCTCCGGTCTCGCCCGCTGCCCATTTCGCCCTCCCTCTTCCGGACACCAGCTCCACAGTGCCGTCCCGGATTGCTGCCGATGTGGGGGCCCAGCTTCCGCTGACATGTGGCTCCGTTCTGGCTGTCCTGCGGGACTTTCGACTACAAATGTGTGCTGGCCTGCAGGCGCTGAGTGAGCGGTTTGACTCCATACTGTCGGCTGCGGGTCGTGAGCGCTCTGTTTGTCATCAACAAGGCGTGGGTCTACCAGTGCTTTTGTCCTCTTGCGGGGAAGCAACGGCGGTGTATGATTGTGCTACACTGGTGCCTGCATCCGGCGTCCCCGGCACCCAGGATCAACCGCTCTCCAGCTCAACTGCGGATACTTTGTTCCCCTGGTCATGGCTGCCTGCTTCATTGTTGCCTGCCTCACCGCGTCCGCAAGAGTATCCTGCTGAGCGATACCTGACAGCCTCGAGGAATCGTCCGCGGTGGCCTACTGCTTCTTTTCTGTGGAACTCCTGTACTCTACTTGCCAGGTCTGGATTTTATGTGGTGCAAAGAGGGACCTCAATAGATGGTCGGCGGCCATTTCGTGATCCTACTTCACCATCTTCTCACAAGCGGCCATCTTGTCTTTGTCTGCTCGGGATGCGGGGTCTTCATGTAGGGGCTGGCTTAATCCCAAGCCCGCGATCGGGCCAGGGCTAGAATGACTTATATCGCCATGGTTCATGGACGGGCTGGACTGGGACTGGAACTGTATGTATGTGTTGTGTGCACTCGTCGCGATTTGTCTTCCTTCGCTTAAATTGTTGTGACACGTTATTTTCGCACGCAGTTTTTTGGCGTAGTGGGTTCTCAGTGTGTGGAGGCCATAGCTGGCTGATGGTTTGGGGCGCTCTGGTGTTCCGTGGGCTCCTCCCCACCTTCTTTTCTGTTTTCTTATTTTCCTTACTCTATTCCTACTTTCTCTCTTGTCTATATTTCGGGTTCATTGGGCGACAGGCACTATGCTGGGGGGGGGCAGGCCGTAGCCTCCGCATTGGTGTAGGGTGGGGGGTAATACTCTGTTCTTAATTAGTTCTATGGGCCTTTTTCTTTTATGTCTCTGCGCTATACTTGCTTCGATTCGGGGTCCGGGTGTGGGGTGGATTGAGTGGGGGCGGCTCTGGAGGGGTGCGTAATTGCTCATGTGACTATCCTGTTATATCACTGCACCGCCTCACTGCTTGAGATTTTGCTTCCATTGTTGTTTTAATGATGCTGCTGCTCTCCCGTGTGGTGAAGCTATCTGGCGGACTCGAATCTCTTTTGTTCTTATCCTTCACTGACTTTTTTCCCTGATAAAATTACCTTAAAAACTTAAAATTAACCTTCACTTCTCCTTCCCCTGGTGTCAAGGATCTCTCCAGTATATAACTCATAACTCGTTTTTAATCTTGACCGTTGAAGCACAGGGGATGTAATGTTGGTATCAGTGCTTAACCGTATCGTGGCCGGCCTGACGGTTGTAGGCCCGTATTTGTTCTATTAAGATGCACGAATAAAGGTTTTTAAAAAAAAAAAAAAAATCCGGAGCTCTCAGGCCTGAGTACTGTGCTGAGGGGGCCCCCTGAAACTCAGGGACCCCCCCGCACTGCGGGGGCTGCAGGGGCCTGTGTTACGCCCCTGATATGGTTCAACGCATTTACAAACTTGCTCTAATGGTGGGATAGGCTACCTAAACATGTGAGACAGAGCAAGTGCAACAGAGGTCACTGCAAATGGAGCAGATTATGCTTGTCATGGTCTGCACCACCTATACGCCAGGTGGAAGTGTCAAGAAATATATCCCACTGAATCAAGCACGTGGGAACACATCAATACTGAGCCCTTTGTTTGGCTCAGGACTACAGTCACACTGTGGCCATTCCTGGGCACCAGAAGGTGTGGCATAGATGGCTGAGTAACTACATCCGGTTGTACATCGAGAATCATATTGGATTTGTGCATGCAGGTTATAAGTGTTCCATCTACAACAAGCAATCACTCAGAGTGATGCTCTGCAGATGGCTGAATATCTTGTAATGCACCATCCTCAAACTATTCACCACTACTGCACCTTCTGTCAATGTCAGAGAAGAACTTAGGGCCCGATTTAGATATTGGGGGACGGGTTACTCCATTACAAAGGTGACGGATATACTGTTCGCCGAAATATAAATCCCATAGGATGTAATGCGATTTATATTTCGGCGGTCGGAATATCTATCACCTTTGTGACGGAGTAACCCGTCCACCAAGATCTAAACCTGGCCCTTAGTCATCAATCAGGTAGTCTGACTAGGGGCAGTCAATTAATTACTCTTTTGTTTTTAACCGTTTTTTTAAAGGACCTGAAAACTACCTACTCACACAATTGTACTGTAATTAGAACAATGAAGCTGGACTCTGTCTCTCCTGATTGCCTTTGTTCCTACTTCCACCATACCTAAATAATGCCAGTTAGGCCTGCTAAGACAATTCACTTGCTCGTACACAACCCGTATTTCTTTACCTTAATTTGTGCAAGCTTTCAGTAGTCATAGTTTATCATTTCTTTGATGTGCTATTTTTTAGTATTCTTCTGCAAAAGTCTTTAAATTGACAATTGATATGAATAGGCACTCCAGTGGTTGTTCCCTTATCCCGCACCACCCCATCTTTATGAGACATGCGTGCATGGCCACTGCTGGACTTTATTTGTGGTGACCTCCTTGGTTGGGAGGGTGGCAGCAATGGGGGTCATCAGACCACCCTTCCCTCTGCAGGCATAAAGGAGACTGTACTGTACTGCCCACACCTTGGGTGGGGTAACAATATTTCCTCTTTGTGTCTTAATGAGCCAAGAAGTGAGCATTCTGGTGTCTGATGGTCTGAGTAGGAAGTAGGATCGCCCTCCAGCTGTATTCTGGGAGTGAGGGAACAGTTTCCCAGAAAGTGAATGCCAACAACCATTTGTTTTCTCACTCCAGGAGCTAAGGCAGGGAATTCCCTTTTGAGAAGCGGCAGAGTCACAGATCACAGCCACCCAATAGGCACTTCTATGCAGGACTAGGGGATGCCACCAGACCACCAACCACAGTACTCATAGGTGTGGTTGGGTTCTGAGAGGGGTTATAAACTCCCTATAAAAACTAGTGAGTCAGAACTCCAGTGGAACACATGGGCTTCCTGACCACCTACCTGATTCTGAATCCTCTTTCTTGGCAGACCATTGAGGGCCAAGGTGAAGGAGGACACCCCGCAGCTTATGTACCCCAGATCATACAGATCCATGTTAGAAGGAAAGGCATTCCAGTTTGAACCCAGCCATATGCAAATCAGTCTTGACCCTGTGCCTCATGGGAACAGTCCAGCCCGTACTGCCAAGCCAGGTCCTCCCTGGACTGGAACCAAGCATCCTAGGACCGGTTTCGGGGTTTCAACCCTCTTCAGCCAGGATAGCTTGATTCCAGTGGCATGGAGAGCACGGGACTCACATCTGAGCATACCCGTCCCAGTCGAGGTGACAAATGCAAAAACAACAGTTGATGGACAGAATGCAGAACAATGTCATACAATCACCCCAGTACAGAGATCTGGGCCTAAATCCATCTAAACTGCGGCAGCATAGTTTGAAACAAGCAAATTTGACCTAGAGCTTTTTATCCAATTGATGAATTGTTTGAATACAGTATTAATTACCGCAACAAGTCAACTTTTTGAATTTGCACTGGATTACAAATACCTATGCACTTTAGCGCTGTTTTACACCTGTTTTTACATGACAGATCTCTTTTCTAGAAGGAAATTTTTATCTAAATGTAAATACTAACATATAATTGTCACATTTTCCTAGATTGCGATCAATGTAGCGCAAAGCTAAGTTTTCGATTGATGTTTTTATATATATATATTCTAATGTTTTTTTTAATTAATCAAGCAATAAAAGGATTGAGATTTTTTTTAAGCTTCACAATATTCTTTTCCTCGAAATTCTTACTACAATATTTGGACACGCAATATCTTATGTTCAATATTTTGATCAATCACCATTTATGGGTGCTGGTAACTCATGAAACTCATTTTAATATACTCCTACTAATCTGCCAGTATTGCAAATAGGTGGAAAAGGCACCCAGTGAGCTGGAAATTCCGTGTAGCCTTTGCTGTACCACACCCAGCTGGTGCTCTGCTCTGTCACAAATCAAAAATGCTCTTTGTTATATTTTGGTAGTTAAGTGCTGCTTCTGAATAAAACTGACAGAGGTCAAAATAAGTACCAATTGATTCTTTTCCATCTTTCCTCCCCATCCAGTGGGATATTAGGAGAAATAAAGCTAGGGGTAAAATGAGACCTCCTCTGCCCGAATTCCCAAGTAAATATAGTAATGAACAAGGATATGAAATCAATATTCTTTCTCATGCTCTCCGGAAAGACAACATATTTCCAGAGAAAGAGTGAACATAAGGTGTGTAGAACAATCAGAGCCAACAGGTGTTGTAAACTATCTCAATGCAGGGGCTTAACTTCAGAGGGTGTTTGGGGTGTTACAACCCATATAAATGCATTATTGGCGTGAGAGTTGGGTCTGGGGGCCCTGAGTTGGATCTCCAATGCCTTTGTTGGTTTTTTACTTTGTCATTATTTGACTAAAAGGTTTTAACTTGTTAACCTTTTTATTAGGAACTTAGACAGACACCCACCAAATAAAAACCAATATTGAACCTGCTCCTCATGGGAACAGTGTATCCCAAACCTTGGTCATCCCATCCCTTCACTCTTCAGCATACTGTTTTTAGTTGGGAAATTTGAGATTCACGTCCCCACCCCCCGCATCCCGAATCTCACTAGTGAGGCTACGCTCCTGTTTCAAGGGTACTTGCTACAAACTGAGAAGGATAGAAATTTGAGGTAGCCATGTAGGGATTTAAAAACAGGCTCAAGCATCACAAGCCATTCAGGTGGGCACACAACCCACCTAGCTATCCTACTAGTACTGGAATCTGAACTGCAGCTCACACGTGGATCTCCGCAACAAACAAGTGAATCCATCCTCCTACACACCGGTGACCAACATCAATAAAATACATTTGTTTGCAGCAGGAACATTAACACTGGAGCGGTTTTATGAGGGATCAAACCAGTGACATGCACCTTACACTGGACTATAGCAGGCAGGCGCGCAACACCCATTGGACTCACAGGGCTTCAGCCCCCCCCCCCCTCCCGGTCGTGTGTGGCAGCCCGGGATGAGACAGCTTCCCGGCGCACACACAGCCGCACCCGAGCACTTCACAGGTCTTTAAAAGACCATTTGCATGTTAATGAGGCCTCGCTGTTGTTTCACCCCTTCTAAGAGCCCCTGCAGTTCCACTTTGCCTATGGCTTAAAAGATTCAGCCCCCCCCCCCCCCCCCCGAAATTTTTCTTAGCCCCCCCCCCCCCGAAATTTGGCTCTAGTTGCGCCTCGGATAGCAGGCCCTGTGTTATGGAATTGGACCAACACCACAGAGCATAAGCGCTGCTCAGAAGCAAACTCTGAAGGGAGCCGGAAACAAAGGGAAAGGAGTACTTCACACCATCCTCTTCGGGAACCTACAATGGCTTGCTGGACCAGTGCAAGACACACCTTTAAAGAGCGCACGCAAAGCACAGTAAATTAATCAAATGACAAAAAACGACAAAAAACATATGGAACTAAGGGGGGAGGGGGGTGGGGTGCTAAGAATTCAACAGGCACGGGATTCTAGTCTGCACTATTAGGAAGAATCCTTTGTTCCATGGGGCCACACCTCCTTCCTTAGTCATGCCTCTTAGGCCGCGCCTCTTTACCAGTCCACCAACTCAGTTTTTTTTACCTACTTTAAATATTGTTGTCACGCATGTGAGACTAAACAGTTTATAGCACCTGGATTCGTCATATCAGGATGTGTCTAATCATGTCAATTTACTCATTTGGAATGTGGTCAGTGCGGTGTAGCTGACGCAACTTTATTTAGAAGACAATTGGAAGGGACTTGCTATTCTGATGGGAGGCTGCTTGAAATTCTAGATTAGTTCCACTCTGACATACAATTCTTAAAAGTCTGAAACAATTGGTTTTGTGGGGTGCACAATATAAATAAATAAAAGACAAAGTCGGTGTTGAAAAAGGTGCCACGGCTGCAGCCCATTGCAACTCGGGAGAGGATGTAGGGCTAGAGGTCCCGGATCTGGATCGGGGTAAACGGGTTCGAACCTGGGCGTTGGCTCAACATCTTGTGATTCTGGGCAAATCATTTTATCGCCCCGCGCCTACCAAAAATGAATGTGTCCTTGTGTAACATAACTGGTGCTCATGTAAAGCGCTCCAATACCTTCGGGTCAAGTTCGCGCTATATAAAAATGCAACAAAAAAAACTAACCTCGAGGCTGTATCGAGAGAAATAAAGGACAGAAATAAAAGCACGTACATGCTATGCACAAAATAAATTAAAACTTCCATGTGTAAAACCAACCTGCCTTCATGAGGCATGCCAGTCAGTCAGTCATCCCCGAGTCACACAAAAAGGCATTATGTATGCTTGTGCAAACATTCACTGAGGAACGTATAGGCTGGCGCGGAGGAGCAAGCGCTCGAACCCGGTTTTCGAACAGGCATCGCGCGCTCAAACGTGCTTATCAGTCATATTGAGGCACACTATAAAAGAGGCTCAGACAGATCCTCTGGTAATGTCACGAGCTCGTCGCACGTGCTGGTGTGTGTGCGTGGCCTACATTCCAGCCAATCACTACCCGAGGGGAGTGACCAAGGATACGTAATCGCCAAAGCCTGTCTATTAAGTGCGTAAACCTACCATTGTTATAGAGGCCATGTTTTTATATTGTAACCAATTTTAATATTTGTCATTCTCTACCCAAGACCATCTCGTATATATTTCTTCTCTTTCTGCTGTAGTCGTCATGCATCATACCGCACTCTCGCTTCATCCAAATGTTTTTTCTAAAGCAATTACATTTAGGGCATTACGTTTTTTTGTTGCTTTACGCAGACGTCTGCATTTCTCCTGGCCGGCTCTCACTTTTCTTAAGTGTGGAGTGCTTGAAACATTGAGCACAGATCTGCCTGCGGTGCATTCTTGACGAGAAAGGCCCAATTGCACGTGCGTTTCAGTTATGGGGACCTGCACAGTCTGAGCACAAAATAGCTGATTTATGGCAGCGGCAACCATGTAAAACTGCCTGACCCTATATAATGTTCTAGGGAACTTCACATGACTTTCAGTACTTCCAAGTGGCACCATCTAACCTCAGGCACCAAGAGCTAAGTTTGGCATTTTAGCATTCGGAGACTTGCATACCAGTAATTGTAATGAGGAAACATACCTTCAAGTCTCGATTGCAGAGTACAGCCTGTAGTGTCCTAGCATGGACACGTTCTAGTGTTCATGCATGTGTGTAATACTCTTTACACCCACCCACCACCTACGTCACTGGGTCAGGTGACGAGGGTAATAAAAGGGCCGAGCGCACGTGCTCGAGGCCAGTTCCCTACTACCCCAACTATGTGTCTGTGTCCGTTACTGCTGCCGAGCATGAGGGCCTAGGGCCCAACATAACAACAGCCCTCTAGGTGCCACACATGGCATGGGGCCACCTGGCAGCTATGGGTGCACGTCTCAGATAGCTGGTACTACCAGTGTCAGTGAGGCCTGCTAAGCGCTGGTGTTTGCTCACAAACCTCTCCCTATCCCGTATCTAATCTAACAATCACTGCCATGCACAAACAAGCATTTCAAGGTGCGCAGGGAGCTCTGTCTCCGTGTCCAAGAAACACGTGCTTCCAAAAACTTACAAAGTTTAGAAGATGACAAACATGTATAAAACAGCAACAGAGGTGATAAGTTTCCATCGACAAGTAATAGGAATACTTTTTGCAAGGAGACATTTTCAATGTCCCACCGTTTATCTCAATGTACATTGATTGTCACTGAAAAACTTATTCTTAGAGACCATACAGAGATGCAGAGGCCATACAGAGATGCAGAGGCCATACAGAGATGCACTTTTGTGACATCATCTCTTATCTTAGATAATAGTGAAACCATATCCTATCCTCCTGTCCTATCCTATGCTATCCTATCCTATCGTATGCGATACCATCCTAGATACAGGAGCCATGTTGCATCTGTACTTAATCACCAAAGAGTTGGGGAGACTAGCCAGCAGAGAAGGAGAAAGAGATAAAAGTGTAACACGAAGGAACAAAGAAACAGAGTGCTCAGTGGGACCATGGAATTTCATGTTCATGTTACTTGTTTAATCTTTACTTCCGTCACATAACTTGTAAAGCCAACATTTCAGGAAGAAATAAAATGAACCCCCACCATGTTATGCAAATTGATATGAAAGACTTTTCAAAGCTATTTTTGATGCTCATCAGTAATGCGTCAAGAACCCTCTCTCGGATTGAAGATGATGAGAAACAGCAGCCCAAGCCCTCGAGGTGTCCGTGCATCCAACAAAGGAGAGCTTCTAGCGCCATGGGGTTCTGGGACTTGTGAATAGGAGACAAACGCTCACTATGGGGAAATTGTTTGTCTTCCGGGCAGCATGTCTTTGTGTGCCTTCCCAATTGTGTCTCCAGGTCTGCCCTGCACTCGCTTCTACTCTAGCAATGTTGGAGACCACTCATAATTTGAGCCATCGTTTGGCTCCAGTACCTTCGACCTTAGAGAGGTGAAAAAAGGGAAAAGGGGGAGGATCTCAATACTCTTTAGTCACGCCACCGCCTTAAAATAGCGAAACGTCTTCTCTGCAGCAGTCACCTTGACCACATAGTTCCTCATCTCATAGTTGAACTGCCTCTCTGGGTTCCTTCCCAGCCCTGATGTTCCTACCGGTCTGGGAGCTGGGTGCCCATGCCACATCCGATGGAAGCTGCCAACCAGGTCCTAAGACCATCCCAAAAGGATGCAAGACATTAATCTTAGTGTGGTACCCCGATCGCTGCTGTATTCTCCTACAGCCCTGCAGCATCTCCGGTGGTCTCTAAAGTCCCATGAATCCTCAGCGCACCAGACTCCCCTTCAAAACAGGAACCAGAGGTGGCCAGATCAGAATGCTAGCAGAGTTCAGGAAGGCATCACCATTCCAGGACCCACGTCCCCAAGACAAACTCCATGCCACCTCCTTGAGGAACTGATGTCTGCACAACAGTGGTAATTGTTTGGTCAAGGAATGTAAAATGTTTGAAATATGAATTTGAAGAGTAAGCAAATTTACATCATTAACTTTGTCTTACTATCTAAATACATTTATTTCAGTGTGACTAAATTCCTCCTGGTATTGCCATTTATCTTCCCTGCAGGACTATAAATATCTTGAAAAAAACAAGCTTTGGCAGAGCCAATAGGTCTGGCTTGTATTTTGAGTCCTGGCTAAAAAAGATTACAGCAGTAAAAAAAAACTAAAAAAAACCAAACAAACACATAGTTACTTTCTGCATAAAATAGATCTATGAGATAAATAATGAAATGTGTGAAAATTCAGTATACTTTCGTCATCTAATATAGTCCCTGATACATTACACTACAACCATTTCATAGAAGGTGAAATGATACACCAGATTTGCCAACAGCTTGAGGTGAGCAAGTAATACTCCTTTGGCAGGGCCATTGTATCCATAAATATCATCTGATATGAATAATATTTACAAAAACATTACAATATTGTCCAATTGGGTGTAGATGTTCGATTATTAACTCCCATGGGGCAATATATTTTGAAAACTATAAATAGGACAAGATATTTTTGTCAAATGATAGTCTGACACCATTCCCTCTATGTATATTTCAAAATATTAGTATTAATAGATATTGAGATAGGTACGCTGTCAAGCCAGACTTAAAAACAAAAAGTATTTCTTCCCCCCCCCTAGGCTTTTCTAGACTGATGGGCTATCTCCCTGCCCCACCAGACAACCAACTACTCAATCTCCCCGATAAGCCCATCCACCCCTCAAATACATCCTTACTACACCAGCGGCATTCATGCCTCTACATGTTTCTTGCAGTACTTCAAGTTCCTTCCCAGAATGCTCTAAAGCTCAGCTCCACAGCCCACAACATCATCTGAGGCACTTGAGAAACCGCACAAGCACACAGTTCCCGTTCCGGCTGCCATTCCTCCTCCCTTATTGAACCCGTTGTTCTGTCTTTTGTGTGATATAGTTATGTGAAGTTTACAGGACACTAATTCTGTCATTACGATAAGGTAGTTGAATGACTATTACATTCATCATGGGCAGTATGGCATACCACGTGTCAGAGGCACAGTATAAGCAGCATCCATTGTGTGGAGGCACGTGCCTGCGTGAGTCATGAAATGATGAGCCTCAATGTTGCTCATCACGACTTATGCAAATAAATGATAATTGTGTAGACGTTCCTCACAGAGGATACGCTTGGTTAGAAGAAGGTGGACCAGTATTACGAGTTTGGATTTTTCATGATCTTTGTCCCAGGCTATCCTTTCTATGGTGTTTTCTCACAAATTCCCTCCCAATTTTATGTGTTAAACCTCTAAGCGTACACCGGTGATATGTCTCCACATCGTTGAAGAGGCCGTGCCAATGATGTTGTGTTTGGACATGGTGGGTTATTGAGTATTCCCTGTGTCTGGTGTAAACGATGTGTTTTCTACTGAAACCCCTGTATGGTATTGTGGTGAGATCTTTACTTTCATCAGCTTTATAAAAGATAATTGTTTAAAACAGTCTAAGTACTTCTGTATTATGTTAATTAGCTTTTGTTCATTATACTTACACCCACATGGGTTTGATGGAGTTGACCGAGGTGGGAAACAGAACTTTCAGACCAATTCAGTCCTGGCAAGAAGGGAAAAGGCGGGTTTTCAAAAATGTCCTTAATGTGAGCATTCTGGAGAACAAGGATCAACGCAGGGAAGCTACGGCTGCCATGGCATCGCTTGTTAACTTGGGGACCAGCAGGTGATTTGAGTGAGGGATTAAGTCAGTTGATCTAAAAATGGGCACTCGCTGTCTAATAAAGAAAGGGAACTGCCAAAGATAGAAGGATGAACTAGGCAAATAACTTTGAAATAGATCCTGGCCTGCATCTGGAGACAATGATAGTGATTGAGGATGAAGATCAGCATGACAAAACTTAGGAGCTCGCAGGTGAGATAGACTGCAAAGTTGTGAATGGCTCCAAATGCTGTAGTAGAAATGTAGGTAATGCGACTTAGACAGACATACAGTAGTCCCAGTGCGATTCAATAATGGAAGGCATGACAAGCCACTTGCTAGCATTGGTCTGGGCTGCTGAGCATATAGTACACACAGCGAGGGATCGCAGAGTTGTTCTGGGAAGCAGATTAAGGTCACATTTAATTTTAATGCCCACGTTTTTCACCACTTTAACCGAGGTGGGACATCGGTCCATTGAAAGGGGCCAGAAACAGTCATTCCAAAGATTTGACATTAAGACTTACGTTCTATCAGCATTTACGCTAGCCTCTTGGTCATTTTTTTTATTCAGACATGGTCCTATAGCCCAGGGAGAGGATGCGGCCTAACGGCTACAGCGGTTGACCTCAGAGCTATGGAACTGGCTTAGAGTCTTGGCGGGACGCTCAACATCCTATGATTCTAGGCACATCACTTAATCTTCCTGTGCCTAACAGAAATGAATGTGTCAGTCTGTAACACAACTGGTGCTGCCGTAAAGCGCTTTGATACCTTTGGGTCTAGTTCCCGCTATATAAAACTCCAAAGAAAAAACAAGCAGACACAAGCTAAATCTCCATGTATTTTAGAACCTTTTCTGGATACTAATCATGCTCCATCCTTCTACTCCTGGTCTTCCTCACAGCTTTACTCACGAAGAGGAGCATGGTTGAGGATTACTTATTAGTAATCAAGATATTGCTTCCACATCCCTATTCCTCATCCAATGGCTATTTAATTAGTAATGTGAAAGATGATAATGTGCTCCAATCCATCCCCTACTGGGGCTGGAGTTTTTTTTTTAAAAGAGTCAGCAGGGATCTCTCTTATCGTGTGTGAAAACCCACCCCAACTTTGTGCTCAAGAGGCAGATCCTTCCAAACAATAAAAGCATCAAGTTGGGCCACATTTTTTTAAATGTAAAAGGATATCTAGTTCCCCCACTGTCTGTACTGAGGTGATATCCGCCATACAAATAACCTTCCTAGTCAATAGTTTTTTTGTCCATTTGTTCTAATGCTAAGGAGAGTGGAAGGACAGAGATTTTAGGTTAAACAAAGAAATCAGTGATCCAGACTAGGCCCACGGCTTAGAGCAACCAGGTGGCGGTAGCTACTAATTCCTCATGTACGGATTCCAAAACTACTCCCTAGATTTTACTGAAGAACCTGCACATTGAAGCTCTAATGCCTTTGGAGCCTATGTGAAAAGAAGGTTCACTTGCCTTTTCATTCCCTTGAGCAGCCTACAGCATCTTGGCATTCCCAATAGCTCCGTAGAGGCCCTAAAGTTTGAGCACAATGACTGAGCTGCGTAGGCTGCAAACATTTTCGATATGTGAGCCAAATGGATACCAGCATGGGATTTCTTAATGCTCAACCATCTTCCTATCCTACTGCTAGTACAGCTCTTTCCTTAGATATTAAAGAACTGCTCAGAAGGATGGAGAGGAATCATCCCTGCTCGATATGGGGAGAGATGACTGGATGTGCACTGTTAGGATTCAGAATTTATACAGTTCCAAAAAATCTTTCCATATAGTAAACAATTCAGATTGTGCGTCCAATAATTACAATATCTTCTGCAGCTGAGTTGGGGTGGACATGCTGAGTAGCCAGATATCAATGTGAGGATCAATGGTTGATTCCAATTTTTCAATTGAGTTTTGGTTGGTGACACACTTTTGGTGCCATTTTAGAAATTTAAACCAGTTCTTTTCTAATATGTCATTATTCAGCTCACATTCTCAGTCATGTTTTAGCAATAGGTGAGTATTATCACTCACTGGAAGGCACTAGAATTTATAGCTTGGATGTCTTTGTTTAGCTTGTGTATTGTAAGGAATGCTCCTTGAAGGCCAAGGCTCTCGGTTCAGGATTTTTGATATCATAACTCATTCGTTTTAGAATTTGGCATGGATTGAAATAAGTCCATTCATCCCTTGAGTGAGACAGTACAAAAATGAAACAGCAAGCCTAACATTCTCACTTCGGTATGCATGTTACGCACCTCCTCCAAAGATAGAAATCCCCCACAAAGAGTCCAATGCTTTGAGTATTTCACTCTGACGGCGTGCAACTGCTTCATCTGTTTCCAGAGAGCAGTCACCAAGACCAAAAATAGATTTGTCACAAATGTGGGTTGCATCACCAACTAATATTTGGGTCCTTCCAATATTTGTTATTATTCAGTCTCTTTTATTCTTCATTCATAATAAAAACAGCCAAGCAGCCAACGTGTTTCGTCCAGCTTCAGTGAACTTCATCAGGTCTTAATATCGACTTTCAGTCTCTTATTGATTGTGGAAAATTGCAACAATGCTGTCTGATTCAGTATATCTATTTTTTAGACATTCCCCACCAAATTCGATTCAGCACGTAGAATTTACAGGCATTGCCTTGGGAGCCTGTTCGTGCCGTGTTTACGCCAACACGCTACACGTTATTAATTGGAAAAGCCGAAGCACCAGCTCAACACTACATGGGAAAGACGCAGACTTTGGCGTTCAGAAGTACTATGTGGGGTGGCACAGGAACCGAGTAATAGTGAACTTACCCTGGATACAGGAGGGCACAGTTCAAACGTGGGAGATATACTGAATCGGACAGCATTGTGGCAATTTTCCACTATCAATAAGAGACTGAAAATCGATATTAAGCCCTGATGAATTCCACTGAAGCTGGATGAAACGTCCTGGCTGCTTGGCTGTTTTTATTATGAATGAAGAATAAAAGAGACTGAATAATAACAAATATTGGAAGGACCCAATTATTCGTTGGTGGTACAACCCACATTTGTGACAAATCCCTTGAGTGAGACCATGGTATTTTTTTTATTCATAGTGATAGCTGAATTTCTCATTTTGTTGCATTACTTCCCTTATAAGATTATCTTATGGTATGTCCTACTATCTGAAAAAAATGATTTATACAGCAAAGAATATTTGCAATGTACAAAATAGAAGAATTTACCACATTTGTAACAGTCAACTCTTGTGTATTTTATATGGTTTTTGAAGACATGTTTAGCAAAGCTTGCACTGTCTATCAATCTATTTTGAAGCTGCATATTGCCCCCAAAAGGAAACACTGAGAATGATAAGCGTTTGATTGGTTGTTTTCCAAAATAAATCCATTTAGGCGTTTTGGACAGTGGCGACTCCTCAACTTGGGCTTTAGGACAGTGTCCTGGCACATACTGTCTCTGGCTTCCTGGTACCCATTCATTTTAGGTCTAGTTTGACATTGCAATGATCTGCATGACGGATTATTGCTAATTCTTTGAGATATACATGGAATGGGCTTTGGCTCCACCCAGATGAGTATTACTCTCTCAACTCATTCTATTTAGCGTATCATTCCACCTTCCAAGAAGGGATTGCATTGGAATGTATTAGGGACTATTTTATATCTAAAAAATTATCAGAACCAACATTCTGTGTGTCACGTTTAATTCTTTATCTCCCATATGAATTTTATCTAGAAAACAAACACTTATGCTTTCTTTTTTCCCCAGCATAGGCTATGCCAATATGGCAGGTTTTACTGTAAGCAACAACATGTGCGCTTGCAATGCATATAAACAGCATCAGTGAATACCTGCGTTTACATGGCGTCAAAGTCAGACCTGTTAGCTTGGCCAATGCCTGTTATTTCTCCGCTTGAAACTGGCATCATGGTGGACTTAGTCCAATTGATTTTGTAGCCTGAAAGGAACCAAATTTGACCACCAGTCTTGATATAGATTTTATGGGTGATGATAGGGTTATTTATACATTTTGACATAAAACAAGGAAGATATATTACATTTGGATATTTCAAAATCACATTGATTTATGGGCAACTTGTTTTTTTTTTACAGAGAAAGAAAAATACACATAGATGGGTCCCACGGAAAGGACATGAACCCAAGATGCAGCAAAAACTGTATTTTTCAAACTTTAGCTGGAACCGGGTGTAACAAATACGTGCCCTTTAACTCTTCTGAGGTGACATTCCATGTTTCCTTAAATTCTCGCTATATCACAATCAAGGCCTCTTGAACAGCCTGAGAGAGACTGGTTCTTTTTCACATGCTTCTTACTATGTCTTCCCTCCTGAATCTCCATCTATCCCTGCATTTATTTTTACTGCTGGCAGGGAATTACAGTCTCTTTAAGAACCCTACTTGTGCTGCCCCCATAGATTGCTCGGGTGCGAGGGATCGTGGATGTAGAGGATTCCTGTGTGACATGCTTTCTTTTTCTTTGCCAATGCTCAGAACACCCTGCTACCTCCATACCCCTTTTGAGTACCACTGTGGACTTCAAAGCAATTTTCTTAACACTTAGCATCACACATACCATACGAAAGCAACTTCACTAAGTATGCACAGTGACTGGGCCACTGCTTCCATGCATAAGTGTGGGCTTCCATTCTTCCAAATATAACATGGCCTTCCACATCAGGGGGCTGGATCTCAGCGGCAGAAGGAAAACCCCCACTCTGAAATCCAGGTCACTAGCATGAAGTCCAAGGTACGAGGCCAAGCCCTCTTACCTTCTCCATGAACTGTTTACAGCTATCTTTCCGTACTCATAACCCCAGCAGGGGAAGCACTACATGGAACAGTTTCCATACTTGCATTGCTTAATTTGTAAAATATTGAGTGCCGTGCCTAAAGTTGTGCTCAGAAGCACACAGCTGGTGCTGTTAAACGTCGGAGCGCCGCATACCAAGGCTGCCTAGTCTTGGATCCATCTCAAGCCTCTTGAATCCATCAGCAGACACTCCATGCCTTTTTTATTTCACTCTTGCAGCTTCCTGCTTTCTCACATTGCCATGGTTTTCCATCTTTCTCTTTCTCCTTCTTTAATCTTTGTGTGTTTTCCCTCTCTTGCTCTAAGCAAATATCTGATGAGGAGCTATAAGTGCGGGTCCCCACAAATGATTGCCGGTGGTCCGCACCGGGAACCTCTGGCTCAAATTAAGCGCTGCATACTTGAAATGCACTTGCTTTAGGGGATCCCGATCACCGTGTTTCTCTTTGCATTTCCATAATCCCACAATTCACCATGCCAACAGGGGCTACTTTAAGAGTCAAGAGCATTAGTTACTTAGCGTTGAAGCTCTTAAATGGGTTGAAACAGACGAAAACGTGAAGGGTGCTGAACAGGGTTTCCTTCTTGTAGAACCAATCTACAGCCATTTCAGAAACCTAGAACTGCAGTTCCTGTCTCGGAGGTGGAAGCCACATCATAGTAAGGACAGTGACAAAAAAGGAGATTAGATCCTGTGATGCAATTTTGCGACTTTGAGTATGTCACACAACTACTCTGCATACCCGTTAACGTATGACTCGGTTGGATCATCTTTGCAGGTCAACAATCGAAGAGGGAAGAGGACAATTTGTGTCACAGTGGCTGGATTTGGTTTGGATCGAGCAGGCTAGCTACTCACTCTCTCAACACACTTCAGGCCCTATGCTCCTCTCATCATCAAATCTGAAAGGAGGTGCAGTCAGACTGGATGTGTCAGTGATGGTCCTTTTATCATTTAATGGGTTCTAGATTCTTATTGGCGGTATATACTGATTTGTGGATTTCGGCAGCACAGAGCTCAGCGCCTCTTACTTGCAGACACTTTGGTTTCTGTGACTTCCATCGCCATGTTGGACTGTTCTACTTGTCTTATTTTAATCTGGCAAGCTTGTCTTGTGTGTGATTAAGTGGCAGCCTGCAGTTTTGATTTTGTTTGCATCTTTGAAGATTTGTGTTTTAGCACTTCTCGAAGTTAGTGAACTCTATAGATCATACTATTGGCTGTGGAAGGACAGTATAGAGGGTCTACTTCTCCCTTCGATGCATGATCAAGTTGTGTGATCCTGTGCAAATCATCTCATCTCCTTGTGCCCCAGTTCCCATAGCTGCAAAACCGAAAGTGCATCGAAACAAGCTGTACATATATTAAATTCTAAATAAAACACTGGGCGTGAAATATGAGACTGTCCGAATAGGTGTAGTCATAGTGTACACAAATAGAAGAATTGCTCTGAGTCTGGGCCTTAAGGAATTGCAAAGTCTGGGGCCTGCCCTGGACCAACCCAAAGATCTATGTCTATGGTTCTGTCACCTGAAGATCAGTTAGTGAATCACATCATCCAGTCAATATTCTGAGACAGAAAGAAAAAGAAATCCAAGAGAGACAAACCACAAAAGGCGATAAACAGCTGGGTATCCCTTTATCTCCCCAATCACAGTTCAGTTTTATAAAATGAACTAATAACATAACCGCGGTTTCTCTGGATTCTGAAACCAGCACACAATGTATGCAGGCGACCTTGCCACAGGTAGAAAGTCCTTTCGAAGCACAAAACATTTCTGATTTTCTGAACAAATCCTCAAACAAATAAATGATGCAATGACTATCCCTTTTGGATAAATATGAATGGACCAACAATGACTCGAAGATATCAAATTATTTTAACCTAAATCTCTCCTCCAAGGTTTTTTTTCTTCATGATCACAAAAATAAATGCTGACCTCCCCCTTTCGGATACCTTTACCCTAAAGACATGCCTTCCACTGCCCAAACGTGTACTTGCATTACAAGCTCTAGAACAAGAGTCACAAGTGAAAAAATGTGCAGATTATGGAGAAGAATATGTAAAGGTTTAGCAAGAATTATTCAGAGATGCAAGAAATTTCATAAAATGCAAAATTGGAATTCTCCCTCAAGCAAGCCTGTTGCTGTTATTTACCAGTTTCAATTTCAGTTTCTGGTGGTTACGGTCCATGCCAAGCCAGTTCTGTAAAGTGCAATGCTGATCCCAGGTGTTAGGCGGCACTAAACAGCTACCTCAAAAAAAACCAAAATCTAAATAATCAGGAAAAGTGATAGAATATAAACGTTATAGAAAAGTTGATGGACCTGGGTACGTAGGATGAATGAGCACACATACAACATTGAAGAGACTACAACTCTACTGCAAGGCAGGCTGTGCGTACAGGCCTGGAGAAGTGTGGCTCCTCCCTGACCTATTAGCAGCCATGAAGCAGTGGACCACATGGTCCAGCTGGAAAACCATCCCAACACAGCAAGTCAAAATGGACACAGCATCTCTTCAACCAACACATCACCTGCATTGGTTTCCAGACATTTATTCTCTCCACTACTTCTCAGCTTTGGCTGTTTCCTTGGTAGAGGTCATGGCACATGAGCTACAGGTCCAGATGCATGCGGACGACAGGCACAGTGTCCTCTGCGTATATGGGATGGCAGCGCTCAGAACCCAAACAAGATTGTCTAACATTCAAGACACATCTACTTCTGGATGAAGGAGAAGTGCCTGGGTCTGAATGGGCCAACGGCAAGAAAATGACAACCCATGTCCGAGGTCGTCATAGTTTTTATCAGCGATGACACCCAGGTATATTGTAAAATCGAGGTATTTTGATTCTGTTCAAACCTGTTCTGCAACCAGCAGGAAATGCGCATCTAGAGCACGAGCCTTAGAAGGGCCATCCCATTCCACAGATCAACCAATGGGTTGAACTCACAAGACCTCTGTTGTCATTCTGCCTGGTTTATTTTAACCTAATCTACACCAATGCCTAAAATGGAATTACAGAAACTTGACCATATACAGAACCAGTCACCGAGTGAGGTTTCTGTTGAACCTGAGAAAGACAGACCACATCTCACTAGGAGCGAAAGCACTTTGGTGATTTCCAGTGAAACTAAAACATTTATTTTTTTAATTTAAAGCATTGTGCACTGTATGCACAGTTTTAGTGGCAAAGTCGTAGGATACCTACAAAAACGTGCACACTATACCACGGATCAAATTCACAGGTTGTCGATCGTCAGGCGGATCAGTCAAGGCTAATTCTGCTGGAAGAAACATGGAGGCATCATGGAGGCATCATCCTCGACTCCTCACTCACCATGAACTGAGCAGGTCAACGCAGTCACATCCAGCTGCTTCAACACCCTCCGCATACTCCGCAAGACCTTCAAATGGATCCCACCCGAGTCAAGAAAGACAGTCACTCACGCACTCATCACCAGCAGACTGGACTATGGAAACGCACTGTATGCCGGCATCAACAAGTCCCTACTCTGCAAACTCCAGACCATACAGAACACCGCAGCCAGACTCGTCCTTGGCATCCCCCGACAAGAACACATCAGCCAACATCTACAAAAACTCCACTGGCTCCCCGTAGAGAAAAGAATCACTTTCAAAATCCTCACCAACACCAACAAATGCCTACACAACAACCGACCGGAATACCTCAACGACAGAGTCAACTTCCACGTACCCAAAAGAAGCCTCCGCTTCTCTAACCTCACACTAGCTGAAACCCAGCGCACCCACGGAGCCAGAGCAGGTGGAAGATCCTTCTCCCACATCGTAGCCAAGACATGGAACGAGCTACGGGCATATGTGAGACAATCACTCAAGGCTCCTGTCTACCTGACAAGCCTTCGAGAGGGCACTGAAAACTTTATTTTTCTTGGAGACCTGTGAACACCAGGCAGACTTTGACAGTACAGCGTCTCCCATCCCATTCTGGGCAAAGCAGAGCCCACCAGTCCACAACAAGATTCTGAGAACCAAAATACACAGATCTGTCCTCTCCACCAGGTTCTGGGGACCAAAATACACAGATCTGTCCTCTCCGCTAGATTCTGGGGACCAAAATACACAGATCTGTCCTCTCCGCTAGATTCTGGGGACCAAAATACACAGATCTGTCCTCTCCGCCAGATTCTGGGGACCAAAATACACAGATCTGTCCTCTCTGCCAGATTCTGGGGACCAAAATACACAGATCTGTCCTCTCCACCAGATTCTGAGGACCAAAATACACAGATCTGTCCTCTCCGCCAGATTCTGAGGACCAAAATACACAGATCTGTCCTCTCCGCCAGATTCTGAGGACCAAAATACACAGATCTGTCCTCTCCGCCAGATTCTGAGAACCAAAATACACAGATCTGTCCTCTCCGCCAGATTCTGGGGACCAAAATACACAGACCTGTCCTCTCCGCCAGATTCTGGGGACCAAAATACACAGATCTGTCCTCTCCGCCAGATTCTGAGGACCAAAATACACAGATCTGTCCTCTCCGCCAGATTCTGAGGACCAAAATACACAGATCTGTCCTCTCCGCCAGATTCTGAGAACCAAAATACACAGATCTGTCCTCTCCGCCAGATTCTGGGGACCAAAATACACAGATCTGTCCTCTCCGCCAGATTCTGGGGACCAAAATACACAGATCTGTCCTCTCCGCCAGATTCTGGGGACCAAAATACACAGATCTGTCCTCTCCGCCAGATTCTGGGGACCAAAATACACAGATCTGTCCTCTCCGCCAGATTCTGGGGACCAAAATACACAGATCTGTCCTCTCCGCCAGATTCTGAGGACCAAAATACACAGATCTGTCCTCTCCTCCAGATTCTGGGGACCAAAATACACAGATCTGTCCTCTCCACCAGATTCTGAGGACCAAAATACACAGATCTGTCCTCTCCGCCAGATTCTGAGGACCAAAATACACAGATCTGTCCTCTCCGCCAGATTCTGGGGACCAAAATACACAGATCTGTCCTCTCCGCCAGATTCTGGGGACCAAAATACACAGATCTGTCCTCTCCGCCAGATTCTGGGGACCAAAATACACAGATCTGTCCTCTCCGCCAGATTCTGGGGACCAAAATACACAGATCTGTCCTCTCCGCCAGATTCTGGGGACCAAAATACACAGATCTGTCCTCTCCGCCAGATTCTGGGGACCAAAATACACAGATCTGTCCTGTCCACCAGATTCTGGGGACCAAAATACACAGATCTGTCCTCTACGCCAGTGTGGTGTATACGATCCCTCACTCAGTCACATTAAGTGGCATGAGGCGACCATGGGGAAGCAGGGTAGCACTTTTTAGCATAAACTGCACTGCCATTCAGCCACATGAGGGCTATTTTGCACTTGTTCGTGCAATTTTGCATCAGTGACTCGTATTTTTGCCGCGACGTTTGCAGAGATGACCAGTGCCAAATCGAATTTTGAACCAGCTGATCAGTGTGAAGGCGACATATTCAATCAAGTCCCCTCAATCATATGTCAACTCAAGGATGTGACGTATCGGTCAGAGTGGCCGACTTTGGAGCTGGGGAACCAGTTTCGAGTCTTAGCGTCGCCCAACATCCTGTGACTCTAAGCAAATCACTTAATCTCTCTCCATGCCTACTAAAACATTAATTGTGTCCTCGTGTAACGTAACTGGTACTCAAGTAAAGCGCTCTAATAGCTTCTGGTCGCGTTCGCGCTATATAAAAAAAAACTGCAAAAAAAAAAATAATAATAATAATTTTAAAAAAACTGGTGGGTGCAGTTGCCCGTCACCGGCACAATGTGCATAAACTCGTACAACATCCCGTTCCCCAATTACGCTGATTGCTCCTACTGAAAAAGGAAAGGACATATTTAAAAATCACCTGACAACATGGTTATTCTTACACGTCCTTTTTTTCTCCCGCATGGGACAGTCTACCCTACATAGCTCCCGTCGCAGGACTCCGGGGATAAATCTTTGTTCTATTAAGCAGGTTTTTTCCTGCTTTCCGACACCGCCAGCATAATACAGTGCGTCCCATTAAGGGATGAAAGTGAAGCTCTCGGGCGCGGTGACAGAGATGGATGCTTTACAATCTTCTAAACGTTGTGCGCTGATCTAAGCCCCCCCCCCCGCCCCCCTTCTCCAGCGGCACACAGGAAGAACATTCGCTTAATAGGAGCGTAATCTGGGCGCTTTAAATTGTAACCACACAGTCAGAGGCTGCCTATTGAAACAATTAGGCAGTAACGCTGCGCGCGGCCACAGCTAATTAAAGCGATCAGAGGGCGGAAACGTGGGTAAACAGAGGACACGGCGGCAGGCACCGGAGTCCAGTGTGCCAGCTGGGAAGAGAGCGGGCTGGGAGGGACGTGACGTTTGCTGGGCACCACCTGTGCCATTAAAATGCACCATTGAGCTGCATTGGATTCTGTGTGTCAGTGGGCGATAATAGCAGCACGTGTCACCGCCTCGTGGGGGGAGGCGGGGAGTATTAGCCACCAGTCTCCCTGGTGCCAACACTGATGTATAGCTCCTTGAAACTGAGAAACGTCCTTGTAAATCAATGCAGATACTCCCACGTTCTCTGAAAACGCAGCCGCTTTTTAGTCGAGTTGTACATACCCTGGTTTTTAACAAGATTTAGTACGAGCACCGATGCTAGGTTAAAGCGTGTTTTAAAGGGTAGTGCTGCTCGCTGATTACTTCGCTTCTTGGCGCTTTTAGTTGTCTGAATAAATTCCGTTTTTTCACTAACAGTAACATGGCAAACCAACGAAAAACCTCAATATCCCTTTAGGAAATCACCACAGTCCAATGTAATATTAACAGGTTTACCACCCTCAAATGTGACATTTTTTATAACACTCGGCGTTCACATTCCCTACGAAGTACTACTTTTATTGCCAAAATGGCTGCTGCTGGCCGGCCAGTGCCGGCTCCTCTCAGACGCGCAGCCCGGGTGACCTCCGACAGATTCTTTCACATTCACTTTCAGCCGCAGACGCGGCCGGTGGAGGGATCGGCGCTGCGGGCCCGGCGCCCTTACCTGTGTGGTACGCGTCCTCTCCGTGTCCCTGGCGGCCGCGCGCCCCTTGGCTCCCCTTGGGTCCAAGGCACCTCCGTGACAGGCAGGCAGGCAGGACCAGTCCGCGGTCCGGTGCGCAGAGTTTGCAGGCGGCTTGCGTCCTACCCTTGGAGTGACTGATTATTAAGTACAAGGAAGCGTGTGACATCACGGGAGCCAGCCTGCACGGCTGCGGCACACCTGGGTGCCTGGAGCTCCGCGGGGCACGCCCTGCCTCCCTGCAGTACCTCGCTGCCAGGTATGCTCGGCTGCACGACGCTGGG
Source organism: Triturus cristatus (assembly GCF_964204655.1). Lineage (NCBI taxonomy): Eukaryota > Metazoa > Chordata > Amphibia > Caudata > Salamandridae > Triturus > Triturus cristatus. The sequence continues at coordinate 801,394,255 of NC_140582.1, read as the reverse complement.
CGGTGATCGTGCGGATAACACTTCGGAGGCCTCGTTCCTGTCCTGTAGCCGTTACCCAGCTGCTTAAACCCCAATTTGGTCAACCAATGGGCCAAAAACTGCAGGCAGCTGGTAACTTGGCACATCGCATGGCAAATCTTGTGTACGGTGCACTCTTGAGAGGTCATTCCTGATGAATATGTGAATGGATGCCGAAGTGCACTTTAAAAGGGATGCCAGAGAAGCTACCTCCCATTAATTCTGTGCTATAGATCACCTGCAGTTTTGGTGGCCGTCCTGAGACTGCTTGCGTCCGAGGCGTTCCTACATCGATCGCCCAAAAACATAATAATGCAGACTTTCAAAAAACACACATGGGAAAGGGCGGCAATCTAACTCCCATGGGCTGTGTTTTTCTGCTGTAGTACAAACTAAGGCCTCAGGCCCACCTGTCTTTTTCTGGATAACTGATCACATTTAAGCCAGGAAATGGACATTGCGCGCGATACCTCCGAATCTACGGTCTTACCTGACTCAGGCATTTTCTTCGCAAATGCATCTCCTAAGCATGGTAAAATAGCTCACTTGGAGCAATCCAGTGGTACAGAATCAGGTGCGGTGTAATTGTGCATGTATAAGGTGCTCTGTGCATTTGAAATATGAGCCATAATGGTACAAATGCTGCATCTGCAAATTTAGAGTTAGAGGCGAGATCACTAGCGTTTTTAGGACTGGCCTCTTGCAGAAGTGAACATCTACAAACGCGTGCGTTTTTGTTTATTCAAATTCCTCGTACAGATAGTTGCTCACCCTGCAACTGAACATGCATTTGTGACCGTGACAGGCACGAGTAAGTGCCTTCCTCCTAGGGTGGAGAAGGGGGGCGCACCACCCTAGGATTTACTGAGGGAGTAGAGAAGGGTTTTATCCTAAAATACTTTTCCAGTGGTGATAAAAAATTATTACATTTGAAGATGGATCAAGTAAAGCTTCCATCAAATGATGTCACCCAGTTTGACAGGTTGTCAATCAAATTCCGGAAGATGTCCCATTCTATCTGGCAGGCGTCCTCTCTGCCACAATCGATACCCCTTCTGGTGGATATTTCAACCGTGATGGCTGCTGCCAGAGGCGCAACTGGAGCCAAATTTCGGGTGGGGGGATACCAACATTTCGGGGGGGGGGGGGGGTGGGGGGGGGGGGAGGAGGCTAATACTTCCAGCAATAGGCAGAGTGGAGTGCAGGGGCTCTAAGAAGGGCTGAAAAACAACATAGCCTAGTTAGCAAGTAAATGGTCTATTAAAGACATGTCAAGTGCCCGGGTGAGGCTGCAATAAGATGGACACCAGACAAAAATGTCCGTGTATGTGCCCGGGAAGCTGTCTCAGCCCGGGTTTACACACACAACGGGGGGTGGAGGGGGGCTGAAGCCCCTTGAGCCCTACGGGCGTTGCGCGCCTGGCTGCTGCCATGTTGGGGAGTCCACATCACTGCCTGGGTCCTCCATGTGCGAAGTTGCCCTACCTTCCTGGGGCCACATGCTGAGGGGAGTTATTACCCGCCTTAGGGCTACAGTGTTATGCTGAATCAACTCCCTTCCCTGAGAATGTCATTTGTGGAGGGCACGCACATCTCCTAATCTCAGAATTGTTTATGAGAGTCCAGGCCCACCATTACCTCCTCCCTGGATACTGTATGTTGTGGAACATTATGTTGTTGGGAGGAAAGTATGTGACCCAGATTTTTTAAGAGACTAAGGGGAAGTCACAGAGCTATAGGGGGCTTGGGTGCGAGTGCCCGCAGTGGGCAGCCCCCACAATCCAGATCTACACCAACCAATGTGGGGGTGCTGGAGAAAGCGCCCGTGGGGAGGGTGGCCTTTCACCATAATTCAGCAGTTCACTGGGCTAGGTACTCAAACCTCCTTCTCAAACCAGTACAGCACCACACAATTTAGGGGTGCTGGGGGAGCAAACCATGAACTATGCAAACCATGAACTATGCAAACCATGAACTATTGCTTTGGTGGCGAAATAGCCCATAGGTTTCTATTGCTCCAAGACCTGTGGTTTAAGTATTTCTTCCGCAGTGTTGCAGGGCTCTGTTCCCAGGCTCTCTTTCCAAATGTCTCTGGGACTCGGCCTCTGTTAAGGATCAGACGACACTATCTAACCGGAATCCAAGTTGAATTCACACCGCGGTATGAGGACTGAGTGAGGACCTGCTGTTGAGTTTGGATGTCAGCTGAACATTAGCAATTATAAGTTAGATGAGTTAAGGTGCTTTAAGCGAGCTTCCTGCGCAAATTATTCAAAGTGTGTGCGTGAATATGTATATCGCACATCCCACGGAGAGGTGGCAAACAATGAATTTCACCAGTTCTGAGCCTAGATGTGTCAACGCACACTTGCCTTTGGCCAGCTTGCCAATGTAGTTGACATTCAGCGGCTTCACACACAAGAGGCATCACCATCCTCGAAAAACATGTTTTCTATTTCCATGAAAATAGTATTCAGTTCAAATAATGAAGGTAAACAATGATGCCAAAGCATCCATGAACCAAGCAGACCTGTGTGACCAAATGAAGCACAAAGTAAAAGCCCTAAAAAGGCTGTGAATGTACATTAAATTGGACCTGTATTAAAATGTAAGCAAACAATAATTATTCTTTAGTCCTGATATATTTATACCCTCTTGCTAAATTAAAATAATGTCCATACTAATTGTTATGATGCTTGCAATTAACTTGGGTTTGCAGATGTCTTATAGGTTGTATATGTATATCAACGGGTGGATACAAACCCAATGATTGGGGGACCCATATTTTCACCACTGAATATGCATAAAACTGATGACCCTAACTCTACCACATGAAGGCATCTGAAGTCATGGGATTAGAACAACTGGTAAAATTCCCTACGCCTTGATCATTGTATTGACCTTATTTTCTCTATACCTGGTCTTGTAACTAATTTAAATAGTTCTCCCTTTAGTTGAACTAACCATTATCTTATTTCCTTTAATATTACCGCTTCCAGTATGGGTGAGATGAGGAAAGGAGAGACTCTATTCTTCGCTGGTAGAAATGATTTAAATTTGATTCCTAGAATCATAAATTAAGTCCTTCTGTCTGGAGCTTCTACGACCTATATCAATACGGAAGAAGAACCTAACGGCTAGAGCGGTCACCCTCAAAGCTGGGGAACCGGATTCAAGTGTCGGCAGGGACGCTCATCATCCTGTGATTCTGGGCAAATCACTTAATCTCCCGTGCCTAACAAAAATGAATGTGTCTGTCTGTAACGCAACTGGTGCTCATGTAAAGCGATCTGATACCTTTGGGTCTAGTTCGCGCTATATAAAACTCCACCCACACCCAAAACAAATAAAAAATAAAACCATGCAGGGTGAACAATTGGGTGACAAATAGTGTAGGTGAAATTGTCGGAGTTAAGATCCCCTCACCACAGTAGGATACAGAAATTCTAAGAATAACTAAACGTAAATGCAAAGTCTTAGCAAGAGACCAGTGTAAAATCTCCATTGCCTCACTCTCTCTGGCTTTTGGACCATCAGCATTGATGAGGCCAACACTGCTTTTTTAACCACTAAATCTGTCTCCCCAAATGAACCTTGCCCTGCCAAAAGTTTCATTTTTATGTGGCTGTAGATGCGACAGCCCCTGCTACTATGCATCTGATTGATATCCCCTTTGATTCAGTCTGTATACCACTTAATTGGAAGCAGGCTACTGCAGGGCCGCATTAAAAACAGAGAATGCTGATCCTAGTATTCCCAGTAACTTCCACCCAATCTCCCTGCTTTCATTTCTGTTTTAGGTGGCGGGAATGGAGATTATCAAACAGTTTTGTGAATAATTCTGAAAGTTTTGAGGATGAACACGCCAGCTCCCATGCATTTAATGGCACGGAAGTGGCCCCTCTGATAGTGATGGATTGGATCCATGATTTTGGATGTGGGTGACATAGCTGCCCTGGTTTTAATTGATTTGTTCGCAGCTTTCGACACAGTGTCTCAGGCAGTCGTAGTAACTGGATTGGCTGCAGGAGGAAGCGGTCTTCGATAAGGCACTAGCATGGCTACAGCCTTTGCTATCTGATTAGGTGCAAGTTGTCTTTCTCCCCCATACCAGTCCTCGGCTTCCAAGCTTGTCTATACTGTTCCGAAGGGGTGGCTCGAGGCCAAACTTCACATAATATATATGTAGCACCTTTAATAACATTATTAAACATTTTCAGACTGTATAGAGATCACCAGCAACCACAAAATAATGTACAACCTTGTCTTATAGCTGTCAATTAATCCATCATGTGGATCAATCAGAATTAATTGAAATTAAATTCTTAAAAAACAGATGTTCTTGTCATTGCTGCACCTTCTTTGCATGGTTTCGAGTATGGTGGCCGCATTCCCTGGTTAATGTGCCCACACATGTATCTGCCACATGTAATCTGTGGTTTATCTTTGATATGCAAATGTAAATTTTGATACTTGTATAGCGCACTACTCACCCACAAGGGTCTCAAGGCGCTTGTACGAATACCGCTGTGGAACCCATCCTGGCTTTCCCTGTGAGGCGTCCACTCCTGGGCACCCCCTAGGTGGAGGCCAGGCATCCTTAGCGTTGTGGGGGCCGTTGTGGAGATTAAGCAAGCTATTGCCCAGAGTTGCAGAGTGGGACTCCATGATTGGAATAGGCACCGAGGCGAGAATTATCAGGTCCGTGAAATTTTTGAGCCCAAGACCCGCTGAGGCGGGGAATTGAACCCTGGTCCTGGGCTAGACCTCTGCATGAGGGTCTGCCGCTCTAATCATTGAGCCACACTTCTCCACAACATTCATGTTCTGTTATAATTGCCAAAATATCCGTTGGGTGGTTTTTTTCATCTGCAATTACTGAACAAAATGTTACCTCTACTTCCACTGACAACATCGTGTCAGTGATTGGTACCGTTATTGGCTCATGAATGGACTACCGCAATGGTCTCTATTTGTATTTAGTTGAATACTAACTTTATAAGTTGTCGATTATGTCCGGGTCTCCCATGCAGGGTATGTGTCTCTGAACACCCGGAGCATCTTCATCGGCTCCCTAGTGAGAATCTGTTTAAATCTAAAACTCTATGTATCGGGCACTATTGGCCATAGTTCTATTTTCATCCACAGGCTAATTCAGGCTTACTGTCCATCCATCCTGGTCCTTGAAATTGACCACCTCTGGGCTTCTGATCCATTAAGCAGAAGTGCGAGGTCGCTCCTTTGCCTACCGTGCAGTCCCATTGTGGAATCTGCCTTTAGGAAACACTGCCCTTAACTCCAATAGAGAGTGGACATTCTGAACTGAATGGTTTTAAATGAAGTGAAACTGATCTTTCACATCCTGTGCTTCCTTAACATCTGGGGACAAATCCGATGTCTTGAAGCAGGTATGTTCTATGGAGGGGAGGGGGTTCTATTAGATAGATGTGTGTGTGTGAACTTTAGTGAAAAACCTCATAAACATGCACTTATACTGTCTATTTCTAGTAATGTTCTTAAAAGCCTGGCTCTCAAAACCAGGTCTGCCTGGTATGTTCTGTGTGCTTGCCCTCATCACAACAGGTCACAAATCTATATTTTTAAACCATGCATCGCACTCCTATATGAAGGGCATGTATTATCATTCTTAAATGATCTTGATTCTACAACTGACAGCATTGCTTGTCTTTTCTGAATGCTTACTGTTTGTATATTTAAAATTACGGCCTAATATCTCAGCAGGAGTTTTTCAGAAGGTCTAGGGAGTTCTAGGGAGTTAACATGTGAAATGTACAGTACATTCCTCCACAAATCATAGGCTTTGTTTTACCACCCAAATCTAAATCTTATCTATAAGAATGATAAACTAAACGACTAGAAAAACTGTTATGATGTAATTCTTTCCTCTGTACCTATTCTCTATTCACGCATGCAGTGGGAACTTACAACGCAATAGAACGAGTCTCAGTTGGCTCGGTCAATTGTCGGTGGAGTACAGTTTTGGTCATACTCACATCTATGTTACTATTACATTATTTCCATGCAACCCTAATGCTGTTTATCATTACATTGTCAACAAGTGTTTGATCACGCCAGTCAGGGGAAGGTTGGTAGCACTACACCATAGAGCTCTGGAAGCAGTCCAGTGTTGATTGACAGCCGAGTCTGGCCCTGGACAAGCATGTGCAGTGCTGGGCTGAGAAACAAAAAGAAGTCCCACTTCCTTTGTCTCCTCATGCAATCTCTCTGTTTTCAGCCATTCATTTTCTCTCTCTCCTTCTCTCTTCTCCCTTCCCGATCACTTTCTCTCTACCTTCCTCCTCTCTCCCAAAGCCTCTCAGTGCTGGCTGAAATTAACCTGGGGGAGCCGGGGAAAGTGTCAGAGTCACAGGAGCAGCCTGGGCTTCTTAAAACCAACCTGCAAGAGCTCCAGCCCACCAGGAAAATGCCTGTTAGAAAAAAACCCTGCCCAGCCTTGAATATGCGTGGGGCGTTTAGGGCATATAAAGGATGTTTGGTTAGACGCGGGCAGTGGAGGACTTGTTGGAAGAAGTAAAGACGTTGGCTCCGCAAGTGAGAGCTAGCAGCCCTCAATTTCAAATACTGTGGAATCTTGACTGTGCTACAAGAAGCAAGAGATCTGTAAGCTGCACACAGCTAGATGGACTAGCATGAAAATGACAGGCACCCGCTTGACTATGTTTTTTATGCCACTAGGTGCCTTTAGATTATGATGCTTACTCTTTGAGATTTCACTGTGAAGTACAGAACATATTTGAGGGCTTAGAAAATAGTTGTTGTTCCAAGTTGATACTCTTATGATTGGTTGAGGACTGGATACAAGTCTTTTGATAAAGTTATGGGTGGCACTAATTATACCCTCCACTTAGGACATTTCAGTAGGAGATAGGCATGCAAACACATGTCGCGTCTAAAACGAATGGATTGGTGGGGAGAGCCTAGCAATGGAGGAAGGATTAGATAGAGTTGGTGGTTAGTGTGGAATCGATGAAGAAGGCCCTGCATGATATGCTGTGGTCTTGCCACACAACTCCTAAAATGTTTATGGATGTATTAGAGTTTGGGTCCTTTATGAGTAGAGTGGCATATTAAAAGCTGTTTCAACCGTGGTTGAATAAAGGGTGGTAAAGTTTTAATGAGCAGGGAGAAAGTGAGATGACAGATTAAAAACAATCAGAAGAACAGTTCTTATAGTATACTATATTTCCTTCACTCGATCTTGATATTTTAGACTGCTTCAATTTGAAATCATGTTTACTTCCCTATGATTGTGCTGAATTTATGGGTGAACGTGTCGACATGTATCTCCATAAAAGCCCCTCCAACTTGTCACCTTCACACATCCTGCACCATTCCTTCAATCACTCTTGACTGTTCTCCGATAGTACTTCAAGCAAACAAGGAAAAGACTCTGTTAACTCAGGGCTACTTAAAAGATGGAATCTTGGCGCTTCCCATGAAATGCTATTTAAATCAGGGTCTCCATCTCATCAACAGCACTCCTGATGAGAAAGGGAGGTGGGTTAACGAAATCACATTTAAGGTTTCAGAAACCTTGGACCGCTCTCAGGATAACATGAGAGGCTCTATTAAACACTAAAATGATGCAGTACCAACTCTCTGTTGTTAGGATTCTCCTGGTGTACCTATAATATTTGGGGTTCCTGGCCTCTGTTCCTTCTCTGTTTCTATTACTGACTATGTCTTTCCATCTCAAGTTCCAACTGACTCCCATCCTCTTCATCTCAGCAATAAGATTCCATTGAAGATGTCACGGGTAGTTCAGCGGTGTCTGACCCTAGGATCTTCTGATCCACAGCACATACACAGACATTAGCCATACAGACACATTCACGAAGAATGAATAAAATGCTCTTGACATGCAACCCCCATTTACCACACAATTCAGTGCCGTAATAAAATCTCTCCAGATTAAATCACACGGAGGTGCCAGTATAATCCCCCTGCAAACACTAGACTCCTTTCCCAAAGAAGAGTTACGACTGAGGAAACTAACTCCGATACCATGGATGATGAGAAGATTCCAAGGTAGGTACATTGTTTAGAAGGTGGTAACGCCCGATGGAGGAATGATTATGTACTGAAGTTTTCTTCAAAGTTGGCTCTATCTGCTTTTCTAAAAGTCACCTTCTGTCATTCATTTATCCTTCCTTCCACCTTGTGCTCACATTTTTCCTCAGGAGGGAGAATTGTTATGCTGTGTGTGTTTTTTCTTCAGCGATTATTCTCTGCTGTAACAGCTGAGATAGTTGGAGTTGAGAATATGACTGTGCCAAGGAGCAAATGTCATTTAGCAGGTGTGGGTGAAGAGAGCCATCTCGGATGTACTTGTAGCCAGGGGCATAACGCAAGTCCCTGCATCCCTTGCTGTGTGTGTGGGGTGGGGGGACAGGCCCTCAGGGCCCCCCACATTCTCCATGTGGCACCTTTCCGCCCCAGGCCAATGAATATCAGTGAGATATGGGGGACTGAGAGGCCCCTCTACATTCTGCAGGGGGGGCATCATTTTACGCAGGACCACTGCTGGCGGCTACATTATTGAACTATTTATAGGTTAGCTATCATGATCCAGCGTTGCAGAATAAATATGTATTTTCCTAAAATCATCAGTATTTTACTGGAAGAAAACCCTCCCTTAAAGACTAGCGCCCTGTAAATAGAACAAAGGACTCACAAACGAAATGTACTTATTAGAAATAACATTCGCGCGCACGTCCACCATCTGTGTTGTTCTTAAAAGGATTGTGCTATTTCCTAAACGTATTTCTATTTTCGAGAATATGCCGCGCACCTGGAAGTTCTGATTTAGGCACCATCTGAAATAGCAAAGGTTATTTGGATAAGCGCAGATCCTGGGAGCTTTGAGTTAAATGAATGGGCCTAAAAAGCGCCTTTGAAAGATCAGGTGTCGGCTCCAGATGAGAGAGCGAGAGAACAACAACACGGCCCTTCTCCTTTCCCTTCTGCCGCGGACTGGGCTCGGGTTGCACGGTGCCGCGGGGCGCGCGCGAAAACCCTCCCCCGGTGCACGGGAAGAGAGAAGCAGGGCCTACTCGGGCCTTTGTTATAGGGCTCCGCTCTGTCGACTGCTGGGCCCTCTAAATTGAATCCATGTGCAGTCCCCTCAGGCTGGCTGCACAGCTCACTCGGCAGCCGGCATAGCACTCTGCGACTCTGCAGCTCTGTAAGATATCAAAGTAAACCAGGCAAGATCCCAGCATGCTTTGCATGTAATGCTCTGCGAAAGGTGCTCTGTGGGAACGAGGGAGGCGCGAGGCCGGCTGCGCGAGGACACACTGAAACTGTTGGGTTTCCAGTCACTGCGAAGGATACCGCTACGGACGGGAAGCTGACTCAGTGGGTGCGTGGGAATCTTATCAACGAATCATAAAGGGTTTGTTATTGCTCCAAACCGTGGGTCTTTCTTACACTTGAACCCTTGTATCCATCATGGATTGCTATAATAAAATAATTACTGCCTAAATCATGAAAATAATGTCTCATGCCTTCGGCACTCTACCTGCGATGTATCTACTTTACACCAGGTAGTGTCGAGCTGAACTGCATTGTGCCGAGTTAATTTTGCAGCACTTAAAATTAATGTCCGAATGCAGCCACAAAAGAAATAGGACAATTTCGACCAACTTCTTAATTTGTCTATGTAGGATTGCGGTGAAGAGTTAACTGACATTTTATAAAGCTACTAATCGATAAGTGAACCAATCAATCATCATGATACACGTGTCGAAAAACCTACATTGTCTTGGCAAAATCTCTTGTCTAGTAAATCTAGTAATCAAAGATTAGCCACAATTACCTATTATACATTCTATTGAATCACTTCTTGTACGAGTGATCAAGTTTGCACTTGCTCGAATGCACACATACACCCTCCCCAGCACACAAACACATATCAGCTCAACTTAAGGACACAACCCTATTTCTGCCTCATACTTTTCCATCCTGCCACATGCTTTTTCCTGAAAAAAAAGGAAGATAGTCTGCAGACCTAGCCTCTTGGCCGATGCCCGGTGGAGCTACACAATAGCTATAGAGGAGATGGGCTACGGACTTTCCCCTCAGCCCTCACCTACCCAGCCGGACTTTGGGCAGACTTTCATTCGTCTCACTGTCGTTCTCTCCCTCCTACCTTTTGACCCTACCCTTTCCCCTCTACGATCCACTCTTCCTGTTCTCCTGCTCTTTTAATGTCTTCCCACCGAGACCTTGCTTTCTGGCCGATGCCCGGTGGAGCTACCTGATAGCTATAGAGGAGATGGGCTTTGGACTACCCCCTCTGCCGTCACCTACCCAGCCGGTCTTTGGGCAGACCTTCCTACGTCTCTCTGTCCTATCTCCCCCTTACCCCCTACCCTACGCCATTACCCTTTTACTTTCCATTTTTGTCGTCTTCCCTTCTCTTGAAATGTTTTTCGCTACTAATGTATCTTGATTCTAATGTACTTTGTTATTTTATGGAACCTTATGTAAAGCGCTCTGATAACACCTATTTCATCCCCCCCCCTCCCTCTCTCTACCCCCTTGGATGTCTTATTTCTCCGGTCACTCTGTAGATAAGTAATGTACTATCTTTTTTAGCCTAATCGTGAAAATGGAATGCTGAGTGAACTTACTATTTACATAGTTTCAACTCTAACCACTAGTATATGTAGTAGTTCTTTGTACTTAATATCACTATTCTGTGATTCCGAGCTTTCCTCTGTGCATCTCTCCCTTGAGTGACTCTACAACATACACATTCCCTTTTCTGCTATCGATATCTCTTCCTTGTTGGACTCTTCAACTCATTGACTCCCTCCCTTTGTTCTCCCTGACCCCTGCCTTTTGGGGATCCTGTCTTTTTCTGGATTGCTAATTTACCCTGGTATTGAATGTGTTATCTTTCTGTAATTAATGTGATTTTTCTTTTGCCGTTTGTTCCCCCTCAGTTGACCTACCAGTTCCGACCCGCCTCCTAGCCCCCTGTCCCTTGCTGCCCTTGACTAAGGACTGCTTCTCCCCTTGTTGGGGAACGATCCAATATGCATACCCTGGAGTTTCAGTGACCCCTCTGAGAGAGTCCACAGCGTCTAGGGAGCCATGCACAGTTGAGGTATGGTATGGCGCCCCTAGCCAAAGCACTCCCTCTCCCCTTGTTGAGGAAGGATTCAGTAGGTAGGCCTTGGAGTCTCAGAGACTCAACTGCGTAAAGGAAGCCTCACGCAGCAGATATGTGGGAATGATACCACTTCCCCTGGGTTCACAGCTTACCGGATCTTGGACGCGGCTTTTTCTCGTCTACCGGTTTGTGCCCCCTCCCCTCCTCTTTCATGCTCTGTCTCTCCCCCTCCCCCACCGCTTTCCCTCTTTCATTCTTTGTCTACTCCCTCTGCTCCTATCCCTTCTCCCCTGAATCTCTACCCTTGCCAGCGACGCCGCCTTGCCCCCTGTCCCTTGTGCCCTTTGACTAAGCACTCCTTCTCCCCTTGTTGGGGAAAGATCCAATATGTATACTCTGGAGTCTCAGTGATCCCTCTGAGAGAGTGCACAGCGCCAAGGGAGCCACTCACAGTTGAGGTATGGTATGGCGCCCCTTGCCAAAGCACTCCCTCTCCCCTTTTTGGGGAAGGATCCAGTAGGTAGGCCTTGGAGTCTCAGAGACCCCTCTGAGAGAGTCCACTGCGTAAAGGGAGCCTCTCGCAACAGAGATGGGGGAATGATACCACTTCCCCTGGGATCACAGCTTACTGGACTTTTGTCAGGCTCTGTGCTCTTCGGTGTCGCTCGGGAGCAGAAAGTTCCCAACGCCCCTTCCCAGCTCTCTGGGCCACTCGCCGATTGATACAAGTAAGCCCAAGTGAACCGGTGGGGGGAAAGGGGAATTGGACAGAGAAGAGACAGTCACTACGTCTTTTTCTTTCTTGAGTGTTGTCGCTCTTCCTATCTTCCACTGCTGTGATTGAAGTGGAAGTACTGTGAGGAAAAGAATAATCGTTAATGAAGCGCTCTACTCTACTCTCATTTCTACTCTGCCCTAAGTTACTTTTCCTAGGTTTATACCCACCCTAACTTTTAGTGACCGATGCTCCTCTTCTGTTGTGTGGTGGTGGTGTCGCCTTGTGGTGTAGTTTTTCCTGCAATACAAATGATCTCTCTTAGGATCCTACTCTCTCTCCCTCTACTAGGCTTTTATTTCTTGCTTCTACAGACTCGCTTACCCTAGATACCACTGACGGCGCCTCTAACTGGATTCTGGTTGGGGAGTTCTTCTTCTTCTACTTATTGAATGCTGCTACCATGTTTTTCTTTTCTCATTCCTCCTCGTGTCATTGCTCCTATTACAACTCAACTGAAAGATTCCTAAGAGGGTTCTTGGGAGTCTCTTATCGCTACTAAAGAGGGAGTTCTGCCCCACTATAATGATTCGATGCACTGTTCTCGTATTTCACTACCCTGAGGTAATATCAGTTCAAATGGCAATTCACTGTGGGTTGAAAGTCGGGAACTTTCGCTGACTGCTGACTGGATTTTTTAACTGAGGTACATAAGAAGTATAATTCTCGTTGTCACTGAAAATTCTCCTCACAAACTTCGTTACAGAAAAAGGTACTAATACTTATGACATATTATTCTAGGATGACGAGATATTACAAGAGTTTGTCTTCTTCCACTAAGTTCGTCTTTTGTAGGCAAGTAACTCTCACTAATCTACTCCGAGGGGAGTTACGGAACAGTCTTACTTAGTGCTCTGGAAACTTGGACTTGATTTCCTCTCAAAACTTGACGATGAATTCTCTTCTCAGACGCGTGGCACAATTATCGACTCTTTCTCCTCACGACTCCGGTGAAGTGCGCCTCTCCACCGGGCTGACACCTGGATCCTTACTAATTGTCCTGGAACGCTAGAGCGCTAACTTGCTGCTCAAGCGTTCCAACAGCGGCGGCCATCTTAGATTCCAGTCTTACTCCTTTTAGCTTGGGGATCACTGTAGCGCCTGCTCTGCTGATCCTGACAGTACCCCCTCTCAAAGGGCGTCCTACCATCCTGGGCTTATTAGGAAATCTCCTGTGAAATTCCCTAATTAAACGAGGAGCATGGATGTTTGAAGAAACTTCCCACGCTCTTTCTTCGGGCCCATAACCTTTCCAATTCAATAAGTAGTACATTTGGCCATTTCGTATCTTGGAGTCCAAGACTCGCTGTACCTCAAATTCTTCCCCCAATTCAGTTTGGATTGGTTTTGGGGGTATTTTAACTCGTAGGTCTCTTGAAACCTTTTTCAATAAAGAAACATGAAAAACGGGATGCACCCGCAATCCTTTGGGTAACTTCAACTGATAGTTTACAGTACTTAGTTTTTTCTCAATCTCATAAGGCCCTATAAATCTGCGTTGAAACTTCCTAACCCCCTTGAGCCTAAGGTTTTTTGTGTTTAGCCAAATCTTCTCTCCAACTAGTAAATCAGGTTCCTTCCTTCTTCTTTTATCAGAATGGAATTTGTAAGTCGCCTTTGCCTTGGTTAAATTGTCTGTGGCTAGTGAATGCACTCTCGTCATGTGATCAACTAAATTTGTTACTGCTGGAACATCTACCTCTTGAAAATCTACAGCTTGATGGGGATGTCTTCCTGTATTTAAATAAAAGGGGGAATAACCTGTGGACATGTTTTTTGCATTATTGTGGGCAAACTCCGCTGCCCACAGATAATCCGGCCAATCTCCTTCCTGTTCTAATAAGCAGAGCCTTAGATACTGCTCTAACTCTTGGTTTGTGCGCTCCGTTTGGCCATCTGTCTCTGGGTGATAACTAGTCGTGTACCTAGAGTCAATACTTAATTTTTTAGTGAAGGCCTTCCAGAAATGGGATAAAAATTGGGATCCCCTATCGGATATCACCACCCTGGGTATGCCATGGGCTCGAACTATGTGTTGGCTAAAGGCATGTGCCAGAATTACTGCCGTGGGTACTCCCTTCAATGGTACAAAATGTGCCATCTTAGTAAATGCGTCTACACACACCAAAATAGTATCATAACCCTTACTGGATGGTAAATCTACTATTAAATCCATGGTTATCGTGTGCCATGGGTGTGGTGGAGTAGGCAAAGGTTGAAGTAACCCTTGCGGAGCTTGCCTTTCCGGCTTTCCCCTAGCGCAAATGTCACAAGTGGCCACATATTGTCGCACATCCTTTGCCAAACTGGGCCACCAAAAGCGTCGCCTCACTAGATCTTCGGTCTTAGTTATTCCTTTATGGCCTGCCAACAGATCATCGTGACTTTCCTTCAAGGCCTGTTGCTGCATTTCTGTTGTCGGCAAGTAAAGGACCCCATGATGATATGGTAAACCTTCCCGAACCTCTCGACCAGAATCCTCTCTCACCCACTCTTCCAATTCCTCTTTGGTCATAGAGAATTGCTTCTTCTTGTCCTGTAATTCTCGTAAAACTGCTCCAATTATTTTCTCGGATGGGATGATGGTCTGATCCTTCACCTCCTCCATGACTTCTTCAGTTCCTCTCCTAGATAGGGCATCCGCCTTACCATTCTGAGCCCCGGGACGGTAAGTAATTATGAAGTCATAGTCCGCAAAATATAATGACCATCTCAACTGTCTTGGTGTCAAAGTCCTCGCAGACTTCAAGAATTTCAGATTTCGGTGATCTGTGTAGACGGTTACCACATGTCTGGCCCCCATTAGGTAGTGTCTCCAGTCCTTGAAGGCATCCTTAATGGCCAACAACTCCTTCTCAGTGATGGTATAATTAACTTCTGGTGCCGTCAACTTCCTCGAACGATAGGCCACTGGGTGCAGTTGACCAGTTGATTTGTGTCTCTGTGATAGCACTCCTCCTAAGGCCCAATTGGAGGCATCTGTCTCTACAAAAAATGGCTCTGATGGATCTGGATGCAATAGAATTGGGGCGGAAGTAAAATCTCCTTTTAACTGTTTGAATGACTCTTCTGCCTCCTCTGACCACTCAAATTTGACACCTTTCCTTAGCAGCCTTGTCATTGGAATTAACTTCTGAGAGAAATTTTGAATGAACCTCCTGTAAAAATTGGCAAATCCGATAAAGCTTTGGATTTCCTTCACAGATTTCGGAGATTCCCACTCCAGAACTGCCTTGATTTTACTCTCGTCCATAGTCACCCCACTGGGGGCGAGCACAAAACCCAAGAATTCCACGGATGATACTCCAAAGGCGCATTTTTCCAGCTTGACATAAAGACGGTGCTCTTGCAGTTTCCGCAACACCTTCTTGACATGCTCTTCATGTTCTTCCACATTGCTCGAATAAATGAGGATGTCATCTATATACACCAATGCATGCCGATCGATAAACTCCTTCAAGACATCATTGATGAAATGCTGAAAAGCTGCTGGGGCATTACATAAGCCATACGGCATCACTTGATATTCAAATAGGCCATGTTTTGTCCGAAATGCCGTCTTCCACTCATCCCCTTCCCGAATTCGGACCAGGTGGTAGGCCCCTCTCAAGTCCAATTTTGTATAAATTTTTGCCTCCTTCACCTGATCCAGTAATACAGAAATCAAGGGCAAGGGATACCGATTCTTAACCGTTATTCGGTTTATTGCCCTGTAGTCAATGCAGGTTCTTAATTCCCCATTCTTTTTTGGAATAAAAAAAAGTGGCGATGACACGGGGGACTGCGACGGTCTTATGAAACCGTTCTCCAGATATTTGTGCAGATACTCCTTCAAGTGCTCATCCTCCTTCTCAGTTAGAGCATAGATTCTACTACATGGAAGATTGGATCCGGGTTCCAATTCTATCTTGCAATCGAAGTCTCGATGCGGAGGAAGTCTTTCCGCCTCCATTTCACTAAATACATCTCGGTACTCTTCATATTCCTCAGGTAGTTCTACGGTGTTGATCACACAGATTGTGGATTTTCCTTCGCTTAAAAGAAGGGCCTGGGTTTTTTCTGGATGTCCGAGACCTCCCAAATAACAGTGTTCCTTGCAGTACTCTGAGTTCAAAGACACCGTTCGAGCTCCCCAGTCTATCGTTGGGTTGTGTTCGGTTAGCCAAGGTAACCCCAGGATTAATTGGAACTGCGGAGCATCGATTAAATTGAATTGGATATCTTCTCGATGACCTTCTTCAGATTCCAACTCCACGATTTCAGTATGACTCACTATGGGTCCAGATGAAAGATTCGTGCCATCTACCGCTCGAACAGCCTCACTTCTTTCCTTTTTGATGGCCCTCAATCCAATTTTTTCCGCGAACTTCAGGTCACAGAAATTGCCTGTTGCTCCCGAATCCAACATCACTGCGACTCGCCGTAATGTTTGTTCCCGGTAACGCAGTGTCATCATTATGATTAAGTGGGGAGCTGCAGACTGCAAGGTATTCGCCAGGGTATGAGCATTTGGAGCTGTTTCTTCATCTGCAACCACCAGTCCAACTCCGCTTACTGGTGGTGCAAGGCGTTTCCCGCCGGCTTCTGCTTGGGCTTCTTCTGGCAATCCCGAACAAAATGCCCAGATCCTCCACAATATAAACATTGCTTGTTCAGCCTCCTTCTTTCCTTCTCCTCCTTGGAAAGTGGACCTCGAATTGTCCCAATCTGCATGGGCTCTCCCCCACGGGCAACGTCACCTTCCTTACTGCCTTCTGTTCTCACCCGATCAAACCGAGGCACACTTGGACGATAATCTCGCCTCCTTTCTCCTCTTCTCTCTCCTTGACGGAAGTCAATTTCTAAAACTAGATCGATCAATGCTGATATCTCCGTGGGTCGATTGGGTACTTGTGCTAATGCATCCTTCAACTCGTCCTTTAGGCCTCGATAAAACACAGCAGCTCTCTTGTTCTCTGGCCAGTCCGTTTCTACCACCAACTTATTAAATTGAGCCAAGTAAGCTACTAGGTCTCTGCTTCCCTGTCTAATTTCCAATAGTTCATTGTCTGTGGCCTGGGATACTCTTCTTCTGTCAAAAATGCGAAGGAATTCTTTCTTGAATTCATCCAGATCATATAACAATGGAGCGTTGCAGGTGACCAGAGGCATCGACCACGACGCCGCATCTCCACTTAAGTACGACAATATGAAGGCCACTCTAGACTGCGCATCGGGAAATAATGCCGGACGACACATAAAATGTAACATGCATTGGGTCAAAAATACCTGTGCTTTCTGGGGATCTCCACTAAAACGCTCTGGGGGCGCCAAGGGGATTACAGGTGACAAGGAATGAATTACTTGTGTCGTAACTTTAGGCTGAGTGCCCGAAGACTCACTGGAAGCTCCTTCTGAATTAACTGGGTACCTAAAACTTGGGTCCGAGGCTATGCCACTCATTTTTAAGTTTAAATCTGTGGTTTCCTTTCGCAATTCCCTATTCTCCTCTCTAACGGAAATTAACTCTCTTTGGATTCCTTCTAAAACCTCTCCTAATTTTTTCAAGTCCAAACCTTCAGCCATTCTGCTCAAGAGCGAATAAAAAACGTGGGCACTTCACTCTGTCAGGCTCTGTGCTCTTCGGTTTCGCTCGGGAGCAGAAAGTTCCCAACGCCCCTTCCCAGCTCTCTGGGCCACTCGCCGATTGATACAAGTAAGCCCAAGTGAACCGGTGGGGGGAAAGGGGAATTGGACAGAGAAGAGACAGTCACTACGTCTTTTTCTTTCTTGAGTGTTGTCGCTCTTCCTATCTTCCACTGCTGTGATTGAAGTGGAAGTACTGTGAGGAAAAGAATAATCGTTAATGAAGCGCTCTACTCTACTCTCATTTCTACTCTGCCCTAAGTTACTTTTCCTAGGTTTATACCCACCCTAACTTTTAGTGACCGATGCTCCTCTTCTGTTGTGTGGTGGTGGTGTCGCCTTGTGGTGTAGTTTTTCCTGCAATACAAATGATCTCTCTTAGGATCCTACTCTCTCTCCCTCTACTAGGCTTTTATTTCTTGCTTCTACAGACTCGCTTACCCTAGATACCACTGACGGCGCCTCTAACTGGATTCTGGTTGGGGAGTTCTTCTTCTTCTACTTATTGAATGCTGCTACCATGTTTTTCTTTTCTCATTCCTCCTCGTGTCATTGCTCCTATTACAACTCAACTGAAAGATTCCTAAGAGGGTTCTTGGGAGTCTCTTATCGCTACTAAAGAGGGAGTTCTGCCCCACTATAATGATTCGATGCACTGTTCTCGTATTTCACTACCCTGAGGTAATATCAGTTCAAATGGCAATTCACTGTGGGTTGAAAGTCGGGAACTTTCGCTGACTGCTGACTGGATTTTTTAACTGAGGTACATAAGAAGTATAATTCTCGTTGTCACTGAAAATTCTCCTCACAAACTTCGTTACAGAAAAAGGTACTAATACTTATGACATATTATTCTAGGATGACGAGATATAACAAGAGTTTGTCTTCTTCCACTAAGTTCGTCTTTTGTAGGCAAGTAACTCTCACTAATCTACTCCGAGGGGAGTTACGGAACAGTCTTACTTAGTGCTCTGGAAACTTGGACTTGATTTCCTCTCAAAACTTGACGATGAATTCTCTTCTCAGACGCGTGGCACAATTATCGACTCTTTCTCCTCACGACTCCGGTGAAGTGCGCCTCTCCACCGGGCTGACACCTGGATCCTTACTAATTGTCCTGGAACGCTAGAGCGCTAACTTGCTGCTCAAGCGTTCCAACAGCGGCGGCCATCTTAGATTCCAGTCTTACTCCTTTTAGCTTGGGGATCACTGTAGCGCCTGCTCTGCTGATCCTGACAACTTTGGACGCAGCTTTTACTCGTCTACCGGTTTGTGCCCCCGTCACCCTCCCCCTCCTCTTTCATGCTGTGTCTCGCTCCCTCCCCCTCCTCTTTTCCTCCTTCATTCTCTGTCTACTTCCCCTGCTCCTAGCCCCTTTCCCCTGAATCTATCCCCTTACATGGTTTTTCCCTCACATGTATGTCCTTATTGTTTGTCTCGACCTAACATGTAACTATGTAGCTATGCTCTAAAACTGTGTAACCCTTGTAACGATGTAACCTGCAACTATGGTCTGATACTCTTGTAAAGCGCTCTGATACCTCCGGTTCTTGCCAGCGCTATTTAAAACCTTTCAAATAAAAAAATAAATAAAAAATATGCAAATTTCTTTATTCACAACTTTTTGTCTAACCTTACTCCGTATTTCACAATACTTCCTCACATAAAATAGAAATCAGGATTCAAGAATCGGGATTGTTTTGAAATTCCAATTTGAAGAATCAGGATTTCTGTGCAGACGTCCACTAACCGCGAAAATGCTCATCTGTCCTTCATTAAAGTGAGGGTGAGTGGTATGAGCAGTGGCATAACAAAGGCGGCGGGGGGGACCCGAGCTCCAAGGGGGTCTCCTCAGCACATTACCTTGGCCTGAGTGCTCCTGACTGAGTTCGCAGGCCCTGCCCTCCCCTATGTACTTTGCCATGAGGGGGTGGGAGGGGGGGGGGGGTGGGAGAGCGCTCAAGTTTCTTTACCACACTGGGTAGGAAAAGAGGAGGAAATGGGTACATGGAAATCTGTGACTGGTCATGGAAAAAGTTAGCAACCATCACAAAGTCAGAACTTCATGAACTTTCACAAACATATTCCTTTCATTTTATCAGTCTGAAAATTCACATAAATAGACTGCTTCAAAAGTAAACAGGAAGTATGTTTTCAGGGTAGGATTTGGGACCAGGGACACCACTAGGTTTAATTTGCATCCTGCAACTAGAGATCTGAAAACCTTTACAACACCATGGGGGATGTTCAGATTCTACAGTGTGATATTTGACTTGCTGAGAGCTGAATTGGTCTTCTAGAGGGTGTAACATCAACTTTTCAGAGGGGTGTAGGGAAGCTTATTTTTTCAAGATGGCATAGTGGCGGAAAGCAGAAAGATGATCAAAGATTGAATGTGAACTACATTTTAAAGATGCTACGACCAATGGACAACGAT
Source organism: Triturus cristatus (assembly GCF_964204655.1). Classification (NCBI taxonomy): domain Eukaryota; kingdom Metazoa; phylum Chordata; class Amphibia; order Caudata; family Salamandridae; genus Triturus; species Triturus cristatus. Next base: position 801,374,239 of record NC_140582.1, on the reverse strand, counting down.
CAAGTCCTGTTGTTTTAGTGGTTAATATAGTAATTTTAAAATAATTGAGAGTATGGCAAATGAAAAAAATGTAAGTGGATTGTGGAAGGCTGGAATGAAAAATGTTTCTATGTTGTAATGAGTTTGTGGTCTAGACAGAGCCCAAGTAGCACATAGTAACTTTTAAGGGTAAAGGTTTAGAAAGGGTATCTATTAGGTGAGTATTTCAATGTTAAGAGCACAAGTTGAAGGTGTGCTACATGCCAGGAGTTAAGTATAGCAGACTGTTCTTCTAGATTGACGGTGGAGGAGGCAAAGGAGGAAGAGGCGAGTGTTTTCGGTGCTACTGTGGTTGTTGTGGAGGTTATTCAAAAGAAGTAGGGTCTGGAGGCGAGTAAACACTCTATTGAATTAGACAATGTGAAGCACTGGGTTGAGAAAAGTGGTGTGAAGTTAAGAAGGCTAAAAGTTTCATCAAGTTTAGTGTCACTTTGCACACTGCTGGAAATTCCAGAACTTATTATTGGGCCCTTTATGAAAATGGGCAAGCAGAGTGAAATATCAGTAGAATTAGGCTTATATTCGCTGCTGCTGGGATTAGACCTACATCTACTCCTGCACAGAACAATGAGGTATGAGGCAATCCTGTCTGCACCTACCATTTAGTGGGATCAAAGTCTGTATTGTTTTCTTGGGGTGCTAAGGATCTGAGGTTCAATCCCTCTAAACCTCCAAAAGAGTCATAAACAAAACACTATGATCCAGCACACCACACAAACATTGTATATAATACAGTATTGTATATTTGAACAATATCAATTCAAACAGCAGGTCTGGTTTCGAGATTCTTTATTTAATTTCTGCTTTAAAATCTGCGTAGCCAACGCGTTTCGTCATTACGGACTTCTTCAGGGCAAAAAGGAAAACATAATAAGAGGGTCTTCACTATATATTCCCTCAATATTGAAGTCAGTGATAAATGCTCCTTTATATACCGAATTACACACAACCGTTTTATATTTCCTCAAATTTGTACAGTGCTCTTAGTGCAGATTATCCTGTATAGGAGCAAGGCTTTGTATCAATTTTTAAGTTGCAGGAGCGGTCCTTCTATCGCGTGATCTATGTGGTAAAGCTTGGGGCATGATTAGGCAGGGGTGACTGAGGTTTCCTCTTACTCAATCCCCACAGAGGCAGGTGGACATCTCATAATTTCCACCCACCGCAACACAAGAACGCTTCCTGCTGTGGTTGTGGCAGGTGAAAGATGACCCATGAGACACACATTTTCTGTGAATCTGGCTGTTGCATTGTACATTCTGCAAGCTAGATATTTTCTATGATTCTCATAAATACAATTCCAGTTTTCATCATCTTACTGTTCCAGGAAACACTTGATTCTGTCAGTCCTGCCCTAGTAGTGACTTTCTACTTTGCCTGCGTAGTTGCTCAGCACATCTGTTTAACAAAGTGTTCATTTCCGCCCAGGACAACCTACAAATGCCTCGCCAGCACAAGCATGCACTTGTATTCACGACGAAAGTGTGCTGGCACTTCATGTACATGCTCTTGAGGCCGGCCCAGGCTGTCAGTTTGCGCTGTTTTCACACTGGCACTGCCTCGTGTGAGGCTGCCATTTTTCACCGCATCATGGGAGGTCATAAGTGTTTAAGATTGTAGCGTGCATTTAATCAGCACGCCTGGATTGAATTAGGAATGCCTCATAATTTCATTAACGAAGATATCCTCTTTGCGGTGCATATCTCCTTACAATTTTGAATGCTTTTTAGGTCTCGCCTGACCCAGCGCATGCGCTGGTCTGGTGAGACTTATTGAGATGGCTCCAACAAGTGCTACCAGGCCAGCCTAGAGCTACAGTGCATGTGCGCGGGCGCGCGCGCCCTGCGATTTACCACGATTACTTTCACTTTCGCGGCCGCACGGCCGCTTTGATATTTGATCTTGATCGCGATCACTTTCACTTTCGCGGCCGCACGTACGCTTTGCATAGCCAATAGGTCTCGCTTTTGGGACCTTATAAGTATTTAGTTATGCAAGGCGAGACCTATTGGCTATGCCAATGCTTGTTCGTTTTATTTCTGATTCAGGGAGACTAAGGTATACACATCAGAAGCACCCCGTCCAGCCAGAAGAACATAAAGACGCACTAAGCATGCAAAGCAAACATTAAAAGCAAATAAAACCAGTTAACCTCTTCGCAGATCAACAAAAAACCGCAGAACTGCTATATAGGTATTTAAGTGTTGTCTCCTTTTATGTTTGGACATTGTACTTGGATGGGATAGAGTCAGCATAACAAAGTTCAATATTTATCTATGGAAGTTGAAAACATATATACTTTCCTTGATGTGTTTGATAAAGTAAGGGCCTAGCTCCAAATACCAGCAGACCATTTTACAAGAAGCTTTTCATTGCAGGATGAACACCTAGAACAGCCCCAGGAGGAGTTCCCTATGTGTCATGTTATTCAGGTTTTTGAACAGTCCATTAAGCCAGGAAGGGCAGCTTAACAGCGCTGTTATGGAACTAAAGGACTAAATGAGTTGATCGGAGTGGGGGATGAAGTGGATATTGAGGGAGTGTTAATAGGAGGAAGCGAAGTAAGACAGAGGATGGAAAGGATAGCTAAGTAAAGAGAGAAGAAACAAGCATTCGCATAGCCAATAGGTCTCGCTTTTGGGACCTTATGAGTGGTTAGTTATCCAGCACAATATCCTTGGTGCAACAACATCAAATGTTGCATGGCTAAACACATATAAGGTCCCAAAGGCGAGACCTATTGGCTATGCCAATGCTTGTTTTGAGTGAGTGGCACGTGCAGGTATGCTACTGTGAGGTAGAGATGCTGCAAGTGCTTTTACAGGAGCACCTGTGACATTGCACCTCTTCAAAATGTATCTTGGGTCTGGTGTAATACATCTAGCCCCTATTCCCGTCTTCTCGCACCCAATGCCCCCTTAAATGTCCCATGTACAGCCGGGGTTGACACTCCTATTACCCCTGCCCTCCAGTGACACTTTACCTGTCACGGGTGGTGGTGGTGGACATGGTGGTGGTGGTGGACATGGTGGTGGTGGTGGACATGGTGGTGGACGTGGTGGTGGTGTTGGACGTGGTGGTAGTGGATGTGGTGGTGGTGGACGTGGTGGTGGACGTGGTGGTGGATGTGGTGGTGGGTGGGGTGGTGGTGGATGTGGTGGTGGATGTGGTGGTGGTGGACTTGGTGGTAGACATGGTGGTGGTGGACATGGTGGTGGTGGACAAGGTGGTGGTGGACGTGGTGGTGGATGTGGTGGTGGTGGACGTGGTGGTGGACATGGTGGTGGTGGACATGGTAGTGGTGGACGTGCTGGTGGTGGTGGACATGGTAGTGGTGGACGTGGTGGTAGTGGACATGGTGGTGGTGGACGTGGTGGTGGTGGACATGGTGGATGTGGTGGTGGTGGACGTGGTGGTGGTGGACATGGTGGTGGTGGTGGTGGACGTGGTGTTGGTGGACGTGGTGGTGGTGGTGGACGTGGGGGTGGATGTAGTGGACGTGGTGGTGGTGGATGTGGTGGTGGATGTGGTGGTAGTGGACGTGGTGGTGGTGGACGTGGTGGTGGATGTGGTGGACGTGGTGGTGGACGTGGTGGTGGACATAGTGGTGGTGGTGGATGTGGTGGTGGTGGACGTGGTGGTGGAGGACATGGTGGTGGTGGACGTGGCCGACATGGTGGTGGTGGTCGTGGTGGGGTGGACGTGGTGGGGGTGGACATGGTGGACGTGGTTGTGGACATGGTGGTGGACGTGGTGGTGGACGTGGTGGTGGTGGTGGACGTGGTGGTGCCCCACTTGAACAACTCTACCCACTTGGTACCCCATTGGTGGACCCCTCTGTGTACGGCTATGGTGTTCAGAAGAGATCCATGGATGATGGAGGTAACTTCATCATGCTTGTGTGCCTCGTCTCCACTAAAATTGAGTTTTTAAAACATGGAGGTTATAACTGAACTTCAGAAAAGTTTAACCAAACTTAATGTAGTAACTAGATTGCAACTGCCTAGTTTGTATCTGTACTTAAGTCAATCCAGTTGTGAAGATAATGAAAAATTCACTGTCTACTTTCCAGTTAATTCACCATTGAGATTTGTTGCTTTCTAGGACACTGCTGAGCCTTCCTTGTTCCTCCAAGGGTGAAGTGTCTCGCTCATGTACCTCGGATATGGGTCTGGCTGAAAATAATTTTGTTTTACGGAGGGGGGCAGTCTCTTCTCTCCTCTTAGCTGTCCATAAGCAAAGCCTTGCTGCACATAGGTGAATTATAAGGGGCAATGTGTGAGTACTAAAGCAGTGAAACAAAATATTTAAATACTATTTGAGTAATATAGAGGTCAGAAATCCGTGCTCTAGTACTTGGATTGGAGGTGTGTCCACAGCACGGTGTGTTGTCAAGACATTGTAGATGTCTCCAAGGAAACAATTCATCAAACCTGTTTCTACAAGCAACTTTAGTCTCCTTGTCTCCAAGCGATTTGTCTTTTTAATTTATTAAGTGTGGCCACTTGCACGTTTTGGAGCACCCGTCCTCAAGTAGTTCGGCAGGATCAGTGGCATTGATCTGCAGTGCTGTGTAATCAAGTTATTGAAAAACTGCTGAACCGCCACAGTGAAGGCAAGCCTGCTGACATGAGTCAGATCATGACTTCATGAGTAGTGTTAGTCAGTATACCAGCGCTTTCAGGCATAGGTTGTCTGGAGGGAAGTACGTGCTGGATAAAGGTTTGCAGAGGCTGACTAATTTTAAACATTGTGACACTGTTTTTGCATCGAGAAAGATAAAAGCGCAGTGATGCAAAAAGGAAATGGCACTTATGTGCAAATGAAATATCATGCTGCCAGGGTCCATCGTGGGAATAAATATTGAATAAAAATGGACATCATTGGGCAATTAAATACATTTACAAGAGGAGCAAAAAAAACGTGGCCACGCGGCCATAAAAAGTGAAAGAAACTGCGAATTGGAAACATGATCCTCCACAACCGATGGCTGCTCGCTCCCGCAAGGTGGATGCCTGGCGTGCACGAGCTGCTGAAAAGGAGCAGACCGATTCCTAAAGGTCTTTTCCTAGTGCAGCGCATGCGCGCTGCCTAGGTGAGACCTAAAAATGGATGGGAAGCAAATGTGATGTTTTGACAGGATTATAGGTATTTACATCTTCGATCATTACTTTGAGGTAGTATCAGGGGAGTATGTTTACAACAAGAGATTTTACATCACGAGTACCTTTACTTTGCATCATTCAAAGTAAGTGTTTATTTATGCATGTTAATAGATATATGAATATCTATCTATCTATCTATCTATCTATCTATCTATCTATCTATCTATCTATCTATCTATCTATCTATCTATCTATCTATAGATTTATAAAAATATAATTAATAATTTAAATGAATATTCTGCTTTTGAATTGACTACGTTTTATACTTTCAATACATTGTATTTATATTTGTATTATCAAAATTAATTACACAAGTGTAGACATTATTTTGCTAATAATTTAAAATAATTATTCGTAACGTAAATAATGAATTTACATTTAATTTAAATATTAATGTTTTTATTTTATTTATTTTACTAATCATTTTACTACTAATTACCATTGTTTTATACACTTACTTTTTTAATTCCATCCTTTTTCAGGACTCTAAAAGACTCTTACACCCCAAATCATTATCCGTCTCTGAATCCTAAAAGTTTCCTCACCCTAAATCACTACCCACCCCATAACCCATAAAACAACCCTCACCCCTCAAATCACTACCCATCCTTATACCTTGAAAATCCCTTAACACACCTTTACACCCTAAAAAATATCCCTTGTCCCCAAATTACCATCCACCCTGAATTCCAATAAATCCTACCCCTCAAAACACTTCTAATCCCTGAACCCTCAAAAACTCAAACCCCCAAAGTGCTACCCACACCCAAACTGAAAAACTCATCTGAAAATCTTTTCCCAGCAAGGAAAGAAATTCGTGAACTTTAGAGAACTTGACGCTCGAAAAACTAACATGCTCTCAAACCTTTCTAAAAAAAAAGTAAGGAGAAAATGCAAAGATTATGAACATGTAACAAAAACAGAAAATGTACCAGATAAATAAACAACTCTCTCTATAGCCCCAGATATGTATTTTCATGGGTGAAATTGGGATGCTGCCAACATGATTCATCCAAGAGTGGCAATAACCTGCATGACAAGTTATAGTCTTGATTTTCCTTTCCAATAAAATAATACACAATGGGGACCACTGATCTGCTCTAGGAACTGCATCATAGACACAGTACTATGTCCTTTAAATTACACTCAATGGAATAGCTTCACTCCAGTCTCAAAAAACTGTACTCAAAAACAGTGCCAAAAATAATCTGGAAATGTAAACAAAGCTTTTATCATGACAATGTCCTTCCTTTATTCATCATCAAAGAAAACTATCATCTGTTCTCCAACTTATGGTGCTGTTTTGTAAATGGTTTTGTTAGTAAGAGAGTTTTTCCAGTTACACTCAAAACCAGTGAAATCACTCCACTATTAAAAACAAACGCAAGCTGATGTGAAAAATATTTTTTACCTTCAGCTGGTGACCAACTTTCCCTGGAGGGGGAAAGGTTCTTGAAAAATGTGTTTTCATTCAGCTTAGACAACATGTTGAAGCTAATAATCTATTTGCCCTATACCAGTATGATTCTAGAAGTACTTGGAGAACCTAAACCACCATCACCAAAACCCTTAGTAACATCATCCACATGTTGGATAAAACTACCTCGTGTAGGCTTGTCCTCTTAGACTTAGCAGCAGCGTTTGACATGATCACCCGTCACAGGCTTATACAAATACTAGATGCCAGCAAGTGCATCTGTGGATTGCCTCCTTCCTGTTAGTATTGGTTAGGATTGGAAGCTGTGCATCCAGATGTTCTTTCAGGCTCAATCTTAGCTCTGGTGCTGCTTAGTCTTTACCTGAAGCTACTGAGAATCTTGATGAAAGAGTGGCCATCCATCAATACACTGACGATGCCCAGATTAACCTACGGATAACGTCCCTTCAGGAAGTATGGACCATGACAGTGCGTCTGCAAGAAATGCATAAGTGGTTGACTGAAAATCTCCAGTAGTGAATACCAAGAAAACCTGAGTATCTCCTAATCAAATGTCCTCATGATACCACAATTCATGAGCACTGCCTGTCTGAACTATGCTGTGATAGTTCCTTACACAACTTTATCCACAGTGGCATAATCATGAGGAATATGGATAGACTCAAACGCCTGCATGGTTCATCATGTTGAAACAACTTCCACAAAACTTCGAGCTGCCTTACATGCTATAAAAAAGCTGCAACCCTTTCTTTAGCCGAATGCACTTAGAATGGCAGACCAATCTCTGGTTCGCTCTCAGACTGATTCTTGAAAGATGGGCTAGTCCCAATCAAGACCGCCTTTTATTTCACAGTCAGGCTCATTTCCAACAGCAGGAAATGTAATCATGTCACAATGGGGCTTAAAAACTTCCAATCACTCACTCTAAGTTGTCTTGCAGTTCTAGAAAGACCTTACATCTCAATAAACCCGAAAACCTGCTATCAATTCTCTACAGATCTGGCGTTAACAAGAGATTTAACACTTGGAACGTCTCCACACACACCTTCTCTGGAGCAATCATTTGGAATTCACTTCAGGTGGGTAGGAGACTGGCATAATCCTTACTGTCCTTTTGAAAAAAGTAGACCGTTCCTACTCAGTGGCGGCTGCCTCAGAATGAGGGTCGTAGGGCGGGGGTACGGGGAAGAAAAAATAATAAAAAATAAAATTGCATGTCGACGACGCCGCCTCTCCTCCGTTGCAGATCCGTAGGCACCCAGGCTCCCAGCCTCTCCCAGCCAATCACAACGTTGCATCAGCAACGTCGTGATTGGTCTGAGCGGACAATCAGGCAGTGCCTGGGAACCTGGGCATGTTCTCCACCAGGCTGTGCAACACAGCCCAGTGGAGTACATGGTAAGTGAAGTGCGCATGATGGGTTGGCCGGCTGAAGAGGGCTGGCCAAACCATCATGCGCACTTAAAGGAGTGCAAACAACTCCTCACTCTGCTCTGACGGCAGGGAGCCTAGCCCTGCCTCACCCGACCTAGCTACAAGACCGGCAAAGAAAAAGACAATGATATTAACTCTTGTTATTATCACTTTGTTTTTTTGCGCTGCTCGCTGAGCAATGGGGCGACGCTCCTCCTCCTTAGCGGAGGAGACGCCACTGTTCTTATTTGAACTTCATCTAAACTAATGTATTGAGTGCCTCTTCTGGGCTAATTTAATTCCCAACTGAGGTGATCTTTGCTCCTCCGCTTCCCTTAATGGGTCCCTCCCTCTACGGTTCCATCTCAGCCTCTTCTTGTAAAGTCACTCTGCTGCTCAATTGCTTCTTTTGGTTACTGTTGAACTGTTGACTGCTGGTTATTGGCCCTCTTAATATTCATTTGTTCTATGGAAGATGGGCTGTTGGACTGTTAGTCATTGGACCTTTTGATAATCCCTTGTTCTATGTAAGATGAAGTTTCAACTTTGAACGTTTTTCCTTACAGTGCACTGATACCCTATGGTCGAGTGCCTTTTAAAAGGCTGTAAAAATAATAACTAAATAAATGATAGAAAATGAGACCAAAGTTAATAAATCTCCCAGTTAGCCAGCTACTCTCTATATGGCTGTCACAAGCAGGCGTGCAACGGCCATTGGGCTCAAAAGGCTTCAGCCCCCCCCGGTCGTGTGTGGCCTCCCAGGCTCAGACAGCTTTCTGGGCACACACACAGCCTCACCGAGTACTTCACAAGTCTTTAAAAGACCATTTGCTTGTTAATGAGGCTTTGTTGTTTTTTCACCCCTTCTTAGAGCCCCTGCATCTCCACTCTGCATATTGCCGGAAGAGTCAGCCTCCCCAACATTTTTTCTTAGCCACCCCCCCCCCCCCCCCCCCGAAATTTGGCTCTAGGTGCGCCTCTGGTCGAAAGGGTAGACACTGTAAACAAAGATTGGCAGTTAGGAGCTGTAACAAGGCATAAATAGTCAGAAAGAGTGTCTTTCCTTTCAGTTCTTAAACCTGTAAAGTGAGGATGTAGCACCATACCAGGGTAGGCTTCAAGTTTTTTTTTTTTGCCTTAGGGTAAGGTTTACAGGACTGGAAAACACTTAGCTACCAACAGGGCTGGACTGGCCGTAGCGGGCACCGGGCAATCCCCCGGTGCGCCGCACAGGTGGGGGCCGGTTTTGGGTCCCTGGGGGCCGTTTTTGTTACAGGGCCGTTTTTGCAGCATAGCTGCAAAATCAGCCCTGTAACAAAATTGGCCGAAAACCGGCTCTGGCTAAGAGCTCGGCGGCACCCCCCAGCCCCGGGGGGCCGGCCGAGCACTTTGCCAGGGCCGGTTTTGGTTCCCAGTCCGGCCCTGGCTACCAATATATGTCCCCTATGAATAGGTTACCCCGAATAATCTCCCTCCCGTCCATCAAGCACATAAAAGCACTTGCCCAAATAACATTTGCGCCAGCTCATAATAGTTTTTTAATGTCTCTATAATTCTCTACTTGTTTTACTTTACTCTCGCCTTCTTAAATGTAAGTAAGTGAGAGAATACAAGTCTTCCCTTTTCTGATCCAAAACGTCCCTCTCTACCACTCCCACTGTTGGCATGTATGAAACTCTCCATTCCATGCATATTCATGTCTTGTTCAGTTTCTTTATAGATGCCAAACATCATCAGATCTGCTGACAGTGAGAGAAGAACGTTAGTCAAAGCAGAGCATACTGCCAAGTACACCCACCCTAACCCACAGATGGCATCCCTTGACATTGGCTTCACATCTGTTCAGGGTAGCAATGTTGCTGCTATAAATAATTCTTTAATTTTAGTCTGATTCAGTCTCCAGTGTACAGATTCTATGCAATTCAATGGAAGCCACCCGTGAGGGACAACATCTGCAGGCAGCAAATGGAGCCGTCAGTGGTCACACGGATTGCTGCATGTGCCCTCTAATGTCCCTTTCACAAATTATTGTCTACCGGGGTCTAAATGACAAAATACCTTAAAACACCCAGGTTTTCTTTTTAATCAATTATGTTTTAGGGATAAATAAAAACAGAATTTTGAGTGAAATTAGGGAAATATGACCCTGCATCTTAAAACCAAGACAATAATCCTAGAAATTCTCCCTGGAATACGGTAGAGCCCCTCCTGGTATTTAGGACCCGGATGAGACCCGATGATGAAGCATGCCACAACTAGAGTGAGTGCAGGGCACCAATAAAAAGAACTAGGATTGTTATTCTATGGTCACATGGAGGACATTCCAACACGATCTCCAATCCTACTACCTGTGTCGTAAGGTAGTAGGATACCGGTGGTGAGTGATGGGTAGTATCACATACCCTGTAAAAATGGTCATAAAATGCAAAGTGGTCAGTGATACTTTTGGCCCCAGACCGGGCTTTTCAAGATTTAAATCCTTCTATAGTTTAGGCAGAATCAAGTCATCACAAACTGCAAACATATTTTTTTATAATGCAATTTGGTGAGATCAAAAGTTCATAATTCTGTGTTCTTTTGTGATGGCATTCCATTGATATTTCCTAAATACTAGAGAAAGATATATCAATGTAGAAAGCCCATGTGCAAAAGTATTAGTATATCATAAAATGCACTCCGAACCACTGCAGATGCTTTGAATGAATATATTAACTCCACTGCAATGTGATAAAGGGGACTGCATGTGATATCTGCAGGGTAGTGTAGGTGTGAACATATGATATAACTGTCTATGTTTGGTTGAAACTATGATGTCCTTGATATGAAGTATCAATGAAATCTTTGTTTGCTAGTTCTATGAAATAACCTGAAGTGTAATATATATTATATATATATATACATATTAAACACTCCGCAGATAAGCAGCAACAAAGTCCTCACCACTTCCCCAGCATTCACGGACACTGACCAAAAAGATAAGTGCAGATTATTTTATTCTGTGAAGTATGCCGCCATAACGTTTCGGCTCCTCCGTGCCTTGATCATATGACAATATATATATATAGGTTTTATAAAATGTGCAGTTTGTAAAGCCTGCAAAAATGGAATTAGTAAAAGTGAATACACAACACCCTTCAGCAATAGACCAGTCCGCATTCACAAAAAATTGACGTGCAAAACTGAATTTGCTATTTATGTGCAGGAGTGTCCTTGTGGCCTGCGCTATGTGGGCAGCACTAAGCTGCAGGTCCACAAGAGGATACTCCAGCACATCCGGGCAATCAACAATGGAGATTCTACCTATACGGTGCCAGGCATTTCGAAGAATTTCATGCCAGAAACTCTACTGAGTTAAAGTTCTTTGTGATCGACACGGTTGCACCTCTGAGAAGAGGTGGTGACCGAGAGTCACGTTACGCGAATTGGAGACAAAGTATATTGTAGAAATGGATTGTAAAACACCTCATGGATTAAATTCCAGTGAGGATTTCTATATGCATTTATAATTAGTTAGGCATTAAGTCCTCATAGAATTGTGTCAGCTGTTGTCCGCCTTCCATAAGTTTTTAAGCAACAAAGTTTAAAAAATTTTAGAGTAACATTTTCACTGTACTGTACATTTTGCACTGGTTTGCACATGGCTTTGCACTTTATGGTTGATGTGACTTTGCGTATTTTTGCACTGGTTTTTATTGTGCTCGACATGGAATAGTGGTGAATGGCCCACTTGGGCTTTATTTTTAACATCAAGACCATATTGCTGATATAATGTGTGTATTTCAACCAATTTCAATTTGAGGATGCTGCTATTTATCATGAAAAGTTTTACATTTGTTTTACTTTTTAAAGTTGCATTCTATCTGATGAAATAGGTTGTTTACACTCCGGTGAATTTTAGAGCAATGGTCACATGATATCAATATTTATTTACTTATTTATTTATTATGCTGCATATTACTTGATATTTATCAGGTTTGCTCTATTTTGCACATATCTTGTTTACGACTTACCTTGTTTATGCATTTGTGTTTAAACATAATGGTCATTTGGTGTTTTGGTATTTCTTCCATGCCAATGCATTTACCAGTGTGTCACATCATTTGGTCTCTCACTTTAAAAACTGTAACCGCTCCCCTAACAGTGTCATGTGATCAAGGCCCCACGTGCACCACTACTTTGGGTTCGCCTCGTCCATTCTACGAGAGTGACGATTCAAACTGCATATATATATACATATATATATATATATATTTTCTACTGGCGGTCGCCAGTGGATAGTTATAGTTAGGACCTATTTTCCATAGGAAATCCGCAACATTCTATTCCCAATAAGTCTGGCGCCGGTTGGTGAATCGTCACTAAATTTTCCAACCTTTGGGCCAGCTCCGCTCCGCTACTACTCTGAAAGTTTTGTGGTGATTCGTCAAGCGGGGGCCGAGAAAAAAGGGTGGTCCCAAAACACGTTTTCCCCATGTATTTTTCCATAGGATCTGTTGTCGCAGCTACAGCCCGAACCGCTGAACGGACTTACACCAAATTTGGGAAAGAGGTAGTCCTCAGTTCAGACTCATGCCTTTTGCATTAATGGTGTGAATCCGTTCAGTAGTTCCTGAGAAAATTAGAGTTAAAAGTACATATATATCTATGGCCGGGGAGGATCCGCGGACCCTACCCGCACCGTAAGCGCACGCTCCCCGAACCGAGCACGCACCCTCCTGATCGCACGCTGAATGCTAATTGGCTGTCGAGTGTCTGTCTACATTGGATACCAGGAACTGTTGGCGGCCATTTTCTGCCTCGGTAGAAGCGAGGCTGAAGAAGCACGGGGAATAAGTGTGTAAAACATATAAAGGGGGCAGAGTGGAAATACTCTGACCCTGTAGAGGTGCTTATGGGGTCCCAGAAGGACCCCCTGGGGCCCCCTTTAAAAAAAAAAAACATCGAAATGCGCGCACGATGCGCGCATCCTATCGCGTTTGGTGCACGGATACTCTTGCGTTGGGTGCGCGGATCCAAGGAAAAAAAAATTGAAAAAAGACAAGAAATCATTGGTTGTATGACAACTTTCTACACTGAAAGGTAGGGTGTATATTTCTGTTTTTTAAAGGCATGATTCTTATTGGTTAACAAAAACTGATTGTAAGGAACATTATATATGATAAGCTGATATGTTGAAAAGTCAAGCACACTTGCTGTCTTGTTTAGCAACATTGTGTGCTGAACTTGTGACCTGTGTGCTCAGTGCAGTGTTCCATGACCTGTTTCTATGGTAACAGGCAGAAGGCAGTTTGAGGGAAGGGTTGAAATGTATTTCATTTGGAAAGGGTTGAAATGTTTAACCAATAGAAATGTGTGTTTGCTTTTGAATTTATGTGGGAAGGATTGTGATTTGATGTTTACATGTATATGTGTGGAAAATGAAAGGGAAACTTTTCCATTCTTTGTTTTTGCTGAGAGGTGCACAGTGCAGAGATTCTGTAAAAGAAAATCTGGTGTGTGACTGATATACTTCTTAGTCTACAAAACAACTTGAAAGGTGAGTTATTTAATTGTGAGGGGATGTATGTAGACTATTTTGATTTTAATCAGACTAATGTATTTCTTCTGCTACAGTGTAGAGAGTACTTTTTTTCTATACAATCTTATTGACAGTGTGTGTGCATGTAGAAACCATTCTGTGATAAGCATATGTGTTTTTCATGTGTTTGCAGACAGATAACTGTGGGATTCTATTACCATCCGGAGGCGTTGCGAGGAAGGAGCACGGATATTTTACGGCTCCAAAACCTACCATTGGGTCCTTATCAAGGAGGCATTCTTTTATCTTCGGACCCGCCATGTGATACGCGACTGCTACTTCTGCGACATTGCGTGTTTCCTGATAGGATTCTTCACCAAACACGGAAAATTGTTCTATTTTGGAGTCAATCACCACCTTCTTCACATTCAACATGTTGCTTTTTGATTGATTTGCCCAGAGGAAGGAGACAGCCGAACAGCCGACCTAGCACTTCCGGTTGAGAGAAGGCGGGAGAAGGCGGGAGCTTCGGGCTACTTGGGATAGTCCGCTGGCTGTAGGCACTCGCGAACACCAGGAGGCCCCCGGCACGCGGACAGGCGGAGCCCATAGGGAGATGTGATGTGGGTCCAAAACTGGACATTTGGGACCCCCCTTGAAAGAATATATTGAACATAGGAGAATACGGAGCACGGATGCCAGAGTGAGTCAAATCAGTTCCGGGGGTATCAGAAGAGCTAGAGAGAGAGACCGAGAGCGACGAAAACTCGGCGGAGAAGCCCGGAGCACAACTCTGCCGCCCTATGGGAGGGGGACGCTGAGGGGTGCACCGATTGCCGCAGAGGCTGCAGAGCAGAAGACTTGCCGGTGTGCCCTCCGTCACATTGCGGGACGAACGTGGCTACAGGCAAGTCTCCCTTTTCACTCTCTTAGGGGAGACGCACCGAGTCATCTGTGGGGGCAGCGGAACGCTGAGGACAGTGCATTACATGCCCCGGGAGCCTGAGGGGCAGCACCAGCGGACACGCCCTCTGACACCGGGGCCTTAGACTCTACCTCCGCGGGAGACGGGAGACGCACCGAGATATCTGTGGGGGCAGTGGAGCGCTGAGGACAGTGCACTACACGCCCCAGGAGCCCCAGGAGCCTGAGGGGCCCTTGACACCAAGTTCTTTATCGATAGGTGGGACGCGCGCAGGAGTGCGCCTGGCTAAGCGCAGGCAAAGGGCAGGCTGTCTGTGGCCATCCAGGGACGGAGGAGGACGGATTGGGCCCGGTCACTAACTACTGTGGATTAGGAAATACCTGTAAACGCCATTGGACAAGCATTGGGTCAGTACATGGCATAATGTTCTTTATTTAAGTAAAGGGCGATCCTGTAAGCCACCACTGGGACTAGAGATGCTTTGGAGTGATAGTGAGCAGCTGAAATTGTTTGGACACCTAATTTGAGTTTAGTGTTTTCAACTCGGGGTAACCACTTAGTGGCATCACTTGGCGAATTGGATTAAGCTTACAGACATGGCAAATGCAGTCCAAACTAGGTCGTCAAAACTCACTAAGTGAGCCCCGGATATATTAAAAAGCAGTAAATTAAAAGGAATGCCCACTTTGAACCGTGAAAAACCAACCGCCATCGACAGAATGCTAGGTAAAGTATTAGGGGAAGTAGCATCTGCGATTGAGCGCACGGAGAGACGTCTCTCACTAACACCCCAACCTGTTTCATCAAACCAGGGGCAGGACTTAGATGCCCAAATATTAGCATTGGCATCCCCTGACTGCGGGACATTTGATATCCCATGTGCTCAAGGGGGGACCTCACTGGCACAGGACATAACATCAAGGGGGGGGATCACCACCAAAGGGTAAGATTAGAAATACTAACGGAAAAAAAGTCTAGGCGCAAGAGGGTTAACACGAACAAGGGGGTACTAGACACCTGCTCTACAGAAGCAAGGTCTCCTGGAGAGGACGACTTAAATATACAATCGCCCCCAATGTGGGTATCCCAAATAATATCTAACCTACAGATCCATCTTGAGCAACTTGTTGCTAACCAAACCAAAGTGATCCTCAGTAGGTTGGATAAAATAATAACTCTGGTTAAGACAAAGGGGTCGGTTGGCGGTAGCAATCCCCCCTCCCCTGGGCAATAATGCAATTAGTAGTGGCATAGAAACATCAACCACAAATAGGACCCGAAATGATCAAACCAACACAACCACACATCCCTTCACCCCATCGAATACCCAATCTGTAGGCTTGACACAGGCCCCCCGAGTTTGTCCATCATTAGCAGGGAAGCTCCCCAGGGAGTACCAAAAGGCATACATAGGGTGATGGTCCATAGAGAAGCTTCATCCCCCCCGCTAGTCGGGGACAATTAGAGAATTGCGTCACGAAGGGGCACTTAAACACGTCAGTAACTCTCAATCTACCCCCTGACGCAGCCCCTTATGTGATTATACTTAAAGGAGTCCCAGTGCTGAGACGAGACCAGTTGGAGACCTATGATGAGCTCAAAAACAAAACTATGTTTTGGTTAAATAAGCATAGGCCCCTAGTAGGCATGGAACAAGGGGAAATATTAATGGTTAGAAGGGTGAATTGGGTGGGAACTAGGCCCAAGGATAACATCGGGGATTGTGTGGTTGTGAATTTTAGAAATACGCAGATTGTTGACCAGATATTAAGGTGGGGCCCAACCACGGATTTGAGTAACATTTGGTCTATGCCCCTTAGCTTTTTTTACCCGAAGGGGGCCTACAACGGGGGGCATGCTCCGGATGGTCTAAGAGGCAGGGTGTGGAACCTGGTTAGGCACAATCGTAGACCTCTCTCTGTAGTCATGAGGAACCAGGACGGGATTAATCTTCAGAATAGATTTGAACCCCTGATGAATTTAGAAGAACAGGATTGACTAGGGACAGATATAAACCCCAGGCAGAACCAAGATAGGGACAAGAGTCCAGAACAGAATAAGGTACCCCCGATGGAAACATCGAGACAAGATTTAAGTCAGAGAGGGGAAGATAAGGGGGTAACTATTGCAGAGAGATTACAACCATCCATTATAGTAGAGATTGAGATAATGGGGCCTGATAGTGGTGCTTTAGACACCCAATCAAAACACCTACATACTTTAGCCTACCAAAATGAAACTTTTATAATGGAGGGAAATGTGGGTACTCACCCCCCATGGCTGGAGCAAGAAATCCTGTCAAGCAGGATGGATTAAAACTAGTATCCTGGAACGTAGCAGGACTTGCTGCCAAATATGAGGATCAGGAATGGAGGCAATACATCACCAGGTTTCATGTTCTATGTCTTCAGGAGACCTGGTTGATTGATTGTAACCGTTTCTCCCTGGAGGCGTTCAAGTGCTTCGCAGTCCCCGCACAAAGGTCAGCTTCAGGGAGAGCCATGGGAGGGTTGATTATATACGTAGATCTTCTTATCGAAGGGGTTTGGTCTAATCTAAATTGGTCATCATACAACATGCAAGCTGTAGGTCTCCGCTCAAAAGGGGTAAATATTACCCTAGTTAACTGGTATAATGCGGTGGGAGCAAATGGGAAGGAAAGTATAACAAAAGAATTGGACTCTCGCCTAAATGCCCAGCTGTCGGTTGTGAAGTCGGGAGCAGTTCCATCTGTAGTTCTCGTAGGTGATTTCAACTGTCATCTGTGCGCGAACCTAAGACCACTTACGAAGGACTGGTCACGGTGCACAGTGGAGAAAGGGCCACACTTTTTGCATTCACTGGACGGTGCGCATTTAGATAAGGTGTTGAAAGGCCACAATCTGGTCCATACCATGGACCTGGTAGGAATGGGCAGAGGTGGGGAGCCTAATCCCACCTTTAAGGGTAGAGGATGTCTATCTTATATCGACTACATTATGGTTTCACCCATACTTAAAACCTGGGTCAGTAGGGCAGACATAGAAAGGAGCATTTTCAGCGACCACAACCCTCTGGTGTTAGAGCTAAAAGGACCAATTATTAAATACGTATCACGAGGGGTAGGCGCCGTGGAGACGATATCAGACCAAGGGAGGAGGCTTAGATGGTCTAAAATAGACGGAGATAGCTTTTACAAAAGCTTAATAACCAGAGGGGAAGACGCATTTCATGTATGCCTCGACCCCAACATTGAGGGGGCCACGGTAGTAACCGCTTTCGAAAAGATGGCGCACCTCATTGATGGATTATTAAAGACCACCAAGACTAGGACATTACCTACCACACCCAGATGGTTGGACAGAGATTGCTCAAAAGCACATAAAGAGCTTAAGTCTAGCCTAAAACGTCTGCCCAGGGATAATTCGTACATAGCCCAATGTAGGCAGATATATAAAAAGGCACAAAAAAAACGTAAGACTAGTCTCCAAATGCAAGCCTGGGAGGACTTAAGGGAGGCGGCGGATAGAAGAGACTTGACTGAGTTTTGGAAAATTATAAACACACCATGTTTTCAGGACTCCAATGCCCCACAGATTTTAAATATTATTTTGCCGGAGCAGTGGCATTCCCATTTCAAAAATCTATATAATCACACTGGTGAAATTAATTATGGTGAGGGGCAGAGGTTAAAACTGACTGCAAGGCCTGATATCACCGTGGTAGGAGTGGAGGGGGCCATCCTGGGCCTAACAAAAAATTAAGGCCCCTGGCCCGGATGGGATCCCTCCAGACCTTTATCTCGGAAAAGTGGAGTTGTGGGCACCCATTCTCACGAGGGTCCTGAACGCGGCAGTGGTGGCAGGTCTGCGCGTTCTTGGTCCTCGGCAACAATAGTTCCAATATTTAAAAAAGGAAATAGGGATGACCCACAATGTTATCGCCCGATATCCTTGATCGATGTTACGGCGAAGGTGCTGGGTCGTGTTGTCCTATAGCCAGTAAGGAGGCGGTTTATTTGGGGTTTATGGACCTTTCTGCGGCCTTTGATCATGTGAATAGGGAAAAGCTATGGGCCCTGATGACAGGTCTTGGGGCGGACCAGGACCTACTCAATATTCTCAAGGCACTGCACTGGAATACAACTGCGTCTGTTCGTTTTAATCAAGACGGAAGCAAGACTCCATCGTTCCCATGCACTAGTGGAGTGCGGCGGGCTGCATCCTAGCTCCCTTTTTGTTTTCACTTTACATAAATAACTTAGATAGTGAACTGTGTAAACTCAGAGTGGATTCTCCTCAGGTAGGCACTCGCCCAGTCCCTGTCCTGCTTTATGCGGACAACGCGGTGCTCCTAGCACCGACTCCGCGGGGATTACAGAGGCTGATTGATGGATTTGAAACTTTTATGTCCTCACTTGATCTATCAGCAAACCTAGATAAATCGTATATCATGCTTGCGGGGGCCAGACCAGACAAAATATTTTTTTATTAGATTGGAACTCATAAAATTGGTCGGGTCCAGTCCTTTTCCTACTTAGGAGTATTGTTTGACGGGCTTCTAAAGTTTAGACCTTTAGTGGACAAACACTGCTCAAAATTGGTGGCCTCATCTGGGGCTATAATGGGTTATGGGAGAAGGCTGGGAAGATGGTCCCCCGAGCGAGTGATGAATTTGTATAGATCAATATGCTGCGCTAAGGCAGTTTATGGGGCTGAAGTTTGGGGCTTTGCGAATATACATCAGGTCCAGATAGAGGAAAATACATTTTTTAGAAGGATACTGAAAGTCCCGCACAGTACATCAGCCTACATGATACATGAAGAACTGGGAGAACCGTATATTGAAGATCAAATCAAGGTCAGGCCGCTCTTGGCCTGGGTGAGGATTTGGTCTAACCCCGAGGCAGGCCTCAGTAGACAAATTATTATAGATTGTCTGAATCGAGACAATGGGAGCTCTATCCCATGGCTAAACTATGTAAAGTGTACTTTTGAGGCCATTGGTTGTAAGAACCTCTTCACCGAGCCTGAAGCCCTCATTGCCCAGAATAAAACGTTAGTCAAGAAAAAGTTTGGGGAATGGACAACTGCAAGCAGGGCGGCCACTGAAGAGTTTAAATCTACAGTTGTGGCCTATAGATTACTGAAATGGGAGAGTGGAAGGGAGCCTTATCTTTCACTGATTCATAATGCACAAGACAGATTTTATATGACCCGCTTTAGGTTCAACCTTTTGCATCATTTATTATCTGATCCTCTTGGTTTTACCTTAACGGTGGAGCAGAAGGGTACCTGCGGCTGCGACAATAAGTCTCCGCAGGATACCCTTCATTTTGTTTTGTTATGCTCATTTTATACATCACCTAGGCGTAAGTTCCTGGTGGGAATTTTGAAAAGAGCTAAGTTTAGACATGCCAAGATTGCCTTATTGTTTTTGCAAAAGGCCAATGATGCATATACCTTGTCCTGTATTATGAGTTTTATTAAGATGGCGGTAAGGATAAGGAACTCGAGAGAGATGGGTTGATTGCAATGCCCTGTATTTAGAGATCTGGGAAAATGAAAAGAAATGCCATGATTTGAACTGTCTTTTTAATGTTTTTTAATGCGTTTTAACTGTTTCATGAACTTTTATGGTATCTTTATAAGTGCCGAATAAAGAAATATATTGATTGATTGATTGATTGAACTGTGCTGTTTTTATATTTTGGTAGAATTAGAAACCAGTCATTGTTTATGAATTTGTGAAATTAGTTATGTTTCTATCTTAAAATGTAGTACTCCTTCTAGATGAAGAAATGTGTTTTGGTATAGTGCAAGGGATAGTGTTGTTTGTCTAGAATCACACAGTGAGTATGTGTGCATTTGGGAACCACTGTGAGAGAAGCATTTGGTAACATTGTGTATTTGCTGACAGATAACTGTTTTAAAACCTGTCATGTTGTCAAGTTTTAGTAGCATTAGAAGCCAGTCTTTGCTTATGCATTGATAAAATAAGTCATGCTTTGACACTAATGTGCTGTACTTTAATATGTAGATTGTGTGTAGTCTCCTTTCCCCTTGCAAAGTAGTGAATGAGTTTTGGTAAGCTGCTAGGGATAGTGTTGCTTGTCTAGAATCACACTGTGAGTCTGTGTGCATTTGGGAACCACTGTGAGAGAAGTATGTGGTAACATTGTGTATTTGCTGACCGATAACTGTTTTAAAACCTGTCTTGTTGTCAAGTTTTAGTAGCATTAGAAGGCAGTTTTTGCTTATGCTTTGATTAAATGAGTCAGGCTTTGACACAAAAGTGCAGTCCTGAAATATGTAGATTGTGTGCAGTTCCCTTACCACTTCCACTGTAGTGAATGAGTTTTGGTAAACTCCTAGGTATAGTGGTTGTTGTCTAGAATCACACTGTGAGTCTGTGTGCATTTGGGAACCACTGTGAGAGAAGCATTTGGTAACATTGTGTATTTGGTGACAGATAACTCTTTTAAAACCTGTCATGTTGTCAAGTTTTAGTAGCATTAGAAGCCAGTCTTTGCTTATGCATTGATAAAATGATTCATGCTTTGACACTAATGTGCTGTACTTTAATATGTAGATTGTGTGTAGTCTCCTTACCCCTTGCACAGTAGTGAATGAGTTTTGGTAAGCTGCTAGGGATAGTGTTGCTTGTCTAGAATCACACTGTGAGTCTGTGTGCATTTGGGAACCACTGTGAGAGAAGCATTTGGTAACATCGTGTATTTGCTGACAGATAATTGTTTTAAAACCTGTCTTGTTGTCAAGTTTTAGTAGCATTAGAAGCCAGTTTTTGCTTATGCTTTGATTAAATGAGTCAGGCTTTGACACAAAAGTGCAGTCCTGAAATATGTAGATTGTGTGCAGTTCCCTTTTCCCTTCCACAGTAGTGAATGATTTTTGGTAAACTCCTAGGTATAGTGGTTGTTGTCTAGAATCACACTGTGAGTCTGTGTGCATTTGGGAACCACTGTGAGAGAAGCATTTGGTAACATTGTGTATTTTCTGGCAGATAACTCTTTAAAAACCTGTCATGTTGTCAAGTTTTAGTAGCATTAGAAGCCAGTCTTTGCTTCTGCGTTGATTAAATGAGTCATGCTTTGACACTAATGTACTGTACTTAAATATGTAGATTGTGTGCAGTACCCTTACCTCTTCTAGACTAGTGAATGAGTTTTGGTAAACTGCTAGGGATAGTGTTGCTTGTCTAAAATCACACTGTGAGTCTGTGTACATTTGGGTAAGGATTGTGATAGAAGCATTTGGTAACATGGTGTATTTGCTGACAGATAACTGTTTTAAAATCAGTCATGTTGTCAAGTTTTAGTAGCTTTAGAACTATCCTTTGCTTATGCATTGATAAAATGAGTCAGGGTTTGACAATAAAGTGCAGTACCATGTACTATTCTCTTCACTGTGCCAGAACTAAAAATTTAAAAGTTTTACCCAGGCACTGTCCTAGCAGTAGTCTGATGATTTAGTCAGTTTCCAAGTACTCATGTTGTGAACCATACATTACCGCATAGACTGCTTCAAATGTCTATGCAGTATGCATGCAGTCTTCTAACATACTATACACTTGTCTTTCACATCTTCAATTCATAGTCAGTATCCATACAGTCCAGCAAACATCCTGTCAATCCCTTTTCACTCCTCTAGTGACCCATTCAGTACCAAGTACTAATCCATTCACTGTGTCAAAAGCCAACCACTTATAAATTCACCCAGGCACTCTCTTTGCTGTTCTCTAATCATTCCGTCAGTTCCCAAGTACTCATGCAGTGAGCCAGGCCTTAGCACATAGACTGCTTCAAATGCCTATTCACTATGCATGCAGGCCTCTAACCACCTACACAGTTGTCTTTCACACCTTCAATTCCCCAGTTAGTATTCATACACTTCTAGCAAACACCCTATTACTCACCCAGTGTGTCTCCTTATAGTACTGTAATCATTCAGTCAGTTAGCATGTAGTCTTTTAGTGAGGTTGGCTTTAGGGCATATACTGCTTCAAAGTAGTATGCACTATGCATGTAGTGTTTTAACCATCGTCACACTTGTGGTTCAGGGCTATAGTTTCTTAGTCAGTTTTTATATAAAATGTGTTTGTACAGTAATGGAATAGTATGTATTTGAAAGTTATTAATATTCATATATTTGTGATTCTTTTTTACAGATACAGAACCGGAGTGTTTCTCATCCATTTGCACTCTTCTCGTGCAAGATTGTTCGGATGAAGGGTCCTTAGGTGCTTCATCATACTCGCCGTGCCGCATGAGTATTTCTTGTTAGGATCCCCTCGCGACAGCACTCTTTTGCTAATCTTGCACGTGACCAAGGTGGCATTGGTCTTTGTTTGCCCCTCGGGAAAAGTAAAACATTTCCACACCACTAAAGAAAAACGTGGTGTGCATGGTGTCTCCTCCAAAAATTCATCCTCAGATGTATGAGGAGATGCAGGTGATGCCTGCTGCCCTGAAGCCATTTTTGTTTGAAAAAAGTTAGAGCTAAGTGTAAACTTAGTCTAAAAAAATCTTCTTCTCTGCAAAGAGATGCTCTTCCAAAGAAGGTCAAAGAAGAATGATTGAATTGGGTGGGGTCTTTCAATAATTAGAAGAGGAAGTGTAATGAACCAATCAAATCTCTTTTTTTGCAGGTCACATGGGATCTGCGCACCCTGCGCATACGCAGCACGCACCCAGCGCGCATCCGCGAAATTGAATTAAAAAGAAATTTAGGATTAGATGTACAAATATATTACTTTTAAGACTAGTTCAGAGTTTGTCTTCAATTAATATTCACATGAAATACATATATATGTTTTTTTAAATGTTAAATATTTCGCGGGATCCGCGCACCTACCGCGTCTTAGACGCAGATGACGCATCGCGGAAGCGCGTAAACGTCGCATTACGTACATCAAACGTGTCGCGTATAGGCTGGGAGTCGCATACCGGTCGCATTGCGATCGCGCACAAAACACGTACCCAACACATACCAGGCGCGGATGCTATCGCGTAGGGATCGAGAACGGTGCGCATAGGGTGCGCGGATCCAAAAACATGGAAAAAAATATATAAAATAAAGTTTTGAACATATAGTTAAAAAAATATTTTGAAAAATATAAAAAAATATGTTTGAAAACCCATTAAATTCAAATAATATTTTTTAATTTTTAAAACAATGAATTGAAAAAATAAGTTTAAAAAATGGTGATAAAAAAGTATTTAAAAAAAAACATAATTAATGAAATTGACACACTGAATTTGAAAAATATAGAAATCCAATCAAAATCATTAAACATGATATCTTTAGAGTTAAGTTATAGATAGGAATTAGCATTTAAAAAACCTTTGAAATTCACTGAAAAAAACATAGGTTTCATGCACGTAATAGTTAGGAATTGGCATTTAAAAAACCTTTGAAATTCACTGAAAAAACCAAAGGTATCAGGGGCGTTATAATTAGGAATTGGCATTTAAAAAACCTTAGGAATTCACTGAAAAAAACATAGGTTTCAGGGGCGTTATAGTTAGCTGGACATTTCCCTCGTACAAAACCCTAGAAATTCCCCTGTTATAGTTAGTTCAGCTAACTATAACTCACGCCCCCGCAATGCACTGCTGATGACGTCACATATTACATCACTCATGACATGGTCAGTGACATCACTGATGACATCACTGATGACATCACTGATGACGTCAGCCATGTGATAAATTAGTGCATCTTCTCACACCCTAATATAACCTTTGATACACCAACTCAAAATTTCAGACGGTCATTTTGAAAACCATAGATACTCCAATACCAATAACTACATACCCACTCATTGACTCTTAGGTCTACATACACCTCCACTCACTCACCTGTAGAGTCACTCATACTTACAGTCACTCCGTACAAGACTATCATATGCATTTATACACCTATATAGACACTCAGACACCGCCAATCATCCATTGAGGTACTGACACACCTAGTCAGTTGTGCAAATCATTAAACACAGTCCAATTTACTCACCTATACAGTTAAACACACTCAAGTTCACTTACTCATAAACATACTAACAAATTCTGACACTCTTATACAATTACTAATACAAGCACACACTCATCCATACAGCCACTCCCGCAATCACACACTCTCACATATAGATAGTTATATACTCTTACACACATATACACTGCGTTTCACATATGTAGTTACTGACACATGTACAACTGAGATATACATTCAATCACTAACACACTCATACATACACTCACCCAACCATACAGTCCATCACAGTTGCACTGTTAAAACCATGCACCCATAGAATCACCCACTCACACATCTATACACAGATGCACACACACCCTACCCACACAAACACTCAGGCACCCATACAGATACTCAGACAACCAATCAATAACCCATATAGACACTCATATAGCTATTCACAAAACCATGCAGCCACTTATACACCGACACACAGACACATACAGACATTTACACAGTTTAGTCACTAGTCTGCTGTAAGATACATTCAATGACTCACTTATAGAGTCAGTTACGCACCTAGAAAATCACCCATTCACACACTTATACACCCACTCATTCTTCCATAGGCCTTTCACTATAAATATATAAAACATATTTAAATTTTTCAGAAAAACACACATTCACTGGATGATGTCATCAGTGATGTCATTTGAGATGTCATCAGGGATGTCATCAGTGATGTCACTGACCATGTCATGAGTGATGTAATTTGTGACGTCATCAGCAGTGCATTGCGGGGGCACGAGTTATAGTTAGCTGAACTAATTATAAC
This sequence comes from Triturus cristatus, assembly GCF_964204655.1. Classification (NCBI taxonomy): domain Eukaryota; kingdom Metazoa; phylum Chordata; class Amphibia; order Caudata; family Salamandridae; genus Triturus; species Triturus cristatus. Next base: position 801,348,935 of record NC_140582.1, on the reverse strand, counting down.
AGGGGAATTTCTAGGGTTTTGTACGAGGGAAATGTCCAGCTAACTATAACGCCCCTGAAACCTATGGTTTTTTCAGTGAATTTCTAAGGTCTTTTAAATGCCAAATCCTAATTATAACGCCCCTGAAACCTTTGGTTTTTTCAGTGAAAAAAAATAAATAAATATATATATATATATATATATCACGTTGTAACCGTTTGAAGATTCATTGCTTGCTTTCTCCAAGGTAACGGACACGGACCCAAACTGGTGCTTAGAAGGTCTTTATTTCACTTTCGCCATTACGCGTTTCAGCTCCGTAGAGCCTTGATCACATGACGTGGTCGCTACCAATCATAACTTAAATATCATAATACACAACTACTACGAGAAGTCACATGGTCATGAACATAGAAGACAAACGTCAGTGTATATTTAAAACAAATGTAAAAACAGTTAAATAACTTTCACATTGTGACGTTTGTTGAAAAATATTTCACAATTGGTGATACATTTTTGTTTGTTCTGTTTGATCAATTTGTGTAAAATTTATGGTAAAATACCACATATTCTCTATCACAATTTTGGGTATCGGGTTATATATATATATATTATCATCTACTGGCGGTCGCCAGTAGATAGTTATAGTTAGGACCGAGTTCCTATAGGAAATCTGAAAATTCTATTTTGAATAACTTTGGCGCCGGATGACGAATCCTCGCGAAAATTTCAAAACTAATGGGGCACTCCGCTCAGCTCCTACCCTGAAAGTCTCGGGGTGATTTGTAAAGTGGGGGCTGAGAAAAAAGGGGGGTCCCATAACGCGTTTTCCCCATGCATTTTCCCATAGGACCTTTAGTCGAAGGTACAGCCCGAACGGCTGCACAGAATTACTTGAAAGTTGGCAAAGAGGTAGTCCTCAGGTCAGGCATGTGCCTTTTGCATATATGGTGTCAATCTGTTCAGTAGTTCCTGAGAAAATTGCAGTTAAAAGTACAGAAATATATAGTGCGCGCACCATACGTGCGCGAGCGAAATTCTGATTGGTGGTTACATGTCAGTCAACATTCGAATCGGTCGAAATCAGGAAGTGTCGGCCGCCATTTGGTGTGTGACAGTGAAAAAGAAAGGTGGAGAATGTGAAAAGGGGGCAGGGTAGAGAGTTCCTGGCCCCCTAGCCTTTGTCAGGGGGTCCCTGAAGGACCCCAAAGGGTGAAAAAAACATTTTATTTTTTTTTCAAAAAATCGCGGGGTGCGCGCACTGTGAAAAACTTAAAAAAAAAAATAATTTCAACTGTTTATAAGTTCATAGAAGATATTAACTATGCTGTTCAACTTTATCCAAATACAAAAAAAAGAGCTGAGCCATTCCATATTACAGGATACAGTCAATCTATAACTATATACATAGGTAGTTTATTGTAAAATAAATATATAAAAAATATAATAATACATACATAAATTAGCATTTAAAAAACCTTGCAAATTCACTTAAAAAACCATAGGTTTCACACATGTTATAGTTAGCTGGACATTTCACTCGTAAAAAACCATTGAAATTCCCCCATTATAGTTAGTTCAGATAACTATAACTCGCGCAACCGCCACTCTATCACAAGGATGATGTCATCAGTGAAGTCATTAGTGATGTCACTGACCATGTCATGAGTGATGTAATATGTGACGTCATCAGCAGTGGATTGCGGTCGCGCAAGTTATAGTTATCTGAACTAACTATAACGGGGGAATTTCAATGGTTTTTTACGAGTGAAATGTCCAGCTAACTATAACATGTGTGAAACCTATGGTTTTTTAAGGGAATATGTATATATATATATATATATATATATATATAAATATATATATATATACATATTCATTCAGTGAATATATATGTGTATATATAAATATATATATATATATATATATATTCACTGATAAAAACGTAGGTTTCAGGGAAGTTATAGGTAGAAATTAGCATTTAGAAAACCTTAGATATTCACTGAAAAAGCCATAGGTTTCAGGGATGTTATAGTTAGTTAGACATTTCACTCGTATAAAACCAGAGAAATTTGGATGTTATAGTTAGTAGAGCTAACTAGAACTCGGTCCCCTGCAATGCACTGCTGATGACGTCACATATTAAAGCTTTTTTTCACTTGCAAATATCTTTTGCGCTGTTTGACATATGTTCACGAATTTTTCAAAATTACTGGTTCACTCAGGTCAGCTCCTGTCTTGAAAGTTTCGGGGCACCCCTCTTACCTCTTTGTGCAACTCTCTTGCCTCTTTCTATACCTCTCCCTTCTTTCTGCACCACTCCTGCCTCTTTCTGTACCTCTGTTGCTTCTTTCTGCACCTCTCTTGTCTCTTTCTGCACCCTTCGTGCCTCTTTCAGCACCTCTGTTGCTTCTTTCTGCAGTTCTCTTCCTTCTTTCTGCATCCCTCCTGCCTCTTTCTGTATCCCACTTGCCTCTTTCTGCACTTCTCCTAACCCTTTCTGCGCCGATCTTACCTCTTTTTGCACCTCTGTTGGTTGTTTCTGCACCTCTTTTGCTTCGTACTGCACTTCTCTTGCCTCTCTCTGTACCCCTCTTTCCTCTTTCTGCTCCTCAGTTGTTTTTTTCTGCATTGCTCTTGCTTCTTTATGCACCCCTGTTCCAAATTTCTGCATCCCTCTTCCCTTTTTCTGCACCCCTCTTCCCTCTTTCTGCACCTCTCTTGCATCAGTCTGCCCACCTGTTCCCCTCTTTCTGTACCCCTTTTGCCTGTTGCTGCATCTCTCTTGCCTCTTTCTGCAGTTCTCTTGCCTCCTTCTGCACCTCACCTGCCTCTTTTTGCACTTTTGTTGGTTCTTTTGCACTGCTTATGCTTCTTTCTGCACCTCTCTTGCAAATTTCTGCACCCCTCTTGCCTCTTTCTGCACCCCTCTTACCTGTTTCTGCACCTCTCTTGCCTTAGTCTGCCCAACTGTTCCCTCTTTCTGCATCGCTTGTGCCTGTTTCTGCAACTCTCTTGCCTCCTCCTGCACCTCACTTGCCTCTTTCTACAACTGTCTTGCCTCTTTCTGCAGTTCTCTTGCCTCTTTCTGCACCCCTCTTGCCTCTTTCAGCACTTCTCATGCTTCTTTCTGCACCTCTCTTGACTCTTTCTGTACCTCTCTTGTCTCTTTCTGCACCTCACTTGCTTCTTCCTGCACCCCGTTTGCCTGTTTCTGCACCCCTCTTCCCTCTTTGTGCTACTTTCTTGCCTCTTTCTACACTTCTCTTCCTTCTTTCTGCACCTCTCCAGCCTCTTTCTGTACCTCTGTTGCTTCTTTCTGCACCTCACTTATCTTTTCCTGTACCTTTCATACCTCTTTCAGCACCTCTGTTGCTTCTTTCTGCAGTTCTCTTCCTACTTTCTGCGCCCCTCCTGCCTCTTTCTGTACCCCTCTTGCCTCTTTGTGCACCTCTCCGAACCCTTTCTGCACCCCTCTTGCCTCTTTTTGCACCTCTGTTGGTTGTTTCTGCACCTCTTTTGCTTCTTTCTGCACTCCTGTTTCTGTACCCCTCTCCCTCTTTCTGCACCTCTATTGCCTCAGTCTGCACCCCTGTTCCCTCTTTCTGTACCTCTTCTGCCTGTTTATGCAACTCTATTGCTTCTTTATGCAGTTCTTTTGCCTCCTTCTGCACCCCTGTTGCTTCATTATGCACTTTCCATGCTTCTTTCTGCACCGGTCTTGCTTCTTTCTGCACCCCTGTTGTCTCTTTCTGCACTCATCTTCCCTCTTTCTGCACCTCGCTTGCCTCTTTCTGCATCTCACATGCCTCTTTCTGCACTTCTCTTGCTTCTTTCTATACAGCTGTTGCTTCTTTCAGCAATTCCCTTACCCCTTTCTGCATTTTTCTTGCCTGTTTCTGCACCTTTCTTGCCTCTTTCTGTACCTCTGTTGCTTTTTTCTGCACTTCTCTTGCCTCTTTCTGCACCCTTTGTTCCTCTTTCGCCATCCTTCTTCCCTTTTCCTGCACATCTCTTGGTTCTTTCTGCACTGCTCTTGCCTCCTTCTGTACCTCTGTTGTTTCTTACTTCACTGCTCTCTGCACCTCTCTTGCAAATTTCGGCACCCCTCTTGCCTCTTTCTGCACCACTCTTGCCTCCTTCTGCACCTCTGTTGGTTCTTTTTGCACTGCTCTTGCTTCTTTCTGCACCTCTTTTGCCGGTTTCTGCAACTCTCTTGCCTCTTTCTGCACTTCTCCTGCCTCCTTCTGCACCTCTGTTGCTACTTTTTTGCACTTCTCTTATTCTTTCTGCACCCCTCTTGCCTCTTTCTGCACCTCTGTTGCTTCTTTCTGCACTTCTCTTGCTTCTTTCTGCACCCCTCTTGCCCCTTTCTGCACCATTCTTACCTTTTTCTACACATCTGCTCCCTGTTTCTGCACCTCTCTTGCTTCTTTCTGCACCCCTATTCCCTCTTTCTGCACATCTCATGCCTGTTTCTGCAACTCTCTTTCTACAGTTCTCTTGTCTCTTTCTGAACCTCTGTTGCTTCTTTCTGCACTTTTCTTGCCTCTGTCTGCACCTCTCTTGTTTGTTTCTGTACTACTCGTTTCTTTCTGCACCTGTCTTGTAAATTCCCTCACCCCTCTTGCCTCTTTCTGCACCCCTCTACCTTCTTTCTGTACCCCTCTTGCCTCTGTCTTCACCCCTCTTGCCTCTTTCTGTACCTCTGTTCTTGTTTCTGCACTCCTCTTGCTTCTTTCTGCAGCAGTCTTGCCTCTTGCTGCACATTCATTGCTTCTTTCTGCACTTCTCTTGTTTCTTTCTGCACCTCTCTTGCAAATTTCTGTACCCCTCATGCCTCTGTGTACACTTCTCTTGCCTCTTTCTGTACCTCTCTTGCCTCTTTCTGCTCCTCTCTTGCCTCTTTCTGCACCCCTCTTGCCTCTTTCTGCACCTCTTTTGCTTTTTTTCTGCACTTCTCTTGCCTCTTTCTGCACCTCTGTTGGTTCTTTCTGCACTGCTCTTGCTTCTATCTGCTAGTCCTGCACATTTCTGTACCCCTCTTGCCTCTTTCTGTACCTCTGTTGGTTCTTTCTGTACTTCTCTTGCCTCTGTGTGTACCCCATTCCATCCTTGTGCACCACGTTCCCTCTTCGTGCACCTCTTTTGCCTGTTTCTGCACTTTTCTTGCCTCTTACTGCACCTCTGTTGCTTCCTTCTGTACTTCTCTTGCCTCTTTCTGCACCCATCTTGCCTCTTTCTGCACCTCTTTTGCTTCTTTCTGCACCCCTCATGCCTTTTTCTGCACCCTTCTTCCCTTTTCCTGCACGTCTCTTGGTTCTTTCTGCTCTGCTCTTGCCTCTTTCTGCACCCCTCTTGCCGCTTTCTGTACCTCTGTTGTTTCTTACTGCACTTATCTTGCCCCTTTCTGCACCCCTCTTGACTCTTTCTGCACCTCTGTTGGTTCTTTCTGCAGTGCATTGCGGTGGCGCAAGTTATAGTTAGCTCAACTAACTATAAGGGCCGAATTTCTCTGGTTTTGTACTAGTGAAATGTCCAACTAACTATAACGTCCCTGAAACCTGTGTTTTTTTCTGTGAATTTCTATGGTTTTTTAAATGCTAATTTCTAACTATAACGTCCATGAAACCTATGTTTTTTTTAGTGAATTTCAAAGGTTTTTTAAATGCTAATTTCTAAATATTCCTACAGAGATGGGACACGTGCAGAAAGAGGAAGAAAGGCGCAGAAAGAAGCAATAGAAATGCAGAAAGAGGCAACAGTAGTCCAGAAAGAGGAATTAAGGTGCAGAAAGAAGCAAGAGATATACAGAAAGAACCAACAGAGGTGCAGACAGAGGCCTTGTTGCATAGTCATCCTGTGCCCTGGGCGCCCCCCAACGTTTTTCTGACTAGCACTGGTGCTAACTGACTATGACTGACCCTGGGCTCTGCCTAACCAGGCCCAGAGCCAGTGCTATGCTGAAAGACACTTAGAATACAGTGAAAACACCTACATACACTAGGGTACACTATGGTTTGGGATACCCCTGTGATTGGCATGACCTCCCCTGTAAGGCCCTAGTACATAATAGGGCAGGGGGGTTAAAACTACCTATAAGTCCCTAGCATATAATAGGGCATGGCAGTTTAGAGGCCAGCAGCCCTTTTCTGCACTCGCATATGTGCACTGCTTTGCCTGAGGTCAGTTTAAAAGTAGCCCTGTGTGTGCAGAAAGAGGCAAGAGATGTGCAGAAAGAGGCAAGAGAGGTGCAGAAAGTGGGAAGAAGGGTACAGAAAGAGGCAAGAGAGGTGCAGAAAGAAGCAAGAGAAGTACAGAAAGAAGAAACAGAGGTACAGAAAGAGGGAAGAGGGATGCAGAAAGCGGCAGCAGAGGTGCAGAAACAGGCAGAAGAGGTGCAGAAAGAGGGAACAGGGGTTGTGAAAGAGAAGAGGGGTGTCAAATGAAGCAAGAGGGGTGCAGAAATTTGCAATAGAGGTGCGGAAAGAAGCAAGAGCAGTGCAGTAAGAAACAACAGAGGTACAGAAGGAGGCAAGAGGGATACAGAAAGAGGCAAAAGAAGAGCAGACACAATCAAAAGAGATGCGGAAAGAGGCTAGAGGGGTGCCGAAAGAGGCAAGAGTGGTGCACAAAGATGCAAGAGAGGTGTACAAAGAGGGAAGAAGGGTGCAGAAAGAGGCAAGTGGGGTGCAGAAAGGAGCAGCAGCGGTGTAGCAAGAAGCAAGAAAAGTGCAGAAAGAAACAACAGAGGTGCAGAAAGAAGTAAGAGCAGTGCAGAAACAAGGAAAACCAGTGCATAAAGAGGCAAGCGAATTGCTGAAAGAAGCAACAGAGGTGTAGAAAGAAGCAAGAGAAGTGCAGAAAGAGGCAAGTGAGGTGCAGAAAGAAGCAAGAGCAGTGCAGAAAGAACCAACAGAGGTGCTGAAAGAGGTAATAGAGGTTCAGAAGGAGGCACAAGGGGAGCATTAAGAAGGAAGAGGAGTGCAGAAAGAATCAACAGAGGTGCTGAAAAAGGCACAAGGGGTGCAGAAGGAAGGAAGAGAAGTGCAGAAAGAAGCAACAGAGGTTCAGAAAGAGGCAAGAGAGGTGCAGAAAGAAGCAAATGAAGTGCAGAAAGAGGCAACAGAGGTGCAGAAAGACGCAAGAGAGGTGCAGAAACAAGGAAGACCAGTGCAGAAAGAAGCAAGAGAAATGCAGAAAGAGGCAAGTGAGGTGCAGAAAGAAGCAAGAGCAGTGCAGAAAGAACCAACAGAGGTGCTGAAAGAGTCAATAGAGGTGCAGAAGGAGGAACGAGGGGAGCATTAAGAAGGAAGAGGAGTGCAGAAAGAAGCAACAGAGGTGCAGAAAGAGGCAAGAGAGGTACAGAAAGAAGCAAATGAAGTGCAGAAAGAAGAAACAGAGGTGCTGAAAGAAGCACAAGAGGTGCAGAAAGAAGGAAGAGAAGTGCAGAAAGAAGCAACAGAGGCACAGTAAGAGGCAAGAGTGGTGCAAAGAGGGAAGAGAGGTGTTGAAAGAGGCAGGAGGGCTGCATAAAGAATTAACAGAGGTGCCAAAAGGGGCAAGAGCGGTGCAGAAAGAAGCAAGTGAAGTGCAGAAAGAGGCAACAGAGGTGCAGAAAGACGCAAGAGAGGTGCAGAAATGAGCAAGAGAAGAGCCGAAAGAGCTAAGAGAATTGCTGAAAGACGCAACAGAGGTTTAGAAAGAAGCAAGAGAAGTGGAGAAAGAGGCAAGTGAGGTGCAGAAAGAAGCAAGACAACCAATATAACAAGGGGAACCCCTGACAAGTAGATGTAGGCAGAGAAGCAGGGAATACAGAAAATTCACAAAAAAGAGAACCTATCTCTGCCTGTATATTTCAAAAATGTACACCGTATCATTTAATTGGGGACTGACACTTTGACTGAGCCTACAGACATGCCGTTAAACAAAAAGGAGAATATTTTTTCTTAAATTTTATTTGTCATTTTTGTATAAATAAAAAGAGATTAATTCGAATGCAGTAACATATTGGCGATATATAGGTAATTTTGCTTTAAGGTGCCAAAAGATTTGTATGCAGCAGAATTAGTCAAACTCAAAAACAGGTCCCAATCCAAAAGCGTGCCAGAGAGCGTGTGTGCAGAGTGGTGGGCAAAGGGAGCGTGGCCTGCTATGAGAACTTAGCAATCCTGCTGTGTGGGACTTACTGGAGGTAATAGGAGGGGTAGTTGGTCCCCAAGGTTGTCGTTGGGTGCCAACTACCTGTAGGAAAGTGGCTCTGTATATACTGTTCCCAAATAGGTACAGTGTGTACAGAGTCCACAGCCCCCAGAGGTTTGGCAGAGGCTAAAGTTAGATATAACCTTACTCTCTAAAGTGGTAGCTTGGTTGAGCAGTAAGGCAGTATCAGAGGACAGTGGAAAGCATTTGTTGTACACACTCAGTCAGCAAATGGTCTCACACACTCAAGAACTGAACTCTAGGCCAATGGTTTGTATATAAAAATATATGGTTGTTTTATTTTTGAACCAACAATAGGTATCAAAATATACCTTCTGAGAATGAGATGCTTTAGTTAAATACTTTGCAATAGGCAATTGACTTTTGAATGCAATAGGTACAGTTTGCTGCAATAGGCAACACAATTTCAAACACCATAATACATTGAGCTCAATGGGAATTTGAAGTTATATGCAATTGATTACTTTCAGGATTACTTTTCTAACTCCAGGACTGGATCCTAGATTCAGTCCTGGGACAAATCGAATTGGCCGCACACTGCTCGTCACACCAGCAAGTAGCCCCAAGGAACTCTGGTAGATGTAGTGGCGACGGCGAGTACGCCTATGCCACAGTGTTAGAAAAGAAGTATGTGTCGCATTAGCCATCCCTGGACACGTGTTTCGAGGTAGTTGCCTCTCGTCAGCAGGGAGCAGATCAGTGTAAAGGGGTGCCGCGTGGACTGCCAAAGTGTAATTAAAACAGGTAGAGTACCTCTCATGGCGCGCAGGTGCAGGTCCAGAGCTCGTCAGCCCGAATGGCTCAAGGGAGCCTTTATGTAACAAATCGAATTGGCCGCACACTGCTCGTCACACCAGCAAGTAGCCCCAAGGAACTCTGGTAGATGTAGTGGCGACGGCGAGTACGCCTATGCCACAGTGTTAGAAAAGAAGTATGTGTCGCATTAGCCATCCCTGGACACGTGTTTCGAGGTAGTTGCCTCTCGTCAGCAGGGAGCAGATCAGTGTAAAGGGGTGCCGCGTGGACTGCCAAAGTGTAATTAAAACAGGTAGAGTACCTCTCATATGGCATTATATTTCTATATACTCGTGGCGTAGGCGTACTCACCGTAGCCACTACACTATCCAGAATCCTTTGGGGTTATTTGCAGCATGACGAGCAGTGTCGCGACCCATTTACGTAAATTACTAATAGCTCATTCGAGCGACTTTGGCTGACGAGCCCGGTGTCTGCACCTGCGCGCCTTGGAAGGTATTTTACCTATATATATGGCAGTCATCGGCACCCCGCATACCTACCTGCTCCCTGCTGACGAGAGGCAATTACCTCGAAACACGTGTCCAGGGATGGCATTATATTTCTATATACTCGTGGCGTAGGCGTACTCACCGTAGCCACTACACTATCCAGAATCCTTTGGGGTTATTTGCAGCATGACGAGCAGTGTCGCGACCCATTTACGTAAATTACTAATAGCTCATTCGAGCGACTTTGGCTGACGAGCCCGGTGTCTGCACCTGCGCGCCTTGGAAGGTATTTTACCTATATATATGGCAGTCATCGGCACCCCGCATACCTACCTGCTCCCTGCTGACGAGAGGCAATTACCTCGAAACACGTGTCCAGGGATGGCATTATATTTCTATATACTCGTGGCGTAGGCGTACTCACCGTAGCCACTACACTATCCAGAATCCTTTGGGGTTATTTGCAGCATGACGAGCAGTGTCGCGACCCATTTACGTAAATTACTAATAGCTCATTCGAGCGACTTTGGCTGACGAGCCCGGTGTCTGCACCTGCGCGCCTTGGAAGGTATTTTACCTATATATATGGCAGTCATCGGCACCCCGCATACCTACCTGCTCCCTGCTGACGAGAGGCAATTACCTCGAAACACGTGTCCAGGGATGGCATTATATTTCTATATACTCGTGGCGTAGGCGTACTCACCGTAGCCACTACACTATCCAGAATCCTTTGGGGTTATTTGCAGCATGACGAGCAGTGTCGCGACCCATTTACGTAAATTACTAATAGCTCATTCGAGCGACTTTGGCTGACGAGCCCGGTGTCTGCACCTGCGCGCCTTGGAAGGTATTTTACCTATATATATGGCAGTCATCGGCACCCCGCATACCTACCTGCTCCCTGCTGACGAGAGGCAATTACCTCGAAACACGTGTCCAGGGATGGCATTATATTTCTATATACTCGTGGCGTAGGCGTACTCACCGTAGCCACTACACTATCCAGAATCCTTTGGGGTTATTTGCAGCATGACGAGCAGTGTCGCGACCCATTTACGTAAATTACTAATAGCTCATTCGAGCGACTTTGGCTGACGAGCCCGGTGTCTGCACCTGCGCGCCTTGGAAGGTATTTTACCTATATATATGGCAGTCATCGGCACCCCGCATACCTACCTGCTCCCTGCTGACGAGAGGCAATTACCTCGAAACACGTGTCCAGGGATGGCATTATATTTCTATATACTCGTGGCGTAGGCGTACTCACCGTAGCCACTACACTATCCAGAATCCTTTGGGGTTATTTGCAGCATGACGAGCAGTGTCGCGACCCATTTACGTAAATTACTAATAGCTCATTCGAGCGACTTTGGCTGACGAGCCCGGTGTCTGCACCTGCGCGCCTTGGAAGGTATTTTACCTATATATATGGCAGTCATCGGCACCCCGCATACCTACCTGCTCCCTGCTGACGAGAGGCAATTACCTCGAAACACGTGTCCAGGGATGGCATTATATTTCTATATACTCGTGGCGTAGGCGTACTCACCGTAGCCACTACACTATCCAGAATCCTTTGGGGTTATTTGCAGCATGACGAGCAGTGTCGCGACCCATTTACGTAAATTACTAATAGCTCATTCGAGCGACTTTGGCTGACGAGCCCGGTGTCTGCACCTGCGCGCCTTGGAAGGTATTTTACCTATATATATGGCAGTCATCGGCACCCCGCATACCTACCTGCTCCCTGCTGACGAGAGGCAATTACCTCGAAACACGTGTCCAGGGATGGCATTATATTTCTATATACTCGTGGCGTAGGCGTACTCACCGTAGCCACTACACTATCCAGAATCCTTTGGGGTTATTTGCAGCATGACGAGCAGTGTCGCGACCCATTTACGTAAATTACTAATAGCTCATTCGAGCGACTTTGGCTGACGAGCCCGGTGTCTGCACCTGCGCGCCTTGGAAGGTATTTTACCTATATATATGGCAGTCATCGGCACCCCGCATACCTACCTGCTCCCTGCTGACGAGAGGCAATTACCTCGAAACACGTGTCCAGGGATGGCATTATATTTCTATATACTCGTGGCGTAGGCGTACTCACCGTAGCCACTACACTATCCAGAATCCTTTGGGGTTATTTGCAGCATGACGAGCAGTGTCGCGACCCATTTACGTAAATTACTAATAGCTCATTCGAGCGACTTTGGCTGACGAGCCCGGTGTCTGCACCTGCGCGCCTTGGAAGGTATTTTACCTATATATATGGCAGTCATCGGCACCCCGCATACCTACCTGCTCCCTGCTGACGAGAGGCAATTACCTCGAAACACGTGTCCAGGGATGGCATTATATTTCTATATACTCGTGGCGTAGGCGTACTCACCGTAGCCACTACACTATCCAGAATCCTTTGGGGTTATTTGCAGCATGACGAGCAGTGTCGCGACCCATTTACGTAAATTACTAATAGCTCATTCGAGCGACTTTGGCTGACGAGCCCGGTGTCTGCACCTGCGCGCCTTGGAAGGTATTTTACCTATATATATGGCAGTCATCGGCACCCCGCATACCTACCTGCTCCCTGCTGACGAGAGGCAATTACCTCGAAACACGTGTCCAGGGATGGCATTATATTTCTATATACTCGTGGCGTAGGCGTACTCACCGTAGCCACTACACTATCCAGAATCCTTTGGGGTTATTTGCAGCATGACGAGCAGTGTCGCGACCCATTTACGTAAATTACTAATAGCTCATTCGAGCGACTTTGGCTGACGAGCCCGGTGTCTGCACCTGCGCGCCTTGGAAGGTATTTTACCTATATATATGGCAGTCATCGGCACCCCGCATACCTACCTGCTCCCTGCTGACGAGAGGCAATTACCTCGAAACACGTGTCCAGGGATGGCATTATATTTCTATATACTCGTGGCGTAGGCGTACTCACCGTAGCCACTACACTATCCAGAATCCTTTGGGGTTATTTGCAGCATGACGAGCAGTGTCGCGACCCATTTACGTAAATTACTAATAGCTCATTCGAGCGACTTTGGCTGACGAGCCCGGTGTCTGCACCTGCGCGCCTTGGAAGGTATTTTACCTATATATATGGCAGTCATCGGCACCCCGCATACCTACCTGCTCCCTGCTGACGAGAGGCAATTACCTCGAAACACGTGTCCAGGGATGGCATTATATTTCTATATACTCGTGGCGTAGGCGTACTCACCGTAGCCACTACACTATCCAGAATCCTTTGGGGTTATTTGCAGCATGACGAGCAGTGTCGCGACCCATTTACGTAAATTACTAATAGCTCATTCGAGCGACTTTGGCTGACGAGCCCGGTGTCTGCACCTGCGCGCCTTGGAAGGTATTTTACCTATATATATGGCAGTCATCGGCACCCCGCATACCTACCTGCTCCCTGCTGACGAGAGGCAATTACCTCGAAACACGTGTCCAGGGATGGCATTATATTTCTATATACTCGTGGCGTAGGCGTACTCACCGTAGCCACTACACTATCCAGAATCCTTTGGGGTTATTTGCAGCATGACGAGCAGTGTCGCGACCCATTTACGTAAATTACTAATAGCTCATTCGAGCGACTTTGGCTGACGAGCCCGGTGTCTGCACCTGCGCGCCTTGGAAGGTATTTTACCTATATATATGGCAGTCATCGGCACCCCGCATACCTACCTGCTCCCTGCTGACGAGAGGCAATTACCTCGAAACACGTGTCCAGGGATGGCATTATATTTCTATATACTCGTGGCGTAGGCGTACTCACCGTAGCCACTACACTATCCAGAATCCTTTGGGGTTATTTGCAGCATGACGAGCAGTGTCGCGACCCATTTACGTAAATTACTAATAGCTCATTCGAGCGACTTTGGCTGACGAGCCCGGTGTCTGCACCTGCGCGCCTTGGAAGGTATTTTACCTATATATATGGCAGTCATCGGCACCCCGCATACCTACCTGCTCCCTGCTGACGAGAGGCAATTACCTCGAAACACGTGTCCAGGGATGGCATTATATTTCTATATACTCGTGGCGTAGGCGTACTCACCGTAGCCACTACACTATCCAGAATCCTTTGGGGTTATTTGCAGCATGACGAGCAGTGTCGCGACCCATTTACGTAAATTACTAATAGCTCATTCGAGCGACTTTGGCTGACGAGCCCGGTGTCTGCACCTGCGCGCCTTGGAAGGTATTTTACCTATATATATGGCAGTCATCGGCACCCCGCATACCTACCTGCTCCCTGCTGACGAGAGGCAATTACCTCGAAACACGTGTCCAGGGATGGCATTATATTTCTATATACTCGTGGCGTAGGCGTACTCACCGTAGCCACTACACTATCCAGAATCCTTTGGGGTTATTTGCAGCATGACGAGCAGTGTCGCGACCCATTTACGTAAATTACTAATAGCTCATTCGAGCGACTTTGGCTGACGAGCCCGGTGTCTGCACCTGCGCGCCTTGGAAGGTATTTTACCTATATATATGGCAGTCATCGGCACCCCGCATACCTACCTGCTCCCTGCTGACGAGAGGCAATTACCTCGAAACACGTGTCCAGGGATGGCATTATATTTCTATATACTCGTGGCGTAGGCGTACTCACCGTAGCCACTACACTATCCAGAATCCTTTGGGGTTATTTGCAGCATGACGAGCAGTGTCGCGACCCATTTACGTAAATTACTAATAGCTCATTCGAGCGACTTTGGCTGACGAGCCCGGTGTCTGCACCTGCGCGCCTTGGAAGGTATTTTACCTATATATATGGCAGTCATCGGCACCCCGCATACCTACCTGCTCCCTGCTGACGAGAGGCAATTACCTCGAAACACGTGTCCAGGGATGGCATTATATTTCTATATACTCGTGGCGTAGGCGTACTCACCGTAGCCACTACACTATCCAGAATCCTTTGGGGTTATTTGCAGCATGACGAGCAGTGTCGCGACCCATTTACGTAAATTACTAATAGCTCATTCGAGCGACTTTGGCTGACGAGCCCGGTGTCTGCACCTGCGCGCCTTGGAAGGTATTTTACCTATATATATGGCAGTCATCGGCACCCCGCATACCTACCTGCTCCCTGCTGACGAGAGGCAATTACCTCGAAACACGTGTCCAGGGATGGCATTATATTTCTATATACTCGTGGCGTAGGCGTACTCACCGTAGCCACTACACTATCCAGAATCCTTTGGGGTTATTTGCAGCATGACGAGCAGTGTCGCGACCCATTTACGTAAATTACTAATAGCTCATTCGAGCGACTTTGGCTGACGAGCCCGGTGTCTGCACCTGCGCGCCTTGGAAGGTATTTTACCTATATATATGGCAGTCATCGGCACCCCGCATACCTACCTGCTCCCTGCTGACGAGAGGCAATTACCTCGAAACACGTGTCCAGGGATGGCATTATATTTCTATATACTCGTGGCGTAGGCGTACTCACCGTAGCCACTACACTATCCAGAATCCTTTGGGGTTATTTGCAGCATGACGAGCAGTGTCGCGACCCATTTACGTAAATTTCAGTCCTGGGACAGTTCTTGGAAACAAGTGAGTAAATACGATTTAGGTATCGTTGTGATTTTTAGGCAATATTTTGCTATTTTAAAAGTTGACACTTAGAAACTTTTTCTAATCAAATTACCATTGTTATCCTATGGGAGGAAATTCCCTTAGCAGGTAAGTGGGGTTATGGTTACCTTTTCTAGGTCAGTGTTGGATCCTGGATCCAGCACGAGTGTACCACCTGTAAGCAGTTGAGAAACTGCGTTTAAGTTATACAGGCGATTTGTAACGAATATTTATAAGTTTGCAAAATCGACACAAAAGAAATTTCACAGAAAAACAGTCAATGGTTTCCTATCGAAGAAAATTCAAGTTACGGGTAAAGTATGTTCTTGTTACTTTTGTAATTCAGTGCTGGGCTCCTAGGCTCAGTACTGGGACATCTATCTAAAACAGGTAAGTAATTACGTTTTCACAGTTGGTACGATTTTTAAAGAATATTTGTAGTTTGCAAAAATCGACAGAAGAAATTTCACAGAACAACAGTCAATGGTTTCCTATGGAAGACAGATGAGTTAGTGGTAAGTACGGTTGTAAGTACTTTTCAAGGTCAGTGCTGGGCACCAAGATCCAGCACTGGGATCTCTCCTAATAGCAGGTGAGTATTTCCGTTTTCGTTACTCGGTTGATTTTAGGTGAATATTTTAAAATGTAGAAACTCTACACTTAGAAGAAATTTCAAGAGAAACCAGTCAATGTTACCCTTTGGAAGAAAAGTTCTGGGCATAGACTTAGGAGTCTCCCAGGGTCAGGTAAGTACAGTTGTTACACCCTCAGCGGCACAGGGGCAGCCGGGTGCAGAGTGAGTTAGGCCCAATGTTATCCTATGGGAGGCAGGGGGCCCTTGGTTGGTGGCTGCTGACTAGCAGGCCACGCGGCTGTGGGAGCTGGGCTCCTGGTCGCTTGCTCAGTGCAAATGGGGAATTAGGTAGGAGTAGAAGTTGCACTGCCAGGGCCACTCGGGGGCTGGGTGCCGGGTGCTTTTGAGCCTTCGGGCGCTCAATGGATTGCAATGGAAAAGCTCAAGGACGAACAAAGGCTGCAAGCTCGGGGACGAAGATTCTTCAGGTGTGATCACCACTTCGAGAGGTAAGTTGGGTAGTTGGAGGATAGGTAGGTACCCAGGAGTTGGGCACAGGGGTCCGCAGGGCTCCGGGTGCAGGGGTGCCTTTTGGAGTCGGAAAATATTACCCTCTGTTGATCGCGGTTGGGGGGGTCCCTGGTTCTGAGGCTACAGGCGTCGTCAGGAGCATTGAGGTGGGTCCTCGGGTGTCGGATTCGGGGTCACAGTCGCTGGGGGGACGTCCTCGGGGTCTTTGTTCACTCCAGCACAGGCCAGGATTGGCGGGTGCAGAGTGTGCAGGGTTCGCGGTTCCTGGCTGATGCCAAGGGTTAGTTACTTGCTTTGAGCAGTGCCACTGCTCGTGGGAGTCCCAGATGCTCAGAGTCACAAGGTAGCCAGTTCCTCCAGGGTTTGTGAGGATGCTGGCCACAGGAGGTGCCGGGATTTAGCAGGAGCAGGTTCGAGGGTCGACAGGCCGGGAGGGCTGGGGCCAAAGCAGTTGGTGTCTTCCTCTTGTTAGCAGATGCACGGCAGGTCTTCTTTCTTCTTGATCTTCTTTGTGGTTTCAGAATCTGGAATCTAAGGAAGGAAGGTTCAGGGTGCCCCTAAATACTAAATGTAGGGGTGTTACAGGTAGGTAAAGGGTAGGGACCACTGGGTCCCTGCCCTGGGGTGGGTACAGCCCCTATCCTGCCACTCTCCTGTGGGAGGTGGGCAGTGACCTAATCCTGATTGGGTAGGGCTCCCCATCTGCAAGATGGCGAGAGCCCGGGATGGGCTTCACCTTGCCTCCCCCACCTGAGGGGTGGGGTTGGCAGAGGCTAGCACACCCCCTGTACTTCCTTGGGGGTTTCCGGCCAGTCTTCCTGCCAGAGAGGGGGTTTAGAACTGGTAGGGGCCAGTTGCTGGGTACAGCAAGTGGCCTGGAGAAGCCCACAAAGGCGGCATGCCTTTGAAGCTTCCCATCCAGGGGGAGGAGACCTAGCACCTCGCCCAGGATGTGCATTGTTGCAGGCCCAGGAGAGTGGATGGCTCTCTACCCAGGGGTCCAGCAACATGTTTGCTGTGTGGCAGCCTAGGCAGCCCCTCAGACCAGACGTGGATTGTAGGTTAGGTCCAGGGCGCATCTCTAAGCGGCCCTCTGTCATGCATTGTTCATTAAATCCTGCACTGGCATCAGTGCGGGTTTAATGTGCTGAGAAGTTTGATACCAAACTTCTCAGTCTTCAGTGGAGCCATCATGGTGCTGTAAAGTTCGTGTTGACGATCTCCCAGCACCATATACTCTTAAATGGCAGCACTGCACTTACAGTACCCAGGAATGGACCTGGGTACTGTAGGGGCACAGGGCTCACGCTCCTGTACCCACACCACTGGCATAGGGCACCCAGCTAGAGGGGTGGCTGATGTATGCCAGGGCAGTGTATGTTGTGTGCCATGTTGACTCTCTGTTTTGTTCTTTACCCAGACACTCAGCCTGCAAGGGCAGCGTGTTTGTGTCAGGGTACAGGGCCTCAAAGGGTGGCACAATAAGTGCTGCAGCCCTTAGGGGCCTTCACTGGTCACAAGGCCCTGGGTACCTAGGGTACCATTTACCAGGGGCTGACATGTGGCCAGTGTTTGCCAAATTGAGTTTTAGGTTTCAGCATAGTTCTTAGGGAAGGAACATAGGCCCTGGGCACCTAATTGGCAGTAGCCCAGGGCACACTCAGTCAAAGTACATTTAGCAATTCAGCAAAAAGTGGGAACATACCATGCAAGAAAGATGGCACTTTCTCACACTACCCCTCTTGTTACCTGCAGTAAGTCGCACACAGTGGGATTGCTGAGACGTCTAAGGAGGGCATGCACCCCTTTCTCCACCGCTCTGCAACCGCGCCTCCTGGCAGACTACGGGATGGGGGATGAAGTCCAATTTACGGAGGGACTTTGGGGGCCAAGAAGCCCTCCTGGTACCTCCTGTAAGTCCTACGCAGTGGAATTATTGAGCGCTTGTCGGAGGCCCATCTATGGATGAGTGGCGGTGTATGAGTGTCTGTATAGATATGTGAGTGCATATGATAGTGCCGTATTGATGGTTGACTGCATGCATGAGTGGCTGTATGGGTGAATGAGTGGATGTGTGTGTAGACCTGGGAATTATTGAGTGGGTATGTGCTAACTGGTATTGGTGTGTCTATGGTTTCGAAAATGGTTGTCTGTATTTTAGAGTGAGTGTATCAAAGGTTATATTAGGGTATGAGGATGTTCATCTGATTATCACGTGTATGATGTCATCAGTGATGTCATCAGAGATGTCATTTGAGAAGTCATCAGTAATGTCATCAGTGATGTCACTGACCATGTCATGAATGATGTAATATGTGATGTCAGCAGTGCATTGTGGGTGCGCGAGTTATAGTTAGCTGAACTAACTATAACGGTGGAATTTCGCTGGTTTTGTACGAGTGAAATGTCCAACTATAACGTCCCTGTAACCTATGGGTTTTTTCAGTGAATTTCTAGGGTTTTTTGAATGATAATTTCTAACTATAAAGTCCCTGAAACCTATGTTTTTTTTGTGAATATATATATATATATATTCACTGAAAAAACCATAGGTTTCACACATGTTATAGTTAGCGGAAATTTTACTGATAAAAAACCAATGAAATTCCCCCCCGTTATAGTTAGTGCAGGCAACTATAACTCACGCGACCGCAATCCTCTGCTGATGCTAATACTGTATTTAGACACTTATTTGCCCATGTCTTCTTCCATACATTTTTAGCTATACATATATTACAAATATTTTTTTTTCATAAAGACACATATGTCATCAGCAGAAGATTGCGGTCGCGTGAGTTATAGTTGCCTGCACTAACTATAACGGGGGAATTTCATTGGTTTTTTATCAGTAAAATTTCCGCTAACTATAACATGTGTGAAACCTATGGTTTTTTCAGTGAATTTGCAAGGTTTTTTAAATGCTAATTCCTAACTATAACGTGTGTGAAACCTATGGTTTTTTCAGTGAATTTGTACGGTTTTTTAAATGCTAAGTTACTTTACGCCATTCGTGGCGTGCGCGCCCACTTAACGCAGTTCGTTCCGTGCGCGCACCGTGCGCGCACAGTGAGCACGCGGTGCACTTTACGCAGTTAGTGCCGTGCACGCACGGTGGGCACGCGGTGCGCTACGCGCACCGCGTGCCCACGTTACGCTAGATGGGCCATGTACGCATGGTCAGTGACATCACTCATGACATCACTGATGACATCTCAAATGACATCACTGATGACATTATCCTTGTGACAGAGTGGTAGACCTCCTCTCACCCTAATATAACCTTTGATACAAACATTCAAAAATAGAGACTAAAATTTTCAAAACAATGGACATACCAATAACAGTTACAACAACCTATTCAGTAATTCTAAGATCCACATACACATCCACTCATCCACCAACAATCCTATACAGTCACTCATACATGTACTCAGACATCATATGTACTCATACACCTAAACATCCTGTAACACAATCCCACTCATCCATAGAGTTACTCACACACATAGTCACTCATGCTAATAAAGAATCAAACATCCATTTACTTGCATATACAGTTATACACACACCAGAACACTTACTTTTACAGAAACTTACACATACTTAGTCTTTTTAACAATCACTTATAGAAACACATACTTATTCATACAGGAACTCTTCCAATCTCTCACTCTCACATATACTCACTTATAAACACCAATAGTCACATATACTAGTTAAAAACATATGTAGTTACTTATGAAGACACTATTGAGACAGTCATTCACTCACTAACACACCCATGCACACACTCATCCACTCATACAGTCCTGCACACATGCTGTCTTCAACACATACAAACAGTGAGTCACTCATTCATGCATCTATGCACTACGTAATACCCCCACCGCACCATGAAGACACTCAGACACTCATACTGATACTCAAAAAACCAACTATTAACCTATATAGACACTCATGTAGCTACTCACCAACCCATGCAGCCACTTATATACAAAGTGAGAGACTGATACAGGTATTTACACATTTAAACATTACTCACTAAGCCATGTATTCAAAAAGATACACTTAATCAGTCAGTTGTACAATCAATTTTTCAGAAACAAATCATCAATTTAGACACTTATATACTCATTTATTCTTCCATCGACCTTGAGATATACATATATAAAACATATTTAATTTTCAGAAAAACACACATTCACTGGATGATGTCATCAGTGATGTCATTTGAGATGTCATCAGTGATGTCATGAGTGATGTCACTGACCATGTCATGAGTGATGTAATATGTGACGTCATCAGTAGTGCATTGCGGGCGCGCGAGTTATAGTTAGCTGAACTAACTATAACGGGGGAATTTCATTGGTTTTTTACGAGTGAAATGTCCAGCTAACTATAACATGTGTGAAACCTTTGGTTTTTTCATTGAATTTCTAAGGTTTTTTAAATGCTAATTCCTAACTATAACGTGTGTGAAACCCATGGTTTTTTCAGTGAATTTCAAAGGTTTTTTAAATGCTAATTCCTAACTATAACGTGTGTGAAACCCATGGTTTTTTCAGTGAATTTGCAAGGTTTTTTAAATGCTAATTTTATTTTTTTCTTCTTTTTTTTTTTACATATTTTTATTTTAATTTTCTATCCTTTTTTAAAGACTATGGTTAAATTTTTAAAATTCTACAATATGTTTTTTTTAACATATTTTATAAAATAAACAGGTAAAATGTATTAGCAATACATTTTTTCCTTTTTTTAAAATTTTTTTTTTAGTACGCGTACCGTAAGCTTACGGTAAGCGTACGGTTTACGCAATGTCCGTAATTTATCTACGCTGTTTGCGTATAGTTACGCAATTTGCGTAGCCGCGCGTACTCCGCGTGGGGCGCGTACGCGTGTACGCTACACGCGCACGTTACGCGGAAGTGTCGGGGAGTGACTGTTATGCGCATGCGCGCAAGCGCGTGTCTTTTGTACGCGCATGCGTACTTTTGCCATAAGCGTACCGTAAGCGTACGGTAGGTCATGTGATCATGAAACACAACTTTTGATTGGTTGAAACTACTTTCAGTTCTAGAACTCTCCTACACCACACCCATTCCCCTCATTTCTGCTTGTGATCCCTTAGGAGAAGGAGCTGGGTTGTCTTTGTGATACGATGGCAGAACAGCAGAGCTCTTCTGAGAGTGAGGCTAGCAGCACTACCTTGAGGCAGAGAGCGAGGAAACAAAAGACCTCTTACGTATGGGAGTATTTTACTTTTCCAGAAGGCCAGCAAAAGGTAAATGCACCCTTAGTGACTTGCAAGCTGTGTAAGCGTGTACTTTCAAGAGGTAATCCTGACAGGAAGTATTCCTTTGGGAATCACACCATGATGAGACACCTTAAGGATGTACACAGAAGGACACATGCTCGACTTACTGAAGGTAACCCTTCAGTAAATCAACCAAGCACATCCACAGCAGCTCAGCCTGGACCATCATCTGCAGAGCCGAGTCCTTCTTCTGCAGGTCAGGTGAGCCCTTCATCTGTGGGGGGAGCATCTCCTTTTTCTGGTCCTCTGGAAATTAACCCTCGGTTTGCGAGGGTTGAAGTACGGTGCGCCAATTGTCACGATCTAATTACTTATAGGCAGACCAGTATGTCCCTAGTGAACAATAAAATAGATCAGCACACTTGTCGTACCGTCTAATATTCCCATTCTTTCTTTCCTCTGTCCCTGCATGAACACAACGGCTCTTTTAAGAGCCAACCTTACCTTTCATCTATTTTTTATATATGTTTTTAAAAACTTTTTTTTTTTTTTTTACCGTACGCGTACGGTACGCGTAATTTTTTTTTTTTTTTTTTTAAAACACTAAAAATCAATTATCACATTACAAGGTCCTTGAGAGACTACAATTAAAAACTGCAAATGTGATTGTAGAGAAGTGGAAAAAAGGGACCATGACATTATTGACTTACCATACCCACTCAAAAAAAGATTTATTCATTTAATTTCTTTTTAATTGCTTTTAAAATGGTTCTAGTTTTCGAAAATTATCTATCTCAATCTGAAAAAAAAGAAAAAAGTATTAATATTTAATAAAACATTTAATAATACAGTACACATATTTACATATTTTTCAAAAAATATTTTTGCCTTTTTTTTGCTGTTTTCAGAAAATATTGCATTTCACTATAAATTGTGAAAGCAATTGCATTCATCATTTAACAGCAGGCAAAAAAAAATTAACAATCTCAAAGATTGTTTTTAAAAAAGCCCACAATCTCTTTTTGCATAAACATAACTTTATAGAAATGCATAATATTCTTAAAAAATATCATCTAATATCAATACTTATTTCTTTAAAATACCGTCTGATATTTTTGTTTCAGAAGTATAATCACAATAATATATGTCAAATAACTCCACAATACATCTGGTTCCATTTCCTTTAGGCCAAATAGTAATTTTAAAATTCTTTTTTTGTTTAATTTCCAGTGGTAATCCAATAAAAAACAAAAGTTTAAATTGTACAGATGTCACCGATTCTCTGTAACATTTTGGTTTCCGAAAGATTAATTAATAATTAAATAAGTCCACAATAGAATTGTTTACTTTTCCGCATGGCCAAATAGTAATTTTAAAAATCTTTTTTGAAAAAATTTCCAATGGCAATCCAATAACATTCCAAAATGTAAATTGTGCAGATGTTACCGATTTTTTCTAAATTTTTGGTTTTCCAAAGTTTCCTTAAAAAATGGAAAAATTCCACATTACAATTGGTTACCTTTCCATTAGGCCAAATGATAATTTGTTAAATCTTTTTATTTGTAAATTCCAAATGGTAATACAATAAAATGGTAAAATTGTTTTCTCCAGATGTTGTCAAATCTCTCTAAAATTTAGGTTTCAGGAAGATTAGATAGGAATTTGCTAAATCAAAAGGCAAACGTTGCTTAAAAATCAATTGGGAATCATTACACAGTGTCCAGCCTTTTTCACATTTAAGATAAACTGTGTAATGACCAGAAGTTACAGTAGGTCCATCATGGAAAATTATTGCAACTGTTACAAAAGTTTTTCCTGAAATTGATAATTGCTGTCCTGTAAACTTCTTTATTAAAGTATCCAATTTTGAACCATCAGCTCTACATCGTTGCATCATTAAAATTACACACTGTCTGTATTCCTTTAAAATTAATGTTGAAAACATGTCAGATTTACACTCACCGCATTGCATGCTATGATTAGCATCTTTAACTAATTTAGCAAAAGTGACTGTTTTACTCTCTGGCAATGTTAAATAAATAAACCTTTCAGAATCAACATTAGAGCCACATATATTATAACAGTTTTCACAACTATGTTCCCATTTATAAGAGAGACCAAATACATTTTCAATGTTAACCCCTTCTTCTTCCAGTACCTGAAGAAAATAAATCAAGAATTCCTGTGCGTCTTGCTGTACATTTTGAGAAAACTGTGTTCGTCCTGAACATACATCTAAAACTTTTCTAATTTCAGTAGCACTTTCTATTTGAGTTTTATCATTACTCAGCTTTTCAAAAAGGAGACTCAGCACAGTACAGAATCTTTTTCCCTGATTTACTATTATCTGCTCTTGCAAACTTTCCAGATAAAATGCAACATTCAGCACTACATTAGCGTAGCAGTTGACACCAGAGCTATTTTCAAAATAACATCCTACAACCTATTCTTCATTTTCCTTATTCTTTTTGCTTGCAATTACATCACTCCTCTTTTTTTTCTTCCTCTCTACATCTTCATTACAGATATTCTCATTTCTCCTTTTACGAGAAACTACACGTTTCTCCAACACAGGATACTGACCTAAATGAGGAGCATAGCTTCTTCTTAATCTATTATACTCCTTTACACAATTTGTATCAGCACTAACTTTTGAATCATCAAAGTCTATCATGAATAAACCTGATAATGTTTTCACTCGTGACAAAGCAACATATGCCATACCTTCTTTGAACACAGTTGAACCAATGTTCACAAATGCACAATCTACAGTCAATCCTTGAGACTTGTGAATAGTTACAGCATATGCTAGAGAAAACGGAAACTGCTTCCTACGTACATATAAGTCTTTCACAAGCATGAAATGAACTGTACAACGACAAATATCTTTAACTTCTTCTATCTGATCAAATTTTATTTTTAAACATTCAATTCCATCTTTTTTCTGATAATTAATAAAACCCACAACTCTTCCCATAGCTCCATTAACTAAACCTTTTTCAACATCCAAATTTCTCCTTAAAAATACTCTACAGTTCATGCAAACATATAGATTTTTTTCTAATCCAGCTGTTTTGGAAATCTTCTTCTCTAGTGAATCCAATTTATTTTTCAGTGTGCCTGTTAATGTGACAGTAATTCTTCCATCCTCAATTTTGTCCACTGCTTCCAATTTCCTGATATCTTCCTTTTCCAATTTCAAAAGCTCCTCATTGAATATTGAGCATTCACGTAGAGTTGGCATTAAGCAGATGACACTTTTGTTTTCTGCAATGTTCTTGTATATCTTCTCTGCAACTATTTCTTCCTTTGGAAATAAATTATGTAGCAGCCGAGTCTGTAATGCTTTTTTGCCAGCTTCTGTGAGTAGTCCAATCCTGATATCTTTCAGAATACTTCCATATTCTTCATCGTTTGCTTGCCTCATATTAGTTGTAAGTTCCTTGTACTCAAAGAAGGACCAAATATTTGTATTACCGATGCTTCCCAATGACTTCTTCGTGTCTTCATGTGTCACAGTATTAAACACTGGTTGTCCTTTAACTGGAGTAAGTTGCAAAAGATCTCCAAAAACTATGACGTGTTTTCCTCCAAATAACACGTCATAGTCTGACTTCAGAATTTGCTGCATTCTTAAATGCACAAAGGCAAGCATTAAGTTCGATACCATGCTCACCTCATCAATAATGAGAACTTGCATCTTCTTCAATACTCTTGAAACTTCCAAGCATGCTTCTCCAGTTAGCTTGTTGTATTGTATTTTGTTCTCATGCTCCACTGGTAACATTAGCAAACGATGTAAAGTGATTCCTTTTATGTTATATGCTGCTAACCCAGTTGGAGCAGTAACCACACAAGACAAAGTAGAATCCGTTTTTTGCTGTAGGTAGCTTCTGATGACTTTTATTAGGAAACTTTTTCCAGTTCCAGCTTGTCCGCTTACATACATCCTGATTGGATGAAATGATGTGCATGAGCAATCTTTTTTTTCATGTAGAAATCCGTGATCAATTTTGTTTCTGATCTCTTCATAAATTTGTTGCTGCTCTTCGTTCAGTTGTCTTTCCAAATTTTGTAAGTCTATAAATTCTCCTTGAGCTTGATTCATAGCCGTTTCCACTTCATTCATGGCTATTGATGCTTCATTTTCAACGATTGGTTGTCCTAGGGGATCTTGACTGAGTGTTCCTGAACTTTGGCTGTCCTGAGAACTGTCTCTAGCTATTTCTGCTGCAATTGTAGTTTCCTGTTCAATTTCTTCATTTAACATTTGCAGATAAGTTGTGAATGTACTGCATTGTATGCTGTCTTTGCAAGCATTAAAAGAATCTTCATAGCTTTGAAATTCTCCCAGTAGTTCATCCTCTGTACGCCATGGTTTAAACAGCTGTAAAAGAGCCAAGTAGTAAAATTCCTTTTTGTCAGTAGTGTCGCAACTCAGCTTCCGGTGATTTATCAAACTTCCTTTTGTTTGCTTCACCAAACATCCTTCCTCACCAATGACTTTATATTTTCCATTGTTGATGTCTTCTGCGGCTTTCCGTGAATAAATGTAGTTCTGCAGCACTTCATAGAGACACATGTTCTCCAGATGATGACTTCTCTTTGGGTAATATGTATCCAACATGTTTGATTTCAAATATCTGTACTTTCTGGGTCATTCTCGGCCAAATATTCAATTTCTCCAACAGATTTCAGTACCCGATTTCTCATTGCTGCAAGGCCTAAACTTGCCCAAATTATTCTTCTTGATTTCGAGTAGAGACTTGCAGAAGATAACCTATCTGAACATTCGTAGGATCCAATTTCTCGATGCGATAACATCTTCAAACTGAAACTGTACAGCTTCTTACTGACAGTTTTCTCGTGAGAAATCTCTTCCCACATTTCCTTCAATTCTGTTTTTTCTGATTTCGTAATGTAAGACGTTACATATCGAGCAACAGCAATGGAATTGTCAGCTACATACTGTATATCCATGTTAGCGTTCCACATGGATAAAATCACTGGGTTGTAGTCATTTATATTTTTTGATTCTTCTTTTCTTTTAAGGTTGTAGGTATTCTTAGGTGATTTTCTTGTGATAGTATGTCTCACAGATGACATAAAACTGTTAACTCTTCCATATGAAAGAACAGGTCTAGGAAATCCAAATCGACATTTTGGGTAGTATTTATCTTTGCTCTTGTATTTCCGTCGACAGTATTTTCCACACCGATGACTTTGGAAACGTAAAACTTGCTCCTTTAACTTTATCTCTTCTGTGCTTTTTGGTATAGCACATGTTGCATATTCTTCAATGTAAGATAACACTGCTTCATCAGTATCTGTTCCAAACTTTGGGGCATCCTTGATCCACAACAGCATATGAATATGAGGAGCACCTCTTGCCTGGTACTCTTTTCTCCAAAAGAAATCCACTACTTCTCCTAGAGGTGGATTTTTTTTATTGCAGATGAAGGACATCATAGCCTCAAATCTATGATTGAAATATCTGCAAACATTAACCGGATCCAATGAGCACAGTTCTCCTGCTGTCTTGTATTCGATGTTTTTAATGTTTGAATTTGCCTCTCGTAGAAAATCCAGTAAATCATACCAAGCGTACTCGGCACAGCTTAGGGTAAGGAACCATGTTGGAGTTCCTAAATTCCGTAACATGCATTTTAATTCACCATGGCGTCGGTACCAATATTCATTTGTCCCACGCTGACAAGCCATCAGATTGATCAGTTGTGTTTCCAAATGATCATCTCGGTGCTGCACTTTCTCCATAAAATCCTTAGCAGACACATTTTGTAAATGTACTCCACTTTTTAAAATGTGATTTACTGCATAAGACAGTGCAGACAAGTCGCTTTCAAATAAAAGATGGAACAAATAAGGAATACTTTGTCGAAATCTGGGATCTTCAGCATATAGTCTTGTAGTCCGATACTCAGAAGCTGGAATCTGTTCCGGACGTTCATCGTATCGTCCTCCTTTTCCTTTAGGAAACAGCTGGGGAAAACATCGAGCTTCCAAGCTCTCCTCCCATACACTCACGGGAGTTCCTTTTGCTTTCTTCATCTGAAATAGATCAATATTGTCTCCCATAACTTCTTTTGAATGAAGAGGATGTATGCTAAAATGTTCATAAATTTCTTCTTCCTTTGACTTGTCCACTTTTTCAATTTGTCCAGTTGGTGTTTCTGTGTCTTCTTGTAAATCTTCTTCTTCTTCTTCTTCTATATAAATTGATTCATACCATTTGTTATTCCTTTTCAAATACAAATTTGCTCTTTGTACTTTCCGTACATCTACCAGCTCCTGCCAAATCTTCTTATTCTTTGTAGGTATACCATTAACCAGAATAATTAATGGTTCAGTTTCCAAAGTATCCGCATCAATAGTTTCCATATTTTTTTTCAAATCCAAGGGCAAATACACCACTCTACCTTTTAAACCTCTCAGTAAATCTGAAGGAGGTAATTTACCAGTTTTGGGCTCCATACGTACTATGGTCTGGAACGGATGAACACATTGAATGAGTATAGACTCATATGTATTTAATTCAGAAAGTTCAGCAGGGATAGCATCCAATTCTAAATTATTATGTACAGCTCTGGTCGGCATTCTATTTTCCTCTAACTTGTTGTAACAGTATTTACAAATACGCTGAACTTCACCCAATTCAAAACAATTTTCAAGAAATATATAGGTGGCAAAATCCTTCCACTTATAATTATCTTCATTTTCACTCTTTCTGTAGAGATCAACATACCTGGTTTGTTTTCTATAATGAGTTCTGCGGCAACAAATACAAGTAATATTTGGTCTTTCATTAGAGATTATTGCAAATTTTGTTATGTGATCATTAAATGTCTTACTTACAGAGGGTTCTACATTTTCTTCCACTTCTTCCTCATTTACTGTGTCCTTCTCTGCACTGTTTTGTTCAGGACCAAAGTAACAAAACTGAATTTCATCAACAACCTTCTCTACATCTGATACCGTTCCACGAAACAGAGCCCTATTCAATTCATCTAACTTTATTGCTGGACTTTTAGCAAAATACAACCGTCTCACAAACTTTCTCATTTCAGTATGATGAACAGCCAGCATCCTAAAATGATGGAAAACACTATTACACACTTTTCTAGATAGACAAGCCAGAGAATGACCCTGCAAACCAGTATTCTCTCTCACTCTGCATGGATCTAGACTTTGAAGCACCTTAATCTTCTGTTTCACACTTTTTTTGCTATATTCTCTTAGAAACTCACGAAATTTATCAATAGATTCCTGACGCACAGTGCAAATACTACTACAATTCCAAGTGTACACTGGGGCTTTAGGACGTCTCCCCATAGCCTCATCCGCCATCACTTGTACCTCATCTCTTGGAACCATTATCTCCTTCTCCATTATGCAACCATTTTTCACTTCATAAGCACGACCTCTGGTGTCAACTGCATGCAGCAAACTATTACTTTGAAAATAACTCTCTTCATTAAAAAAAGGTTCACTACTTGAACTATGCATCCATTTTCCTAAAAACACTTTACAAAAGTTTGTTCTGTTCACTACTCTTTTCCTTTTGCTATGTGATTTCAGTACATTAACCATTTTGTCTAATGTACGCATCCTATTCAAAATTAAAATGAATAGTTTCCTTTTTAATTCTAATGCCTTTGCTGCAATGGCTTCAATTTCTTTTTTTCTCTTATAAAACTTTGCCTTTTGCTTATATTTCTTCACATCCTTTATCAAATTGGACATAACTCTCCTCTGAAACATTTTTCTACGTATCTCTTTAAACGCTGTTTTTCTGTTTAAGTTTATCTTTTTAGTTGCAGAAGGTATATTTGCATTAACTAAATTCTCAATTTTTTCCTGTCCTTTTCGATTGAAATCATTCTTTCCAGTACAGACATTTTGTACATTTTTCCTTTTTTTGAATATGTTCCTTAGAAAATCTTTTGTTTGCTTACCAGAAGATTTTTTCTTCTTCCCAACATGAGCATCTTCAACTAACTTAGGTCCTCCAGTTGTCTTCAAATATAGGTTTTTTTTGTGCTCTTTTTTTACTCTGGATTTTGTAGGCATCTTAAATTTTGTTCACTGCTCTTCAGCAATACCTGAAAAAAACTAAAAAAAAATTCCTTTATTTTATTTAAATATATTACTACATTTGTTTTCACATTAGTCACAAAACGAAATTTCTTTGCCAATTTGAAAGCACACTTACTGCTCTTTTTTTTGGCAAGTGATAAACACTTTTACAGACTGACACATTATGAATCCACTTTTCAGATTTTTTAAAAAGCACATGTCCAAACTGCTTTTTCAGACCATCACCATTTGTAACCTGGGTGACTGCCTACACTCCAGCAAGGGCAACC